>NC_060121.1:314915885-316165885 GCF_021461395.2 Schistocerca americana | reverse complement strand
GGCATCAGTGAGATCTGTGTTTGGAAAGTAATTTCCCCATCCAGTCTTGTTAACAATTCCTCCAACATAGGAAGTGGATGCAAATCAACATTTACTTAAGCATTAATGATAGGATTAAAATCACCACAAATTCTAAGTGATCCATTAAGTTCTGGACTATGATCATGGGCACTGGCCATTGACTAGATGATACTGGGGACATGACTCCCATACTCTGCAACCTATCTAATTCTGGTTTGATTTGGTCACAAGTTCTGTGTATGTAATCAAAGTTTGATATGAGATTTAAAAGCCAAAAACGTTAGTTGTTGTCTAAGAGTTGACTACTAGCAAGGTTAGTTGCTGAGCTACACTTCTAATACCTAACTTGGACTCTGACCCCCCCCCCCCCCCCCCCCCCCAGTGGGATCTACTGGCCATTGCAAGTCACCACTTAGCTACTCAGGGGACCCCCAGCTGTGGGGAGCCAATGCACAGGTACGTGTCCTCATTAATCAGGAACACAGCAATGCCTGCATACAACTGGAAATTCAGTGTCGTCCTTTTAATGTCCAGTTGCAACGTGAAACACTGCATCCCATCTGCTTCTGCTATGTGCACCAGCAAGATAACATGGAGCGTGCACAATGCTGGGGCAGGTGCTCATGGGATGCCCCAGTTTGCGAGCAGGCAAAACGGACGTCACGGAAAGGGTAGTGATGCCATTGATATTGTGGGCCACACTCTGGACATGATTTGATGCCCTGAACTTCTGTGGAACACCTTGACAATATTGGGGAGGAAAACATTCCATGGGCCTTCACTCACTTTGGAATACATTGACAGCAGTGGCTAGGGGGCTACATGTACCTCTACATCTACATACATAATCTGCAAACCATTGTATGGTGCCTAATGGAGGGTACCCTGTACCACTGCTAGTCATTTCCTTTTTTGTTTCACTCACAAACATGCTGGGGAAAACGAATGGTCTATATGCCTCAATAGGAGCCTAATCTGTGTAATCCTATTTTCATTGGGAGCAGTAAAATCATTCTGCAGTCAGCGTCAAATGCCAGTTCTCTGAATTTTCTCAATAGTGCTTCTCGAAGATTAGATTAGATTAGATTAGATTAATTGTTCATTCCATAAACCCATAAAAGAGGGAATCCTCCTGCTTGTGGAACATGTCAGATAAACACATTATAAAAATGTAATTAGCAAAACTCGAGTTTCATTAATTTTAATGATCCTCAGTCAATAAACAGTAAAATTATGTACATGAATTAAATTTAAACTCCTAATATTTACAGGTTTTCTTACATCTGCTTTCATTAAGTCCATCATTCAGACATTTGCTAGTTTCTTGGCAATTACAATCAAGTATTGTTAAAAATTAAAGTAAATTATTCATTTCAGTGAACCTCAGTTAAGAACAGTCAGATTATGTACAAGATTTAAAATTAAACTTCCACTATTTACAGACTTAAGACATACATCTGATTTCCATACATCCATCATTCACACAGTAGGTACAAAGTGGCACACAAAATGTGTTACCATTTTGTTTTTGAATATAAACTTTATTGTCAATACAATCTGAAAGGAACATATACTACAATGAAGAGCCGTCCATGGAGATTTGTTCTAACTCAGCACATGCTCAACATGTCCACCATTTCATTTCCTAACTTCCTTCAAACAAACGCTGAAGTTAGTGATTACCCTACGGCATATGTCTTCTGTAATTTCACTGCAAGCTTGAAGAATAAGTCCTCTGAACTCCATTAAATCACGTGGACATTTCGGGAAATTTTTTTCCTTTAGGTACCCCCAAAGAAAAAAGTCACATGGATTGAGGTCTGGACTATGGGGGGGCCAATTTTGTCTGTCATTGAAGATACCTGGAAACCTGAGTGAAATGATCTGCATGTTGAAATGCTTGTGTAAAAACTCCAACACAGTGTTTGCAGTATGCGACCTTGCTCCATCTTGCATGAACCACTGTGTGTTGAAGGGCAAGGCATTAGCAAGAAGCTGTGGAATGGAGCTATTGCGAAGCATGCTCAAATAACGCTCGCTTATCACAGTTTCTTCAAAGAAAAAGGGTCCAATAAGTCCGTGACTGGAAATTGCTGCCCACGCTGTAATCCTCAGAGCATAATGTTGTCGTTCATGAAGCACTTGTGGGTTTTCAGTGGCCCAAAAGCATACATTTTGTTTGTTAACCACACCGTCTAAATGAAACTGCACCTTGTCTGAAAACCAAACGTTGTTGAGAGTTTCTTCCCTATCCTCCGCCCACTGAGCAAACAGTAGTCTCTGCTGCTTGTTTTCTTCAGTGAGCTTCTGTGCACTGGTCATCTTGTATGGGTATATATGGAGGTCACTTTTAAGAATGCGTTGAATGGAGCATCTGGATATTCCCAGTTGCACTGCTGCCTTTCTACACGATTTCCCAGGACTTCTCTGTACAGCAACTCGTACCGCTTTGATATTCTCTGGTGAACAAACAGGCTTAGGCCGAGGTCGCTTCACTTCCATTACTGTCCCTTCCTGTACAAATTTATCATACAACCTGTGGATGGTCTTCTTGCACGGGACCCATTGTGTGTTAAACTGTTGTTGAAAACGCCTCTGAGTCACAACACGGCTTTTCGTTTCATGAAAAAGTAACACAATTGCCGATCGTTGCTGTGTCGTCAGTCTTCCATTGTCAGCCATTGCTGCTTACTAGTCTCCTAGCGGCAGTATCATGAATAACACATCATTTCATAACTCATTTGTTTTTCCAAGCTCTGCTGGTACTGCTGTAGAGATCCCAGCAGGATATCTCATGTGCGTCGTAAATTGTGAAAAAAACAATTGGTAACACATTTCGTGTGCCACCCTGTAGTTACTTGGCTGTTACAACCAAGTATTGTCAAAAATTAAAGTATAATACATTTCCATTAAAATGGTCTACTGCACTTGTTGAGAAACTCATGGTTGGAATAGAAGGAGTTGGCCACCAAAAATTCTTTTAAATTATGTTTAAATTGTGCCTTGTCTGAAACTAAACTCTTAATGGTTGCTGGTAACTTACTGAAAATATGCGTTGCTGAATACTGGACTCGTTTCTGGGCAAGAGTAAGTGATTTTTAATCTTTATGTATATTGTTTTATTCCTAGTATTGATACTGTGTACTGAGCAGTTAGTTGGAAAAAGAGATGCATTATTTACAACAAACTTCATTAAGGAATAAATATACTGAGAAGCTGTGGCTAATATGCCCAATTCTTTGAATAGGTTTCGACATGATGTTCTTGGATTTACACTATTATATGCTTCTGTACTCTAAAAATTTTTTCTCTGTTTGTGGAGTTGCCCCAAAATATGATACAGTATGACATAATGGAGTGAAAATAGCAAAATATGCCAGTTTTTTTTTATATTTATATCTCCTATGTCTGACATTATTCGCATTGCAAACACAGACTTGTTTAGGCATTTTAGCAGTTCGTTAGTATGTTGCTCCCAACCGAATTTATTATCAAGTCATAATCCCAAGAATTTTACACTCTCAACTTTTCCTGTTTCCATGTCATCATATTTTATACACACACCAGAAGGAAATCTCTTGGAAGTTCTGAACTGCATATAGTGGGTCTTTTCAAAGTTTAATGACAGTGAATTGGCTGTGGACCACTTATTAATGTCAGTAAAAATTTGATTAGCTGCCCTTTCTAAATTTATATTTGATTTGCTATTTATTGCAATGTTTGTATCATCTGCAAATAAGAAAAACTTGGCATCTGGTAATGTAACAGATGACAGGTCATTAATATAAACAAGAAACAGTAGTGGACCTAGTATGGAACCTTGGGGAACACCACATGTAATTTCTTCCCAGTCAGATGATGTCTGATGCCTACTGCTGAAGTGTTACGTAATGGCACCCTTTGTTTTCTATTAGTAAGATATGACTGAAACCCTTTGCAGCACTACCAGTGACCACATAATATTTTAATTTACTTAAAAGAATGCTGTGATTCACACAGTTAAACGCCTTTGACAGGTCACAGAATATGGTAGTTGCCTCTGATTTGTTGTCCAATGAATTAAGAACATTTTTGCTGTAAGTGTAAATAGCTTTCTCAATATCAGAACCCTTAAGAAACCCAAACTGTGAATTTGACAGTATGTTATTTTCACTAAGGTGCTTAAGTAGACGCTTGAACATAACCTTTTCAAAGATTTTTGAAATAGCTGGCAAAAGTGAGATCGGTTGGTAATTTGATGGCATTTCTTTGTCCCCTTTCTTGTGGAGAGGTATAACTTCAGCATATTTAAGCTAGTCCGTGAATATTCCAGTGACAAGTGATTGATTCCACAAATAACTTAAGATATGACTAAGCTCACATGAACACTCTTTCATTAACTTTGTTGATATGTTATCATAACCACTAGAATGCTTTGATTTCAAGGACTTTATGATGGATTCTATTTCTTTGGGTGAAGTAAGTGTCAATTCCATTTTATTAAGATTGCTTGCGTGCACTTGTCTCAGATATACCATTGCATTATTTACTGAACCTGACAACCCCATGCTATCAGTAACAGAAACAAAATACTTGTTTAAATGGTTTGCATTTGTTACCAGGCTTTCATTTATTTTTAGCGCTATTTGTTCCTCTTCATTTCTGGTCCTACCTGTCTCTGACTTAACTATATCCCATATTGTTTTTATTTTATTGCTGGATGTATTTATCTTCTTCTCACAATGCAGGTGTTTAGATTTCTGGATAACCTTCTTCAATATTTTGCAGTAATTTTTGTAATGAGCTATAATGCTAGTATCAAAGGTGTCCCTATGTATCAGATAGAGTTTCCTTTTTGCCTCACATGATATCTTTATCCCTTGTGTGATCCATGGTTTATTATTAGACTTCTGCTTAATTTGAGCTAAATTCAGGGGAAAACAATTTGCAAATAAGGTGCTAACTTTATTAATGAATGTTTTGTGTTTTCCATTTGTGTCTTGGATGCTATAAACATCCATCCAATTAATTTATTTGAGCAATCTCCTAAATTTCTCAGTTTTTGACTGTTTTATTGCCTTCTGTACTCAGTTCTGATAAATGTTTTACCCTGAAAATTTTAAAATTTAATGTTAGGTGTTGCATGTCGTGGTCAGATAGCCCATTTACTCCTGGTTTTGTAATGTGGCTTAGTTGCCTAGAATTGTCTATAAATATATTATCAATGGCAGTCTTAGAACATTTGTATATCCTAGTTGGGAAATTTACGGTAGAAATTAAATTGAATGACAATGTAACTGATGTCTGTAACAGTTCACTGACAGTGTTTTTCAGGACATCTATATTAAAATCACCAGCAACCACTAGTTCTTTGTTTTTTAATTTTAGATAAGATAATAAATCTTCAAGACCATTTATATTAAAATCACCAGCAACCACTAGTTCTTTGTTTTTTAATTTTAGATAAGATAATAAATCTTCAAGACCATTTATAAACAGGTTGAAATTTCCTGAAGGTGCTCAGTATATGGCTACTATTATAAAGGACCTATTTTGAAATTCTATCTCTGTTGCACATGCTTCTAAGTGCTGCCCTAAGCAAAATTTATTAATGTCTGTATTCTTTAATTTAAAACTGTTTTTAACAAATGTGGTAACCCCTTCTTTTTCCATCTTTTGTCTACAGAAGTAGGAGGCTAACTTAAATTCTGTAAGGTTTAACATATCTATACCAGTGGTCACATGATGTTCAGAGAGGCAGATTATATCAACTGGGTTCGATGACTCTTAATTCATCAATGCACATAAGTAGTTCATTAATTTTACTTCTAAGCCCTCAAATATTTTGATGCACTAAAGATAGTTGGCATTTCACATTTACCGAGATGAAATCAGGTGGAAATAAAATTTCTGCTGATTGCTGTAAATTTTTAACCAACAGCTGTGTTTGCTGATCCAATGTGCCAGGATTATGCTGTTTGATTTCTTTATCGTACTGAAGGTTTGTTTCAATTTTTACTTCTCTCAGAACTTGACTTCATTCTGTCCTACCTATCCTAAAAAAGGTGCTGCTACAACACCTATGACCACTGGTATATTACCACTCATGGCAGTGCCTCCCCCCATTACATTTCCTGCTATTAGCCCAGCCAGTTTATCCTTCCCTTTCCTGTTGAGGTGTAGGAGATTGTCTTTCCTTCAGCAATCCCTACTTGGGTTCCCTAAGCATCTCCATAATACTTGCATGTTGTTCAAACCTACCGGTAACTAATCTAGCAGCCCACCTCAGAATTGCTTCGATGTCTTCCTTTAATGCAACCTGGTGTGGATCCCAAACACTCCAACAGTACTCAACAATGAGTTGCACTAATGTCCTATATCCAGTCTCCTTTACAGATGAAGTAAAATTCTCCCAATGAACCGAAGTCAACCATTCTCTTTCCCTACTACAGCTCTTACATGCTCAATCCATTTCACATTGCTTTGGAATATTATGCCTGGATATTTAATCGGTATGACTGTGTCAAGCAGCACACTACTAATACTGTATTCAAATATATTGGATTTGTTTTTCATACTCATCTGCATTAACTTACACTTTTCTATGTTTAGAATTAGCTACCATTCATCACACCAGCTAGCAAGTTTGTATAAGTCATCTTGTATCCTCTTGCAGTCACTCAATGGTGAAGTCTTATGGTTCACAGGATCTCATATGAGGGAAGGGCAAGCTGAGTTTTGCACAAATGATGCTTTCTAAAAATGTGTATATTTGTGGACAGAAGCTTTTCCCCCAGTGAAATTT
This sequence comes from Schistocerca americana, assembly GCF_021461395.2. NCBI lineage: Eukaryota > Metazoa > Arthropoda > Insecta > Orthoptera > Acrididae > Schistocerca > Schistocerca americana. The sequence continues at coordinate 316,159,080 of NC_060121.1, read as the reverse complement.
ATTATCTGCAAATTGAGAAATATTCAAAGATTCTGTAACAAACTGATGTTAAAGATATTGATCTGTAATTTTGCATGTGTGTTCTTTTACCCCTACATACAGGAGTCACCTGCAAGCTACGTAAGGAGCTGTAGAGTGCTCTTTGTAAAACTCAATTGGGAATCCATCAGGAACTTGTGACTTATTTGCTTTAAACTCTTTCAGTTGTTTCTCTGTGCCAGTGATGCTTATTAGTATGCCCCCAATATGGAAGCCTGTGCGATGTTCAAACAAAAGTATGTTTATAAGATTCTCCAATCTGAACGATTTCTTAAATGCAAAATTTAAAAATTCGGGTCTACTTTTGCTACCTTCTGCTCCCACACCAGGCTGGTCAGCGAGTGAGGGTGGAAGGCTCAGATCCAGTTAGCAGTTTTACATAAGATTAGAATTTTCTTGGATTCTCAGCAAGATCTATTGCTTAGGTACGATGGAGATAGCTGTTGTAAGCTTTGGGCATTGGTCTTTTTACAGATGCATGAATTACTGTCAACTTTCAGCTGTTATCATTTGTGTGTTCTCTTTTGGACTGAGAGTGCAACAGCCTTTGCTTCCTCAGCATTTTTGAATTTTGGTAGGTCTTTTCTGTCCGTAATCCACTTTTTTGGCACATACTTCTCCTGCATCTAATTTACAATCTTTGTTATTCTTCTATGTCCATCATACTGGAACTAAGTGATGTCAATTCGTTGTCTAAGTGGGATGCTAACAACTGTCTATCTGCTGTTTCTAGCAGAAGAATTCTCCAAGCCTTCTTGATTTCTTTGTTAACTTTAGTAACCAAAGTCAGTGTGATGACATCATGGTCACTAATCACTGTCTCTATACTGACACTGTTTGTTAGGTCAGGCCTAGGCCTGTTTGTGGTGAAGTCTTTCAAGTTGGCATGGGCTGTGTGGTGGTTTGTTATACTGCACCTCATGCACCAAACACCTTAATAAGTTTCCACCTGAACGCTCCTTTTATGTACAGTGAATGTTGTTTACTGACTATGCAGTCGCCATTAAGTATTACAAGTCAGGGTCCAGCAAGTTCACGTCCTGAACTCATGTATCTTCTTCCTCCAACTTGCTTCAGACTCCGACCCCTTACAGACTGCAGATAAAGCTGCTGAAAATCAACTTCTCATTTTCATTCACTCTTAACACATACATAAGACGTATTATTCAATTCACTGTCTTATATTATCTTCAAAATTGCAACTCAACACATGATAAATGAGGACAGCTACCAACTCATATACTGCTTCTCTGTACTTTATACACAACAGATTGAACTTTATAATTAACAATTACAATATATTTAATATCTTTGATGGTTCACATCCTTAGCTTTCATGGAGCTGTTTCTTCTGCACCACCAGCTCCATGGAAGTCCTATCTCCACCTCAGCAGGTAGGGTCATCTGACTGCTACTCACTTCTGTACAGACAGTGGATTGTTAGTGTAGTAACCTGAATTGAGTGAGACTGGAATGCACTAGCCAATGGGTCAACAGTGCCAATGGGGAATCGCTGGTACACACAACAGGGATGACCGACAACACAGACCACACAGCGAAATACTGAGTCCAGAGAGCAAAACCAGAGCAACGATGAATTGATAACGGTTAGGAGTGCTGTTGGTATACAACCACAATCTGGGCCCCTGTGCTGCCGGCTTTGTAGAACCACTGTGAGCATCAGTAGGCTGGCGTGGTGGGTGTGGTCCATGCATAGTGCTATGGTGGTGACAGCAGTGCTTGCAGTTTATAGGGGGGCCACCTAGTGGCTGTCATCTACATCCCTGCCTTTTGGTGGGCTGTCCAAATTGTCAGACCAGCATGTCAGGGTTATCTTTGGTATCAGCACCTAAAATTTGAAGCACCTCCCCACAGTGGGGTGCTCACAACTTGTCAATTACTCTCAGACACAAACATCTTTTCTCTGACGTATGTAATTAAGGACGTGGTACCTCTCAGTCAAGCAATTGGGTGTATCACTACATATCCCTCCACTAAGAGAAAAGATGTCGTGACCACACATTCAACTTTAATTATTATACAAGTGTAACATAAATAGACATGATAGCCTTCTTATCACTTTCAGTTTTTCTTTAAGTTTATAATGGCATTAAATAGTACTTCTTTGCATTTGGTTTTACCATTAACACATATTTCATTATACCTTATCATGGAAATCTCTTTCTTTCTTGGAGAAGATAAATATTATCTATAATTCTAGGATCAAATGTCAGAGCTCTCTGAGATTACATTGTGTCCTCAGAAATAGGTAAATTACATAACTTAAATAATTTTATTTAATCGTTCTGGAGGAAATACTCCCTTATCCAGGGTCTCCACCCTTGTGCAAATAATAATATTGTAAACATTTCTGAACACTGCCCATCTGCGGATTAAGTACTCTTTCCTCTAACTTTGTACCCTTGCTAACATGATATACCTCTCTTCCCATAAAGGGTTGTGGTCCTCCCTCCTTGGGTCCATCTGAACCTTGTATAAGTTCCCTTCTCTGGGGCAACTTACCTGTCAACTCCTACATATGGTTGGGGTCCTCCGTTAGTTGGGTCCACCCAAACCTGGTACAAGTTCCCTTCTCTTGGGTAACTTACCAATAAGTTCCCATAAACTGCATCACATAGCTTCTTCACAATTATGTTGAGTACTCCAGTCCTTATTCCTTCTGTTTTTCTTTTTCTTATCTCTACATCCCCCACTAGACTCATGATTTTCTCCAGACAGATCTCCTGGCTCACTGTTCTTCCTGTCACTACTCTCCTCCAAAACCCATTTCCTTCTACGTGTTAGCTTGTGACTCTTATCTTTGGGTTATTCTGACATCTGGACCCTTTACTTCCCTCGGAAAAGTGACAAAAATTTACTCCTAATAGAAAAGAACACTGTTTGCATGACTGTGTGTGTGTGTGTGTGTGTGTGTGTGTGTGTGTGTGTGTGTGTGTGTGTGTGTGTAGGTGTTGGTGTGTGCACACATTGTTCCTCGGGTAGGTAACCGAAGTTAACTTTATAATTACTCCGTGATGAATGTCACTATTGACATAGAAAATAGGGTAGATTCTCAACAATAGAGACACATGAATATGGAAAGATGGAAATCAGAGTTGCCCTCCATTTTGAGAAGTAAGAAAGTGAAAAAACAGAATCAGAGTGTTGAACCGAATGGAGGAAAGAAGATAGGTAGACCTCAAAGACAGAATCCCTTTCCACTCCACCCGCCCAAGGACACGCCCCCTGCTGGGTTCTTCATTGGGACACCGGAGGACGCATAGTGGTCGAAGTGCCCTACAGAATGGTAATGTCCCAACTTCACCCAAACAGAACCCAAAAGATGAGTCCAGCACCCTGATATGGAATGCCTGTAGGAAGTAAACAATAGTGCTATTAATTGTATGTGTGACTTGTAATGTCTGCAAATCCCACATCTCTTACCCACAGTACAATAATTAAATATAATAGTTAAAAAAATTACATAATTCACATTGTTCAGAGTAAAAAACAGTGCTTGACTAGGTCTCCAGTCAGATACTCTATTGTTTAAATCTCTTTACCATCTCTACATTGTATAGTCCTTTTTCTTTCCCATAGTTGGCTCTACTAGAAATAATGCTTTTGGATGAACTCCATCAACTCTTTAGAGTCCAACATATTTAGGAAAAAATTTACTGGTTTCTTTGTTAATATGTGAGCTCATGTGATGATCATTGATTAACACCAGGTCTCCAATACTAAATTGTGGTACTCGTGCATGCTCACTGTATCATTGGACTCCTAGATCTGCACTGTCTATTGAAGTTTTTGTTACTTCTCATTGTATTTCATTTATTGGCAAGGTTTTGTGTTTTGGCCAGCTAAAGAATTTTGTGTTTTGTCCTGCTAAAGAATTTTAGCAAAGGATCTCCTACAAACTGTTTGTCCATTGTTTCTATAGGTGATAGGCCTGTAGTTAGATGTGGCGGTTCATTAATAATAATTTAAAACTGTGAAATCAAGTGTGCCCAACCTGTAAGTAGCTTCAAACAATAGCTTCTACAAAGTTGAGCAATTTCCTTCATTGTTCACTTAGAGAGGTTACTTTGTGTGTGGTATTTTAAAATAGCAATGTGTTAAATGTTTTCCCATCCCAGAAATTCTTTAAAGGCTTGACTGGTAAACTGTGGTCCATTGAATAAAAGTTTCTCAGTGTACATGCCGCATCAATTCAGGATAAAACTCCAAGCTATCGACCACTACCTCCATGGTCGTGGTCAGGGCTAAAATTGACTGTCGTAAACTGGCGAGGCTCTCACTTTTATACGCAAAGGACGGTTTCTGATTGGCTGGAATATGTCATAGCAACAGCTATATGGCGCGTAGTGAAGAGGTGCCCTCTACATCCATAGACATAGTTTCTATCCCACGTTGCTTGCAGCACATGAATCAGGAGGTAAAGTGCGGGAAGTTTTCCTCTGCGATTTTTCTTTATCCAGTGCCCTCTTCCAGGTGTTTCTAAGTGGATAACCGTTGTCTCTGTTAAAGTTATTATCACTAAGTCTAATTTTGACTGTTTCCCGGATCACAGAGTCCCAGTAATTTGATGCGTGGGCTGTTACTCTCGTTTCTTCAAATAAAATCTTATGCTTGTTAAGCAGGCTATGCTCAGCCACCGCTGATTTTTCCAAATAGGTGGCACTGGTGCTTGATGCAGTGGTCGGCAACGGTTCTTACCGACTGGCCCACATAATTCTTGCTGCATTCGCAAGGAATACTATAAATTCCCGGCACCCTTAAGCCGAGACTGGTCTCAACATTTCCTTAATTTTCCTAAGTGGTCGGAAAACTGGTTTTATTCCTTGCCTCTTTAGGGCTCTGCCTATCCTGCTTGTTGTAGCACCGCAAAATGGAAGCCTTGCTATGTGTTGGTCCTCTTCTTGTTTATGGACGGCATCATATCTTACTTTCTTGGACAATAATTTCACTGGCAGAATAACCATTCCTCTTGAAAACAGTCGTCAAATGATTAATCTCGGGACTGAGGTGGTCCTTGTCAGAAATAGTCCTGGCTCTGTGTACTAAAGTATTCAGCATAGCTCTCTTCCAAGATGGATGATGGAAGCTGTGGCTATGCAGATATAAGTCTGTATGCATTGGCTTCCTGTACACAGAATGGCCCAGTCGTCCATCCGGTTTTTGCTCCACCAACACATCTAAAAAAGGTAACTTCCCTTCCTTCTCTACCTCCACTGTAAATTTTATGTTTGGATGTGCACCATTCAAATGTTTGACGTACTGCTGCAGCGTGTCAATGCCATGTGGTCAGATTAAAAAGGTGTCGCTGATGTATCTGTAGAAGCATGATGGTCCATTGTCTGTCAATTTCCTACGAGGTTTTCCTATATCACTGAAATATTCCTTTAAACACCTAATTACTGTTTCAGTGTTAGTGTGTTTGATTGGACAGGGCTTAATGCACTTTGACCAATACTGTACTAGTACAAATATGTCGACTTCCCCTACTGCTGGGTAGTTCACCAAAAAACTCTGCTGCTATGAGGTCTTGCAATCCCTTGGGTATTATCAGGTACAATTTATATGACACTACTTGATTATTGTCTTTCATGCTTTGACATAATTTACAAGATCTTATATTTATAATACTTTTCGACCTAAGTTTTTAAAATTGTAGCACTGAATCATTTGTTTTATACATTTACGTACTCCAAAATGACAATACCCTCTTCAAATAAACTAGTTCAATTGAACTCCACTGTTTGTGGTGTACACAATCCCCATTTTAATCTAACTTTCTTGACTCTTCAAAATAACGCATCCTTTGGATAGTCCAGCCTGACACGTTGTCGTCTGTTGTTCTTCTCTGGTTCAGTGTTATCTATTTATCACCAAAATATGGATCATTACTTATGTCTTGTTTAATATGTGAAACTACATTCTGTACTTCATAATTTGTATTGCTTAATTATAGAAAGTTTACATTAAAGGTAACTCCAGGACCTTCCATCCTTACCAAGTCATTCACTACTAATGGTAAACATGATAATGCATCATGAATTGTATTTCGTGAAACCTTTATATATCTAATACCAATCTGATATTCTTGTAAAAAAAATACCCATCATATAGGCCTACTATACAACAGGCGACTTTCCATAAGGAATGCTAAGGCTTGGTGATCGGTATGTACCGTTATCTTTGATCCCCAAATTAAAATTTGACATTTCTTAATGCTTCATACAATAGCTAGTAACTCCTTTACTTCAAATTCTCACAAGCTATCTACATCAGTATGAATTTCCCTAATATGTTCTCAAATGTTGCTACATACAAGGTCGCATTGGTGAAGCATTTCATTATGAATTTTGTTTTTAAAAACATTTAATTTATGATCTAGTTTATTCGCTGAACACTCCTCCAAATGCTCAAGTTTCACATCAAATCAAGCATATCCATCATTATTATTGTTAAGTATCTACTTCTTAGATGGCTGTATTTTATTTTTTAGTTCTGTAAATTGATTTTGTATGTTCTTATTATCTTCCTCATTGAGAGTTTGTTTCTGCTTAGTAAATTCATTGAATTTTTCCAAAATTATTTCTAAATTCATTTTTCCTGACATGGTCATCTTTCTTGTGATGAAAGACATAAACAAATCAACACATTTATTCTCTATATTGATGGTTTTAATTGTTAAAATAATTGTATTCTACCTTTGTCTTAGTGCATCACTAACGACATGTACAATTTTTTAAATTGGTCGCAAGCACAGCTCACCATTAACTTTATACTGCATGCTGCCAACAGACCACACGTTGTCTGCTAGTTGCTTATGGCTGCATGCTGCTGACGTGCTGCGTGTGTGGTCTGCAGTCTGTGGACAACTACCTGCTGTCGATCAGTTATGTGTTGGCAGCAATATGCCAGTGACTATATGTGTGCTGCACTCTGTTGATGACTGCTTGTAGATTGCATACTGCCGTTGGGTGAATACTGGTTCATTTCTCCCAACAGAATTCTTCTTCCTTTTTCACTCAGTTTTATTATTCATTTCTGATTCAGTTTGACATCTATATTGTATAGAATGTCTTGTTTGTTTTATTCCTGCTGCTTTTGGCAACATGTTTTCTCCTTGTTGTATTATTACAAAATTTTCTTGAGATTGGCTTTCTTGTTGCATTTTATCTGTCTTTTTAGCTACTAAGGTGTTTCACGTTGGCCTGGGCTGCATGGCGGTTTTTTATACTTCACCTCATGCACTAAACACTTAAATAAGTTGCTATTTGAACACTCCTTTTATATACAATGAGTGTTGTTTACTGAATATTCAGTTACTGTTAAGAATTGTAAATCAGGGTCCAGCTAGTTTGTGCCCTGATCCCTTTGTGCCTTCTTCCACCAACTTGCCTCAGACTCCGCCTCCTTACAGGCTGCAGCTTAAGTTGCTGAAAATCAAATTCTCATTCTCATTCACTCCACCACATAAAAGAGAAGTGAGATTCAATTCACCTTCTTATATTATCTTCAAAATTGCAGCTCAATTCATGATAAATGAGGAAAGCTACCAACTTGTATACTGCCTCTATGTGCTTAACAGATCTGATATTGAATTTGATAATTAACAATTATGATACGTTTGTTATCTTTGAAGTTTCACATTCTTAGATTTCATGGTGCTCTCTGATGTGGATTTGTCACCAATAACTTCATTATTTGAGACCTGTTGTATTCCAAGGTCTCATGACTTCTGTACATGATGAAGCCATGTTTATTGAGGTGTTGATATTTGCAAACGGTGGGTGTGACATGAATAATGTCTGACAAGAAAAGGAGAGTTTGAGCATCCAAAGTACCGATGGTAAGTATAAACTGTAAGTTGTCATCACTCATGGCATAGGCAGTAAATGAAAGTTATAGCTTTTTGAACCACAGGCCCAGCTGTTGCTGGCTTCAAGGTCTAAAATATTTCCATTGCATGTGGGCAGCTGAAGTAGGTGCTCAGTACAGTTTTCAGAAGATGTGCTCAAAATATGACATTCGTTGGTGACTTACCTTACCTTTCACAATGCTGTTGGGGTACTACTTATTTGATCTCTTAGGTGGTACAGACAGACAGTGGCCCCAGGACCATTAACAAGCGCAGCTCCATGTCCGCCATTAATTTTGTCTGAAGAACTGAGACAGCAATTCGCCTGATGAGTGCTCAAAAGAACTTCACAATACTGTGGATAATGTGTGATGACCCTGGCATTCACCCAAGTGCTAAGGGAACATTAAGCTTTCCATGTGACTGCCTTCCCCCATCCAGGAGAGGTAATGGGGTGGGGGGAAATGCATACTATTTTGCAAAGTAACATTTTGAGTGTGGTTCCACAAATTGGTAATGGTGTTGAAACAACAGTCTCACCAGATGCTCTTAGAAGGCCAGAGGTCAGCACATTTTGGTTATCATTCATACTTTTGCCAACTGGCTAGGAAGTGCACAGCCCCTTGGTGTATGCAAGACCAACATTTTCCTAGTTCCATGATTATGTATAGAACTGTTAGTGAAATACTTAACCAATGTTTTCACTGATATGCACAATAAATTGATAGATGTATTCACGTGGTGCAGCAGAGATACTCAATTTTTCTTCTTCTTTTATTTCATATAGAGATTTTCCTTTATAGAAGCAATACTTTTATATGATGTAATTTTTGTACTTACTGCTCCCTCTATCTCAATTCCAACTCCAGGTAATATTTTCTTGAATTATATACGTATCAGTGAATATAAGCTGGAAAATCAGTTGTTGACTGTCTTGCAAGTCCTGTATATTATTAGACGCAAAATTAGTATGATCTCCATTTATGACATTTTTATAGGTATTTCACTCTTTAGTTAAATTATGGAGAACAAATTCTGATTTATGCAGCTAGTACACGATGTGCAGTTTTAAGGGCTTCTTAAGCCTCTAGCACAGTGTTTTAAATTCAACATAAAAACAAGTGCCAATTACGTTTATCTATCATACTTTCATTAGTGCATTTTTCTGTTAGAAAAGAGAGAAGTAAGATTAGTATTAGTGAGAAGCAGTGAATTTTATTTGTAATAGTTGTGCAGTGTAACTTTTATTTCTGCAGCGTTTGGCTTTCCTGCAACAATCTCGACTAAGGTATTCTTCATTTTACTCTATTCTCAATTTAGAACCAAGAGCCACAGTTCTGCACTATCGAAGTGTTGCACAAACCAGCCTAACACCAGCTTCAAATCATCCAAAAACTTACCAGTCAACAGATTTGGGAATGGAATCCCAGAAAATTGTCAGTTAGGGCTCTTCCTGAATGTAGAGCAGTATGAGCCAGGTGGTGAGGGGGATAAAGAACAACAATGTTGCTGCATGAAAAGCTTGCAGGGGGTGAGTGGCTTGTTACTGAACACAATTGTTATGTAATGTTGTAAACAGTATCATCATTTACTCTCCCTCTCCGTCTCTCTCTCTCTCTCTCTCTCTCTCTCTCTCTCTCTCTCTCTGGATTCCATTATGAAGGGCAGTCTTTAGGAATGTGGAACAACTCAGTAAGACACTGGCAGAACAACTCAATAACAATTTAGTAGATACATCAGCAACAAGAAGCACCTGTTATAAACTGCTCACTACAATAAACTGTTTACTATAGTAATGGTTAAAATTCTTAATGTTAATGCTGTTCGTAAGACATGTAAGCTTACTTTTAAAATACTGAATTTGTTGTAAATGTGAGAGCAAGGTGAACAGTTTACATGTGGCTCAGAGATGATGTGGATATCAATAGAATTTGGTTTTTATTATGTTGATAACTGTTAAGAAATAATACATCAACTTGGAGCTGTAGAGTAATTGTATTTATATGTCTGTTTAAAGTAACTGTGTTCTTTGCATTTCATTCAAATGACCAAATTCAAATACCATAAATAATATAATTACTTAGGATGGCCTATTACATTTAAAAATTCGTCCAAAGCTACAAAGGAGTCTTTTCCCTCATGCTTAATATTTGAGAAATAGGTGGCCAGATTCATACATGCTGTAATTCTCTTGAATATGCTCTTTGTGAAGTGCATTCCAAAACTTCAAGAAAACATTGACAAAGAACAAAATATGGTGTTGGACAGTTACCTGTGTTTGGCTTATTATTGTGGGTGAGACACTGGTTCAATACGTCTACCCACAAAACAAATATCATCAAAAGAGTGAGTGGAAGCCAATAGTCATGGGCTGAAAAAGGTTTAATTTTCTAAGTTCTGCCCATAAAAGAAATATCATGAAAGTAGTGAGTGGAAGCCAATCATCCTGTACCAAATAAGGTCAAATTTTATTTGCCAGAAAGGCCATGACACCACTGTTTTCTTGGATGCAAACTTAATTAGTTTTATTAGTTACCTTTCATGGGTTAAAACAATAACTAGTGAATCCTTCACAAGTCTTCCGAACCAGCTAGATGGAAAAAAAAGAAGAAAAAAAAATGTAAGAATGAAAGTCATCAGTTTCAGGACAGTGCATTGGGAAAACTAAGAGATTTGAAGTACAAATTGTTGAAACATACACGCAATCAACCACATCAAGTACTATTTGACTTCCACATATATCTGTATAAATTTATGGATGAAAAATATTTTGACTCAACTGAAGAAGGTATGGCAGCCATAGGTGGCTATTTTGCAAACTTTCCTGAATCAAACTTCAGGGACACAACCTTCTTTTTGGCAACAAAGTGTTAGATAATGTGCATGGAAGTAAAAGTGGACTACATTGAAAAAACGAGTACCATTTTGACCTAAAAAACATGATAGCAACATTGCCAGCCCACAAACCTTTTATCTTCCTCCCACACACAGTATAATCAGAAGAAGAGCTATCACTTTAGGAAGAAACTGAGATTTGAGTTATTCTCTTGAGTTTGTATTAATCTGTGTCTGTATTTCCTTGTTTATGTAGTAGTAAATTATAGTTCTTCGCTTGAAACATCCCATAAAAAATCATTACAACTCTATGAATTAAGTTTTCCTTTACAAAAGTTGGAGAAAAATACAGTGAAAGCTAGGAGAAACAATGACTAACATCTAGGTTCAAAGTATGTATCAAGAAGAGAGCTTTATTTAATGCAGAAGACTAGCTCTGATCATGAATTATAGGAGCAACACAAGCAGTATTACAAAATTCTTTGTCATCTCATACCAATGGCCACAGCTACACATACTGTACAAAAATCCAAAATTCCAAAAACAAAATAAAGAAAATTTGGAGTCATATGAGGAATGAATGAATGAATAAACTCAATAAGGTAAATGATATGTATCTCCTTGATAACAGTACCAGCAGGACAGGTGATATTAGATTTAAGTGATTGAATTCTATTTAACAGTAACTGAAAACATGGGGAAAAAATCACCTTCATCATATTTCTAGGCCTCATTCATTCCACCTGCAGACATTGGCTTTGGCAGACTAACTGAGGAGGAATCTAAAAAATCACTAGATTGCTGATCAGCTGTAACTCTTCTTGCTGTAACGGCATTTGAACCAAAATTTAAAATATTGTCCAGCCATGATGGTGGTTCACTTGAATAACAACTGTGTCCCCTTAATTGAATGAAAGTGTATTTCCTGACAGACTGATGTGTACAGTAGCTACAGCCAACTGTAAAAAGTGACATCTAATTCTTTTTGTAACAAAATATTGTACCACGTATTTGATATTAATCTTTTAAGAAATCCTCAGTTTGTCTTCCATACATCATTCTCCAAAGAAAAAGCATGAAAGCATTATATGTTGTCATGAACACAGTTCAGGCACTCCCCTTGCATAGATGAAGGCATATCTCAATGACAAAAAACAAGTCACATTAGCAAATGATACAACAGGAGCAATACTTAATTTGGAGTGGGGCAAAATTAAATATGGTTTCCCACAAGGTTCGGTGCTTGATCTGCTCGTGTTCTTCAACTGCATGAATGATTTTCCCAGGAAGTTGGAGGACTCTTCAAAATCTGTGATGTTTACTAATGACACAGGTATACTTTACACAATTTTGTTCATCACTGTCCTGTGGCATAATCTTCTGGAACAATGAAGATAAGGTCACAAAAGGATTTATTCTACAGAAGTGTACAGTAAGAATATTAAATTAAATTGATAACCTAACATATTGCTGAAGCCTTTTTAAGAACCTAGTTAGTTTCCAGTTGCCACCTGTGATGGGCGAGTTGAGCAACAAGTTACATTTTTAGCTTTTTCTGTGCTTTTTCATATGTTAATTCTTAAATTAAGAGCATGGTTTTTTTTTTTTTATTTTTTTTTTTTTTTTTTTTTTTATGTAAGAGGTGTAATCTCGTATTTTGGTAAATGTAAAATGTAAATTCATGCAGTATGTAGCACAACTTTCATTTATTCTGAATGACCAGCCTCACAGCTGAATTAGGTATCAGCTTCCATTGATCACAAGCTACATAGTTATCTTTCTCTGTGTGCTTTTATAGTTGGTAGTGCTAGGGCAGACAGGATCTGTGTGAGTGCAGGAGGAGCTGGGTGCAGTTTATGGACAGCAGAAGATGCATTTGGCTGTGGTCATCTATCTTCAGGGTGCTGCCTTTGGATGTACGGGTGGTGGAGAATGTAGCGCATCACATGGGACACCTCATTTGTAACTTGTTTCACCCATGGGCTCTACTGCAGAGGCACCTAGCGGTGTACCTGATGTGCCCCTACCATTAGGTGAGTGGCAGGTGGTAATGCATTTGTGTTACTTGAGGCAGAGAGTCAGTTTGAAGGCTGGCCAACTGGCCTCCCCATTCACCCTCTGAGAGGATAGGTGGCCTCTCCTTCAGCAGGGTCCAAACTGGCACAAGGGAGGAGGGGTTTTCTAGTCAGTGCGAGCTCCATTGTTAGGCAGCTTTTGAACCCTTTAGGGAAATAGTATCCAAGGCTGGAAAGAGATCCAATGTGCACTTTGTATGTCTGCCGGGAGGCCTCATCCTAGAAGTGGAACAGTCCTTGCTTGTAGGTGTTAAGTGTGCCGGGTATAGTCGTCTGTAGGTTGTGGCTCATATTGGCACCTATGTCATTGGAGAATAATGTCTGTCACTTGGATTCTGAGGCAATCCTCAGTTAGACAGGCAGTTGGCGGAAGTAGTGAAGACAGCCGGCCTCACACTGGTAGAAGCGAGCACTCAGTTTGTAACCATTCCCAGAATGATTGGGATTCTTTGGTTTGAAGCCAAATGGAGGCTCTCAACCAAAGCCCCCATCGATTCTGTGACAGTATTGGCCGCAGACTTCTGGACCTGATTATGTGGCAGAAAATTGTAGAGCTCCCCTTGACAGATCAGGTGTGCACCATGCAAAGGAAGCAGCTACTCAGTTAACAGACTCCTTCTGGAGTACACATGGTTTTTTTTAAAACAGTTGATTGAGGTCCTCAGATGAACACTTGCCAGTCGATAAGCAGAGAATGAAAGCAGACAATGTACAAAGTGAAGACACTTTGACAGTCAAAATTTTAACACCAAATTGTCAAAGTATTTATTACAAAGTTTCTGAATTTAGCACCCATCATGAAAGCTGTCATGAACAAATTATTCTCAGAACCAAGCCCTGGCAGAAATGCACAATAGAAAACACTGAAATATTTAGTGAGACATGGAATGTACATCAAGAAGACATATTGGATACTGTAGGAGAGGGAGTGTTCACTGCAGTGACAGAAATATTGCGTCTGTTGAGGATGAAATTGAGTCTGACTGTGAAGTTACCTGGATGCTTGTAACAGGTCTGGGTGAACTCAGGCTATCTATCATGTAACTGGATAGATAAAAAGTCTATTCACCAAGTGGTGGCAGGAGAACACATGTGTAAGAAAATGTTTTACACATGCAAGCTTTAGGAGCCAGTGGCTCCTTCTACTGGCAGAAGGTTTGAAGGGGAAGGAAGAGGGCAGAACAAAAAGGACCAGAGTGGTTTAGGAAAAAGGGTAGAGTCCAGAAAAGACACCCAGAACCCAAGGCCAGGGGAAACTTACTGGACGGGATGGGAAGGAGGAAATTCTGGGTGACTTTTTTCCAAACTCTACCTCTTTTCCTAAACTCTCCAGTCATTTTACTTCCTTTCTCTTCAAACATGCTGCCAGAAGAAGGAGCCACTGGCTCCAAAAGCTTGCATATGTAAAGCCTTTTTTTGTATGTGTGTTCTCCTGCCACCACTTGGTGGCTAGATTTTTTGTCTGTCCAGTTACATTATATTGTCAAAAATTAATTAGTTCAGGTTATTATGTTACGAAACTAAAAACCCTCCTCGATTGCAAAAAAAGCACCTAGTGTTTTTTTGCAATCGAGGCAGGTTTTTAGTTTTTTAATATATTAACTAATGATTGCTGACGTGTTGCAATGTTGAAGGTTCTTAGTTCAGGTTAATTACCAGATTTTTTACTGGCCATCTGATTCTGCTGTGTCAGCTTTATGTTGATTAAAAAGATATGTGTTCACTAGTGCAGAAATACCCAGATCATGCAACAGAAGCCTGGAGGGGGAGGGGGGGGGGGGGACTTCAGCCTACTGAGTATAGAATGGGACATGTAAGGATTCACTGCAGATAGTAATGGTTTTCCAAAAACTGTCTTGAGCAACTAGTTCAACAGCCCACGCATTTTTGAAATATTTTAGATCTTGTAATTACAAGGGATTAGCGATCATGATGTCATCATAGTGATTGTGGTTATTAAAGTTACCAAGTCCATCAAGAAAACTAGGAGAGTGTTTTTGCTGAAAAAAAGCAGACAAGCAGTTGTTAGTGTCTCACTTAGTTAGTGAACTGACATCATATAGTTGCAATATGGCGGACATAGATGAATTACGGGCAAAGTTTAAACAGACTGTAAACCACAACTGGAGAAGTATGTGCTGAGTAAATGGATTAATGATGGGAAAGACTCACAGTAGCTTAACACAAAATTCAGAGAATGCTGAGGATTCAGAGACTTGTTACTCTCGGTTCAAAAATAGTGCACAAACCGAGAAGCTAAGGAAATTCTAATCCTACATAAAATCAATAAGTCATTCAAGGGCTACTATCCAGTCATTCATTGACCAGCCAGGTGTACCAACAGAAGACAGAAAAAGGATATTAGAAGTTTTAAATCTCACATTTAATAAATCATTCATGCAGGAGGATCATACGAACATACTGTCGTTTGACAGTTGCACAAACACCTACATGGAGTGAGTAATAAAAGGCATTCCTGGCATAGAGAAGCAACTGAATGATTTGAATACGCATACACTCTTAAGACAGAATGTAATTATCCAAATGCGACAAAAATTTGTAAATGTGATATATGTGTACAGACAAACAAATTATTATAATTTCAGAAAAATTGAATAATTTATTCAGAAGAAAGGGCATCACAAATTGAGCAAGTCAATTATTCATTGGTCCACCTCTTTCCCTTAAGAAATCAGTTATTTGGCTTGACACTGATTGATAAGAGTTGTTGAATGCTCTCCTTAGTGGTATTGTGCCCAATTCTGTCCAATTGACATGTTAGATTGTCCAAACCTCAAGCTGGTTGGAGGGTCCTGTCCATAATGTTCTAAATGCTCTCAACTGGGAGAGATCCAACGACCTTTCTGGCCAACATAGGGTTTGGCAGGCATGAAGACAAGTGGTAAGAACTGCCATGTGCGAGCAGGCACTATGTTGCTGAAATGTATGCCCAGGATGGCTTGCCATCAAGGGCAACAAAATGGGGCTTCGTTGACATACTGCTGTGTTATAAGAGTACTGTAGATGACAACCAGAGCTTCTGCTATTAAACAAAATGGCACCCCAGACCATTGCTCTGGATTGTTGGCCAGTATGGCAGGTGACAATCAGGTTGGCATGCACCAGTATCTGAGCTTCTCCAGACACATCTTCGCTGGTCATTGGGACTCAGTTCGAAGTGGGATTCATCACCTAAGACAATTCTGCTCTACTTGATGTGATTCCAGGCTGAAGATGTGTCTGGAGATGCAACAGACAGCAGTGGGATACCATGACTGTTGCCTGCCATAAAGCCTGACAACCAGGAGTGATGATCTGGGCAGCAGTTTCATTTCATAACAGGACTCCTTTGGTTGTCATCCATGGCATCCTTACGTTAAAGCACAGCAATACATCAGTGATATTGTACACCTCATTATGTTGTTCTTCAAAGCAAATCATTCTGGGTCTACATTTCAGCAAAGTAAGGTCTGCAAGAGTTTCTACTGCTGGTCAATCACGGCCTTGTAAACTGCCGAAGCATGAGAAATTAGTGGTGGTGTGGAGGCGTGCAGACAGTAGTTTTTCTGTCACTCTGTTTGCAAGTGGAATAGGAAAGTAAATGACTAGTAGTGGTACAAGGTTACCTCCACCAAACATCATATGGTGACTTGCAAAGTATGTATTTAGATGCATATGTAGACTTGGAGATTATTGTACTTTACATGTCTATACATTTATGAGGAGGGACCCAAAAATGGCTGGAATTAAACTGTTGTGTGGGCTCATTTTGTGGTTACTTTTGGGGTCTCACACATCACTCAGTAAGTTGGTGTCAGTCAAAGTGAAGTAGTTCGTTTGTGGTGATCTGTTGTTTGCATTTCTATTTTAACCTTTCTGTGATTAATGGCATGACCGAGAAGAAGGAGCAAAGAGTCAGTGAAATTTTGTTTTCTGTTTGTAAAAACTGCAGCTGAGGCTATTGGAATGCTTTGCAAGCCTTTAATGATCATGCTTTGGAGAAGTCACATGTGTACGAGTAGGTTTCTCGTTTCAAATCCAGCAACATGTCAACTGAAGATATGCCACACCCCAATCATCATTTGATAGAAGGAAGCGACAGAAACATTGCCACAATAAAACGTCCAATTGATAAAGACTGTCAAAGGACCACTGGCCAAATTTCTGAGGAAACTAAAGTGACACGGAGTGTGGTCCTGCAAATTTTAACTGAAAACAATTTGTTACTTGCTTGCTCACTGATGACCAAAGAGTAATGTTGGCAGAACTTGAAGAGTGAATTGCAGAATGATTCAGATTTTTTTAAACTGAATTATGACTGGGGATGAGAGTTGGTGCTATGAATACGGTCCAGAGTCAAAGCAAGTGTCGAGCCAGTGGAAAACTCAAACGTCACCGTGACCCAAGAAAGCACATCAAGTGCAATCGAATGTGAAAACAGTGTTGATTTGTTTCTTTTTTTTATGTCAGTGGCATTGCACACAAGGAATTCATTCCTCTAGGGCAAACAGTGAACCAACATTATTATCTGGATGTGACAAAAATGCCAGAACTGTGGAGAAATGGGGACTGGTTGCTCCACCACAATAATGCTCCAGGCCACACAACTCTGATGGTCTGACAGTTCATGGCAACAAACAATATGGTGCTTGTGCCTCAACCACCCTACTCACCTGATCTGTCTCCATCTAACTTTTTTTGTTTGCCTGGATGAAGCAAACTCTGAAAGGAAAGCAGTTCAATGATGTGGATGACGTCAGTACTTTGAAGGGGCCTAAGTACTGTGAATGTAGAGTCCAATAAAAATGCAAGATAACAAAAGTTCTGGTTACTTTTTGGTCCCCCCTCAAACGCTTAAATGGCATTTTGGTTTAATAGTGAGAGTGGATTTAGAATCACTGTGTGAATTTCACAACCACAGTACAAGAGGTAAAAATAATTTTCAAATAGACTATGCATATCTATCTAGTGATTAGAATGCAGTTTTAATTCTGTTGCAGAAGTATATGAGATTGACAATGCACATAGCTTTTACAAACATGTAAGATAGTACCTTATTTGGTACTCCTTCTGTAATTTATCAGAGTATTTGCACTAAGGAATGTAAAATGGTGCATAACTCTAGTGATATTAAATTTATTTTGACTTTACCAGTATATAGACAGCTGCCAGTGTTCTGTCTAAACTTACATAAACACTTAGTTCAAAGTATTAGATAAAAGTAGTAGCTGAGTTATATAGGAAGGTGAACAGAGCACTTTTCTCCTAATATACATGTGCTTATATAAAATAATCTAGAAGTAATTCCTAAACTAATCTAGAAGTAATTCCTATAGTTATTGACAATATTATGAAACGTATATGTTGCTAGTCACCATATAGTGGAGATGTTGAGCTGCAGATAGGCACAATAAAAAGACTGTCAAACAAGTAAGCCTTTGGTGGGAAAGGTCTTCATTGGAATTGGACAACGTACACACACACACACACACACACACACACACACACACACACACACAGCAACAGTCTCTGGCTGCTGAGGCCAGCCTCCTATAGTTATCAGTGTAAGTAGATTGGCACTAGATGTAATTTGTTGTTTGTATACTTTATAGAAGTAACCTGCTTGAATTGTTCCACATATCTGAAGGTTCTCCTTCATGAGTGAATTATTGAAAGTGATGTGTAAATGAATGAATGGATATCTTGGGGTGTAGTTTCATGTATCAGAATTTAGTTTATCTGTTATCATGAAGGAAAATCTAGTGCCATATGAGTGTGAAAACTTCCAAGTTCCTTGTAGAAGCCACTGCAATATGTTTAGACTTCCCACAGTATTGCTGTTGTTGCATATATTCTCAGAATAATTACTTGTCCGAAGCTTATTACATTACTTCATAATATTATCCCAATTTATACAGGGAATAAAGTAGGAAAAATTTACTAGTATCTTGTTCAATAGAGAAGTACTTCCACACACTGAGAGTATTAAGCTAATTGTTTAGATTAACTTGTTGTTGTGTATTTGTTTCAGTTTGTGTTCCAATTTCAACAGTCAGGAAGTATGTTGCCCCTTTTGTGAAGTATGTTGCCCCTTTTATGTCTGTCCTCTATCTTCTCTTATTTGAAGGAATCTACACTGTTATGTTTAAAAAGAATTTAAAGGGCTCCTGGTTGTGCTAACAGCACTGATGTTTCATACTGCATCACCCATGGGAGCAATCTTCCTACCATGTTGAATGTGTATGTAACTGGAGAGACAAGACACAGAGATTTGTTTCCATACAAGGTTGGTTGCAATTTTGGTCTAGTGTGATGTATTTGGTGAGGGACTGCTCATCACTGCAGGTGTGATGACCACAGGTGGCTAGGCTATGTGTAAGGGTCTTCTTGGAATGGAGTGGGTGGCCACCGTCAAAGTGAAGTTGCTGCTGGTGGTTAGTAGGTTTGATATGGGTCAAGGTACTGATGTAGCCATACTTGAGGTGGAGCTTAACATCAGACTAAGTGGCTTGCTGGCTTGAGGCAGACCAGGTGAAGTGAATGGTGGAGAAGGTATTGAATTTATGGGGGAATATGGATTGGGTGTCTTTATCCTTAATCCCGATCATGAAGATGTCATCAGTGGGTCTGAACCAGGTGAAGGGTTTGGAATTACGGGTGGTTAGGAAGGTTTCCTCTAAATGACCCATAAATAGGTTTGCATAGGATGGTGCCATGTGGATGCCTATTGCTGTACCACAAATTTGTTTGTAGATGGCACTTTCAAAAGAGAAGTTATTGTGGGTGAGTATATTGTTTGTCATGGTGAGCAGGACAGAGATGGTAGGTTTGGAGTCAGTGAGGCATTGGGAAAGGTAGTGTTCAACAGTGGCGAGGCCATGGGTGTTGGGGATGTTGATATAGAGGGAGGTGGCACTGGCAGTGATGAGCAGGGTGCAGTGTGGTAAAAGAATGGGCACTGTGAAGAGTCAGTGGAGGAAGTGTTTGGTGTCTTTTATGTAGGAGGGTAGGTTAAAGGTAATGGGCTAAAAGTGTTGTTCAACAAGGGCAGAGATTCACTCAGTGGGGACAAAAAACTGGCCTTAATGGGGCATCCAGGATGGTTTAGTTTATGGACTTTAGGAAGCATTTGGAAGGTAGGAGTGCTGTGAGTGGTGGGAATGAGGAGAGAGAGAGAAACTCAGGGAAGAAGTTCTGAGATGGGTCTAAGGATTTAAGGAGCAGCTGGAGAGCAGGATGGATTTCTGGGATAGGGTTACTGCGACAGGGTTTGTAAGTAGATTCCTGCACCAGGTAATCCCTGCAATTAAAAACCATAGTGGTGGCATCTTATTGGGCATGCTGGATTGTAAGGTAGGTATCAGTTTTTAGGTGGTGGAGTGCCATTCTTCCTCTGGCTTGTGGTTGGTCTTCTTGTTTAGGTAATGGGGGGATGATGGTGTGAGGTTATGAAACTTTGGAATGTTAACTGGGGGTGATTAGGGGGCAGTGTGTATGGATCACAGTTGGATGGAGGAGTGAACAGAATCAGGCTAACTGGGGTGATTAGGGGGCAGTGTGTATGGATCACAGTTGGATGGAGGAGTGAACAGAGTCAGGCTATTGTTCAATACTGATTTTGGGTTGAGTCTGGTTGGTAGGATTCTTGGTGAAAAAGTTTTTCCACTATAGGGACCAGGAGAAGGAGAGAAAGTCTATAACAAATCCAGCATGACTGAATTTGGGAGTTGGGCAAAAGATAAGGCCTTTGGATAGAACTGATAAATTTTGTGGGACTAAGGCTTATGGAGGAAAGGCTTATGAATGTGTTTTGCATCTGTTTAGGTTCTGAATTCTGTGTGATGGTTGAGAGTTTCTGAGGGTGTAGTAAATGTGGTAGGTTGGCAAGACAGTTTGTCGGCTATAAGGGGATGAGGAGGAGGCTTGGAAGCTTCTATGGATGTGATGGACAGTGGTAGTCTAAGGCAGGATTAGGATTTGAACAGGTTGAGGAGATTTTTGAGGCGATGTAGTGCATGCTGTTTTAGTTACTATAAGACAAGAATGTCAGTGTGGGAGATAGAGTGAAGGAATTTAGGATTTCAGGAGAATTTTACGGATGGAGAGGAGGTGTTGCAAGGATATTTGGGCCAGATTTACATGGTCTTTCAGGACTAGGCTGGTGAGGGCTATGGACTGACAGAATTTGAACAGATAGAGATCTTTGTGGAAGGAGAGGTTGCAGCCAGAGGTGGGTAATTTTTGATAGTCAGGCCATTTGGGGGGATTTGATGAACTAGGCAGTGACATAGGAATAGTATGTTAGACTGGGTCCTGGCTAGTGACAAGGAAACTTTTCTGTATTGTTGTAGATGGAAGGAACAAGGATTTATGGTGGGGGACAAAAATGAATAAAAATATGTGGGAAAAACACAGAATAAGGACAGAACAGATGGAGTATGAGGAAAAAAGGAAACCTAAGGGAGCAGGGCCGATAGTGTAAGACAAGAATGGACTAAAAACAATGTGAAAATGCAATAAGATCAGAGGGAATAATACAGAAAAAAGATAATAGTGGGTGGGTGGATATATCTGAAGAGAGATGACAGCAAGTTAAATGAATTTGCTGAGGTTAGCACTTGCATGTTGGGATGAGGGAAGAGAGAAGAAGGAGGGAGCATTTGATAAGGTTGAAGTTCAGCAAGTTTGTGTGGCATAGGAAGATACGAAAAAAACATCAAAAATATGTGAGAATGAGGGAAGAATTGCGTTCATTTTGAAGGTGTAGGATTAACTCATCAGCAGGAAGAAATTTGGGACATGAGATGCTGCACCAATAGCCTATGCCGTCACCAAGTGTACTGCATGCGACTCAGCCAGCTGCCAGATTTGTCCACCAATAAACCCTGCCAACAGGTCCAACAGAACCTCCAGTCTCTCCTTAAATTCTTAGATCCATCCCAGAACCTTTCCTCTGAGTCTGTTACTCTCCTCATTCCTGCAACTCCCTACAGTCCTACCTTATACATGGTTCCTAAAGTCCATTAACCTAACCACATTGGATGCCACATTGTGGCTGGTTTTAGTTCTCCCACTGAGAGAATCTCTGCTCTTGTGGACCAACACCTTCAGCCCTTCACCCAGAACCTCCCCCCCCCCCCCCCCCATATAAAAGACACAACCGCACAACTGTTTCCTCCACCAACTCTCCTCCCTCTACCCCAACATCCCCAATGCCCATGGTCTTGCTATTACTGAACACTACCTTTTGCAACATCTGGTTGACTGCAAACCTATTACCTTCTTCCTGCTTGCCATGAGCAACTATACAGTGACACACAATTACTTCTCCTTGAAAGTGTCACCTTTAAACAAATCTGTGATACAGCAGTTGGTACCCACATGGCACCATCCTATGTGAACCTACTCATGGGTCATTTAGAGGAATCCTTCCTAACCACCCAGGATCCCAAACCCTTCACCTGGTTAAGATTCACTGATGACATCTTCATGACCAGGACTGAGGGTAAGGACACCCTATCCACATTCCACAGAAATTAAACAACTTCTCCCCCATTCACTTCACCTGATCCACCTCAAATCAGCAAGCCACCTTGCTCGATGTTAACCTCCATCTCAAGTATGGCTACATCGGTACCTCGGTCCACATCGAACCTACCAATCACCAGCAGTACCTCCAGTTTGATAGTGGCCACCCGTTCCATAACAAGAAGTCCCTTACGCACAGCCTAGCCAAATGTAGTCACAACATCTGCAGTGATTAGCAGTCCAAATACATCAGTGGACTCAGTGACGAAAAGACTGGACTCACTGAGGACTCCACAGACCAAAATTTTCCACCCAACTGTGTACAGAAGTAGTTCTCTGTCTCTCCAGTCACCTATCTCTTCCAACATACACAGCATTTGGCCACAAAGGAGCAGTCTCCTCATGCCTCAGTGGCAGTCAGGACTGAAGCACATTCTCCACCATGGTTTCGACTACCTCTTGTCATGCCCTGAAATGAGGAATATTCTATACCTCTATATTCCAGCTCCTCTGAAAGTGGTATCTGCCACCCACCAAAACTGTGTAATATCCTTGACCATCCCTACTCCACCCCTGTCCCCAAACCCCTTCCTCTTGGCATGTATCCCTGCTATAGACTTAGATGCAATATTTGTTCCATACATCCTCACACTACCACCTACTCCAGTCTGGTCACATGCATTTACTATTCAGTCAGAAGCAGGCTACCTGTGAAAGCAGTCATGTTATCTACACTAAGCTGCAATCACTGAGATGCTTTCTACATGGGTGTGATGACTAGCAAGCTGTCTCTCCACATGAATGACCGCCGACAAATTGTGGCCAAGAGACAACTGGGCCACCCAGTTTCTGGACATGTTGCCCAATACAATTTGTTTCTCTTCAGTGACTGGTAGACAGCCTGCATTATCTATATCCTTCCTACTAACGCTAGTTTTTCTGAATTGTGTAGGTGGGAACTCTCCCTAAAATATATCCATGGCCCCAAAACCACTCTTGCCTCAACCTTCTCTAGTCCCTGTCCTCCACTTACCTATCCCCTTCCCTGTTCTGACTCCAGCAGAACACAGCATTCTATTCCACCAAAGCACACACAATCCTATTCCCCTCCTACTCTCCTTTTCTGACCCCCCCACCCCTCCTGACTGTCCTGTTCTCAACATGCCTCATGTACATGCGTGCTCCCACAAGTAGCACTATACGCCTTTCCCCACCTCACCCTGCTATCCCCTCTCCCCACCCCATGCTTCCCCCTTACCTCCATGACCAAATTTCTGCTCCCATCAGGTGCATTTATAGCTCTATCAAGCCACAGTGGCCGGAGACAGTATTCATGTGTGTGTGAGTCATGTTTGTGTGAATGTGTTTTGTTTTCTACTTTAGAAGGTCTTTTGGCCAGGAACAATTTGGTTGCAAGACATATTGCTATCTTGGATCCTTACAGTCCTTCGCTGGTTTCATCTGCCTCTATATATGTGGATACTCAACAGTTAACACTTAATTACTTGACAGAAGGTTCATATAAACTTTTCCAGACTATTTCTCGACTATCCCATTCTCGAATTGCAAATAGAAAAAATTAACACCTATACCCATCTATGTGAGCTATGATTTCTCTTATTTTATTACAATAGTGGTTTCTTCCTATGTAGATAGGAGTCCACAAAATATTTTGACTTTTGGAGGTGAAAGTTTGTGACTGAAATTTCTTGAAAGATCTCACTACAATGCAAAATGTCTTTGTTTTCATGATTGTGGCTCAAGTCAAATAATATGTCTGTAACACTCTTTTTCGTATTTTGCAATAATACAAAACAAACTACCGTTCTTTGAATTTTTTTTATGTCCTTGATCGGTCCTATCTGGTAAGGACCAATTACTGTGCCGCAGTATGCCAGAAGGGGCAGACAATGTAGTTTAGGCAGAGTCCTTAGTAGATTTGTTGCATCTTATAAGTGTTCTGCAAATGAAAGGTTGTCTTTGATTCACTTTTCCCGCACTATTTTCTTTGCATCATTGCTTTCAGCGTGGAAGGATGTGGGCAAGGTTCCTGATACTGCTTCTGATTTTTGCTTTGGGAGGGAGATGAGGAATGGGGTCCACTCAACCTTGTGAGTACAGATGAGGAGCAGCTTGAATAAAAAAGCAGTTGCATGATCAGGATTCATCTACAGGCAATAA
Organism: Schistocerca americana; assembly: GCF_021461395.2. Classification (NCBI taxonomy): domain Eukaryota; kingdom Metazoa; phylum Arthropoda; class Insecta; order Orthoptera; family Acrididae; genus Schistocerca; species Schistocerca americana. Next base: position 316,134,552 of record NC_060121.1, on the reverse strand, counting down.
TGGCTGGATGTATTGGTGACATGCTGACCACATGTCCCAATGTCGTAGACCATTTTTCGTACTGATTTCTAGGCAGCAATGGGCCAGTTGGAACAGGCCTAAAGCCTAATCCATGAGTGTTGGTTATGTTTACATAACTTTAATCCCTGGGTATTTAGTTGAACTAGTAACATTTAAATTTGTATGCTTTATTGTGTAACTGAATTTAAATCTTTCTTTTCATATTTGTATAGAGAATCTCACAACCAAGGCAGTACTCCATAGACGTGCGATTTGATTAGGAGCTCGTTGTGAAGAATGGTGTCAAAAGCATTCTAGAAATATGGAATCAATTTGAGATACCCTGTTGATAATGTTCATTGCTTCATGTAAATAAAGAGCCAGTTGTGTTACACTAGAATGATTTTTCTGAAACCATGTTGTTGTCTTTGAGGTGTTTCACATTGTTGGAAAACAGTATATGTTCCAGAATTCCATCAAATATCATTGCCAGTGATATGAGTCTACAATTCAGCATATTACTTCTGTTTCCTTTCTTGTGTATTGGTGGTGTAACTTGTGCAACTCTCCAGTCTTTAGGTACAGATCTTTCGTGTGACTATGATCTCTACATGCTTGTAGTCTGCTAAGATCATGCCTGTCTTCAGTGTTCCATTGACAAAATGTACCACATAATATGGAACATCTGCTAACTGTCAGTATAATCATGTCCCCTGTTTTATTGTAGCTGAGGCAGCAAGGAGAGGCTGTATGGTCTGATCATCATCTCAGTATATGAAATATTTCAGGTGCCACTTGCTGACGAGGAGAATATGTGTAGTGTCAAGTAGATTAACTATTAGTGTAATATTACCAACATGCTATTGCACCGATATTTTAGTACGATATCCAATTTGCTCATAGCAACCATAGTCAAGTCGTACTGACATTTTGCAAAGCCTTTTGTCTTGTATTTATTGTTTCATATTCAACTCAAATCCATCATCTAAGTGTGACGTATTTATGAATCCATCCAAGGCTTGCTTCTGTGATCAAATATTGCAGATTGATGTTATTGGGTGGATAGAACTCTTATATGGTTGTAGGTTGGTACTGAAATGATCTCTACATCTTTGTAGCATCCTAAGAAGATGCCAAACTTCAGTTTTGTGTGGAATCCTGTAGCAAGGCTTGTAAGTGAAAAGTTAGATGGGTGACAGACACTTTTTGCCACTGTGGTTTCTCTTGGAGAGTGATGATGCCACTGTCTTCAAGGAGAATGGTCAATTTGGAATCAGCTTCAAGATTGTGAATGGGTGCTGTTTTATCTGATGTGTGACTGGTGCTGTTAGAAGGGATCTGCCCTCGACCTTCCTCATTTCCAACGCCATTTCCTGTTAGTTTTGTTTGTGGGAACTGCCATTTCCATGCACTCTGTGTCCTGCATTAATCCTATCCTTAATCTCCACTAGTTCATGTCTTCCACCTCTCTCCACTTCTATTCCTACCTCATATAATGTCTCTCATGTCCCACCATTTTCAAAACTACTTCTGTCTGTCATCTTATATTGTCTTATAAGGTTATTAACCTCATCCACACTGTTTTCTTCAGCAGCTGTCTTCTGTGTTGTATCCCCGACAAGCCTCCATCCTATATTCTAGTGTGAAATGTGCAGTTGCATCTTTGTGAGTATTCTCTTGTTCCCTGCTCCTATTCTCTGCTGTTGCTGCCATTCCTTTTCCTAGACTTCAGAGCTCCCTTTGTTTTTACCTCTTCTGTGAGTGCCTCCCAAACTTAGTTTAGCGTCTGCCTTCCCCACAGCTACGTACATATTTTGCCATATAATTGATGGTTGTGACTGAATTCAGAGGCTGATAGCTTATTGAATTATGAGACCACATATTATATTTTTGTGCAATATACTGTATTCATTTATATCACTGGCACTTGTTGCTGATGATCTTCAAGATTCCTACATATCATAACAATTTTTTAACATTGTGACTCCTATGTTTACGCCTGTACCCCAGCTGTGAATAGCGTATACAGTTATAACATTGTCTGGAGAGTTGTTTTTATATGTACAGGGTGTCCATAATTGAAGTTCCAGTTTCAAAACACTGTAGAAAGGAAACCACTGCTTGGAATGACATCAAATTTAAACAGTATAGTGTTGATGCAGGGGGGAAACATCATGGGGGAAAAAACATTCTGCATTGCTCTCCGTACAGAATAACCCATGTTTAGGAGTTGCTTCTTGCTGACCTGTCAGCAAGACAAACATTCACTCTGAAATTTCTTGCGCCCATGTGAGTGGACATTGAATCACTAAGAAAAATTCTGTGAACAGGTGAAGCTCATTTACATCTTCAGGACATGTCGGTATGCATTCTTTCAGCAAAGGTGACTCTTGTGGTGCAGGTTATGGCATTGGTTTGAGGAGATGGATCCTGTGGGTCCTGTTACCTGTACTGTCACCAGTAAATGCTATGAGAGTCTTTTGTGCACCAACGTCATTCCAACCCTTCAGCAGTGTGGATGTGTAGGTAGGAGATGCAAGATGACACTCCTCCACATGTTGCACTGTCAGTTAAGTGGCTACAGCACAGGCATTTATGAAATGCTAGAATTATTTATGAAATGTTAGAATTATCAGCCACTATTTCCATACAGGATGGCTGTCCAGATCACCTGATCTTAGTCCATGTGGCTTCTGGCTGTGGTGTTATCTGAAAGCTCTGTTCAGTGCTCCAGTTATGAAAGTAGTGGAACATGACCCCCTGAGACACTGATTTGTTGTGGAACATGCTGTTACTCGGTTTCAGCATGTGGCAGAAAATGGTGGAAAACGTATGGAACATGTCTTGTGCCAGTCTCACAACAATTAGAAACAAATGTCATTTTGCTTTTTATGCAGCTTTTGGTCACAGGACAATTAAAAACTGATTTCTCCCATCCACTGAGGTACTACCTTGCCATGGTTGATAAGCTTACATAACTAACACTGCCACAATTGTTGACTGCTGAACTTGTGCATTTGTGCACATTGAACAGTGTGGATGATGTAGTTTGCAACTCAAACCGTAGCCGTTATATTCGATTCACATGTCACTTGTAGCCAACCCCATTTATGCTAAGACACTTACAGTGCCATCTGTTGGTAAATTTTTTGTTAAATTATTTTGTTCCATGAAATTCCCCCTATGTCTATAATATGCTGTTCAAATTTGGTATCACTCTGAGCACTGGTTCTCTTTCTGCAGCATTTTGAAACTAGTCATGGACACTGTGTTGTAAATCATATTGTTTCCCTGAGGTACACAGATTGTTCCTTATGGTTTCTATGATTTCTCCCATTTAAAAATGACATACTGGGTTCTATTAATTAGTAAGTCTTTAAAAAATTTTATACCTATTCCAGTATTATATAAGAACATATTTAATTAGTAGACAACTGTACAGAACTGCATCGAAGGCTTTTGGCGAGCCAAGAAACATGGTATGAACTGGGACCCTGGTATCTACAATTCTTTGATCTGATCAAGAAACTGAGTGAGGTGTTTCAAGTATTCTGTGCTCCTAATGGTATGCCCCCAGTTTCACTGAACATTTCTTGTCTTGTCTTCTTTGGTCATGTGATTTTTTATTTCCTTCCCATGGTCTATTCTCTATTCCCATTCCTGTTTCTAACATCCCACTAGAAATCTCTTACGTTACCCCATCCTTGATAATCTTTTCTGCAATTTCCTGCATCCCTTCTCCTTTAATTTCCTCCATTATAATTTTGGTCCCATCCCCACGCTGATAACCACTATAGCCACCCTGTTTAAAGTTCTGCCTGTCATGCTTCTGTAATGGTCAATTTAATTTATCTGTGAAATTGTTCAGTTGAGTCATCAGGCCCATAAACTAAACCCCACTTTACATTCCATGGTAATCTTTTTTTAATGATAATTTTTGCGGCAATTCATCAGAAGGTCTGGCTAAATGAACTAATCTTCCAAGCTGTTTTTCGAAAAATTCCCTCATGCTCCCACTTCCCTGTCTGTTGTTTGATGCATTTAAAAATTCACTTTTATTTCTAGCTTGTTCTGACATTGACCAGAATTGGTTCACATTTCTTTTCTCAACTTCACAATAAGACACTGCTGAATTAGTGTTATGATTTTCTCATGCAACTGCATCCCATCCAAAAACGTCTTTAAAATTTTTTTTGAACATATCAATCATGCCAGAAACAAACTTAAACTGTGTTGCCCAAAATCAACAGGATGTGATTTTTTTGTCTCCAGCAAAATTTTAATAGGTATGTTGGGGTACGTATCAGTACTATTACTAGCAACAGTTTCCTGTAATTTAGTGAGTTTTCTGCTAATGTCATGCACTTCACCTTTGCATGTATCTACATTACTACCATTGTTACTTCTTTTCTACTCCTACAACCTTGGCATTAATTACAGAAATTTGATTATTTGTTTCACATTCCAAAGTTTTGAGTTTCCCTTTGAGGTTCTGTTTAGTTTTACCTATTTCTGATTTCAAAGTTTTACTTTTCTGCATCTATGGACAATTTCAAAATTTTTCACAAATTTTTCAGTTTCATTCATAAGATTTGATTATAAATCTACAATTTTAGTTTTAACTACATTAACTCTTTCTGTGCTAGTTCAACAGCAGATTTCAATTTGATAAGATCCTGTTTTATCTTCCTGACCTGAAAGCTGTTATTTAAGAATTACATTTCTAATTCTTTATCTGAAACATCAATTTTTGTTGTTCGGTTTACATTTTAATTCACTGATTGAAACATCAGTTTTGCTACCCAGCCCGTGAACACAATTACCTTTTTAACTGTTGACTCTATTTAATCTTTCATCTGTTCCCTTCATAATTAGTTCAACATATTCATCGTCCCATCCTGGAGATGAAATACTATATCCCATGTTTCCACTTAAAGATGAGTTACTAAAGCTCTGATCGTACCCAGAATCATTTACTATTTCAGTGTCTAACAGCAATTTTTGCTTCATTGTACTGACATTATTTTCTATTTGGTCATTATTAAAAAGAAATAGTATCTCATTACCAAATCACTGCACTACAGTTGCAACAAAATATAAAAAAAATTAGAAACAATGTAATTAACTTTTGCCTTGTGTGGTATTGAGGTCCCAAATTGATTTCCAAACAATCACTCTGTTCAACTTTTTGTGCTTTGTGCATCCATCCTTTCTGCCAGCAGTATAACTCCTTGATTTTCAGATTATTTTGGTTGTCCATGTTACATTTAGTTCTAGGATTTTCAACAAGTAAAAATCTGAAACTTAAGAAAACTACTTAGAGTGCCAATTCCAACATTTTCAGTGGATCTGTGCTTCTTTGCCATATAGTTAGTAACTTTTTAAAAATAATAGTCTATATAAGTTTTGGACACACTTGAATTTAATGTCCATTTTAAATAATTGTCAGTAGGTGGTCACTCTTGTATTTTGCTGCAGATGTTTCCTGATAGTGTTTCTGAACATTTTTCACTTTCTTCTAAGAAAATGAAGTACCTAATAGCTGGTGGACTGGCACAATATTTCTGGGAACACATGTTAGAAGAAGAAAGTTCATCATTTTACATATAGAGTTTTCAATGAAACTACCAATGCTAAGGATAAAAAAGAACTGTGAGTAAGTGTTGCATGACAACATGTCACCCAAGAACTTTCTTTATCAGCAATGCAGATGGTGAAACATTACTTCAGAAATCATTTTCTGAAGCCAACTTGTCCCTAAATAAACGCCTTATGCCCGTATCAGAAAGACCTAATATCAGTAAAAATATTTAGGCTTTTAGAAAGTGACGTCCAGGAGACTAGAGGCAAATGAACTGTAAACATGAGGCACATGAACTGTAAACATTGGAAATTGCAACATTCACCCAATGTATAATGCCTAAGTAAAGGTTTTAGAATGTTTAGGTGAAGAATCATCCATTATTTTGATGGTTGGCCTGTTTACTGGGAAGAATTTGAAGGAATACAGTCTGAGTGTAACATTCCACATCACAACTTCGTGGGGCATACATCAACAAGTTGGCATACTTTAGGACCTACAACCAACAGTATTTTGGAACAGTGGGATGGTATTCAGTATCACTTTCTTAAGCATATACTTCTAAAAAATAATTCTGCTACTGTTCAGTTCAAATCCTACAGTGCCATTATGATTGCTTAAAAAAAACTCCAATCCAAGCAGAATTTCATTTCACAATTTCATCAGCAGAATTATTCAGTATTCTCTCTCAGGCTTCTGCTGAATTGAAGAAGAGACTCAAAAAATCAAGGAGAAGAAAGAATGGAAGAAAGGGAGGTGGAAATCATTCAGGAAATCTTCAGAAAAGAAAATCTAATATGATCACTTCATTTTTTGCTAAGATTCCTAGGAAACATAATCCAAAAATATTTTGTTGATCTTTTTCCAGTATTGAAGTGTAGAATGTCAGTAGTTGTAAAAATGTGATGTAGATTTTGTTTATGAAGTACGATTATCAGTAATGGATGACCAATACTGAATTACTAATCAACCTGTATATATTAATAAATCTGTGTGAAGGAAAAAAATGGCCATAACTCGTCCAGGATGATAATAGAGAAATTTATTATGGTTCTAACCAGCCACGTTGGTAGGGGATTATCGTAAATGAAAACAATACATTTGTGCTATATCTGTTTATTGAAATAATTTGTCACCTGTTAATCACATTTTTTAAAATTTTTATCAACTATTTTGTCACCTTCTTTAAATGCCACCATGGCTACTCACCCTGGACTCAGGCTGTGAAGAAGAAGAAGAGGAAGAAAAAGAAGAAAAGGATGATGATGTTGAAGATGAAAATTGTATAAATCATTACTATCTAAACTTCTTCTTCCTGGCTAATGAAGTGCTTGTTAGTACAAACTGCCTTGGGGTCCAGGAATGGAATTAATGAAGGCAACTATGAAGCCACTCACGTTTTGGCTACTGTGTGCATTGTATGCATTGGATGTTGTACATTTAGTCAGAAGGCATTGTAGGTTATACAGGAAAGGGCAAACAATTGCAGTTTCAGAAGGCTAGTGGTCAGTCTCAATGATTCCATGAAATGACAAAATGCTTACAACATCCAATTGGATACAAAAACACTTAACACGTTCATATATTTCTCTTTTGTTGAGGCAAATGTACTGCCCATCTCAAGCCATAAATGAAACCATAATTTAGTGTTCTAGAAGCAAACTGGTCTAACTATGAATATAAAATGCAAATAGAAACTATTTGCTTGGAGAGGCAAGGACACTATCTTATGGAGTCATTGTGTTTTCATATTTGAAAAAGGTTTGATTGCGATATGAGATAATCATTTCTGAGTAAGATAGTAAGAAATTGAAAAAACAAATGGGAGAAGGCCAATGGCAGTTCAGAACAATAGGTAGTAAAAACTGAAAGCACACTGTTTGTTGTGCCTAGTACCACTGACCAAACATGATGATTTTGCATAATTTTAAGTCAGAGATACTGAACTGGTATGACCCACACAATGAGACTGCAGTACAAATGGCAGTAACTTCCTGGTTCCATTCTTTGACATCATTCTAAACAGTCTGGGCATGTACAGATTATTGCCATACTAAAATCTATGGCCGAAAAACATTGGTAAATGAAATGGCCAAATAGATTAGAAATCCCTTTAATGTCTGGTGTAAATATTGACTGCTGTTAATGTTCTTGTTTCATTTTGCACCTTATGGAAACTTAATTTGTTGTGTGTTGTGCAGTTGTGTTGAGTAACTGCTGAGAAGAACTCTAAAGAAATCTCTTCACCTTTTGTGAATAATAGCTGGACTGTGTTAATATGCTATTGCTGTGTTTTAGTTTAACTTCTTGTTGTTTCCCATCTGTGAATTATGTACTAATAGACAGCAGCAATCTGTTCCAGAAACTTTATCCTGAGAATTTGTCTGAAACTGCACAAAAGCTTGACGAAGACGCACTTCAATTGTGGGAGATCAGAAAGGCTGCAAAGAAACGCCATTTTCGACGTTATGGTTTTTGTGCATATCCATCATTCCTGAATGGTTTAGCCTCTACAAATGTGTCAAAAAATGATTTTTACTCAGTTCAGGTAGGATACTCTGAATGTTTGTAAGTGAACTAACTGGAGTTAAGTGTCAATTCTAGCTCTGTTGGTTTCACTTTCCACTAATAATCATACTTAAATAACACTAAATGTTTGGTTTTTAACATGTTTACACATGTATTTTTCTTTAGTAAGGTAGGTACTATTCAAGCAGACAGGAACATGAAAAGCAAATATGAGTACTGAATCTACAAGGCTTTACAGAGTGGTGATATCGACGGAGTTGAGGTAGAGATATGAATACAGAACTGTTAAAAAGGAAAGTGCTGAACTGGTGAGAGGAGTGGGGATACGGAAAGTATGACATGCAAGCAAAATCAAGTAACAAGGATCTAAAATGGACCAAAAATAAATGATAAATGCAAATATAGAGATAACTAGAAAAATGTTATGCCAACATGAACAAATAGAATAGCCTAAGAGAAAAATATTATAGGGGAAAGAAAGGAGAGGTAGATAAAGGACAGTGACAAGCTAAGGTTTGGGGGAGGGTGCTTACAAAGTTTGATGTACTGGAAGGCTAGTTCTCACCTGTGTAGTTTAAAAGAGTTAGTTCCAGGTGGGCGAGACCTGTTGAAATTGACTGCACTGTACTAAATAGTGTGCCTTACATATTAGTTGCTAGTTTGTCAGAGGACTTATTTGTGTGTGGATTGTTGTTTGGTGATCATGCACTGTAGTTGCAGCAAAGTTGATAGATGACCTGGCTTTTAGTTGAATGTTCTACTCTTGGTGTTGTGGTTTTGTATAAAATATGATAGTTCAAAACTTTGGGCAAGTACGTGAGTGCTATGTGCGGACTTCTGGGATTGTAGTTTTTGAATCCAGTATGGCACACAGCTTTATCACTTCGGTTCACATCACAAACTTCTTCTCCATATTACATCAGCTACTCGCTAATATTAAAAATAATTTTATTTATGGTGTCTAACAATATTATGAAAAGGATAGTTGCTGCTCGCCATATAGCAAAGATGCTGAGTTGCAGATAAGCACCACAAATATACTATCAGAAAATGAGTTTTCAGCCAGCAAAGCCTTTGTCGGAGATAGAATGTACACACACACACACACACACACACACACACACACACACACACACACACACATATGCAAACACAAATCACACACTCATGACTGCAGACTGCAATCATGTGTGTGTGAGTTGTGTTTGCGAAAGTGTGTATGTGTGTAAGCTCTATCTCTGATGAAGGTCTTGATGGCTGAAAGCTCATTTTCTGATAGTTTTTTGTTGTGCCTACCTGGATCTCAGCATATCCATTATATGGTCAGTAGCAACTATCCTTTTCATAATATTGTTACATTCCATCCTGTATTTTCCAATTGTTTTATTCATGGTATGTGATATCAGCTGAAAGACATGTATGGAAATCAATAACCTACTTAATATGCAGGAAAGCAGTTACTTTTCCTTGTATGTCAATAACTGCTTAATCTCTCTAGCACACATCTCACATGTATGTATGAAATTAATTACTTATTTATTTAAATTATGGATGCTTATTTTGTAGAAACATTTGCAATTATTTAATTCAACAGTCTGATAATTCACAAAAATATTAGGCAATAACATAACGCATCAACTGGTTTTTCATTGCTGTTTTAGTCATAATTTCTTGATAGAAATAATGGTGTTGGTGATGATGATGATGATGATGAGGATGATGATGGTGACCTATTAAGAAGCTGTGAATATTGTAAATATTCAAATACTGTGTCATTTTATGGGAATACTTTACACGCCTTGGTGATTGAGTTGCTGAAGCTGAGGCTAGTAATCTGCAGGTCTGAAATTCAATCTTTTCTTAGTCCTAGAATATTTTCTACTGTTTAAAATTACTTCAGTCTGTGTAGATGAAACTTGTGGAGCCATTCCTTCTTACAAAGGGTGCATTAATTTACACATTGAAGGAAGGCAAGTAAATACAGCTTCAACAGCACTGTACTTGGTACATTGATCTCTAAGCCAATCTTTACTGGCTTTTATGAAGAAGCCATTATAATCTAGCGTGTTGGAGAAATGTTTAAGGCACTAGATTTACATTTGGGAGTAGTGTGATTCAGATCATCATTGAGAAGGTATAAATGGTCTTTCTGACCATGACTGGCAGAGGCTTACATTTAACAGTTGTAATATCCCTCCAAGGGACACTAGATTATGTTGGGAAACTAATAAGAATTAATAATGAAGCTTTTCATGAGTTCAAATCATGCTTTGAAGCAACTGACAGGAGGCTAGTATATTTTGCAGAAAAGGCTTACTCAGAATACAATTTATTCAAGACTGAGACAATAACAATTTTTGAAAGTGTATTTCCTAAAATAACACATATTATCCAACCATTACAGTCTGTTAAAAAACAGTGGCTTCCTAAGGGCATAAAAGTATTCTGTCCAGCTCTACAAAGAATTCTATAAAACCTGTATTGTTAAGGCATATAGCTTCTGTTGTAAAATTCTAGCCACATTGCCCATATGAAAATCAAAGGGACCTTTGGAGAAAAGAGAAGCAGGTGTCAGAATATCAGGAACTCATATGGAAGGCAGTACAAGCAAAGAAAGAAAAGTGAAAGATGAAGGAATATATGGAGAGGCTATACGAGGGAAATGAACTGGAAGGCAATATTACAGAAAAGGAATTGGAAGTAGATGAGGATAAGACAAGACATAATACTATGAGAAGAATTTGACAGAGCACTGAAAAACATAAATTGAGAAACAAGGCCCCTGGAGTAGACAACATTCCTTCAGAATTATTGATATCCTTGGGAGAACAAACTGTGACTAAACTATTTCACCTGGTGTGCAGTATGTGTGACAGCTGAAATACCCTCAGTCTTCAAGAAGAATATAATAATTTCACTTCCAAAGAAAGCAGGTGTGACAGGTGTGAATATTATCAAACTATCAGCAATGTAGGTAAAGACACATTGCTCCTTACTGTAAAGAAGACACATCAAATTGCAGACAGGCACAATTAAAAGTAACGTATGTAAAGCTATTGGCCATAGCCTTCGTCAGTAAAAGAGACACACACCATTCACAAACACAAGCAAGCGCTCCTCATGCACACACGACTGCCAACTCCAGCATCTCAGGCTGGACTGCATGAGATGCAAGCAGCAATCTGGAGAGGGCAGGGAAGGGGAAGGGATAGTAGTGTGCAGGTGGGGAGAGATGAGAGATGAGTGTTTGTCTCCCTCCCCACACATACACTACTATCCTTTGCCCTCCCCTGCCCCCTCCAGATTGCTGCTTGCATCCCATGTGACAGTTTCATTCCGGCCCGAGATGCTAAAGTTGACAGTTGTGTGTGCCTGAGGTATTCTTGATTGTGTATGTGAATGGTGTGTGTCTCCTTTATTGATGAATGCTATGGCTGAAAGCTTTATGTAAGTGTCTTTTAATTGTGCTTGTCAGCAACTTGACATGTCTTCTTTATGATAAGTAGCAATCTGTCTTTTCCTTCATTGTTGACCGAGCGAGGTGGCGCAGTGGTTAGACACTGGACTCGCATTAGGGAGGACGACGGTTCAATCCCGCGTCCGGCCATCCTGATTTAGGTTTTCCATGATTTCCCTAAATCGCTCCAGGCAAATGCCGGGATGGTTCCTTTCAAAGGGCACGGCCGACTTCCTTCCCCGTCCTTCCCTAATCCGATGAGACCGATGACCTCGCTGTCTGGTCTCCTTCCCCAAAAACCCAACCAACCTTTATTGTTGATATTCCTACCTGCAGCTTCCATCGTTTGATTATCAAACTATCAGTTTGATAAGACTTGCTTGCAAAATATTGACATGAATTATTTACAGAAGAATGGAAAAAACTGGTAGAGACCAACCCTGGGGAAATCAATTGTTCCAGAGAACTGTTGGAGCATGCAACTTATCTTCTAAGATAAGTTAAACAAAGGCAAACCAGTGTTTATAATATTTGACTTAGAGATAGCATTTGACAATGTTGACAAGAATACACTCTTGGAAATCCTGAAGGATAAAATACTGAAAGCGGAAGATTATTTGCGATGTTTACAGAAATCAGACTGCAGTCATAATATTGAGGATACGAAATGGAAGCAGTATTTGAGAAGGGAGTGAGACAGTGTTGTAGCCTATCCCTAGTGTTACTCAATCTGTACATTGAGCAGTCAGTAAAGGAAACCAAACAAAAGATTGGAGAAAGAATTTTTAGTTCATTGATAAGAAATAAAAATTTCGAAGTTTGTTGATAACATTGTAATTCTGTCAGAGACAGCAAAGGATTTGGAAGAGCAGTTGGAAGGCATGGACAGTGTGTTAAAAGGAGATATTCAACAAAAGAAAACTATGGTAATGGAATGTAGCTGAATTTCAGTCAGGTGATGCTGAGGGAATTAGAGTAGTAAATGAGATGCTAAAAGCAGTAGATGAGTTTTACTCTTTGGGTAGCAAAATAACTGAGAAATTTGTTCACATAAAACTTATATTTAATTGATAGGAAGTCTATTCTGAAGGTATTTGTCTGGAGTGTGCCTTGTTTGTACATGAAAGATGATAATACGCAGGAAGAAAATAGCTTTTTGAAATGTGGTCTTACAGGAGAATGTTGAAGAATAGTTGATTAGATTGCATTACTTATGAGGCACTACTGAATAGAATTGGGGACAAATGTAAAGCAGCGGTGTAGCACTACTCCTGCATAAGAAATGGGAAAAATAGATTACAGCTTACACAAACATAAGAGAAAGAATACAGTCAGACTTAAACTAAGAAGAGTGACCACTACCTTTATAAGCATACAAGTGCCAGAAGAAAAGAAAAAAGGATGAGTCTAGACCCTTCTACAAAGAACTGCAGAATGCTAAACAAATACAGTGCAACTGATCAGATTATTATGGTGGGTGATTCCAATATCAGAATAGGAAACATCCTTGTAATGAATATTATAGAGCCGTCTGCTGAACCGGTATCTAAAGTAATTGGAAAATACTTTGAGATTGTGTCTCTTATAATAATCTAAAACTAACAAACTCACTTTTTTTTAAGAAAAGAGATACTTAGGCTAGTAGAGGTCTTAGATCAATGATTAACTGCAGTTTGGTAAATGATAAGCTAGTGGTGAAGTAATAGGTTGGATAGCAATATTTGGGGGGATGGAAAATGCTTAATAAATGTTTGAGTAATTAGAAGAACTGATTGGAAAGAATAGTTGAAAGAAATTTGAAGGTAATTTATGAATATGTACACAATCCTGGGTGAACTTTAACTGATACCAGTATCAACAGACCTTCAGTATCAATACATTTAAGGTCAATATTCATAATTTGCTTTACGTACTGCTTCACATTAATTCCATTCTGTTTAGTCTTGGTTTTGACAATGTTGTTGCTGAATTGTTCCTCCAGGTTATCGCGTAAATTCTTCTTGTCTGCTCCAAACCCATCGATGCAGGATCTCGGCAGCGAAGATACATCTTTGTCGGTGTCTATAACCCATTCAGTTTACATATAGCTTACATATAAGAAAAGAAAAGAACGAAAAAATAATATTATTCAATACAAGATACAAGAGTTTCTAGAGGTTTAGATATAGGATCAAATCATTTTTTAATCATTTCTGGAGTAGATATTTTTACAAAATGGAAGAAAAGACAAAACAAAAACATAACCAACAAAATCAACGTGTTTATTAAGTTACTGGCTTGGAAAGCATAACATCAAATATCTTTACCAAAGCAGATTATTAAAGAGTTAGGAAACTTGCAAACCAAAGGTAATATAGTAGAAGAATGGAAAAAATCAAATTAATGTGGTATATGGATTAGCAGGAGAAGCTCTCAGTACAAAGCAAAAAATAAGGAAAAGAAAAGGCCTAAAAATTTGGGGATGTGACGAAATCTGTTCAAGAAAAACAGGATGTTTGTATAAAGTACTTAAATAACCCCATAGCTTAGATGAAGGAGAGAAAAATATTGCTAAATGTATTGCAAGAAAAGTGTACTGGGAACATGGAATAGGCTTATTTCTAATATCAAGAATGATGTTTACTGGGGACAGCCAATTGCTTATAAGGCTTTAAGAACTTTAAACACAACAGAAAAAGAGTAGATACAAATGAACAATATTGAGCAAGAACATTGGATAAATTATTATAAAGGGCTATAGTATGATAATACAGGACAAGAAACTGGAATTGAACCAATCTATGGTAAGGAATTAGATGAAATACATTGTGATGTAGTGACATCTGCCTTACCATCACTTAATGACAAAAAATGACAGGAAGACATGATATTGATGCGGAATTGCTAAAATATGGTGGAATGATGCTACACCTGTGACTGCCACAGCTCTTAAATGACTTTTGTAATGGCAAGAATATAGACAAAGACTGGAATATTGGAGAGGAATGAGTTTACTGGACATGCTAAGACTCTAAGTGCAAGACTAAAAAATATAGCAGAAGTAGTACTGAACAAGGAACAAATACAAAAACATAAAGAATGTAATAAAGCAACACACAATCCTTTTATTGATTCGAATAAAGCTTTAGACAGTACCAGTAGACAGAAACTTTGGAAAGTAAGTGTGAATCACACATCTCCGAAACGCCTAATAAATGCAATGAGAAGTTTATATCAGAACAAGAATATCACTTTAGATCTCAACTGAAAAATGACTAATGAGATACCAATGGACAAAGGAGTGCAACAAGCCTGCTCTATCTCCTCACGTTCAACATTTACGTACATGAAATAATGCACATGTAGAAAACCAAAATTCAGTTTTTTTTAAATAAGGTACTATGTGCTGAAGATGAGCAGTGATACTAGCAAATAAAGAAAATGACCTTCAGAAAGGAATTTACGTACTGAAATAAATAAGTGCACAATTTGGCACAGAGATTCCAACAAAAAACAATGGCAATGGCCTTCATGGGGTAATAACAAATTAGAAGCAAAATGTTGATAGACTGTAAGATTTTAGAACAATTAAACCACTTCTGTTACCTAGGATATGACGTGTTATATGACTATAGCAAAGGTATAAAAATAAAGTTTTGTAAGGTTTGTGGTACAATTAACAGAAACCAGAAAAACAAAACTAGGAGAGATACTCAAATTCCACAAAACTGTTGCAGTTCCCACACTGCTGTATGGGAGTGAGATCTGGATGATTACCAAAAAGCAAGAAAACTATATCTAGGCACAAAAAATGAAATACACAAGAAGAATTAAAGCTTGCACAATAGAAGGCAGACTAAGGAATCAAGATATTAGAGAAGAGCTAAACATTTATAGGACAAATGATAAAGTTATAGATTGAAATAGAATGAACACTTACAAAGAATGGAGAGCGAGAGACTACAAGACTACAATGCAAACCTGGCTAAAAAACAACGAATTCTATACAACTGAAGAATTCTTAGAAACTAATCATCAAAATATATGTTTTACCTAAGTTATGAAGAAAATGTTTTGATATTATATAAGCTAGTTATTTACTGTGATTCTTTTCTTATGTGTGTATTTAATTACTGTATAAAACATTGTTTTACATAATGCTGAAGAAAAGGTCTTTAGTTCCTTTTCTCCCCTTTCTGTAACTATAAACCACTGTAAACTTTGACGAAGACAATTGTATGAAAAATACTGAAAGGCTAATAAAAATATTCTATTCTATTCTATACTATTCCATAGAGTTGACAGAAGTCATGGGATAGCAATATGCACATATACCGATGGTGGTAGTATTGCATACACATGGTATAAAAGGCTAATGCTTAGGTGGAGCTGTCATTTGTACTCAGGTGATTCATGTGAAAAGGTGTCCGATGTGATTACGGCTGCACAACAGGAATTAACAGACTTTGAACACAGAATGGTAGTTGAAGCTAGATGCACAGGACATTCCATTTTGGAAATCGTTAGGGAATTCAATATTCTAAGATTCATAGTGTCAAGAGTGTGCTGAGAACACCAAATTTCAGGCATTATCTCTCACCATGGACAACAAAATGGCCAACAGCCTTCACTTAATGATCAAGTAAGATAATTTAATTATTGTTTGTTACTCATATTCTGTCTGTATCTCTTATATGTATTCTGCTATGTGCAGTATGCACCACCATCATATTTCATCACACACCACCTTTTTTTATATTTTGTCTATATATCCTATATGTATTCTGCTATGTGAGTTATGTGCCACTACTGGCATCTCTCGTCATATACCATCTTAACATAATTTTTCAAGCTGACTTGTCCTATATCATGATGTGCTTGGCTGTACAAATTGTACGATCTACAGGACCAATAATAAATCAAATCAAAAGAGCAGCAATGTATGTGTAGAGTTGTCAGTGCTAATATATAACTAACACTGCATGAAATAAAAACAGAAATTAATGTGAAACGTGCAACGAATGTATCCTTTGGGACAGTGTGGCAAAATCTGGTGTTAATGGGCTATGGCAGCAGACGACTAACACGAGTGCCTTTGTTAATAGCACGTCATCGCCTGCAGTGCCTCTCCTGGAGTCATGACCATATCAGTTGGGGCCTAGATGACTGGAAAACTGTGGTGTGGTCGGATGAGTCCTGATTTCAATCAGAAAGACCTGATGGTAGGGTTTGAGTGTGGTGCTGACCCCACAAATCCATGGGTCCCAGTTGTCAAAAAAGCACTGTGCAAGCTGGCTGTGGGCTGTGTTTACATGGAATGGACTGGGTCCTTTAATCCAATTAAACCTATCATTGAATGGAAAAGATTATTTTCAGCTACTTGGAGACCATTTGCAGCTATTCAGCACATTTCCAAACATTGATGACATTTTTGTGGATGACAATGTGCCATGTCACCAACCGGGCCACAGTTGATAGTGACTGGTTTGAAAAACATTGTGGACAATTCAAGCGAACGATCTGTCAATCCAGATCACCCAACAGGAATCCCATTGAATGTTTATGAGACAAAATTGAGATGTCAGTTCATCTACAAAATGCTGCACTGGCAACACTTTCACAGTTGTGGATGGCTATGGAGGCAGTATGGCTCAGTGTTTCTACAGGGGCTTCCAACGACTTGTTGAATCCATGTCACATAAAGTTGGTGCACTATGCTGGCCAAAAGACAATCTGACATGATAGTGAGAGGTACCCCAATGTTAAATGTCAAGGTAGAAGAGGTAGCCAAAGGCCCTGGCAAAGTTGGGCACCATAACAGACAGTTTTCCTAACACCTGAAGAGAAAAAGAACAAGATGAAGATGAAGAAGAAGTAATTTGTGCCACAGTATGTCTTAAAGAAGGAGTCAGTTGATAGGACACAGTCTGAGACATCAAGGAATTGCCAATTTAGTTGGTCGTATAGGAGGGATGTGTGGGGTTCAAAATTGTAGACAGAGATCATGAGATGAATACAATAAGAAGATTCAGATGGATGCAGATTATAGTACACTGAAAACCCACTTTTACATTTTTCAAGGGACTTAACAAAAATGGTGTAAAAAGTGGGAAAATGTAAAATGTGGGAAATAACATTTTAAGCTGTAAAGTAATTATAGGATACCCCCTTGCACTTTATGTATGATATATGTACATAATGAGCATCAAAAGACTTGTCAGGAACTTGTTTATTATCTAATGAAGGTTTGTTATCTAATAAAAACCACTGATGTAACTGGAACTGATAACTGTCTGGGAAGTAGGAACATTTGACTCAATTTCATATGTCGTAATCGATGTTTCTGAAAGCCTACAGCTGTCATTCATTATTTAAATAATGAAATATTGCACTAGTTATGTTTTTTTTTCACACTTAGCATGACACATTTCAAGAACTTTTTCTTGTTGTCAAGTACAAATATGTACATAAGTATTTTGTGTGGTGTTTGAATATGTGCTATTCTGTGTCTCTTGCACTGTAGTCATCTTTTTGAGGTCATCAGGTACTGTGCCTCATCAGTTATGTAGAAAACCACAGACACTTGCAAACTGTCATTCACATTGTTTGTCTGTGTGACATCACAAAAAATACACATGTAAATACTGCACTTGACAACGAGAATAAATTCTCGAAACACGATTTGCTCAGAATGAATAAAATACATAACCGATGCTGTGTTTAAACCAAAAACATTTGAGCAACTAAAGTGAATGATGGTGTCAGCTAGAGCTCCAAGTGGCCATATGTCAAAACACGCTAAATATGGTTCGACAAAGGTGTACTGATGATCACAACAATCACGAAACTGTGTTTGTGCAGTAGAGACAGTTTGGAAATGGTTGTGATTGGTCATGATATCATCATTCAAATGAATCTAGTTACTCCCACCAGCCACCACGCCAAGCAGGTGTCAACAAACGTAACCATGTAATATTTGTAAACACTACTGCATGTTCAACATCCTGCCAGCATCATTTTTTGTCCACAAACATTTTTTTGCAATGCGTAAATAGCAGGAAAATTGTAAATACGTTGATGCAAAATCTGGTTCAAATTAACATCGTGGGCACAGGAAATTTGTCGGGACCAATAAAAAAATGTTGTAAATGGTGGGAAAATGTTAATTCCAGGAACATAAAAGCAGGCTTATACTGTAGTTATTCAGAGATGAAGACGCTTGCACAGACAAGCCTAGTGTGGTGAGCTGCATGAAACCAGTGTTTAAACCAAAGACCAGCATAACAACAACAAGAGCCAAAGTAATACAAGTTCTAGAAGTGTGTGCATTTTCTCTGAAATTACTAATTCAAGTAATCCTCCACAGAGTTAAAAATGTTGTACATTTGAAATGGCTGATGGGAAAGAAGTTGAAATGGCTGGTTGCAAAGAAATTTTTAACCAATACACTCAAGAAAGAGTTTCCTGTGTAACCGTTGGTGAATTAAAAAACATTATAGGCTCACTGAAAAGCAAAGCCTCTCTCGGCATACATAATATTTCCAACAAAATGTTGAAGGCCTGCTGTAATCAGATATTTATTGTTTTGGCACATATGGGGATCATACATAAATGTAGTTTCCCTATTATTATTTTTTTCAAGATGCATATGTAGTCGGTAATATAATGCACCCAAGACCGAACTATGATGTAACAATCATTTGATGGGCAGAAAAGTCTTGAGTGATGTCAACAATACTACAGAAGTGGCTGAAAATTGTGGATTTTACTCTTTGCCCTGCTGACATTGGAGTTTGTTCAGTAAGAAAGTTTGTTAATGGACAAAACATAGTGCCATCACCCCTGATCTTGTTCCCAGAAATTTTCACCTTTTCTTGCACCTCAGGAAATTCCTGTTCTCTGTCACATGATGTCATGACTGTCATTTGATGTTTCCTTTGCCAGGTGGCAGCCTTCTGCAACACAGGAATACAAAAGTTGACCACATGATATGACAAATGCAGCTGTTCTGGTGGTAATAACGTCAGAAAAACAGCTAAAACATTACTATGTTTCTTGGAAATAAAGTTTTCAGCATAACAATATTTTCTTTTTTTACAAAAATAAAGGGAAACTTAATCTCTGGATTATCCTTGTATTTGTTTCAGAAAGAGGAAAGTATGCTGTTGGTAGACCTCTTTATAAAACTGGTGATGCTACAAGTTTCTCAAACTATCATCCCATCGCACTTTTAACAAGATTTTCTGAATTCATGAGAATTGTATATGTGTGAGAGGATACTGGCTCTCTTCAGAAAGCTAAATATTATTAACTGTTGACATTCTGATTTTCAAAGAGGGATTTCTACATTCCAATCAATCTTCTCATTCACCAATGATGGGCTGGAATTTTGACATAGTAAAAAGTGGTCAGTCGGTGCCTTTTCTGATCTCTCAAGGGTCTTTGATTATGTAGATCATAAGATGCTCATAAACCAGGCCAGGCAATGTTGAATCACCTGCCTGATTGATAACTAGTTAAAATTATACCTTGAAGACAGAAGATAGTTATAGATGACTCAAATGGTGTATCAAAAGATGGCTTGGTCTCTGATTGGGTATAATAAAATATGGAGCCCCTCAGCATTTTATACTCTCTCTCAGCTCTTGCCTTTCCTAATATACACGACACGACAAAAAATGTGTAGCACTCAGAAAGGCAGGATGAGGCAGAATGAAACTTCATGGATTGAGAGGATATGTGAAGTTATTTCAGTGATTATACAATTGAGTCAAATTTATAAATAACTGGTCAGTATGAGCCCACTTTTTAAAACATTGCATCCCATCTAGCATTGATACAAGTACTGATTCAGTTGGAAAGTGTGTCATAAAGCCTCTCTGGAGGCAAGTTGGCTGGCAAATATTGTAACTGGCCCTTGATAACCTGGACACTGGCACAGGGATGGAATTCATGTCCAAGCTGTCCCTGCATGTGTTCTGTTGGTGACAGATCAGGAGATCTAGCTGGACATGGGAGTACATCAACACCACACACACAGTTTATAGAGAAATGTGCCATGTGTGGATGAGCATAAGCATGTTGTAAAATGACACCACAATACAGTCTAATGAGAGAAACATAGAAAGAATGGGTCCACCATTCACGAGCAGTTCATGCTTTCCATTCACAACACTACTTGAAAAGCAGCCATTTGTGTTGTGGTGCTAAAAATAGTGTGCACATTACGAGGCAGCTGCGCAATGCCTTTTGTGGAAAGAGAGGTAGAGAATGCTTTATGGTGTCGCCAGTCTGCTCTCTGTCTCTGCCCCATACCTCACACTGAACCCATTGCCTGCGCTGGTAACTGGCAATCATGGGGTGAGGGCCACACGAGGCCACTGTTTCTGCTCCTTGGAAAACTAACCCTTTCACTTCTTAACATAATAATTTGTTGTGTTTCCATTATGTGATCCATAATTAACCCTGTAGCAGCTAAGTAAACTCACCATATCTAGATCTACATGAAATTCAGTGCTACTTCTAGTCTCCAGCCAATGGTGTGGGTTGATGCAGAATGTCTCAGGGAGCCCATTACTTGTTCCCAGATTGCAGGCATAGATGGAAGTGGTTATGATGTCCTTGGTGCACAATATGGAGATTTTCCTTTGTGCTGGTTAAACATAGTCCACTAAAACATTGGCAACTAGTCTGCCTGCCATTATGTTCCCATGCATTTCAACATCAGGCCTCTGTCACATATGAATGACCCACAAATGCGGCTACTGCATGATTTGACCAGCTGACCAAATGGAGACCCTGAATGACGCCTTTTTGAAATTCTTGTCAGGTGCAGAAAACACCGGGAGTACACAGCACCTCCTTATCCTTCACAATGATCACTCAACATTTGACACTGGTCGTGCCCTCCAAGGTCTGGTAACAACACTAAACATGAGCTGACTAACACATTCTGGTAGCTGTTCTACCTGCCACAGACAATGCCACTTCTAATGATTTACATACCTGCTGCTGGTGTGTTTGTGTATGAAGTTGACATCCGACCATGTCTTCTGGCTTCTTCACACAATGCTTGTCTTGTGTAAATGCAAAATTAAATTTTTTGCTGATTGCCAAAGACAGATAATTCAATCAGCAAAAAATTTATTTTTGCATTTACATGAGACAGGCACTGTGTGGCTAATACATGAGTTATTAAATTAGAGTCTCATATCAGTGACAAATGTGAGGAAGTTTTGGTCTGGTGTACAGTCATGTCCCTTTCGATTAATCTAAGAAATACTAGTTTCATTCACTTCCTCACAGACCACAAGGACCCATAAGAAATAGCTATTGTGTAGAATTACCAGGTAATAAAGCAGGCAGACCCTTCAAAATTTCTACGTGTTCATGTAGGTAGCTGGCTCAGCTAGGAACATTATTGTCTTGGGAAGAATGACTTTTGGTACGAGAAAATGTGACTGTCTCAACTATCAACACTTTATTTTCATTTAACACAGTCACAAAATGCTTTAAACTTCAGGCAGTCTGGTGAGTGCTTTTGAAGATCATAACTGCGCTTTATGTTGATCCAGTAGAGTGACAGTACAGGGCTGCAAACAGATCATCATTGATCATGAAGAGAATCACTCTTCCTAATGTAAATCAGAGAAATAAGTCAACAGTTCAGTACTCTACTTCAGCTGCAAGGAGGATTTCTGAAGTATTACATTCCCTATGCATCTGATGGCATCTTTTGAAGTTTCAGAGCTTCAAAATTTAAAGTATGGAAAAATATGTGTGGAAAGATGATGTGTGCAGCCAAGCAATGATTGGAGGTCTTGGTGTAACCACCCTGCTGGGGATAATAATTATCAAAAAAATAAATAAAACAAAGTAAAAGTCTTTACATACATTAATCTTGAAGAAGGTAGCTGAAATAAAAATTCTTGAAGTTGGATGGGTGTAACTCAGATTGTTAAAAATAATGTTGACATGAACATAACTTCTTTTTGTTGCCCCGCTGCAGCTGATTCGTCCTGTAAATTCTAAAGTGATGATAGGCCAGAAAACAGCATGGTTCTTCAACAACGTGAAAAGTAAAAAAGTGATTCAAGTGTACTCAGATTTAGAACTCTATTGTTGTTTATTTCTGACTAGATGCTATGTCACACAGTGTGCTGGCATATGCCTTTGCCAGCACACCAGTTGGCACTAGGAAACATTGTATATCAGGTGCTGAACTAAGCATACCTATGACAAGAGAAGACCAAGACATGTCCCCAGGCTATATGTCAATAATGGTGCTGGCAGCATGTACATATGCCACTGCTGCTGAGGTGATCAATCTCTCCTGCTCAGTACTTCAGTGCATTGCATTGGGACTCAGTTCACATTGCACCTCAGTACATCACACTGTGCTCTTTTTGTCTACAGTGACAGTCATCTCCTCACACCTTAGATAGCTGTGAGAGAACGTCAGTCAGATTAGATTAGATTAGATTAGATTAATACTAGTTCCATGGATCATGAATACGATATTTCGTAATGATGTGGAATGAGTCAAATTTTCCAATACATGACATAATTAAGTTAATTTAACAACATAATTAAGTTAATATAACAACTTTTTTATTTTTTGTTTTTTTCTTTAAATTTTTTTTAATAATTTTTTTTCTTTTTTTTCTTAATTTATATCTAAAAATTACTCTATGGAGTAGAAGGAGTTGTCATTCAGAAATTATTTTAATTTCTTCTTAAATACTCGTTGGTTATCTGTCAGACTTCTGATACTTTTTGGTAAGTGAACAAAGACTAGTGGCAGTATAATTCACCCCTTTCTGTGCCAAAGTTAGATTTAATCTTGAATAGTGAAGATCATCCTTTCTCCTAGTACTGTAGTTATGCACACTGCTATTACTTTTGAATTGGGTTTGGTTGTTAATAACAAATTTCGTAAGAGAGTATATATACTGAGAAGCTACTGTGAATATCCCTAGATCCTTAAATAAATGTCTGCAGGATGATCTTGGGTGGACTCCAGCTGTTATTCTGATTACACGCTTTTGTGCAATAAATACTTTATTCCTCAGTGATGAATTACCCCAAAATATGATGCCGTATGCAAGCAATGAGTGAAAATAGGCATAGTAAGCTAATTTACTAAGATGTTTATCACCAAATTTTGCAATGACCCTTATTGCATAAGTAGCTGAACTCATTAAACGTTTCAGCAGATCATCAATGTGTTTCTTCCAATTTAATCTCTCATCAATGGACACACCTAAAAATTTTGAATATTCTACCTTAGCTATATGCTTCTGATTAAGGTCTATATTTATTAATGGCGCCATACCATTTAGTGTACGGAACTGTATGTACTGTGTCTTATCAAAATCCAGTGAGAGTTTGTTTACAAGGAACCACTTAGTAATTTTCTGAAAGACATTATTGACAATTTCATCAGTTAATTCTTGCTTGTCAGGTGTGATTACTATACTTGTATCATCAGCAAAGAGAACTAACTTTGCCTCTTCATGAATGTAGAATGGCAAGTCATTAATATATATTAAGAACAACAAAGGACCCAAGACCGACCCTTGTGGAACCCCATTCTTGATAGTTCCTCAGTTTGAGGAATGTGCTGATCTTTGCATATTATGAGAACTGCTTATTTCAACTTTCTGTGCTCTTCCAGTTAGGTACGAATTAAACCATTTGTGCACTGTCCTACTCATGCCACAATACTTGAGCTTGTCTAGCAGAATTTCACCATTTACACAATCAAAAGCCTTTGAGAGATCACAAAAAATCCCAATGGGTGGTGTTCAGTTATTCAGATCATTCAAAATTTGATTGGTGAAATTTCTGTTGCAAAACCTTTCTGGAAACCAAACTGACATTTTGTTAGTACTTCATTTTTATAAATATGTGAAGCTACTCTTGAATACATTACTTTCTCAAAAATTTTGGATAAAGCTGTTAGAAGGGAGATTGGATGTTAATTGTTGACATCAGATCTCTCCCCTTTTTTATGCAAAGGTATAACAATAGCATATTTCAGTCTATCAGGGAAAATGCCCTGTTCCAGAGAGCTATTACACAGGTGGCTGAGAATCTTACTTATCTGTTGTGAACAAGCTTTTAGTATTTTGCTGGAAATGCCATCAATTCCATGTGAGTTTTTGCTTTTAAGCAAGTTTATTATTTTCCTAATTTCAGAGGGAGAAGTGGGTGAGATTTCAATTGTATCAAATTGCATAGGTATGGCCTCTTCCATTAACTGCCTAGGATCTTCTAATGAACACCTTGATCCTATATATCCACAACATTTAGAAAATGATTATTAAAAATATTTTCAACTTCTGACTTTTTGTTCGTAAAGTTTTCATTCAATTTGATGGTAATACTGTCTTCCTGTGCTCTTGGTTGACCTGTTTCTCTTTTAATAATATTCCAAATTGTTTTAATTTTATTATCAGAGTTGCTGATTTCAGACATGATACACATACTTCTGGATTTTTTAATAACTTTTCTTAATATAGCACAGTAGTTTTTATAATGTTTGATAGTTTCTGGGTCACTACTCTTTCTTGCTGTCAGATACATTTCCCTTTTCCGGTTACAAGTTGTGATATGGACACGGACAAGATTCAAGAATTAGTACATGTTAGCTGATTCTGTTAACCACCAATCTTCAGATTGGCCTTCATTGAAGTTAAGTACTAAATTGGTTCCTATAATAAAGTGTATTTTAACCATGTGTGCATTTTGTGTTGTAGTGAGAGGAAACTGCCCACCCACCTATCATACCACCTTCTCCTCATCCACCCAGGAACCGCAAAACATTATAGGAGGGCATGGCCACAAGTGTCGACGAGTCTGATCAGCAAGTTTTGTTTGCTTTTCATGTGATCTCGGTTGCTGCAGGGGAGTTGTCACTACAATGATTCTATTTACTAATTTGTTATTGTTGTTGCATGTATTACAGGGGGAAGCTGCAGAACTAACCTATTTCTCATTTCAGAGGCTTTGCACATTGCTTTCTATTTATTTTTTCATATTTTACTGTAATTTGCTAGTGTTAGAATGGCTACTCCACCCCCTCCACCACCTGCCACTGTGCATCAGCCACAGACTGCTCCTGCTGTGGAACTAAACCAGATTTTTCAGTTTCAGACTCAGCAAATTGCCACATTGCTGTCTACTGTACAGATAGCAACTGCTTGCCACACAAGCTTTGTTGGCTCCCCAACAGACCAGCCAACCAATCCAACAAGTGCCTCCAAACAATGTTCCATCATTTTGGCACTTCGATGAAAAAGGAGAGGAATGGCTTTAATATCTCACCCAGTTCAAGCCCCACTGCCAAGTCCATAGAATTCAAGGGACCGTGAAATCTCATTATTTGCTGACCATCAGGGGAACTGCTGTGTTTCCCTTAGTTCAAAAACCCTTCCCTTTGTCGTCTCCTGATGCACTCCCCTATGATGAAGTAGTAGGTTCATTAAGTCAGTATTATGAACAGCAGATTCAGGTTACAGCAACCAGATTTCAGTTCTTTTTCCTTAAGAAAAAGCCAGAACAGATTTGTGATACACCAACTTTCAGGGTCTCACTAGGAAGTGTAAATTCAAGTGTAGTTGTGGCTACTTTTATAGTGACATGATGATCCATGATGCGATCACTTACAATGTCCCTGATAGCAGAATTAGAGAACAGATTCTCAGTACTCAGGTCCTTCACTCCATCAAATGTTGCAGATATTAGAACAATTCAATTCCGATGCCATAGCTGCCAATAAATTTGATCAGGTCCCAATTTGTCAGGCCGGGTCACCTCTTGCCCATGGCCACCCCACTCAGCCGCCACAACAAGCATGCACACAGATGTGTAAACATGTAGTCAGGCTTGTAAATCTAGTGAAGTCTTGCCCTTGCTGTTTTGCTCACCATAAGTGGCAAGTTTGCCCGTCGTGCAATGCCACATGTTACTCATGTGGAAAGAAAGGCCGTGTCCAGGCAGTTTGCTTGCAATGGCAAAAGAATGCCAATTCTGCCTGTTCTCACAACCTCAGGTCTCGTGCACATTCTGTGAGTGCAGTGTTTTCAAAAGCAACTGCACGTTCTAGCTATAATTCAAGTAAGATTATGCCCTCATCTCACCCCAGTGCAGTGCAATGCCATTCCGACAAACTATTTGTAACACTAAAAATTGCTAGCCATCATGTTGACTTTCACTTGGACACAGGAGCTTCTTTAACTTTGCTTAATCATGTTAGGCTCACCATGTCTGTCAAAATCTAGTGCGCACCTCACTGCATACAACGAAAAGGAAATCCCAGTTCTTGGACAGTGTAGTTTCCATGCCATTTATAAATATCACACTACAACAGTGAAATTTACTATGTTGCAATCAAGAAAATGTGAAAATATTTTTGGCTTAGATTCATTTGATATGTTTAGCCTTAGCTCATTGGCATAACCTCTCAGTACAAGAAGGTGTGATCTTAGTAGAATCTGACAGTGGACAATCATGTGTGCTCATTCCCACAGTGTTGCAAAAGGATGTGTTACAACTGCTTCACCAAGGACATTGGGGAATTGTTCCCACTAAACAGTTAGTGTGCCAGCACTGTACTTCACAGAACATGGATGCCCACATTGAACAGGTGACGTCACAGTGTCGCGCATGCATAGAAAATCAATCTGCTCCCCCACTGACACTCTCAGCTTGGCCTACGACTCAACTCCATGGTAACGAGTGCATATAGGCTTTCCAGGACTCTCGTTGGCTCATAGTGGTAGACTCTTCTAGCAAGTTTCCATTTGCGGTGCCTACGAACTCCACCACATCAAGTAGCACCATTAAAGTGTTGTCCTCAAGTTTTTACATTGAAGGATTGCCTGAAGTTATTGGTATGGACAATGGGCCTCAGTTCATGTTACATGATTTTGAACAATTTTGTGACCAAAATGGCTTTTGTCATCTAACAAGTGTTCCATTTCACATGCAGTCCAATGGAGAAGCAGAAATGCTCTGCTCGCACCTTCAAACAACAAATGATCAAGCTTCACACTCCCCACACACATGAACAGGCACTGCAACTCTTTCTCACCTCTTATCGCTCCCACCCACACAACAGACCATCAACGGCGGAACTTCTGCGTGGCCACCGTCATCGGACACTGCTTCACTTGCTCCACCCTCTGCAGCATCTGGTGCTGCTGAGTGTCCACAAGTATTACTTTGCACTGCATGATCTTGTTCTTTACAGGGTTTATGGGAGCTGTCAGTGCTGGGAGTGCGGCGAGTTCCAGAAACGCATTGGCACATATATGTGTCTAATTGCAGATCCCGATAGTTTGCAGCACCCTCACCAGAATCAAATTCACATTTGTTGTTTGCCCCATGATTCTGCTTCTTTTCTTCCCCCAGATTCATGGCTTCACAGGGCCACACAGCCTTAGCAGGTGCTCCCTAGTGCTGTCACTGCACTCCAGGCCAAGTGAATGGGTATCGCACCCCCACCGCCGCCATCACCGCTCTCCAACCCGATCGACCTACACTGCCATTGCCATCACTGTCATCACCCCAGGAGATGCCCTCAGGACTGGACGTGTATCCTGGGCAATGTTTTCTGGAGGATGTTCCTCTGCTCTCACAAACCGGATAGTTGGGTATGACCAGAAGTACGTCGTCCTCCACAGCTACGGCTCCTGCCTCATCTCTACATCTAGCCTCCTGCCTCCCCCCTGTTGTCATTTGCATCTCCAGTACATGACATCAGTGTGGTGTTTCAGGGGAGAGGAATGTGCTGGCATATGCTTTCGACAGCACACTGGTTGGCACTGCGAAACTTATAGCAGGTGCTGAACTAAGCACACCTATGACAAGAGAAGACCAAGACATGCCCCCAGGATGGATGCCGATTATGTCCACTGGGCAACATGCATATAGGCCGCCACCAATGACCATGTTACTCAATCTCTCCATCTCATAACCTCAGTACATTGCATCGGGATTCCATTTGCATTGCACCTCAATACATCGCACTATGCTCTAGTCGTTCAAAGCGATAGTCAACACCTCACACCTTAGACAGCTGTGAGGGAATGTTAGTAATTGTATATAGTTGTGACATGGACATGGACAAGATTCAAGAATTAGTATGTCGTTAGTTGATTGCTGTTAACCATCGAACTTCAGATTGGCCATCATTGAAGTTATGTACTCAACTGGTTCCTACAGTAAAGTTTATTTTAACCACATGTGTACTTTGCACTGTAGTGAGAGGAAACCAGCCAAGGACTCATCGTACTACCCTCTCCTCATCCAGCCAGGAACCACAAAACATTACTGAGGGCACAGCAACTCAAAATCTGTGCTGTTAGATCAGGAGTACGCTGTCCTGCACAGCTACGGCTCCCAGCTCATCTATACATCTAGCCTCCTGCCTTTCCCCCCTGTTGTCATTTACATCTCCAGTACATGACATTAGTGTGGCATTTCAAGGGAGAGGAATGTGCGTTTCAAGGGAGAGGAATGTGCTAGCATATGCTTTAGACAGCACACAGTGCAGTGCAAAATCTCACACTTTACTGGCCCCCCTCATGTTATTTCTTGTGGGTCTTATATACATTCACTGATAATTTGGATATTGTTACATATAGTAATTTTGTTAATTACAATCACATAAGTTGTTCAAAATTATGAAACGTATTATCATTCAATGATTATGATTGAAATTCATGAAATAAGATAAAAGTTCAGATACATATCTGTCTTTTCATGGAAAAATAAATGGAATTATTCAGCTAAACAATGCTGATTACATATTTATTAATTGCATTTAAACTACATTGCCTCAAGTATTCCTACCACTTGCCCTGCTTCAAATAAGAGCGCATTATTTTTAGTGTAGACAGAATTTCAGTATGTAAGCCAGTAGCCTATATAAACACTTTGTTTATATTCTCAATTTAGTTTCAGAAGAATTAAAATTCAAAGATATCAATGATAAGATTCACTGATGACATCGCTATACTCAGTGAAAGTGAAGAATTACATGATTTTCTGAAGGGAATAAACAGTATAATGAGTGAAAAATATGGACTCAGACTAAATTGAAGAAAGGCAAAAGTAATGAGAACAATGAAAAATTTAATATTTGGATTGATGGTCATGAAGTAGATGAACTCATGAAGGACAGAGCAAGGAGGACATCAATAGCAGGCTAGCACTGTCAAAAGGGGCATTCCTGGCTAAGAGAAGCCTGCTAGTATCAAACATAGGTGTCAATCTAAGGAAGAAACTTCTGAGGATGTTTGTTTGGAGCACAGCAATCTGTGGTAGTGTAGCATGGACAGTAGGAAAAGTGGCAAAAAGTGAACTGAAGTATTTGAGATGCGGTGTTACGGACAAATGTCAAAAATTAGGTGGAGTGATAAGGTAAGGAATAAGGATGTTCTGCGCAGAATTGGAGAGGAAAGGAATACATGGAAAACACTGACAAGAAGAAGGGACAGGATGAAGATGAAGAGGAATTTGTGGTGGACCAGATCAAACCACTCAGAAGACTGACAGGAAAAAAAAGAACTTGATGCTTTTGTTATCCAGTTGTTTGCAAATGAATAGTTCTAATTGCAGTTGAACAAATCGACTATACATGTTCCTGCCAATGGATGGATATAATATTGGCAAATACTTTGACCTGAAGTGGTTAGTCACGTTGCAGAGCTCAAAAGGCAAAATTACATAAATGGGTCCTACCTAATGACATGTCAGTTCTTCAGCTGTCCAGATTAGCTTCGAAATCGAGTGAAAAATAGGCTGTTACATTTCAAAATAAAATGGACTCTGTTCACTGTGACAATCCATTACATGTCATTGTGATCTCCACTTGCTTTTTTCATTTGACATTTCTGGTGATGGTTAGTGTAGGCTGAGACTGGTTAATATTTTGAAGTATTTTGCGTCTACTGAAAATAAAGTGTTAACATCATGTTTACTAGATGCTGAAAGAACGTAAATTGCTCAAAAAATAAATGTGGCTGCAATATCTCAAACTTGACATGTTTCATCTATTTTAATTTAAAAATGTATCATGGCATGGTATTCCATGCAATATGACAGCATCATAAAACAATCTTCACAGCAGGTTTGAGTCGAGTGAGGTACCCCATTGAATCTCATGCTGTAATAATTTCAAACAAACTTGGTGTAATGACTACAAACTCCTAGTGCAGTTACTCCCTGATGTGTTTTGTCATAAATAACCTTGCTTAACCCTTTTGATCATAAATTATTTTCTTCCGGGAAAAAAAATCATGTCTTTGCTATCCAGTTCTTCGAATTAAATTATGATTTTTCAAATGTGTAAAATATTCTGAGATGACCCTCAAGAGGTGGGGGGGGGGGGGGGGGGGGGGATACAATGCGTCCCCAAATGAGGACATTGTGTTCAAGTGGGTGCAGTGTAAGCGAAAAAGTCAAAGTATTTTGTTTGGTTTTATTTCACCAAAATACATAAATTACACAAAGCTTACTTAATGATTTTATACATAAACTATGCTTTTACACTTTTGGAGAATGATAATCAAAGAAACGATTCTTTTTCGATCCAGACACAAGTGAATGTTACATTTGACACAATAAAACTTGGCTTTGCCTTTTCAACCCAGCTTCTTGCACGCATCAAATGATTTTTTGTTACTGATCACTGGAAGACGCCCAATGTTCTCCAAACAAACTTCAGCTTCAGGACGAACTTCCGCGTTGGCTCGTTTTGAAGTACTTACACTGTCACTAGTGGGATGCCCCCTTTTTCCTGGCAGATGGCTTATCTACTTTTGTCAGTACATTGTCCACACTTGCCCTAAAGTGAAGCAAACCAAGGGTCTTATTTTTAGGAACACCTAATTCTGGTGCATTTTTCTTGTACTCAATGCGTGCATTTACAAATGAAAAATCAATTGCACAAGGAAACATGTATCCTCATTCAGGTTGCAAAACCATCGAAAATGGCAGTTGAAAATAATGTTTGGTTTCAAAAGCAGCTAACTGCATGGTGTCTTTGGGTGCAAAGTCTGCTAAATGCCCAATAGGCATGGCTGTTGCCCTACCATGTCCGGACACAAAGCACGTGAACAGACATCAGACTTCCCAATCTGGACATTCAGAGCTACCTTTCAGTCTGTTACGATTAGAATGAATATTTTTCTTATTCAGCTTTAGGTTGGCTGTGCTGTAACAATAACATTCCTGCTGCCAATGCATTGTCGTTGGGATGGGACGAGTGTTTCGTGATTATCTCAGTGTCACTTGCCATGCAATTAGCAGGATTTGGATGTAGGCTACTCAGCTTACAATATACCGTATGATATAAAATGTCTAACATTACTTCCCTCATTGTCCTCTTGTTCAAATTTATCAGCAGGATCATCGGATAGATTGTAAATTTTAGATGAATTAAGGAGTTCTATAACTTCTTCGGTAAGTGACCTTTGTCTATCTTGGACATGGGGCATTGTAAAATCACCGTAAGATGACTAAAACGACAGCGAAATAATGTCCTTTTCATCACAATGTCCTCATTTGGAAACATGTATGAAGTTATAAATATGTCATTTACCTTTCGTTCTCAAAGACACCTTTAGTTTTCACCTTCAAGAATGCACCTTTCTATGCACAATTAATTTTTTTTACCTAAACTCTGAAGATATTAACCAGCTGATGGGAGGACAAAGATTACTAGGAAGCTTCCATGTGACTGTGCACATTCAGTTTTGTTTTGTGGTACCACAAAGTGACAGCAGATGCCAACACTGTTCTCAAATAAGCTCTCTGCTTCTGACAATATGAGCACAACAATTACAAATGGTAAAGTTTAACGAATTTTAATGTACTAAGCATTTATTTAGTTTGTCCTTATATGAGGACGCCATGATAGAAAGATTTAATGCGAAACTACTTGCCAGTATCATGGCCTTAACACCAGAAGGAAAGGTGAACCACTAGGAGGAGCTGCAGTATTTGGTACTTGTATGTTAAGGGGCTAAAGTACACTGGAGCTAAAGTTTTGAATTCACTGCCAGATAATACCAAAGTGACAAGAAGTTAAACATCATTATTTAAAACTGATTTGAAGAAGTACCTGTTTGACACCTCATTTTACGTTATGGATGAGTTCTGATGCAATAATAAATAACATCTTTTATGTAAAGCTCACATTGATTTATTTATAGTGGCTTCTTATTTTATATAATCTTTAAGCTATTACTGCATCACCTGTATTAATAAACTTTTGCAGTAATATATATATTTTACTCTAAGTGTGAAGGAAAAGTAATATACAACACTGTTTTCAATGTTCATTACAACTAGTGCATAGTAGTTGTTTGTTGTTGTACTCAGTACTGTTTGTATTTGGTGCTTCAGCATTTATATGAGATATATTGACTCATTCCAAATCAAGTAATTACTCAAACAGCTGGAAAAGCACTGTGAAGTGCAAAGGAAAAATAATGTACAACACTGTTTTCAAAGTTCGTTACAACTAGTGCGTAGTTGTTGTACTCTGTAGTATTTATATTTGGTGCTTCAGTACTTATACGACATGTATTGACTTGTTCCACATCCAAGTAATTGCTCAGACACCTGGACCTACAGAACATGTATGCCATAAATAAGTAAATCATTGTCCAGCCATCCATTTTTAGTTTCGCATGGTTTCTCCAAATAACTTAAAGAAAATAGCAAAGTTAGTTATTCCGAAAAGGACACAGCAATTTCCCTCTCTGATGGTTGAACAAATCTGTGTTTATATTCTGTTTCTAAAGATATCATTTTTGATGGGATTTTAAGCCCAAAGCTTTCTTCTTAATGTCACTGTAATTGAAGATAAGTATAACAACTGCCATTGTACTCAGTAGTCATCATTTATCTATATCTGTAGCCTCATCTGAACTCTGACAGGTATGGTATGCTGTGTCACAGAGAGTACGTAGTATATCAGTGAGATTTTTCCCCCTTCATATTCCATTTGTGGGTGCTGTGCACCTCCCTATTACACCTATTTTAATTGAAGATCAAGTATAACAACCGACATTTTACCCAATACTCATCATTTATCTATAGTTGTAATCTCATCTGAACTCTGACTGGCATAGTATGGTGTGTCACGGAGTGTACATAGTATATCAGTGCAAATTTGTTCCTTCATATTCCATTTGTGGATGCTGTGCACCTCCCTATTACACTAAATACCTTTGTTTCTGTCAAGACAGGAGATGTTTGAAACTGTCGGCATCATCACATAATCAAATGAATTGTTTGATAGTATCAACATTGTGAACAACTCTTTTTGAAATATGTTACATAAAACTAATATAATAAGGAAAGTTCTGGCAGAGTGTGAATAATTTAGGTGTAAAGCAGACTATTCACTGAATAGCAAAAGCATTGAGTTAACGGGAGGCAAACACAAAAGAGAATGAAAACATCCTATTTGATGATCAAGAGTACACACACACACACATACACACACACATGTCCCTTCATACACTCACACACAATTATGTCCCTACATTATTCTGGCTGAGCACACAATACCAGGTGTACTAGGATGGGGTGAGGGTTGTGTTGTGGGATGGAGGCAGTGGGGAGATGGAGGTAGAGGAAGAAAGAGGTAGGGAGCAGGAAGGGGATTGGGGTGGGTAGCTAGTGACTCAAATGGAGCCAGCAAGTATGCTGGCTAGAAATGCTGGCGGGAGGGATGGTAGATGTTTGGGTTAAATGGTTCAAATGGCTCTGAGCACTATGGAACTTAACTGCTGAGGCCATCAGTCCCCTATAACTGAGAACTACTTATACCTAACTAGCCTAAGGACATCCAACACATCCATCCCTGAGGCAGGATTCGAACCTGCGACCATAGTGATCGAGCGGCTCCAGACTGTAGCGCCTAGAACCGCTCGGCCACTCCGGCCGGCCAGCTCGGGTTAGGCATGGCTCATGATGACAATGACGTGAACTGGGAGAGGGTGAAAGGACAGAGGAAGGGGAAACTGTTGGGAAAAAGGTGTGTGGTTAGTGGAGATTGGGACCAGGAGAATTGCAGGAGTCAAGGCTCGTAGTTAGCAAAAGCTGGTGCTGGATGGAAGGATCTAAATGACACAACTTGAAGCAGTCATTGAATTTAAATATACTGTGCTCAGCAGCATGTTGTGCCACTAAGCGGTCAACTTTGTTCTTGTCCATAGTTTGGCACTGTCCTTTCATTCTGGTGGATAGCTGGTTGGTTGTAATGCCAACATAAAAAGCTGTCGAGTGATTTCAACAGAATTGGTATACTACATGGCTGCTTTCACAGGTGTCTGTCTCTGTCAGTATAGGATAAGCTTGTGACAGGACTGGAGTAGAAAGTGTTTGGTGGGTGGGTGAATTGAGCAGGTCTTGTGCTTGTGTCTTCCACAGGGATATGAATCCTGTGGTAAGGAGCTGGGAATGGGAATGGCTTAGGGATGGACAAGGATGTTGTGTAAGTGGGGTGGGCAACATAGTATCACTTTAGGGGAGGTAGGAAGAACTTTGGGTAGGATGTGCCTCATTTCCAGGCACATTGATAGATATGGTTAAGCTGCTTCAGTCCAGGGTGATGTTGGATGACAAAGGGGATGTTTCTTTGTAGCTGATTCTTGGGGGTAGTGGGAGGATTAGAGTTGTTGAGGACATGCATGTAGAGACCTGCAGCACTCTGGACAAAGGAATCCTCATCACTGCAGATGAGCTGTCCATGGGTGGTCTCTGACCTGTTACCTCCTCCCAGTCCATGCCTCAACATAATCATCACTGTGTCGCATTGCACTGGCTCTGGTATCCATGTATCACATTCTTAGCATGTGCTCCTGCCACTTCTCCCTCCCATGCTCCTAACCAGCACACATGCTGCCTCCCTCTGAGCTGCTAGCTATCCATCCCCAACCCCTCTTGGTGCTTTCTGACTCTTTATCCTGCTATCCATCCCACCTGACACATCCCCAACCCAGTCTAGTTCACCTGCTGAACTGCGATCCCACCACTGTGTGTCCAGCCGGCGTAATGTAGAGGCACAGGTGAGTGTGTGAGTGTTTGTTTGGATGTGCATGTTTGTGTATGTATTTGTATTCTTGCTCATCAAAGGATTTATTCTGTATGCTAGCACATTTTCATTCTCTCTTGTGCTTGTCTATAAATAACACAATGCTTTTGCTATTTGATGAGTGGTCTTCTCCTTTACTGGCTGGCTCTGAGCACTATGGGACTCAACTTCTGAGGTCATCAGTCCCCTAGAACTTAGAATTACTTAAACCTAACTAACCTAAGGACATCACACACATCCATGCCCGAGGCAGGACTCGACCCTGCGACCGTAGCAGTCACGCAGTTCCAGACTGAACTGCCTAGAACTGCAAGGCCACACTCTTCTCCTTTACTCTTAAATTATTTACCTAAAACAAATCCATGGTAGCTGAAAAAGTTTAAGCTGTTCTAGATCCCATCCCAGTCCTTGCTTTTGGCTGTTGCATTGCATTTTATGGCTTTTCACCTTTTTAGTTGTTTATCAAAATGTCTTCTTTCATTTCACTAATATTTTTCTTTGTCAGTGGCGCCATTATCACATGACTGACTAGCCACAGAAAATTTGTATTGAACATTTTCACCAAATGTTTCCATTCTTAGCAAAGATGTCTTTTAATTATCACAAATAAATTACATTTTCAGGTGAAGCGTGCTGTATCGGCTTTATCACTCTCGGTATATAGTGATGAAAGAGAATTTGAGTTGCCAGTTTCCAAATGCAGTTTAAAACTATCTGTTTCCCTGGATGGTCTCTCTCCCGGTCCCAGGTTTTTAGATACATGTCACAGTCGAAGCAGGATATTCTTTTGGACACCGGGCTTTTATTATTGTCCTGTCACCTTCCATAAAATGTACCAAATGCTGAGAGAACATTTACAAAGGATGAATTCATTCCTTCGTAAAAGAGGTGAGTATCATCTCACATTTCCATTTCTGGTTTTAATATGAAAATGACATGTATATGTTTTTTAAACTACTGAAAATAGTAAAATATTAGTACTACAGAAGAGGTAATCTATTACATTTAATGTGATGAACCTATCTGTTCAGCCTTGCAGAGTGTGTAGAAAAAAATTATACTCATGGCTGGAGTTGGCCAATGTAGAGAGGATATAAAATGCAGACTGGCAGTATCAAGAGAAACATTCTGAAAAAGGGAAATTTCTTTGGTTTTAACGTAAACTGAAGTGGCAGGATGTCATTTCTAGAAGTATCTGCCTGGAGTGTAGTTGTGTATATAACTGAAACGACGGTTCAGACAAGTAGAGAGTAGAGGATTTTAAACAGGTTCAAATGGCTGTAGGTTGCAGTGGTTATGTGGTGATGTAGAGATTTGAGCAGCATAGACTAGCATAGAGTTGCATCAAGCCATATTTGCCTCAAGATCACAATAGCAACAGACACTACAACCCTCCATACAACTTACATTTTTAGAAGAATTTGTGGATGTAGAGCTGACAACATATTATCACAGAGATTGGGCAAAGTTGGTGGGGGTGGGGGCAGGGAATGTGACCATTACTTATATTTTAAGGTGAACAAAGCTGCTGCATGTCAAGAAATGGCCAAATTAGTTATAATATACACCATAATGGATGTCAAGGAGTTTCACTGAGAACGTTTTTACCTTTGTTGTATAATAAAAAATTTTCTGATTTTCTGTCATCCAATGTGAGGTAAAAATAACTTATATTATACTTGTAAATAGTCTTCACAGGTTTGCCACTGAATGACAAGCAAGTTCCACAATATTTCCTCAGAGCAACTGTCCAACATCTTCAGGTGGTTCAACCTTGCCGCTGGTTAGGTATGACTGATGGTATATGCGCGTCGATGTCCTGTACATAGAACACATGCGCAGAGAATGCACAGGCACAGAAATCATGCATGCACAAGATTTGCAGATAGATTGTGCCACACTAAAACACCCTCTGCCAAAAATTGTAGAGCGGCCCTCCTGCACGTGTGATTTTCAGCAGAGGGTGTTTTGTATGGCACAGTCTATCTGAAAATTATTGTGCATGCATGATTTCCACATATGCGCATTCTTCACACGCATGTTCTATATACAGGGCATAAATGCGTGGATACTGTCTGTCGTACCTAGCCACCAGCAAAATGTTGAACCATCTGAAGACGTCGAACAGGTGCTCCAAGGAAATATTGTGGAATTTGGACATCGCCATCCTGCAGCAAACCTGTGAAGACTATTTACAACATATCCACCAGGAAAGCTTGAAGAGTCACACATATTATACTTGTTACCTCACTTAATCATGAAGTAATCCTTATTTATAATATCGATGTTTATACAAAGTCTTTTGGCTTACAGATGTAGTTCCTTGTTGTTTCTTTCAGTTTAATGGTTTCCTCTTTGGACCATTAATGCTGACAGGGCATCTGATTGGAAAAAATGGCTAGTCTATTCATCAGGAAAAGTGGCTAAGGTAGCTACTTTTTCCAGGATGCCCTCTTCTGCAGCAGCTAAGAAATTTCATGTTTGAAAAGTTCTAGGAAAGAAATGGAGATGCGGTGGGTGGCAAAAAGATTATGGGAAGTTTATGCAGTATGTTCAGTACAGAACAAGAACAAGAAATCCTTGATTATGAGTTTGAAATGGAGAAGCAGTTTTCATGGATTTGCAGTGAATGATCTATGTAGAGCATGTTAGTCTTACAAAGCCTATCTCAATGGCTAGAAGAGAAGCTTCTAACAAGGTCAGTGTAGACAAGGTTTCTCATATTCTTAAAACAGTGCAAGAAAAACAATTTCATACTGCTCATCATATTTTTAATGCGGATGAAACCACTGGCAGTTCAGTCCAAGAACAGCAAAATGTGTGCTCTTAAAGGAAGATGCCAAGTGAGTAGCTTTACTTAAGTCAAATGAGAATTGCTGTCCAATTTTGGAGCATGTATGTCCAAGATATCATCTTTACCCCATTCGATGTGGTAAAGTAGCTACTGTGTAAGGTTTCCAACAAATGCATATAGTTTCCAGTAATTATATGTGTTTTTACTTGTAAATATTAAGTATAATAACTTAACATTTCTATCAATAACCATGATTTGGTGAAAATTCAGTTTCCCTTGAGTGGGGCCTTCACCCCACCTTCCACTAAACTTTTGTCCATTATCATCTTGCAGGAAAGAAACAAATAAAAATGAAATCTGCCAATTGTGAAAACTCAGCTGATACCAATATTGCTCAAACAAGTTGCTGCTAAAACGATAATAGACTGTGAAACAGAGCATATCATTAGGACAGAAATGGAGAATAAAACAGCTGTATTTTTAATTAATAAAGAGACCACACAGCAATCAGACATCTGATTTTTTTTTTTTATATTTCAGATATGTGAAGCTCAGATTCTGATTTTTTTTTTTTATATTTCAGATATGTGAAGCTCAGATTTCAAATATCAGTCATCCATAGTATTATATGCAACTCTCAGAAATTGACTTTGAAGTATTCTAAGCAGATTTAATTCACTAAAATTACAATAATTTTTTGGTGGGCCATGTAGTTCTGTGGCAGACTGCTGGCCAGCCATGCAGGCGGCCTGGGTTCAATTCCCTACTGTTGCAAATTTTTACACAAAGGGTCATATCCTACGAGCATTTATAAGAAATGTAAAACATATTAACATGAAAAAAATCGGTTATGTTCGAGACTGGTAATTGCTGGCTTGCGTCTTGTTTTGGATATTTTTTTTTTTTTTCATTTTTTTGTTCAATTAAAATACGTATGTAATTTAAATACAGAATTTCTTTATTTTATTTTTTATTTTTATTTACACATCAAGTTCCATAGGACCAAATTGAGGAGCAAATCTCCAAGGTCATGAAACGTGTCAGAACATGAAATAACATAAATAAAAGTAATAACAGATAAAAATAAAATGTTTATAAATCCAAAAAAAGTTCAGTCCATAAGTTTTAGTAAACGCAATAAATAATACAACAAAAATCAGCTTAATTTTTCAAGGAACTCCTCGACAGAATTGAAGGAGTGACTCATGAGGAAACTCTTCAGTTTTGATTTGAATGTGCATGGAGTACTGCTAAGATTTTTGAATTTGTGTGGTAGGGTATTGAAAATGGATGCAGCAATTTACTGCACACCTTTTTGTGCAAGAGTTAAGGAAGTCCGATCCAAATGCATGTTTGATTTCCGCCGAGGATTAACCGAGTGAAAGCTGCTTGTCCTTGGGACTAAGGTAATATTGTTGACAAGAAATGACAGTAAGGAATATATATATATATATTTTGAAGGGCCAATGTCAAAATACCCAGACTCGTGAACAGGGGTTGACAGGAGGTTCGTGAACTTACACCACTTATTGCCTGAACCGCCCATTTCTGAGCCAAAAATATCCTTCTAGAATGGGAAGAGTTACCCCAAAATATAATACCATATGACATAAGTGAATGAAAATAAGCAAAGTTGACTGATTTTTGTGTCGAACAATCACTCACTTCAGATACCATTCGAATAGTAAAAACGGCAGTATTAAGTCTTTGAACAAGATCGTGAACATGGGCTTCCACGACAGCTTATCATTTATCTAAACACCTAGAAATTTGAACTGTTCAGTTTCACTAATCATATGCCTGTTCTGTGAAATTAAAAAGTCAGATTTTGTTGAATTATGTGTTAGAAACTGTAAAAACTGATTCTTATTGTGATTTAGCATTAGCTTATTTTCTACAAGCCCTGAACTTACGTCATGTATTGCACTATTTGAAACCAAGCCAATAGTGCACACAACATCCTTTACTACCAAGCTAGTGTCATCAGCAAACAGAAATATTTTAGAGTTACCTATCATACTAGAGGGCTTATCATTTATATAAATAAGGAAGAGGAGTTGCCCTAACACTGATCCCTGGGGCACCCCCCACTTGACCGTACCCCACTCAGACCCCACATCACAGCCACTATCAACATTGTGAATAATGACCTTGCAACATGCAGCTTTATTTAAGAGTTTGTGACTGCTGGCATCACAGGCAAACAATCTACCATACAACCACACAGCCCATTAAAAAAATTAATTTTAATGAATTAAACGTGTTCAGCAAACTTCAAAGTTGATTTTCTTGGAAATTTGGGAGAGTTGCATTGAACCGCTTTGATGAGTTCTGAACTTCAGGCGCCATATATATAAAAAATTACAAAACACTGATTGCTATGTAGTCCCCCTGTAAGTGCAGTTTGGCCAACTAACTTAATATGATGTAGTGTGAGATTTGCAGAAGTGTCTCCTTTTTCACCCTGTTGCTGCTTGACTTGCCTCCTTTTCCCTATGTGTATGGGCAGTACAACATTCACTACTTCTGTGACTAATCTCTTTCTTGCCTAAAGCATTTGCACACCCTAATCTACAAAACATGGTACATAAATGGAGCATAAAATGACATATGGTACACAAATGGAACATAAAATAACTTTTGACAAAAACTCTCTGTTTCCCTTGTAGTCATCATACCTTATTGTTCACTACCGCATTAGTCACTAACTTTACTTTCATAAGTGCACTGGGTAATGTACTCCTGATCTTCCTTGGGTGTCTGGAAGAAGTGCTATAATTACCTAAACATTGATTAATGACTGCTAAAAATAGCATAGTGCTGATTATTACACATTTAAAACAGTATGTAAACATGTTTCATGTTGTGCATTCAATATCTTATAAAAATGCACAGAACTGAAAAGATAATTAAAGTGCAGCTAGTGCTCCCCCCCCCCCCCCCTCCACTCCCCTGCATTTCCTCCACACAACCCTTACTGTGCCAGTCATTGCAATTTGGACTTACTTGGTTACTTTTTATATCATTTATACCATTAACATATGACAGTGAAAAAATAACAAAAACTTTCATTAAGTTGTTATTCTTTCATGTGTGACAAATTCGCATACTTCATTTCTATAAAATGAGGAATGAAAAAGTTCAAAAATTTGCCAATTTTGGAACTGATTACAACTTTGATGTTTTTTTTCGTACCCTGTTTGCATGTTAGAATTTATATCTCTTGAGAGAATCCATATACATACATTTCAGTATAAGTGTTGGGCATATTATCTGCATAAGGATTTAACAGCTTACAGAGTACATAATTAAATATTTAATATAACTATGTGGTTAATGTTTAGTCTATACTTATTTATACACTTACATGAATTTTTATGCAGTTGCATGCAGATATAGATGAATTATGTAGAAATAGTTTCTTAACTAGTTTACCGAAGATTTTTTTAGTCACATAGTTCAAAAACAGATTTTATTAATTAAGAAAACACTTTTGATAGTGAATTCTTTAATGTATGATATGCTGTTGTCCAATAATACCAATGTATTTCTAGGTGCTTATTATGCTACATTTAGTGTGTTAGGGAATGAAGGTATAAATTAAAATAATTTTTTTAAAAAAAAAACACCCTGCATCCTGATTTTCCATGTCTCCCTGAGATAAGAGTGAGATGAAAATTACACAGCTCAAAGGTGTGTGAATTCCTAAGGGACCAAACTGCTGAGGTCATCAGTCCCTAGACTTACACACTACTTTAAACTAACTTATGCTAAGAACATCACACACACCCATGCCTGAGGGAGGACTCGAACCTCCGACGGGAGGTTCCGCGCAGACCATGCGGCCACTCCGTGCAGCATACACAGCATTATTCCCTCTGTACAGGAGTAATTTTAAGCCAAGTTAATTTTAAGGTAGTGCCTTTCAAACTAATTATTAGTGGTCATCAAGATGGTGGTGGCCATTAGAGAAGCTCCTGGATTTGAGAAAGAACACCTGGAGCATATGAATAATTTCCTGGAAGTTAGTTGGTGATTAGGATCAGCCAGTTAATGGAGAATCCCCCCAGAACTCACTGGTAAGACAGACATTCTATAGAAACTGCCATTTAGGGTCGCAATAGAAAATAGCGCCTATCCTGACAGTCCGCTGTTTTCTCGCTGGGACCAAGTTTTAAAATAGGATCCAGAAGGGTTACTCAGGCTCACCCCTTTTATTGATATCCTGGAGCAGGCAACACGTGACATCTGTGTCCATCATCGAAGACCTCTTCGACAGTCACCGTCAACATTCAGCACAACACAGCAAGATGCTAAAGCCCACAGGCTAAGTAATAGGCTGTCATGTGCCACTGTTGCTCCTCATTGTTAAAATTTTTGTATCTCTTGCTCCTCTCAGCCTTGTAGGGGGTTCATTGGTTATATTTTTGTCATTTTTATACTAATTGATGGAAAGTCCTGGATAGAATAATGACAACATTATGAAAAGAATAGATTGCTTCTAACCATAGAGGAGACATTGATTCGCAAACAGGTACAACTAAAATATTACTATAAATTAAGATTTTAGGCAAAAAGATTTTCTGAAATTGAAGAAATTGAAAACACACACACCTTCACACAAGCACAACTCATACACATATGACCACCACTTTGGGCCGCTGTGGCCAGAATGTGAACTGCAACTGCAGCTTATGAGAGCAGCAGTTTGACATGGATGATGATGCTAAGGAGGAGGCTGGAGAGGGAAGGGGGAGGAACAGGATAGTAGGGGTGGAGGAAGGTGTAGCGCTGTATGAGCAGCAAGCAGGGTCATGATGGGGACAGGGTAGTGTTGTTGAGTGCTGCCCTTTAGAAAGGAAAAACCTGGGAGAATTGTCACAGGTTAATCCTCATACCACTGAATAGATGAATGTCAGTGTTGTTGAGAAACGGTTGAATTCATTAAAATTCAACAAAGCTCCAGGACCAGATGGAATCCCTATCAGATTTTATGCTGAATTTGCAGCTGAGTTGGCCCCTCGTCTAACTATAATCTATCAGAGATGCGTCAAACAAAAAACCATGCTCAGATCTCGGAAAATAAATCTACAAGATGGGTAGTAAGGCAGTCAGGTAGATGCAGTATTTCTTGATTTCCAAAAAACATTTGACTCAGTACCACACTTACACTTATTGTTAAAAGTACAATCATATGGGGTATCATGTGGAATCTATGACCAGATTGAGGACTTTTTTATAGTGTGCATGCAGCATGTTATACTGGATGGAGAGCCATCATCAGATGTGGAAGTAACTTCGAGTGTGTGGGACCCTTGCTTTTCATGTTGTATGTTAATGACCTATATACAATATTAATAGTAACTTCAGACTTTTTTTGCAGATGATGTAGCCATATGTAATGAAGTACTGTTTGAAAGATGCTGCATAAATATTCAGTCAGATCTTGATAGGATTTCAAAGAGGTACAAAGATTAGCAACTTGCTTTAAATGTTCAGAAATTTAAAACTGTTCACTTCACAAAATGAAAAAAAGTAGTATCCTATGGCTATAAATTAATGATTCACTGTTGAAGTCAGCCTACTCATACAAATACCTCGATGTAACACTTTATGGGGATATGAAATGGAATGATCACATAGGCTCAGTCATGAGTAGTAGACCTCAATTTATTGATAGAGTACCGGTCGAGTGCTGTCAGCCTACAAAGGAGATTGCTTACAAATTACTTCTGCAACCAGTTCTGGAATATTGCTCAAGTGTGTGTGCCCCATACCAGGTAGGATTAACAGTGGAAGTTGAACACATACAGAAGAGGTCAGCATGAATGATCATGGGCTTGTTGGATCTGTGGGAGAGATTCTGGCAGACCCTTGAAGATAGATGTAACTGTACCAAAAAAGTCTGCTACAAAGTTTCAAGAACTGGCCTTAAATGATGATTCTATGAATATACCACAGCCCCCTATGTATCACTTACACATGAGGATAAGATTAGAATAATTACAGTGTGCAAAGAGGCA
Organism: Schistocerca americana; assembly: GCF_021461395.2. Lineage (NCBI taxonomy): Eukaryota > Metazoa > Arthropoda > Insecta > Orthoptera > Acrididae > Schistocerca > Schistocerca americana. Next base: position 316,090,071 of record NC_060121.1, on the reverse strand, counting down.
TTCAGACAGTCACTTCTCCCTTGCTCTGTATGTGAATGGAACAGGAAGAAACCCTAATAGTTGGTGTAGTGGGACATACCCTCTGCCATGCACGTCGCAGTGGTTTGCAGATTATAGATGTAGATGTAAAAGAACAGAAGGTGAAAAAAGACTAGTGGGGGGCCTTGGGGGGGGGGGGGGGGGGGTGTTACAGGAATGTAGGATATATTGCAGGGAGAGTTCCCAATAGCACAATTCAGAAAAGCTGGTGTTGGCAGGAAGGATCCAGGTGGCATGGCTGTGAAGCAATCATTGAAGTGAATGATGTTGTAGTGGGAAGCATTTTTAACAACAGGGTGATCTAGCTGTCTGTTGGCCACAGTTTGCAGTGGCCATTCATGTGGCAGATGGCTTGTTACTTGCCATGTCCACATAAAAAGTAGTACAGTGGTTGCAGCTTAATTTGTAGATCACATGATTGGTTTTGCATGTAGCCTTGCTTTTGATGAGATTGGTTATGCGTGTGAGCAGACTGCACTAGTTGGTGGTTGGAGGATGTATGAGACAGGTCCTGCGCGTAGGTCTGTTGCAGGAATATGAGGCATGGGGTTGGGAGCAGGGGTGAAGTAGGGATGGAGAAGGATATTGCATAGGATTGGTGGGTAGTAGAATACCACTGTGGGAAGGATAGTGAATATGATATTCGTCATTTCAGGGCATGATGTGAGGTAATCAAAACTGTGTCAGAGAATGTGATTCAGGCACTCCAGTCCTGGATGCTACTGAGTCATGAGAAGAGTGCTCATGTGGCCAGACGATGGGTATGTGGCAAGTGGTAGGTGACTGGAGAGACAAGCCACAGCAAATCTGTTTCTATACAAGTTTGAGAAGGTAATTTTGGTCTTCTATCCCACCCAAGGCACCCATTAGTCTTTTCCCTTCTCTAATTCTCTCTTTTTTTGCTCCCCTGCCAACCCTCTCCCCTCCACAGCCCCGCTCCCAAACCTCCAGACCATACCTAGCAACACTATCCTGACACCACCACGCCCTTGCACCATGCTCCCAAAAGCGGTACTACACCTTCCCACCACCCCTACCCTGCTATTTGTCCACCTCCCCACCCCAGTCTCTACTTTATCCTCACCACCCTGCTTCTACCAACACATGCAGTTGCAGTCTGCAGTCTGGCCACAGTGGCCAGAGAGAGTGGTCATGTGAGTTGGATTGTAATTGTATGTGTGTTTTCTACCTCAGAGGAAGACCTTAAAAGCTTAGTGTACAGCAGTCTCTTCATTGTTCCCTCTATATGATCAACAGCAATTTATGCTTTTCATAATATTGTCATTATTGTAATTGGTGCTTGATAACATGTGTATTTGTTACTGAACACTGCTGCACTCTTTCCTCCTGATTTCAGTACTTAATATTCATTTTCTGTTGCTTTGTAAATTTTGAGTGTAGAATATATTGCAGTGGAGGAATCAAATTTCAGTTCTTTCCATTGTTGCTGTTGTGGTACTGTCCTTCCTGATCACCTGCATGTCCACGATTTCCTTGGGCCAATCAGTGTTCAAAGTGGCTGCTTGATTCACATCTGCAAGCAGAATCAAGTTGTATGTGTCCATGGCCAGACAGTACAGCATCACCTCCATTGGGTTCCCATTGTTAAAGGCAGTGGGGGCACATGAGTTATAACAACATACAACATAATTGCAATTTGTACAGAGTGATGTACTATTTGCTTCTCTCAGAGCCATAAACTATGTAATTAGATTATGTCCATGTATTAAGTCCAGTAGTAGATACAAGATTATTATCATATGGTTCAAATGGCTCTGAGCACTATGGGACTTAACTTCTGAGGTCATCAGTCCCCTACAACTTAGAACTACTTAAACCTAACTAACCTAAGGACATCACACACATCCATGCCCAAGGCAGCATTCGAACCTGTGACTGTAGCGGTCGCGCGGTTCCAGACTGTAGCACCTAGAACCGCTCGGCCACTCCAGCCGGCAAGATTATTATCCAAATAAATTTTCTGAACAGACGTTTTTATCTTCTACATACCTTCAAACTGTATTTAACCTCTTACATGTCTTAAAGATATGTAGGAGATACATGCAGAAAAACTATATTGTGTTCGATTGTTCAGAGTAATGTGGTATTATGATGCCCGAATTCAAGGATAGGAACAAAAGAACAAAGTAATGAGAAAAGGCATGTGGTTGATGGGTAAAAAAAAACACACACACATACAAGCACATGTCCATGCAGACATGTGGACAGAGGAAATAATTATGCCAGCTGGGAAGGGTATGGTATGTGTGCCAAATACACAGACATAGAAGAGGAAGAGACAAGTAGATCTTCTACAAAACTGTTTAGACAGACATCTGTATCTACATCCATACTCTGTAAACCATTATGAAGTCCATGGCAGAAAATGCCATAGTTAGGGTTTCTTCCTGTTATATCTGTGTCCTGAGTGCAAAAAGGGTAACTAAGTACATGTCTCTGTGCCTGCTGATTTCGTGTTCTCATTCCCTGCAGGAGTGATACACTGGGAGATGTAGTATGTTCCTGGCTTCCTCTCTTAAATGTAATTCTTGCAACTTCATGAGAAGGCTTTCATGGGATAACTAGTTTCTATCCTCCAGTATCTACCAATTCACATTTTTTAGCATCTCCTTGTTGCTTTCCCATGAGTCAAACAAACCCGTGGCCACTCATGCTGCCCTTATTTGTGTACATTCAATGTCCTATTTAGTATGTGTCTCACCCATTCAGACAATGTTTTGTGCTGGGTTTTGTGAGCAGTCCCCTCAGCAGACTGATTGCATTGACCTGGTATTCTACCAGTGAGTCAAAAGTCGATCACCTGCTTTACCCACCACTGAGCATATGTTTTCATTTGCTTCATATCCCCTCAGTTGTTACATGCAGGTGTCTGTGTGTTTGTATGAATTTACTGACTCCAGTTATGACTACAGATATTTTAGTGATGGGATACTACTTTTTTCATTTTATGAAGTGCACTGTTTTGTATTTTGGAACATATAAAGCAAGTTAACAATCTTTACATTACTTTGAAAACTTATCGAGATCTAAAACAATTCTTCTGCATCTGCCATGTTATTAATATATACAGCATGAACAGCAAGGATTCCAGCACACTTCCATGCCTGAATTTACTTCTACAGCTGTTGATAATTCTCCATCCAAGGCAATGTGCTGTGGCCTCCCTACTAAGAAATCCTCAATCCAGTTCACTTGGTACCCCAGATGATTGCATTTTTGTTAATAGCTATTGTTTGGTACTGACTCAAATGTTTTTTGGAAGTCAAGAAATATAACAGCTACCTGATTGCCTCAATGAATAGCATTAACGATGTCAAATGAGTAAATGCAAGCCTAGGGCCTCTTTCAATTTCAATTTCAATTCCATTGATCGATTGTAACTGCTTCTTAACTCCACTGAAACTTAGTATCTGTATTACTGATCTTTGCAGTGATGCAAGAATTAAAATGGGCCAGTACTCTTGGAACCTCCTTTGTAAAGGATCATTTGCAAGTGGAAGTCAGCTTTTTTACTTTTGCTTTTCTTCACGCAATTTCAGTAGTGCTCATTCATGAGTGTATGGACTCTTTAACTTTGATGCTACTAACAGCCTTTACATATAATCAAAATTTTTGTTTTGTGAGAAGTCTCTCAATAAGATTCTGCTGTGTTTGTCATTGAGGGTTTTACACATCTTTCCTTCAACAGCCAAACACATTTCATTCAGCATCTGTGTGTCTATAATCCTACACTTTTTCTGTGCTTTTTTACAGTAGTTTGACACTTTTAAATACTTTCTTTACACAGATTATGTCATAAAGTATCCCTCCCATCTTGAACTGTTCTACTAGGTATGTATCTATCCTGTGCTCTGTCAATTATACTTCCAAACTTGAGGCGCTGTTCTAATGCTGCCCCGTGGGACATGGGGCCTGCAGACAGCCTCCAAGAAGGACGACTGTAAAATTACAAGGAGGTAGAATGGCTCTTCAGTGCTTACGTTCAGGAGCTAAAATCCCAAGTACTATCTGTTTGAGACATTTAAAAATAGATTTTCTGCCTTTAACTGTGTCTGCTGGAAGACTCGAAATTTTGCACCTGGAAAGTATGTACTGATCGTCATTCTGGACCCTTGTAATTTCACAGTTTGCTCAAGTGAATTCTTGTTCTGATATGCATGTGAGAGAGAAGAAGATAAATATGATGGCAAATGGAGTACATTGGTGGGATAGGATATGAGTGAGGCTAAATATGACAGAAGGTAAAACAGTAAGGGGGAAGGAGGAGTGAATAGAGGTCAGCGAAGAATAGTGACTAACAGAGGTTTACGATACGAAGTTTCAAAAATGAAGGATGCTTGGGAGGGGCTCCTCCCACTATGTTCACCTATGTAGTTTGAAGTAGCTTCTGTTTAAGATTGAGGATTCAAATGACACACTGATGCAGGTGCTGAAGTCGATGTTGTGGTGTGCAGCATGTTCAGAAGCCAAGTTTCTGGTTAGCCATGGTGTAATGTTGGCAGTGCATGTTTGTAGAGAGTTGGTTAATTATCTAGTCAGCATACATTGCTGCACACTAATTGCATCAAAGCTGACGTGTGATGTGACTGGATTCACATGTGGCCCTACCTTTGGCTGCTTGGGAATTACTTGTGACTGGACTGCAGTGGAATATACTGTGGTAAAGGTTTTGTAGCTTGATCGGGCGCAAGAGTGGCATTAGCATGGGCTAGTATATCACTTTGGTTGCCTAGTATATCACTTTGGTTGTGTGGAGCACGGAGTACAACTCTGGGGGCTGATAAAGGAGTTTAGGTAGGATATCCCTCAGCTCAAGAAATAATGAGTGGCAATAGAAGCCCTGGTAAAGAATATGGTTGAATTTCCCCAAGGTCTGGGTGGCATTAGGAGTCAAGGGAAGAATTAGTTGACAGCTGGTTCACAGTGGTTGCAGTAAATTTGTTTCTGAGTTAGTCAGGCAGAGTATTGTCTGTCTGTAAAGGCTGTGTCAAGGTCATCAGCACTTGTGGATAAATCTTGCTTACTATTGTTGGGGTGATGCTTATGGGTACCGTTGTATGGGAAGAGTTTTTGACATTAAAAGGGTTACAGCTATCTAAACGGAATTTCTTAGGCTAGTTAGCATGTTTCATACTGACACAGGGTATTAGACTTCATAAAAACCTACAGTCTTGACTTCAACTATGTCTTCAATACCTGTTCCATTTGACCCCCTCCCCAAAATGTTCACCATTCTCCCAATGCCCATGATTTAGTATGCCCCAGTCCCTGATGGTCTCAGTTGGCTTCTTACCATACCCTCTCCCTTACCATTTCACCTCCTGTGATTTTCCACCCAATTCCTCCCTTGTCCCAACATTTCACTTCACTTTTCCCTGCAACTCTCTCTCTTTTTTTTTTCTCCCCCTATACATCTCCTAGAACCCAGCATCCTTTCTTGCCTGACTAGGCAATCATTCATAAACAATCTTTATAGATATCGTTTTTGATTATGTTCTGTGTTTTTGCTCTCAAAACCTAAAACAATTTTCTGAACTTTTGTTCCTCTGTACCATTCTTGGATCTCTTGCATGTGATTGACTGTCATTCCTCAGATGAATGCCATGGTCTTTGTAGACTGCCACATCTACTCTGTATCATTATTTTAAGTTGTGAGATGATAGGTGCTGCAGTTGAAGAACTGTAAAGTGGAGGTTATGAATTCTAATAAGTTTACATGGTTCAGATTATCTTCATGAGTGTTCTTTGAGAGAAGAAGAATATGTTCCAAAATTAGGTTTCATTTTGTTTCTTTCCCTGTGTCCTCGTTGTGCTGTGAAAGTCAGTACACTTCTCAGTTTGGTACAAAACATTATTATAAAGTCTAGATTTCTCCATTTTTTGTGAAAGGTGGCCAGTTCTATAGCTTTTGTTGTCTCACTACTGATTTCAGCAAACTATGTATATTTTTGTATTGTTGAATATAACAAGTATTATCAGAATTAATTCCATGTGGAAACAGATGTCACCAGCAAAAGTATTTATTTCAAGTGGTAAAGAGTACAGCAATCAGTTGCAAATACTGTTTATTACAAATCAAGATTTCGGTCACTGTGTGGCTATCTTCAGTGCTAAAAGACAGATAAAACAGATAAAAAACCAGTCACAATAAGGTAAAACACATGTATTACTATATATACAGTTAGAGAAGCTAAAACAGATAAAAAAACAGTTACAATAAGGTAACACACATGTATTACCATATATACAGTTAGAGAAGCTTCACAGATTAGTCAGTAATAAAATACATACCAGGTCATGCAAGTTAAAACATTACAATCACTTATATATACACATAAACGACCCAACTGTACTATCCATGTCAAAGGTCGAGTTCACATTTTCTTCACAGATTTATCTAAGTTGTATTTTAACTATTGTCTTTGCTTTTGTTACTTGGAATTTGTCAGGTATAGCTAATTGTAGTTGTAACCTGTCCAGACCTATGCACTGCTATGCATATTATGTGCAAAGTTTATATAACATTCAGTATGGCAGCTTGTGAGCTAATGAGCTGACAAGTTACTGTGGAAATGACTACATAATAAGTTATGTATATTTCATTGTTTGTAGTGTTTTAACCCAAAGACTTTTCTGATTACTTCTCTTTGTCTGTCATCATTAAGCCTAAAGATGACCACGAAATACAGGCCACACTGGCTGTCTTCTATAAAAGAAGCACTGTGATATTGACTTGATAGTAAAAAGTTTTATATATTACTGAAATCAGTGAGCTCCACAATTTAACTTTGTTAAATTTCAGGATCTCAGTTTGGTGATTAAATGACCCAAATATGTCACCCAGCTAGCTATGTCATATAGTTTTATATGTAAAAGCAAAGAGCTGTAGAGAATACTGCATAGTTTATTGTATAATTTTAGGATAATCATCCTCTCATTACATCCTTTCTTTGTTCTTCATGGTGTTCACTTCTCTCATGTTTAACATCAATAATATCAGAACTATGGGGAATTAAGAAAATATCTAACAATAGAGACCTGCTCATCCCTTTCCATATTATATGCCAATGTAACATTAGTAATCAGGCTCTTCAGATCATGAATTACGTAAGAAATATTTATTCTAGGTAAGAGAGTAAAGAAGTCAGTGCACCATAGAAAGAAGACAACAAGGTATGTGAATGGAAAGGTAATTTGCTCTGAACTGTTTTTTATTAAACATTTTTCACACATTCCAAAATTTGTGCTTGCATGTTTACATATGATCTTAAATTGCAAATCTAAATTAATGTGCAAACACCAAGTGTGAACTGTGACTGAAAGCATAACATCTTGTTTGGTAGTTTTGGTGTCTCATTTGTGCAACTAGACCATTCATATAAGTATGAACATAAAAAAGCAATGAGAAAATTTCTTGACCTAGCAGTGAAAGACAGCATTTTTTTATATTCAGTGCACTTAATATTTCAACATAGTCTTCCATTAGGTCAGTGCCATTATCTAGGATTTCCCCAGGAATTTCATTCCTTTTTACAATGTCTTGAAGGAGGAGTCTTCAGGGACAAGGAAAAAGTTTATAAGCAGAACCAGCCACTACAGGCTACTTGTGAAAAGTATGCCAACAACAAATTATTACTAAGCTGCTCATGCTGATCATTATGGAAATTACTTTGTATACGTTTATGTATATTATAAGAAAAATAGCAACTTTGAAACAATCCTTTGCTCCTCGTACTCAGTTGCTGTTTTAGCTAATACTTTAAGTTTCCAGCCAAAGTGTGGAACATTGGAAGATCAGAAAATTCTCATCTACAACTCCCATAACCTGGCCACTGGACTCAAATGTTTTCCAACCTAAACATTTATTTGTATGTGAGAATATGGAGAACTCAAAGGGTGTAAGGACTTTAATGAATAAAGTCTTGTGAATGAGGTTCATATTTTAATAAATAATTGATTGAAGATAAAACGCGCTAACACACACACACACACACACACACACACACACACACACACACAGAGATAGAGAGAGAGAGAGAGAGAGAGAGATTAGGCAAGGGGAGAACAGATGCAGGAAGTGGAGGGCGGTTTGGGAAAGGGTGATTAATGGCTCACAGGGAGACAGTAGGTGTATGAAATAGGAATAGGGGAGAGAGAGGTAGGCAGTGCACAGGATGGGAATGCACCAGAGCTGGTGAGTCCATGCAGTGCATGAGGGTGATGATGTGGGACTAGGTAACAGAGCAGTGGAAGAGAAGGCTGTGGAGAAGATGGCGTGGCTGCAGGGGGTTAGCAGAGATGAGGGATAGGACGATTATAGGACTGAAGGTTGTGGTGTAAGGATAACTACCCTTTACATTGTTCAGACTAGCTGGTGCTGGAGAGAAAGACCCAGGTGGCATCAGTGCTCAAGCATTCAAATAAAGCTTGTTTCCAGCAACATGTTTCACCACTGGTTGGGTAACTCTGCTTTTGGCCATAGTTTGGTGGTGGCCAATCATTAGGGTGGACAGTTGATTGGTGGTCAAGCCCACATAAAATGCTGTACGGAAAATTGCAGTAGTGCTAGTTTATAATATGTTTGCTTCCACAGGTGGCCATGACTCTTATGGGATAGGATAAGCCTGCAGTGGAGATGGAATAGGATGTGTTGGATAGTTGGATAGGACAGGTCTTACTACTGGGTCTTCCGCAGGGATATGACACATGTGGTAAGGGGTTGAGAGCAGGTGTGGTATAGAGATGGACAAGGATATTGTGTAGTTTGGGTGGGTGGTGGAATGCCAGTTTAGGGAGGTCTGTGAGTATGAGTCCATAATTTCTGGACATGATAGTTGAAGCCCTGGTGAAGGCTGTGGTACAGTTCTTCCAGTCCAGGACAATCTTAGGTGATGAATGAGTGTTCATTTGCAGGTGGTTCTTGGGGGTGGTGGGATGATTAGTGATGTGTGAGGATACAGCACGAGAAATCTGTTTGTGGGCTGGATTTGGGAGATAGTACCTGACTATGAAACCCTTAGTAAGACCGTCAGCATACTGAGCCAGAGAATCCTCATCACTGCACGTGTGTCATACTATGTGGGAGTGATTTTTTAATGTGGAAGGGATGACAGCTATCAAAACACAGATACTGTTGATGGTTAGTGGGCCTTATTTAGACAAAGGTATGGATGGAGCCATCACAGAGGTGGAAGTGAATGCCCACAAGGGTGGAATGATTGGCTGTGGAGGACAGACGAAGTGAATTGGACAGAAGTTCACTGAGGCTTTTTGCAGATGATGCTGTGGTGTATCGAGAGGTTGTAACAATGGAAAATTGTACTGAAATACAGGAGGATCTGCAGCGAATTGACATATGGTGCAGGGAGTGGCAATTGAATCTCAATGTAGACAAGTGTAATGTGCTGTGAATACATCGAAAGATAGATCCCTTATCATTTAGCTACAAAATACAAAATAGTAGGTCAGCAACTGGAAGCAGTTAATTCCATAAATTATCTGGGAGTACACATTAGGAGTGATTTAAAATGGAATGATCATATAAAGTTGATCGTCGGTAAAGCAGATGTCAGACTGAGATTCATTGGAAGAATCCTAAGGAAATGCAATCCGAAAACAAAGGAAGTAGGTTACAGTACGCTTGTTCGCCCACTGCTTGAATACTGCTCAGCAGTGTGGGATCTGTACCAGATAGGATTGATAGAAGAGATAGAGAAGATCCAACGGAGAGCAGTGCACTTTGTTACAGGATGATTAAGTAATCGCGAAAGCGTTACGGAGATGATAGATAAACTCCAGTGGAAGACTCTGCAGGAGAGACGCTCAGTAGCTCGGTACGGGCTTTTGTTAAAGTTTCGAGAACATACCTTCACCGAAGAGTCAAGCAGTATATTGCTCCTTCATATGTATATCTCGCGAAGAGACCATGAGGATAAAATCAGTGAGATTAGAGCCCACACAGAAGCGTACTGACAATCCTTCTTTCCACGAACAATACGAGACTGGAATAGAAGGGAGAACTGATAGAGGTACTCAGGGTACCCTCCACCACACACCGTCAGGTGGCTTGCAGAGTATGGATGTAGATGTAGAAGATGCTTAGACTTTGGAGGAATGAGAATAGGTTATCTTAGCACTGGGTCCAGATCATTAAATGAAAGTTTTGGCTAAAATTTAACCAGATTGATTTTTTAACTGACAAACAGCATGGGCATCGAGACGAAAAGCTACACAGCTGAGTCGTGTGACATCTCCCCTCTCCATTCACACAACTCATTCATCTGCCAGCCCCTTAATTGGGCCATCAGACCATATATCTGCCCTGTCAAAAAATGCTTAGCATTTTGAAAGACCAACAGGTTAACGTGAAATTTTTAGCAAAACTTGGAAATTCCACCACAGAGGCTTGTTATTTGTTGAAACAAGAGTGTTGTGATGAATGTCTTCCACATACTGTAGTTATTGAGTGGATTAAGCAGTTCAAATAGGGATGAGAAGAAACTGAAGATGAGTCATCTCTAGGGTGACCCTCAACATCAACAATGGACAAAAATGCTGAAAAAATTTTAGATTTAATGCAAAAACACCATTAATAGAATATTTGTTTGGTTGTTGATATTGTAAAAAACAACAAAGGAACAGTTAGTGAGATTTTATACGAAAATTTCTGCATAAGGAAAGTTTGTTCAAAAATTATGCCCAAGAACCTGATGCCCACCAAGTTGTTTCTGGCTACGCATGGTATTCTTGTATTCAAACACCTGCCCTACTTAGTAGATCTTCCTCTGTGTGACTTTTTTTCCATTCCTGAAAGTGAAACCTGCACTGAAAGATATGGGATTTGAGGCAGCTCAAGCCATGAAAGAAAAAGCGATGGACACCAAAAAATGCTTTCAGAGCTGTTTCAGAAAATAACATCAAACACTGCTTTGGGCAGTATAAAATTCACATGGATGATGTAAGATCGTGAAGGTGATTATTTTGAAGGGGATAATGTAAAGTTGTGAAGAAGTAAAAATAAAGAATGTTTTATCCCTAATCCACTTACTTTCTTAGCTAAATCTCAAGTCATCAATGAACCTGACCAGACAGAGGTTTTATGGTTATGAAGGTTTCCTTTAGATGACCCATTAACAGATTGGCATAGGAAGGTGTGATTCACATCCCATGGCTGTACTGCAGACTTGTTATGTATGTTCCACTCAAACAAATGAATTAGATGTATAAAAAATGAGGTGGTGAGTTTGTAGTTGGAAGGATCCTGGGAAATATATAGTGTTTGATATCAGCAAGGCCATGGATTTGGGTGTAGGGAGATGGCATCAACAGTGACCGGTAGAGACAGGGTACTCAAGAGTCACTGAGGGAAATTGTTCACATCTGTAATATGAGAGGCAAGGCTGCAGGCAATTGGTTGGAAATGTTAGTCAACAAGAGCAGGGATTATTTCCATGGAACCATAGTAGGGTGTCCAGGGTTACTGGGTGTTAAGATTTTTGGACGTGTGTAGAAGGTAGATATCATACCCACTCTCAACCTTTTCACATATCAGTCATATACCAGTGGAAGATCCAGGTGCAATACCTGTCCAACTCAACCACTCAACACCTTCTATTCCAGAGCCATCACAGGCTTATTCTATCCCATCAGAGACAGGGACACCTGTGAAAGCAGCCATGTCATGTACCAGCTCTGCTGATATTTCTTTACAGTGTTTTATGTGGGTACGACCAGCAGTCAACCTGAATGAAGAGCTACCACCAAATTGAGGCCAAGACTGGAGGTGACCATCAAGTGGTGAAACATGCTGTTAAGCACCACATGTCATTTGGTTCCTTTCCCCTAGCACCACCTTTTCTGTACTACACAGATGGGAGCTATTCTTGGAATACATCCTGAAATCCTCCTGCTAATGTCCTGTACTCACAGCCTCTTCCTCATAGTCTTCTCTCCCTCTGTTCTGTCACCCCGTCCCAATCCACTCCCCCATGTCACTGTCATCGTGTGCTGCATGAACTCACTGGTTCCAGTGTCTGTGTGCTGTATTCCTATTCTGTGTACCTACTGCCTCTTCCTCCTATATTCCTTTCTCGTACAACTGTTGCCTCCCTCAGAGCAACTGGCTACCCTTACTGAACTCTCCCTCCTGCTCCACACCTCTTTTCTTCCCTCGTAAACTTCAACCAACATAACCCTTCACCACAGTCGGTCTGCTGAACTGCAGGCCCAACATTGTGCATTCAGACAGCACAGTGTTCATATACATCTACATCTATACTCTGCAAACCACTGTGAGGTGCATGGTAGAGGATACGCCCCACTACACTGTAACAGAGGAGCATAATTAACGTTGGTGTAACACTACACAATAAGATACCAGAGGAAATAAAAATCACTATGCACCTAAAATTTAAAACTGAACTAAAGGCATTTCTAATAAAGCACTGTTTCTGTTTTGTAAAAGAACTTCTGAACATGTAACAAAAAAATTACTTAAAAATTAAATTGTAAGAAAATGTTCCTAATTTAGATTTGCTACTATTTGCTAAGACTATATATAACTTTTCTTTGACCTATCCAGTGTCAATTGTACAAATTGTGCTTTATGATATAACTGGACCAATAAAATAAATCAATCAATCAATGTACTAGTTATTAGGGTCCCATTCCATTCCCACATGCAATGCAGAAAGAATGATTGTTTAAATGCATCTGGGCGTGGAGAAATTATTCTAATCCTATCCTCACAATCCCTACGTGAGTGATACATAGGGGATTATTGTGTATTCCTAGACTCATCATTAAAAGCCAGTTCTTGAAGCATTGCTAATAGACATTCTCAGGATAGTTCATGTCTGTCTTCAAGAGTCTTCCAGTTCATTTGCTTCAGTATCTCTGTGACACTCTCCCATGGGGCAAATAAACCTGTGATCATTCATGCTGGCATTCTCTGTATATGTTCAATGTCCCCTGTTAGTCCCATTTGGTACGGGTCTTTAGCAACAGACCAGTTGCCTGAGTGACTTGTAAGCAATCTCCTTTGTAGACTGATTGTACTTCCCCAGCATTCTGGCAATAAACTGAAGTCTGCCATCTGTTTTACTCACGACTGAGCACATGTGATGATTCCATTTCATATCCCTACAAAGTGATACACCTAGATATTTGTATGAGTTGGCACATTCCAGCAGTGACCCACTGATACTATACCCATACCCATAGACTACAGCTCTCTCTCTCTCTCTCTCCCTCTCTCTCTCTCTCTCTCTCTTTTTATTTATATCCTTTCGTCTTTCCCTCTCCTTCCCTCTTTCCTGATGAGGCAACAGTTTGTTGTGAAAGCTTGAATTTTGTGTGTATGTTTGTGTTTGTTTGTGTGTCTATTGACCTGCCAGCGCTTTCGTTTGGTAAGTCACATCATCTTTGTTTTTGGATATAACAGCAAGGGTCCCAACGCACTTCCATCTGTGTTCTCCCTACCAAAAACTCCTCAGTCCAGTCAAGTATTTCACTTGATATCCCATATGATCATACATTGACAATAAGTGTAAGTCAAATGCTTTTTGGAAATGAAGAAATACTGCATCTACCTGACTGCCTTGATCCACAGCTTTCAGTATGTCATGTGAGAAAAGTGTGAGTTGGGTTTCACATGAGCAATGCTGGTTGGCATTAAGGAGGCCATTCTGTTCACGAAACCACATTATCTTTGAGCTCGGCATATGTTTTAAGATTCTACAACAAATCAATGTCAAGGACATTGAATTATAGTTTTGTGGATCACTTCTACTACCCTCCTTGTAGACAGGTACAACCTGTGCTTTTTTCCAAGAACTGGGCACAATTTTTTGTTCGAGGGATATATGATAGATAATAGTTAGAAGAGGGGTAACTCAGCTGCAAATTCAATACAGAATCTGACACAGATTCCATTGAGCCTTGGAGTTTTGTTCAGTTTTAATGATTTCAGCTGTTCCTCAACACCACTAACACTAATACTTATTTCATTCATCTTTTCAGTGATACAAGGATTAAATTGTGGCAATTCTTCTGGGTCTTCCTTTATAAAGGAACATTTGAAAACAGAGTTAAGCATTTGACTTTTGCTTTGCTACCCTCAGTTTCAGTTCATGTTTCATTCGCTAGGGGCTGGATACCAACTTTGGTGCTTCTATCAGCCTTTTACATCAAGCATGCTTTCTTGGCAGCCAAACATGTTTCATTCAGCATCTCTCAATCTATAGCTGCATCCTTTGTTTTAAAGCTGTTACACACTAATCTCTGTTTCTTTAGAAGTTTCTGTACAGTGAATGTATATCAATAAGGTTCCCTCCCATATGAACTGTTCTCCTGGGTACATATCTGTCCACTGCCTAGTCAACTATTCTTTTAAACTTGAACCATAGTTTCTCTACATGCTTCTGCCCTTTGCTGAAAATTTCAGGTCCCTCATTGAGATACAGTACTACTAATCTTTTATGTAGTTTACAGAACACATATATCGTTCTCCTTGTTTTAGCTGTTCTTTGTACTTTGGTAATCATTGTTGCCACAACATCATGGTCATTGATATCAGTTTTGATGTGGACATCCTCAAAGAGGTCAGGTCTATTGTTCCCATCATAAGTGGAGTTCCTGACTATCTGTCATAGGTAGTTTTCAGAGAAGGCATTTGTTAATGTTTCTCAGGACGTCTCATCATGCTCTCCACTGACAGAACTGTAATTTTTCCAATTAATTGTGATCAAAGTCTCCTCCAATGATTACAGTAGGACTGGGAGCTTGCATACAAGTGAACTGAGGTTTTCTCTAAAGTATTTAGTTTCATCAGGAGAAGAGTCTGGTGGGCAGTAGAAGGATCCAATTATCATTTTACTCCCACCCCTGATAGCAAGTCCTGCCCAAAAAGTCTCACATGCAGCTTCAATTTCTATCTCAGTGGATTTGAGTTCCTTGACTACTGTGTCAAATACGCCACTGACATTTCCCATTTGCCTATACTTTCAATATACACATAAATTTTCCCCAAACATCTCACTGCTATCAACTTGTACAGAATAGTGTGTGTATACGTGCGTATTGTGAGATAATAGGCGAGTTGTGGTGCCCTGAAAATATTCTAAGTTCAGAGTTGGCGTGGCCGCACGGGCGGCTCAGCAAGCCAGTGCTCATCAGCAACCACGTGGTGCCAAACATTAGCCAGAGCAAGAGGGGTAGCCCCAGCACATAGTCCAGGCTGACCACATGGCTGGGAATTCTATATTGATGATGTGTTGCGGAATGGGCTTTGTGTCAATGAAGGAGATTTGATATCCGGGAGTGCCAAAGATGGCGGACTTTGTGAAACCACATTGGTAGATATTTCACAGTTCATGTAGAAATTAATAACAGCCAGAGGAATCATAATACCTTAAAAAGAAACGTGTACATTACCATTATTTGCGCAATGATTCTGATGGTGTAATCAGATTTTTGATATCTTTATTAGCTTAAAGTTTAATATCTGACTGTAAATTATACAAGTAACACCCAGGAACGAATTTCCAAAATTGAAATGGTTCATACAATTATGTTGATTGATGTGTCTTTAGAAAGCTATTAGCGTAGACCTAACTTGGTATGAATTACAGACATGTAACTTGAATAGTACATGAGTTATTAGAGGTCAAAGTGACTGATTACTATTGATCACGTCAGGCCATAAGCACTCCACAGTTACATAAAAAACGGTAGCAGGGCAGCATGCCTTATAAATATATTTATTTGTCTATGTCTTTATTTATATCCAATATATATTATTCATGAAGAAATTGGTCAAATATTTACTGTGGTTTAGAAACCACAGAGGCATTAGGCTACTGGTCTACTTTTGTTTCTATTCCTTTGATACATGTTTATTTTATTTGTTTATCTATTTAATAATGTGTGTTAGAGCACGTTTATGGTCCAGCTGTAGGAATATTTTTTGAATTTCAACTTATTTAAATGTAAATCCAGTATTTTGTATGTGTTTCAATATGTTTGTGTGTCTGCGTTGGCTTGGAGACATGGCAGAAGCACTCTAGCCACTCTAGCCAATCACAGTGCTCGTTACTACGGTAGGCAACAACTGAAGTCAGTGGAGAGACGTTATGGAAGTGGGGGAGGAGCATTGGGTCACACAGGACACGGGGGAGTGCTGGACGGGAAGGCACAATGGAGGGTCACAGGAAATGCTTGGAGAGTGTTGAGCAGTTTGCGCATGGTCGCAGGAGATGGAAATATTTCATAGTGCTGACTTGTGCACTTGCACTCTGCAGTGATGACGTAGTATGCATTTGGAAGGGAATATCTCGTGAGCTATGTTGTTGTTTATAACTAATTATGTGAAGTAGGAATCTGTTGTTTCCCTGTTATTCAACTTATATTTTATTTAATTGCTGGACCATTGACACCAAAAAGTGTTTTGCAGAAATAAACGGCATTCTTAAACGTACTTCTGCTATCGTACTCATCATTTAAAGTCGTTAAAAATAGTACCTGCAGATTTTATTTAATTGCAGTCTTTCATTTATAAATATCTAAGTTACATTCAAAATTTGCAATTGCCGGATGATAGGAACTTTTGACCATTCGATTCATGTGTGTATTCACATTGTATACTGTAGACTCAGCAGTATTTGGCTTGAAATGCGGCAACTATGTATCCCAGCCCCTAGACAATGAAACCAGCCATAACTTTCAATGTTTCAGCTCTGAGTCTGAGGGTACATAGTTGGGTGCCATTACTGCATTTTTATTTGAAAGCCTGCAATTGGAGGTTTCTAGTCCGGGAGTTGTGTCCTGTAAAGTGGTAATTCCTTTGCTCTCTGTAATTCAGCATACTATGCGAAGTGTAAAAACATTGCAAAACCAGTAGAGATTTCTGTAGAGTGAATCTCTCACAAAACACAGTGCTAGATCGTTTCCCCCCCCCCCCCCCCCTCCTTCTTCTTTTTTTTCCCCCCCTCCCCCGCAAGTAGGTTTC
The DNA here is from genome assembly GCF_021461395.2 of Schistocerca americana. Classification (NCBI taxonomy): domain Eukaryota; kingdom Metazoa; phylum Arthropoda; class Insecta; order Orthoptera; family Acrididae; genus Schistocerca; species Schistocerca americana. The sequence goes on along the minus strand of NC_060121.1, from coordinate 316,073,006 downwards.
TGGAAATGATGAAATTACGCAGTAATTTTCACAACTAACACATGCTATCGATAGAGGTCCTAATCTATCATGTTAAAGGCAATTTGCATGGGGGCTCAGAGTCTAAATAAGTTGAGTGCAGGGAACGGTAGCGGTTAGCACGGTTAACAGACAGCAGTATCGGAGACTGTTCGAAAATGTGGTAACCGGCAGCAGCTACAATTAATCAGGCGACTTCTCCAGTGGTAGACTCAGATCAACAGCAGTGCGACGGCAGCATCTTCGAGTACCCCAGGGTAGTCTTCAATGTCGACTTTCACTACAAACAATGGCATCACCATGGCAGAGGGAACCACTCAGATCAGATAAGTGCCTGCGCAAATAGTAAGATAGTGTTTAACTGTGAAGTTCAAGCTCCACTTATAGATCTCACGAATATAAAACAGTCACCTAGTATGTGTAATTCTGAAAATGGAAGTGAGATGGTAAGTCGAAAATCAGAGCGCGAAAGTGTAACTAGTGGGAATTTAGGCAAGGGGAATGAATGTGGGGGAGATATGATGTCTGAGCTAATACAAATGATCCAGGGATTGGGAAATAATATGAATACAATGGCAAATAATATCAGTACAATTCGAACAGATATGGGTGCATTGTGAACTGATATGGGCACATTGCAAACAGTTACAGATGCAATTCGGACTGATATGGGTACAATGCAAACTGAAATAGGTTCCGCTATGAAGGAAGTTGAAAAAATTTTGGGTAGCCTTAAAAAAGCAATTGATGATAAATTAAAATGTGTCCGAGTGGATATGGGGAAAATTACAGATGAAGTTGTAATAGTAAAATATAAAACTGAATCAGTGGAAAAAGATCTTGGGAGAAAAAATGGATAAGATACAGACGGAACTTGGGGGCAAGGTAAGCGACTGTATAAAAGCGCAAGATGCTCATAAAAGCAATATAAATTTAGCTATTAGTGACATTGCCAATCATGTATATGAGGGTGAGAAAGAAGTGAGCAAAATTATAGATAAGATAAAGTCCAGTATTACTAGTGAAAATGAATTTAAAAAACAAATGCAACAGATAAAAAGTGATTTAAATCCATTAGCCTCTCAACCGGCCACGCCGGTTATAAATATCCCTTGGGCAAATACCGGATCTTTGAAATATTATGACAGAAGATATCACCCAGTACATTTCTTGGCTGCCTGTAGGGATGCTTTTGTTCACGGCGTGTCAGACAAAGCGAAAACAAAATACATTAATCAGCATTTGGAGGGAGACCCACAGTCTGGGGCAAATGTTAAATGTAGTTCGCATGAATCGTATGAAGAGTTCAAAAATTGTTTTTTGAATAAATTTTGGAGCGAGGCAAAACAGACGCAGATCCAAAATGAATTTTTAAACAGGCCAAGTTACAGGTACGATAATGGGATGATGAGAGATTTTTGCAAGCACGAATTTGGCAAGCTTATGCATGTGAAACATCTGTTGGGGGTTTTAATGGAAATCACCGTGTTAAAACCGCGATTACTCGAAAATTTGCAGTGGGATCTTGTCCATAGTCCAGGTGATTCCGTGGACGAATTTGTAGAAAAATTAGAGAGGGCTTTGAAGTTCAATCCTCAGAGCAAACCAGGTGGTAGCTATCAAAATGAGAACCCAAATAGTCATCACCAAAATAATAATAGTGAGAGAAATCAAAGGAATTCTCAGGGAGAGAGTAGCTGGAATGAGCAGAATGATTGGAGAACGAACAGGAGTGATAACTTCCATGAACGGGACCCAACTAAAGAACGAAGATTTGACGGGGAAAATTCGCGCGAAGTGCAATCACGTAATAACCAGTCGGGAAACTGATGTTTGCCGCATCTCAGGTCCAGGGATGGTGATCTGAACAGGCAATGAAAAGGACTGAAGATAATGCTAATGGTAGAAATGTAGATAGGTTTGGAGAAAGGCAACAAATATGTAATATGGAGTATATTAAAGAGGAAGGCTGTATAGGTGTGTCTTCCAATAAAAGCAGGCACGAATGGTGGAAGCATAGATTTGTGAGAGATTTAAGTAAAAGTAATGGGATTAAATTTGCGGGGAATGATGTAAGTTATGAGCGTGTAATGAATGAGTGTGTGAATGGTGATAAATGGAAAGATTTAGTGGTTCAAAAAGAAGTTAAAGAGGAGATGAATTTTGTCAAAGCAAATTGTGCGGAGAGTTCTGAAGAGGTATTAGCAAATAGTAGCAATTGCAGGAAGGTGTTGTAGTAGTAAGTATTTGTTAGTCGGTGAAAAGTGTCAATGTTAGTGAAGGCAGCATCAATGTTACTAAGGGAGGCTTAGCATTGGTCTCACCAGCAGTTGAAGTTAAAAATGTAGCAGCGGAGGTAGATGATTTCTGTTTCAAGGAACAGCTACTGGCATTGATACTTTGGAGGAAGGAATTTATGTATTTCTAGTTACAAATGAAGGTGAATTGAAACTTATTAATTAATGTGTGGATGTAAAGCGTTTGTCAGAGTATGAATGTGAGAATGTATGTAAAGTAGGATCGGGGGTTAATATGGTTGAAAAGTGTGTAGAAATGGCAGTGTGTGCTGATTTTTGTCCAATCACAGCGGAGTGTAGAAAGTCTGGAAGTCCCAAAATTGTATGACAAGGTAGCAGCAATTTATGTAATGTAGCGAAGGAGGATAGATTCACATAAAGTTAATTTGTCGATGGAGGAAAGCAAGGTTTCTGGTGTGAATTTATGTAGTGATTTAAATGGTGTATCAGCAGGTAAGGTTGCTGAGATGAATATTTATGGTGATGATGTCTTAGGCATCGATGTATTATTTCAGGAAGATAAAGTGTTTAACAGTGAACTAATGTGTAATTTTGTTGAAGCTGCAAGTGTCGATATTTTGAAGGGGAAAAACAGTAAAGTTGTGCATGCTGTGGGTAGTGAATCGGCGAAAGGTGTGGAAGAACTAAAAGAAAATTTAGAGAGGGCTGAAGTAAATAATGTAGATGGGGGTAGTTTGTGTAATGAAGTTCATACGTAATGGTATATGAAGGAAGAGTGTGATTTTAGTGTGACTGATTGGCATTTTTACGGTAGAACATTATGGTTGTTACTGCTGCATATGTGGAAACGAGAGAAGTTTAAAAATTGCTAGAGGTTTAGGTAAGGGAAGGAATGAATCTGGTGCAAAGGAAATATTTAATGAATTATTTTGAGATGATCACAAGATTGAGGGATGGATAGAACAGAATGTGTGTCCGCTAGAATTGGAAGACAAGGGACGAGACGTAGCCAATTATTGAAATTTTAGTTGGCAAAGAAATGGTTGATGCACTTCTAGATTCAGGTAGTAAATGTGTCAGTGGTGTTGGAAAGTTTTATGAACATGATCAAAAGTATGAAACTAGTAATCTTCCCAGCCACTAGCGTTCAGATTAAAACTGCAGTTGGTGGTACGAGTAAGCCAATAAGAGAACAAATACTTTTAGAATTTAAATGTGGAGAAAATAAATTCAAGTTAGAATGTTTTTTAGTGAGTGATTTAGTAAAAGAGGTAATTTTAGGAACTGACTTCCTGTGCAAATACAATACTTTGCTTAGTTGTGTAGGAAATGCGGATTTCAGAATGAAAAAAGGCAAGTAAAATTTAAAAGACTTTTAACAGGTGAAAATCACATTGTTCATGGCATAGTTACTGAGGGTTCCAGTGAGGAAGTCGATATGCATAACAGAATTACGGAAGCGACTGATGCAGTCAAGGGTATATCAGAAGGGGAAAAGAAAGAGTTGTGTAGGTTGTTGTACCACTGTGAGGCCATATTCTCAGATTGACCTGGTAAAGTTACCATTTTCGAGTACTCTATAAAATTGAAACCTCAAGAACCAAGAAAGTGCAAACCGTATGTAATACCTATATCTGATCGAGATGCCGTCAGAGTTTGATTAAAACAAATGGATTGGGGTATAGTCGAACAATGTAGGAGTGATTATTGCAATCGTATCGTTATTGTTAAAAATGTGATAACTCAGTCAGAATTGTATTAGATGTGAGACAAATAAATAAAGTAATTGTAAGGGAATTAGACCAGCCTGGCAATATGGAGGTACTGCTGCAGAATTTTAATCATATCAATTTAATGTCGAGTGTTGATCAGACCTCGAGATTTTGGCAGATCCCGTTGGCAGAGGAAAGCAGATGGTACACTTCTTTCCTTTTTGGAGGGTGAAGCTACCGGTTTAGGGTAGTACCATTTGGACCTACAATTTCTGTGTGGCAGTTTTTGTAAGAGCGTCGAGTCATGTCCTGGAGGAGAGTCTAATGAGCAAACTCGTGATATATGTAGATGATATATTGATCACTACAGAAACATGGAATGAGCTTTGTCGAGTTTCGGAGGAGGTACTCATGGCTCTGAGACGAGGTGGAATGACTTTAAAGCTCACAAAAGCAGAAATTCCTGATGCATATCCTTACTTCAGAAGGAATTTTACCTAGTTCTGAAAAATTAAAGTCCATTGCCAGATGTTATAGACCCAAAAGTAGGAAACAACTGAGGGCTTGTGCGGTTTCTACAGAAAATTCGTGGGGGAGGGAGGAATGAAAATTCTAAATTTAGGCAAATTGTTGAAGAAAAATGCAGCTTGGAGGTGGACCGAGGAATGTGAAACAGAATTCCAGGGTATAAAGGATAAATTCTGCAATAGTAAGATGTTGTACTATCCAGATTTGAATCTCCCTTTCTGTTTAGCGTCAGACAGTTCAGACTACGGAATAGGTTGTGAGCTATTTCAGGAAAAGCTAGTCGATGGAAAAATCGAACACTGTAGTGTGGCATTCCCAGCCGCATGCTGAATAAGAACGAACAAGGATACAGCATATCTTAGAAGGAGACGCTCGCGATCATGCACATATTTAAGAAATTCCGCATGTATTTAGAGGGCAGAAAAGTGACAGTGTTGACAGACCACAAGGCGCTAAGTTATCTGCAGGACTGCATGATACTTACTGACCGCTTAATGCGTTGGACGATGTTAATACAGCAATTCGAATATGAAATCCACTACATCAAGGGTACAGAAAATTGTGTTGCTGATTCTCTGTCCAGATTACCAGTGGGGGCAGAAGACGATGGAAGGGAGGAGCCGAACGAATTTAAGCTACTGTATATGAAGGGGGTAGCGGGGGAGAAAGAAATTCATGTGGTGTGCAAAGATAGGCGGTGAGCACAAAATGATTATCCTGAACTGAAACACATTAACGTGAATTTCGACAGAAAGGGATACGAGAAATTATCCAAATATTTTAAGATACACGAGGGAGTGTTATTCCAGCAGAAAGATGAAGAGACAGACAAATAGAGACTGTGTTTTCCCAATAGGTATGTGGAACAGTTAATAGACTACATCCATTTAAGTAATGGACAATACGAGGCCAAAAAGTTCACTGAAATCGTTGAGGAATATTCCCACGTAAATAACCTGGCCAGATGAGTCTGCGTGCGACCATTGCCAACAGGTCAAATACTGCACGACCATGCAACAGGGGGAAATGCAAAGCATTATACTTACTAAAGTGAGCGAGTTACTGGCTGCAGACAATTTTGGCCCACTACCCACAGGACATGGTGGCATGAAGTACATCTTTGTTGTGGTGGTTGTGTTCTCTAAGTTCATTAAACTGTATCCGATACAGAAAGGGAATACTAAAACTCTGATCGCCAAACTGGAGAAGGATTTCTTCAAGAATATTGTAAAACCAGTTAGGCTGTTGTCTGACAATGTATCACAGTTAACTTCAAACGATTGGAACATGCTCATAATGATCAGGGTGTGCAACATATCCGTATATCCGTCTACCACCTGTGAGAACGGTATATGTGGGAAGTAGAACATTTATGTAGGACATATGCCAGCAATCATCATTTCAAATGGGTGGAGTATGTGAGTGCGTTTGAGGACGTACTCAGCAGTGTAGAAAGTAAGGCTACAGAGTACTAACCTTTGGAAGTCATGACCAGGGTGAAACTCACAGAAACGGTAGAATTCCATGAAAAGCTGAATCGTCTGCTGAAAGAGAGCAGGCAGTAACAGCTGGCATGAAAAAGTTAGCCGCTGAAGGGAAAAGGCCACATGATGGGCAATACAAGCCAATGAAGTACAAAGTGGAGGAAAAAGTGCTTGTACACACCAAAGAGCGTTCCAGCAAAGTGGACGGGGATACTAAGAAATTATTGGAGTTATACTATGGACCATTTGTTGTAGCAGAGTGCCCTCTCCCAAATGCATACCGTTTAAAATACCCTGTCTCAGGGAAACCTTTGGGTCTAAGAAATGTGACGGAGTTGAGGCTGTATATAGAGAAATGGGAGAAATGAAAACTGTTCTAATTTGTAATTAGTGGTAGTAATTTTGGACAGATAATTTTATATCTTTTACTTCATTAGTAATTTGTTAGTTTATTGTGGCACTGTACGTGTCCAAGTGGGGAATGTTTAGGCACTGAGGGTGCGTGGAGGTCAGTGACCTTGTGGATTTAAGTAAAATATGTATTTATTTGTACTTGTATAAGAGTGTGGCAACGAATTTAGTGGTCAGTTTGAAGGGTATTAAAATTGTAATTGTATGTGCTCGCATTTTTTGCTGCATGGAGATAGGAAGGATTTAATTACTATGATTCAGTCATTTGCCTTGTGACTTTGTTCCTGAAGTATTGTTTTCCACTGGACGGAGTCTTTAGCGAGGATCCTTGTTGGGATTGGGAAGTGGTTTGTTGATGGGTTTCTACTTTTGGTTTTTGTTGTAGACAGATTTGTCATGATAAATGGTGGAGCTCGGAATTCAGAGGCAGACATGATTTCTGCGAGGCACTTGGTCAAAAGACTGATGTGGGTTGATCAGTACATCATGCTAAAATCTGTGTGAGTGTGTCTAGTGCAACAGAAAAATTAATGCAAGAAGGCACCTTAGTGCTGAGTGAGTGGCACAAGAAGTGCTTACAAAATCACACATAAGTGAAAGTGCATTTAAAAAAAAATTATTTCTTGTCCAAAAAATTGTTTATGCATAACTGAAATGCAGGCATTTATTTAATATACCGTTTTGTTCATAATTTGTGTTAGTTTAACTTTATTTCGAAATTCATGGCGCTTCCACACCACTACAAAAATTTTGTAAACACTATTAGCCTGACATTTTAACCATTTAATTCTCTTCTTTGTAATTTTTTTTATGTACTTGTATGAACTGAAGGGTGCTACTTCTGAACATTCTACTTATTAAAATAGAGGTGTGTGAGGTAACGAGCGAGTTGTGGCACCCTGAAAATATTCTAAGCTCAGAGTTGCCATGGCTGCACGGGCCACTCAGCAAGCCAGTGCTCATCAGCAACCGCGTGGTGCCGAACATTAGCCAGAGCAAGAGGGGTAGCCCCAGCACGTAGTCCAGGCTGACCACATGGCTGGGAATTCTATGTTGATGATGTGTTGAGGAATTGGCTTTGTGTCGATGAAGGAGATTTGATACCCGGGAGTGCCAAAGGTGGCAGACTTTGTGAAACCATATTGGTAGATATTTCACAGTTCATGTAGAAAGTAATAATAGCCAGAAGAATCATAATACCTTAAAAAGGAACGTGTACATTACCATTGTTTGCACGATGATATCTTTATTAGTTTAAAGTTTAGTATCTGACTGTAAATTATACAAGTAACACCCAGCAACGAATTTCCAAAATCGAAACGGTTCATACAATTTTGTTCATTGATGTGTCTTTAGAAAGCTATTAGCGTAAACCTAAATTGGTATGAATTACAGGCATGTAACTTGAATAGCACATGAGTTATTGGAGGTCAAAGTGGCCGATTACTATTGATCACGTCAGGCCATAAGTACTCCACAGTTACATGAAAAAGTGGTAGCAGCATACTTATAAATACAGTGTAACCTCGTTAGCACAAACCCGCATAAGACAAACTTGTGGTTACATGAAAAAAATATTGGTCTCACCAGGAATACATTAGTTCTTATGGTATGTTTTATCGGTTAACACAAATTTAGGTTAAGGTGAACTACGTACTCTGTTTCAGTTCCTAGTGTAATTAAATTTCACTGTAACACAAACTTCCGACCTTAGAATATTCTGAAGCATAATTTTTTTCCAAAATGAATGTAGGAAATGTAGCTACAAAGCTAATTATACTCATTGTTGACTCATTTTTAACGTATTGTAGGTCAATAGCTGTGATTATCACCTCAACAATCAGTGCATGTTGTACATTGCAAGACATTCAATAATGTGTGCAGCAGCATTTAGGAATGTACTCAGTGCCAGATTTGAGAGGTGTTCTGTTAGTCGTAGCCGTATCGAGTTGGAATACTGAATAAAAACTACAGTTACAATCGGTACAGTAGCACATGAAAATGGCAAAGAGTAAACAGACAGCTGTAAATGTACAGTTAAAGCTTAAGATTCTAGATGAAGTGGACTGTGATACCACAAAAACAGCAATTGCAGAGCAGTTTGGATTACCTAAATCTACTTTATCTACTTTTATTAAGAATCGAGAAAAAATTATTAATGCTGCGGCATCAGGTTCTGGAAACAAATCTGAACGACTTCATACCGCCAAGTATGAAGACATCGGGACATTACTGCTAGAATGGTTCAATCATATGCATGCATATAACATACCTTTAACTGGCCCTGTGATTCAGTCAAAAGCAAATGATATTGCTAAAGATATGGACATCGAAGACTTCCGTTGTTCTGCTGGTTGGTTGTATCGGTTCCAAAAGAGACATTCAATTTCATCTGTACAAATTTTTTGTGAAGCAAATAAAGTTGATGAAGAAAGTGCGAACAGCTGGTTGCATGAATTCAACCGAGTGAGGGAAAAGTATGCCTCATGTGATGTGTTTAACATGGATGAAACAGGATTTTTCTACAATCTTTTTTCCAAATCACACCCTGAGGATAAAAGGTGATAAGTGTCGTGGTGGAGCACAAAGCAAACAACGTGTGACTGTTGTACTGTGCTGTAATGCTGACGGCAGTGAGAAGTTTTGTCCCTGGGTTATCGATAAATCCAAGAAGCCACGTTGTTTTAAAAACATAAATATGGACCCTTTACCTTGCACCTACTCTCACCACAAGAAAGCTTGGATCGATGACACATCATTTCACAAGTGGCTTCTTCATTTCAACAGTCAAATGATTGCTCAAAATAGACATGTTCTTCTTAAATTAGACAGATGCACTGCCCATAACATTCATGATCTGAACCTGTCCAACATAAAGGTTCAGTTTTTTCCACCCAACGCCACAAGCCGCCTTCAGCCTTGGACCAAGGCATAATCTCTCTCATAAAGAGAGCTTATTGTAAGCAATTTGTAAGAGCTGCAGTTCATGCTGCTGAAAACAATAGTGCAACCCCAAATTGGAATCTGCTTGACGCAATAAAAGCCATCGCAGCAGCCTGGAACTCAGTATCGCCACATCTTATAGGGAAGTGCTTTAACAGAGCTTGGAGACATAGCAACACTGAAGAAGTCCACGAGTTAGAAGATGCCACTTTACCTGATGAATGGACAGTTCTGCAAGACTTTGCAAACCCTGGGATTAGTTTCGAAGAATTCATTAGTGTAGATGACGATGTTGCTGTATGTGCTTCTGTGGTATTGGATGTGTAAAAAGCTGTGAACGAGGTGCAAGAAGGGCCATCAGAAGAAAGCAAAGAGGAAGAGAATACAGATACCATTCCACCTACCCGTCAGGAGATGTTTACAGCCTTGGACTATTTAGAACAGCTCGTTTCAACATCCGATGTCACTACTGGGTTTACGGATGCTATCGTTACAATTGGTTGTGAAATTACAAAATATTATCGTTCCCATGAACATCAGTGAACCATGACCGAATTTTTTTCAAGAAAGTAATGTACATAATTAGTGAGTACTTGTAATTTTACAATCACTTTATACTGTTATAAGTCTACAATAACGTGATTGATAATGTAGAGTATTACACATTAGTGTACAGATGTACATGTATACTTATTAAAATCTGTGTTTTTCACTTAACACGAATTTTTTTAACATGAACTCCTGATTTTTGGTTCCTTCGGATTCATGTTAACGAAGTTTTACTGTATATTTATTTGTCTATGTCTTTGTTTATATCTGATATATGCTATTCATGAAGAAATTTGTCAAATATTTACTGTGTTTTAGAAAGCACAGAGGCATTAGGCTACTGACCTACTTTTGTTTTCATTCGTTTGATATATGTTTATTTGATTTGTTTATGTGTTAGAGTGTGTTTATGGTCCAGCCTTAGGGATATTTATTGAATTTCAAGTTTTTTAAATGTAAATCCAGTATTTCATATGTTTTTCAGTATCTTTGTGTGTGTGCATTGGGTTGGAGACATGGCAGGAGCGCTCTAGCTAATTACAGTGCTCATTACTACAGTAGGCAACAACCAAAGTCAATGGATAGATGGTAAGGAAGTGGAGGAGGAGGATCAGGTTGCACAGGACATGGAGGAGTGCTGGAGGGGAAGGCGCGATGGAGGGTCGCAGGAAATACTTGGAGAGTGTTGAGGAGTTTGTGCGTGGTCGCAGGAGATAGAAATATTTCGTTGTGCTGATTTGTGCACTTGTGAGATTTCCATGACTTATGCAGTGAAGACGTAGTATGCATTTAGAAGTGAATATTTTACAAGCTATGTTTTTGTTCATAACTAATTATGTGAAGTAGGAATCTATTGTTTCCCTGTTATTCAACTTACATTTTATGTAATTGCTGGACCATTGACACCAATAAGTGTTTTGCATTCTTAAAGGTACTTCTGCTATTGTACTCATCATTTAAAGTTGTTAAAAATAGTACCTGGAGATTTTATTTAATTGCAATCTTTCATTTATAAATATCTATGTTACATTCAAAATTCGCAATTGCCAACTGATAGGAACCATTGACCATTCGATTCATGTGTATATTCCTATTGTATACTGTAGACTCAGCAGTATTTGGCTTGTAATGCGGCAACTATGTATCCCAGCCCCTAGACAATGAAACCAGCCAAAACTTTTGATATTTCAACTCTGAGTCTGAGGGTACATAGTTGAGGGCCACCACATTTTTTTATCTGAAAGCCCACAATATGTAATGTATACTCTGGCTCAAAAAAAGGTTTGTTCTAAAGCTAGTGAAGTTTCCAAGTTTACTCTTGTGCCTGTTGATGACTCAATGCTTCAACTATTCATTAAGCTGTTAACTTTACTCCCAGATTACTTACATTCTTTCAGAATATTCACACTAAAATTATATATTAATATTTCATTCTTTAAATTCATCAGCTTTCTTGCTGGAAAAGCATTTTTGGATAGGTGCTACAAAGTCAGGCTCACTGTAATAAACTCTCATGCCAATCTTCCAATTTTGGGAACAAATTAACCACATCACATACCTGTATTTATTCAGAAATCTGTATCATCATACAGATATGAATCTTCAATCTCACTCCTTCTTTTTGCCAACTCCAACAAAATATTATTTTCAACAAGATTGTGCAATTGGGAGTAACTTCCACCACCATTAACAAGATTGATATATTCATTAGATTACAAGAAATATGTAAATTGAGCTCCTTCCATTTTTTGTCAGATTGAGAAATCTCACATAATTAAGTGAATATCGCTTGTCCAGTGAGTTCGATTAATGATTCATATAGAGATGTCACTACATCTCTTCCATGATGATTTTTCATAGGTTAGCCTGCAGCAGGTGGTAACCGTGTGTTGTACCTGCCGTTCCTTTTTACAATGTCTGCCACTGGACCCATTCTAATACACTACTAACAGGACTGAAATACCGCAGGCCGGAAACTGATTACATCTCTTCTCAGTTGAAAGAGCAATCAACATAGCTATCCCAACAAGATCCGCATGCTGACATTAACTGAAAATATTTACACTCACATATGGAGCGTTTAAGTCAAGCTACTCTGAGATGAAGAGGTTATCTTGGGAGAGAAATTCATGGCGGGTCAGCTCAAAGCAGTTGTGGTTATTTATTCCATGATTGTAAGTGCATAGTAATAAATCACAAACAGCATACTACATTGTACAATTGTGAATGTTGATATGACACCATCAGTTAGTAATGTCACATTTAAAGTACTTCCTACAGACTTTTGAACCTCTCCTTATCTTATATTTCTTTTCTTTTCTTTTTCTTTTTCTTTTCTCTTTTCTCTTTTTTTTTTTTTCTTTTTGGATTTTCAAGTGTCCTCTGACAACATTGGCGCAAATTACTAGAATGGTTTATGTTCAGTATGACTTCATACAGAACAGTAAGCAGAGGTGGGCTGCAGAGTGGTGTGGCAACTATCATCGTAGGAAAGCTGGACAAGAGCAGAAATGATTAGTGTACAAGTTAAATAGAACAAACATAAGGTTTACTTAACTTGTATTTCTCCAAGCACACAAAGACTCATTACAAATAAAACAGCAAGAAATAGAGTTGAGCTCATACAGTAGCAATAAGAATGTGGTTCTCAGAACTAAATCACGAATAATGGTGTCAGAGCTGCAACTAGGCAGCGTCCATGTAGTGTTACGTAATGAAGAGGCTCCAAGTGCGAGTGGGCTATGTGGCTACCACCAGCCATCCTACATCATGGTGGCAGAGAATGCTTTTGATATGAAGCCACTGGAGGTGTGGATCAGTGGGCATGCACCACAGGGTCTGTTCGATCCCACACAACCACTACTGGCGTCTATGGAAACTTGCAATTCCATTGGCAACTTTGATGTTGGTGCGGCCTTGATATGTGATAGAATAGTTTAGTTTTGTCCCCACACAGAGAACATATTACTCATTGAAATCCATCTGTCACATTGCTTAAGGTCAAATTGACTTCCTTTTATACATTCTTTACATTGATAAGCAAGTTAACAGTAAACTACTAACCATAGACAGAGACACTGAACAGTCAAAAGTTAAAAGGGGACTATGGTAATGTGGTGCCTCCTCTCAGTTATGGGTGGGTGATGTTGAGGATCTTGTCTGTAGCAATGCAGATGGTAAAAGGGAGGATTCTTTGATTGAACCTATGAAAAATAACACAGAAAGGACAAGTTGTTAACCCATAAAGGAAGTTGAAGAGGTAAAGGAAGATAACAGGGTAGTCAGTGCTTAAAATGGAAAGAAGGTATATCCCAATGAGAGCTACCATTTCCTCAGGTTTTTCTGTCTCTCCAGGATACTTTGTTGAATATCTGCATGAAGCATGGCTTTAGACATTAACCAATCCATTAATCTCATTAACCTTGCCCGCTACTTTATTAGTTACCATCAATGTTCTAGAATGAGGCTACTCATCAAGACACAAGGTCAGATCAGGTTGAGTGCTTTCTGAGCTTTAATTCTTTCCTTAACTACTCCAACTCTTTAATGGCCCTCCTATTGATTTTCAATACAGTGTTACCAGTCTAGATCAGTAGTCTATTGTTACAAACGTGCATGCTGGGTCTACTCAGTCATGAGGCAGTGGAAAAAGAAAGTCCATGCCCAACACGTCTCACAGATCTAGAGGTACTATTGGATAAAAACTGACATGGCAGTGAGTAGTACTGACATTAAACTTTTGGCACAAATTACATGTGCATAATATTTGCTCAACACAAAACGTGCATTCCTAAAATAATATCTTCTGATCTATAGTAATTATTATTTATTATTTTGTATTAGTGCCTGTGTGTCAGCATGTGAACCTCAGCTTTCTCCTTGACATTCCTCCTGGAAAATAAATAAATAAATGGAAATTTCATTCATAAAATTAAAACTTAAAGTCTCTAAATTTTAATAGTCTCTAAATTGTAATTATTGGCTAATATAGTGTAATGTCACTGTTCTGGATAGTTTAGTGGAGAGCAGCAACAATTACCACTTGCAACGTTCAGGTGTATTTTCTAAAATAGTGCATAAATCATGCAAGAAATTCCCTTTCACTAGGGAACAACTCTCCTTTCACAAACGCTGTTCTTGAAGCTATAGTGTTGCTCTTTGCTTATATAAGGTTTGTGTTAGTCTCTTCTTTTACAAATAATTCTCATTATTTTGTCTTCCATTCAACAAGATTATTCAATGTACAATAATCTTTGTCTCCATTAATTTGAACATTGTGTTTTTTAGATGTAACAACAATTACAAGAAATATACAAATTAAGTTCAATGAATCACTTATAGTATGATTTCACTACATGGAATCACACACAGAACATATTTCTTCCTTGGTGACTTTTCAAGGCTTCCACTAAGTTGACAGGCTGCAACTGGTGACTGGATTTTGCTTCTGTGTTATTTTACCAAGTGTGTTACAACATGTGTGTGATATTGCGTGATGAAGTTGCCTCTCGATTTCCATTAATGCGCAACAACTACGAGTTTAAACAAAAGTAACTCTTTGATTTCAACACCATTTTCAGCCTGCTCTCTTATGACTTTTATGACACAATCTGTAGTTAAATTAGTGCTTGCTAACAGGAAACATCACAAATAGAGGCTGCCTAACCTTACTATTCTGATTTACTGATGTAGTATGTAGTACTGTTTCCACATCTTAGGAGCTCATTCTTTACACAGGGTGCAGAAAATACAAATTACCTTATGAAATGAAACTAACACCAACTACAAGATGAAATCTTTAAGAACACAACCCTTGTGTCATATAGAAAGTACTAATTTGAATCATGTCAAAACAAAGAAAGCAAAATTATTGTGTTTAACTAACTACATGACTGTAGCTTGGTGCATTTGGCTAAAACATCATAGCAGATCCTGCGTGCTGACACCAGGATGGAAACAGATCATGATACTTGTAGCTCTTGTTTGCACTCTGGCCAGAATGTCTTCTCTCTCCTACAACTGGTGTATGATCACCCCTCCTGTCCTACAAACCCCTCTGTTACATAACAGTACTGCCTCCACAGCCATCTCCTTTCTTTGTATGTCATTACAAAACTTGAAAATACTTGAATGCTGCTAGCTGTTCCTTTATAAAATTGGTTAATAGAATGCTCATTGAATTTTGTCACATTTAAACACAAAATTTACCATCACAAGTATTCAACATATAAAAGAGAAATGTTTTAAAAAATTGGCAATATGAAGATGTTAAGTTAAAAGTGCAGTGGACTTCCATCCGGGATAAGCACTGTGGCCTTCCTGATGAAGTTCTCAGTGGTTCCCAGAAGGTGAGTATCTTTGGAAAAGGAAACATTCCACATCGTGGCCTTATTCAAGTGTGCACTTCATCTCTACCTCATATCAAACACTAATCTTCCATATTGTTCACTCCTTGAATTGATCAAGTTGCACATTATATCATGGATTATAATTATGACTCTCACAGTTTACCTAAGAAGGATGAGAGTTATTGCAAGCACAGATTAAAGACTAAATATACTACCACAAAAAGTTTACAATTTGTGGTGTCTTTTCACCCTCTATTCAAATTAAAGATTAAATGTACTACCACAAAAGTTTACAATTTCTGGTGTCTTTGCTCCCTCTATTCAATATATCATTATTTTAAATATTTATCACTGTGTCTCTACCATCCTATTGTGTCCTGTGGGTTGCTTGACAGTTCTTCTTGTAGAGCGACGCAAAATAAACTGTTAAAACCACAAGAGTGTCTAATGGATCCCCTTGTTGGGAAGGATTATTCTCTCTTTTAAATGTCATGTTTAAGATTATTACTTAACATTGATGGACACTTAGTATGACAGTAAACTTCGTTGTCTGTGCCTGATGTGGCAATGAGAAAGTCCAGACCAGTTAATTATCTTCATGTGATGCTTTTGTTCTTTACCTTTTACACAGCACTCCTGTAACAATGATGATTGGAATAGCTTCTCTTGTTATTTTAATAGTAAACAGTAATACAGATTTCTGACATTATTGTACAGAGTGATACGGTATGTATTTTTATTTATTTCCATCCAAAGCGAGCAGATATGTTTCTCAAAAATAAAAAACAGTTTAGTTGTGAAGTCATGTGAATGGAGTGAACTTAATGTTTTCATTATTTTTGTACATAATTAATACACAAATTTGTTTCCATGTTATACTATCTACATTCTATGTATTATGTATCTCTTTAGTGGCTCATTCATACCATAGTATGAAAATATCAAAGGATGAAAAAATATTATAGTTACTATCAGCATCATCATAAACATGGTTCATTATGAACAGATACTTTTAGTCATTCTTTAATGATATAATGTGTTTTGTAGATTGTAGATGTTCTGTAGTTTTACTCAGTTGTCAGTATATAAACTGTACATGATGAGGTCAGTACAAACACAACAAGAGAAACTATTCCATTCATTATTGTGACAGGAGTGCTTTGTATTCATGCTTAGAGGATAAAAGCCAAACAAAAGTGGCAAATGTAGTTGATACAACAAAAACGAGAGTAATGGTAGTAATAGTAATAATAATAATAATAATAATAATAATAATAATAATGATTCTTTTGCATCTGTTTCAACTGAAGTTTTTAACTGATTTACTCCTGCTTGTTTGATGGGATATTCGAAGTTTTGCAGACAAATAACATTTTTGTTTCAACAGAATGACATTTATTTGACTGAACTATCTTCCTTTACAGTGGTTAACTTAAAGACTAAAAACACACTTAATGACAAAAAACAGGTACTAAATCCATGCACATCTCTAAAGACTAGAAACTTTATCCTGAAGCACACTGAAACTAAATGAAAGCACAAAAATTTTTTTCATCACTTCCACTGTTTTAGTGATTGCTTTTGTCCTTTTACACTACTATGTTTTGAATGCAAATAAATAAATTTTTCATGGTGTGAGATCATCTCCATAATGATCAACAGAACAACGTAGTTGGGATATTATGTTTCCTCTGTTGAAGCATTCTATACTATAAACTTTTGTTTTGGTCAATTACCAGAAAATTCACTTCCTCATTTTCCACTGTGCATTATTATGTTCATTCAAAAACCTGCTCACACTGTTCACAGCAAACATAATATCTGGTCATGAAATAACAGACAAAAAGCATAATTGATCTGAATGCTTCATGGCATGGTAGTTTTGGATTTTTTTAAATAGGTAATGTAATTACGTGACGATCAACTGGAATATTCAAATCATTTGCATCGTCCATTCCAAACTAACCAGTTAGTCTTCTTGTGTACGTATATTACTGCATTAACATTTTATTTCCCACACAATGTTGTTTGATTTCCATTCTCACATAACAATGAACAACTCCGTTTGTAATACAAAAGATTTTGCTAGTGATGTGACAACTTTACGAATCACTTTACTCGACTTTGATACAATAAGTTTGTCATATATAAACATAACAACTCATCATTGATTATGCCACTGAATAAACATGGATCGGTATCATTTGTTTGAAAATTAACAAACTGCAAAAGAAAATCCAGGAACTTTTTGTTCCAGCATCAAGAAGCCTTCTCAAGTCCATACAATGACTTCTCAAACTTGCTGGTTGTTATTCTGCTCTTGCATTTTTTTTTTTTTTTTTTTTTTTTTTTTTTTTTTTTTTTTTTTTTTTTTTTTTTTTTTTGGAGGGTGTTTGTCTTTGTGTACTAGTACTGGACTAACATGAGATTGCTTGTCACCATCCACAAATGTTTGTTCATTATCATCCTGTTCTTCAGTCATTTGACATCAACTTCTTTTGTTGCTGGTGTTGTGCTTCTGCTGGCTTCGTTGAATATGTGCTGCTGCTGGCTTCATCAGATATGAAATCTTGGGATACAAAGAATTTCTGATTTTCAGGTATCAGGAAGTCAATAATTTTCCAATTCTCCTTGGCACCCTATGAATGTAGCTTTTTATGGCTTTGACATTGAGCTTGAGTAAAAGCAACAGATCCAAAGAAGCTAAAATGTTCAACATATGGTTTCTGTCCATTAGACAAACATATGAAGTTTGCCTCTGTTGGAATCCTATTTGTTATGAATACAGAAATGTTAACTGATTCTGCCCATAATAAAAACTGTATGAGAGTCTTGGCTTTCAATATCATGTGTAGGGTTTCAACAGTCACTCAGTTGTCCCTCTCAGATCGGCCATTCTGCTCGGCTGTGTATGGAGTGGTCGTTTCCATCTGGATTCCAAGATCTCTGAGAAGCTGTTTCATGTTACAGGTAATATACTGGATGCCATTGCTCACATGCAAAGTTTTGGTTCTTTCATCAAACTTATTTGACATGGGAATGATGAATTCATGAATTTGATCAGAGACATCAGATTTCTGTATGACAAACAAATCTGTATCCAATTGCATTATTTTTAAATGTGACAAAAAATTCACTCCACTAATTGAGTCAACTAACATTGGACTGCAGATATATTGTTCCAGGAGAAGCTGAGTAGCACAGTGGTGTAGTGGCTATGATATTAAAATGTTGCATGGAGGGTTGTGAGTTCAATACTCATCTGGGCTGTACAATTTTAATTTCTATATTCAGCTGAGTACATTCTAGAAGTGTCCAGAAATGTAAAGAATCATTGTACTGGAATGTTCTGTAGCCGTATATATACTGTATGTGTACAATTTTTCTACTTGGAGGGCACTGCCAAGCAATGGTATGAGAACAACGAGGAGAAGTTCATAAGCTGGGAAGTGTTTGAGTCAGAACTGTGCAAGTATTTCAGTGACACACGACGACAGAAGTGCAAAGCTGAAGATAAATTAAAGTGCAGGGCACAGCGTCCTGGAGAAACTACAGCATCCTTGGAGCTGCATGAAATAGTGGATCCTTGAATGAAGGAGGAAGATGAGGTTGCACATCTCATGAAGGGTGTTGCTGAGGACATGTATCAAGCCCTACTCCTAAAGGAGGTTTCGACAGCAGACAATTTCATAAAATGGTGCCAGTATATCGAGACAATGCATAAAAAAAAATTACATGCAAGAAGTTTGAACGGCTTCCAAACATCATATCGATGTCTGTGATGGAGGAAGCAACTAATTTCACAAGTGTTCTTCATCAGATAGTGAGAGAGGAAGTTCAGAAGGCACTTGGATTGCACGGCAATCAAAAAACTGAGATGCTTCAAGAGGTCAAAGGGAGGAAGTGGAACAGACATTGAACCCAATCTCTATCCTTCATTTCCCTTTAAAACGGTGAAAAAGTCGAGACCCGGGTGGAGTTACATTCCTACAATGCCGCATGAGGAACCTGTTTGGGCACCAAGGAAGACTGATGTCTCGAGGATCCAGGATAACCAACCAGTATGTTCCCACTGCAGACGCTAGGACATGTGGTGCGCTGTTGTCGAGAAAGGTGGCAGATATCTGATGACACCCACGCCAGAAGACAACAGACCGATCTTTGCCGACACCAACTCCGGGACGCCAAAGATGAACAAAAAGGTGTGGGTGCAGGACAACGTAGGTCACCATCGCCACAAGCTAGCTGCTGGAGAGGACGCTCCTCAACATGCCGATCAAGGTCTCCTTCACTGTTTAGAAGCTCCAGCTGATCACCTAGCCGCCGCAACCTGGGAAACTAAAGGGCACGGCCTTCCTTGGAGGTGAGGCCGCCGAACAGAAAAATCCTCCTCCGTCGATCGTTACAAAAATGTTAGGAAACTACATTGATATCCTCATGGATGGCCACCCAGCCCAAGCTCCTGTGGACTCTGGAGTATCGTATTCAGTCATTTCAGAGAAGTGCCGTTGCCAGTTGCAGAAAACCGTATTCATCGACAACAAAACATCTCTGCTGAAGGTGGCTAATGGGAAATATGTAAAACCTACAGGAAGTGTACCATTCGTGTGGTTATAAGTGGCCATACACAGCCCTTAGGATTCATCGTCTTACAAGAGTAGTCATGATGTCATTCTTGGACAGGACTTTTTGAAAGCTTCTCAGGCAATTATAGATTGTGGTCGCTCGAAGATTATGCTACATGAGATGGGATACTGTGGAAAGGAAGATGAGAATCCATGTGTGTGTAGACTGTGTGCTGGATGAAGTGATCATTCCTGCAGTCAGTGTGAGAAAGGTAGCTGTCATGTGTCATGCCATGCATCAACCCATGGATCTTGTAGTGGAATGTGAGACACGCATACCACTGACAAATAACTTGGTCATCCCAGCCTCTGTCGTCTCGTTTAAGAATGGATTTGGTGAATTGTGGATAGTTAACTGTCGCTGAGAACTGCAGATCCTTCCAAGATGCATGTGCATAGCAAACACTGAGCTGTTAATTGAAGAAGCTGAGTGTCATAGAAACATCCCATGCCAAGTATGTGGCCGAAATCAGCGCTACCACTATGAGACCAGATCTTCTAGCTCGACTATCACCAGATATCACTAAGGAACAAAAGAAGAAGCTACATGCCATTCTTCAAGAGTTCTCTGAATGCTTCAATCCACAGGCGAAGAGCAAATTAGACAAATTGATGGTGAAGCACCGGATTAGCACTGGAAACCATCAACCAATAAGCCAAAAGAGCATACCGTGTGTCAGCAACGGAACGTCGAATAATTCACGATGAGGTAGAGAAAATGATGATGAATGACATCATTCAGCCTTCGCAGAGCCCATGGTCGTCACCAGTGGTCCTTGTCAGGAAGAAGGATGGCAGTTGGCACTTTTGTGTTGATTACAGGAAGCTTAATAAGATAACTAAAAAGGACGTTTACCTTCTTCCATGAATTGACCATACAGTAGATCGTCTGAAGGGAGCTAAGTTTTTATCAACCATGGACATGTACTCGGGATACCGGCAAATCGAAGTAGATGAGGCTGATCATGAGAAAACTGCTTTCATAAACCCAGAGATCCTGTATGAGTTTAAGGTAATGCCGTTTGCTTTGTGTAATGCACCAGCAACTTTTGAAGAAGTAGAAGCTAATGAAAGGTACTTTGGGCAGTTATGCAGAATCAATGGTATGGCTCCTGGTTTAAGGATACAGGGTACTTTTCTACCTCAATATTATGTAAAAATCAACACCTAATTCTTTTAGGAATGGTTTATAATGTATATGTTTTACAGATTTTTTGTTGATTTCAGGTAATGCAACACACTTTCTAAACAAATTAGAAGTATTTTGAATATTTTTGAACCTGCTTAGGGTTATAAAAAAAAATTACAAAGAAGTTGATGAAATTTTTTCTCCAAAATGCTTCCTCAATTTGAGGTACCATTTAATCCAATGTTATGCATTTGAAGGAGACAAAATTTTTACCAGATATGCATGACATTCAGTACTGTATACAGCAAACTTGCTCTGCTATATAAAGGCTTCAGGTCAACCAAAATCACATTGTTACTGAACATCTAGACTTCATGCTAACTTAAACACATAATAAGTTGCTCATCCTCTCTATATTAAAGCACACAAACTTTGAAACAATCTAACTGAACCGTAAAGACGTTGAGCTTACCTTTGAATTATGTGTAAGCAGGAAATTTTTGCAGCGTTTTGCAGTCAGCTATTTATTTCTGTTGGAGTTCTGTGCTTTTTGGAAAAGAAAACACCGCCGCTCGCAGTCCATTTTCATAATTTCCTCAGCAACGTGGCACACAACACTTGTACGCCATTTCGAACGACGGTAAATTCAAAATTGCTTGTACAGATAAATCCACAGAAATTAACCACATTATTATGCACCTCAGATTTTTCACCGAATTTTTCTTGCAGTACGTCATATTTTATATGAAATGAACAACGCGCTTAATCAGTGGGTTTAGTTGCATTGTTGATACAGCCACTAAGTCCATCTTTGGCCACCGTGGCACTAGTTGTGATGCGTATGCTGTTCCCTAAAGTATCTCCATAAAGTTGCCCTATTCATCACAACATATCCGTACTGCTACGTGATGGCCCAAAGAGCTCTTGTGATCTAGACCCTTCAAAAATTGCTGACATTAAGTGCTATGCTATTTAAAATTCAGGAACCTCTGGAGCTGCAACTAATGTGGCACATGTTGTAGAAAATTTTACTGAATATGAAACATGCCCACGAAAAAGAATTAAGTTTCAGAGTCACATATATCAGCTGTACAAATGGAAATTGAGCAAGTAATGGATGCAACTGCAAAAACTTCAGTTGCTTGAGATATTTTTCTGCAGAACTAGATGAAACTAAATTAAGTCGGCTATGGCTGGTTCTGACATCTAATGGTGCGTCATGCAACTAACGTCCTGTTGCAAGCTGTTGCCACAAAATGGCAGCCCAGTAGCCAGCCTTATCCTTGTACGCGATCGATACTCGACATGAGGTTTTCGACGTAGAGTGTATCATCAGGTTCCAGACTCTCAGAACTCTGTCAGCTCCATAGTTAGCAAACCGTGCCATGCCCTCACTACTGCCGGTACTCCACGCAACACTGTGACTAGTGCCACAGCTCTGCAGGCTGCGTGGCTGTGTGGTCGGCGTCTCCGTCACCTAGGTTTCCGACACTCATTCATCAAGGGTTGGATTCCTTCAGTTCCAAGTTGAGGAATTACACTGCCTGGGCTACACTCAGGGTGTATCGTCAATTGGAAGGGTACCAGCCAGTGCTATCGTCTTTCCGTTCATCTGCCCGCCGTCACTGCCGCCCACCGCCCTCTCCTCGCCGCCCGGAGTTCGCCGCCGCCTCCCGGTGTTCGCTGCTGCTGTCGCTGCCTGGTCGCCACCTCCCGGTACTCGCTGGCACTTGGTCGCCTTGTAGCAGTCACCTGGTACTCGCTGTTTCTGCTGCCACTGGCTCCGCCGCCGCCTCCACCAGCCCGCAGCTGACGCCCGTCCTCCGCAGCAGCAGGGCGGGGCCCTGGCCCCCTCCCCGCTGTCGCAGCCCAGCAGCAGCCTTCCTCCATGGGCTCCTCCTGGACACTGTCATCATCTGTATGTCTTCGTGTTAGCCTTCATCTTCGTTTTTTGTGTTTCAGTCTCTTCTACCATGTCCAATCCCACTACCTCTGTGGTCTACACTTCTCCCTCTGCTTCAGCTACCACCATTACGTGGTGTGCACAGGCTAACCCTCCCGTGTCCATCCCTCCCCTCATGTCCATCCCTACCCCCACACCGTTCACTCTCCCTTCCACCCCTACAGCCACACCTACTCCCTCTACACGGACTGATCCCCTCCCCCCCCCCCTTCCCCTCCTTCCCCTGCCACTCTGCGGGTTGTGGCACATAGAGCCACAGTAAATGCTGCAGCTTCACCGACACCGCCGCCGCCACAACCACCAGCTACGGCAACGGGGTCTTCCATCTCCCGCCACCTACCTGTAACTCTCATCCCCTAATCCGCCTCCCATCCTGTTCCCAAGAAACGCCCCAACACCATCCCCACCCAATCAACCAGCTCCAAGAAAACCCCTGCCTCCCACCTTCCTCACCCCCAGCCAAAGATCTCATGGATCTCTCTCCTACCCCTCCAGCTTCTTCTACCACTTCTTCTCCACCTACCCATACCTACATCTTCTCCCACCCCGACACCCACCTCCTGGATGCCCACAATCTCACTCTCCTATTCCGTAAGTACTATGCTACTGCCCCCATCTCCCTCCTTGTCCCGCGCCGTGACTCTGTCACCAAATCCACCAGCCATACCCTCCACATTGATATCCTTGCCCATATGCCAATTATCCTCTTTGGTCCCAAGGCCATCCTCACTCCTGCCCAGCCTGCTTCCTCCTCCCACCAGCCCCAACCTCCTCGCCGCCCGCCGACCCTCACTGCCGTGAACACCAAGATCAGCCTGGTGATCATGCAGGCTGAGGTGTTGGCAGAGCTCAACTCCCGTCCTGACCTGGAGATCCGCTTGGCATGCCGTATTAACAATGCCATCAGCCCTACCTTCTTGATGAGGGTCTTCAGTGAATCTGCCCCCTCCATTGACCCCCTCCTCAAAGAGGGAGCCCTCATCTACCATTGTAGATACAAAGTCGACCTCTCCTGTTCCCAGCCCCAATCCTACCACTGTCAGCATTGTTTAAAATACAACACCCACCTCATCCTCGACTGATGTGATCCTCCCACCTGCCCCCACTGCAAAGGGTCCCACTTCCTGCTCCAGTGCCCCAACCTAGACTCCCACCCTTCCTGTAACACCTGCAACCTGCCCCATCCCACGTACTCACAGAAATGCAAATCCAAACATCCCCCCATCTCTCCTGAGCTTACCATTCCCGTCCGCCCTGTCGATGACCCCACCCACCCCGGCAACACCCTTCACCCACTCTCCACGGCCAAGGACGTTATTCACTTTGTAACCATCGTCCTTCAAAACATCCATCCCTTCCAGCACCCCCATACCCTGCACCAGATCTCCCTTGCCACCAGATCCGTCTTTCACCTCTACACCTATGCTATCTATTCCCACAACCTTGCCCACTTTACCTTCTCCCGTCTCAACACCCTAGTCTAGCCTCCCTACTATGGCGCGACAGCAGCACCGTATTCTGTTCAACAACATCCGCTCCCTCCCCACCAACAAACATCTCCTACTCCACACCCTCTCCCACCACCGCATGGATGCCTTCATCCTTAATGAAACCTTTCTCCGGCCTACTCACACAAATAGCACCTTCCCATATACCCTTCACCGCACCAACAATCCGCTTCCTGTTGAGCATGGTGGAGTTGCCATTGGCCACCTCTGCCATCTCCCTGTTCGACCTCAACCTCTCTTCAATGATCCTACCGAACACCTGGTTCTCAGTCTCTTCTTCCCCGGTCTTACCATCACCTGTGGCACCATTTACATCTGCCCTAATATCCTTAGCCCGTATGATTTCCTCACCCACATAGACCGCACCTTCTCCTCCTACGTGATTGCCGCTGACCTCAACATCCACAGCCGCTCACCTGCCCAGTTACGGCAGTGGCATCGGTTTATTGCCACCCTCCAAGGGGACCTCCTCCCTCTCCGTCAACATACCCACCCAGAATCCAATACCACTCCCGACGTAGTCCTTGCCTCCCCAAACCTCCTTGGGCACATTACTGCGGATATCCTTGACCCTATAGGTAGCGATCACCTTCCTGTCCTGCTCACCATATCAGGCAGACGTCACCCTCATGCTGCCTACGACCCAGACGCATCCCCAAGACTCGTCCATTATTATTCCCATGCCAGCTGGGATGCCTACTGGGATACCATAGACACCCAGGTCAGACGCCACACTCTCACCTATCAGCACCTTAATGACATCACCCATGCCACTTCCTTTCTACACCGGACTTTGTCAGAGGCTGTTGAGGCGCACGTCCCCACCAAAGCCATCCACCCTCACCATCCTTCCTTGCCACCACAGGTCGTACTCCTCCTCCACGAATTCCGCCACGTTTACCGCTCCTTCCTCCGTACCCGGGACCAGGACACACTCCTCCGCCACTGGCAACTCCAACGCCATACTAGAAACATGCTCGCGGCCAAAAAATGCCGGGCCTGGTGACAGACATGCACCCGTCTTAATGCTTCACTGCCTATCAACTCCTCCAAGTACTGGTCAGCCTTCCACCACCTTACTGGCATGAAACCTTCTCCCCACTATCCTCTCCTACACAATGACCACCCTTTCCCAGACGATAATAGTAAGACCAATCATTTTGCCTCCCACCTGTCTGACATCCTTTCTAGCCCTGACAATCCCCAGTTTGATTACACCCTCTTCCCTGAGATCCAGGACCGCACTGACACTTCTCTCCCCCCTGGCTCCTAGCTTCCAGTAGTTGGGGGTCACATGACTGTCCGATCTCAACACCCCCATCATCACACCAGACACTGTCACCACATTACACACCAAATGCAACACAGCTCCCGGTCACGATCGTATTACATACCGCCACCTCAAAGAAGCCCCTCCTCTCCTTCCTTACAGTCCTAGTCACCCTCTATAATGTTGTCCTCTCCACCAGCTTCTACCCTGACCTGTGGGAAGACTTGCTGGTTCCTTATGTTTCCCAAACCTGCCAAACCCCCTTCTGACAAATCCTCCTATTGCCCTATCAGTCTCACGTCGGTCTTCAGCAAGGTCCTAGAGTTCATCCTTACCCACCGCATTCACCACCACCTCCACCAGCACTGCCTCCTTCCCTTGACCCAATTTGGCTTCCGACCTTCCTTCTCTGCCGATGATCTCCTCCTTCACCTGACACACCTCCTTTCCACTCACCTCAGTTCCCATCGCGCCACCATCTTTGTGTCCCTTGACCTTGAACATGCCTACGACCATGTATGGCATCCCGGCCTCCTCTTCAAACTCCAGACTTACGCCCTCCCCATCAACTATGTTCACCTGATAGCCTCCTTCCACTCTCACCGCCCCTCCTATGTTACCATCCAAAACGCCAACTCTTACACCTTCTACCCCTCTGCAGACGTGCCCCAAGGCTCCGTCCTTTCCCCTCTCCTCTACCTCTTATAGACGGCAGACATGCCACAGTCCCCACCACCCGTCCATCTCCTGCAATATGCCGATGACACCACCTTCCTTGCTCTTGCCCCCTCTCTCCAATGTTTCCAGTGCCTCCTCCAGTCCCACCTCGACCTGTTCACCGCATGGTGCAACCAATGGCTTCTTAAGATCAATCGCTCCAAGACCCAGGCAATCACTGTAGGCCGCACCACCCCCTCCTTCAGCCTCCTAGATTTCTACCTTACCATCTATGGCCACCCCATTGCCTTCTCCCACCCTCCAACTGCTGCCTTTCCTGGACCCCCCATCTCCTCACAGTCCAAGCCAAGGCATGTAACCGTCTCCGTCTCCTCAAACTCCTCTCTGGTCGAACATGGGGCTTAGACCCTTCCACTATCCTACAAACTTGTAGGTATGATCCATCTCATCATACACTATGTCCACCCCGCTTCGATTTCTGCCCCCCCCCCCCCCCCCCCTCCACATACTACAAATCCTTGAGCACCATGCACTCCGCCTCACTTATCGCATCCGTCTCCCATCCCCCATGTGGATCGTTTATGATCTGATTCCCTTCCCCCATCTCCTCCTGTTCCTAGAACGAATATGGATCCTATATGTCTTCTGCAAACTGGATCCCGCCCCCCCCCCCCATCCTTTGGTTTCCCCCATCCTCTCCCACCCCAGCCTGCTGCTGCGCCTGTACCACAGTGTCCCGCCTAGTCTCCATCTCCACACTCTCCATACCCTCGCCCAAGGTGACTCCCGCCAACTCCCCCTCCCGGATGATGTCCTCGTGCCTTCCATCTACCCCTCCTACCATACCTAATCCCTCCTCCTTCGCCCCACCCTCCTCAGGGCTCCCTCTCTCCCTCCCTCTCCCCCTTCCTTTCTTCCTCCTTTTCCCCTGCCGAACACCTTCTTTCTCCTTTTCACCCCCCCCCCCCCCCCTCTGCTTCCAGCTCCTTTCATTCTCCGCTCCACTGCCCCCCTCCAGGTTTCCCCCTACCGTCTCCCCCCCCTACCTTTTCTTCCCCCCTCCTCCCTTCACCCGCTGGTAGGTCCCCTTTGGTGCAGTGATTTTTAACGTTTTCATTGTGATGTCAGTGTTACTCCAACACTGGGTTCAGCGCTACGTTCCACCAGCACCAACAGTGTCGCCAGCATCATTCGTTTGTGTTCCCACTGGTGTTTCTTTGTTTATTGTGTCGACTCACCGTGTTCATTCTTCACATGCGTGTGTGGCTCTTGTCTATATTGTTTTTAAATCTACAGTTTATACTCATCTAATTTTTTCCCCCCAATCACTTTATACCATTCTCTGTTATGTGTTCTTTTCTCATTTGACTATGTTGTTTCTTGGCTGAAGAGCGGCGTATTGTGCCGCTGCCAGCCCACCCCATTTTGGCTGGGGAAATAACAATAAAGAAAAAAAAAATCCGACTCTTCATCTGCAACCAACCCACCACCCTGACTCACAGTGAAATATTTAGGACTTACTGGAGATGAAGAAGCTTGTGCAGCATTGAGTAGCATGGAGGGCTGCATCAAAGCAGTCTCTGGACTGAAGACCACAACAACAACTGCCGTACCTGAATTAACGAGAACAAATTTCAAAAAGGATTATGAAATTGCAGCTATAAAAATTATTAATTTCAACCTGATTATTGCTACAGTTGTCGATTACCGTCTGGAAATTTTAAATTATTCTTAAACAAAATGCAGTCATTACTAAATAATGTAAATAAAATTGATCGTGAGTTGATAATCTGTGGCAACTTCAGTATTGATTTCCTCACAAATAGTAAAAACCGAGAGCCACTTTTGAACCTTGCAACATCCTATAATTTAATGGCTGAAGTAAAAGCTGCCACATGAGTAACAGAAACTAGTGAAACAGTTTTAGATCAATTTCTAGTCAAGAAAAGTTTACGCAACACTTCACAAAAGATTTCAGTGTGGGATTTGGCTACCATCTTGCTCAAATATTAAACTTAAAAATGAAATGCACTGTTATTACATGTTTGTAAGAACAACAAGCAGAAGGTATAATCAGGATAATGTAAACCACTTCAACAGCTTAATACAGAAAGAAAAATTGTCACAGGTTTACAAAATTAATGATATCAATGAAAAATTCTGCACTTTCATTGATACATTAATCCATTTCTTTCAAATTGTCTGCCCACTGAAAACTGTAACTATAAGGGGGAATTCTAGAACAAACAGTGTGATCACAATAGGAATAAGGGTTTCATGCCAGAAGAAAAGACAACTTCATGAAATGTGTAAATAAAAAAATTGCTCACATGAAATACACATATTCTATAAATAATACTCCAAGCGTACTAAGAAAAGTAATAAGAGCAACAAAAATAATTAATAATGATGAATACATTTATAATTCATATGATAAAGTGAAGGCTATGTGGAGTGCCATAAAAAAAGAATCTGGTGAACACAGATCATTGTGAAAAAATATAACACTGTCACAAAAAAAAGTGACAAATGCCTTAAAAGTAGTCAACAGTTTTAAAATTTTTTTCACATGTTGCTGATAATACGATACAATCAAATTTACATAAGAGCACTCAAACCAGTGAATGCAAAGTAAGTGCTTGTAGAGGACCAAGTACATCTGTTCTTTCTCACAAGATGAAGTAGCTAATGCAATAAAAGTACTAAAAAATTCCTACTCAGAAGGAATTGATGGTGTCCCTGCACCAATCTTAAAGAAAAGTGCATCAAACCGAATTGAAATATTTACGCACTTATGTAGCTGCTCACTTCAGACCAGGACTTTACGTGATGTATTTAAAACATGTAAAGTCATTATGTATATTAAAAAAAGGTGAGAAAGATAATGTAAATAACTACAGATTAAACACAGTTTCCTCCTGCATTTCAAAATTATTAGAAAAAGTAATGTTTGCCAAACTTATGAAATTTGTAAATAAAACAATATCCTGTGCAATGAACAACATGGATTCAGAAGTAAGAGATCAACAACAACTGCTGTTTATGAGTGTATAAATTCTATATTAAGCTTAATGGACAAGAAACAAGAATTAATAGGAATTTAATGGACAAGAAACAAGAATTAATAGGAATATTTATTGACCTTTCAAAAGCTTTTGACATTGTGGACCACCAGATTCTGCTGTCAAAGCTTGAAAAATATGGTATTTGAGGTTTGTCCATCAACTGAATCAGATCCTTCGTGAGCAATCATAAGCAGGCAGTGTGCATCAAGCACACAAATATCCACCTGTATCTGAACACGTATCAGACTATAAACAAATTGAATATGATGTACCCCAAGGATCAGTAATGGGGACCCCTTCTGTTCCTGGTGTATATAAATAATCTCAACTTAAATCAACTTAAATGTGGATGCACACAAAACAGATCATATTTGCAGATGATACCACAATTGTACTTAAGGGAGACAGCAAAGAACAATTATGGCAATCAGTAAACTCTGTCACAAAACAACTTAGCAGTTGGGCCCAGAATAATCAACTTGTAATAAGTAGTAAAAAAATGGCTGCGCTGAAATTCCACAACATTCTGAATAAGGACATGTTTATCCAATTGGTCTTTATCAATGAAGAACTAGTTAGTAACGGTACTGAAACCAAATTCATAGGACTAGGACTGCACAGCAATGTAAAATGCAATAACCATATTGAATACCTTAATGCAGAACTGAGCAAGATGTGTTACCTTCTTTGCACACTAAAATCATGCTATAGTGAGAAAACAGTAATGAATTCATACTACACCTACTTCAATTCTTGCCTTAAATATGGAGTCACTTTCTGGGGAAACTCTAAAACAGCTAATAGCACTTCCACATTACGAAAAAGGGCTATTAGAATCATGTTTGGATAAAAACCTAGAGACTCTTGCAAACCCCTGTGTAAGATATCTGGAATTCTTCCATTACCATGTGCATACACTATGGAAACCCTTATATTCCTTACAATAAATGTAATAGGTAATGACAGCAGAGTGCAAAAAAACTGTGTTATACATGATTACTTGACTCGACAAAACAAAACTTTACTTATAACAAAAGGGTACTGTCCACATGGGAGTTAACTTTATAATAAACTTCCTGGAAACATAAAAGGTATTACTGAGGTCAAAACCTTTGGAAAATCTCTAAAGTCATGTTCACAGCATCACTGCTTTTACCCTACTGAAGAATATTTAAATTTTTGATGAATGTTTTATAAATACTTGCAGTATAAAGTGTTTTTTTTTACTGTAAATAAGTATGCCTAGTAATCACTTTCAGAAGTGTACTTATAACTTGGCTTGTCCAGTGTCATATGCAAAATATGCTTTTATATACAACAGGGTTTATACATGCAATACAGTACAAGGTATACAATATTACATTTAACATTCCATGAAAAACAACAATTCTGCAAACGATATAATACAACATACACAATATTATATACACTAGCATGCAATATTACAATATGATTTATAATATGATACATCTTTTATGTAACTTAATTATAGAGTTGCATTTACATATTCGTTTTCTTTCTGAAAGATGCAGATCATTCACAGAGCCTCTTCCAGGCTTCTCTTTCCTTCCACAAGCATCTCCTGCCATTTCAGTCCTCTTTGGTTCACATAATCCTTCACTTGGTCTCTCCATCTCATTTGTGGTGTTCTAGTTGGCCATCTTCCAGTTTCGCCTTTCTAGGGCTCTCTTTGGAAGTCTTTCTGGTCCCATTCTTTTAACATGGCCAAACAATTTACGCCTATTTCTCTTCATAGTGCTCTTTAGGAGCTTCATCTGCAGTGTGTTTTACATTGTTTCATTCTTTATCCTGCCTCTTCTCATCTTACTCAGAATCTCATACAGAAAGTGCATATCTATTGCTTGTATTCTGCTCAGATCTTTCTTTGTCCAAGTCCAACATTCTGATCCATAGGTCAAAACTGGCAGATAACATGACTTGCATTTCATGATCTTTGCATTGGCAGGTATTTTACAGTTTCTAATTATGTCCAATACACAATAATAAAATTTCAAACAATTTTTTATTCTGTCAGAGCTTTCATCCTTGATGTTTCCTTTTTTAGGTAATTTACATGCTAGATACTTGAAAGCATCTACTTCTTTACGAGTTGTTCCAGTGTAGATTACATCCTTTATTTTTTGATTTTTCCTGCTGATTTTCATTACTTCACTTTTTGTTAAGCTTATTTACATGCCTGCTACTTCAATTACTCGCTGCCAGGTATTTAGTTGTTCTTGCAGTTTCCACTCATTTTCTTCCCAAATCACTGTATCATCTTCATGCGCTATGATTTTCGTATCATCTATTGTTGACCCTTGGAAGACTTTGCTTATGATGTTATCTATGATTATATTAAAAAGTTCTAGTTAGAGAGTACTTCCTTGCCGACCCCTCAGTCCATTACAAGACATTCTGAGTTTTTGCTGTGTATTATAACACATTTCAGGGAATTTTTGTACATGTTTCTTATTCTCAGTTGAATTCCTTCTGATATTTCCAGTCTATTCAGACCTTCCCATATCTCTTCCCTTCTAACAGTGTTATAAGCCTTTTTATGTCTGTGGATGTAAGCAGATGTCTTTCCCAAATTCTCATTTCCTTTCTGCAACCTGTCTGGCTGTGAATATGGTATCTATAATTGATCTTCCAGGTCAAAATGCTTGTTGCTCCTGTCTTAATTGTAGTTCTATCTTGTTCTGATTTTCTATAAAATTATCTTTTCATAAATCTTCGTGCAGTGGCAAAGTAGTGCTGTTTCTTCTGTAATTCTCCCAGAGAGCCTAGTTGTCCTTTTTAAAGATAGGTGCAATAATTGCCTTCGTCCAATCATCAGGAATCTTACCGTATGTCCATAGTATCCTCATTACTCTATGCAGCCAATGAATTCTGAATGGTCCTTCAGCTTTGATCACTTCCACTGTGATGTTATTTACTCCAGGAGCTTTGCCATTTTTCGTTTCTAATGCAGCTTTCTCTACATCCAACATCTAGAGACCTTCTCTTCTTATTTCCTCTGTGGTGGTTTTATTTCATTTGCCTCCCTCTGCCTTACCACTTGTATTAGTTTCATCCTGTTCTTCATATAGTTTTTGGAACTTTCCTTACTTTCAGAACTACTTATTCCTCCCATATGGATCTTCCTTCTTTGTGGATGAATCTTGA
Organism: Schistocerca americana; assembly: GCF_021461395.2. Taxonomy (NCBI): domain Eukaryota; kingdom Metazoa; phylum Arthropoda; class Insecta; order Orthoptera; family Acrididae; genus Schistocerca; species Schistocerca americana. Next base: position 316,040,352 of record NC_060121.1, on the reverse strand, counting down.
AGTATTTTCTTTCTGCTTCCTTCTGATACCCAATGTGTGGTATAATGTCTTCTTTTCACCCTTGAAACTCTACATTTCTTTTGTGAATTTTTCCTGAGTTGTCATCTTAGCAAGTGTTATCATTTTCGTTGCTTCACTGCATAGTTGTTACCATTTGTCTCTATTATTTTCCATTCTGTTTATGTACCATTCTCTTCATGCATTATTCTTCTTCTTGACTGCTTCTGCAATCCTTGTGTTCCACCATGGAGTTTCTTTGTGTCTGACCTTTGTTGATGTCCTTCCACATGTTTCTTCCAGTGCCTTAACTACTAGGACTTGTTGGATCTCCTCCTTTCTTCCTCTGTGTGTTTCCTCTCATCTTTAAGAAGCTTTGTCTCAATCTTCTCCCTGTATATCCCTTGGGCTCCTCTATCTTTCAGTTTCCAGCAAATGATTTTCACCTATGTTTTCCCCCAGCATGTACCTTTTTTGAATTTCATTAATGTCCCTACCAATAGATTTTTGCGCATCTTTCTCCCGTGTATGTACCTTTTTTAAAAAATTTCTTTAGTGTCCCTGCCTACAGTCAGTGGTATCCATTGAGATTACTACTTGGTAGTACTTTCACTTCTGCCAGGCATCTTCTGATTTCTTCATCTATTATTATATAGTCTGTAATGGGTTTCTGTTCCAAATTCCAACTGTATCTTGTAAACAGGGGAGTCTCTCCTTTCTTATATCATACATTACCAATTATCCAATTATTTCTCAGATATGTGTCTAGTAATACCTCACCTTCCTTTAATTAAAATACGCTAATGTTTTGAGGTTGTCAGTGTCCTTTTGTATGCTCAGTGGGATTTTACTGGAAATTATTATTCCAGAGTGAATAACTTGTTTTTACTCTATTTTGACAGTTACTAAATCTTTGTGAAGGCTTTGCTTCTGGCTGCGATTGTCACAGTTAGTTAGGTAAAGTTTTTTGTTTTTGATTACATATCGTTGATAAGTAGATGTAACTTATTAACAAATGTCTGTCAGTTATTTACTTTTTGTGATAAACACATTCCTTCATTTTTCATTGTAAATTGTGTAAATCTGAAATAAGAATTTATGTTACTTTTTATATTAAAATACAGAAAATTAGGCAGCTGCACATTTTCAAGTTAAAATTTTGTGGTAAGAATAATAAATTAAGTAATTTTTTTCTTTCCTCACTCAGTTTGGAACAAATTATTATGTCTGTGATGATAGCACTCTACAATATTTTAAACGGAAGCTGAAGAAGAATCTGAAGTTAACAGTGTGGAACTTTAATTCAACAACATTAGCTTATCAGCTAACTATGATTGATAGAGATCTATTTTGCAAGGTAACTGTACAGAATTAATTTTGTCTGTTTTTCTTAGGTACGTTAGGATTGATAAATATTTTAAAGAATAAAAGCCTACCTCTTTGCTGGAGAAACATCATTAGTAAAGTAATATAGCATTCTAAGTTACCACTCACCCAACAGTTTCCTAGCATTAAAATAAATTAACAATAAATAGGTCATGAATGAAATTTTCAGAGTGTGCACTGATATCAAACTTCCTGGCAGATTAAAACTGTGTGCCTGAGTGAGACTTGAACTCGGGACCTTTGCCTTTTGCAGGCAAGTGTTCTACCAACTTAGCTACCCAAACAGGACTCACAGCTTTAATTCCACCAGTACCTCGTCTCCTACCTTCCAAACTTCACAGAAGGTCTCCTGTGAAACTTGCAGAACTTGCACTTCTGGAAGTAAAGATATTGCTCAGACATGGCTTTGCCATTTCCTGTTTTACATCCCTGAAAGTTCTCCTTCCTGATGGGATGTGCATACCATGGAAAAAAATTATTACTTTACATCTTAAATCTGCAGAGCCATTCATTTTCAAAGCTTAAAGTGGAATACACACTGCTTGTATGTGAAGCATTATATGTTCATGAAGCAATGTAGTGGGTTTGTAAGCAGCTGTGAATGACTTAGCACAGTGATTAAAGCACTGAAATTGCACTTGATGAGAGGAAAATTCAAATCTCCTCCAACCATCCAGGTTCAGTTTTTGCATGGTTCCTCCAAATCAATTAAAATGAATGCCAAGGCCCATTTTTTGTGCTTCATCTCTAAATGTCATCATCAGCAAAATGTTGATCACTAATCGTACTTTTATCCGAGGGTTGGAACTTATAGTGGCAACTATTTAGTCACAACTTCTACAAAGGAGTTACATGTTTTTACCTGTTACTGTTCTTCAAAGTAGTCACCAGCATTGTGTAGAACTCTTATCCAGATATTTGGAAGGTGCAGTATACCATTAGCAGAGCCTGTTCAGTTGATGGTGCGAATGGAGCGGTCTACTTACTGCCTGTCAAATCTCTGGAACAGTTCTGAAGCGAATGCCACGAAGTGGTTCCTTCATCTTTGAAATCAAATCAAAGTCACAAGGACTTAAGTTATATTACTGTTCACTTTTGGAGCATCACCTGCGACCAGCTTTGCGAAAGCAGTGGCAACACTTTCTTCGCAACCCATCCTATCTTTTGCAGAACAATGCGTGGTCTCATACAGCGCAAGCTGTGGCTGCTCTGTTTGGTCCATGGGACTGGGAAGTACTGTACCATCCACCATACTCCCCAGACTTAAGTCCTTATGACTTCGATTTGATTCCAAAGATGAAGGAACCACTCCGTGGCATTCTCTTCAGAACTGTTCCAGAGATTTGGCAGGCAGTAGACCGCTCCATTCACACCATCAACAGAACAGGCTCTGCTAATGGTATACTACACCTTTCACATTGCGGGCGATGGGTTCTAAACAACGCTGGTGACTACTTTGAAGGACAGTAACAGGTGCAAACATGTAACTCTTTTGTATTAGTTATGGATAAATAGTTGTAACTATTTAAGTTCCAACACTCGTATGTTGGCTTAGGCACAATTAGTTATAGTAAAGGAAGATTTGTAGAAAGAATTAATCGTTACTGATTGATCAGTGTTTGTTGTTGGTGCCCTGAATTATTCTAACACATTATGTGTCAGTAAGTTTGTGAATAGTAATGTTTATATCAAAACTGTAATAAAACTATTCTTACTGAAAGTTAAACTGTTTTCTTACTTCCACATTCAGTCCTCGGTTCACATTCTGTTCGCAGCATGAAAGATAATGTATGTAGTTTGTTCTCCTTTGTTTCACTACAAAGAGTAAAGTACTATCAACCCACAAATTACTCATGGCTGTGGCTTGGCTATACCAGTATTGATGGCTGTTAGAAGATTTTTCGACAATGGAAATGGAAACAGTGTGCCTTTAAACTTTCTTTTTACTAACTGCTTTTCAGGCAATAGGAAATGAATGGGTACTTATTTGTTTTTGAACCCCAAAGATTTATATGAGAGAATCTGTAGAAATCTGTTTTTATACATTTTGGTTATGGATTGTTATACTATGTTGTATTGCAAGTTTCTATGTAGTTTTGTGCTTACATTAGTATCTTTCTGTTTCTTCTTTGGAGAGAGCTGTAAAATAGGTTCAACCTTCTGCATTACTCACCAGTACAAATAACTTGAAATAATTTTTAATCATATGAATATAAAGTTTTTCAGGTACTGTGGTGTAAATATCTGGGTTGTGGAGTTCTTGAAACTAGACACCACTTTTCTTGCACATGATGAGTTGTCTCATTCAGTGTGTAGTAATACATGGAGTTGATACAATGAGCATTTTTAAATAGTATAAATACATTGACTTCATCTGTAAGGTCTGTTTCATGTCCAAAGGATGTAGATAATTCTGAATAACACAAATAATGAAAGCATATTCTCTACCAAAATATTATTAATTACTGCCACTTTTAATTTGATCTCCATAATATTATGCTGTGTGGCTTTGTAGGTGAGAATATAAGAATTAGCAGATATAGCTGAGTATGATAATAATGTATGTTTGTATACTTCAAAGAATATAAAAGAGAAATTGGATATAATATTAAAGGAGTCCACCTCTATGTTTTCAGTGGTTGTAAACTGTGCCTCTTATTTTATCTACTCACAGTTTTATTGATGATAATGGACACTGAAGAAGTCTAAAAACTTATACAACCAAAGAAACTGTAGCAAGTGATAGTCACTGATCACCAACTGAAGGTGTATAGATTGTTCCATGTAATTTTGGGAGAACTGCTGCACAGCAGTTTCTGGCCATTTTAAAATGTTTGCAGATGAACATATGGTGAGCCACTGTATTTAAGAACCTGTAAGTGTGTGGGTGGTGTACTAGTAAGTAATTGTGTACCATTACTGGAGAACATGAATTACCCAGAGGCAACATGAATAATCAAAGAATCATCCAAAAAATTGTTCATCCCATATTTCAGGTATATCTGCATGAATAAAAATATATTTTTAAAAAGTTTCAGAAGTTACAAGTTATGGAAGTTACAAGTGTTACGCATAATATATTTCGTAGCAAATTGGTGCCTGTGGGTTGTGATTACTGTAACATGTCAAGTTGCATTTTTTCTTTCCTTCCAATAAGAGTGCACATTGTCTGCATTTATTGTAAAAATTTCCACCACTTTCAAATTTCTTCATGTGCTTGTTAGTGACCAATACCAAAGGGAAAACACAATCCAAGTAATGTCAGGTAATCTCAGGTTTTTCAGTTGTCATAATAAAAATTTTGTCGTTGGGTGTTAATGGCTTCAGTTCTTAGAGAGAGCTAGTATTACTTGTAGCACAAAAAACCAAGTAATTAAAAGAGATGTTTAGTTTACAGTTGCATAAAACATTGGACCAGCCACAGTGCAGACCCACTATGGGCCGAGTTAGTTGCTATTCATAAGCAGCTGGAAATTGCCCTGACTACTGTCACATGATTGGAAGCTGCTGCATACAGTTATGTGTGTGTGTGGGGGGGGGGGGGGGGGCTGCCAAAGGACTTGTACCTGAGATATCAACAGTACCTCAAGTACTATCCTCTCCTGTGGATATTGTCTCCTCTACAGGAAACACAGGATTTATCAGCACTCATCCAACTGACTGCGAGAGGTGTGTCAGTGATTAGTATAAGTGCCCTGTACATTGGTGACAGGGACCAATGAGAACTTGGCCTCCCAGCCAGCTAGTTTGAAGTGCTGCCTTGCTCTGAAACTGGAACTGAATCAGTGAGACTCACTTCATCTTTTGGGAAACCTGCTGTGTCCCATGTCAAAGGGAGGCAAATGCAAGATGGTATTTTCTATTAATCATCAGCAGTTCAAACATATAGTGAATAGTGATACTCTTTTCTGTTTGTTGTTACTCTTGTTTGTTTTAGGTGTAAACAAGACTCAGTGTTCTGCAGGAAGTACAGACCTGTCAGCCTTTTATCTGTGATATAAAGCTACTCACAAAAATGATGACTACATGCATAGAAAAGCTATTCAGTCTTAATCAGGGAAACAAACAAGTGAACTTTAGAAATGGATGTAATGCAATGGACCATTGCAACAGGTGCATCCCTTGGGATATCACTATGTTCAATAATGCCATTAGCCAACTGCTGTTCGATAAATTCCTCCATTATCAGTTGCAAGTGTTTTAGGACTCTGTATGGTTTCCTGTACACTGGAGTGTTGTTTCTCTTTGGTATTGTATGTTGTGTAATTGCTGTCACTGGTAATGGTCCACCAGGATTAAGTAGGTCTGTTAATAATAGTAACAAAGCTTCCATCACTGGTCTCTCTCTTCTTTCATAACAATTCACCTTTTCACATAATGCAGAAGCATTGATGGTTTGCTTGTGGCAAAGATCTCCTCCAGACTTATCCAAATCATCCTTTTCTAGGATATCGAAGTTGGCAGCTAGTAAACGCTTTGACTGACTTACCTCGTACATGACAAAAGTACTTATGCTCACTGGAATTGGAGTGGTCAGAGACAGTGCTCATGTGTGCATGAGATGTGCTTGCTTGTATGAATGTGTGCGTGTGCATGTGTGTGTGTGTGTGTGTGGGGGGGGGGGGGGGGGGGAGGGGGGGGGTTCTGAATTTTACTTTGGTCAAAGCTCTATATGTAACAGTCTTTTCGTTGTGCCTGTTGCAACTGTACTCTGGCTCATTCACTACCTATTTTACATGTGGCTCATCTGCAAAGGGGGTCGGTAGTGAATGGTTGCAATTGCGCCCCTAATACTGAGTCATATATTTGCTAGCCTTTCAACAGCAGTGAACTGAATACACACTTGTCTATACCACAACCTTGCGCAAAATTAGGTACACTATACAAGTTCATATTGAAACTTATTTAAAAAAAAAAAATAACACTTCTAACTTTGTGACCATGCATATTAAAGTTCACAGATAAATCCGATCTGGATAAACAATAATCAACATGGTTTACTGTCTCACATTTTCACGTTGTTCCTTCACAGTTTATTCGCATACACTGGTGTCCATGCTTACACTCGTGACACTTTGCTGCTCTGAACTTACCACCACAATAGACAATGACCAAAAGCCCCACTTTCACACTCATATCTCCAGTCTTGAGTTGGGTCACGTGACACTACATTAATCAAAATAATTCCTAAACATGGCCACAAATCGTTTACAATTTTGTAAGATTTAAATACTTAAACCTAAATACATTATTTATCACCACATAATTGTATAATATGTTGCAATTAAAAGGAGAAGTACTATGCATTGGAACTATGAATGCTCATCACAACACAAAACAAGTACTTTCATGTCCATTTTGCATTACACTGCCGTGCGGGATTAGCCGAGCGGTCTAAGGCGCTGCAGTCATGGACTGTGCGGCTGGTCCCGGCGGAGGTTCGAGTCCTCCCTCGGGCATGGGTGTGTGTGTTTGTCCTTAGGATAATTTAGGTTAAGTAGTGTGTAAGCTTAGGGACTGATGACCTTAGCAGTTAAGTCCCATAAGATATCACACACATTTGAACATTTTTGCACTACACTATTTTCACTCTGTATTTAATACATAATTTCATGCTTAAGCACAGAAAATTAAAATCAGTACTAATTTATGACATGCTATCAGATTTACAAAATTAGGAATAATTCCATGCTTTGGCACTGCTTCACCCCTCTCCCTTCATTTAATGACATCTTTGCACAAAATATGAGACATATAAATACTTGTCTCACTCTACGAAGATCGAAACTGAATGGCATCTTCATAATAAAATAATGACTTACTTTGCAGTTGTTCTAAACATCTTTATAACTTAATTCTACTATGAAACATTTTGATTGAAGTACACCAGCCCAACATATTATTTCTGCTTCTGTGCATTAAATTTAAATTACAAGCTACTTGGAAGAGATTGTTTTGACATGACTTCTACTTCAATGATTAGGTATCCAGCAAATCCAAGGACTCACGTTACAAGCACACCCTACATAATTAACTTAAGTGCAAAGTCATGTACAGTAATTATATGCAATTATGTAACCAAGTAATTTAAACCATCTGAAACTGCTGAATGCTGCCTTCTCTTTATCTGGGAAAGATAGGTCTATAAATGTATTGACTTGTGTTTGTGCTTTTCGCATCACATCCATTTGTCCATAGCAGATATTTCCATTGCCAGCAAAGCTGCTGTATGGCCATATTATTCCCCGTACCGTACATACCCCAACTTCATGGAGACATTACCTTAGTAATGGCAACATGAAGTAGCACCAAACACAGCCAACCCATATTACTTTATATATATGTATAATAGAGGGAAACATTCCACGTGGGAAAAATTTATCAAAAAAACAAAGATGATGTGACTTACCAAACGAAAGTGCTGGCAGGTCAATAGACACATAAACAAACACATACGTACACACAAAATTCAAGCTTTTGCAACAAACTGTTGCCTCATCAGGAAAGAGGGAAGGAGAGGGAAAGACGAAAGGATGTGGGTTTTAAGGAAGAGGGTAAGGAGTCATTCCAATCCCGGGAGCGGAAAGACTCACCTTAGGGGGAAAAAAGGACAGGCACACACCCGCACACACACACACACACACACACACACACACACACACACACACACACACATCCACCCGCACACACACAGACACAAGCAGACATTTTCCTGCTTGTGTCTGTGCATGTGCGGATGGACACGCGTGCGCATGCGCAAGCGCACACCCATCCCTCCCTCCCCCCAAGGCAAGTCCCCCCACCCCTGGAACCGGAACGACTCCCCCCCCCAGATTCAACCAAACAGCCCTCGTCAAAGATTTACTGTCCTACACTCGTACTCTCTGCTGGAAATATCACTTTGCCACGAAGAAAAATGATCCTAATCCTACTCCTAATGATCCAACTCCCCAAGACACCTCAAAATCACCCTCTCCAAACCTTCCAGGAATTTCTGACTTCCAGCCTTGCATCTCAATCCTTCTTAAAAAACCTTAATCCTACATCCAACATCACCACTGCTGAAACCCAGGCTATCCGTGATCTGAAGGCTGACCGATCCATCGTCATTCTTCCGGCGGACAAGGGTTCCACGACCGTGGTACTTGATCGTCGGGAGTATGTGGCTGAGGGACTGCATGAGCTATCAGACAACACCACATACAAAGTTTGCCAAGGTAACCCCATTCCCGATGTCCAGGCGGAGCTTCAAGGAATCCTCAGAACCTTAGGCCGCCTGCAAAACCTTTCACCTGACTCCATCAACCTCCTGACCCCACCGACACCCCACACCCCTACCTTCTACCTTCTTCCTAAAATCCACAAACCCAATCATCCCAGCTGCCCCATTGTAGCTGGTTACCAAGCCCCCACAGAACGTATCTCTGCCTACGTAGATCAACACCTTCAACCCATTACATGCAGTCTCCCATCCTTCATCAAAAACACCAACCACTTCCTCGAACGCCTGGAATCCTTACCCAATCTGTTACCCTCGGAAACCATCCTAGTAACCATTGATGCCACTTCCTTATACACAAATATTCCGCACGTCCAGGGCCTTGCTGCAATGGAGCATTTCCTTTCACGCCGATCACCTGCCACCCTACCTAAAACCTCTTTCCTCATTACCTTAGCCAGCTTCATCCTGACCCACAACTTCTTCACTTTTGAAGGCCAGACATACCAACAATTAAAGGGAACAGCCATGGGTACCAGGATGGCCCCCTCATACACCAACCTATTCGTGGGTCACTTAGAGGAAGCCTTCTTGGTTACCCAGGTCTGCCAACCCAAAGTTTGGTACAGATTTATTGATGACATCTTCATGATCTGGACTCACAGTGAAGAAGAACTCCAGAATTTCCTCTCCAACCTCAACTCCTTTGCTTCCATCAGATTCACCTGGTCCTACTCCAAATCCCATGCCACTTTCCTTGACGTTGACCTCCACCTGTCCAATGGCCAGCTTCACATGTCCGTCCACATCAAACCCACCAACAAGCAACAGTACCTCCAATATGACAGCTGCCACCCATTCCACATCAAACAGTCCCTTCCCTACAGCCTAGGTCTTCGTGGCAAACGAATCTGCTCCAGTCTGGAATCCCTGAACCATTACACCAACAACCTGACAACAGCTTTCGCATCCCGCAACTACCCTCCCGACCTGGTACAGAAGCAAATAACCAGAGCCACTTCCTCATCCCCTCAAACCCAGAATCCCCCACAGAAGAACCACAAAAGTGCCCCACTTGTGACAGGATACTTTCTGGGACTGGACCAGACTCTGAATGTAGCTCTCCAGCAGGGATACGACTTCCTCAAATCCTGCCCTGAAATGAGATCCATCCTTCATGAAATCCTCCCCACTCCGCCAAGAGTGTCTTTCCGCCGTCCATCTAACCTTCGTAACCTGTTAGTTCATCCCTATGAAATCCCCAAACCACCTTCCCTACCCTCTGGCTCCTATCCTTGTAACCGCCCCCGGTGCAAAACCTGTCCCATGCACCCTCCCACCACCACCTACTCCAGTCCTGTAACCCAGAAGGTGTACACAATCAAAGGCAGAGCCACGTGTGAAAGCACCCACGTGATTTACCAACTGACCTGCCTACACTGTGATGCATTCTATGTGGGAATGACCAGCAACAAACTGTCCATTCACATGAATGGACGCAGGCAGACAGTGTTTGTTGGTAATGAGGATCACCCTGTGGCTAAACATGCCTTGGTGCACGGCCAGCACATCTTGGCACAGTGTTACACCGTCCGGGTTATCTGGATACTTCCCACCAACACCAACCTATCCGAACTCCGGAGATGGGAACTTGCCCTTCAGTACATCCTCTCTTCTCGTTATCCGCCAGGCCTCAATCTCCGCTAATTTCAAGTTGCCGCCACTCATACCTCACCTGTCTTTCAACAACTTCTTTGCCTCTACACTTCCGCCTCGACTGACATCTCTGCCCAAACTCTTTGTCTTTAAATATGTCTGCTTGTGTCTGTATGTGTGGATGGATATGTGTGTGTGTGTGAGTGTGTACCTGTCCTTTTTTCCCCCTAGGGTGGGTCTTTCCGCTCCCGGGATTGGGGTGGCTCCTTGCCCTCTCCCTTGGAGCCCACATCCTTTCGTCTTTCCCTCTCCTTCCCTCTTTCCTGGTGGGGCGGCTGTTGGTTGCGAGGGCTGGAATTTTGTGTGTGTGTTTGTGTTTGTTTGTGTGTCTATCGACCTGCCAGCGCTTTCGTTCGGTGGGTCGCCTCATCTTTGTTTTTATATATATTTTTTCCCACGTGGGGTGTTTCCCTCTGTTTTATATATATATATATATATATATATATATATATATATATATATATATATATATATATATATATATATATATGTATAAAAATAGGGGGAGGCGTTCCACGTGGGAAAGATATATCTAAGGGCATGGATGGTGTGGCTTGCCGAGCAGGGGTGCTGGCGGGTCGATAGACGCACAAACATGCACGCGGGATTTGGGCTTTCGCGGTAGACTGTTGCCTCGTCGGGAGAGAGGGAGGGACGAGGGGATGTGGGTTTTGGGGGAGGGGGGAGGGGAGTCGTTCCGGTCCCGGGGGCGGGAGGACTTGCCTTGGGGGGAGGGAGGGACGGGTGTGCGCCTGCGCACGCGTGTCCATCCGCACATGCACAGACACAAGCAGGAAAATGTCTGCTTGTGTCTGTGTGTGTGCGGGTGGATGTGTGTGTGTGTGTGCGGGTGTGTTCCTGTCCTTTTTTCCCCCTAAGGTGAGTCTTTCCGCTCCCGGGATTGGAATGACTCCTTACCCTCTTCCTTAAAACCCACATCCTTTCGTCTTTCCCTCTCCTTCCCTCTTTCCTGACGAAGCAACCATTGGTTGCGAAAGCTAGAATTTTGTGTCTATGTTTGTGTTTGTTTGTGTGTCTATCGACCTGCCAGCGCTTTCGTTCGGTAAGTCACCTCATCTTTGTTTTTATATATATTTTTTCCCACGTGGAATGTTTCCCTCTATTATATATATATATGTTAATAGAAAGAAACATTCCACGTGGGAAAAATATATCTAAAAACAAAGATGATGTGACTTACCGAACGAAAGCGCTGGCAGGTCGATAGACACACAAACAAACAAGGATTCCAGGCGTTCGAGAAAGCTTTGATGAAGGATGGGAGACTGCATGTAATGGGTTGAAGGTGTTGATCTACGTAGGCAGAGATACGTTCTGTGGGGGCTTGGTAACCTTTCTCGAATGCCTGGAATCCTTACCCAATCTGTTACCCCTGGAAACCATCCTTGTAACCATTGATGCCACTTCCTTATACACAAATATTCCGCACGTCCAGGGTCTCGCTGCGTTGGAGCATTTCCTTTCACGCCGATCACCTGCCACCCTACCTAAAACCTCTTTCCTAATCATCTAGCCAGCTTCATCCTGACCCACAACTTCTTCACTTTTGAAGGCCAGACATACCAACAATTAAAGGGAACAGCCATGGGTACCAGGATGGCCCCCTCATACGCCAACCTATTCATGGGTCACTTAGAGGAAGCCTTCTTGGTTACCCAGGCCTGCCAACCCAAAGTTTGGTACAGATTTATTGATGACATCTTCATGATCTGGACTCACAGTGAAGAAGAACTCCAGAATTTCCTCTCCAACCTCAACTCCTTTGCTTCCATCAGATTCACCTGGTCCTACTCCAAACCCCATGCCACTTTCCTTGACGTTGACCTCCACCTGTCCAATGGCCAGCTTCACACGTCCGTCCACATCAAACCCACCAACAAGCAACAGTACCTCCATTATGACAGCTGCCACCCATTCCACATCAAACGGTCCCTTCCCTACAGCCTAGGTCTTCATGGCAAACGAATCTGCTCCAGTCCGGAATCCCTGAACCATTACACCAACAACCTGACAACAGCTTTCGCATCCCGCAACTACCCTCCCGACCTGGTACAGAAGCAAATAACCAGAGCCACTTCCTCATCCCCTCAAACCCAGAATCCCCCACAGAAGAACCACAAAAGTGCCCCACTTGTGACAGGATACTTTCCGGGACTGGACCAGACTCTGAATGTGGCTCTCCAGCAGGGATACGACTTCCTCAAATCCTGCCCTGAAATGAGATCCATCCTTCATTAAATCCTCCCCACTCCGCCAAGAGTGTCTTTCCGCCATCCACCTAACCTTCGTAACCTGTTAGTTCATCCCTATGAAATCCCCAAACCACCTTCCCTACCCTCTGGCTCCTATCCTTGTAACCGCCCCCGGTGTAAAACCTGTCCCATGCACCCTCCCACCACCACCTACTCCAGTCCTGTAACCCAGAAGGTGTACACAATCAAAGGCAGAGCCACATGTGAAAGCACCCACGTGATTTACCAACTGACCTGCCTACACTGTGATGCATTCTATGTGGGAATGACCAGCAACAAACTGTCCATTTGCATGAATGGACGCAGGCAGACAGTGTTTGTTGGTAATGAGGATCACCCTGTGGCTAAACATGCCTTGGTGCACGGCCAGCACATCTTGGCACAGTGTTACACCGTCCGGGTTATCTGGATACTTCCCACTAATACCAACCTATCCGAACTCCGGAGATGGGAACTTGCTCTTCAATATATCCTCTCTTCCCGTTACCCACCAGGCCTCAATCTCCGCTAATTTCAAGTTGCCGCCACTCATACCTCACCTGTCATTCAACATCATCTTTGCCTCTGCACTTCCGCCTCGACTGACATCTCTGCCCAAACTCTTTGTCTTTAAATATGTCTGCTTGTGTCTGTATATGTGTGGATGGATATGTGTGTGTGTGTGAGTGTATACCCGTCCTTTTTTCCCTCTAGGGTGGGTCTTTCCGCTCTCGAGATTGGAATGACTCCTTACCCTCTCCCTTAAAACCCACATCCTTTCGTCTTTCCCTCTCCTTCCCTCTTTCCTGACGAAGCAACCGTTTGTTGCGAAAGCTAGAATTTTGTGTGTATGTTTGTGTTTGTTTGTGTGTCTATCGACCTGCCAGTGCTTTCGTTCGGTAGGTCACATCATCTTTGTTTAGTTATAACTATAATGGTACCAAAACATGTAGAACACTGTTACAGTGGTGAGTTAATCAGCGTGAGTACTGTCATCAGGAAACATACCAACATTATCTGACAATGTATCCAGATATGTAGATAGTCTCATATTGAGTCTGATTGGGCTGGCAAAATGCAAAGAAATTTGTGTTATATAAATGCCCATGTTAGTCTATATGTAGGTTGCACACTTATTGCACATTAACACTTCCGCTTTTTACAGTTGTTTCTGTAGTTGCACAACGTTGTCGTAACTATATTCTTGTGTTCACAGCTTTTTGCATTGGAATGCAGGCTTTCCAAACTTGTCAGCCAGCAGTACTGTGCTTCCTCTCATCAGCCAAGCCATCCTATCAAAATTTAATCAAATCCTCATAAATCTTGCGTAGACATGCAGACCCACGTTTCCCAGGAGTCAGGCTATCCAAACCTTCCCCGGAACATCCTGTGTTCACTGATCAGCTCTTATTGAGATTTATACAAATGACAAACATGAACACAAATCAAAAACAAACATGGCATAATTATATATATGCTGTTTCACCCCTAAAATGTTCACAAATCAGGAGCTCCCCGCCCCCCCCTTCCCCTCTGCACAAAGAGAATTTATTCCCTGATGAAGATTCTTATATTTTAAGCACTGCACCCATACAGCTATAACACTGTACATATATAAACCCCAAATTTTTCCATGAATTCCTATATCATTTTTGCACATAATATTTAGCAATATCTTGAAACCCATTCTTTTCTGCCATTTACATGGATAACTAGATTCAATCATACATGGCAAATAAACTCACTAAGGTCATAAAACTTTTACATGCACCCACTTAGTCATTAGTGTTCTTTCCCTTACTTCCCTCATTAACATCTAAGTGCCCTACATGACTATCCCAGCAACAATCCTACCCCCACCCACCAGTATCAACTCCAGGTGCCACAGATAGCCGGGCGAAGTGGCCGTGCGGTTAAAGGCGCTGCAGTCTGGAACCGCAAGACCGCTACGGTCGCAGGTTCGAATCCTGCCTCAGACATGGATGTTTGTGATGTCCTTAGGTTAGTTAGGTTTAACTAGTTCTAAGTTCTAGGGGACTAATGACCTCGGCAGTTGAGTCCCATAGTGCTCAGAGCCATTTTTGCCACAGATACATTAGAAATTTCAATAAAATCTCAACTATTTTTAAACAAACTATATGCAGATTTCCTCCCTGCTTCTATGTTATCCACACTCATTTATACAGAAATAGAGACTATATACACAGTAGGTTTCAGTTCCCGTTTGACTTTTTCAAACAAGGCTTCTATCATACCCACACCAGTTGCGCAAATTCACTGCACAACAGGTTCATTCAATGCAAATACATACAGTATAATGAAGTTTGTTGACCACCAAACAATGACATTGCAACATACACAGCAGCATAAATAATCCTCCAATTAAAAATACACATATACATAGCCCCCAACAATTTTTATAGCTGCATATGATAGTCATACCATACATCCTAATATTTTTTAACTAGACGCGGTAGTGTACATTGGAATCTCTCACTTCCTTACTCTTTATTCTTTCACCACATATTTTTTCAACTCCGTTACATTTCTCAGTCCAAATGGCTTTTTGGACACTGGGTATGCCAACCCATATGCATTAGGGTGTGGACAACCAGTTATCTAGGAGGGCCCATGGTATAATTGAAATAACTTTTTGATTTCATCACCAATGTCACTGGATTTTTTTCTTGTTCCTCACCAGCACCTTATCTCCCTCCTTTAACTTGGTTGTCTTATACCTTTCTCCATGCCTTCTCTGTCTCTCATGTCCAATCTTTAACATTTGCTGTCTGGCTAGCTGCATATTCTCTTAACTTGTCAAGCCTTGAGATGGAGGAAAATTTATGTGTTCTGCTATTAGATTGTCAGGCTTGATATCTTTCATGAACTCATAGGGTGAGAATCCTGTTGCGCAATTCTTCACTGTGTTCATATGATCCTCAAACACAGTTATATACTGTGCTCAAGTGCTATGCTTTTTACTGCAATGTGTCCTACATAGCCTACCCAGCTCCCTCATATACCTCTCAGCCGGGTTTCCTGCAGGGTGGTACACTGAAATCCTTATGCGCTTTATTCCAGATCTTTGCATAAACTCCCCCCACACACTAGATACAAATTGTGCTCCATATATTCTCTGGTTTTATAACGTTCACAAAATAGTCTTTCTCTAGCTTGTTAATTGTATTCTGGCTAGTGGCCATTTTCAGTGGATACAGCTTGTTTGTAAAACTTGTTTGTACAGCTTGTTTGAAGAATACATCAACAGCTAAAAGAACATACTTCACACCCCCTAGACCTGTTGGCAGCCTCCCAGACAAATCACGATTTCTTTTAGAAACAATATTCTGCATCTCTCCTTATGCTGCAATAGTATTATACTCCACTTTTTGACATTTGCCACAAGAAGCCAACTGTCTCTTTACCCTCCTGGTCATGTTGTTAAAACTAACATAGTCCTGCAGTATTTCCAAACATTTCTGAGCCCCATAATGCCCATGGCTAAGGTGGATGTAATTGATTAATGTTTCCACATGCTCATCTGGCAAACATACCTTCCACTCCTCTTTGTCCATACTTCTTCGCCTAAATAAAATCCCCTGATAAATTCTATAATATTTAGAATTTTTTTCATATTCTTTACTTCCAAAGTTTGCTTTGATAAACTTCAAGGTTTGGTCCCCATTCTGAAGTCTACTCATGTCCTAACAGATGGATTTGATTTCCTTCTCTCCACCCACTCCTTTCATGTACAGTATCTGTAGTTCTTTCTCGTCTCCATTCCCTTCATGTTCTTCTCCAATGAAAGGTAACCCTGATATGGCATCAGCCACATTGTTGTCTGTGCCTTTAACATATCTTATCTCGTAGTTAAACTGCTGCAGAAACATGGCCCATCTCATGAGTATTATTCAACAGCTTACATTCTTGCAAATAGCTCAGAGCCTTATGGTCTGTGTATACAATCACTTTCCTACCTTTCACATATATCCTGAACTTCGAAATCCAAAAACTATGGCTAAAAGTTCCTTCTCTGAGATACCATATATTAATTCATGTTTGGAGAGCATTCTGCTTGCAAAAGCGATAGCCTTGTGCTCTGTCTTCCCATCTACTATGCTCTCCTGAAATAGCACTGCCCCTATCCTGTAATCTGAGCTGTCTGCCCCGATACAGAAGGGCAAAGACAAATCTGGGTAATACAAAATTTTGTTATTTTTTTAAGCTATTCTTTATGGCTTTAAATTCCCTGTCACACTCAGATGCCCATCACCAGGTTACACTTTCCTTTAATAGTCTGCATAAGTTAGGTGAATTCAGGCTATAATCACGTATATAATTCCTATAGAATGAACATAGTCCTATAAATGATTTCAGTTGTTTCCTGTTTGTTGGCACCTTGCAGTCTACAATGGCCTTGATTTTCTCTTTATTGGGCAAAATGTCATCAGGAGTTTGCTGATGACTGAGAAATAGTAATATTGCTTGAAAAAATTCACATTTACATAAGTCAAACTATGGAAAACCCAGGGTGGAATGTAACAATATCAGAGAAGGAAAGTTGCTACTCACCATATAGTGGAGATGTTGAGTCGTGATAGGCACAACAGAAAGATTCACACAATTAAAGCTTTCGGCCATTGAGGCCTTTTTCGGCAGTAGACACACATACACACAAGCACGCACGATGCGCGCGCGCGCGCACACACACACACACACACACACACACACACACACACACACATATATACACGCGCGCGCGTAAACGCAGACAAAGGCCTTAATGGCTGAAAGCTATAATTGTGTGAATCTTTTTATTGTGCCTATCGCATCTCAGAATCTCCGCTATATGGTGAGTGGCATCTTTCCTTCTCTGGTATTGTTACATTCCATCCTGGATTTTCCATCGTTTGATTTCTGGACAGAATTTTAGCATTATAAAAATTCTGCAATGGTCATTCATGTTCTCTGGCTGATCATTTTCCTTGACTATTATTTTATTTAGCTTTCTTACATCCAATACTATTCTTATAGAACCATCTTTTTTTTCACCACTACTATTAGATTACAATACTCACTCCTCCCCATTTCCAGTATGCTTCACTTCAACATCTTCTGTATCCTGGCCCTTACAGCCTCTTTATCAGCTGTTTCTATACGATAAGGTAAGGTTTGGCGCTTATTACTTCATGTGGCAATACCCTCAAAACATAATTGAAATCTACAACTTTTCCAGGTCTGTCAGGACACATGCTTATGTTTACACAATAAATCTGTAAGCTGCACCTTTTGTTCCTCATTTAAATGTCCCATTTCATTTACTTTGTCATATATCTGCTGTTCAGTACACAATTAATCACCTACCTCATCTATCCTTTGTAAATGAGTCATTATCTCCCCCCCCCCCCCCCTTTTAATTTCCCTTTAAATTTTATTCTTCGTCTGTTTCAACCAGCATCAAATTCTACCACTCTGTCCTTTACAAAAATGCTGCTGTCATGTTTGTACAGGAAGTCCATGCCCAAAATTACATTCAGTGCCAAGCCCTTCACCACAAAGCAACTAATATCAAAACAATAATCACTACTCTTAAATTCCAGTGACACTTCTCTGCTGATGGGCTTACTGTATGTCCCAGTTGCTGTCTTAATTTTTACTCCTGTAACTGGTAGTTCCATTAATCCTAAACATTTAATTTGCTGCCAGAAAGATTCAGAAATTGCAGATAAACTTGAGCCACAGTCAAATAATGCTATATCTATTGGCTGTATCACCACTATTTCTACTCTGTTCAACCCTGATTCCTATAATAAATCACTTTCTATTTCACTCCTGCTTTCCTCATGCATAATGCAAATATCTTTAGGTCTTTCTCCAAAGCATACATCAGTATCCCCTTCAAACAGATCCTTAATAGCAAACTCAACATTCTCTTCTTCACTTAATTCTTCCAATTTTCTGGCAATTTTAAATTTTGTTTCACCCCATTCTTCAGGCTACAAAGCTTCATGTAATTTTGCATAGGATAACCAATCACTCAAATCATAATCAGCCTCCTCCTTTCATAACCATCTACAACCAACATCTATCAGGCTTGCATCCTCATCAGTTAAGAAAACATAGGTTTCGATTTTATCTTCAGGGCAACCTACAGCAACATTCTCCATATCATTTCACATTTCCAGATCCACATTGGACTCATTGTCACTACCACAGTTATCACCTGCACCCACAAGCCCAGTAACATTATCAGTAGGTAATTTACCAGCATTTTCCACATTGTTATATACACCACTCATATTAACCTTTATATAACACTGAATAATCCTCTCCTCACCTATTTCATAATTCTCCAGACTATTTCCGATAGACATCTCTACCCATTCATCACATCCATTATTACTGTGAACATTGCCCCTTAGTTCCATATACACTTTTGTTTCCCCTTTTGATGAAACTACATCTGTCTCCAATCTTTCAATGAATTCTGCTGCACACAAACCAATATTGTCCTCCTCTGCTTGTAATTTCTCTTCCCTCTTAAACATGTCATCAATGTTAAGCTCACACTGTCCATTGCTGATATTAGCCGTGTTCCATTTTTCCCTGTTATGCCTTTTATCTCTATTTCTGTAATTGTTAACCCCCCCCACACACACAGATTTTCATTTCCTAAGACAGTCTCCATATGATACATTCCAATTTCCCTATTTTCCTTGCTAACTTTATTACTCATCCCATCATGTCCTAGGCTGGCCCTGTTCACAGAATTACTAGCCCCCCTGCGGACCTTTTGACTGCCTACCCTGTCCATTTGTATCTGGCATTCCCTCTGTTCTCACACCTTCTCTATCACTCCTCTGATCAAAATTGTTTCTTCTCCCCCCCCCCCCCCCCCTCCCAATAAAAAATATCTGTTATCTCTTTGTGGCCAGCTTCTCCAATCTCTATCCTGATTATTCTCATCACTTCTGTCCTCTCTCCACTGTTATGATTATTACTGTACTCATAATTAATACTGTTTCCCCTTTCATAATACCTTCCACTCTCCCTCTGTTTCATGTATTTAGGTCTGTAATATAATGCCCCGTCCATATTATCCACAAAATTAAGAAGTTCTTCCACTGAATCTGTTGCACTGTGAATCAAATCCCATTGCAAATGCTCTGGTTATCTTCTCTTTAGTGTTGATATTTCTGTTAATATACCCAGTGGCATATCCAGATGATTTAATTTATTCAGTTCTCTAACAGAACTCTCTCATACTTTCCTTTCAACTCTTGTAACTGGATCCATTCAGAAAATCATTTTGCAGTGTTAATTGTTTTACCTGTCCCTAGTATTTGTTCAAGAACAGGTTTTCAAAGGTTTTAAAATCACAAAATTTTTTAGCATTTTGGTTAACCCATGTTTGAGATCCCCCTTCCAATTGCCTCTTAACATATTTAATTTTTGCCTGCTCACTCATCCCTGTCACAAACTTATCCTTACATGCAGCTAAAAAGTCAACTGCATGGTATTTATTCTCCCCACAAAAAGGTTTTGATTGAAATCCGAGCCCCATATGATATCCCAACAACAAATTTCCATTCCCTGCTGCTACAGTATTAACTGTTTCCCTCAATATGTTTATTTACCTTTCTAATTCCTTCTTAATATCAGTAATCCCCTTATGGCAATCCATCACTCCCATCTTAATGGATTCAATGTCTGCCTCTGTTTCTGAAATAATGTGCATTTCTGTTCCTGTGCCTGAATCTGCCCCACAAGATTACTTTGCACAGTGTCCACCTTGGCTACTAGTCCCTTTTCAACCTAAGCCTCAATTCCATATCACCTATTTTTGACTCCATTTCTCCAACTATTTCAGTTTTTATATTCCCTATTTTTGAATCTATTTCTCCTAATTTACCACTAAGTTTTACAAAAAATGCACCCAGGTATTCATGCATCTCATCAGCCATGGCTAATGACTGTACTTTTATATCCTCGTGTGACACGATGTCTGCAGTCAGCGGTGGCAGCACAGCTATGCAATGAATTGTAGTCGGCGACATGTACGCACAGAAAACTCGATCAGGAGCGAGAAGATGTGGCGTGGGCCCCTGACAGCATGTAGACGTTTAGGTCGGTGGCACGAATGACGGCGTTGATCCTCAGCAGCACGTGGATACAACTTTGTTGACTGCTTTAGCCGCAGCAACACATGGACGTGGCACGGATGATGGTTTCACCCGTGGCAACATGTGGACGTGGCACAGAAGATTGCATGTGTTCGGCACCCGTTGTAGTGCATGGTCGACTCACCATTCAATGTAAATGACTGCATCACAATCGTGGTGGCCTTATATTGGCATAACCAAGCAGCAGCACGTATCTTGTCCAGCACATGCTGCTACTGCTGATGCACCAATTTAGCTCAGAGCCCCCATACTGACTGTTCAAAAGCCTAAACATCAGACTGACAGCCGATCACGAAGTATTATGGAATAGAATGAAAACAGAAGAGTCTTATCCTGGACGAGCCCCCAATTATAACTCTACTCAGACTCATTCACTACCTATTTTGCACGTGGCTCATCTGCAAACGGGTTGGTAGTGAATGGTTGCATTTGCACCCCTAATACTGAGTCATATATTGGCTAGAGCAGGGAATTGAATACACAATTGTCTATACCAGAACCTTGCGCAAAATGAGGTACACTATACAAGTTCAGATTGAAACCTATTTATTAAAAAAAATCTGATCTGGATAAATAATAATTGGTGCAATTCATACACGTGGTTTATTGTGTTGCACATACACACTTTCACATTGTTCCTTCACGGTTTATTCACATTCACATACACTGGCGCCCATGCTTACACACGTGGCACTTTGCTGCTCTGAACTTACCACCACAATGGACAACGACCAAAAGCCCCACTTTCACAGTCATATTTCCAGTCCTGAGTTGGGTCACGTGACACTACATTAATCAAAATAATTCCTAAACATGGCCACAAATTGTTTACAATTTTATAAGATTTAAATACTTAAACCTAAATTCATTATATAATTTTATACACATTTATCACCACATAATTTTATACTTTGTTGCAATAAAAAAAATAAAAAAAACACTATGCAAAGGAACTACAAACACTCATCAAAACACAAAACAAGTACTTTCATGTCCATTTGCATTACACTATTTTCACTCTGTATTTAATACATAATTTTATTCTTAAGCACGGAAAAATAAAATCAGTACTAATTTATGACATGCTATCAGATTTACATGATCAGGAATAATTCTATGTTTTGGCACAGTTTCACCCCTCTCCCTTCATTTAATGATGTCTTTGCACGAAATATGAGACATGCAAATACTTGTCTGGCACTACAAAGAGAAAACTGAATGATTTCTTCATAATAAAATAATAGCTAACTTTGCTGTTGTTCTTAACATCTTTATAACTTAATTCTACTATGAAACATTTTGATTGAAGTACACCAGCCCAACATATTATTTCTGCTTCTGCACTTTAAATTTAAGCTATGAGCTACTTGGAAGAGCTCGTTTTCACATGACTTCTGTTTCAATGATTAGGTATCCAACAAATCCAAGGACTCACATTACAAGAACACCCTACATTATTTGCTTAAGTGCAAAGTCATGTACAGTAATTATATGCAATTATGTAACCAAGTAATTTAAACCATCTGAAACTGCTGAATGCTGCCTTCTCTTTATCTGGGAAAGATGGGTATATAAATGTATTGACTTTTGTTTGTGCTTTTCACATCCCATCCATGCCCACTCAGTACGTGCTGTCCAGGGTGTGACTCACAGCCACAGCAGCAGCAGCAGAGTCAGTTTGGCCACTTATAACTTCATAATATGTTGCTGTATTGTCAAAATTGATTTCATGTATATCTACATCAGTGATTCCCGGAGTGAGTTAGCTCCATCCTACAAGGAGCCCATTTCAGCAATAAAATAGTTGGGGCTGTATTAGATGTAAATAGGAATCCACAAAAGTGGATCCCATTGAAGCAGATCGTAATCAAAATTCCAAATTGTTCTCGCAGAGCTGAAGCTTGCTCCTGTGTACATCAGTGTTTGCCTCATCAGCTAAGACAGGGAGTGGAGTAACTCTGTTTTCTCTCTCCTGCTGACAGTGTTCAGCAACATTATTAATTATTTTTCCAACAACATACTATCCCATGCCCTTCTCTGAGGAGTGGAAAAAGTATATGATACTGCCTGTGATAGGCTAGGAACCACTCCATCACTCATCAAGAGGCCTGTCACTCATCAAGAGATATATTAATTTGTGACACAATACAACATGGCACAACAATCACTTTGCAGTTACTACATGCACAAGGTTCTTTGTAACATTACTGAGGCTTGCAGTGGCTGGACACAAGACATTAGTCAACAGAAGTGACTAACTTCTGCTGATCCAGAACTAGGGAGCCCCTGTTCATCTTTTTGTGAATAGACTTAGCTAACTACCATAGAAGTTAAAGTCAATCAATATCATATTGTTTGGGAGTGTGGGAGAAAAGTAACTAAATTATTTTTTGTAAAATCCCTTTTTGTAGTTCCTTTGACTGCATAGAGATGTGCCAATCATGACCTGAGGTTGAGAGGGTTGATTTTGATTGCTGTGTCTTATCGTTTTATGAGAATAGCTTAATTTTTGGTCCACAGGTAGCAAATGGCCAAAGCCAAAAAGAAACACAGACAGTACACTGTTGATTATTTGAAGTTTGGCTTAATTCCATCATTGTTGGGCAAACCATTACCTATGTGCCTTTTACACAGCAAAGTGTTAAGCAATGACACTATGGACCCATCCAAGCTGAAGGATCATCCAAGAATGTGTCACCCTGACAAAACAGCTAAAGATTTGAAACACTTTCAAATACTGAAAGAAAAATGTGAAAAGTGACCCAAGGTGAACAGTATGTTTGCTTTGATGTCACAGAGAGATGATGATAGTCTGCAGGCTTCTTACAGTACCTTGCTACTTAAACCAAAACCTGGAAAACCTTTACACTATTGGAGAATAGTTAATTTCACCAGCCATTAAAGAGGTTTCAAAAACGTTTGTATACAGATCTGCTTATGGACTCTAAAAGAATTCCTCTGAGCAAAAATGGGGTATTGATTAAGTAAATTGTGATGCTGGAAGTATCATGTGTAACTATCTGCAAATGACCTATTTCTCTGTACAGTTGTATTAGTGAATTTTACATGGTGATGAAGCATTATTATTGGTATCTGTGCATTTTGTTCATGAAGAACTGCTCTTTATGAGAAATGTGACAATATACACTAAAAGTGAACCAATATCTAATGATTTGAAAGATTATTTCATTTAAAAAGTGATCTGTTTATCAAATATAATATCTGCAGTAGCAGATGGAGCACTGCCCATGTTTGGACACTATCAAGGGTGTAAAAGAGGGTGAAAAGCTATTTAAAATAAAATGTTCCCTGGTATTTGCAATACACTGCCTCCTTCATTGACAACATTTACTTGCTAAAAATGTAAGTGATATATTGCATCAATCTCTTCAGTTTTTCATTAATGCAGTAAATAAAATTCTTAGCAAAGCCTAAAATTTTAGGTTATCTGTGCAGTTGGAGAGTTTCTGGATGCTACAGATGCAATTTTAAAATAATATTTAATCAAGGAGAGACCAGACGTTGCTTATTTAACAATTTGTTTATTAAATTTAATTGCAATTACAAGCTGACTGTCTAAATTTGATACAGAAAAAGTCCATCATTTTAGTGATCCTTGCGAGAATTAAACTAATGAAGCAAAACTCTGAATGGTGAAAATTTTACTAGTTTCCCAATTTTTTGCATACAAACTGCCAAGGTGATGACTTTTCAGCCTACATTCAACATTTAAATGTCATTCACACTGACTTTGAATCTAGGCTTGAGGATGGACTCTATGTAAATGCCATAGTGGATTATTAGTCCCTACAGTGATGTCAAGGAAATGGATCTCATATTACAAGAAGAACTGATCAGAATACATACTAACAAAGAATTAAAATACAGTTTAGAAATGAATATCAGCAGTTCAGCCATCAGAGAGACATATCTGTTACTTATCCTGTACTATGAACTATTGCAATAAAGCTTTTGATAATAAACATAAACATGGTTCGTAATATGCTTTAATGTGATTTTTATTTAATCATGTGATTAGCTAATTTTGACTACTTGTCATTGTCAAGCACCTGTAAAACCAACTTGGAAAAGCACTATATTGTCTGCATATATTTCCATGCCTTTCACATCTCACATTAAGATAAAACATTACTGCACAAATTTCTTACAACCACATGGTAACTGATGGGAGCTGGTAATACCTGTAGTCAAAATTAGCTATTTGCACAATTAAATAAAAACAGATTACTGCCTACTATGGACCACGTCTACATTTATTTAATGTCTGGAGGCTGTAGATCCCCACAAATACAAAATTTTTAAGCTTTTGATAGCTTTTACATTTTCATGTCTTATGGAAAGAGGTTTCATTGCATTTGTCAGTCTTCTTACAACAAAAGTAACGGACAGGAAATCACTGATGGAGCAGATTTAGGATTAAACCAAAGTAAATTAAAACCAAAGATCAAAAATTTGGAAACAGAATATCACGCTCATCTCTCCCATTAAAAGCATTTTATGTACTAATTTCATTATATATTCATTTTGTGTTTTTTAAAAGTAATAAGTCTTTCACTCTTCACTTCTGCAGTTAAACCTATCAAAGTGAGGAGCACTGTATCAGCTATCAAAAGCACATTCCAAGTTGATGAACCCAAAAGCACATTCCAAGTTGATGAACCAGGAAACTTCAGTGTTCTACCCAAAACATAAAAAAAAAAATTACACATCATCTAGAAGACAAAGAGACTTGGGAACCTGAAATGTACAACTACATATTTAATCTGCAAACCTCTGTACCACCACCAATCAGTTACTTTCCTGTTTCAGTTGCAAATTGAGTGAGAGGAAACAGTCTGTATGCCTCTGTATGAGCCCAAATTTCTTGCAACTTATTTTCACAGTCTTTTTGGTGAAATGCACGTTAGTGGCAGTAGATCATTGTGCAGTCAGGTGCAAATGCTGGTTTCAGTATTTCACAAAAAGAACACATTCTTCCCTCCAGGGCATCCCACTTGACTTCATGAATGTCTCTCTAATACTCACAAGTTGATTGAACGTACTGGCAACAAATCTGGCAGCATGCCTCTGAATTGTTTCAATGTCTTCCTTTAATCCAACCTGTTGGGGATCACAAACACTAAAGCAGTACTCAAGAATGGGTTGTGCAGTAGTGTTCTATATGTGGGCTCCTTTATAAATGAGCTTTCCTTTCCTAAAATTCTCCAAATAAACATGAAAATTACATCCAGATATGTAATTGATGTGACTGTGATCAAGCAGCATACCACTAATATTGTATTTGAATATTACTGCATTGTTTTTCCTACTAATCTTCATTAACTTAAAGTGTTCTACCTTTTGAATCAGATATCATTCATCAAACCAAATATAAATTATGTCTAAGTCATTCTGTGTCCTCCTACAGTCACTCAATGATGATAATTTTCCCATATACTACAGCATCATCAGCAAACAGTTGCAGATTGCTGCTTATCCTGTCCATAACATTATTTGCGTGTAGAGAGAACAGGAGTGGCCCTTTCACACTTCCTTGGGGCCTTCCTGGTGATATCCTTGTTGATATTGAATACCAGCCATTGAGGGCAACATGTTTAAGAAGTGTGCAAGCCACTCAGTTGTATGGGAACCTATTTTTTGTGCTTGGATTTTGTTAACAGTCAGCAGTGGGGCTCTGTATGAAGCACTTTAAGGAAATCTAGGAATATGGAATCTGCCTGTTGACTTTTATGCATGGTTCACAGGACATCATGTGAGGAAAAGGAAAACTGATTTTTGCATGAGCAATGGGTTCTAAATCTATCCTAATTTGTAGACATGAGCTTTTCAGTCTCAAGGAAATTTATTATATTCGAACTTAGAATATGTTCAAGAATTCAGCAGCAGACCAGTATTAAGGATATTGATCTATAACTTTGTGAATCCATTCTTTCATCCTTCTCATATACAGGAGTTACCTATGTTTTTTTCCAGTTGCCTGGAGCTTTGTGCTGGGTGAGATATTCACGATAAATGTAAGATAATTAAGGGGCTCATACCTGTAATACTGAATTGGGATTTCATCTGGACCTGGTGACTTATTTGTTGTAAATTCTTTCAGTTGCTTCTCTGTACAAGGAATGCCTATTACTATGTTGTCCATATGGGAGTCTGTGTGATGGTCAAATGATGGTATGTGTAGCTCCTCCTGTGTGCTTGGTTTCTTAAATGAAAAATATAAAACTTCAGCTTTCATTTTATTACCTTCTATTGCTACAACAGGCTGGTCAATTAGTGACTGGATAAAAGTCTTTGACCCATGTAGCACCTCAG
Source organism: Schistocerca americana (assembly GCF_021461395.2). Classification (NCBI taxonomy): domain Eukaryota; kingdom Metazoa; phylum Arthropoda; class Insecta; order Orthoptera; family Acrididae; genus Schistocerca; species Schistocerca americana. The sequence goes on along the minus strand of NC_060121.1, from coordinate 316,013,266 downwards.
CATTTTCTGAACTTTGTTTTTAAACTACAGTGACTCTTTTCCATTCTTAATTTACTTGCGGCACATACTCCTCCAGATCATGATTTACAATCAGTTTAAGCTTTGTCCATAATTCCACTATGGTCGTCATATTGAAACTAAATGGTGTCCACTCATTGCCTAGGTAGAATGCTAACAACTGCTTATCTACACTTTCTAGTGTAAATACTCTCCTAGCCTTCTCGACAGGCTTATTAACTTTATAGCCATCATCGATATGATGACATCATGAACACTAATCCATGTGTCTATACTGATGCTGAAGAAAAGAAATTTTAACAACAAAGCTGCTGTTTATTACTGGCTGTCTAATTTTAGGCTTTGCCCATTTTCACAAGGCACATATTTAGGATATTGTTGGTATCCACAGTTCTATTTATGTCCTCACACTCAAATGAATCTCTTATCTTCACCATCCAGCCTGATGTGATGGTTCAAATGGCTCGGAGCACTATGGGAGGTCATCAGTCACCTAGAGTGTAGAACTACTTACACCTAACTAATGTAAGGACATCACACACATCCATGCCCGAGGCAGGATTCGAACCTGCGACCATAGCAGTTGCGCGGTTCCAGACTGAAGAACCTAGAACTGCTCGGCCACCGCAGCCGGTGCCTGATGTGATCCATGTGACAATGATATTTTATGCATAATGGTGAATTTGTTCTTATTGTATTACACTGTGTGTCACTCTGGATTCTTCATCGTAGGTGTTATCATAATTTTGACAGATGCTGATGCAAGCCAGCATAACACACAAAGTAATCCAATAAGAATAAATATTCAGTTGTGTATAAGAGATTGTTTTGCATGGATCACAGCAAGCTGAACAATGGAGACATGAGATTCATTTAAGTGTGATAACAATAGGACTGTCCACACCAACCATATCCTAGATGCAAATAAGTGGCTTGCAGAAACAGGAAAGGCCAAAAGCTAGTCAGCCAGTAAATAAGCAGCAGTCAGCAACTTTGTCATTAAAATGTCTTTCCTTTAATATCTGAGACCTGCAAGACTTGATATGCTGAAAATGTTGATATACTGAAAATGTTGATATACTGACACTGTTGATAAGGTCATGCCTGTTTGTAGCTACAAGATCTAAACTACTCCCATTGCATGTGGGTTGTGAAACTATCTACTCAAGTCTGTCTTTGGAAAACATGTTCAGAACTGCTTCACAAGACTGTCTATCCATATCAGGTACATTAAATCCATAGATGTCACAAGCCTATCCTCAACAGGTTAAAGTCCCATTCAGTAAATTTTTCATGATCAGGGCATTTTCATGCTATTTACTTTAGACACAATTAGAATGATTCTGCAACTAGTATAGCAAAATTGAGTGGCCAGAAAAAACATCTAGTGATTAACTTGAGTCATATCCAGGACACTTCACAGTCAGTCTGAATTTTGACCTCAATAAACACTGCAATGAACACTGCAATGAACACTTCCCCCCTCCTTATGGTGTCTAATCTGTCTTTCTGATAAACATTTCATGCCTTATTAATGAGAATATTTTGAGCATGACAATTTACCTGCAGGGCAGTAAGATCTTGGTTACAAATGCTTTGGCAATTTACTGTTAAAATTTGGACTGTAAAATGTCTTTAGTTAAAAATGCTACTAAATTTTCTGATATTTGTACAAGTATTTCAATCTGGTACTATGTGAGAAAAAAATATTTTCATGTTTTTATTTTATTAATAAGATAGTCGCATCCCAATATTTTCTGATGAGTAACAGGGTCTCTGTAAAGTTGTTATTGTGGAAGTCCAGCCAGCTAAGGGTTTTATACAGCTGTTAAACATTTAATTTTCCAATTACGTCATTTCACAATTTTAAATATTTGTTGTATCAATATAATGGAAGGAAACATTCCACGTGGGAAAAATTATATATAAAAACAAAGATGAGGTGACTTACCGAACAAAAGCGCTGGCAGGTCGATAGACACACAAACAAACACAAACACACACACAAAATTCAAGCTTTCGCAACAAACTGTTGCCTCATCAGGAAAGAGGGAAGGAGAGGGGAAGACGAAAGGAAGTGGGTTTTAAGGGAGAGGGTAAGGAGTCATTCCAATCCCGGGAGCGGAAAGACTTACCTTAGGGGGAAAAAAGGACAGGTATACACTCGCACACACGCACATATCCATCCACACATACAGACACAAGCAGGTGTCTGTATGTGTGGATGGATATGTGCGTGTGTGCGAGTGTATACCTGTCCTTTTTTCCCCCTAAGGTAAGTCTTTCCGCTCCCGGGATTGGAATGACTCCTTACCCTCTCCCTTAAAACCCACTTCCTTTCGTCTTCCCCTCTCCTTCCCTCTTTCCTGATGAGGCAACAGTTTGTTGCGAAAGCTTGAATTTTGTGTGTGTGTTTGTGTTTGTTTGTGTGTCTATCGACCTGCCAGCGCTTTTGTTCGGTAAGTCACCTCATCTTTGTTTTTATATATAAATATTTATTGTTATTTAATTAAAAGTGGAAATTATAATATTATTTTTATCTTTTTGCAGATTGAAGAAATTGAAATTGAAATCTTATTAAAGCAGCATTCAGCCAGAAACACTCCCAACATAGCAACAATCATCGCATTCTCTCATAGAATATCTTGCCTTGTTGCTACTGATATTCTTGAACAACAGAATTTAAAAGTAAGTAAATTCTGTATATAATACATGAGCATATTCATCAATAAGAATAACGGTGTTGTGAACGATAAGTACACATGTAAGCCAGTAGCAAATTCTTTAAGATACAATATTCATTCCTGCAGACAAAGCAAATAACAGAAGTAAGCAAGCAGGAAAAATAAGAGAAGATTCTCTCTCTCTCTCTCTCTCTCTCTCTCTCTCTCTGTGTGTGTGTGTGTGTGTGTGTGTGTGTGTGTGTGTGTGTGTTTGTGTAGGTGTGTAGGGGAGATGGCAAGCAGATTAATATTATTATTACAGTAATTGCCATTAAAACTGCAACACCCTAAATGTAGCATGCTAAAAATGTCAAATTGACACATGTATACCACATGCTTAACATGCTTGAATGTGCAAATGATTAGCATTTCAGAGTAACAACAATAAGTAAGTAGGAGTGACTCCATCTACATTCTGTGCATAAGGAACAGTTATACAGCGGACTCCTCATTCAGAAATCATACTTAAATAAGAGCTGTTTAAGAAAAGTTGTGTTATAACTTGTGTAAAAAGGAGAAATTTCTTCCAGTATATGTTAGAATTTGTCACCGGCAGGATTGTGGCACATCAAGATTTTGCTTCATCATTTTGCAATATTGCTGCTCACATTGGTTGGAATCCCATGGCTGTCATGTGAATATGGGATCAATGGATTCAGGAGGACCACATGCAATCAATGGATTCAGGAGGAGCATACTTAACACCACGCAGGAGCTCAACATCCCCATGTAACTAGCACCCCATAGGAAAGAAATATGATTTTCTTGGTCATGCAGAACTGTACAGTCACATCACATACCTCGAATCAGAAAAAGAGTTCATTTGCAGGAGGACAAGTATCCACACAGACAGTGTGATGATTTATGGTGGACCATCAAATTTGACTTTGGTGACCACTGTTACAGGTTCCATCAATACGGCAGCAGATGGAAAAGTGCTAACAGTTATATACACAACAACAACACTGGACACAGTAGTGTCATGATGAAGTCCTTTCAGACAAGTCCTAGTTCTGTGTAGAGCATCATGATGGACCATCTGTGGAGATTCTGAGGAGAACACACTTTGCCAGATTGTATTCATGATCATCATGAAGATGTGATGGGAATGGGTGCATTGAATATACAACACAATCATAGCTGGTTTTTATAGTCTGTAATATGGGAAGCCATTACATTTCATACATATTAAAGTTAGTGGTAGTGCCTTATCTTTGAGGTTTCCATGAAGTTTTCATTCAACAAGGTAATGCAAGACTGCATATTATCTGTGCTGTCCTGATGGCCCACAATATGGTTGGTGTTCGATTGTTGCCATACCCAGCATGTTTTTCACATCTCTCACCCATTAAAAACATCTGGTAATGGGTCGCAGGGAGACTGACATGCTACAACTAGCCAGCAACTATGACTGATAAACTCTGGGATAGAGCTCAAGCAGTGTGGAATGATGAGCCTGTATTTATCATCCAAGCTCAGTCTGACATGATACCCAGCTGTTTTAGAGCCATTGTTGCTGCCAGAGTTGACAGCTATATGTGCTAAATTTTACACCATGTATACCCTCAAATTATCTACAAATACAATAATGGGAAAAAATTGCAACATTACTAAGGAGTTGATGACAGAATCAAAAGTTGGTAGATATGTTTCTACATCTGAAAGATGATTCTGTTCAAATTTCACACCAGTTGCATTAGAGTGTCACTGCTAGTGCCATTGTGAGGTTTCAAATCAGGTTTGTTTTAAATACGCACTGTAATTGTCATGAATGTTAGTTACCATTGAGATTTGATGTGGTGATTTGATGTCAGTCAAGAATGCCTTTAAGGTGACAAATACACCATGATCAACAACATTCTGAGTCTGAGGGACATCATTGGATGACAAGTCGAGTATCATTCAAAAGTCGAGTATCATTCAAAAAAATGATCTTCACTACTTTTGGCTAAACTAACTTTCGCATAGAAAGGGGTGATTTTTGCTGCCACGTAAATCTTTGGTCACTTCTCCAAAAAAGAAAGAAAGAAAGAATTATGGCATTTAAAGAAACCTTTTGTGAAACTGGCATATTCCACATCATTACAAATTGTCATATCCATGATCTATGGAACAAGTCTTAATCTAATCTATAAACCATTTTAAGTTGCAGGGACTTTGTTAAAAAGCAGTATTGAATAATGTTTTGTTTTGTGTTTCTTCTCAAGATAGCTAAAGTCATCTAACAAGTGTGTTGTGTATTGTCTATTCTATACCATGAACTTCAGCTGAGAAGTTTGGATACATTGAACTGTGTTATTCACAAAACAATTAAGTTTAAAATTTATGCATTGCTTACACTACTATCAAATTTATCGCCTTAGCTTTCTTGAAAGGCATAGTTTTGATGAATAAAAAGTACATTTATAATAATTATAAGTCACTCAAAACCCAGGCTAAGGGAGACCCACCTATTACGAGAAAGAAAATCTAAGATCTTTAGAGTGACTCCACTTTCACAACCTCCAGCAAAAGAATTGCTCCCTCCAGATGAAGGAGCCTGTTGTCCCAAAAACTAGGAGTATTACGATCTGTTTTATGTATTTTTACTAGCAGTGCATTAAGTTATGTTATTATTACTTACTCATTTGTTTCTGTAAGGTGTGACATTCTCTGTCTCATTGACACTAATAGTCCAGTATATAAACACAGAGTATTTTGACATGATCTAAAAAGTTTTCAAAACATCATTTGCAATAGTGTTTAGGTAGTATTTCAGCAAATCATCTTGCAGCTCTTCTTTCAGGTGCAAATAATCACACTGGACAAAAAATTTATCCTTGGGAGACATCAGACAAATACCTGAAGGGAGTCTGCAAGAGTCTTCAAGAATACCCTATCCAAATGAAGCCACTCAGTGACTGGATCCTATACAACTATAAAATTTTGGTGATGGTGATTGTTATTGTTGATTTTTGTCTTTTTCCAAATAGTCTCAGAAGTTGTCTATGGTGGGGTGTTACAATGCTACCCTGTGGGGCAAAGGTGCCCCCTGTGCAACTCTAGTCATGCTCGTGGACACGAACAAGTAATGTAGGCTATCCACCAGATGCCCCTGTTGCATGTGTTATGCACAGGCCCAAACCTCTTGGCCATCCCTGCTTGTTTGTGCTTGACCAGTGCAGTACATTTGCATGTGGTACAGCCTGGATGCAAGACTGCCCACACATCAACTGTTTTCGTACCCCCCTACTTGTGCCTGTGTGCATGCTGCTGCCTGCAGGGGGGCACACTCAAGTTAGAAAAGCGTGATCTGTGGGATTAAGATTGAGTGATTTAATGAACCAGTTGATGTGTAGGAGAGTGTCTGTTTGCTGAACCAGGAGTGTTTGTATGCAGGCCTGTTATCACAGCTGTTGTCATCCTGGAAGACAATTGTGACCACAACATATTCATCATGAAGAAGTAGGAGAAAGAGCAACACTTGGGCTGTGGAAACAAACATGCTGATTCACATTCTTGGTAACCTGAATATTTGGCCAAAGGTGTGGTTTTTTTTATATTTGTATGTGTCTGTGTGTATATATATACACACACACACACACACACACACACACACACACACACACACACGCACACGGAATCAGGTCTGGGCTGAACTACACCCTCCACACACTGTGAACTGAACACCTCACTGGAACATCCGACCACTTGACATTTTGTATCATTTTAAAAGGAGGAAAAGCATGATTCACAGACCACGCTACATACCTTCAGTCAGTTACTGTCCAGTTTTTGTGTTGTTTGAGCCATTGAAGACATGCATCTCTAAGTGCCACTGTGAGCAGTGGCCATTCACAAGGTACCCTTTACAATGTTCACAAGGAAATTGGTTGAGATGGAACTGCGTTCAGAAGCAGCAGCCATTCCTGTTGAATTTGAAACCTATTGTCATTGGCAAGATAAGACACTCGTGTCCAGTCTTTATTGGTTAGGATATTTTTAAGGCCACTCTTGTTATGTTGCAAGCAGTAAACTATTGCTAGTGGACATGTTTGACAGTACATGCTTATCAACCAACATATCCAGCAATTTCATTAACAGTGTGGTCTGCAGCACATTCAATCATTATAGCTCCTTTCTGCCATCTTGTCATGTCTCCACACCACTCATCTTACTATGCAGATTTCCTGCAACTGACTGCCATGACACATCAGCAGTGCTCCAAACAGTGCTCCAAACAGGCCATTGTGCTCTTTTAATGTGGTGACTAATATGTTGTCTGGTGAGTTTTATGTCTAGTGTATGTTGCTGAAAACTTGTATGATCATTACTGATTGTGCATAGTTTGTAGTTTTAACTACTGCACTTGTGTTTCTGTGTATTACACACGTACCATATAAATTTTATTTCTCATTAAAGTAGTAATGAAAGGTTATTATTCTTGCCAATTCCATTGAACACTATGAAATTATTGAATACTTGGTATAGCTACTGATACCTTATCAGTAATATCAGAAAGAGTATATGGACAGTATCACAGAAAAAACACTTCTTCTCATGATAAATGACATCATCATTCTGGAAACAATCTAACATTTTTGGTCTTCAGTGTGTTTCATTAATTACTTAGCATCCTCTTCTGACTTAGAGGGATCTTTTCTGGCAGGATGAGAGCCACTACCTTCCATTTGCAATGCAGTGGTGCTACCCTGATACAACAGAAACCAGCTTCACGCAATAGTCATAATTAGCAGTTAAATATTATTGTTGCTGCAACAATGCAAGCTTCAGTCACAAAATGCAAATGCAGCATGGAAAGGCGTACAGCTTTCTTAAAATAGTGGCACTAAGATGGCAAATGCCAAAGACATTAAATCACCAACAGATCAGACATAACAAAGAGAAGCCAAACAGATCTGGACTTTAAAAGCAGTCGGATAAAACAGAATGTTACAAATCTGATTTTATATGAAGAGTGACTCTGTTCTATACTTCCTGAAAGTAAGTATCTTATATACAACCGTGATTTTATGCTAAACCAATGAACAACATATTTTATCCTCTGCATTGATTTATTTGGTATACACAGACATCAAAATGTTGGGACTGTTTCGAATAGTTCATGTAAACAACACTGTAATTAATGCATTTTATACAGCAATATCCCATTTGCAATAGTGACCTCAGTGATAAAAGTTGGAAATAAAAATGTGGTTACTAGAATAAAGAACTAAAGTAAAATATAGGAGGCATGTAGAACCTGCTTTTGTAGTTTTTAATATATTTTACCTATAATGTATTTTCAGTAGAGGAACTTTTCTGAAGAAAGTTGTGAAAAGTAAATACAGTATCAAAAATGTAAGTATAACACTTCCTTAAAGACAAAATAAGTCTTCACAAATTTTAGAATGTGCAGCTTTTGTTGTATTAGAGTACAACAAAGAAAAGCAAGACACTCTGGAAACAGTCATTTACTATCATCTAGATTTACAATTTAGTGACCCCATCAGCAATGCAAGTGGAAGATGCAAACATATCATTATGTGTAAAAGTCAGACACATCCAGCAGTGAGGGCACCAGCAGTTGGAGCACTGTTGCTAGTGCTGGCTGGTCACATGTAAATATCACAGTGCCATCCACCAGTGATCTCTTCCTCACTTGCTGAACTCTGACTCCTACTAGGCATAATGGACTTTGATTAATATCATACTAACGGAATCTATGGACAGTATGCCAGTAGTGCTTTGACTCTTTTTGGGTACTATGTCACATTTATTTGTATTTGGCTTATATTAAGTTCTGCCATAAACTATTAGTGTTTGGTTTTATGTCCCAATTAATAGTTTTTATTTGTTGTTACATAAGTTCATTTGTATTCAGTAGATGTTTTTGGTTCAAAAGTGAGGCTTACAATATTCATATTCCTTTTTCAAGCATTAAAAACTTTTACCTACTGAAAGTGGTATAAGGAATGCCCTAATGATTAGTTACAGTATTTGCCAGCCGAAAACAGAGTACACTTTGTGAACCTACTAATGTTACACTGATTGTTTCACCTCTTTGCATCTACACTAATTTTTAACTGACTCATGAATGTAACATTGGGTTCAAATGCGTAAAATATAATTAAGTTATAAAGTATTTCATTATTTTTCTCTGTTTTATGTTAAACGGCGTTTCAATTAATATTTTCCTTTTTTTAAAGTAAGCTTATGCAAAGAGCTTAGGAACTTCTAATCACAAGAAGTTATATATCACAGGAAGTTATATATCCTACTTGCACTAGGAGCAATTAGATGAGAGATTTGTTACATTGTGAAATTCACTTCTTACTTGCTGTAGCACTGTTTGAGCAAATTAATTATATGAGAATACTGTACCATTTCACAATTGTATTTTAGAACAGTTCTGACAACCTGTATCTTTTTTGTGAATGCAAAATTACAGGTAATTTTAGAGAACCTTGTGCTGCATGATGTGGCTTAGGGGCTCAGTGGCAAAGTCCCAGACTACAGATCCAGAGATCTTGTGCTCAATGTGGAATACTTTCCAGGATTTTTATCTGCCACATTTTCCTTCTTTCACTTCCGGCAACTTTTATTAATGTGAAAAATGCTGAGATGCACCATGGTTTGGCACCACATTTAACTGTTGGTGCACCTATAACTGGTTGGGTAAATCAATTCAAACATCTTAGGAAAAAAATGGCATACCGTACCACCTTTATTAGTAACATACATAGTGAAGTACTGTGAGGTTCAAACCAACCTTCAGATTGATGAAAGCTGTACCTTTTTATGTGATACACACACAGATATTTATGAAAGAAATAATGATGAGATGAACATGTGCTACAAAATATATTTTCACTTTACTCCCAGTAAGTAAACCTTCTCTTATTCTCTCTGGTTAGGTGATTTTCTTCCTACAAAATCCCGTACATACAGTAAGAGGATCACCTTTTAAGTTGTACAAATAGTCAATAGATGGCACTACTGAGATATGACATTACTATTGTTTTAAAATTTATCTGTAAAAATTATCCATTCCTGGCAGATTCCACATAATTTGACTGATGCTCATACACAGGCTCATATCAATTTATGTAAAAAAAAAATAAAATGCAAAATCCACTTGAATCACCACAACAAGAGATAAAACTTGGATACATTCATATGAGCCAGAAACTAAGCAGTGGTCAGTTGTTTTGTGTGGATGTTCCAAAATGAACCTAAGCGAGCAAAAGTGGTTTGCTTGTCAAATGCTTCCAAGGAAATGAGCACTCATTTCTTAGGTTATGTTGGATAAGTCATGAGCATTGATTTAGAGGATCAAAGGACAGTTAATTCTGAATGGTACACAACAAATCATAGATGAAATCAGGAAAAACAACTGGAAATGTCACATTATGAGAAAGCTCACAGTAACACAATGTTTAAAAAATGAAATATTTTAAGGAGAAAAACACTGAATTTATGTCTCATTGCCCATATTCCCTTGATTTGTTGCCCAACAATTCTTTTTGTTCCCTTATGTCAAACAAAAAGTGTGTAGACAATGATTTTCATCCCATCAAGTAGCTATTGAATCCTTCCAAAATTATGCTTTTGAAGTACCAGCATCATTGTGGAAAAAATGTTTCCAGAATTAGTTCAATCTAATACAGTAGTGTGTAAATTTTGAAGGGTAATAATTTGAGAAACAGTGAAAACATGTGTTTACAAAAATGTTTTTCTTTCATTGTTTTTGTAACAGCTTTGTACTTTTCCTAATCTGTTGTCTTCCACAATCTTCTCGAGATGTTAAATACCTTTGCTCAGCATAGCTGTTTCTGTCTCAGTCCGTCTAGTATAATGTTTTACCATATGTTCCACTATCATGAGAATAAACTTGTAGCATTGCTAAGTTTTGTGTTTTGCTATCTTGCTATATGTCACATTTTTTTACTCATTCAGTAAATATATTCTACTCCCCATTTCTGTCTCTGTCTATAGCAATTAGATTACTATAAAAGACTGATACGAGGGTTTATTTGTCTCACATTATAAAGCAGTCTTTCTTCTTCTCCCTTATAAATGACAGAAAATTTTGCAATCTTCATAGGTATCAGTTGCAAAAAAATGTGTTAAGTGTTACCATATGGTGTCTTTTAAAAGCTTTTTGATTGCTTAGATAAAAGAATAGTGCTTTGTAGATATTAACATATAAGCTTTTCCCATTTTATTCCAATCAATTTGTCATTATTGATAGTATGTTATATATAGATTTTTCCAAAAAAAAATTGTGTTCCCATCAACAATATTTGGAGTGTAAGTCATTTTATATCAATAAATTTTCTAGACAAGAAGCCTCCTGATTGTACGGTTCATCAGTGTAGCACAAAGGTGTGATACCCTTCAAAACTTTCAGTCATGTCATAGTGTACTGGAAGGATTACAAAGCCCAGCCATTCATAGACTCCATAAGACCTGGGAACGTGTTCGCAAGGAATATCCATCAAAATACTGGTAAGTATTATTACTAATCCTCAGAATATCCTCATACACAGTATTTGTATGTAGTATCTCTACATACAAATGACATGATGCTCACAGATCTTCATCTACAGTTATAGTGTCACTGCCTCTAGATTGCAGAGTCCTGGGTCCAATCCCCAGCCAGATCAGAGATTTTCTTCATTTAGGGATGGTGTGTTTGTATTGTCCTCATCATGTTATCTCGTTTTCATCAATGAGCAAATTGCTGAAATAGTGTCAAGTAGGAAGACTTGCACCAAGCAGCCAAAAAACCTGATGGGGTCTCCCAGCCAATAATTCCACTGAATAGAATAGAAGTTTATCATCTTGTAATATACAGTTTCAAGTCATTGACTTAATGTACAGGAGACTCTTCAAAACATGATAATTGGTTTACAATTTTTCTTGTAATAGCATTAATATAACATACTGTACTGGATATGTAATTAATTTGCAATTAACATTTTTTCTTAAAAAGTAACAAACTTTTAAAAATTAACAGTCCTAAGTTCTTGCTCTCTCCTTCTCAAATTTTCAGGTTGTCCTTCATTAATTCTTCTACTGAATAGTAACATTTCTGCACTAGTGACTCTTATAAGGTTTAGTTTTAGGATTTATAAATTTATACCGAGAAATTCTCTTCCTTTCACTTTATTATAAATTTTCGTACCCGTGTACTGTGGAGTTTGAGCATAAAGTTTTAAATGGTGGGTTGACAGCATGAATTATTTTTATTTCTGGTGTTGTAGTCATGCTAACAATGATTTGCTACAAATGAATCAGGGTCACTATGTACAAAGATAATCAGCTCGTAGATGTATAGTAAGGGAACACTTGATATGCTTAATCAAACAATGGAAAATGCAGGATGGAAATATTATGAGAAGGAAAGTTGCTACTCACCATATACCGGAGATGCAAAGTTGTAGACAGGCACAACAAAAAGATTTTCAATCTTAAAGCTTTCGGCCAATGGCCTTTGTCAGCAATAGATAGACAGACAGACACACACACACACACACACACACACACACACACACACACACACACACACACACACACACATGACAAAGGCCATTGGGCAAAAGCTCTAAGTGTGAATATCTTTTTGTTGTGCCTATCTGCAACTCATCATCTCTGCTGTATGGTGAGTAGCAGCTTTCCTTCTCATAACATTGTTACTTAATATACTTAGATTTTTTAGGAGTGGGCAACATGATTTTCTTCACCTTACGTTGTTCATATTTCTAATGATGGTTTTCTGAAGTTTTAACATTCAACACATATGGTTTGAGTTACCCCAAAATACATTTCCATACCTTATTACTGTTTCGAATCAGGTGTGATATACAACTTTTCTTATGTCCATATTGGCACCATTGTACAAAACCGTCATTTTATATGCTAGGCTATTTAATTTATTTACAGGGCACTTTACAGGGCTATTACAAATGATTGAAGCGATTTCATAAATTCACTGTAGCTCCATTCATTGACATATGGTCACGACACACTACAGATACGTAGAAAAACTCGTAAAGTTTTGTTCGGCTGAAGCCGCACTTCAGGTTTCTGCCACCAGAGCGCTCGAGAGCGCAGTGAGACAAAATAGCGACAGGAGCCGAGAAACCGTATGTCGTGCTTGAAATGCACTCACATCAGTCAGTCATAACAGTGCAACGACACTTCAGGACGAACTTCAACAAAGATCCACCAACTGCTAACTCCATTCGGCGATGGTATGCGCAGTTTAAAGCTTCTGGCTGCCTCTGTAAGGGGAAATTAATGGATCGGCCTGCAGTGAGCGAAGAAACGGTTGAACACGTGCGAGCAAGTTTCACGCGTAGCCTGCAGAAGTCGACGAATAAAGCAAGCAGGGAGCTAAACGTACCACAGCCGATGGTTTGGAAAATCTTACGGAAAAGGCTAAAGCAGAAGCATTGCCATTTACAATTGCTACAAGCCCTGACACCTGATGACAAAGTCAAACGCTTTGAATTTTCGGCGCGGTTGCAACAGCTCATGGAAGAGGATGCGTTCAGTGCGAAACTTGTTTTCAGTGATGAAGCAACATTTTTTCTTAATGGTGAAGTGAACAGACACGATGTGTGAATCTGGGCGGTAGAGAATCCTCACACATTCGTGCAGCAAATTCGCAATTCACCAAAAGTTAACATGTTTTGTGCAATCTCACAGTTTAAAGTTTACGGCCCCTTTTTCTTCTGCGAAAAAAAACATTGCAGGACACGTGTATCTGGACATGCTGGAAAATTGGCTCATGCCACAACTGTAGACCGACAGCGCCGACTTCATCTTTCAACAGGATGGTGCTCCACAGGACTTCCATCATGATGTTCGGTATTTTTTCAACAGGAGATTGGAAAACCGATGGATCGGTCGTGGTGGAGATCATGATCAGCAATTCATGTCATGGCCTCCACGCTCTCGTGACTTAACCCCATGCGCTTTCTTTCTGTGGGGTTATGTGAAAAATTCAGTGTTTAAACCTCCTCTACCAAGAAACGTGCCATAACTGTGAGCTCGCATCAACGATGCTTTCGAACTCATTGATGGGGACATGCAGCGCGGAGTGTAGGAGGAACTTGATTATCGGCTTGATGTCTGCCGAATCACTAAAGGGGCACATATCGAACATTTGTGAATGCCTAAAAAAACTTTTTGAGTTTTTGTATGTGTGTGCAAAGCATTGTGAAAATATCTCAAATAATAAAGCTATTGTAGAGCTGTGAAATCGCTTCAATCATTTGTAATAACCCTGTATATCTGAGCCCCATATAGATTTTTATCCAGTTGCAGACCTAGGAATTTCACACAGCTAGCTTCCTGCAAATTGTGGCTTTTGTGATTGATTTGAACACCATTCAATTTTGCTTGTTTTGATTTAAACTGCATTTACTGAATCTTTTCCATGTTTAATTTTAATACATTTAAATCAATCCAGATATCTAATTTTTCTAAAGTATTTAATACAGTTTGAGGAATTTATCAGTACTTGCACTTTCAATGATCACAGATGCGTCAACTGCAAAGAAAAATGAGTGACCCTCAATATTAAGTGGTAGATCATTTATGTAAAACAGAGACAGAATGGGATCTAAGACAGAACCTGGGGGTACTTCTTGTGAAATGGTTTTCCATTTTGAAGTTTAAGTTCCTGTACCTGATGATATAACCACTCTTTGTCTTCAGTTGGTCTGGTAGGACTTTAGCCATTCTAATGCAGTACCCCTACTTCCATATTTTTCCAGTTTATAGAGTAGCAAGGAACGGTTCACACCATCAAAGGCCTTTGGCAGGTCACAAAAAATTCATCTAGACAGGAGCTAATTTTATCTACAAAATGATTTATAGCAGATATTGTGGTTTTACCTTTTTGAAATCCATACTGTTTTTTTTTCTAAGATTATTGTAAATTTATATGAAGCTTTGAATTTTTATCATGACTCCCTGTTTTAACTGTATTATTGTGTACTTTAGTATGACTAGAAAATAACCTTCTTGGGGGGCCTGTTTAACTGTTGTAAATAGAGGCTGTGCAATTATTTTAGAGACTGTTTTTAACACTTTTGTTGGTATCCTGTCCCATAGTGACAGTATCACATTTACTATATCTTTTACAGTAGTTTTGCTGAATGTACTGAAAGTTCACCTTGAAGTTGCTCAAAGCTAAAGAAATGTATCTTATCTGGGTAACTTTTTAGATTGATGTTTGATTTGTTTGCATCTATAAAGAGTTCATTGAATAATTCTGAAATTTGAGCAGGATTTAATTTTGCTTGTTTTGATTTAAACTGCATTAACTGAGTCTTTTCCATGTTTAATTTTAACCTGTTTAAATAAAGTATTTCATAAATATAATGGCTTCTACCTGTGGAATCTGTTTCAGTTTTGATCAATGACCATACTGCCTATGATTTGTTTTGACTATCCAAAATAAATCTATTATTCATCAGTTCTTTTGCTTCCTTTACAACTTTTTGAAAAGTTCTGTTTTTTGCATAGGTAACAAAATCAGGACTTCTAGTATTTTTTAATTTCCTGTGTAGCTGTCTTTCTCTTGCAGTAGAGATTTTTATTCCTACATGAAGTGCACTTTACTTTATTTCTTACTTCTTTATGATGTACAATAAGGGGGAAAGTTTCATTAAAAACGTTTAGAATTTTTTCACTTTTTTTATGGCTTAATGTCATTAGAAGGGAGAAACTAAACACCATTTTGTGCATGAATACAACTATCCATAAGTGCATATGCATAAATTTATACAGAGCATTCACAATTCCTTTTACAGGCTTTAGGGGTAGTTGAGCGAACTTAGTAGATAAAGTTTTCATAAGGAACATATGTCTGGAAATATATGGTTTGAATATAAAATAAGTTGAAGATTAGATCATTTACAAATCTCCCAGTTCATGTCATGCAGATAAACTGAAAAGAGGGTGCCATCATCAGTCCATGTTGTAATTATGGCATCATTTACAGTTTTCATCTGATTACAACAAAAGCTGCAAGAAGTTGGTATATTCACAACTGGGAGGGTTGACTATGGTGCTCCATTGATGTGCTCCACTCTTGACTTTGAAGAGGACATCCCTCATTTTGTAGAAGAGAATGTGATGACAAGTACTTGAAACATTTCCCATGCCACAGGCTCCTATAGAGCACACAGGTCAGTACTCATTGTCTCTGCTGTGTGCTTACCATGAATTTGGAGATTTGAAAGTGATGTAATCTTCGAACTTATTTTCTACCGAAATGGAACTTTTCTGAACATGGGTTCTGTATCAAAACATTATTTCCCACATCCCCTTTACAATCTGCAAAAGTCTGTAACAGGAATTGTGAAACATCCTGTATATTCCCTTGTGAGCCAAAATATTATGGCCATCTGCTTAATAGAATTTTGGTCCATCTTTGAATTTCATTACAGCAGCAATTCTGTGTGGCATGGATGTAGCAGGTCCTTGGTCAGTTTATGGACATGTGTAGCACTAATTGCTTATGTACAGGTCATGCAATTTCTGTACATTACAGGCCATTTGTTTGGGAACATGGGGCCAGTACCCAATAGTGTCCTAGATGTGTTCCATCAGGTTCATATCAAGTAAGTTTGGCAGCCGGTCTATCAACATGAGTTCACTATCACGCTCCTTAAACCACTGCAGCATGATTGTGGACTACTGGAAAATACCATTGCTATGGAGGAAAATTTCAAGTATGAAGGGATAAAGATGGTCTGTAATAATGCTCAGATTGTCAACAGCTGTTGTGGTGCATTTGATTACAACCACAGATCCCATGAAAACCCAAGTGAATGTCACCCTCTGGCCCCATGGTCTGTGGCATGGTTCACGTTTCTAGAAGCCTCTTGCCAGGATACTGGTGTATCTGGACACAAGTATCAACTTAGTGTAACAATAACAATAAAGATGATTCATCCAACTAGGCAATCATTGAGCCACAATCTAATCTCATTGATCCTTTGCATACTGTAGTTGTAATTGACAATATCATTGGATCAGCATGGGAACAAACTGGGGTCATATGCTACATATGCCCCAGATTCAACAATGTGCATTGAATGTTATGCTCTGAAATATTTATTCCTGCACATGTATTGTACTCTTTCATCATATCTGCC
Source organism: Schistocerca americana (assembly GCF_021461395.2). Classification (NCBI taxonomy): domain Eukaryota; kingdom Metazoa; phylum Arthropoda; class Insecta; order Orthoptera; family Acrididae; genus Schistocerca; species Schistocerca americana. The sequence continues at coordinate 315,996,366 of NC_060121.1, read as the reverse complement.
ACAGATCCCCACCAATCATGGTTTACAGAGTGGGCAGGCCTCCAGCCTCCTTGTTCTGTGATGAGGAATGGATTTCCAGCACCTTATGACTTACTTGTTGTTTCACTGCCTGTCAACCACTTCCTATAGTTGCTCACAACAGTAGCACATGAACTGTCTTCTAGCTTTGCCATATCTGAGATGCCACAACAATCTGCCCTTTGTCAATGTTGCTTACATCAGTGCATTTCCCCATTTACAGCCTGTATTGTCACCGAAGTGATTTCTCATTCTTCTATGCTCTGTTTATATGCTCGTACTTTATTCTCTGTAACATGTGCCCTCAGTGCAGTCAGATGGCACTCTATCCTGCAGTGAACAGGGATCATAATATTTTGGTTTATCAATGAGTTAAAGGAGTAAAAGAATAGAAAGATTATTGATGTAGACGTAGATTTTATGGAGCCTTCTCCATGCAAAAATGAAGGATAACTGAGTCTTCAAAACAAGCACTGCATATTTAAGTGAAAAGTTAGAGCTAATACAGAGACTTACCAATAATCATTCTTCCCATATGCCATTCACAAATGGAACAGGGAAGGGGATCATTTAGTGGTACCAGAAGTATCCTCCATCACATACTGTCAGGTGGCTTGCAAATTATTGATGTAAATGTAGATTTTGTGGACCCTTCTCCATGCAAAAATAAAGGATAACTGAGTCTTAAAAACAATGGGTGTTATGGGCAATTTTACTTATTGTTGCATTTATTATATTCATGTTCCATAGAGCCATACAGCAGTGATCTTTCCCTGTATGCGAAACGTATACTGAGGTGCCAAAAGTCACGGAATTGTGGTATGCACATATACAGATGGCAGTGGTACTGCATACACAAAGTAAAAAAGGGCAGTGCATTGGGGGACCTGCCATTTGTACTCAGTTGATTCATGTGAAATGGTTTCTGATGTGAGTACGGCTGCATGTCAGGAATTAACAGCCTCTGAACACGGAATGGTTGTTGGAGGAGATACATGGGGCATTCCATTTTGTAAAATGTTTGAGAATTTAATATTCTGAGAACCACATTGTCAAAAATGCGCTGAGAATACCAAATATCAGGCATTACCTCCACCACAGACAACACAGCGGCCGATGGCCTTCACATAACGACTGAGAGCAGCAGCATTTGCATAGAATTATCAGTATGACAGACAAGCAACACTGTGCAAAATGACCACAGAAATCAATGTGGGATGTACACTGAACATATCCTGTAGGACAGTGTGGCGAAATTTGACATTAATGGGCTGTGGCAGCAGACAAGCAATGTGAGTGCCTTTGCTAACAGCATGTCATCACCTACAGCACCTCTCCTGGGCTTGTGATCATGTTGGTTGTACCCTAGATTACTGAAAAACCTTGGTCTGGTCAGATGAGTCCCAATTTCAGTTGGACAGAGCTGATGGGAGGGTTCGAGTGTGGCGCAGACCCTGCAAAGCCATGGACCCAAGTTGTCAACAAGGCTTTGTGCAAGATGGTGGTGGCTCCATAATTGTTTGGGCTGTGTTTTTGTGGAATGGACTGGGTCCTCTGGTCCAGCTGAACTGATCATTGACTGAAAATGGTTATGTTTGGCTGCTTGGAGACCATTTGCAGCCATTCATGCACTTCATGTTCCCAAACAGTGATGCCATGTCACCAGGACACAGTTGTTCACGACTGGTTTGAAGAACATTCTGGACAATTTGAGCAAACAATTTGACCACCCAGATCACCTGGCATGTATCCCATCAGACATTTGTGTGACATAATAGAGAGGTCAGTTCATGCACAAAATCCTGCACTGGCAACTCCTTTACAGTTATGGACAGTTATAGAGCCAGCATGGCTCAGTATTTCAGCAGGAGACTTCCTATGACTAGTTGAGTCCAAGTCATATTAAGTTGCTGCACTATGCCAGGCAAAAGTAGGTCCAGGACAATATTAGGATGTATCCCATTACTTTTGTCAGCTCACTGTATAGTATTATTTTTTATAAAAATTTTCTTGTACAACATGTATCAATAAAATACTTGACCAGACTGTGACCGAATATTCTGTTGTAATACAAACATAGTATTAATGTGTTTTTATTCAAGAATTTGTCTGTCAGTTCAGTAATATGTTTACAAACTACACAACCAGAATATGATAACAGTCAAATTTACATAATACTTATGTTAGCATTTGAGAAAAAAATAAGTTGTTTATAATAGTTATTTCTTTAACAGACTCACATTTGCAATCTCATCAATAGGAAGACTGAACCAACACAAATTGCCATTATTTTGCTTTTAAAACTGATTGTCTACTTTTTTAAGCACTTAATTTGTATGTGAAGTAAGTTGAAACTTTTAGTAGCAATGTACTTAAAACATTTTTGCTCCAATAACAGATATTTTAATTCATAGAGGATTTCATTATTATGTCTAGTACCATGTATGCAAACTGCCACACTGCATTCATACAGTAAAGCATGTTACCCTTATATGCTGTCATAATTTCCCAGTTTTCTCTGCCACCAAAAGCAGTTAATATTATTTCCTAGATAATCGGGTGCTGCTAAAGGTTTCCAGGCCCTTTGACAGTTACTACCTCATTGTATAAATTTGTTTTGGACTCACCCCATTTTCACATTTATGCTTACCTACTTTTCTCTTTACATGCTCAGATTACCTCAGCCTGTTACCATGCTGCATGTTTTCAGTTGTGCAACCTAGTAAAACACCTAACTGCTTCAGAAATAGTTAACAAATGGGCTATTTTTATCAAAAGAGCACACATTTTTATCACATGTCAAACCTACTGTTCATTTTTTTAAATTTGTACCCTCAATTTATATTTCTATATTTGCATCTGTATTCTGCAATAATGATATAAGACAGGAGGTGCATTATGCACCACAATCATTTTACCATTTGCTATCCCATGCATCATGGGTGATACATAGAAATGTTTCCCTCAGTGTAAGCCCAAATTTCTCTAATTTTATCTTTTTAGTCACTATGTGTATAGTGTATGTTTTAGAAGGTAATATTATGTTCCATGGTTCATAACAAAATTTGAGCTTTCAGAATTTCAGAAGTAAAGCTTTCTGTGATACACAATGTCTTTAGTGTAGTGTTTATTGAATATTTCCGTGTAATGTATTACGGCCAGGTAGTGATGAGCACAACTGGATGAAAACAATCAACTCATTCAGTTGCAGTTTTACTTTTAAGTTATTTATCAATTTTATTGAATTGTTCTTGCATTCTTTTAAGAGAAGCCAGTCTACTGGAACAATTGAATGATAACAGTCGATTCAGTCAACTGTAATTTTACATTTCCGGTGAATTAGTTCTGCATTTCTTTTGAGTGAAACTAGTCACAACGCTCCATCAGTTTCCTGCTCATCATCTTCAAGCAAAATGTTGGGTGCATGTCCAGTTCATTCCTTTATTGCTGCTAGACCAATGCTTCTGCCAAGGACCGATAGGTGGGCCAGTCACATGCCTCCAGAAGAGATGACTCACCTGGTGGGAGGAAGGGGACAGCCCTCTGGCAGGGTGGAAGAGAGTCTGTATTTGTTGAGTCCTCCTGCTGTCTCTCTTTTCTACTATCTGCCCCAACCAGTGCAAAGCTCAGTTGGAAGCCACTTTCCTGGTTAACAAGATTATCACATACTCATATTTCCACTGCCTCTTTGATGACTGAACTCTAGAACTTATTGGTAAGGCATATCATCTTTATTCAAAAACAAAATTGTGTCCATCATTGATATTGTGCTCTGCCACAGCAGACTTGTTGGTTTGCCCAAGGCAAACACTCTTCACATTCTCTGAAAAGCACTGGAAGTTGCATCAATGCATCTGGCTGATGTACTGTGTGCCATGCTTGCAACTGATGCTGTAGACACCATGTGCCTATAAGCCATAGTTGGTTTTTGACTGACCCAAGTATAGACTTGATTTTAACAATTGAGGAGGAAATGGTTTTTATGTTGTTTTTCTCCATTATCCTGTCAATCTTGTCAGTGGGTGGCCCTGCTTAAGGAAGGAATACCAGGTGTTAGGTTTATTCCCCTGCATCATTTTCTTTCTACTTTTTGTTTGGCTGGAGAGCACATCTTATTTGTGTCTTTAAGTAACCATTGTTACAAAATGTTTTGCAACCAGTTTCTGCTCAACCATCAAAATCTAAAATGTTCTTTGCTCATTCAAACACCAACTATGGCTATGGGCACCTGCTATCTACAGCATCAGTTGCAAGTATGACATGAAGTACATCGGCCAAATGTAGTGATGCATCTCACATTGTTGTTTGGAGCATGTGAGGAACATTCGCCTTGGCCAAACTGACGAGTCTGTAGTGGCAAAGCATAATGTCCATTAAGTTGGTTTTTGAACAGAAAAAAATACTGTGTCATGCCAACAGGTCCTGGGGTTTTATAATGAAAGAGACAGTTGAAAATGAGTGCATGTCTATCTTGTCAACTGTGATAGTGGTTTCCAACTGAACTCCTCATGTGGTGTGGTGTCAGCAAAAATGTCAGTACATCAGGAATGCTTGGATATGAAAGCCTCAGATGTAGTGGACAGAATGGACTATCAGCGAGAGGACGTGGTACTTGGATTAGCCTCATCACTACTACTACCACCAGCACCACCACCGGCCACTACACTTCTTCCAGAGGAACGTGATAGATCCACCTGTTGGGTCACTGGCATAGATGTATGTGGTCCAGTGATTATGAAGGAATGAGCTGGACATGAACCCAACAATTCACCTGAAGATCATGAAAAGGAATCTCATATTAATGTTGTACGACATGATAACATGACTCAGCTGATGGTCCGAGAAAATTTCATCAGTCTCTGTTACTTTCATTGACTGAAATAAGGCAGTGGTGCTGCTGGGTACTGGGGATCCAAAGCCCCTGGGTAAACGTTAAGACATCTCTGTGTGTGAACTTAATTATGTAACGAATAAACTAATTCTTCTCTTCCTCGTTTTAAACTGATTAACATATTTCTGCAGATTAAGTTCTTCCAGATGCAATTAATTCTTAATTAATTAAGATGATGTGTTGTTGGGGGTACAAATTTGAGTGTAAAAGTTTCCTTTGGGGTATGCAAAAAAAAGATTTGTGTTATGTTTTAGTAAATTAAAAAACCTTTGAATTGAGCCTTTAAAATCTTTCTCAGGTATTTATTTGTGTGGAAGGCAAATATTTTGTATGGAAAATTATGTCATGGACTATGTTCATACAAATCACATCCGTGCAGACAAGCCTGTTTACATTTCACAGAATGTGAAAAGTAGGAGGTGGAAAGGAGAAAGGTGGAAGGAGTATATAGAGGGTCTATACAAGGGCGATGTACTTGAGGACAATATTATGGAAATGGAAGAGGATGTAGAGGAAGATGAAATGGGAGATACGATACTGCTTGAAGAGTTTGACAGAGCACTGAAAGACCTGAGTCGAAACAAGGCCCCGGGAGTAGACAACATTCCATTAGAACTACTGACGGCCTTGGGAGAGCCAGTCCTGACAAAACTCTATCATCTGGTGAGCAAGATGTTTGAGACAGGCGAAATACCCTCAGACTTCAAGAAGAGTATAATAATTCCAATCCCAAAGAAAGCAGGTGTTGACAGATGTGAAAATTACCGAACTATCAGTTTAATAAGTCACAGCTGCAAAATACTAATGTGAATTCTTTACAGACAAATGGAAAAACTGGTAGAAGCCGACCTCGGGGAAGATTAGTTTGGATTCCGTAGAAATGCTGGAACACGTGAGGCAGTACTGACCTTACGACTTATCTTAGAAGAAAGATTAAGGAAAGGAAAACCTATGTTTCTAGCGTTTGCAGACTTAGAGAAAGCTTTTGACAATGTTGATTGGAATACTCTCTTTCAAATTCTAAAGGTGGCAGGGGTAAAATATACGGAGCGAAAGGCTATTTACAATTTGTACAGAAACCAGATGGCAGTTATAAGAGTCGAGGGGCATGAAAGGGAAGCAGTGGTTGGGAAGGGAGTGAGACAGGGTTGTAGCCTCTCCCTGATGTTATTCAATCTGTATATTGAGCAAACAGTAAAGGAAACAAAAGAAAAATTTGGAGTAGGTATTAAAATCCATGGAGAAGAAATAAAAACTTTAGGTTCGCCGATGACATTGTTATTCTATCAGAGACAGCAAAGGACATGGAAGAGCGGTTGAATGGAATGGACAGTGTCTTGAAAGGAGGATATAAGATGAACATCAACAAAAGCAAAACGAGGATAATGGAATGTGGTCGAATTAAGTCGGGTGATGCTGAGGGAATTAGATTAGGAAATGGACACTTAAAGTAGTAAAGGAGTTTTGCTATTTGGGGAGCAAAATAACTGATGATGGTCGAAGTAGAGAAGATATAAAATGTAGACTGGCAATGGCAAGGAAAGCGTTTCTGAAGAAGAGAAATTTGTTAACATCGAGTATAGATTTAAGTGTCAGGAAGTCGTTCCTGAAAGTATTTGTATGGAGTGTAGCCATGTATGGAAGTGAAACATGGACGATAAATAGTTTAGACAAGAAGAGAATAGAAGCTTTCGAAATGTGGTGCTACAGAAGAATGCTGAACATTAGATGGGTAGATCACATAACTAATGATGAAGTATTGAATAGGATTGGGGAGAAGAGGAGTATGTGGCACAACTTGACAAAAAGAAGGGACCAGTTAGTAGGACATGTTCTGAGGCATCAAGGGATCACAAATTTAGCATTGGAGAGCAGCGTGGAGGGTAAAAATCGTTGAGGGAGACCAAGAGATGAATACACTAAGCAGATTCAGAAAGATGTGGGTTGCAGTAAGTACTGGGAGATGAAGAAGCTTGCACAGGATAGGGTCGCATGGAGAGCTGCATCAAACCAGTCTCAGGACTGAAGACCACAACAACAACAACAGCAGGTATAGTATGAGGTCTGTTCAAAAAATTCTGGAATGTTTGCAATTTCGCTAATGATGTGTTAGAGTGAAATACAGTTGGTATCCCTGCACATGCATGTGTTTAATGTGTAACTGTTGGAAGTTTTGTTGTTGTATGTCCATTAGTTATTGTTCAGTGCTACATTCAGTAGAATGTTACAGAGACACACCAAATGATGCAAGAAAACTACAGTGATGTGTGCTTAAGCTGTATCCAGTGTTACAAATGGTTTGCACAATTTAAAAATGGCTGGACAGAAGTTAACGCTGACCCTCTTTCAGGACACCCTTCGACATCTACCAACAACTTTGAAGGATTAGGTCGTCATGAGTTTGTGCCACATGGACAAACTGTTAATCAATGGTACTATCAGGACGTGTTGTGATGCATGCGAGAAGATGTGAGAATGAAATGGCCTGAAACATGGCAAGACAATTCATGGCTCTTGCATCATGATAACACACCCGCGCATTCATCCCTGTTGGTGCATGACTATTACACAAAAAATGAAGTCACTATGCTGCCTCATCCTCCCTACTCTCCAGACCTGGCCCCTGCAGACTTTTTTTTTATTTCTAAAACTGAAAACCCTGTTGAAAGGAAAAGATTCGCAACGATAGATGAGGTAAAAGAAAATTTGCTGCCAGCGCTTCAAGCAATTCAGCAAGAGGCATACCAAGACTGCTTCTGGTAGTGTAAATGGCATTGGGGGCAGTGTATCAATTGTGGAGGAGAGTATTTTGGAGGAGATCCTGCCCAATAAGTAAAAGGTAAGTGTAGAAGAATTTTGTGGACAATTTCCAGAATTTTTTCAACAGACCCCGTAGTTCACAGCTATGAAGAAGTACTATCTACATTCAAGCATTGGTACTTCAATTTCACAATTAAGCATATCAATATCGATAACTGTAAACAGTCTGTAACAGAGTTCATGCCCTTCTGGGACACTGGGAGCAACGATTGCACTCACTTGACCACAGCACATTCAGTTCTGAACAGAAACAGTCAGTTGGTTTGGTGTTATTGAATCATTATTGAATGCATTCTGTTGCAGCCTCTCATCCTTGTTATTGTCATTCTAATGTTTGATTTTTGTTTAGTTCCAATAAGTAGGCTTTAATCAGTTTTTCACCCATCTTTAAGAATAATTTGCGTACTTAATAATGAACTTAGTATTAGGATCTAAATTTAAAAACAGTCAGTTGCTTGGGAAGTTTACACAAAAAGTAAAAGAGATGTTCAGTTCTTAAACATTGCATCTGTAAATAATTAGTCAGAAGTTACATTTTTATAAATACACTTTTTATTTACCTTTCATTGAAAGGTCATGTTGACAAACCCCTTCATGGCTCATGTATAACCAAAAAAGCTGAACAATATGTAATGAAAGATTCTTACCCCGAAATGGAGTGAAAACATTCAAATAACTAACTTAATCATTAAGTGAAACAACTCAAACTCAGATAGTAAGTGCAAAACATTTGTGTAGCAGACATGGCCAAAGAGACTATTTTCATTTGGTTGTTTCATTTGACTGAAAAGAAAAGCAATGGACTGACAAATTGGTTGTTTAATCCAGCTAGTTGTCTCATCACTACTACAGCATAAAATAATACAAAGAGCAGTTGCATAACACTCTTATATCTGCATCAACCTATCATCCCATTTTCCTCAAAGATTTACTGTGTTCATTTCACATTATGTTTGGTAGCTTGTTTGAAACGCTCTGTCGTAAACATCGAGATCCACGACTGCCTGCATACCAGAAGGCATTTTATCAGGCTAGTCTGAAGCCTCCATTTCTACCTTTCATTGGAGATATCCTAGCAAGAGCTCTGAGAAGAGTGCCTAATTTTCCCTTAAAACTCTTGTCAAAATCTTCACAAGAAAGTTTTACAAGTAAGTACCACAAATTTGAATAATTAAAATATAATATATTTATTCATGCATAGAAGTAATTTTCTGTCCATATAAAAGTTTGTAATATGCATTATGAAATATTAAATTTGAATAATTTCACATCATATTTCAGATAAATGAACCTTCTATCACAGATGATGTTCTACATCTACATAAATACTCTGCAAGCCACTGTACAATGAATAACGGATGGTAACTTGTGCCACTACTATTCATTCCCTTTTCTTTTCCACTCACAAATAGAGCACGGGAAAGACGACTGTCTATATGCCTCCATATGAGCCCTAATTTCTTATATCTTACGTGTAGTGTATGTTGACAGCAGTAGAATAGTTCAGCAGTCAGTTTCAGATGTTGGTTCTCTAAGTTTCCCAAACAGTGTTTCTCGAAAAGAACTTCGCCTTCCTTCCAGGGTTTCCCATTGGAGTCCCTAAAGCATCTTTGTAACACATGTTGTTCAAAGCTACCGTAAAAAATCTAGCAGCCCACCTCTTGAATTGCTTTGATGTCTTCCTTCAATCTGACCTGGTACGGATTCCAAACACTTGAGCAGAACTCAAGAATAAGTCACACAAGTTTCTTGTATGTGGTCTCCTTTACAGGTCAACCACTCTTTCCTAAAATTCTCCCAATAAACTAAAGTCGATTATTCACCTTCCCTACCACAGTTCTCACATGCACATTCCATCTCATATCACTTTGCAATGTTGTTGTTGTTGTTGTTGTTGTTGTTGCGGTCTTCAGTCCAGAGACTGGTTTGATGCAGCTCTCCAAGCTACTCTATCCTCTGCAAGCTTCTTCATCTCTGAGGAATTGCTACAACTTACATCCTTCTGAATCTGCTTAGTATACTCAGCTCTTGGTTCCTCTCTACAATTTTTACCCTCCACACTTCCCTCCAATACTAAATTGGTTATCCCTTGATGTCTCAGAATGTGTGCTACCAACCAGTCCCTTCTTCTAGTCAAGTCATGCTACACATTCCTCTTCTCCCCAATTCTATTCAGTACTTCCTCATTAGTTACGTGATCTACCCATCTAATCTTCAGCATTCTTCTGTTGCACCACATTTAGAAAGCTTCTATTCTCTTCTTGTCTAAACTATTTATCATCCATGTTCACTTCCATATATGGCTACACTCCACACAAATACTTTTAGAAAAGGCTTCCTGAAACTTAAATCTATTCTTGATGTTAACAAATTTCTCTTTTTCAGAAACACTTTTCTTGCTATTACCAATCTACATTTTATATCCTCTCTACTTTGACCATCATCCTTTATTTTGTTCTCCAAATAGCAAAACTCACCTACTGCTTTAAGTGTCTCATTTCCTAGTCTAATTCCCTCAGCATCACCTGATTTAATTTGACTGCATTCCATTATCCCCATTTTGCTTTTGTCGATTTTTGTCTTATATCCTCCTTTGAAGACACTGCCCATTCCGTTCAACTGCTCTTCCGCATCCTTTGCCATCTCTGACAGAATTACAGTGTCACTGGCAAATGTCAAAGCTTTTGTTTCTTTTCCATGGATTTTAATTCCTACTCCAAAATTTTCTTTTGTTTCCTTTACTGCTTGCTCAATATACAGATTTAATAACATCGAGGATAGGCTACAATCCTGTCTCACTCCCTTCTCAACCATTGCTTCCCTTTCATCCCCCTCGACCCTTATAGTTGCCACCTGGTTTGTGTACCAATTGTAAATAGCCTTTTGCTCCCTGTATTTGACCCCCGCCACCTTCAGGATTTGAAAGAGAGTATTCCAGTCAAGATTGTCAAAATCATTCTCTAAGTCTGCAAACGCTAGAAATGCAGGTTTGCCTTTCCTTAATCTATCTTCTAAGTTAAGTCATAGGGTCGGTATTGCCTCGCATGTTTCAACATTTCTATGGAATCCAAACTGATCTCCCCTGAGGCCAGCTTATACCAAACAGTGTTATGCTCAGATATTTAAATGAAATGACTGTGTCAAGCAGGGCCCTAGTAATACTGTATCTGAACATTACAGTTATGTTCTTCCTACTCATCCTCATTAACTTACATTTTTCCACATTGAGGGCTAGCTGCAATTCATCACGCCAACTGGAAATTTTGTCTAAGTCATCTTGCCTCTTCCTACAGTCACTCAACTTCAACACCTTACTGTACACCATGGCATCATCAGCAAGCAACCGCAGATTGCTGCCCACTCCTCCCACCAAATCATGTATGTATATAGAGAACAGACAAGGGTACCCTCAGGAGTCTGTCAGGGAAGTTTGATAGAATGCTAGTTGTTCTCTATATACATAAATGATTTGGCAGGAAAAGTGGGCAGTGATCTGTGGTTGTTTGCCATGATCTACAGTAAGGTGTCGAAGTTGAGTGACTGTAAGAAGATACAAGATGACTTGACAACATTTCCAGTTGGTGTAATGAGCAGCTAGCCCTAAATGTGGAAAAATGTATATGGATGAATAGGAGGAACAAACCTGTAATGTTCAGATACAATGTTACTAGTGTCCTGTTTGACACAATCAAGTCGTTTAAATATCTGGGTGTAATGCTGCAAAGCCATATGAGATGGAACGAGCATTTAAGAACTGTGACAGGGTAGGTGAATGATTGACTTCAGTTTATTGGGAGTATTTTAGGAAAGAGTGGTTCACCTGTAAAGGAGACCGCATATAGATGGTCGTGTGACCTATTCTTGAGTACTGCTCGAGTGTTTGGGATACATACCAGGTCGGATTGAAGGAAGACATCGAAGCAGTTCAGAGGCGGGTTTCTAGATTTGTTACCAGTAGGTCTGAACAACATGTAAGTGTTATGGAAATTCTTCAGAAACTCAAATGAGAATCCCTGGAGGGAAGGCAACATTCTTTTTGAGATTTAGAAGATAATACCCAGCTGAAATCACAGATTGCATCAAATGTTAACAAAAAACAGTTACTTGAAATAAAAGATCATACAATTATATTTGTAGCCTTGGCAATGGCCTTCATTCCATCTATGAGAGAAGTAATTATACAAGAATATATTTTCCATAAAAATGATTTGAACAAATGACTCTTAATGTCCAACAATGGAAAATCCAGGATGAAATGTAAAAATATTATGAAAAGGGATGTTGCTACTCACCATGTAGCGGAGATGCTGTGTTGCACCATATAGTGAAAATGCTGACTCGCCTATCTGTGACTCAGCATCTCCACTATATATGGTGAGTAGGAACTGTGCTTTTCATTAATTGTTATCTTAATATCCATAACTTCAATTGCACTTTGCAGACACACCTGTTTGTTGATTATACTTCATACCTCTGTTACTTCCCCATCCTGTTCCTTTCCTAGATGTTGCATCAGGAAAAGTGAAAGTACGTTACAGTTTAATGTCTCACTGATTTCATTAGTAATGAGCACTATTTCATCCAGAGAAATGAGAAGAGGTGAATCAGCTATGAACAGTCAAAGGAAGCATTCCAGCATTGTCTGGTGCAATTCAAAGAAAATTTAGTTGTGGATGGCCATTTGGGGGATTTAAGACTCTTCTTCCAGGAAAGAAAAAGATTGTTACAGAATAAAATTCATGTACCTTAATGAATTTCCTATCTTGCTCAATATTTTGTGGGAAAAATGACTGGCTATATTCTTCTTTTTTATGTTCATATGTTGATCACCATAGTCTTTGTATGATGCGTACATATCAGATACTGTAATTTAAAAGAAACCGTCTTCATACTGCCAGACACCTTTCTTATGCAGTATCTCAATGGGCTTAACCAGGCACTTCTGTGAAGTGCAGTTCCCACTGAGGCAATACAGCATGCAATACGATACACAATGTGTTGTGTGATAGATGTAGGGATTACCTTCATCAGTATAGTGCATAGAAACATAATCGAAGAGACTGAACTGGTTCACAAGGGGATGACAGAGATACAACACCAAGACATATCTCCGTCACGCTGCCTGGCACAACACGGAGTGCTGGTAACTCCATGCGGCTTTGTCATACGATAAACAGAGGGGTGGAGTGAACCAAATTTTTTGTTGTTAAATGTGCCCCCAAAAAACACTTTATGTAAAAGAAACAAAGATACATCCATCTCTCCAGTTAATTTCTCAGTAAAGGCTTTACTTTTTCTTTAAAAAATTAAGAATAATGGTATTTAGATTTGCATGTGTTCTCTGTGATGCAGTACTCCTCATTTGATTATGAGGATATCACAGCTTGACGATAAAGCAGATTTATTTTCATTTGACCTATACTTACAGTAGTACTTGGAAAATAAATAAACCACTGGACATATTTTGAAAAGTTTGCAGTGAAGAATGTAATTGGTGGCCAGTTTACAATTGGTGGATTTTAGGTGGTACACTGGTGCGTCTGAAATGTAGCTAACCAATTGACATTGTTTTTAATCCTGGAAGGAGAGCCATACCTCTTTCCAGTCTCAGGTAAATGAGTGATATATTTTGATATTTGGCCATGACGAGCTGTGATGCGCCACACTTGACACACTGGCCTTGTGCTTTGCAGAGTTATAGCTCATGTTTCTCTTTCATATGTGGTTTACGAAGTTAGTCACAGTCACATTTTAAGTTGTGTTGTTGTTTGATGCAGCTTTACATGCTACTTTATCCTGTGCAAGCCTCTTCATCTCTGAGTAACTACTGCAACCTAGATTCTTCTAAATGTGGTTACTGTGTTAATCTCTTGATCTCTAAAGTTTTTACCCACAACACGTCCCTCCAATACTAATTGGTGATCCCTTGATGTCTCAGCATGTGTTCTGTCAGACAGTCCCTTCTTCTGGTCAGGTTGTGTCATGAATTTCCTTTCTCTTCATTAGTTATGTGATCTACTCACCTAATCTTCAGCATTCTTCTGTAGCACCACATTTCGAAAGCTTCTATTCTCTTCTTGTCTAAACTGTTCATTGTTCATGTTTCACTTCCATATACTTCCATATATGGCTACGTTCCATACAATTACTTTCAGAAAGACTTCGTAACACTTAAATCAATATTCAGTGTTAACAAATTTCTCTTCTTCAGAAACACTTTTCTTACCATTGTCAGTCTACATTTTATATCCTCTCTACTTTGACCACCATTAGTTATTTTGCTACCTGAATAACAAAACTTGTCTATTACAGTAAGTGTCTCATTTCTTAATTTAATTCCCTCCGCATCACTTGATTTAAATTTGACTAAATTCCATTCTACTTGTTCTGCTGTTGTTGATGCTCATCTTAATCCTCCTGTCAAGACACCATCAATAGGCTGCAACCCTGGCTCACTCCCTTCTCAACTACTGCTTCCCTTCGATGTCCCTCGACTCTTATAACTCCCCTCCAGTTACTGTACAAGTGGTAAATAGCCTTTTGCTCCCTGTGTTTTACTCCTGATACCTTCAGATTTTCAAAGAAAGTATTCCAGTCAACAATGTCAAAAGCTTTCTCTAAATCTACAAATGCTATAAACACAGGTTTGCCTTTTCTTCACCTGTCTTCTAGGGTTAGTCATAGGGTCAGTATTGCCTCACATGTTCCCATGTTTCAACAGAATCCAAACTGATCCTCCCTGAGGTCAGCTTCTGCCAATTTTTCAATTCTTCTATAAAGAATTCATGTTAATATTTTGCAACCATGACTTATTAAACTAATAGTTTGGTAATTTTCACACCTGTCAGCAACTAATTTTTTTGGAATGGGAATTATTACATTCTTCTTGAAGTGTGAGGGTATTTCCCCTGTCACACATATTTTGCACACCAGAGGGAAGAGTTTTGTCATGGCTGGTTCTCCCAAGGCTCTCAGTAATCCTGACAGAATGATGGCTACTCCTGGAGCCTTGTTTCGACTTAGGTCTTTTAGTGCTTTGTCAAATTCTTCTCACCATATCATACCTCCCATCTTACCTTCATCTACATCCTCTTCCATTTCTATAATATTGCCTTCAAGGTCATTTCCCTTGTATAGACCCTCTATATACTCCTTCCACCTTTCAGCTTTACCTTCTTTGCTTAGGACTGGTTTTCCATCTGAGCTCTTGATATTCATACATCTGCTTCTCTTTTCTCCAAAGGCCACTTTATTTTTTCTGTAGGCAGTATCTATCTTCCATTTATTGAAATACTCTTCTAAATCCTTACATTTGTCCTCTTGCCATTCCTGCTTAGACATTCTGCACTTCCCATCAGTCTCATTTTTTAGACACTTGTACTCCCCTTTGCCTGCTTCATTTGCTGCATTTTTATATTTTCTTTTTTCATCATTCAAATTCAGTATTTCATGTGTTATCCAAGGGTTTCTATTAGGCTTTATCTTTTTACATGTTTGATCTTCTGCTGCCTTCACTATTTCATCTCTCAAAGCTACTCATTCATCTTCTGCTGAATTCCGTTCTGCTGTTCTAGTCAACCGTTGCCTAATGCTCCTCTGAGACTCTCAAAAACCTCTCATTCTTCCAACATATCCAGCTCCTTCTCCTTCGTCTCCTACCTTTCTTCAATTTCTTTAGTTTTAATCTGCAGCTCATAACCTATAAATTATGGTCAGAGTTCATGTCTGCCCCTGGAAATGGCTTAAAATTTAAACTCTGGTTCTGAAATCTCCATCTTACTAGTATATGATAAATCTGAAACCTACTGGTATCTCCTGGTCTCTTCCACATATACAGCCTTCTTTCAATATTCTTAAACCAAGTGTTAGCTATGATTAAATTATGCTCTGTCCAAAATTCTACCAGGCAGTTTCCTCTTTCATTCCTTTCCCCCAGTCCATATTCACCTACTGTTATTTCCTTTTCCTGCTATCAAATTACAGCCCCCCATCGCAATTAAATTTTCATCTGCCTTAACTATATGAATAATTTCTTTTATGTCATCATATATTTATTCAGTCTCATCATCTGCACAGCTAGTTCGCATATAAACTTGTACTACTGTGTTGGGTGTTGGTTTTGTTTCTATCTTGCCAACAATAGTGTGTTCACTATGCTATTCATAATAGCATACCTGCGTTCCTATTTTGTTATTCACTATTAAACATATACTTACATTACCCCTATTTGATTTTGTATTTATAACGCTGTATTCACCTTAATAGAAGTCCTGTTCTTCCTGGCAGCAAACTTCACTAATTCCGACTATATCTAACTTCAATGTATCCACTTCCCTTTTCAAAATTTGTAACCTACCTGCTCAATTAAGGGATCTAACATTCTACACTCTTATCTGTAGAACACCAATTTTGTTTCTCCTGATAATGAATACCTGAGAGTCCCTGCCAGGAGATCTGAATGGGGAACTATTTTAACTCTGGAATATTTTACCAAGAGGATTTCATCATGATTTAACCACACAGTGGGGCTACATGCCCTTGGGAAAAATTAGGGCTGTAGTTTCTCCTTGCTGTCAGCTGTTCACAGTACCAGCACAGCAGGGCCATTTTGGTTGATGTTACAGGGCCAGACCAGTCAATCATACAGACTGTTGCCCCTGCAACTACTGAAAAGGTTGCTGCCCCTCTTCAGAAACCACATGTTTGTCTGGCCTCTCTCCACAGATACCCTATCTTTGTAGTTGCACCTGTGGTACAGATGTCTGTATCACAGAGGCATGTAAGCTACCCCACCATTGTTCATGGGGTGTGGAACAGTGATATAAAATCATAATACAAGACACGAATAATTTTCATGTAGATTTTTCCTCCTTATCCAGGGTTCAGAATGGAGTTTCTACTGTATTCTGATAGTAAGACAGTTTACAAGCTCACATCTAACATAAAACAGTTCAATAACTAAGTAAATGTGCACTTCAGTAGCCACTCTTCTCCAAATTGTTTGAATATTTGATTCAGGGACTTCAAATTTCTATTTACTACATGGCAAGTAGAAGTGTTTGTTGTAAAGTTGTATGACAAGTAATTATGTATTGTAAGTAAGACTCTGTCTCCCTAGATGTAAAAATATTTTCCTTGAAAAATACCATTGTAGTCAAGTGAGTATTAAGCTACTAACACCAGATAAACACCAGCAATATAATAAAACTGATGAGGCAGCAATTTTTTTTCAAAGAAGCAGTTTTCTTCCTAGTTTGCTTGATTAAATTTAGATGCCATAAATGTGAATAGCATCAAGCAGTATTTGATAGTGTAGGTAAATACAGTACACAGATTAAGTTTCCGTGATATCTTTGTCTCATGTTGATGTAGACATTTACTCATTCCACATCTCTGAAGGTTCTTCTTCTTGGTGGTATCTACAAAATACAATAAATAAATAAATGAACAAATGACATGTGTGTTGTGGAGATTAAACAGTTAACTAGAACATTGTTTTTTTTCCCCTGATCTTACTGTAGAATGAGGCATACAGTATAATAACGTTCCCATCTAGCTCCTGGATAAATTTCTAGATACCATCCAATGTTTACAATGTCATTCACACAAGTACCAGATTCTCCAACTGTAGGTCCTGACTTACAGATCATTCTACCATTTATCATCATCAGAGGCAGAATCATTTATAAAATCATACATGTCACAAATTTGTGTGAAACCATTCTTCACCTTTATGTACCAGAAAAATAAAGAAAACATTTGCAATAACACTAAGCTAGTGAACAGTGTTAACAGAAAAAAAGTCTATTGCAAGACACTAGCAGTCATTTTGATGCCTTCTTCAGAACAAGTACTTCAGAAGCTAAAAATACACATTCTAACATGCACACTTGGATGCCTTCATATTGTTTTAATTTAATTTCTTGTGGTGTTACCAGCTTCTTTGTCAGTTGTTACTCTTAGAGTCCCTATTGGTTTGTGTCTTTGTGCATGGCCTTATTTTCCCACTATTCTTGTTTTACTCTGCATATTTTTTTTATTTTCTCTTTGTCTTGTACCTTATTGTTTATGTTCCCACCATGTACTATTTCTTCTGTTTCCTTGCATTTGAAAAACTTTTATATATATATTTTTTAATGTTGTGTATTGAATCACAGTTACTTTAATTTATCTCTATTGTTGTTGTTGTTGTAGTCTAAAGCTTTTAGTAGTGCATTTTTCTTGTTCCATTTCTAAAGTTTCACTAGTTTTTCTTTCTTTTCCCATCCAACATAAAAAGCATTTTTTGAAACTGTATACAGGGATATTTACGTATAAATCTCTGAACTTTCAAAAACAACATTCTTTGTCTGGTAATTTCTGTACTTAAAGCTTTACCAGCAATCTTTCTGTATATCAAAACAGGAAAAGACACAAAATAGTTGGCCTTTCCACAGCATTGAAGTCTTATTATACTTTTCATCATAAATCATGGACAGAAATTGTATTCCACTTCAAGGTGACTGTCAAGCATTGTGTGTTAATGGTAATTATTTCATTATTGAAAAACATTGTGCCAAGATATAAAGTTATTTCACTACTATTGACTTGTTAAATTAGAAAATACTTGTATTTATGATTCGTCCTTGTCATAAAAAGATAAATGCATACATTCTCATTGTTATATGCCACAATGGAGATTAATTCCATTAGCTACATTATTTTAACTTTGTAATCGTTATTCATTCATCATTACAGATTTCAATGCCTCAGGAGTACAAGAAGTGGCAGCAGCTGGTACGAGGACAGTGGATACTACAGAAACAGCACACAGTCCTTCACGAAAAACTCGCTACATTCATTGTTTTCGGCAGTTCTTTTCCTTCTTCCATATTATTTCAGTGGCCTCTGTTAATTCGATTACAGATAATAAAAACAGTGAAGTTTCACAACGTGAATTACCTAGCCCCAGGAAATTGGAAGTGAATAATACGCAGGTGACAAATATTCAGACATGTTGCTTGCTGCCAAACAATGGAAACGGTGAAGTTCTGTTTAAAAATTTCAATCCAGGAAATATACCATCTGCACTACACCCCAATTATAGTGTGCTAAAAGTAGGTGGTGTCATACATTTACTAGACTGGTATAAGAGAGGCGCAATGGTGTATGATTTTACCCCTGATAAACTTGCAAGGGATTATTTGTTAAAGTCCCATTATCAAGAGGAAAAAGAAAACTACTTGCTCTCCACAAAGCTTGAAACTACAACTAACAGTGATCAACAGTAATTGTAAAAGGTGATAAATTGATTGAAATATGTGAAGTGTAGTGTATTTAAATTTTCAGGCCACCGTCCAGTAACCACCCCACACTTCGGAAATGATTTTGAAAATGTTTTACTTTTATTTAACAATATATAATCTGTTTATGAAGAGGCCCTTTTTTGTTCACTTAAGTGTGTGAACATGTTTACACAAATGAAATATATTTTTAATTTTTCTCATTGTTTGGAGTATGTTTTCCATCTGTTGTAATTACTGTTAGAAAACTTACTGGAACGAAAAACACAGTACAGTATAAATGTAAAAACAGTATAATCTAACACACACACATCATGTGCCTCAATAAAAAACATTTATTTACATTAATTTTTGTATCAGATGATTCTGAACTGAAAGTAATAATACAAAAATAAATACACTGTGAAGTTATTTTCAGCTAAAATATCTTTTCTCTGAAATCCTTATTTTTGGGAAAAAAAAATTATTTCTTTTGAACAGACATAACAAATTTACATTGGATTGCAAGTTCTAATTTTTAGAAAAATAATTATATCATCTGAACAGAACTTATAAACTTACTTTTCACTAATTTTGTTCAGTTAAATAATTTATTCACTAAGCATGCTAAATATGAAAAAAGATATTCTTGAGTACTGACTTAATGTAATCTTAGAACTTATACAGGACTGAATAAAATTCTCATCATGATCATCAGGAGTTAAACTGTTGGCTGCCAGTATGGTATAGTGTTCTCATATGGGTGATATATCAGAGTCCAGAACTGTTCTCGTTCTTTGACCCTTTGGTATCCATTGTTCATCCAGTGCCCTAGTGTATACAATCTTGGCTGCCTCTTTTGTAATTGAATCCCAATAAGTTGTTGCAAGGACCAAGAATCTCATTCTTTCAAAGTAGATTTTGTGTCTATTGTCTGGACAATATTCAGGTGTAGCAACTGTACTTTTACCAATTTAATTTTTCCTACATTCACTGTGAATACCAGACACACTTGACATTCTAAGAGGGTTGACTGGAAAGTAATGCCTTCACCTTTGTAACTGTTCAACAGTTGGCAGCATTGGTATGTGGCAGGTACTGGCTTATTCTGTAGCCTCTTCTCTACAGCTCCAGTTGGTGGGAAGCCTTAGCACTGAATGGTTGTGTTGTTACAGTGTTAAGTATGGGACCCTGCGCAGAAGGTCAGTCAATGCGATTTAAGCAATGTGCAGTCACTGAATTCTTGACAGCAAAAGATATCACCCCAAAGGAGATTTATCAGATAATGAAAGCATTTTATGGTAATTGTGTAGATGTGAGTACTGTGCATCATTGGGCGAGTAAGTTTAAAGATGTTGAGGCGGGAACATCTGACCTGCTTGACAAACAAAGAGTTGGACGTGCTGTGACAGCAACCACCGAGTTTCACAAGCAAAATGTTGACAGATTGATTCAGGATGATCCTCGTATCACTCAGAGATACTGCAAGCACAATCAGCATTTCACAAGAACGTGTGGGTCACATTACTGCTTTGTTTGGCTATCGGAAGATCTGTGTGCGATGAGTACCCGGAATGCTGACTCCTGAAATGAGAGCGCACAGACTTGAAATTTGCCAGAAACTCCTCTTGCATTACGAGAATGAAGGTGACACCTTTCTCCATTCAGTTGTGACACGAGACAAAATGTGGGTTCAAAATTACAACCCAGAGAAGAAATGTCAGTCTATGGAATATCAACACGAAGACTCGCCCCAGAAAATGAAATTCAAGACGCAGCCATCAGCAGGAAAAATCATGGCCACAGTGCTCTGGGACACAGATGGTGTTATCCATGTTGATTTATCGTGGAACAACAATAAATTCAGAATGTTACTTCTCAATGCTGCGAACTCCGAAACGACAGCTAACATGGGTCCGAAAGGAAAAGGAAAATGTTTTCCTGCAGCATGACAATGCCAAACCACACGTTTCACGTGCCACCACAGCAGAACTTCAGAGACTGAATCTCATCATCGTATGGTGTCCTCCATACAGTCCAGATTTAGCACCGTCTGACTTCCATCTGTTCCCAATAATGAAATACGATCAGCTGGGCCATCATTATGCTTCTGATGAAGACATTGAGAGAACTTTGAGACTGTGGTTGTGGAAACAGAGTGTCGACTCCTTCTGTGACGGCTTCAGAAAACTTGTTCATCATTGGCAGAAATGTATCCATTTGGCTGGTGATTATGTGGAAAAGTGAATATTGGTTATTAAAAATCACATTCTAAGGATTATTTCTGCATCTGAGTTATTAAAATATCCCCATCCAAACCCCAATTAATGAAGATGGAGGCATTAATTTTCATTCAACCTTCATATGATATACATCACCTTTAGGTGGTTGTAACATTTCCTGAGTAATTGAAATGGGGTCAATCACTGGCCTTAGTTCATACCTCTGGATTATACATGTAATTATTGCACAACTTTACAAAATAAACGCTGCTGGGTTGGCTTGTTCCACTGACAGGCAGAGAATCTTGTGCTGATTGTACTAAGAGTGTCACCAATATGATCCTTGCTGTAGCTGTGTTCCTTGATTTTGATTCTTAAATGCTTATTCGTGAATTGGAATCATTATTGTTCAATATTGTTATAGTCCTGTGTATTCACTGCACAAGACAATTTCCTTCACAGCAGGATGATAAAACTTGTTTGGATTCAGATACTGGTTGGTGTGGGTTGGATTCAGATACTGGTTGGTGTGGGTTGGCTTCCTACACTTTGAATGACCGAGCCGACCATCTGCATTCAGACCAACTAGCTTCTCCAAGAAATGTAGCTTACCACACCTCTCCAAGTAGTAAATGTATTGTTTGGATGAACCCAAACATGTGATCTAAGAACTGCTGTTGGGCCAATTCACCATGAGGGCATAGCAAGAAGATATATTCAGCATATTGGAGAAAACAAGACTGACAAGCAAGAGTGGAATTGATAGCTGCTGTCTCAAAATATTCCAGGAAGAAATACGCCACAGCAATATCATCACTGTCCCATCCATCATTTGGCACTATTCAATACAGTGTGGCAGTTAAAGCCCTTCAGTAAGTATCTTCAGCAACGCTAAAACATGGAGAGATGAAGTAGCATGTGATATTAATTTTGTAGTTATTTCCTCTACGCAAGAAGACTGGGCTACGAACGGCCACATGACACTACAGAAGGGTGTTTGGTATATGGCTCTGGCATATCATACTGCATCTGCAGTAGCAATTTGAGCAGCAGTTGGCACCACAGTCACCCAACTAACTGCCACAAATCAGATCTTTCAAGGACTGTTCCAAGCCAGACACCCTGTAGCATGAATTTCCCTGACCCTAAACCACTACCATTTGTGATATTGATGGTGTCAAGTGGGAGCTCATTGGAGGTCTTTTGAATTTTCTGATGAAAGCTGGTTTTGCCTTTGTGCCAGTGATGGTCATGTGTTGGTTAGAAGGTGGCCAGTTGAGTTCCTGGAACAAACCTGTCTGTGTGCTAGCTACATGGGACCTACACCTGGAGTTATGGTCTGGGATGTCATTTTGTGTGACAGCAGGAGCACTCTCACGGTTATCCCATGTGCCCTGGATGTAAGTTTGTGTGTCAGTCTGGTGATTCCACTTGTTATGCTACTGTTCATGATCAGCATTTGAGAGGGTGTTTTCCAACAGGATAATACTCACCCACATATTACTGTTGTAACGCAACATGCTCTACAGAGTGGCAACATGTTGCCTTGGCCTGCTCAAGCACCATATCTGTTTCCAATTGAGCAAATATGGGACATCATTGGACAACAACTCCAGTGTCATCCACAGCAAGCATCAACCATCCCTGTATTGACCGACCAAGTGCAACAGGTCTGGAACTCCATCCCACGAACTAACGTCCAGCATCTGTACAAAACAATGCAAGCATGTTTGCATGCTTCCATTCAATATTCTGGTTTTATACCTGTTATTAATGTACCAGCATTTCACACTTGCAATGCCTTATCTCATGCTTACATTAACCCGTGATCTTGCAATATTAATCACTGAAGTATGTTACCTAGGCAGATGTATTCCTGAAATTTCGTTACTCTATAAGAGATATCATCTCAGTACGTCTTGCTAGACCGATCTAACAGGGATCTGTTTTACATGTCTCACTTTTGTTGTTTGCACACTCCCATTCCCCCATGAAAGACTGTCCTTTTGTCCTCCGTAGATACACACAATACAGGGCTATTACAAATGATTGAAGCGATTTCATAAATTCACTGTAGCTCCATTCATTGACATATGGTCACGACACACTACAGATAAGTAGAAAAACTCATCAAGTTTTGTTCGGCTGAAGCCGCACTTCAGGTTTCTGCCGCCAGAGCGCTCGAGAGCGCAGTGAGACAAAATGGCGACAGGAGCCGAGAAAGCGTATGTTGTGCTTGAAATGCACTCACATCAGTCAGTCATAACAGTGCAACGACACTTCAGGACGAATTTCAACAAAGATCCACCAACTGCTAACTCCATTCGGTGATGGAATGCACAGTTTAAAGCTTCTGGATGCCTCTGTAAGGGGAAATCAACAAGTCGGTCTGCAGTGAGCGAAGAAACGGTTGAACGCGTGCGGGCAAGTTTCACGCGTAGCCCGCGGAAGTCGACGAATAAAGCAAGCAGGGAGCTAAACATACCACAGCCGACGGTTTGGAAAATCTTACGGAAAAGGCTAAAGCAGAAGCCTTACCGTTTACAATTGCTACAAGCCCTGACACCCGATGACAAAGTCAGACGCTTTGAATTTTCGGCGCGGTTGCAACAGCTCATGGAAGAGGATGTGTTCAGTGCGAAACTTGTTTTCAGTGATGAAGCAACATTTTTTCTTAATGGTGAAGTGAACAGACACAATGTGCGAATCTGGGCGGTAGAGAATCCTCACACATTCGTGCAGCAAATTTGCAATTCACCAAAAGTTAACGTGTTTTGTGCAATCTCACGGTTTAAAGTTTACGGCCCCTTTTTCTTCTGCGAAAAAAAACGTTATAGGACACGTGTATCTGGACATGCTGGGAATGTGGCTCATGCCACAACTGGAGACCGACAGCGCCGACTTCATCTTTCAACAGAATGGTGCTCCACCACACTTCCATCATGATGTTCGGCATTTCTTAAACAGGAGATTGGAAAACCGATGGATCGGTCGTGGTGGAGATCATGATCAGCAATTCATGTCATGGCCTCCACGCTCTCGTGACTTAACCCCATGCGATTTCTTTCTGTGGGGTTATGTGAAAGATTCAGCGTTTAAACCTCCTCTACCAAGAAACGTGCCAGAACTGCGAGCTCGCATCAACGATGCTTTCGAACTCATTGATGGGGGCATGCTGCGCCGAGTGTGGGAGGAACTTGATTATCAGCTTGATGTCTGCCAAATCACTAAAGGGGCACATATCGAACATTTGTGAATGCCTAAAAAACCTTTTTGAGTTTTTGTATGTGTGTGCAAAGCATTGTGAAAATATCTCAAATAATAAAGTTATTGTAGAGCTGTGAAATCGCTTCAATCATTTGTAATAACCCTGTACAGTGTCTCCACTTAAATCAAGAAAGAGCACCAGAAGAAATAATTCAAACACATAGCTTCACTAGCTCTTCAACTGTAAACATTTGTGGCTCCATGTAGCAAGTTTACAAAAATAAATAATAATACAAAAACAATAATGATAATATCATTTGTAAGAGGCATTGCAACACAACACTCCATCCATGCACACTATGAAAATCCTTATTTTATTTATGAAGTAAGGCTATTGGACATGCTTTCCACCTAACAGCAAGAAATTCTTAGAAGACCTGTAATCACCAACACTTGGATTAAGTATAAGTAATTGTTTCTTATTTTACTTGGAGTAAAATCTTTATTTTTCATTTAGCATTCAGCCCCTGTTGCTGTCATATATATATTAAACAAAAATGATTAGTGGTCACATTATTAGGAATCAGAAAACTTCTCCTTGTAATTAGCAACATTCATAGGTACTTATATGACTGTGAAACTTACATTTATAATTTAATTTAAAATAAAAGAAAGAGACATGCACTGACCATTGTGCACATTCACACTTACACTTATCACTCACTTTTTGCACTCCTCATTGCTTACTACAGTACATTCAGAAAGGCACGTGTGGGTGATGCTGTGAATTTGGTCAATCTAGCTTGTATTTAAAGTAAATGTGGTGTGATGGAGGATTGCATTCTGGGCTACTGCAGAACTTCCATGCCGCATCTTCTTCATGCACCTGCTACCAGATGGGTTAGATGTCAACTGCCATGACTTTGTGTATTGCCTATCACTGCTGTTACTTTGTAACTGCCATGAATTTCCTTCTGTTACTATCAGTTCTTTTACAAACTGAGAGAAAAAACATTTAATGTATGCTATGACTGTAAAGCATAGGAACCTTTACTTAATAACACAATTTTCTTCCAAATCTTATCAAATTTGAACGACCAATACAAATCAAAAAGTTCAGTTAGTTTACAACTACTAAACAGAGCTGTCATTGCATATTCATTACTTAAGTAGTTGTTTTAAGTTTATGAAACTCTGAATATGAATGAATCATTTTCAAAATGTACACTTTATTGCCATTTTCAGCTCATAGTAAAATAGGTATCACTACATTTATTGGACCCAAACATCAAGGATTGTTTCTGCGCAGAGCTTAGACATAAAATAAGTAATTTACTACATTGGTGTGCCTGTAACAAGGAAGATGGTAGAGTGATAATAGTAGTAATGGCAGTGATGTGACACTCCAGCCAGCAATGACTTTGTGCTGCATGTGCCTGTAGCAAGTGCTTCAGGGTATGCATAGAACACTTTGCATTGGTTTTTATATTTGTTTAGATAAAGGAAGGTGCTCGGTCAGTGTAGGCTTCATTATGCGTGGCATAAAGCAAACATAACAAGTATTACATTAACAAGCTACAGCAATAGTTTTCCGAACATACAAATTTTTAAAGAGAAAGTCAGAAGCTGAAACAGATGGCCAATGTGACACTTACACCAGCACTGCCATTTGCCAGGGTATGTAACGGCTAGAGCATGTAAACATGACAGAAAGCACAATGGCAATATTAGCAAATGTGCCTCACTTCTCTCTCTGTGCAGAGTGCTTCGTGCACCTGGCACTTACTTGCATGCCACTTAAGCAGATGTAACTGCAACAATTGTAATATCAGTTGCAGTCATTGTTGGTGCTTGGTAGAATATGATATTAAGAACAAAAAAGAAACATATTGTATAAATGATGTGATTGAGACTGTTACTGTCATCTGATGAATGGTGAAAAAGTATTCCTTTTTTCTTATTACAATTTTATTTAATGTGCATCTTCATATTTTCGTGGCGCAAATACTGATCCATAAAATTTCGGGCGTGCAGCCACATAAATTTGACTTCTTCTTCTAATATTTCGGCTGAATACCACCCAGCCATGTTCAGAGTGAACCAACGTGACTGACACTCCAGCACTTGCTCTGTGCTTTCAACTTTTGAACCTTTCTTTCATTTCCATGACTGCTTCTTCAATATATACACTGAACATTAGGGGCGAAAGACTACATCCCTGTCTTACACCCTTTTGAATCCAAGCAATTCATTCCTGTTCTTCCTCTCTTATTGTTTCCTCTTGCCTCTTGTACATAAAGTACATTATCCATCTTTCCCTATAGTTTACCCCTATTTTTCTCAGGATTTTAAAGATCTTGAACCATTTGATATTGTCAAACACTTTTTCCAGGTCGACAAATCCTATGACTGCGACTTGATTTTTCTTGTCTTGTTTCCATTATCAACTGCAACATCAGAATTGTCTCTCTGGTGCCTTTACCTTTCCTAAAGCCAAATTGATCATCTAAAACATCCTCAATTTTTTTTCCATTCTTGTCAGCAACTTGGATGCACGAGGTATTAAGCTGATTCTGCAGTAATTCTCGCGCCTGTCAACTCTTTCAATCTTCGGAATTGTGTAGATAAAGCTTTTCCAGAAGTCTGCAGATATATCGCCACCTCACACATTCTACACACCAACGTGAATAGTCATTTTGTTGCTATTATTACACAGCCTTAAAGTCTTCCAAAGCACTTTAAATTCTCATGCTAATATTGGCTTCCCTATCTCTTCTATTTAGACTATTGTTTCTTCCTCGTTCATCTCATCAGACAAGTGTTCCCTGATAGAGGCCTCAATGCATGCTTTCAACCTATCTGCTCTCTCATCTGCATTTAACAGTGCACTCTTAATGTTACCACACTTGCTTTTAATTTCACCAAAGGTTTTTTTGACTTTTCTATATGCTGAGTCAGACCTTCCAATAATCATTTCGTTTCAAGCTTTTTTTTACATTTCTCATGCAGCCATTTCGCCTTAGTTTCCCTGGATTCACCATTTATTTCATTCCTACGTGATTTGTATTCTGAATTCCTTCAATTTCCCTGGATATTTTTGTACTTCCTTCCTTCATTGATCAACTGAAGTATTTCTTCTGTTACTCATTGTTTCTTCACGGTTACCTGCTTTTTACCTATGTTTTTCTTTCCAACATCTGATTGTCCTTTTCAGAGATGTCCATTCATCTTCAACTGAAATGCCTACAGAGTTATTTTTTATTCAGAGAACTTGAAGCGTATCTCTTCATGCCTCAGTACTTCTGTATCCCACTTTTTTGCACACCGATCATTCCTGAGTAGTCTCTTAAATTTCAGCTTACTCATCATCACTACAAAATTGCGATCTGAGTCTATATCTGCTCCCAGGCACGCCTTACAATCCAGTTTCTGATTTCAGAATTTGTGCAAGACCATGAAGTAATCTAACTGAAATCTTCCTTTATCTTCCAGCCTATTCCAAGTATACCTCCTCCTCTTGTGATTCTTGAACAGGGTATTCACTATTACTAAATGAAATTTATTGCAGAACTCAATTAGACTTTCTCCTCTCCCATTCCTAGTACCAAGCCCATATTCTCCTGTAACCCTTTCTTCTCCTCCTATCCCTACAACCACATTCCAATCGCCAAACCTGGTAAATATCCTCAGGTATTTTCTTTATCTATTCATTTTTAGCTTCGGCTTACCACATTGGCATGCATACCTCAACTATCATTGCCAGTGTTAGTTTGCTGTCAATTCTGATGAGAACAACCCTATCATTGAACTGTTCATAATAATTCACTCTCTGCCCGATCTTTCTATTCGTAACAAATCTTACTTGTGTTTTAAAACTTTGTGCTGTTGTTGCAAAAACCGAATACATATATCTGACCAAATCTCCTTGTCTTCTTTCCATTTCATTTCACTTACCCCCACCATATCTAGATCGAGCCTTAGCATTTCCCCTCTCAGATTTTCTAGCTAGTAAAAATTTCTGACATTCCATGCCCGACTTGTAGAACAATATCCTATCTTTGGTTATTCAATTTTTTCTCATGGTCACCTCTCCCATGGCAGCCTCTGGGGACTAGTCCGGAATCTTTAGCCACTGGAAAGATCTCATTACACTTTTCAATTAGAGGCCACATGTCCTGTGGATACACATTGTGCTCACAGTTGTAATGCAACAATGGAACTGTACAAGAATTTAATATATATATATATATATATATATATATATATATATATATATATATATATATATATATATTTGTGTGTCTATCGACCTGCCAGCGCTTTTGTTTGGTAAGTTTCATCATCTTTCTTTTTAGATATATTTTTCCCACGTGGAATGTTTCCCTCTATTATATTCATATATATATATATATATATATAAAAACAAAGATGAGGTGACTTACCGAACAAAAGCGCTGGCAGGTCGATAGACACACAAACAAACACACACAAACATACACACAAAATTCAAGCTTTCGCAACAAACTGTTGCCTCATCAGGAAAGAGGGAAGGAGAGGGGAAGACGAAAGGAAGTGGGTTTTAAGGGAGAGGGTAAGGAGTCATTCCAATCCCGGGAGCGGAAAGACTTACCTTAGGGGGAAAAAAGGACAGGTATACACTCGCACACACGCACATATCCATCCACACATACAGACACAAGCAGAGTGGATGGGATATGTGCGTGTGTGCGAGTGTATACCTGTCCTTTTTTCCCCCTAAGGTAAGTCTTTCCGCTCCCGGGATTGGAATGACTCCTTACCCTCTCCCTTAAAACCCACTTCCTTTCGTCTTCCCCTCTCCTTCCCTCTTTCCTGATGAGGCAACAGTTTGTTGCGAAAGCTTGAATTTTGTGTGTATGTTTGTGTTTGTTTGTGTGTCTATCGACCTGCCAGCGCTTTTGTTCGGTAAGTCACCTCATCTTTGTTTTTATATATAAATTTTCCCACATGGAATGCCATTGATCATTGCTAATTATTCTGCCTTTAGGGGCAGCTTACCAAGGCAAGGGCAAGAGAGTGCCCTGACCCTATGTTGCTCCTCCACCCTCTTTGACACGGATGTTGGGAGAATAGGGGTTACTTCTTATGCCGGAGTCTTCAGCAGCCATTGCTGATGATTCTTATTTGAAATTTAAATGGTGGTGAGGTTTGGAGCTGGGACTAAGGGCATTTTGATTACTAATTAATTACACTACCCTTGTGCCATCTGTGTCCTGAATCATACACATAATGCCAATGATATGGCTATCCCATGTTTGCATATAAAGGACAAGCAACATGTGATAGATGTGGCTGAGCAGTACACAAATAAGGGATCATATGTTGATTACCACAAATAAGCATAAACTTTTTGAGTAAATACAAAATGAGGAGTTGCAAAACTGAATATTACTTGAAGGAAAAACGTTACAGAGTAAAAGTAGTAAAGCAATTTATTATAACCACGTATCTTTGTGACATCTTTTATATCCGTGGTAAAAGGATCAGTATACACAGATACATCTACTAGGATGCTGGCAATTAGTATAAGTTAAAGAAAGTACTTCTGTTTGCAAGCGCAAATGCAAAGCTCCACTTGTTCATAGACAAATCACTAAGCAGATACTGTTATGAAGAAGTATATTATTCCAGTTACAGCACTATGTAAAAACAAACGTAATATCCTAAAAACCACACCAACTTCACTATCAAAAGAGAAAAATCAATTGCAATATCATAAATCAGGTAAGGTGGCCCCAAAGCCATTTCAACATCTGAAGCAAATTTTGTTGAGAAAACTTCAGATTCAATTTCAATAACATCTGTAGCAACACAAAGTCAAGTCAGCTGACTTAAAGAGACACTCATGTTTCAAATATTACTGTTCTGAGACTGTTAACAAGCCTAATGACAGTTCAAAAACATCTAAGAGTTTAAACTTTTGCCAGGGCACTACTAAGTCTGAGCACAGAGTCAAGAATTGAAACTCAGAACGTTGACCATAAGTGTTGATTTTGTTAACAATGTTAAACATTTTAACACATTCCCAGATTCATCACATATTTTCTTCTTCGTCTTCTTCTTCTTCTTCTTCTTCTTCTTCTTATCAAAAGTCCAGACATACATTAACTTCATCTCAACACACACATCAAAATACGAAAAAATTACTTCAGTAGTAATGAGAAATATTAATCCAATAGATTATAATACAAAATTGTTCTTAAATATCCTGCTCAATAAAAGTATTTTTCAGTGAATGCTGCTCAGACCACTATTCTTAACATCAACAAATTATTGGCTAATGGCTAAGAATGAAAAGGCAATTGCACTACCTCTAAGGACTCCACTGGGAACTTATATAAGCCTGAGTAGGTCATTAAACATTGTGGTATAAAACAACATTAGGCCATCATTCAGAGCAGTAGTCATCTGTACTTCAATAATACAACTGACAAACCTACCACCATGTAGAATTAAAAAGGAAACACCCTAAAGCTCAAAAAATATTTTAAAATAAATAATTGCAGCTATGGACTTTACAGTGTACCATTACAAATGATACTGGTAAATACTAAAAAATGTCAGAAACGGAATCAAAAAAGAAAGAAATATAACATCTGCTTAGGCAGTTACTCGAAAGGTTTTGTGAACATCTAATTGTGGACACGCACTGTTAAGAAGTCAAATTAATACTCACTATAACACAAAAATACACTGAAGGGGCAAAGAAACTTGTACACCTGCCTAACATTGTGTAGGGCCCCCGCAAGCACACAGAAGTGCCGCAACACAATGTGGAATAAACTCTACTAATGTCTGACGTTGCGCTGGAGGGAAATCGACACCATGAATCCTGCAGAGCTGTCCATAAATCCATAAGAGTGCGAGGGGATGGAGATCTGAACAGCATGTTGCAAGGCATCCCAGATACGCTCAATAATGTTTACGTCTGAGGAGTCTTGTGGCCAGCAGAAGTGTTTAAAACTCATGAAAGTGTTTCTGGAGCCACTCTGTAGCAATTCCAGACGTGGGGTGTTGCATTGTCCTGCTTGAATTGCCCAAGTCCGTCGGAATGGATAATGGACATGAGTGGATGTACATGTCACATGTCAGAGTCGTATCTAGATGTATCAGGGGTCACATATAACTGCACATGCCCCACACCATTGCACGGTCTCCACCAGCTGCTGACATGCAGGGTCCATGGAATCATGAGGTTGTCTCCATACCCATACACATCCATCTGCTCCATACAATTCGAAACAACACTCGTCCGACCATGCAACATGTTTCCAGTCACCAACAATTCAATGTCAGTGTCGACAGACCCAGGTGAGGCTTAAAGCTTTGTGTGGTGCAGTAATCAAGGGTACACGAACAAGCCTTCGGCTCCGAAAGCTCATATCAATGATGTTTCGTTGAATGGTTCACATGTTGACACTTGTTGATGGCTCAGCAATGAAATCTGCAGCAATTTGCGGAAGGGCTGGACTTCTGCCACGTTGAACAATTCTCTTCAGTCATAATTGGCCCCATTTTTGCAGGATATTTTTCCGGCTGCGATGTCAGAGATTTGTTGTTTTACCGGATGCCCGATATTCATGGCATACTTGTGAAATTGTCATACGGAAAATCCCCACTTCATTACCACCTCAAGAGATGCAGTGTCCCATCACTCATGTGCCGACTATAACACCATGTTCAGACTCACTTTAATCTTGATAACCTGCCATTGTAGCAGCAGTAACCAATCTAGCAACTGTCACACATACTTGTCTTACATAGGCGCTGCCAACCGCAGCATCGTATTCTATCCATTTCCACAACTCTGTATTTGAATATGCATGCCTTTACCTGTTTTTTTGGCGCCTCAGTGTACAAGGGGCTGTAGATGACATGGTTAAGGATGGGCAACAAACAGAATGCAAAACATAACATGGGGATTAGGCCTGTTTCAACTGGCTGGTTGCTGCCAACAAGGTAGTACGAGATGATCTATGATCGCGGAACATGTGATCAGCATGTCATAAAGTTTAGTTTGTTTTGAGTTCATATGCAGTGTTTTAGTATAGTGCAAGAGCAGTATAACACTGTTTGTCAGAAGTGATCAAAAATCAATGTATATTTTTTATTTATAATGCATATCTGATGTCCTACATGCATGATGAGGCAGTTTAATGTAAATTTCTGCAGTCATGCAAGTTTTAAAAATCACCCCGACTATGAAAAAGCAGACCACCATCGGCTACAAGTTATATTGGTAACTGTAAATAGCTTCATGAACTATTTAGAAGCAAAATATAAAACCAGTTTTTATCATCAATTTATCATACCATTTTGTAGCAAACTCCTGCACAGGTAAACTGTCAATCTGTTTGTAGTTAAATGTAGCTTATTCCAACAAACTGTATTACAATCAAACAATGGAAACTCCAGGTAGGAACATCAACAATGTAGGAAAAGATAGATTGCTACTTACCATAAAGAAGACACATCAAGTTGCAGAGACACACACGATTAAAAGACACATATAGCTTTCGGCCACCGCTTACACACACCCACGCACGCACGCACGCGCGCGCCCACACACACACACACACACACACACACACACACACACACACACACACACACTAAAGTGAGTACATTTCACACAAACACGACCACCAACACCCACATCTCGGGAAGGCATTCCAGCCCAAGATGCTGGAGTTGGTGGTCGTATGTGCGTGAGGTGTGCTCTTGCTTGCTTTTTGTGTGTGTGTGTGTGTGTGTGTGTGTGTGTGTGTGTGTGTGTGTGTGTGTGGCAATTGCGCCTGTCTGCAACTTATATCTTCTTTTGGTAAATTGCAGTATTATAATAATAAGTGGGGATACTGTGGAAAAACACACGAACACACATTTCAAAATTATTTTATTTGGCGTTAGAAAATTCAGTTGTTTCTTTGCAACCATAATGTATTTATATAAATTGTCAGCAGTTCTTGGAAGATACAAAATCTTTTATTTTTTCTATCACAGGCTCAAGATTTGAAGCTGGAACTAAGAGCACACGCCTGTATGGCACCATCTCTGTATCATCCTCCAACCACGAACCACTTAGAGCACTGTCCGAGTCCTGTTGGACACAAAACTCAAACCAGCAGTCAGCTTCCTGCAAAATTATAAAGGCTATAGATCCAATAATTCTTAAAATATGTAACACATTCATATACACAAGAAAATTGCACACTGATGAGCCACAACATTATGACCACTGCCCACCGCAAGGTTGTAAGTTGCTTGGTGGCACTGAGGGCACATGACACAAGAAGAGAAGTATATGAGCAGAGCAGAAACAAATGGGGAAACATTCTAGTGATAGTAAGTGGCGCAAATGTGGAAATCCGCCAACTTAAGCGACTTTGACAAAAGCCAGACTTTTGTGGCCCAGAGCCTAGAAGCGAGCAACTCGGAAATGGCGAAGATGGTTGACTATTCATGTGCTACTGTCGCGAGCATCTATAGAAAGTGATTGAAGAATGCTGAAATCACGAGTAGGCGACAAGAAGTTGGACATCCATACCTAATAACAGAACATATGGATTGGAGGCTTGTCCACACTCTAAAGCAGGATAGGCGATGATTTGTAGCAGATCTGACGACAGAATACAGCACCGGCACTGGCATAAGCACGAGTGTTTTGGAGCATACTGTTGAGTGGACAGTGTTGAACATGGTGTTCCACAGCAGAGGACCCTACATATTCACTGCTGACCCAACAACATTATCAATTATGATTACTGTTGGCACAGGATCATCAAGATTGTACCATGGATCAATGAAACTGCATTTCCTGGTTGGATGAATCCTGCTTATTGTTAAACCATCAATAGTCATGTCGTGATACACCATCATCGAGGCAAACAGCCGCTCGAAACCTGCAGCGCACCACTGATATAGGGCAGTGGGACCACCTGTGAACCCTTATGTTTGATGTCTTCCTCAACAGTGATGGCTTCTCCCAGCAAGATAACTGTCTGTGTCATAAGGCCAGAATTATGATGCACTGGTTTGAGGAGTGTGATAGTGAACTCACATTGATGTCTTGGCCATCAAATTTGGCTTGTCTGAATCCTATGGAAGTTAACTGGGACACTATCAGGCACCAGCTCCTTACCCACAAACAACCACCCGTAAATTACAGCACATGAGTGACCTGTGCGTAGGTATCTGGTGCCACAAACCTCTGGAAACCTATCAAGTACTTGTCGAATCTACGGCACGCAGAATCACAGCTGAATTCTGTTCCAGAAGTGGACCAATACACTTTTACGTAGGTTGTCATAATGTTTTGGCTCTCAGTGTATATGTAATTAACCCAGGTATACACAGAGTAATAGATTCCACTTATGTAATATTGGCTAAGCGAAAGTTAAGAAACAAAACCCAACTTCAATGAGAAATTGAAATTATGAACAGACTGAAAATAGCGCTCATTCATGGATGCCCCGACACACACACACACACACACACACACACACACACACACAATGAAGTTTAAACTGACTTTGTGTATTTGGTTAAAAAAAAAAAGTGTTATCTCCAAAGTGTTATCTCAATGATGCGATGCCTGTATCCATTAAGGGTGGAGTGTGCCTGCCACCTGTGGCATCAAAGCCATTTCGTCTATAAATGTGGGAACAATTCCTTGTTCCGTTGCCAGAGGGCTGCAATTACCAGATATCTCACTCTGTTGGTGATTTAAAGAACTACAAAGAGAGTCCATAATGATTCATTTGAGGATGGAAAGACAGTGCCTAGCAATCTGATCGAGTCAGGTCTTCGAGATTTTCCACAAAGATCCAGGATTGGAACTAGGAGATATAAACAATGATTATTTGTAATTTACAAATGAAAGTATAAGTGATGATTCAAATTGTTTTCCAAACCTAAAAACACCTCTCAGCTGTGAAGTGTAAGTCATAGACAGACATTTATTGTCTTTCTGAAAAATGTTAAGGCTATGTTACAAGTACAAAAATTTTAGTGAGGAACAACAGCAGAATTTCTCTCAAAACTCCTCAGTGAAATTGTGGTACTATTAGCATTATGTTTTGCAGAAAGACAATAAATGCATGGACCTTGCTGAGGTGGGGTGGCTCTCACAGGTGCAACCACAACTGAGGTTTATCTGTTGAGTAGCCAAAGTAACCTGTGGTTCCTGAAGAAAAGCAGCAGCGTTTTCAGTAGTTGCAGAGCCAACAGCCTGGACGATTGATCTGGCCTTGTAATAATTAGCCAGCATGGCCTTTATGTGCTACTACTGTGAATGGCTGAAAGCAAGAGCAAACTACAGCCA
Organism: Schistocerca americana; assembly: GCF_021461395.2. Taxonomy (NCBI): domain Eukaryota; kingdom Metazoa; phylum Arthropoda; class Insecta; order Orthoptera; family Acrididae; genus Schistocerca; species Schistocerca americana. The sequence continues at coordinate 315,960,588 of NC_060121.1, read as the reverse complement.
TTACGTTTTTTCAAAAGGGCACACAGCTCTGCAGTATATGATGACATACTCGTGGGTAAAATACTCAAATTGGCCCCCATTCAGAGGACAGGGACTATTCAGGAGACGTCTTCATTCGGAAATCAAAACTGGCATTCTACAATTCGCACTGTGCAATGTTAGATTCCTTAATTGTGAATATAATAGAGGGAAACATTCTACGTGCGAAAAATATATCTAAAAACACAGATGATGTGACTTACCGAACGAAAGTGCTGGCAGGTCGATAGACACACAAACAAACACAAACATACACACGAAATTCAAGCTTTCGCAACAAACTGTTGCCTCATCAGGAAAGAGGGAAGGAGAGGGAAAGACGAAAGGATGTGGGTTTTAAGGGAGAGGGTAAGGAGTCATTCCAATCCCAGGAGTGGAAAGACTTACCTTAAGGGGAAAAAAGGACAGGTATACACTCGCACACACACACATATCCATCCACACATACACAGACACAAGCAGACATTTGTAAAGGCAAAGAGTTTGGGCCCAGATCCTGATGGATCAAGGAATTGTCAATTTGGTAATGGTAAGAAGTGTGGAGGGTAAAAATTGTAGAGGGAGACCAACACTTGAATACAGCAAATACATTCAAATGGATGTAGGTTGCAGTAGTTACGCAGAGATAAAGAGAGCTTGAACAGGATGGGCCACCGTGGAGAGTTGCATGAAACCAGTCTTCAGACTGAAGACCACAACTATGACAGCACCCCACTTATTTATTAAACAAACATTATCTTACACAAATAAGAGATTAAAATAGATGTATCACTAACCGATTACATGAATACACAATGGATGAAATTGGCATGAAAACAATGACCTGATATTCAGCAACATCCTATGTAATCCACGCAAGCTGACTGGAGATTTGCTCGTTATTTTTCAGAGAAAGTTCCATGTATTTCAACGAATTCAATACAGTTCACTACTGCAAAGCTTTTCAGATAGAACATAAGAAGAATGGTAAGCATATTAAGTATTAAGAGTAGATGATGGTGCATGGACACCAACATTGTCCTTTGCACTCCTCAGTACTTCCATGATTATAAGACCAAAATAAGAAATGTGAACCACAGAAAACAGTCTCACTTTCAGATGACTAGTATTAAACACTCCCGTATTGTTATTGTGAATTAAACAAAAATAAAAACTCCACAACTCAAAAAGAGATAGCATGCAAAACTTTTTTCATAACTCTAATGAGTTTTGTTATCTCGCATCTATTCATGGACTTCCAAGTCATCTACTTATCATCATACCAGGATGGAGCGTTTCTGAAACATTCTTCCAGTCAGGGGAAGGTAGGTCACAGCTGTCCATGGTTGCAACCTAGCTTTTTCAGCAGTGGTTCTTGTAAGCGGCGTCGATGTTCTAAATCAGTTACTCCTTGATTTCGATGTGGGTGCAGTTCATGCCCATACAGAGGATCCGTTCTCTCCTGCTCCACTTTCTTTCTTTCCTCATTCCCAGCTATATCCCTTCAAACAGGAAGTTGTGCTATTCCTGGAAGGTGGTATAGTCATTCGACTGAAGTCAATCTCAAGTAACCTGTTATATTATGCAGCTATCACTGAGAGCTATGTCCACCTGTTTGGCGTATGTTGAATTATACACAACATGACAGTAAGGGTACAATGATGCGAGTTCACAAAACACCTGCCCCTGTAATATCTGATGGAACTGAGAAATCATGGCTAGTTCATAGGCAACCAAGTTTAAGTTATGTTGTTAGGGTCAGTCAGTGTACTGAAGTGATTCTGAGTTCATTGTGTTTGGAGTTTTTGTTAGAAGCGTTACAGGGACATCATGCAGCGGAGAAAGATTGTCTTGAAACAGTGTCACCACTAGTAACCACAGAGTCTACTCTGGCGTGCGTTGCACGATGGAGTCCCTCCATGATGAAGTTGCATGACGACGGTCAACACTGACCTATGTGTTGAATGAAGTAAGGGAGGATTCTGTCAATAGCCTTTGGAACAGTTTGGTCCTGCTTTTATTACAAACGAGTAGTAACTTGAGTTGTGAATTCAAACCTGTTTGTAATATGGTAAATAAAACCAGATATCTTCCAAACAGTTGAATAGTTCTCTGTAAAAAGCAATTTTCATGAAGAACTTCTGGAAGAAATGGGGAGGGCTGTCAGCTGTAGGTAAAGGTACGCATCAAGATGGCAGAACCCTCGCAACGTGCATACTCTGGCACAAAAAGCATAGTGCCACTGCAAAGGTTCATAGAGTTTCAGGTTGACAACACCAATGTGATCCTGCCAGTTTCCTTAGAAGATTGTTCCTGATGGAAACTTTTCACATGCAGTGCTTTTTGGAAGTAAGTCTCACTCCTAATACAACGTAAATGGATAGATAAAAAAAAAAATCTACTCACCAAGTGGCGGTAGGGGAACACATACACAAAAGGATTTAACATTTATAAGCTTATGGAGCCAGTGCCACCTCCTTCTGGCAGAAGAGTTGAAGTGGAAGGAAGAGGGGTGGAGGAAAAGGACTGGAGAGCTTTAGGGAAATGGGTACAGTTCAGAAAACTCACCTAGGACCCCAGGTCAGGGGAAACTTACTAGACGGGATGAGAAGGAAAGACTGATTGTTGGGGACTGCACTGGACGAGAATTGAAAACCTGAGAACTTCAAAAGTGGGAGACCACCTTCCACCTTTAAGCTCTCAGGTTTTCAAATCTCATCTGGTGCAGTCCCCAACAATCAGTCTTTCCTTCTCATTCCCTCCGGTAAATCTTCCCTGACCCAGGGTTCTGGGTGACTTTCCTAAATTGTTCCCCTTTCCCTAAACCTCTCCAATCATTTTCATTCACTCTTCTCCCTTCCCCTTCAACTCTTCTGCCAGAAGAAAGAGCCTCTGGCTCCAAAATCTTATAAAGTTAAATCTTTTGTGTGTGTGTGTGTGTGTGTGTGCGTGTGTTTGTTCTCCTGCCACCGTTTGGTCAGTAGATTTTTTTTATCTAACCATTCACATTATATTATCAGTAACTGATTATTTTTGTTGTAATAAGTTTCACTCCTAAATGTTTTGGGGTCTCTCAGTGTTCCACCTTGACACCTGACCACACTATATTTTGCAACTCGTTTCCTTGTATCTCAAATGAAAACACACACTTGTGACTTTGTGGGATTTGGTATTAGTTGGTTTGTATTGCATGGGCATGCGTCTCCCCATTTAAAGACCATGTAAGTTTCTTCTCTAATAAAAAAGTGTGATTTGAGCAACACTGGCATGTAAATCTTTTAGATCAACTAGGTTTATCTTTAACAGTGGTTAAGAGATCATTTCATAACACTACATCATGTGTATTGCACTACTGCATAGAATCCACTGAGGAATCACTCACATGAAGTACTTAGTTTACAAAGAATGTTACTGTCCTTTTATAGATCTGGATATGGAGCATGTATCCAATACTCAAAGTGTGTGCCAAACACTCAGCAGCACCTAATCTGGAGTTCATCCATGACCTATACCAGACCACTGCAATCTCTTTCCCACGGGGCATGGGCACCACTGAGCATCTGTAGCTGCCCTGCATGGGGTAGCCTACCCTACACGGGCCATATTGCACTGTGTTAACACCATGTTCTGTTGCATGCACATGGTCTCTCTCAATCATTTAACAAATCATTTAAATAACTTTAAATACACTACCTCAGATAAAGGATCTACTAATTATTAACACATTCATAGATAAAATGCATGTATTTGAAACATAGCTTGATAAAGAACACTTTACTTTTTTCTAATACCTTTCTTCAGTTCAATTTTTTCTAATATCTTTCATCAGTTCAGTTAACTCCAGACATTAAGTATTGTCATGTACAAGTAAAGTCCCAAACTACACACAAATGGCTGAGATGAGATCTGTGTGTGAACATTTCGTTGTGAAAACTTTTTTCTTATGAAGAGAATTTACAGAAAGGTCTAAGCTTCACTGAAATGCATTCTGCTTCTTCAGGCAATCTGGGTTCTGGCACAAAATATTTTGTTACTTGTGAATAAAAAGGAAATGTCATGTTCCACAAATATAACAAAACATTACAATTTTTGACTAAGTTAAATTTTTCTGTTAAATATGTACTCTTGTACTCTTAGAAATTGTACGAGTATTTGCTAAACCATCAACATCTCACTAGCCAGCATTGTTCGGTGCTGAATGAGGACTGCCTGCATACCAGCCATTTGCTCGGTTGCAAACTTAAAACCTATGTTAACTTCAAACTCAACAAAATATCTTCAAATTACTTATTTCTGTGAGGTTCACAAATCAGGAACGTCACACAGCTCTTTACTACAGACATTACACTTAACAGCAACACACTTAAAACACTAACAGCCAACAGTAACAGAACACTGATTAAACTACAGGGGCACCACCTCTGCCTGAAAAGTGAATACTTATCATGCCTGCAAGATCATGTCATCACTTAAATCAGTCACATTAAGAAAAATATAATTTTAAGATTTTGCTACAGCATATATCTCCAAGTCTTCAGGAGTCTTCAGTTGTGAACTGAGTAATAATTTACACTGCAGTTAGCATCTTAGTAGTTGCTTGTACACCTGTGGGCACAGATGTCTGATGTTCACAGCTAGAGGGGTCATATTGCATTAGCCTTTTCAAATCATCTTGGTTTACTAGCCTGAAAGTATTATTAGCCACTTATTGGTGCTTAAATATACACTGTTTATCGTTGCCCAGCTCTGGGGTCTTGCTTCTTGTACAGTTGTGGTCTACCGATCCTCAAGTAACTTGACACTGAATATTTGCTATGTCGAAGGAGTAATAAATGTCACTTTGTAGCATTTTATAAATTAAAAATTCTATTTCTATCGCTGTTTCCCTATCTTGCATATCAAAGAGATATAGCTACTTCATAAACAAAAATGAGGAAAAGACTACCATTCAACTTTAATTTTTTTGTGTGTGACGTATCTGAGCATGTGCAAATGTGTACAGGGTGACACTGTCTATCCGTATTTTTATGAGTGACTGATCAGGCTGACAGGAGAGGGAAACAGGAAAACTGAATGGCAACTGACAGGGAGTGAGATGCACAAATTTTGAAGCACCACATATCAACTAGCCCTTCCTCATTTTTGTTTATGGTTTCTATCTCAGATTTTCCATTACTGCAAAAAAAAATCTGAGAGTTCAGCTCATATATTTTTAACTTCTTGATAAATGGACACACATCTGTGTTAAGTAACTAACAATTTGTTTGTCTCTCCAGTGTTTACCAGACACTGATGAAAACTAGTGCACTAAAACTAATGAAGGTTGCGCTAGTAGTGTGGGGGAAAAAGTAACAATGATATACCTGATTTATGATTTCCTCTTCAGGGTTAGACCAAATTATATCTTGTTCACACTCACTGTCAGCTTTCTTGTTTTTCTTTTTCTTTTTTGATGTTTTATCTGCTTTGTATAACTTGCATATTATTACATAATATGCAAAGTCAAATGGCATTTTCTTCTCTTTTGCTCTTTTTATTTCCTTGCTGAAACAAAATCACACACAAATTATATAAAATCAACAAAGACATTTAATATATAATTAGCACTGTGGGGAAACCTAGGATAGTACATTTTTATTAGGATACATTACTAATAACCAATGGTCCCACAAACAGCACTTTACCATGCCCTGCTCTCCCACCCCCTCCCCACCCCAGCCTCCTCCTTACCCCCACCACCCAGACAGCTTCTCTCATCCTTGCACAAATGCGTGCACTCTGGCCCCAGAAGGCAGAAGCAGTGGTCCTGTGTGAGTGATTTGTGTTTGTGCCCAAGTGTGTGTGTGTGTGTGTGTGGGGGGGGGGGGGGGGGGGTGTCTCTCTTTCAGAAGAAGGCCTTCTGGCCAAAAGCTTACGTGTTTAGTAGTGTCTTTGTTGTGCCTGTCTGCAGCTCAGAATCTCCGCTATATGGCGAGTAGCAGTCTGCCCTTTTCATAATATTGTCGTTATTCCGTACTGGATATTCCGTTGTTTAAAATAAGAATTCTGATGTATTAGCTCAAAAAATGTTGGTTGAACATAATATCACATCTTTTATACATCCCTGTTTACTGGTTAGGGCAACTTTTGTTTCATAAATATGAAAGTCTTCCATCATGAATGTCAGAGAAAGATGACTACACATTCTTGCAATGTAATTACAAACGAACTGTAGAATAATTTGAATATCATTTGTACTTGGATAAAGACACTGTCCTTTGTATACTACAGGTCAAGTCCGATGTCAGTTGTACATGCTTTTCCCACACTTAAAGAGGATGTTCAAATTTATTGCTCTCTAACAAGGGGACCTTCTGTTGTGACTCACCGATCTTTCAAAGTGCCGCCGCGCAGTTACGCGCGTCCTCTACATGTGGCGCTGTCTGCCAGCCATGCAGCAGCAGCACCACCTAAGCGGCCAGCCAGCCAGCGGCCGCTAGACTTGGACTCAGTTATGATTTGACTGTTAAAGTGTACACACGTCTTACTCTGTTTACTTGATCTGTGACTTTCATGTATTGCGTCTTCCTTGAAATATATTTGTTCCAACTTGAAGTTATTACACCTTCCAGTTTCAGAAATTCAGTTTGGGATGAGACTTCACAGGTTGGTTGTGTACCCCCTGGGTGTCCACTCCTAGAAGTCTTAGAGCACACTATCCATAAAATTCTGAGAAAAGGAGAATTTTTTAAGTGTAGCTCATACGCACCTCATACACATTCAGAAGTAGCACTCCAGCAAACAGGCAAAATACCTCAGTCAGTCAAGTTGTTATAATTAATTAATAATCAATTAAATCGTAAATAATTTTATTTTGTTTATGAAATGGCTGCCACAGGCTACTTAAAATGTGAATAACCCTCATCAATATTTTGTTTTTAAAAAGTTGCATAATTTCAAATACATTTTTAATGGAGGTAAATTAAAGCATTAATTACTGTAATTATAAAATTGGACTATGTTATTAGCTGCAAAAAGGTTATAAATATTTGTTGTAAATTCAAGGAAACCGGTGTCTTCTTGGAAAAGCAGAGTATAGCTGTTACCCAGTTGTAAATCCAAAAAGGCACACAGGCACGAAGTGTCGAAGCCCACACAGAACCAATCAAGCAATGGGTCTTACCTGCTACAGTGCCAGTTCAAACCTGACTTTTGCATAGATTGGAGTGTTCTGTATTGTGAAATAATATCGGAATTTAATATATATATATATATATATATATAATGGAAGGAAACATTCCACGTGGGAAAAATTATATATAAAAACAAAGATGAGGTGACTTACCGAACAAAAGCGCTGGCAGGTCGATAGACACACAAACAAACACAAACATACACACAAAATTCAAGCTTTCGCAACAAACTGTTGCCTCATCAGGAAAGAGGGAAGGAGAGGGGAAGACGAAAGGAAGTGGGTTTTAAGGGAGAGGGTAAGGAGTCATTCCAATCCCGGGAGCGGAAAGACTTACCTTAGGGGGAAAAAAGGACAGGTATACACTCGCACACACGCACATATCCCATCCACTCTGCTTGTGTCTGTATGTGTGGATGGGATATGTGCGTGTGTGCGAGTGTATACCTGTCCTTTTTTCCCCCTAAGGTAAGTCTTTCCGCTCCCGGGATTGGAATGACTCCTTACCCTCTCCCTTAAAACCCACTTCCTTTCGTCCTCCCCACTCCTTCCCTCTTTCCTGATGAGGCAACAGTTTGTTGCGAAAGCTTGAATTTTGTGTGTATGTTTGTGTTTGTTTGTGTGTCTATCGACCTGCCAGCGCTTTTGTTGGGTAAGCGCTGGCAGGTCGATAGACACACAAACAAACACAAACATACACACAAAATTCAAGCTTTCGCAACAAACTGTTGCCTCATCAGGAAAGAGGGAAGGAGAGGGGAAGACGAAAGGAAGTGGGTTTTAAGGGAGAGGGTAAGGAGTCATTCCAATCCCAGGAGCGGAAAGACTTACCTTAGGGGGAAAAAAGGACAGGTATACACTCGCACGCACACACGCACATATCCATCCACACATACAGACACAAGCAGACATATTTAAAGGCAAAGAGTTTGGGCAGAGATGTCAGTCGAGGCAGAAGTGTAGAGGCAAAGAAGTTGTTGAAAGACAGGTGAGGTATGAGTGGCGGCAACTTGAAATTAGCGGAGATTGAGGCCTGGCGGATGACGAGAAGAGAGGATATACTGAAGGGCAAGTTCCCATCTCCGGAGTTCGGATAGGTTGGTGTTGGTGGGAAGTATCCAGATAACCCGGACGGTGTAACACTGTGCCAAGATGTGCTGGCTGTGCACCAAGGCATGTTTAGCCACAGGGTGATCCTCATTACCAACAAACACTGTCTGCCTGTGTCCATTCATGCGAATGGACAGTTTGTTGCTGGTCATTCCCACATAGAATGCATCACAGTGTAGGCAGGTCAGTTGGTAAATCACGTGGGTGCTTTCACACGTGGCTCTGCCTCTGATCGTGTACACCTTCCGGGTTACAGGACTGGAGTAGGTGGTGGTGGGAGGGTGCATGGGACAGGTTTTGCATCGGGGGCGGTTACAAGGATAGGAGCCAGAGGGTAGGGAAGGTGGTTTGGGGATTTCATAGGGATGAACTAACAGGTTACGAAGGTTAGGTGGACGGCGGAAAGACACTCTTGGCGGAGTGGGGAGGATTTCATGAAGGATGGATCTCATTTCAGGGCAGGATTTGAGGAAATCGTATCCCTGCTGGAGAGCCACATTCAGAGTCTGGTCCAGTCCCGGAAAGTATCCTGTCACAAGTGGGACACTTTTGTGGTTCTTCTGTGGGGGATTCTGGGTTTGAGGGGACGAGGAAGTGGCTCTGGTTATTTGCTTCTGTACCAGATCGGGAGGGTACTTGCGGGATGCGAAAGCTGTTTTCAGGTGGTTGGTGTAATGATTCAGGGATTCCGGACTGGAGCAGATTCGTTTGCCACGAAGACCTAGGCTGTAGGGAAGGGACCGTTTGATGTGGAATGGGTGGCAGCTGTCATAATGGAGGTACTGTTGCTTGTTGGTGGGTTTGATGTGGACGGACGTGTGAAGTCGGCCATTGGACAGGTGGAGGTCAACGTCAAGGAAAGTGGCATGGGATTTGGAGTAGGACCAGGTGAAACTGATGGAACCAAAGGAGTTGAGGTTGGAGAGGAAATTCTGGAGTTGTTCTTCACTATGAGTCCAGATCATGAAGATGTCATCAATAAATCTGTACCAAACTTTGGGTTGGCAGACTTGGGTAACCAAGAAGGCTTCCTCTAAGCGACCCAGGAATAGGTTGGCGTACGAGGGGGCCATCCTGGTGCCCATGGCTGTTCCCTTTAATTGTTGGTATGTCTGGCCCTCAAAAGTGAAGAAGTTGTGGGTCAGGATGAAGCTGGCTAAGGTGATGAGGAAAGAGGTTTTAGGTAGGGTGGCAGGTGATCGGCGTGAAAGGAAATGCTCCATCGCAGCGAGGCCCTGGACGTGCGGAATATTTGTGTATAAGGACGTGGCATCAATGGTTACAAGGATGGTTTCCGGGGATAACAGATTGGGTAAGGATTCCAGGCGTTCAAGGAAGTGGTTGGTGTCCTTGATGAAGGATGGGAGACTGCATGTAATGGGTTGAAGGTGTTGATCTACGAAGGCAGAGATACATTCTGTGGGGGCTTGGTAACCAGCTACAATGGGGCGGCCGGGATGATTGGGTTTGTGGATTTTAGGAAGAAGGTAGAAGGTAGGGGTGCGGGGTGTCGGTGGGGTCAGGAGGTTGATGGAGTCAGGTGAAAGGTTTTGCAGGGGGCCTAAGGTTCTGAGGATTCCTTGAAGCTCCGCCTGGACATCGGGAATGGGGTTACCTTGGCAAACTTGGTATGTGGTGTTGTCTGAAAGCTGACGCAGTCCCTCAGCCACATACTCCCGACGATCAAGTACCACGGTCGTGGAACCCTTGTCCGCCGGAAGAATGACGATGGATCGGTCAGCCTTCAGATCACAGATAGCCTGGGCTTCAGCAGTGGTGATGTTGGGTGTAGGATTAAGGTTTTTTAAGAAGGATTGAGATGCAAGGCTGGAAGTCAGAAATTCCTGGAAGGTTTGGAGAGGGTGATTTTGAGGAAGAGGAGGTGGGTCCCGCTGTGACGGAGGACGGAACTGTTCCAGGCAGGGTTCAATTTGGATGGTGTCTTGAGGAGTCGGATCATTAGGAGTAGGATTAGGATCATTTTTCTTCGTGGCAAAGTGATACTTCCAGCAGAGAGTACGAGTGTAGGACAGTAAATCTTTGACGAGGGCTGTTTGGTTGAATCTGGGAGTGGGGCTGAAGGTGAGGCCTTTGGATAGGACAGAGGTTTCGGATTGGGAGAGAGGTTTGGAGGAAAGGTTAACTACTGAATTAGGGTGTTGTGGTTCCAGATTGTGTTGATCGGAATTTTGAGGTTTTGGGGGGAGTGGAGCTGGAAGTGGGAGATTGAGTAGATGGGAGAGACTGGGTTTGTGTGCAATGAGAGGAGGTTGAGGTTTGCTGGAAAGGTTGTGAAGGGTGAGTGAGTTGCCTTTCCGGAGGTGGGAAACCAGGAGATTGGATAGTTTTTTGAGGTGGAGGGTGGCATGCTGTTCTAATTTACGGTTGGCCTGTAGGAGGATGCTCTGAACAGCCGGTGTGGATGTGGGAGAGGAAAGATTAAGAACTTTTATTAAGGATAGGAGTTGACGGGTGTGTTCATTGGCTGAGTTGATGTGTAGGTGAAGGATTAGGTGGGTGAGGGCAATGGATTGTTCAGTTTGGAACTGGTATAGGGACTGATGGAAGGAAGGGTTGCAGCCAGAGATGGGAACTTTGAGTGTGAGGCCTTTGGGGGTAATGCCAAATGTCAGACAAGCCTGAGAAAATAAAATATGCGAGCGTAATCTGGCTAGGGCGAAGGCATGTTTGCGGAGGGAATGTAAATAAAACTTAATGCGGTCATTGTGGGGGTGTTGTGAGGGTGACATGGTATTAGAAGGTATGAGGTGAAATGAAAATGAAAATAAAAATATATGGGGAGAGATAAAGGTGAACCGGAAAGAAACTGGAGATCTGGAATGAAAAAAGGTGAAAAGGTGTTGGTTACAGCTGGGCTATGTTGGACTTGGGTCGGTAGACAACGATGTGCATAAAGGTTAGGTGGTTGTGTTGCCGCCAAAACACGTTAAAGGACGGAGAAATTCGGGAAAATTTCGAAAAAACTGCGTGTAGTATATTAAAAGGAGTGGTATTGTGGTGGCAGATTATGAAAATGAGGCTCACAATTGTTTGACGAAGAAATAATGGCGTTAAAACCCGTGGGATGCGGCTAAAAATGATCAGTGATGTGGGAAAAACGGAAATGGAAATATAGCAAAAGTTATTAGAACTGGCCGAAATGGTTGTTTAAAAGGTGAAAGGAGCTGTTTGTGAACTAGAAACGGTGGATATTATAGCGGCGGTAGTGCTGAAAGCGGCAAAAAAAAAAAAAAAAAAAAGAAACATATTTTTTTGGTTATGGTTTGGAAGTGGGTTACGTATTATTGAGTATATATATAGGCGGGATAAAATAGTATAGCAGATTACGGTAAAAAGGAGAAGGTGAATACAAAGTGAAACTACTGGCAAAAACAGAAAGAGGAAAATAAGACGACAGAAAAGATTTCGAAATGCAACAGTGGCAATAACAAACGTAATTGTTGGATTCAAATTAATGATATCAATATAATGGAAGGAAACATTCCCAAAGGCCTCACACTCAAAAGTTCCCATCTCTGGCTGCAACCCTTCCTTCCATCAGTCCCTATACCAGTTCCAAACTGAACAATCCATTGCCCTCACCCACCTAATCCTTCACCTACACATCAACTCAGCCAATGAACACACCCGTCAACTCCTATCCTTAATAAAAATCCTTAATCTTTCCTCTCCCACATCCACACCGGCTGTTCAGAGCATCCTCCTACAGGCCAACCGTAAATTAGAACAGCATGCCACCCTCCACCTCAAAAAACTATCCAATCTCCTGGTTTCCCACCTCCGGAAAGGCAACTCACTCACCCTTCACAACCTTTCCAGCAAACCTCAACCTCCTCTCATTGCACACAAACCCAGTCTCTCCCATCTACTCAATCTCCCACTTCCAGCTCCACTCCCCCCAAAACCTCAAAATTCCGATCAACACAATCTGGAACCACAACACCCTAATTCAGTAGTTAACCTTTCCTCCAAACCTCTCTCCCAATCCGAAACCTCTGTCCTATCCAAAGGCCTCACCTTCAGCCCCACTCCCAGATTCAACCAAACAGCCCTCGTCAAAGATTTACTGTCCTACACTCGTACTCTCTGCTGGAAGTATCACTTTGCCACGAAGAAAAATGACCCTAATCCTACTCCTAATGATCCGACTCCTCAAGACACCATCCAAATTGAACCCTGCCTGGAACAGTTCCGTCCTCCGTCACAGCGGGACCCACCTCCTCTTCCTCAAAATCACCCTCTCCAAACCTTCCAGGAATTTCTGACTTCCAGCCTTGCATCTCAATCCTTCTTAAAAAACCTTAATCCTACACCCAACATCACCACTGCTGAAGCCCAGGCTATCCGTGATCTGAAGGCTGACCGATCCATCGTCATTCTTCCGGCGGACAAGGGTTCCACGACCGTGGTACTTGATCGTCGGGAGTATGTGGCTGAGGGGCTGCGTCAGCTTTCAGACAACACCACATACCAAGTTTGCCAAGGTAACCCCATTCCCGATGTCCAGGCGGAGCTTCAAGGAATCCTCAGAACCTTAGGCCCCCTGCAAAACCTTTCACCTGACTCCATCAACCTCCTGACCCCACCGACACCCCGCACCCCTACCTTCTACCTTCTTCCTAAAATCCACAAACCCAATCATCCCGGCCGCCCCATTGTAGCTGGTTACCAAGCCCCCACAGAACGTATCTCTGCCTTCGTAGATCAACACCTTCAACCCATTACATGCAGTCTCCCATCCTTCATCAAGGACACCAACCACTTCCTTGAACGCCTGGAATCCTTACCCAATCTGTTATCCCCGGAAACCATCCTTGTAACCATTGATGCCACGTCCTTATACACAAATATTCCGCACGTCCAGGGCCTCGCTGCGATGGAGCATTTCCTTTCACGCCGATCACCTGCCACCCTACCTAAAACCTCTTTCCTCATCACCTTAGCCAGCTTCATCCTGACCCACAACTTCTTCACTTTTGAGGGCCAGACATACCAACAATTAAAGGGAACAGCCATGGGCACCAGGATGGCCCCCTCGTACGCCAACCTATTCCTGGGTCGCTTAGAGGAAGCCTTCTTGGTTACCCAAGTCTGCCAACCCAAAGTTTGGTACAGATTTATTGATGACATCTTCATGATCTGGACTCACAGTGAAGAACAACTCCAGAATTTCCTCTCCAACCTCAACTCCTTTGGTTCCATCAGTTTCACCTGGTCCTACTCCAAATCCCATGCCACTTTCCTTGACGTTGACCTCCACCTGTCCAATGGCCGACTTCACACGTCCGTCCACATCAAACCCACCAACAAGCAACAGTACCTCCATTATGACAGCTGCCACCCATTCCACATCAAACGGTCCCTTCCCTACAGCCTAGGTCTTCGTGGCAAACGAATCTGCTCCAGTCCGGAATCCCTGAATCATTACACCAACCACCTGAAAACAGCTTTCGCATCCCGCAAGTACCCTCCCGATCTGGTACAGAAGCAAATAACCAGAGCCACTTCCTCGTCCCCTCAAACCCAGAATCCCCCACAGAAGAACCACAAAAGTGTCCCACTTGTGACAGGATACTTTCCGGGACTGGACCAGACTCTGAATGTGGCTCTCCAGCAGGGATACGATTTCCTCAAATCCTGCCCTGAAATGAGATCCACCCTTCATGAAATCCTCCCCACTCCGCCAAGAGTGTCTTTCCGCCGTCCACCTAACCTTCGTAACCTGTTAGTTCATCCCTATGAAATCCCCAAACCACCTTCCCTACCCTCTGGCTCCTATCCTTGTAACCGCCCCCGATGCAAAACCTGTCCCATGCACCCTCCCACCACCACCTACTCCAGTCCTGTAACCCGGAAGGTGTACACGATCAGAGGCAGAGCCACGTGTGAAAGCACCCACGTGATTTACCAACTGACCTGCCTACACTGTGATGCATTCTATGTGGGAATGACCAGCAACAAACTGTCCATTCGCATGAATGGACACAGGCAGACAGTGTTTGTTGGTAATGAGGATCACCCTGTGGCTAAACATGCCTTGGTGCACAGCCAGCACATCTTGGCACAGTGTTACACCGTCCGGGTTATCTGGATACTTCCCACCAACACCAACCTATCCAAACTCCGGAGATGGGAACTTGCCCTTCAGTATATCCTCTCTTCTCGTCATCCGCAAGGCCTCAATCTCCGCTAATTTCAAGTTGCCGCCACTCATACCTCACCTGTCTTTCAACAACTTCTTTGCCTCTACACTTCTGCCTCGACTGACATCTCTGCCCAAACTCTTTGCCTTTAAATATGTCTGCTTGTGTCTGTATGTGTGGATGGATATGTGCGTGTGTGCGTGCGAGTGTATACCTGTCCTTTTTTCACCCTAAGGTAAGTCTTTCCGCTCCCGGGATTGGAATGACTCCTTACCCTCTCCCTTAAAACCCACTTCCTTTCGTCTTCCCCTCTCCTTCCCTCTTTCCTGATGAGGCAACAGTTTGTTGCGAAAGCTTGAATTTTGTGTGTATGTTTGTGTTTGTTTGTGTGTCTATCGACCTGCCAGCGCTTTTGTTCGGTAAGTCACCTCATCTTTGTTTTTATATATAATTTCTTTGTTTTTATATATAATTTCTCCCACGTGGAATGTTTCCTTCCATTATATATATATATATATATATATATATATATATATATATAGAGAGAGAGAGAGAGAGAGAGAGAGAGAGAGAGAGAGAGGGAAACATTCCACGTAGGAAAAATATATCTAAAAACAAAGATGATGTGACTTACCAAATGAAAGTGCTGGCAGGTCGACAGACACACAAACAAACACAAACATACACACAAAATTCAAGCTTTCGCAACAAACTGTTGCCTCATCAGGAAAAAGGGAAGGAGAGGGAAAGACGAAAGGATGTGGGTTTTAAGGGAGAGGGTAAGGAGTCATTCCAATCCCGGGAGCGGAAAGACTTACCTTAGGGGACCTACTTTATTTTGTGGTGCGAAGTTAAATTTGTTCTTATTCATGGACCTACTTTATTTTGTGGTGCGAAGTTAAATTTTTCTTTGATGAAAGTTTCTTCTTCTTCCAGTTTGGGGAACGGATGGGTAACTGTAGCATTCGTTGCTTGTAACAATGCAGGAAGAGCTGTATATGTGTGGATGGATATGTGTGTGTGTGTGCGCGAGTGTATACCCGTCCTTTTTTCCCCCTAAGGTAAGTCTTTCCACTCCCAGGATTGGAATATATATATATATATATATATATATATATATATATATGTGTGTGTGTGTGTGTGTGTGGTAAGTTCCTATGGCACTAAACTGCCGAGGTCATCGGTCGCTAGGCTTACACACTACTTAATCTAACTTAGATTAACTTAGTTAAGTGTTGAAGGTGATGTTAAAAGATGTAGATATTATGAAAATTTGCTTGCTGCAAATAATTTGATTGATTCAGCGTCTTCAACAGTTTCTCATGAAGCAATGTTGACAGGTGAAGAAATTTACATACATACTATGGACATGGCTGAAAAAATAATTGTGACAGGTGATGAACTTGCTCAAGAAAATGAAAACTCTGAAGGTGACCCTTTTGGAAAGTAAGAAGACCACGGCTCATCTGATGAATATGAATCAGAAGAAAAGAAGGCAACACAAGTAGACCATCTTTCTTTGGATCACAAGATTAACGTTGCTAATATCGCAAAGGCTCATCCCACGTGGAAACTACAAACAAAAAATAAATAAATAAAAGGGATGCAGCTGGCTAGGAAAGAAGAAATATTTATCCCAATAGAAAGAAGAAATTAAAAACAAGGAGGTAATAAATTTGATAAGTACGCAGTAATCAGTTCCTGGACATACGATCATTTTGTTGAGACCCGAGAGAATTATCAGCAAATGACTACACTGCATTTACAACAGTAGGCTTTAGCAGTAGCACAACAGTGTACAGAGTTTGAATTAAAAGCTTTTGACAGCTGGATTCATAGATTCAAAAATAAACAAAGAATTCATCAGCGAAAAGCGACCAGATTTGTTTCAAGAAAATAAATAGCTATGATTGAAGAAACGTTAGCTACTGCAGGCACTTTTCAAAACCAGATGTTAAAACATACCAAATTTCAACAAAGATTTTGTTATTAACATGACCAGACAGGTATTTATTGCTGGGTATTTAAAAATTCATTTTGCTCTCTATTTTTTGATTCTTTGACAATATACTTCTGAGGACAGAAGGACCCCTTGTAAGTCAGATCAAAGATATATAATGGCAATTGGGAGGTCATGTGTCTTTTACCTAAACTGCACAGAAATATTGCTAGTGTTCACCTGTCTAGTGTAATACTCATATGTATACTTCAGTGGTCAGCTTGATATAAAAGCTGCGAACTGTGACATGATCCCAGTAAACTGGAATTAATCATAGCCCAGTTGTGAACACGGTGAAGCACCACTGAAATGCCTTTAAATTAACAATGACAAGGTCAGTCACAAAGCAAAACATCTGCTCATGTCTTGTGGCTGCAACCCTGACACCTACAGTGGGGCAAAGCCATAGGAAGACAACTTCACAAGCTCATGTTCTAAGAACATAAAGCTTGTAAAATTATTAGTCTTGTAGGTGTACAAAAAAGGTGTTTTAGATGCTTCACTGGGCATATGAAAAGTCTTGTCGCATTCTGTTCATAAAAAAATAGTTTAATTTGACATCTGAGTTTCCCTCACCACAATATTTGTGATAACATCTGTTTGTGATACTGGCAAGAAAATGTAATGGAAAGAGATGTTTGTAGGGTAGTCTAATAAGTCACTTTATTTACACAAATGTATTGTGATATTCTACAAAATCCTGGCATATTACAACTGTGGGCTAGATCAGGGCTTGAACCTGGGACTTTTGCTTTTCGCAGACAAGTGCTCTAATAACAGCTATCCCATTACAACTCAAGATGCGCCCTCACAGCTTTACTTCTACCACTATCTCCTACTTCCTCTCTTATCTGTAGAATCTCTGACTTACTTTTAATAGTGTCCTGTAGTAGAACAAGTTCTTCCCCTTCTCCCCTTTTAGCTTCTGTTGTTTTCCTTGTTGTTTCCCTTCTTACCCCAAACTCATACACACTTCCCACTCCCTAACCATCTTTCCTATCTCAGTAGGTAATAGGATGGTCAGTATTGCGTAGCTTCCAATACTGCATTATCCACACATTAAGGGGTGTGGAACAGCCACTGAAGTCTATCATGTTCTGCTCAGTGGTATGCTCTGTAATGGTCAGTCTGGGCAGTGGACATTTATTCAAGTGGACAGCTGGTTCATGGTCATAGTCATATTAAAGGCAGTGCAAAACTTGGCATATGGCAATGACTACTTTCAGAGGTGGCCCTGCCTCTGATAGAGTAGGCTATGTCCACGATAAGACAGTGATAGTACGTGTGTTCCACTGGCATATGACCCATGTAGAAAGGGGTTAGGTGTTGGGGTGGCATCAGAATGGACCTGTATCCTGGAGATTGAATGGATGACAGAGTATCACTTTGGCACAGATGGGAAGATGTTACTCATTTCTGGGCAAGACAATAGCAGTCAAAAACCTGGTAAAGGATGTGGTTAAGTCATTCCATTTCAGTGTAATATAGGGCACAGAGGAGGATGCTCCTTTGCAGCTGGTTTTTGAAGGCATTTGGGGAATATATATTATATGAAACAGGAGATACGTTTGTGGACCAGGTGTGACTTTAGTATGACTTTTAGAGTACTGAGGAAGGAATTGCTTGTCACAGTGGATGTGCTGTACATGGGTGATTAGGGATTATTGGAGAGACTTTCACCGTGGAAGGAATGGCAGCCATCAAAGTGGAGGTACTGTTGACAGTTGTTTAGCTTAACATGGATCCATCGAAGGTGTGGAGGTTTATGTCCTGCGAAGTGGCTGAGCTGATAAGGATCAGGTGAAAGGGGCAGGAGAGAAGATGTTCAGGACGTGGAGCAATTAGGATAGTGTGTCTTGGTCCTATGTCCAGATCACCAGCATATCACAATGAGACTCAGCCATACAAGGGTTATAGGATCTTTGAGGGTTATAGGATCTTTGGTGACTATAAAGGTTTCCCTGTAAGTGTGGATGTACCGGGTGATCTAAAAGTCAGTATAAATTTGAAAACTGAATAAATTACGGAATAATGTAGATAGAGAGGTACAAATTGACACACATGCTTGGAATGACATGGGGTTTTATTAGAACCAAAAAAATACAAAAGTTCAAAAAATGTCCAACAGATAGCGCTTCATCTGATCAGAATAGCAATAATTAGCATAACAAAGTAAGACAAAGCACAGATGATGTTCTTTACAGGAAATGCTCAATATGTCCACCATCATTCCTCAACAATAGCTGTAGTCGAGGAATAATGTTGTGAACAGCACTGTAAAGCATGTTTGGAGTTATGGTGAGGCATTGGCGTCGGATGTTGTCTTTCAGCATCCCTAGAGATGTCGGTTGATCACGATACACTTGCGACTTCAGGTAACCAATAATCGCACGGACTGAGGTCTGGGGACCTGAGAGTCCAAGCATGACAAAAGTGACGGCTGAGCACACGATCATCACCAAACGACACATGCAAGAGATCTTTCACATGTCTAGCAATATGGGGTGGAGCGCCATCCTGCATAAACATCGTACGTTCCAGCAGGTGTTTATCAGCCAGGCTGGGGATGACTTGCTCATCGTGCAATGGAGTTTCCACGATAGTTCTAGGATTTTCGGTAGCCCAAATTCTGCAGTTGTGTGCATTGACAGACCCTCGGAGCGTGAAATGAGCTTCGGCGCTCCACAACACGTTACTCAACCAATCATCTTCCGCCGTCTTTTGAAACACCAACACCGCAAATGCCCTCCTCTTCACTAAATCGCCAGGTAACGGTTCATGATGCCGATGGATTTTGTACGGATAGCATCCGAGGGTACACCTAAGTGCCAACCAAACAGTAGTGTATGGAATGCCTGTGCAACGTGCGACTGCACAAGAGCTGACTTCCCTGTGCATAGACGAACCCGCTACAGTCTCCATTTCTTACTGAACTGTCTCAGCAGCATTACGCCTTGTGCTCGGTCGGCCACTACGGGGTCACTGACGTTTTGCTGTCGAGTGCCATCTGTCGGACCTTTTGTGAACTTTTTTTTGTTCTAATAAAACCCCATGTCATTCCAAGCATGTGTGTCAATTTTTACCTCTCTATCTACATTATTCCGTGGTTTAAGTTTTCAGATTTATACTGACTTTTTGATCGCCCGGTACGTGTGTTCTGTTAGGCTTATCTTCAAGCAAGCTATCCAAAAGCTTAGTAACATTTCGGTCTTGTTTATATGCTTGTTGATTGCCTAACCCCACAACCATACAGTGAGTGGTCACCTTTGCTCCTTTCATTACCAGTATTACACTCAGGTATTTTAAGTATATAAACAAATTTAAGGCAACAACAAAACTGCTGGACATAATTGTTTTCTTGAAGTGATAATACTTACACAATAAATGCAAAGTGAGATGATTAAAATCAACTTGAGCATTAGTTTAAGCAAATGATACTGTAATTAATTTACCTGAGGTTCTCAAGGAGAGGGACAGAAATCTGTGCAGGAATATTGACAAATCGTTCATTGATTAGCAATCCAATCGGCCTTGTGTCATCTGCAATAAGAGAACTGATCTGTGTTGCAGCTGAATCAGTTGCGTGTTCACGGCTCAGTTCCAACAATAATGAACGCAACTGCTGCACACACTCCCGTTCCTGTTAAAAATCATAATTACATTAGAATACAAAATTCAGGCACTGTATAAGGATTCAATAATGAGGAAGAAAGTATTTAATGCAATTTAATTTATTAGTCTTTGTTATGAATTAACTTATTTTCCTTATGTTGTTTTCTCCTACACAAAAGCTGCCAAGTAAGTTTACATTTCAGATTCAATGTTAAGCAGGTCCAATAAATTTGAGTGAACTGTTTTCACTTTAACTGTCCATAAATTGTGTAGCAACATGATTTGCAGTGCACAGCAGTCACTTGTCCCTTGTTTCACTTAACCACTCGTCTCCAGCTGTAGCCAAGTCTCCTCTCCAAATACAGATCATAATTTTATAAGGCATACTCCAATAATATGCTTATTGCCATTCACACAGCAAAATTGGATTGCATCTTCCGCCCTCAATCTTTTACACCTGCTCAGATAATCAATATAGGTGTAATTCACCAGCACAGAGATGCAGTCAGCAGCAAGCAATGTTGCAGTTGCTTTTGCATATTTGGTTATGTGGCTGGCTGCACTTCTTAAAGGCATGCGCATACCCATCACTTGAGGAGTGTTAAGTTGTTCTCATACTCTTAAAAAATGAACTGATTATGTAAGTTAAACAATGATTATATTGGGCCATTCCATGCCAAGTGGTCTATTTTTGGAAAAAGGTCCCACATGACAGCCATGGATTTCGTTGAAATTTTGTGTGAATATTCACACCTGTTCCCAATGAACACTGGTGCAGTTTTACTTTCACCAACTTAATACTTGCACAGATTTAGTCCAAAAAAAGTACTTTTTAATTTTTTTTTAGACGTCTCTAACAAGTTCAGCTCCACAGTTCTTACAAACAACGGAATGGCTCAAAATATCAAATAATAAGGAGAAATGTCTCTCTTCTCGTGTGTCTAAAAATTAGAGATGACCTCCTGAACTTCTCAATATGACAGTATGCAGTCCACAATTTAATGACTGTGTGCTACATTGCTGTGTAAAGTTCTCTGGGCCAGAAGCTATAGTGTCTGCAATTACTAGCTGTATCACACACCATGACCCACAGGTAATTACGGTGTATAAACAATGAATGCATACTGATCAAGACACTGGACACAACGCAAATGGCAGTGGATGAATTTTATTGACAAAGAACAAGAATTTGGAATGTGTCGTGCCATCATTACATTGTCAAACATCTGAGTTTGCATCTTAAAGTCCTTAAATTTAACTGAAGGAAGATGAGTTTATTATGCTAATGGATTTTGCTGAAAACTGTTCACTTATCATTCAGATTGCAGGGCAAGGTTGCTGCGGGGGAAGTAGTCAAGCATCAATCCACCCATTTGTCATCTATTTTCTACAAAATCAGAAGGTGGAATTTATCACTTTTTGCATCATCAGTGCCTCTCTGTGACATGTCACAACAACTATTCATATTTTTATCATGGAGCTGAGTAAATACGTAAAAATAAAATTTGCTAGGATTTCCCAACACCCACTATTTCAATTACGGCTCCAGTGCCCGATGCAAAACTTTCAAAAATATTCTCAACTTTTGTTATCATAAAAGAGACTTCTGAATGATGATAGACAGGATTTCTTTTGGCAAAAGTCATGGAATGTCACCCTGTTATAAAAACAGCTGCACAACAAAGTGACTAGCACCAAGAGCAAACTTGCAAGGGTCAGTTAATAGGCAGATCCATGCGCCTGTAGATCCATTTCTCTTCTGCACTGAAAGCATTATTGGCATTAAATTTGCTTTCATCAGCAAATAAGAAACTGAAAAAAGTAAATTAAACATGGGCATACTCTAGAAGGAACCAGAGGAAATCATCTTTTTTGCTAACTGGTGAAACACCTCAGGTCAGCGAAAGTCTGAAATGATGCAACCTCTTTTCTGGCCACAATTAAAGGCAGTGAAGGAAGTATATTAAAATAGGACCTCCATCCAGGACAATATCCTGCATGCATTTATGAAAAGGCAAGTTGGACTGGAAACTCCTGTAAGACTTTCACTGAGCAGAAGGAAAATTTTGTAAGCTTTATGCACCAGCATGTACCAGCAAATTCATTTTATTGGCCATCAAGGAGTGAAAAGTGCTGGTTTCCACAACAGCACATTATTACAGTTATTCTGGCTCCATTAATGACAGCATTTGGGTGGCAGTTTTCCTTATGATATTACACAGTAAATCAATTAATTAACAAAGGAGGAGGAGCAGGAGGAGAAAAAAAGCAAGTAGCTTTGAGTAAACATGAGCTTAAGATCCTAAAAGAAACCACTTCTAGCTTTGGCCTGGGACACTTAAAGAAATGTATCCTCAGGCTTGGAGACCATGTGGAAACAAACCCTTATCAGGCTTGGGATCCTCTAGTAGAGAAACCCACCTAGGGCTGCTGTTGGACAGCTTTGAGCATGGCCCTCATGATGATGGCATTGCAGGTTTTCGCACTTTGAAAGAATCAGAATTTGTTCAGCTACCATGGAGCATAGCAACATACTGTACAACGTATCATCAGTACACTTATGTTGGACACAAACTGCAAACAATGCAGACAGAAAATATGCTATATTTTAGACCAAAAGATAGCTAGCACATCAGTACCACTACAAAATAAAGAGAGACATTCAAAATTCTCATTAACACAAATCCTTTTCCAAAAATGGTCAGGCAGACTGTGAACCCCACCAAAATTTACAAATGTAGCAATGGTGTAAAACTTGAAGATTGCTTATAAAATGTGTGTAGCAGCTGTGCTGCAACAATTTTACCAGTGTGCTCTATACTGCCTTGGTAATCAACATTTATATTTTGAAGCTTGTAACTAGTTTTATTCCATAATTATTACACCAACAAACTGGCTGAAAACGTCACGGTAAATTGCGACAAAAGACTTCCTCCTTTTCTTCACTTTTTCAAGTTTGTCTGACTCAAGCTCACTTTCTTTTCATCGGGATTTTTGAGAGTATTAAACAATGTAAAAAATAATTTTAAAAAAATGTCAGATTTAATTTGAGTACCAATGGAATATGAGTATATTTCACTGAATCTTCACCTTGTCATTATTTTTAGGGCCCTATATTCTTCCATTGCAAAACCAAATCTAGATTTTTTAGGTGGTTTAGAATACAGTCTTTCTAATAGAAATGGGTTGAAAGAGATCGCACAAAATACTTTTTATAGAGTGGGCTGATATAACCATTTTTGGGTTTTTACAAAAATCACCAACTCTGCCCTCAATTTGCAAACTACTGGAAAGCAGTAGGAGAATTTAAGACCTTATGTTAGTAACTTATCACATGCAATGTTTCAGGTTTATCACACACTTGCATCCAGAGATATAAAAAACTAAATTTCACACTTTTTTCATGTGTCTTTTTTGGGCGACACTGTCTCAAATTATCTATATGAAAACTGCTCACGATTTTTTTTAAACTGTTTAACATTAGAGAATGCAAAAAGTTGTACAAGATGCCCCAGTTTTGCTTCTTTCAAGATAATATTCCTGGATATGATAAGCTTTCACAAAACAATATGACAACTATTAATTAACAACATTTGTCAGTGTTCTTACACAATTTCAACACATTCACTGAAGTCTGAAACATAGAAATGGCACACACAAAAAAATCACAAAACACGTGTTTTTTGCAGGTAAAATTCAAATGAAGCAAAATTTTTGAAATAAAGTTTTCAGTTTTATAAGAATGTATTTTTTTATTTATCTGATTCACTTTAAACTGTTTCCACCCATTCAGTTAACATAATAATTGCTACATTTGGCTTAACTTGACAACAGACGAAGATTACTGGATAAAAAAATTTGTTTTGACTTTATACATTTATCTACCTTTGTGCCAATTGTGAAGCACTTCGTACAAGTTTAAAGTCTAGAAGTGGCATGCTTCAAAAGCCTCACAGAAAAAGCTGTTTTTAGCATGTAGATCTACATACATACTCTGCAAGCAACCATACGGATACAGGGATTAGAAAACACAGGGTTGTCATAGTGAGACTGAATATTGTAATCCCCAAACTCTCCAAAAATAAATGAAAAATATACCTATTCAAAACAGCAGATAAAAATTCAATGACACCTTCCTGAGAGACAATCTCCACTTCTTCCAAATTAACAATTTAAGTGAAGAGCAGATGTGGCTCAAATTCAAAGAAATAGTATCAGCAGCAATTGAGAGATTTATACCGAATAAATTAACAAACGATGGAGCTGATCCTCTTCAGTACACAAAATGGGTCAGAACAATGTTGCAGAAACAACAACAAAAAAATTGCCAAATTTAAACAGATGCAGAATCTCCAAGATTAGTGATCTTCTACAGAAGCTAGAAATTTAGCACGGACTTCAATGCAGCATGCTTATAATAGTTTCCACAATGAAAGTTTGTCTCAAAACCTGGCAGAAAATCCAAAAAGATTCTGGTTGCATGTGAAATATGCTAGCAGCAAGACACAATCAATGCCTTCTCTGCACAACAGCAATGGAAATCCTATAGATGACAGTGCTGCCAAAGCAGAGTTACTAAACACAGTCTTCCAAAATTCCTTCACCAAAGAAGACGAAGTAAATATTCCGGAATTCAAATCACGAACACCTGCCAACATGAGTAACGTAGAAGTACATATCCTCGGAGTAGTGAAGAAACTTAAATTACTTAACAGAAGCAAGTCTTCTGGTCCAGACTGTATACCAGTCAGGTTCCTTTCAGAGTATGCTGATACAATAGCTCCATACTTAATCATATATCACCGTTCGCTCGATGAAAGATCTGTACCCAAAGACTGGAAAGTTGCAGAGGTAACACCAATATTCAAGAAAGGTGGTAGTGGTCCACTAAATTACAGACCCATATCATTAACGTCAATATGCAGCATGATTTTGGAATATATACTGTGTTCGAACATTATGAATCAGCTCAAAGAGAACAGTCTATTGACACACAGTTAACACGGATTTAGAAAACATGGTTCTTGTGAAACACAACTAGCTCTTTACTTGCATGAAGAGATGACTGCTACTCACAATAGATTTCAAATTGATTCCATATTTCTAGATTTTCAGAAGGCTTTTGACACTGTATCACACAAACAGCTTGTTGTGCAATTGCATGCTTATGGAATATTCTCTCAGATAGGTGACTGGATTCATGACTTCCTGTCAGAGTTGTCACAGTTCATAGAAATTGACAGAAAGTCATAAAGTAAAACAGATATGTTTCTGGCATTCCCCGAGGTAGTGTTACAGGCCATTCCTTATCTATATAAACGATTTAGGAGACAATCTGAGCAACCGGCTTAGGTAGTTTGCAAATGATACTGTCATTTATTGACTAGTAGTCATCGAAGATCAAAACAAATTGCTAAATGATTTAGAAAAGATTTCTGTATGGCGCAAAATTTGGCAATTGACCCTAAATAATGAAAAGTGTGAAGTCATCCATATGGAGTACTACAAGGAATCCGTTAAACTTTGGTTACACAATGAATCAGTCAAACCCAAAGGTCATAAATTACAGTTATGAACAACTTAAATTGGAAGGAACACATGGAAAATGTTGTGGGAAAAGCTAGCCAATGACTGCATTTTATTGGCGGGACACTTAGAAAATGTAATAAATCTACTAAAGAGACTGCCTACACTATGCTTGTCTGTCCACTTTTAGAATACTGCTGCATAGTGTGAGATACATAGCAGATAGGACTGACAGAGTACACCAAAAAAGTTCAAAGAAGAGCGGCATATTTTGTATTATTGAGAAATAGGGGAGAGATTGTCACTGAAATGATACATGATTTGGGATGGACATAATTAAAACAAATGCATTTTTCATTGCGGCAGAATCTTCTCATGAAATTTGAATGATCAATTTTCTCCTCTGAATGCGAAAATATTTTGTCGTCGACGACGACCTATATAGGGAGAAATGATCATCATAATAAAATAAGGGAAATCGGAGCTCACATGGAAAGATATGGGTGTTAGTTTTTTTCTGTACACTATACGAGATTGGAATAATAGAGAATTATTGTGAAGGTGGTTCAATGAAGCCTCTGCCAGGCACTTAAATGTGATTTGCAGAGTATCCATGCAGATGTAAATGTAGATATGGTGTGCACTGGAGAGTACCATGTGCCTCTAACAGTCATTTCCTTTCCTGTTCCAATAGCTAACAAGAGTGAAGGAAATGCGATTCTCTCTATGCCTCTGTGTGAGCCCAGTTTTTCTTATCTTTGTGGACTTTACATGAAATGTATGTTGGCGACAGTAGAATTGTCCTTCAGTTAGCTTCAAATGCCGGTTCTCTAAATTTTCTCAGTAGAGTTCCATGAAAAGAGCATCATCTTCACTCCAGGGATTCGCATTTGAGTTCCCAAGCATCTCCGTACTACTTGCATGTTGTTCAAACTTACTGCTAACAAATCTGGCCACCCACATCTGAATTGCTTCAATGTCTTCTTTTAATCCAACCTGGGAAAACCCAAAAGAAGAAAGGTTTTCAAACAGTTAAAACTTACCTTACACCTAGGTCTAATACAATGCTGGAACAAATTTGATCCATCAGTCTCGTTCCAGTCCAAAGTTATTTATGGGTGACTGTTTCTGCACGTAAAATCTGAACAAGGATGACTGTATTTGCATATAAAATCCAAATAGTGTACATAGAACTGTGTCATTAGCTGAACATTAATTTCAATCCAATTAAAATCTTATGCAAATGGGATTAACTGATTCGCACAATTTGCCTGAGAGCCAGCTCCCGTTCACCATTCAACCTTGGGTAATATACTGTTAACATAGAGGGGATAGGCAAAATAATGTGAACAGTGGTAGTAATGGGATGTTTGTGACTGACTGTCAACAATGCAGGTAAGGCACATGTTGCGCTGGACTGTGTGTGTTCAGTATGGACTAGGCTTCACTGCAGGTTGCTTCCCAGTAGTGCACATTTCATATTTACATTCAGATGCTGAGGATGACGTCCATGAAAGGCCGAACAGAGTTCCAAAGAGGACAGATTGTGGGTGACCGATTAGCTGGAATATCAATAACCAAGACAGCCAACTTACTGAATGTTTCAAGAGCAACTGTTTCAACAGTCATGACAGTCTATGCAAAACATGGCAAGACATCACTGTGTAAACATAAGAGTGGGTGCAAATCAAAACTAAATGACACAGTTCATTGTGTCAAAACAACACAAAACTATGGTGCCTAAAGTGACTGCAGAGCTCAATAGCCATCTTTGAGACTGCATATCAATCGACACTGTCCGCCGAGAACTCCATAAAGCAAATATTCAAGGATGAGCTGCTATACTGAAACCATTAGTGATGACAACCAATGCAAATAAGAGTAAAACATTGTATCAGGAGCATGAATCCTGGACGGCTGATAGTGGAAACACGTCATATGGTCCGACAAGTCAATGTTTTCATTATTTCCAACATCGAGTTGGGTTTACGTCTGGAGAACGCTAAAAGAAGCCTACAATCCTGATTGCCTGATTCCAATGGTTAAGCATGAAGGTGGAAGGTGGAAGTTTGATGGTGTGGGCAGCCATATCATGGTAATCTGCTGGTCCCACCATTACTCTCAAAGGCCATGTTACAGCCAACGATTATGTAAACATTTTAGATGGTCAATTGCACCTCATGATTCAAATGTTGTTCCCCAATAATGATGCCATATTTCAGGACAACAATGCACCCATTCACACAGCCAGCACAGCACAATCGTGGTAAGAGGAGCATGCAACTGAACTGCAGTGTCTTCCCTCGCCAGCACAATCCCGACTTAAACATTATCGAATCCTTGCGGGCAATATCGGAGTGCAGACTCTGGAGCAGATTTCCACCTCCCCGTCACTACAGGAGATAGAAGAGATTCTGATCTAAGAGTGGCATAACATTCCACTGCAGACTATACAATCATTACACACTAGCATTCCTACAAGAATTGCAGCTGTATTATGGCCAAATGAGGGTCCCACCTGTTATCAATAAACCATTCCCAAGTAAGTACAGGAGTTCACATTATTTTGCCTATCCCCTGTATCTACTGTAAGACAGATGTTCGAATAGCAACACAAATGATTGCTGGTATGGGCTAAACCAAAACCTTCTTATCCTATGTTCCTAGCTCAAACAGGAACCAAATGCCAAGACCCCCAAAACCACAATTCTCCACATGGCATTTCCATACGCACTTGTCACAGGGCTTCTGCATTTTAATGATTAATTTCATAAATAAGTTTGACATGTACATTAAATCAGCCAAGTTGTCACATAGACTAATATAACAACGAAAATAATCAATTATTGACAATATAATGTAAATGGATAGATAAAAAAAATCTAGTCACCAATCAGCGGCAGAACACAAACACAAAAAGGTTTAACTTTTACAAGGTTTCAGAACCACTGGCTCCTTCTTCTGGCAGAAGAGCTGAAGGGCAAGGAAGAGGTGTGAAGGAAAAGGACTGAAGAGGCTTAGGGAAAGAGGTACAGTTCAGAAAAGTCACCCAGAACCCGGGGTCAGTGGAGACTTACTGGACGGGATGAGAAGCAAAGTCTCCCCTGACTTCAGTCATCAGTTTTCTTTCTGGAAATGTAGATGTATGGAATCTTCCTGTTGACTTCATCCATAGATCTCAGGGGTTGGCAGCAATCTGCAGTTGCCCTCGAGGACAGTATACTGGGTTCTGTTATGTACTGCTCAAGTGTTTGGGATCTGTACCAGGTCGGATTGACGAAAAAACAAATCAGAGGTGGGCTGCTAGATTTGGTGCCGGTAGGTTTGAACAACATGTAAGAGCTACGGAGATGCTTCAGGAACACAAACGAAAATCCCTGGATGGAAAGTGACATTCTTTTCAAGAAAAGAGAAAATTTAGAGAACTGACATTTGAAGCTGACTGCTGAATGATTCTACTGCTGTTAACATACAATGCGCTTAAGGATCTCGAAGATAAGATACGAGAAATTAGAGCTCATATGGAGGCATACAGTCAGTCATTTTTTCCCTCGCTTCGTTTGCGAGTGGAACAGGAAAGGAAATGACATGTAGTGATACAGACTGCCCCCCGCCACAAACTGTACGGTGGCTTGCAGAGCATCTATGTAGATGTAGAAGTAGAGCTTACAAGTGGTATAGTCCATATCAATTCAGGCAGGCTAGGAAAAAATCTTACCTTCAGAGTCTCAGATATTACTGAATGTCAAAATGAAGGACTAAGTAAGAAAAATATTTTTTTTTTGTTTTCTCCAAAAAAAAAATTCGCCTCCGAGATATAACCCTCAAAAGATGACACTGCACATATCATTTTGAAGATGTGAATTTTGGAAAAAATCTGGAACAGTTCTAGATATTTTGTTGTTTTTTTTTATTTGGAAAATAATTGCTTTATGATTTCTCCATTTGGATTTTTCTGTCAAAGTTCTTTTACTATGACATTCTGAACTTTTTTTGTACTTTATGGAAAAAAAATTTTTTTTTTTCTAAAATGCCAATCCATAAAATTTTGATTTTTTTCCTGTTGATTTGTACAATATAATTCTAAATTCCCTGAAAAGGAGAGCTTCCACTTTTAGGTTGATAGTTTTTATAAACAACTGAAATTTTTGTCATACATAAAATCTGTTTTATTACCACATTATCACATAACAGGCTCTTAAAAATCAAAACCTTATTTAACATAATTTTAGTTTCGAAAGATGAGGAAGAGACTCACTTTTCAAGCATTTTAAATGGTTCCAAAATGTACGTGAAAGGTCCAAAGACTTGAAGGTTTCAATTTATACAAATTCTGTGCACTCTGTTTTGTACTGAAATTAGCCATCAATCAAGTAAAAATGTGTACCACTGCTTCAGTATCATCCTTTGATATAGAGTGATGCCTTCCTGTTGAACCAATAGGAACTGAAGCACTTACAATTTTCAAAACATTGTGACCAGCAAGTGAGCACTGATGGCATTGTTGCTGTCCTTCAGCTGGAAACCTATATCCAGCAGCTGGTCCATGTGATAGCATAAAGTTCACTACAATTTCGTTTAACTCATAACTGGTGTCTACAATCTCTGCGATCCACCAGCCACACACACACACACACACACACACACACACACACACACAACATTCTTTTTTCTTCTCATGGAATTCTTCCATTTCCTATTTGGACAAAAGAATGAGGGCTGTGGAAGTGTAAGATTTCACAACTCTCGTAAAATCCTCAGCATTCTAAATACCAACTGTATTGGGTCTGGAAAGATTATATTTTGTAGCATAGTGCTTCAACAGGCCCCCTACACCATCACAAGGCCCCTTCCCGTGACCAGTAGCACTGTATGCCCAGTCAGTTGGCACAAGCACAATTCAAACAGCTGGTAACGATTTTTAAAATAACTAGGAGCACCATCAGAAATAATGATGATCTTCTCTGCCCCTGTTTGCTGTTGAATTTTGTGTTTTGGTAGCAGAACCTGTGCTGAGTCATGTCCTGTGTCATCACTTATAACTGCAACACTCGTGGTCTTGTTTTGAAAACATGTCACTCCTGTAAAAATTGAAACCTGGTCATTACTCTAATGATACCCTTGTACTTCTTGTGGGAGAATTACAGACAAGTTCTCTGCAAAATCACAGTGAAGCACTAAACATAGTTCTTCAGCCTGTACACACCCTTTCACTTCTGCAGTGTGCTGCAATGTGTTGATATTGCAATTTCTTCAGATGCTGGTGTGTTACTACTTTCACTGACCATTTGCAAAGTTCATTAATGAAACTGTCAAAGGCAACAGCTTTCTTAATTAGTTTATTTTCCTCCCATGTTGCACGTGTAATTTCTGCAGAGTTATCTATTACGTCTTCCAGGCCAAGTGTGTGCAAAGACAGTCCTCCCTTTACAGGGCAGTCACCACAGTCTTGAAACAAACAAGTCTCTCGCTTTACATTGCAGACTACTAATGACTTCACATGCCAACGAAGGTGACATGTCACGTGCTCCAGTAAGTTCTTCAGAGCTACCACACAAACTTCAAAATTCATGCAGTACACACATAAACAGACATCTCTAGGTGGGTGTGTAACTACCAACTTAGGTCATAGTGCATAAAATTTCAGTCTTTTAATATATGAAGTTCTGTAGTTGCTCTTATAAATTACAAAAGTTTCTTTAATACTGCAAGTCATGTACCTCTTCACTTGCACAACTTTTCGACCTTCAACTGTTACAGTTATAGTGACCTTTTTAATGGCACTCTGGCGAGGACAGTCCCATTTATCTTCCACATAAAATGACTGTACCATTTGAACTTGAGATGCTTCTACAGGATGACCATAAGTGTGATCTGGTCTTCCAAAGTCTCCTTTTACAGACATCACACTTCTTGATTTGTGATACTGATGGAACATGATTCAAAATTGTTTTATTTGAAAATGTCTCTGGAATAATAGTTAAACCTTGCACCTTGCCACTGTAGAACACACAATATTCAACAGCTGAATTGATATCTGTGAAAAATTCCTGGCAAGAGGTGCAAGAGTGCTTTGGTTCATTTTCTTATGAAGATGGAATTTCTACCTTGAAGAGTGTGATCACTTTTGCTATAGTGTATTGATCCACAGCTTCAGCAATTTCTCTGCATTTTCTTGATGCATAGAGCTTATGACTCTACTTCACTGACCATGGTTTCTTAACAGGACTAACACCTACCCCTCTAGTTGACTGATTCAGGGTATTTAATTCTTCCTCTACTGATGCAAATTCGGCATCATCTGCACCATAGGAGGGTTCGCCTTTTTCAGATACTATCACTGTTGTTATCTGTCAAAACATTTAGAACACAAAAAGGCATCACTGGAAACATCCTCTCTCTGAAACAGAGTCTTCAAATGAGAACACTTATTCCCAACCTGAACAAAATCTCTGTGTGTGTGTGTGTGTGTGTGTGTGTGTGTGTGTGTGTGTGTGTGTGTGTTTGTTTTACATATCACTAACAGTCAGCACACTTCACTCTCCTGTGGCCTCAGTCAGAAGACATTTCAAACAGTCCTTTTCACAAAACACACTGCAACTGTGTCAACTGACAAATTCCTTGTGAAAAAACAGTACTCACTGGCTGGTCTCAGATGTCTTAGAAGACTCTTCAGTAAACATATTAGCCCTGAACAACTACAGTACAGAAACAGAAACTGACAATAAACTACAACAAACTGTAAGAAATATCTGCAACAATGAAAGTGAAAAGAAATAACTGCAACAAAGAAAGTGACAAGAAATAACTGCAACAAAGACAATAGAAATAAACATTGTAACAAAGAAATTAGTGAGAAACAACTTCAGTGAAGATACATGTTACCCTTGAAAGATAAAAAAATGATTTTTTAAAAGAAAACCTGTCCATCATTAACGGGAAGCTCTCCTTCACGGAGAACGTAGTACTATATGGTACTCAACAGAGAAAAAATCTAACTCTTGTGGATCGGCATTTTTGAAAGAAAAAAAATCTGTACATTATTAAAAAAATTCAAAAGGCGACAGTAAAAGAACTTTGCCAGGTATGTCCAAATGGAGGATACCATTGTAATCATAAATTGTAATGATAAAGAACACAGCCATAGTCCAGTCCAGTCTAGCTCGAATTATTCCTCAGCACATGGTGAGTGCAAAACTTTGATGCGCTCCCCACCACAAATGGCTGAGTGAGTGAAATACAGGGTGATTATAATTAAAGTTACACTTTCAAACCGCTGTAGACATAACACCACTGGTCAGAATGATGTCAAATTGCAACAGAATATTATCAGAGAAGGGGTAAATGTATGGAAGAAGAAAAATAAATAGTTACATAATGTAACAATAGATGGCACTGTAAGCATCATAATTTAACAGTGGCCGACTACAAATGACAAATGCATGGGCATACAGGTGTCATACTGTTAGTTACGTAAGCCCATCCACCACGCAATGTCATATCACATTAGATGGGAAAAATTGGCTTTTAATAGCTGGTTGGTTAGTTTAAAGGTGGGAGAAGGGACCAAACTATGATGTCATTGTTTCCTTGTTCCTAATAAAACAATGCCGTAAGTGTGAGAATAAAACGGACAAAACATATAACACAAAACGGAAAGAAAGGAAAAGCCACAAGAATGAAGGGAAGGCAACAAACACTAAAAGGAACAAAAGAGGACAAGAAAACAACAGAGAGATGATAGAAACAGAAGAGAGTAAAAAATGAAAGCAGATTACAGTAGCTGGCCAACCACGAGAATAAAAAGGGAAAGCCAGCCACTCTGAATCATATTAAAACCTCCACCCTAAAAGCACTAGGGTGGAGGACACAAAGGGACAACAGACACGCGCTAAAACCTACATAAAACCCACTCTCACAAATAAAATGTAAGACTAAAGCTGCTGTGGAGGCATTGTTGCCCAACACCAAAGGCAGGGTGCTGGGAAACTCAAAAGTCTGCCGTAGAGCAGCTAAAAGTGGACGACTGTCATTTGGGAGCCACAGCGACACAGAGGTGGGTCCTTGCAACTGAGTAGCTAACCATGCTTTAGCCACGTATGGCCAATGCGGAGCCATCAGAGGACAACTGATTCCCTGCGAGAGGCCTGCATGGAAGACTTCCACACATTCATAGTCTCCTTAATGACACGCAGTTGGTTGTGCGTGCTCTTATGCCATTCCGTCTCCCAAACCCAGAAAACCCTGCGGTGTAAGACAGAATGCAGGTCACCTTCGGAGATGCTTATCTTCAGAAGCGATTTCTTCGTCGCCTGCCAGCAAGTTTGTTGCCAGGGATTCTGACATGTCCCGGGGTCCACACAAACACCACGGAACGGCAGGACTGTTCCAGGGAATAGATGGACGCTACCAGAGGGTGGTGAGGGTAGCACTGGTCGATAGCTTGTAGGCCGCTCAATGAGTCAGTACACGGGAGAAATGACTCGCCAGGGCATGAGCGGATGTACTCAAGAGCACGAGATATGGGTGCCAGCTCTGCAGTGAAAACACTGCAGCCAACTGGCAAGGAGTGCTGCTCAATATGTCCTCCATGAACATATGCGAAGCCTACACTGACCATCAGCCATTGAGCCATCTGTGTAAACCACTTTAGAGCCCCGGAACACGTCAAGAATCGAGAGGAAGTGACAGCGGAGAGCGGCAGGGTTAACGGAGTACTTAGGGCCATGCAAAAGGTTCAGATGAAGCTGCGGCCGAGGCGTACACCATGGAGGCGTACGTGAACGGACTGCAAGTAGAAGTGGTAAAGGGAAGGACTCCAGATCGGAGAGAAGGGACCGCATGCGAACCGCAATCATTAGCCCCGATCTGGGCTGCCGATGCAGGAGATGGACCGCCGCAGGCGGGAAAAGGAGACTGTAATTCAGATGCTCAGGGGAGCTATGAGTGCGTGCTGCATAACTGGCGAGCAGTTGCGCACGTCTGATCTGCAGTGGAGCGACACCAGTCTCCACCAGTACGCTGGTCACCGGACTCGTCCTAAAAGCTCCTGTAGCTAATTGAAACCCACAGTGGTGCACAGGGTCCAGTAAATGCAATGCTGAAGGCGCTGCCGAACCATAAACCACACTCCCATAGTCAATTCAGGATTGGACAAGGGCTCTGTAGAGCTGCAGCAGCGTACAGTGATCTGCACCCCAATTGGTGTTGCTCAGCGCACTGATGTGCTGCCAGCAATTCTGCTTAAGCTGACAAAGAAGAGGAAGCCTAGTCAATCGAGCATCGAAAACCAGTCCTAGGAATTGGCATGTCTCCACTACAGTGAGTGTATCATCATTAAGGTAAAGTGCGGGTTCCGGATGAACGGTACGACGCCAACAGAAGTGCAAGACACACAACTTTGCGGCTGAAAACTGGAAGCTGTGGGCTAGAGATCATGACTGCGCCTTGTGGATGGCTCCCTGGAAGCACCGCTCAGCACCAACAGTACGGGACCAGTAGTACGAAATGCAGAAGTCGTCTGCATACAGAGAAGGTGAGATGGAGGGCCCGACAGCTGCTGCTAGACCGTTAATGGCCACTAAAAATAGAGAGACTCCATTCTCCTGGATATGGATGGAACTATGGAAGTCACCAACTTGGACACGGAAAGTACGGAGCGCCACGAAGTTTTGGATAAAAATTGGGAGTGGTCCCCAGAGACCCCACTCATACAATGTGGCAAGTATATGACATCGCCAAGACATGTCGTATGCTTTACATCAGTCAAAAAAGACGGCAATCAGGTGTTGCCATCTGGAAAAGGCTGTTCGGAGGCAAACTCGATGGACACAAGATTATCAGTGGTAGAGCGACCCTGGCGGAAGCCACCCTGACACGGAGCCAGCAAGCCACGTGACTCCAGGGCCCAACCCAACCGTCGACATAC
This sequence comes from Schistocerca americana, assembly GCF_021461395.2. NCBI lineage: Eukaryota > Metazoa > Arthropoda > Insecta > Orthoptera > Acrididae > Schistocerca > Schistocerca americana. The sequence goes on along the minus strand of NC_060121.1, from coordinate 315,925,060 downwards.
TATACGTTCCAGCAGCTTACAAAGAATGTTGGTGAGGCTGATGGGCCGATAGCTATCCACATCAAGCGGGTTTTTACCGGGTTTGAGCACTGGAATGATGGTGCTCTCCTGCCATTGCAATGGAAAGACGCCATCGCACCAGAGCCAGTTGAAGATGATGAGAATATGTCGCTTGTAGTCAGATGAGAGATGTTTAATCATCTGGCTGTGGATGCGATCAGGCCCAGGAGCTGTGTCGTGGCAATGTGCAAGGGCACTAACGAGCTCCCACTCTGTAAATGAGGCGTTATAGGATTCACTGCAGCGTGTAGTGAATGAGAGGATGTTCTCTTCCAGCCGCCGTTTGAGTGTGCAAAAGGCTGGGGGTTAATTCTCCGACGCAGAGGCTCAAGCAAAGTGCTCAGCAATCACTGCCCCTGATGCTGGGGCAGCGACAGGAAAATAGGGAAGTGGTCACTACCACACAGGTCATCATGTGCTCTCCAGTGGATAGGCAGATAGATGGGAGAAGTCCTGGGCTGCAAATTAATAAATCAATGGCCAAGTAACTACCATGAGCCACAATGAAATGTGTGGCAGCCCCAGTATTTAAGAGGCAGAGGTCGAATTGCGACAGTAAAATTTCGACATCTCTGTCTCGGCCAGTAAGTATGGTACCACCCCACAAGGGGTTATGGTCATTAAAATCTCCCAGGAGTAGGAAAGGTTTAGGGAGTCGATCAAACAGTGCAGCTAATACATTCAGGGGTACTGCACCATCTAGAGGAAGATGTACATTGCAGACAGTTATTTCCTGCGACGTCCTTATTCTGACAGCCACAGCTTCAAGAGGGGTTTGAAGGGGCACATGTTCACTACAGACCGAGTATAGGACATAAACGCAAACTCCACCTGACACTCAATTACAGTCACTATGATTCCTGTAATATCCCTTATAGCCACGGAGGGCAGGGGTCTGCATTGCTGGGAACCAGGTTTCCTGGAGGGAAATGCAGGTAGCAGATGTAAAGCTTAACAGTTGCCGTAGCTCAGCCAGGCAGTGGAAAAAACTGCTGCAATTCCAATGGAGGATGACATCATTGAGACACTGGGAAGGCATGGAACATTCAAAGAGGAAGTTTATGCCTCAGTCACCTGCTGCCACCAATTTATTGCCTAAGCAGTCTATATCCATTGTGTCTGAGGGTCTTGCGAAATGTAGGTTCTCAGCGGACACCAAAATCTCCACCCCATCCTCAGCCGCAGAGCTTGTAGGTAGTGGTGGTGTGGGTTCCACCACAATATCCTTCATCTTAGGGGTTGTCTTTTTGGATTTCTCTCACTGCTCCTTGAGTTTCCCTGGCTGGGAGGACTTCACTGGCTCAGTCTCCGGGACTGAGGATGAGCGTGAAGCCCTATGACCAGCTGCTATTGGGCTCTTCAGCCACTGTCAGATGTCGTCTTTCCAACTAGAAGAAACCTGGGAAGGGAGAGACCCAAGAGCCCCTTCCTAGCGAGAGAAGCCAAGGAAGATTTACACTTCTCCAGCTTAGAAGTGGGGACGGACATCATCCCCAATAGTCGGGGGGGGGGGGGGGGGGGGGGGGGGGGGGGGTGTTGCTCCTGAAGTAGGTGGTGCAGGAGCAACAGGGAGGGGAATGCCCACCACCATCAAGGGGGCAGGTGTAGTCTTCTGACTCTGAGAGGTGACCTGGGTTGGCAGAGCTGATAGTGCCAGAACTGTTGTAGCGGCAACGTAAGACAATGTCACATGCACAGGATGCAGGCATTCAAATTTTCTCTTAGCCTCAGTGTAGGTTTTGGTCCAAGGTCTTGTACTCCATGATTTTCCTTTCTTTCTGGAGAATCCTGCAGTCAGGCGAGCAAGGCGAATGGTGCTCTCCGTAGTTGACACAGATGGGAGGCGGGGCACATGGAGTATTGGGATGTGATGGGCATCCACAATCCCAGCATGTGACGATGGAAGTATGACAGGAAGACATATGGCCGAACTTCCAGCACTTAAAGCACAGAATCGGGGAAGGGATTAGGGCTTTACATCACACCGGTAGACCATCATCTTGACCTTCTCAGGCAATGTATCACCCTCAAAGGCCAAGATGAACGCACCGGTGGCAACCTGATTATTCTTCAGATCCCGGTGGACACACCGGACGAAACATACACCTCAACGCTCTAAATTGGCATGCAGCTCACCATCGGACTGCAAAAGAAGGTCCCTGTGAAATATGATACCCTGGACCATATTTAAGCTCTTATGGGGCGTGATGGTTACACAAACATCCCCCAACATGTCACAAGCATGTAACTCCCATGACTGGGCAGAGGATGCTGTTTTGATCAAGCCTGGCCCAGATCTCGTTTTGGACAAGCCCTCCACCTCCCCGAACTTGTCCTCTAAATGCTCAATAAAAAACTGCGGCCTCATCATCATGAAAGATTTCCCATCAGCTCTAGAACATACAAGGTACCGGGGCAAATAAGATCCACTGCTATCCTTAGCCACATGTTCCTCCCAAGGTGCGGTCAGGGAGGGGAACGATTTGGGGACATACTTCTGTGCATTGAATTGACCTTGTGATCGCTTAGATACTGCTGGTGTTTCACCACCAGCAAGAGATGATGGACTACGCTTCAACGCGTGTCATCCGCCCTGATGGCACCCACTCCGACCAGGGGCCCTCCCCACGGGTGCCAACCAGCCGCAGCAAAGGCCACCTGGCAGGACGGCCATTGCCGGGAGTGCCGATGTCCCAGGGGGATGGGCATCTACCCCTTGGCATACATGGCGCAGGCATCAGCAGAACAATCCCTGTGTGGTCAGGAGGCTACAACCAACAGGATACATAGCGGCCCCACCACAACGGACCGGCTACTGTGCTGGATATCAGGTGCAAAGAAGTCCATGGTCATCGCCAACGCAGAAATCGACACTGCATAGTGCATGGTGGAAAACGCACCCAAGAAGGGGTCCTTGCCCAAGAGATGGAGAATGGGCAGGACTGCAATGCGAAACGAGAAAGTGGGGGAAAGATCTCAAAGCACGATGGACATGATGCACCTTCTAAGGCTCCCTCCCCCAATTGGCTCGCTCTTCGGGAAAATTTTGAAGAATGGGGGTCAAACCCTACAGAGGACCATCACATAAAGGCCGAAACGTGTGAAACTCTTTTAGTCACCTCGTACAACAGGCAGGAATACCTCGGGGCCTATTCTAACCCCCCGGACCTGCAGGGGGGCTTTTAATAGTCCTGAGGCCAAAAACCACATACAAAGTGTCACTCACATCAGATTTTAATTGTCCTGAGGCCAAAAACCGCATAAAAAGCATCAGTCAGAATGAAATGGGATTATTAGTTTCCATGTGACTGGCATAAAACATGTTCAATATGCTGTCCACCATTTTCTGCAACAAGGTGAAATTGAGAAACAACGTGTTCCAAAACTGATTGAAGTGTTTCAAAGGTCATGTTCAGAAGGTGTTGAGCAATGCATGCCTTCAATGTAGCCAAGTTTGCAGTCTAAACACTAAACACAACATCTTTCAGATAGCTCCACAGCCAGAAGTCATACAGATTAAGATAAGGCGATTGGGACAGCCAGGCTGTATGATAATTCTAGCATTTCCAAAATGGCACTTCAGCATCTGCTTAACTGGATTTGCAATGTGCGGAGGTGCACCATCTTGCATAAAAATGATCCCACCCCCACATCCACATTGTTGGAGAGCTGGATGACGTGGTTGCGCAAAAGACACTCATAACGCTTACCAGTGACAGTATAGGTAACAGGACCAAAAACACCTGTCTCTTCGAAAAAATACAGCCCTATGATATATGATGCCACAAACCCAAATCTTCCATGCCCAATCATTGTCCATTTCCATGCAAGCAAGAAATTCTAAAGCAAAGATCTCTCTTGGTGGCAGGTCGACAGAAAGCAACTCGTGCACATGGGTAGTTTTTAATGGATAGCAAAGAAGGATGTTTCGTAGGATTGTACGCACCATGCTCACGGGTATGTCCAATGTTCAGGCAGTTCTCCGTGCACTACACATTTGCATACCACCACTCGCCGCCTCCTGCATTGCTGTGACCACTGCTTCCACTGACATAGTGAGGTGAGAGAAATCCAAAAAGACAACCCCTAAGACGGAGGAAATTGCGCCATATACCGATCCTGCCTTGGAGGCGGTTTAAGTGGGAGATGTGTCTCAGAGCTGGATAGTGACAGATGGTGACGTGAGACTGCACATGCACGTAGTTTATTTATCAGCCAATAGAGGACAATATTGGATACGGGACTGATTTAGTTTCGCCTGGGTGTGAGTCGTGCTTCGGTAGCTCAGATAGTAGAGCACTTGCCCGCGAAAGGCAAAGGTCCCGAGTTCAAGTCTCGGTCAGGTACACAGTTTTAATCTGCCAGGAAGTTTCATATCAGCGCACACTCCGCTGCAGAGTGAAAATCTCATTCTGGAAGCCTCTACATCCTTACATTTGTCCTCTAGCCATCCCTGCTTAGCCATTTTGCACTTCCTGTCGATCTCATTTTTGAGACATTTGTATTCATTTTTGCCTGCTTCATTTACTGCATTTTTATATTTTCTCCTTTCATCAATTAAATTCAATATTTCTTCTGTTAACCAAGGATTTCTATTAGCCCTCGCCTTTTTACCTACTTGATCCTCTGCTGCCTTCACAACTTCATTCCTCAAAGCTACCCATTCTTCTTCTACTGTACTTCTTTCCCCCATTCCTGTCAATTGTTCCCTTATGCTCTCCCTGAAACTCTGTACAACCTCTGGTTTATTCAGTTTATCCAAGTCCCATCTCCTTAAATTCCCACCTTTTTGCAGTTTCTGCAGTTTTAATCTACAGTTCATAACCAATAGATTGTGGTCGGAGTCCACATCTGCCCCTGGAAATGTCTTACAATTTAAAACCTGGTTCCTAAATCTCTGTCTTATCATTATATAATCTATCTGATACCTTCTAGTATGTCCAGGATTCTGCCATGTATACAACCTTCTTTTATGATTCTTGAACCAAGTGTTAGCTATGATTAAGTTATGCTCTGTGCAAAATTCCACCAGACGGCTTCCTCTTTCATTTCTTACCCCCAATCCATATTCATTACTATGTTTCCTTCTCTCCCTTTTCCTACTCTAGAATTCCAGTCACCCATGACTATTAAATTTTCGTCTCCCTTCACTACCTGAATATTTTCTTTTATCTCATCATACATTTCATCAATTTCTTCATCATCTGCAGAGCTAGTTGGCATATAAACTTTTACTACTGTAGAAGGCGTGGGCTTCGCGTCTATCTTGGCCACAATAATGCGTTCAGTACGCTGTTTATAGTAGCTTACCCGCACTCCTATTTTTTTTATTCATTATTAAACCTACTCCTGCATTACCCCTACTTGATTTTGTATTTATAACCCTGTATACACCTGACAAAAAGTCTTGTTCCTCCTGCCACCGAACTTCACTAATTCCCACTATATCTAACTTCAACCTATCCAATTCCCTTTCTAATTTTCTAACCTACCTGCCCGATTAAGGGATCTGACATTCCACACTCCGATCCGCAGAACGCCAGTTTTCTTTCTCCTGATAACGACGTCCTCTTGAGTAGTCCCCACCCGGAGATCCGAATGGGGGACTATTTTACCTCCGGAATGTTTTACCCAAGAGGACGCCATCATCATTTAACCATACAGTAAAGCTGCATCTAGCAGTAGGGGTACTAAAACATTTTTGAAAATACATTAAGACTCAGTGTATTATTAAAACTGTATAGGGATTTCAAATGTTGAACCAACTCTCCATCTGAAGGCAGCTGACAGAAGAACTACTGCGATTCAGTACAAATGTAGTGACTGCCACCAATTCCATCATAAAAATGCTGCATTCACCAGGCAAAGAATGCGGATCCTGATACATGTAACGGTGTAGCCCATCTGGTCTTCAGCCATTGATCCATCAGTATATGTGATACCTGAATTGAGGTTCTCATGAAGTACCAAGAGTAACAACTGGCCGAAAACCAAGGGGTCTATCACAGATGAGAGGATGCACGAAAGTGCAAGTACACAAAAGTCTGGATGGATAGAGTTATAGTATAACTAATGATGATGTGAAGCAGCTCATTAAGTTGGTAGAGTTCTACATGCAGATGAATGGTTCTACATCAGCAAAACTACATGCCACACATTTTATATTGGTAGATTGGAAGCCATATGAACACGACTAACATTCCACTTTCCTTACAAAGTCTGGTAGTTTGTACTCAGCTGCCCTGATACTGAAAGAAGAACAACAGACACAGAAATCATCAATCAATAAAGTTGCTGAGACAGTAGTTCTCACTTGTTTCCGCAAATCAGTCTACTGCTATTAAGATCACATTCAGTATAGAGCCTTATGGGACTGGTTTTTTTCCCCTCTGCATACGGGAATTACTGACTGATTGAAGGACTACTGACAGACAAAACTTTCAATGAAGATCGGGGAGGAGCCATGAAAGCCCCGAAATACCACACGGTGTCATAGGTTTTAAGCAAGTCCTAGGAAACAGCCACGAGATTCTGGTGACAGGTAATAATGGTTCTAATAGTAGACTACACATAGGGTAAGTGATTGCTGGTAGACCAATCATTCCAAAATCCTCACGAGACATGAGACCTTTTGTCTCGAGGGCCCAGAACCAGTCACTCAAATCACTTACAACAGACATTCATGTATAACTATACAATTCGTGTGGGATCTTACTTGGTTCCAAAACTGTAGTAATCATATTTTCCCTCTGCTAGGAGTGGGCACTGAGACAAAGGGGCGGGGCACCTACCCACAAGTTAGATTTGGTTATAAGTACCAAGCATGTGGTGATTAAATTTCACAGGTAGGTAGCATAACATTTGATTGTTCACTCAATCAGTGCCAAGAGCTGCATTTTATCATTCTGCCAGTGCACTGAGGAGTTCCTATTCAGAACAGAGTTCCAAACATTGATGAGAAATATAAGGAAACACAATGCTCTCATTTTATAGAGAGGGCGTGCAGGCAAAGTAGTTGTCAGACACTGGTGTTAAGACAAAGTGTGCTGCCAGTTGGTTGGCAATGACAATAAGGTTTAAATTTCACTAAGTCATCCTAACAGATGCCAGTGATATAAGTCATTCTGGTAGTCCGCAAATACAATGCAACTTGGTCCATGCCTGTAAAGTCATCAGAGTTCCGATGATGGATATGGGTCATTCCATGCCAAGTGGTCTAAACCTTCCCACCATCATGTCTCCAATTTTCTTCAAATTTTATCTGTAGCACTAGTCAAGTGCTAAATTAAGTTTCTCAAGATTTCAAGCCTCTAGCTGCAATACTTGCTGATCTACACCCCCTTGTCTGAAGGGTAGTAAGTTCGCATGCGCGCGACATCAGACAAAATGCCATTTTTGGGGTCTCATAAAATTGAAACCAATTCATAAGAATGGTTAGTAAGATGAGACCCTGTACAGTTTTTTGTGCTGATTCAAACGAAATTAATTATAAGATTACTGATGCAAAATCCGGTCAAACAAGTCGACTCAAAGTGTACCCCTAATTCTGTCGTGACTTAATGCGACAAATTTTGACCAATATTCAGACTGCAATAATTTCCTTGCAGATAAAGATATGGACTTGAACTTTTTACCAAGTCTTATCTTTGTGCTGGACATAATACAGCTGGATTTCCAACTACCCAGGCTTTATAGTCGCCTTGCAAAATCTCTTCAAATTTGGCAGTGTCAGCGCAAATGGCTTTATTTACCAAAGTTCAAAGCCCATTACTACAAAATAGTCAGCCTGGATTTAATTGTGAATAGTATCATCTGAAAGAGAAACTCTTGCTCTACAAGATGGATATATTTTTCTTTTGCAACGCTTCCATTAAGTGCTTATTTACTCAGGTCAAAGTATCTTATATTTTGTGTGCGCAGTGCCCTGCGTTGGTCCATGATGGCTGAGCCATTACTGGTTATCACAATAAAACCAGCATCCCCATCGCCATAGGGGCCACGCCCGATAGCCATGCAGTAACAGCCACGGGTGGGTATCTTTACTGCAGGTTCCCAAGCCTGATTACAGGGTGTCTTTACCACAGGATCCCAAGCCTGATTGTGGGTTTCTTTATGCAGGTTCCCAAGCCTGTCTTCCTCAGTTACTTCATCATTCTGGAAGCATCGTTGATTTGCAAGAGAATGCTTTCAGGAAAACTGTATTGCCGACCAGATGATGTCACTGATGGAGCTGGAATAACACCAATGATAAGTTGTTCTGGAATCCAGCAAGTATCACGTCTTAAGGGCCAATAAAATGAACTTGCAGGACCATGAGGATGCATAAAGCTTATGAAAGCATCTTTCTGTTCGACTGAGATTTCAACGATGTTTCCAATCCACCATTTCTTTTCATAAATGCAAGCAACATACTGCCCAGGCTGAAGATCCATGACTTGAACTACTACTTCAGCAGCACTAATTTTGGCCAAAAAAGATGTCGCATCATTAGAAACTCTACTGACCTTAATTGTCGTCATATCAATGGGCAAAAAATGGTGGTTTTCTCTTGTGCCAGCTAGAGTGTGCCCTTGCAGGAATCTTTCTTCTTGAGAAGCTTTTTCTTCTTCAACTTCCTCTTTGCTGATGAAAAAGAATTTGATTCCATTGATATTATCATTGCAGAAGTTGAAAAGATCTTTGGGTGTTAGAATCTGGTTTTCATATGGACGTTGCAAACTTGCTCTTGCTGCCAACCGTTTTGTTGTGCCTCCAATGCCATCACAAGGCGACTTTCCATGGCTTGTTCCAAAGAAATTCCATTCTGCTGTTATTTCAAAATCTTCTTTGTGATAGCATAAGTTGAGAAAATTCTTGAAATTCTTATATTGTGCAGCTGAACCATCACTGAAGTAGTGGATGTGGCTTATTTTGGAAAATTGCATCTTCAGGTAATTGATTACTTTTCCAATGTAAACATGGACAGTAATCGTATCGTGTCGAAGGCAGTCACTAATAACACAAAGATTCACACATTGCACCTCTTCGTTTTCACAGTAGTAGACTACAAATGGATGAACTGTTGCTTGACTGTTTTCCCAGTGAAAGCCTTGCACTGCATCTTGAACAATAAATGAATAGTTTTCAGCAAAATCCATTAGTATTATGAATTCGCCTTCTTTCAAATCAGTTTTGAGAGCTTTCAGGTGCTGGCTTTGATGCTTGGCAATGTAGTGATGACAAGACAGGTTCCAAATTTTTGCTGCAATATCTTCAACACACTCTTCTGTTGAAAGCTGCTTTGTTTCTAAAGTATCCCTGTCGGTATGAATCCATTGTTTGTACTCAATCAGTTCTTCAGGGTCATTATCTTCAAAATATGTTGCAATAACTGCTTCTACACCTTCTGGACCAGGGCAGTTTTCACAACGATGAAGCATACAATCCTTGTTTTCCAAGCTGCAAACAGCTTTGCTAAGAATTTCCTTGTAGTCTTCATTGATTGATGCACCAGTGAGCATAAGCTTGACATTTTGGTGTATTGTACAGACACAAACTGAGTGCATTCCAGCAGAGCCAACTGTAACACACCATTTTGGTCTAAGCTCGCAAAACTTTGAGAAGCCAATTTCTGGTCCATTTTGCTTCTGATAAGACACGTACATTTCCTTCAAATTGCAAAGCAACAACCGCTTTTGCTTGTACACCTTTGTTCCTGAAATTCTCACAGGCACACAGTCTTTCTTCCCTGGACAAAGTCTGCTGAATTCGTCATCTTGAAAAAAGTCATGTACTTTCTGGACAACTTCATCTGAAAGCTTCCTTCCTTGCCGATTTGCTGGAAAAGCTAGAACACCTTGCTCATTCTTCAGTTTTCTCGCTTGCTTTACCATTCTTTCTGATACATTAAATGCTGTTGTCGTATCTTTAATTGTCCAGCTTCTTGGAACCAAGGTCAATATTTGAACTTTTGTCCTACGATTTGACACTTTACATTTTTCTTTCAACTCTTCTATAAGATTATCAAGATCTGCACAATTATTGCATGGGCGACTTTTACTTGAACTTGGCTGTTCATCGTAATTGATTCCTACAGCAGCAGCAATTTGATTCCCAATTAAACTTTGTGCATCCAAGATCTTTCTTTTTGCATAGCTTTGCTTATCTCTTTTACTTAGTTGTCTTCTTTTCAATGGTGAAGCACCAATAAATGATAAACTTTTGTTGATGGCTGGTTCAGTTTCATCCGTTGTGAAATCTTGTTCAGATTGGGTTGATAGTGATGATGAATCTTCTAGCTTTTGGTTCAGTGCCGACATGCAGCGAGGGCAAAGCTTCTGACCAGGTTTTATATCAATCACTTCTTTTTTCTTTAACAGGCAAAGTTTGGCAGCTGTTTCATTATCAAGCAGTCTAAGTCCAGCTTTTACATTGTGATTCCTCTTCTTGAATGGATTGCAACATTTCTTTTGCATCGCTTGATATTCATGTAGGAAGAGGGCTTCATGGTGGAAGCAAATGATGGAATTTTCGTCAAGTTTGGCTTCTGAACGCGAAACAAGCAATTTCTGGTCACATTCTGTGAAATCACTAAACGCTTTGAATCCAGTCTTCTTAGCATAGAAGATAACATGGCACTTCGATGCAGCAGCATCTTTTCCAATTGAACAGGGGGCCAACGATTCTTCTTCTTCATTAACTTCTGACATCTCTCACTGGCCAATCACTGAATAAAACACGAATGAAATATCCAATTATATCAGTAATTCTAAGCGACTATTAAGATTCAAATTCCTAGAAATGAAGAAAAATTAGTGCATCGCGCATACAAAATATAACAACTTTGATGTGAGTTAATGAGTACTTAATGGTCGCGTTGCAAAAAAAACAAATGTCAGTCTTGTAGAGCAAGAGTTTCTCTTTTAGGTGATACTATTCACAAGCAGATTCAGGCCAACTATTTTTTAGTAATTGGCTTGAAACTTTGGTAAATTTTACCGTTTGTGCTGACACTGCCTAATTTGAAGAGATACTGCAGGGCGACCATATGGCCTGGATCATTGCAAATCCGGCTGCATTATGTCTAGCACAAGCATGAAGCTTGGCCAAAAGTTCAAGTCCATATCTTCAACTGCAAGGAAATCATTGCAGTCTTAATATTGGTCAAAATTTGTCGCGTTGTGTCACGACAAATTTTGAAGTATACTTTGAGTCGAGTTATTTGACCGGGGTTTGCATGAGTAATGTTATACATAATTTCGTTGGAATCAGCAAAAAAAACTGTACAGGGTCGCATCTTACTAACCATTCTTATGAATTAGTTTCGATTTTATTAGACTCCAAATATGACATTTTTTTTATGTTGCATGCACACGGACTAAGTACACTTCAGACAAGGGGGTCTAGATCAGCAGCTATTGCAGCTAGAGGCCTGAAATCTTGGGAAACTTACTTCAACACTTGACTAAAGCTACAGTTAAAATTTGACGAAAATTGGAGACCATGATGGTGGGAACTTTTTTCAGTTTTAGACCACTTGGTGTGGAATGACCCATATAAAACTTTCCAGCATTCCCCCCTCCCCTCAGGGTCAGGATGTTCCTCATTTCAGGGCATAATAGGCAATTAAAGCTCTGACAAAGTATGTGGTTTCAGTCTGGGCAGGTACTGGGTAACAAAGGGGATGCTTCTTTGTAGCTGGTTGTTGGGTTGGTGGGAGGATAGAGGTGTGTGGCAATATGGCAGAGGAAATTTGTTTGTGCACTATTTTTAGGAGATGATGTGAGACCGTCAGCATACTGGGCAATGGAGTTATTTGCACTGCAGATATGTTGTCCCCAGGTGGCCAGTCTGTATGGGAGGGATTTTTTTGGTGTGGAAGGAACGGCAGCTGTTGAAATGCAGGTACTGTTGGTGGTTGGTGAGTTTAATATGGACAGACATGTGTGGAATCATCAGAAAGGGGGTGGTCAACATTCAGGAAGGTGGTATACTGGGTTGGGAGGACCAGATGAAGTGGGTGGGGGAGATGATGTTCAGGTTATGAAGGAACAAGCATAGGGTCTCTTGGCCCACAGTCAAGATCATGAAGATATCATCAATGAACCTGTACTATGCCAGGGGTTTGGGCCAACCTCATCCCAACACTGAAACCTCACTCTTCCTGTTCATACCACCATCCAACTGTGATCCTTCCCCTCCCTCCACCCCTCCCACTCAACCACCCACTGGTCACCTTCCAGCAATTCCTTTCTCCAACTTGGCCTCACCATTCTTCTCCAGGTCCTTTTCTACGAACACCAATCTTTCAGTGGTAGAAAGGACAGCCACATACAGCCTCAAGACAGATCCTGACCTAATCTTCCTACAAAGTTTCCAACACTGTCGCTGTGAATTGTAGTGACAACCTGTCAGAAGGCCTCTGCCAATTGTCTGGCTCTTCCATCCATAAACTCTACCAGATTGATCCCATCACAGAAATCCAAAAATAACCTCCAATTCCTGCTTAAAGCCATAAGGCCTCTGAATCCATTTAACTCCTCACCCCCATGACATTCTGCACACCCATCTCCTCAAAATCCAACAATCGTGGACGTTCCTGTAGGTGGTTATTGTGCTCCAACTGCAAGAATTTAGGTCCTCAACAATCAACACCTCCAACCAACTGCATAAAATCTGGCATCCCACATCAAAGATACCTTCACTTCCTTCACCAACTCTCCACCATCCCAACCCCTTCACCTCCTGGATCCTTACTCATCACCACTGACACCATTCTTTGTACACCAACATACATTATGCCCGGGGCCTTTCCATTTTTTAACAATACTGCTCCCAAAGACCTTTAGACTCTAAACCCACTACCTCATTCCTCACACACTTTATTAACTTTACCCTAACACACAACTACTTCTCCTTCAAAGAGGAGGTATAAAAACAAATCCATGGCACAACCAAGAACACTCACATGGCACACTCCTAAGCCAACCTCTGTATGTGCCATCTACAGGAAAGCTTCCCTGTCTCCTAAAATGCCAAACCCTGATCTACTTCAGATTCACTGATGATATCTTATGGTCTGGGCTCAAGGCCAAGACACTCTATTTTCATTCCTTCGCAATCTCAACACCTTCTCTTCCACTCGCTTCACCTAGTCCTCCTCAACCCAGTGTGCCACCCTCCTGGACGTTGACCACCTCATCTCTGATGGCGACATTTGCACCTCTGTCCAAAATAATCTCATGAACAGTACCTGAATTTTAACAGCTGTAATCCCTCCCACACCAAAAAATCCCTCCCATACAGCCTGGCCATCCAGGAATGGAACAGCTGCAGTGACCCGAGCTCCCTTGGCCAGTATGCTGAAGATCTCACAAAATCCTTCTCAGGCAAGCACTCTCTCCCAAACCTAGTTCACAAACAAATTTCCTGTGCTATATCCCCACACACTCCCTATCACCCTAATATCCCCAACAACCAGTTGAAAGGAGTGTCACCCAGTATGATCTAGGATTGGAACAACTCAACAACATCCTTCAACAGGGCACTAATTATCTATTATCATGACCTGAAATGAGTGACATCATACCCAAGACCTCCTCAAGTGGTATTCTGTCGCCCACCCTATCATCCTAGTCCATCCATATGCCACACACAGTTCCAGCCCCTAGCCACAGAGATCACAACACTGTGGAAGATTGAGGTTCAAGACCTGCACAATCAACCCACCCACCAGTTCCTATTCCAGTCTTGTCACAGGCCACCTGTGACAGAAGCCATTTCATATACCAGCTCTGGTGCAATCATTGCACAACTTTTTATATTCGTGTGACAACCAACCAGCTGTCCACTAGGATGAATGGCCACGGCCTAACTGGCCAAGAGCAAAGTGGACCACCAAGTGGCACACCATGCAGCTAAACATAACACACTGGATTTCAGTGGGTGATTCACAACCTGGGCCATACACATCCTCTCCTCCACCACCTGCTTCTCTGAACTGTGTAGATGGGAGTTATCCTTACAGAACATTCTCTGCTCCCCAAATCATCCCAGCGTCTATCTATGATAACCTACTGTCCCCACACCCTCTATACAACAGTTTCCATCCACTCTGTCCTATCAACTACTCCCAATTCATGTCCTCTCACCCTGATTGTGCATCACTGTCTGTCAACGCACCCACCAATCTTTGTCCCTTCACTGCTCTTCTCCTTTTCCACTCCTCTCCCTCCCTCTACAACAACCTCCCTATGCTGCACATGTCAGCCTTGTCCTGCCACCATTTAGTCCCTAGACATTCTGCCAGGCAGCACTTACTACTCTTCCCCCTCCCTCCCCCCATCCATACCCTGTGATCCCCCCCCCCCCCCCTTTCCTCACTGCAACTCCAAATTGCTGCTTCCATTCAACAGAACACAGCTACATTCTGACTGGAGCAGCCAGAGATAGTGATGATGTGTGCATGAGATGTTCTCATTTGTGTGAATGCATGTGTTTTCATTTCTGGAGAAGGCTTTTGGCAAAAACTAAATGTGTAACATTCTTTTCATTTTGCCTGTCTTCAACTTGACATGTCATCTCTGTGGCGAGTAGCTCTCTCTCCTTTTCATAACATAGTTGATATTCCAACAAGCACTTTCCACTGTAAGATTTAAATACACTAGTGTAATATGTTACCACAATTAATGGTCTTAGAGCTGCCCCATAAAGGGTTATGGGCATGAAAGTCACCCAGTAAGAGAAAGGATGGGGGTAGGTTGGAGAGCAAATAAATGGACACAGAGGGAGATTCACCTTATCAAGGTGGTACAAAAATCATTTGTGTGTACAAAAGTAATGCGAAAGGGAAGGGAATTTTGAATCGTGATTCAGTTTGGGTTAGTACCACTGACTGGTTATCATCTGCTTGTATGAGTTCAGTAACAATGGAAATAGGAAAGGAAGATTAGATTTTAATGTCCTGTCAACAGCGAGGTAATTAGAGACGAAGCACAGGCTCAGATTAGTGAAGAATGGGAAAGGAAATCAGCCATACTCTTTCAGAGGAACCAACCCACCATTTACCTTAAGCAAATGGGGAAGTGGAAGAAAACCTAAATCTGGATGGCAAGACAGGGAGTGAACCATCATTGTCCTCCTGAATGAAAGTCCAATGTGTTAACCACTGCGCTACCTCGCTCAGTAACAGCAATGGAGGTTGCAAAGTCACCTTTCACTTCTAATTTTCCTCTTTTCCTCCTCCTCACAGAATTTGGATTCACTGGGAGTGTAAAGATAAAGAGTCTGGTACAGATGATGAGCAGACTGAGCAGGCTGTTCTGTGGCCTGATATTCATACTTCTTGCAGCCACTGGCCTTCATTGGGTCATTTGGTTGTGGTGGTTAAGTTAACAGGCCGGGGAGGAAGCAACTTTCTTCTAGGGGATGTCTGTCAGATAGAGGTCTATTATACGGGTGTAGGGTGCCGAAATCCCCAGCCCAGATGTAGTGGTAAGGCAGAGGGGGCTCCCCTTCCTCAGGTGAATGAATGAACTAAGCTGGCGACTTAACAGCCCAGTGACAAGAAGGGAGAAGAAATTTTCACCCCATTCATCTTAGTTGTATATCATGAAAGGGTCACTTTTTGGGAGTAGCTGCCATTGGGGCAGCAGAGTAAGGGTTATTATGTATGGTCCCAGCTTCACACTATGTTAAACAATCAAAAATCTTGTGCTATTTAATTATTCATTTTCCTCCTGTGAAGTGGCAGGTTGGTGGTCTCAGAGAGTGATCTTCTCTGGAAATGGTGCAGTGAGGGTGTGGTACACAGGGGGAGCAGGGGGTGGAGTGGGGGGGGGGGGGGGGGGGGGAGGGGAGGGCATCATCATGTATTGGTTGTCTGCAGTCTATATAGTTAAGTTCATTTGTATAGCTAGACAACGTGGCCAAATTCCATACATTTTAAGCATCTCGGTACAAGGGGCAGGAGAGGGTCAAGAAGGGTTGCATTAAGACATTATACTGGTAAACTATAATCTAATTTTTTAAATTTTTAATTTGGTGGTAACTGAATCCTTGGATCATCTAGTTGGCTAGTTTTCACAGCCTTGTCTGTGCTGTCACCGAATGAGAAAATTTTAACTTAGTCATTGGTGCAGACTCTGTAGTGGGCTTCTCTGTGCACAAGAATATGGTGCAATGCACTTACTTACAGACTAAAGCATTAATAATTTCTACTTTCAGCTTACATGTAAACCATACATTTTATAAATGGTGCATTGGTAGCACTACAAAATAACATTAGTTCTCAGACATTATAGCACTCAAATGCTTGTTACTTATCACAGAGTTCCTAAGAAAATTAAAAAAAAATACGTGACATATCTAGGCCACTTGCATACGGACAATCTTAAAACAAATACGAAAGCGCCATTTCATAAACACACATACAAACTCACAAATACAAAACATGTTCCACAACAGTGACGGATTAGCAGGGCATTAATAATGAATAAAAAGATACTTAACAATCGCAAATACAAATGTCCTTTCTCTTTCAATTCATTTTCATTTAGATAAGTTAAGATCATGGACTGGAATGCAAAGAGTGAATAATTCATATAACTGCATGATTTTTATTATTTATGTAAAAAGCAATCTGAAGGTCAAACTATTACCAACATTCCAAAGTAACGATTTGTGAAAGTCTACAAGAAAACAATACCTGAAACTCTTTCTCAACATGTTAACTCAAAGTATCGCAAAACTGAATATTCTGTAGATCAACTGTAAATGGACAAAACCTGATGATAACAATAAACCTCAAATAATACTGTACAGTATTAAAATCATTTGGGGGCTGATTACAATACTCTCAACTGAAGATATAATGAACTATAGTTGAATCAGCTTAAGTTGATCCCTGATAGTTGCAGCGAGTTGGGCACAGCAGCCTACCTCAACCAATTCCCATGAATCAAACATTATCAACCAATAGTGTAACACGATTTTGTAAATATCTCTATAGCAAAGCCCCAGTGTTGTCACAGCTCTGTAGATGGCTACTATTTTCACGTGCAGCTGTTGGCACTTCGCAGCTGAAAGCTGTCAACAGTGCAGTGAGCTATCAGGGATGATTTTACACTGTCTTGACTATACATCTATCTTTTTATCACTTTCCCCACTTAACAGATTTGGGGGGAGGAGAGTTATTGAAACACTGAATTATGAACACGGTAATGACATTAGCGACATCTGTCCATCCACTAACGATTGACTACTGCTGTGTATGAAGATTAAATGATGAACTCGAGATGATTCGCAGTGCTCCTCTCAGTAAGAGGTGGCAACATGGCTGTCAAGCAGCACAGCAACCCAAAATTGTTTTGGACCACGTATGAGCAGACAAAAACATTGTAAACTGTCACGGACTATCAGGGATTTACAGGTGCAACAAACTCCACTACATGGAGAAAAATACTACTACTTAAGCAGATTCCAGTATGTAAGACAAACTTCTAAGCTTGAGAAAATTCACAGTGATACATAGAAACAAATTCACAAGACTGGTAATTGAGTTAGGAAATAAAACGGGCAATAAACTACATATAAAATACAAACAGAGCTCACCTGCTTGTCAGTAAGATTAATAACAGTTGTGATTCCAAAAACGTCATTTCCATCATCACCATCGTCATCATCACTGTCTTCATCCACTTCACTTTGCTTCAAAATCAGAAAACAGAAATCAGTACCACTTTCATATACATACAACAGTATAAAATAATTTAAATGCAACTGCTACTTTCATGTCAATATACCTGTACACAGAATCAGCCACTGTTTAAACTGCATATTCAACCAATCTTGTTCAGTTTTAATGCAACTGAGCAGAGCGAGACTTAAAAACGTTAAAGCACAAAGTGGCAGTGGCAGCTGCATGAATGGTAGTGGAGATCTACTTAGCACCAGGAGTCTATTGAATGGAGCTAGTGCTGCCTCACTCAGTATTCTCAGTGAGAAAATTAGGTGCACATTTGATCATTCTTGCTGGCCACTTACAAATGTTATGAGTGGTATAAAGACTAATTTTGTTTGAAGTTATAGTACTACAATTTTACAATTTTCTTTAGGCAACATTTGCACTACCTTTAGAATATAACAGCAAATAAAAGTTTCATTTAGGGCATGTTCATGCTGCATCCTCACTACTGGCACCTCGCATCTAGCTGCTGGCACAGTGCACTTCGCTGCTACCCAGTAGCATTGTTGCACTTATGCTACAGCCTTGCTGTCCTCCAGGAGTAATTAACCTGCAGCTATTCACATATCAAGCAGAGTCCTAGAAGTGCAAACACTGGGCTGCTGCAGTGGTCCTGAAGCAGCCAATTGCAGCTCACATTTCAGGATAAACAGTGATGGTCACAGCATCAACACACCTTATTTCGGTGTGGTATAACTACACTGGAAGATGTGAGGAGAACTGAAAAGGCAAACCCAGGCTAGTCAGTCGTCACAAAGTGCGTAACAGACCTTCCTCGCTGTGAATAAACTCACAGCTTAAGTCTAAAACTGAGGCAGTACTAGCTAGGGCACTTTTCTTCTTCTATGTATAGGTTTGCAGCGCATATTTCACACACACCATGGGAGAATAGTTTAAAACAACGAATGAGAAGTGAGAAAATTTGAGTCATAGTTTGAGCACCAAAACTATCCATTTTCTTCAAAGATTATTCATGGGTTAAAACAGTAACCTTAAATTGCCAAAATAACTGCTTTCACACACAGATTTGTGACGTAAGGTCATAGCAACTGATCTTTAGAGCTGTATTACAAGTTGATGAAGCCAATAAAGTGGTGTTTTGAGAAAAAGCTTTGTTACAGTTACTGGACAGTTTATAAAGTGATTCTGGCTGCATACAAAATGTGGCAAAATTGTTTTTATTGTTACAGCTAATATCTTATGAACTTTTGGAATTGCTGGATAACATAATAATTACAGCAATTTATAGAATACTTAGTGGAGACGTAGACATATTCACCAACAAATTGGAGTCTCTGCTGGGCATTTATGTTCACTGAAAAAGCTACTATAATTGTCTGTCAAGACTTCAACATAGATCTTATGCTTGTGAATCTACATCTAGGAAGCTGTTTCTTAATGTATTGCATAGCTTCAGCATGTTTCCTCTTATTAACAGCCCACAATAATAACACACAGAAAGTCTTGTGGACAACCTTCCTTCAAATATTGATACCACAGAGGTATAAATTATTAACTCTGATTTAGGGCTATCTGGTCTTAATGTCCTATCCTTACAGTTCCTGCGAAAGAAAGAAACGTATTTTTCTATCGTAAAAGAAATGTTTCTGCAGAAAATTGTGCTAGTCTTGTTGGTAGTCTAAGTAACGAATCCTGGTCAGAAGTGCTTTCTCAGACAAGTACTAACAATGCTTTTGTTTTCTCTTCAACATTCACATCCAATTTCGAAATATGTTTTCCCAGAAAACTGATCACAGGCCATTCATCTTGGATCACAAAATCTAGTTTGTGGATTACATCAGGCTCAAATGAAAAGATCCACAGACTCCCAGTTTATAGAATATGCGACAACTTGCTATGAGAATTATTTCTAAAGTTTGCTCCCCAGATGGTGCTAGAATGGCTTATTTTGGTTATTTCCGGTCCCTTGTAGCTTGTGGAGCATTTTTATGGGGCAAAATTAGCAGTCAATTAAATGATATTTTTACTTTACAGAAAAGGGGTGTTTGAATCTTGTCACGTAACTTGGCCAGTGATCACTGCAAGCCCCTATTTTCTTTCCTTTTTTTCCTTATTTAAAAAAAAAAGAAGGAAAAAAAAAGTTCTGTTTGCTTACTGTTCCCTCCTTGTACATATACAAATGTGTGTTGATGACAAGAGTTGGACTTGGTGACCCACTAACCAACTCCAATTACCATAGTTCTAACACACACAACTGTGGGTCTCACCATATAGAACAAATTAGAACCACCCATACTCAAAGACATGTGAGCCACTTTGTTATCATTTTTTATAACGTGCTGCAAACATTAATAAAGATTGAGATTTTCACTCTGCAGCAGAGTGTGCGCAATTTTAATCTGCCAGGAAGTTTCATTAATAAAGATGTTGGAGACATTTAGATCAAGAGTTAAAATCATTTCTCGTTGAAAAGTGTTTGTACAATGTTCATGAAAATGTTAGCTTATAGGATTACTAGGCCCTGGCTCATTGTTGGATTCTTTTGATTATTCTGTTAACTGATGTGCCACTGGTGCCGTGTCTGTCTTTGCAAAGAAAGTCCCTGCTGTTGATTTTTTGTTTAAACCGCAGTGCAACACACCTCTGCTGAGAAATGATCTGGTGCTAACCTAATTGTCATGGTTAGTGATGGCAGGTTTCTGTGTGCTTGTGCTATATATCATGCTCATGTGTTTTATTTTTATAGAGGTGTTTTAAATCAAAGTTTCATGTTTTACCCATATCACTGACTGATTTAATGTGCATTTGCACTTTTCTGCAGTGTTATGTAATTTGTTCATGTGTTTTCACTTTTTTAATAATGGTTTTATTTTTAAAATTTCTTTATCATTTATTCACTGACAGTGCATGTTAGACTAACAGTGTTGACAATGCATTTTGTTATTCCAGTCCCAATCATGTTCTGAGCGAGGTGACTACTCCTGCTTTAGTGTACTGGATTCACATTTGGGAGTGCTGGGGTTTATCCCCCGTCCAGCCATCCTAATTTGGATTTACCAAGGTTCCCCTTTGTCTCTAAGGTGAATGCTGGGATGGTTCCTTTGATTAGGCAAATGTTTTATATGTATATATTATTTCGGATGTTTCTGACCTGTCTGGCACTACTGTACCAAATGTCCTATGGACAAATAAATAAATAATGTAAAATCAAAGATGGAATAATGACAATATTACGAAAAGGATAAAATACTACACACCAAATAGCATCCTGAGATTCTTGTTCTGCTTGTGAGTTGCACTCGCACATGTGCAAGCGTGGGCATGCGTATGTGTTTTGTCTAATTTGGATGAAGGCCTCTGTGGCCGGAAGCTTACACCCCCCCCCCCCCCCCAATGCAACTCATCTCCTCTATATGGTTATTAGCAATCTATCCTTTGCATAATATTGTCATAAATAAATAAACACCACCTGTTCTTCCAAATATATTAACTAATCTGTACCACTCAGGATTTGGCGCAAATACTTCATTTCATAGCTACAAAATGCATGGTCAATCGGCTGCTCTCTCATTAAGTATTTACAACCAACTATTAACACATTCACTTTCATTCCCGACAAATCACAGTGGATAATGCCAATGTTGTCCCACAATGAACTTAGGTAATAACATGAACCCTGAAATACACTAAAACGAAAAATAACTAATGTTGAAATAGGCCTAGATACTTGTTGGTGTAAGAAGACCACTATCCCAAACAAATACTTGGCATTCAATGTATACAAGGAATCTAGAACTAGATAACTAGATACATTGAAACCAGGGTGTGTAAAAATTAGATCAATATCTGACCACAAACCGTCTCACCTGGCAGCTCTTTTCCTCTGTCCTATAAACATCATCACAAATGATTACTCCAAGGAAACTTGAATTGCAAAATTAAATAGCAGAGTCAGATGTAGGTAAATAATTTATGCCTATGTGATGTATGTTCTAAGATACAACTGCCTAAGAAGTAAATAAAGGGGTATGTTTACAAGCATCAGCTTGGTTATAAACCCAAGAATAATTTTAAACTATGTGCACTCAAATAACTGGTAAGTTTTACACTGGCATCCACTTACATTTTCAATATTTGTCATAAAATACACGTAAATAATATACACTAAATTACTCTAATATTAGTCAGATATGTAATAAGATTCAGGTGTGATAGTGTCTACCTTTTAATATTGATTCTGAAGAAAAACTTCATCTGTGGCATAGCTCGAGGTCTTCTTCTATGTGACACTTGACATACAAAATAAAGATTGTAGTAATAGACTGACCAGTGGCGTAGCCCAAGGTCTACCATTATTATAATAATTCACTACATTTATTTTCCTTATTTGAATATCCCCCATTACATAAACAGCATATGACAGGTGCAAAAGTAAGCAGATGCCCGAACATTACTGCAAGTGGGAAATCAATTCCATCTAATAAATGGTGTACACATTTATCTACCTGACGTGCTAAACTGATCAAATCGGCCTATACAAAAATTTAACCTTGTAAGCTGTGCTTCTGCAAAGGGGCACAACAAAGCTTTGCAGTTATCAAAACTCAAGCCTCGAAACCAATGGCATCTGTCGGTAACAAAACATAATTATGCATTGCATGGAACTGCTTACCTTCACAACGCTTCCAACGTAGTTCTGAGAAACTATTAGGTCTGTTAGTTCTGACAGATTGACATGGGCTTTCAAAAACAGTTGCTGCAGTAACTGCTTGATTCCATGAAAGTCAGAATCGGTTGGATTTCTTCCCTCGAAATCAACCTGAATCTCCTGTGAAACAAGACATGACAATGCTGAATAACATCATCATGATGGAATAACACTTCTGTGCAGTAACACGCGGACCGGCATATACCCTCATCCGAGCTACTGCTCCATACACCTATCTTCGTTCATACTTTTTGTCCCATGTATTCCTCTTGTTCTGGATATTCAGAGCTCTCATCGCTGCTGCCACTTGATTCCTTGTCTTCTAGGTTTCTCTCCACATCAACATTACGCTTCTTCCCCGGCGTAGCCATGTTTACTCACTTTCTAATTGCTTACAGCACATGGTGTAAACAAAAGAACATCACCAATTACAGCCGGGTTCACACAAGCAACAAAAATGTCGCCACTGCTAGTGGCATACTGCACTTGCACGTGTGAACTCCCAGTTTTCAGTGACGCAATTAGGGAGAAGCAACATTTGTCATGCCGCGAAAAGTTCAACTTGGTTCTACTTTGTTGCACCACTTTCCTTCCACCACTGCTCTGATGGTTGTATTTCGAAACACGAGCATTTTATTACTGAGAAAAAAGAAATCGAGATAGTGGTCGGCGGGTACACTCCCGCAACTTCCAGAACTACAAGAACAACCTATGTGTAATTTTCTCTAGCATTGTGTGTGTGTGTGTGTGCAAACCAATGACGCATTCACAATCTTGAAAGGTTTTTGGGTGAATAAATAAAGAAACTTAATATCTAACCAAAACTGAGAGTCGTATAAACTTCGTGATTTGTGAGATCAAGCACTATATAAATTGTGGATTAAATATAGGCAATAGTCCCTGCATGTGATGTGGCACCAGTTAACATAAAAATTAGTTACTCGAAATTAGTAGAGTCGACACAGTTGAATAAATGATAGTGAAAGACATTTAGCGCCAGTAATTAAATTTTCTCTTCAGGTAAAGTACATCTAACACAACATTACATTACATAAATGAAACTAAGAGCGTACAATAGCACCAAAAAGGTCTATTATATTACGCATGATGCACTTTGCCGCCGTCTCACACGAAATATATTTTTCACACAATTCCAACGCCCCCCCTTGAACATATATTTTGTGGCTTGCCTTCACAAGATAAGCCAAATAGCCCCACAATCCATTTAAACTCTTCTTTGTCCAAGAGTTTTGTCAGAAGGTCAGCCAACATGTCTTCTGTGCGCAGGTAGTCCACGGCAATGTTCTGTCACTCTATGTGGCCCCAAATAAAATGGTCCCGTACATGAATATGTTGTGTCGTAGCACTAATGACACCATTTTTAGCTAGGTTAATGGATCCTGTATTGTCACAGAAGATCGTTCCACAATTAAATTGGGTTCTATTTCACATATTAATATTCTTGGCCACAATGCTTCCTGTGTGGTGTAAGATAGCACCATATACTAGGCCCCTACTGTACTCAATGCAACAGCCTTTTTGCTTTTGACAAGACCATGAAATGAGGCCCCCCATTAATTTAAAGTAGCAGCCAGTTCATTCCTCCACTCCACATCGCTGTAGCCTTCTAGGTTTGCATTACCTTCTCTATGGTATCTTAGTTTGTGGTTTGAAATTCCTCTTAGATATCGGAATATCCTTCTCACAGCTTTCCAGTGCTTTTCCTTCGGGCCTCTACAATATCTGCTCACTGCGTTGGTGGCAAAAGCAATGTCGGTTCGTGACGTTTGAGAAAAATATAACGGACTCCCTACTACTTCTAAATATGAAACATTCATATCACGTTCCACATCTGTCTCATTTATATTTAACTTCACTCCAATTTCTACTGGAGGAGTTATGGGTTTACAATCACTCATTCCAAATTTCTTTGCATTTTTTTCTGTATATTATGATTGATTTATGCTCAATTCTTGTGTCTCTTCATCCTTAGTGATCTACATACCTAAATGACGTTTAACTTCTCCCAAATCACGCACCTTAAACTTAGTTTGCAGCTGCTTCTTAAAAGTTCTCATTTGGCTTTCGTTTTTCAGTCAGATAAAGAAGAAGACCACCCATATTGCCATTATTATTATCCCTTCTCTTCCCCTTTTATAGTATATACTGGGATCTGCCTTAGATTGCTACTTATTCACATTTATTAGGGTTTTGTGTAGACATCGATTCCAGCAATGTCCACTCTCTTTAAGTCCATAAATACATTTTCCCAAACGCCAAATCTTTTTCCCTTTCTGATCTGATTTTCATGACATCTCTTTATGAATAGTCCGCCCCGATAGCTGAATGGTCAGCGTGACGGATTGTCGTCCTAAAGGGCTTGGGTTCGAGTCCTTGTTGGGTTAGGGATTTTGTTCGCTCGGGGACTGGGTGTTGTGTGGCCTTCATCATAATTTCGTCCCCATCTGGCGCGCAGGTCGCCCAATGTGGCATTACATGTAATAAGACCTACACCAAGGCAGCCGGACCTGCCTCATAAGCGGCCTCCCTGCCAATGACGCCAAACGTTCATTTCCATTTTTTTATTGGTGAATATCTCCTCCTCCTCCAGTTTTCCATTTAAATATGCTGTTAAAATAGTTAAAATTTGTTTTGCTGTCAAGGAATACTTGACTACAGCTGAAAAAGTTTCTTTGTAATCTACCCTTGTTTGAATATCCTTTTATTACAAGTCGTGCTTTATATCTTGGTGATGAATTTTCGGGGCTCTTCAAAGTGAATACCCATCTCGCCTGTAATGGTTTCTTATCTGCTGGCATATTTACCCATTCAAATGTTTCGTTCTGAGATAAATATTCCAATTCCCTCTCCACCAATTGTCTCATTTGTGAGAGTTCGGGCTGCTCATTGCTTCTTCTGCTGTTGTTGGCTCATCATAAAAAGACTGGGCTGCATACATCTCAAAATTCGGATATTCTTTCAGTTTTGGCACACGAGAAGAACGTCTTACATTGTTCTCTTCATTTTGTTCGTCCTCAAACTAATTGTCATCACAAATAGTCTCCATTTGCCTTTGACTATCCTCTTCTTCACTTTCTCTTTCTTCACAAAAGATTTCACTCTCGGAAATAGGTGTAGTTAACTTAGTAGTCTTGCTCTCTTTAGAGTCCTTTCTAGTTTCAAAGAATACTACATTTCTGCTTGTAAATATCCTTTTATTCAATGGATCTATCAATCGGTAGCCCTTTGAATTCTCACAATAGCCTACAAAAATATATTTTTTACCTTTTGGCTCTCATTTTCTCTCAGCTGTTTTGGAATGTGCGCCTTTGCATGACACACAAAAACCCTTAGGTCAGTTTTTCTTCCTACCCATATCTCATAGGGGGTTTTATTACTTAAAGCTTTTCTAGGCGATCAATTTTTCAGATATTCCACCTCTGCCCAAATATCTTTTGATAATCCAGCATCAGTTGTTATGCTACTTGCTTTTTCGACAATGGTCCTATTAGCCCTCTCAGCAACCCCATTTTGAGATGGGCTGTACCTTATGGTAGTTTGAAGCCTGATTCCCATTTTTGCCTGAAGTGTCTTCAATTTCTGGTTAATACATTCTCTCCCATTATCAGACCTGATGATCTTAATCTTCTTTCCCATCCACCTTTCGACCGTGTTATGATATTCCTCAAATATTTCACTCACTTGGCCTTTGGAACTAAGAAAATAGACATGAGTATATCGTGAATAATAAATGTAAGAAAATAATAACTCCCATCTATGGATTCACACTCTATTGGCACACATACATCTGTATGGATTAATTGTAATACCTCTGTAGATTTACTTTTCCTAGTCTTAAAAGGTAGCCTCGCTTGTTTTCCTTTTAAGCATATCTCACAAGGGTCCTTGGATACACTATAATTCTGTATTCCCTTTACCATATCCATTATTAAAGACATACTCTTTCTATTTAGGTACCCAAGTCTGCAGTGCCATAAAAAACCTTCCACTGAGTGTACTGGATGACAAACATATCTATGTTTACTCTCAATGGTATCCAACTTAAAAATACCCCTTTCATTACTTGCTGTAGTGATAAATTCACCATTTTTGTTGATTACTCTTGCTCCGTATTTCCCTTCTTGACAATTTCCCCTACAGACAGTAGGTTAGTCGCTAAATTTTTTATGTAATGAACATCATGTGCTGTAACTATATCGGGTTCACCATCTACACTTACATGTAGGTCTAGTTTTCCAGCTAAATGACACTTGAGCTTGCTGCCATCAACAGTAGATATTCCCATATGAATCTTATCTTTAACATCATAAAGAAGAGATTTGTCTTTAACAATATGCATAGATGTACCTGAGTCTAAACTCCATTCCAGTTGACGATTACCCACATCTCCAAAAGAATAGAAACATGAGAGTGCCTTAACTATATCATTGGTCCCTCTCACTGGGCTATCAGCAACATACCTCTTTTTCTACGTGTCTGACTTTGGGTTTACTTTTTCTCAGCACTGAGATGCGTTATGCCCCGTCTTCTGGCATCTATAGCACCTCACTGATTTCATCCTTTTGTTTTTTTGAACAAAAAGCAGATGCAGTTTCCTTCTGCTACACATGACAGCTTGAAGTGCACCTTGCATCCTGTAGGATTTTCATTTTAACACTGTCGCCTGTGATGGGTGTCCCTGAGCTTTCCAGCCCCATAATCATAGTCACATACCTTTGAGGCAGTCCTGCCAACACTGTCCCTACCCATTCGTCAGCGATCTCAAACCCAATGTTTTACAGTCGATTCAATGTAGTTATTATTTTGTTGACCCATTCATATACACTCTTGCATTTGTCCAGCTGAGTGGTAATTAACTCACGTAATAAGCCTACTTTCCTTGTAAGACCTCCATCCTCAAATGCACTTCATAATTTGTCCCAGACTTCTTTCGCTGTCGCAGCTTTTTTGAGTGTGAACGTAATTTACTGGGTCAATTAGTAATATCAACTTTGATTTTGCTTTCCTATCCTTAATTGAATAATTTTGATCTGTGGATTTCATTGTCCCATCCACCACATCTCATAGGTCGTCCAAACGTAAATACGCTTCTATTGCAAATTTCCATGTTGCATAGTTTTTGCGACCCATAAGTCTTTCAATCTGCGGAATTTGTGCCATGCTCATTTTAATGTGAACTTTGATCTTTCTTGATGTAAAGAATAATACCAAAGAATAATAGTAAAGAGTTGCATTCGTGTTGCAAGGATAACTCGTACTTAATGCAAGTGCACTACTTGAAACTTTTCCAATACTTTCTCACTATTGTATTATGTGTATAGATATTCCAAATGCATCGCTGGGCCCATAACCTATCAGAGTCGACACAGTTGAATAAATAATAGTGAGTAAAAGACATTTAGTGCCAGTAACTATATTTGCACTTCCAGGTAAAATACATCGAACATAGCAACCAAGGAAATTATTACATACATAAAATTCAGAGTATTCAGTGTACTATAGCACCAGAGACGTCTATTATATTCCACATGATGCACTTTGCCGCCGTCTCACACGAAATATATTGCTCACACAATTCCAACAGAAATCTATACATCAACGAATACAGTAAGACTCTTGGAAGAGTGGAGTGTCTGCAGATGATATTTACATGCCAGCTGCTAACTAGTTTGCCATTGCAGATAACATTTTCGTCTCAGAGATTTATTTCTTTTATAAATGTATTTTGCCCCTGATTTCTCCCTCTGCAAAATTTATTTTCAGATCCAACATTTGGGTTTCTTCTTCCTTGTATGTAACTCTTGTCACAGCCCTAATGTCATAACCTGCACTATAACATTCACACTCGCTCACATGATTGCAGCTGATGCCATACTGAAAGCTGTGGATACCATTACCAATATGTGAATAGTGTTTTATTCGTCTCATAATATACAATTTCTGATCATTTAATTAGTGTACAGGAGATACGTCAAAAAAATGGATAACAGAACTTAGGCCTAATTGGTACAAAGAATTTTAACATTAATATAAACTTTCATTTTTCTTTCCTCCCTTTTGCTGGCTGAAGTGGCCGTGCGGTTAAAGGCGCTGCAGTCTGGAACCACAAGACCGCTATGGTCGCAGGTTCGAATCCTGTCTCGGGCATGGATGTTTGTGATGTCCTTAGATTAGTTAGGTTTAACTAGTTCTAAGTTCTAGGGGACTAATGACCTCAGCAGTTGAGTCCCATAGTGCTCAGAGCCATTTGAACCATTTTTTTTCCTCCCTTTTTTGAAGGACAGCTACATTTACACACAAGACTCTATGTAAATTTATCCTGCTCAAATGTTCAGTTCATCCTTCATGAACTCCTCAACAGTGTAGTAGCAGCGTTTGACAAGTATATCATATAGCTTTGTTTTCAGTGTCTCTAGGTTCATACTCAGAACATTCTTTCCTTTTAGCTTGTTATGAATTTTCATTACCATATACTGAAGAGACTGCCCATATAGGTTTAAGCGATGAGTGCGAAGCATAAAATTGTCTTTGTTTCTTGTGTTATTCGTGTAATTGAAATAGTTTTTCTCGAATAACTCTAAATTACTGTGTAGAAAGATGATAACATCATAGATGTATAAGGAGGGAACTGTTAGTAACTGTTGTTTTTCAAATAGTGCACAACATGGTGTCCTTGGATGGGCAGTAAACATGTTCCTTATTATTCTTTTCTGTAACTTTAGTATGCGCAATATTGCTTGAATTTCCCCCCAGAATAATACCATACCTTACAACTAACTGAAAGTAGCTGTGGTATGCAATTTTCCTTGTATTCATGTCTATTGCACCAGCTAA
The DNA here is from genome assembly GCF_021461395.2 of Schistocerca americana. Lineage (NCBI taxonomy): Eukaryota > Metazoa > Arthropoda > Insecta > Orthoptera > Acrididae > Schistocerca > Schistocerca americana. The sequence goes on along the minus strand of NC_060121.1, from coordinate 315,895,754 downwards.
TATTTGCATAGCAACTGCAAAGCTACATAATTTGTTTAACAAGTAGTCAACATGTTTATTCCAATTCAAATTTTTAACCCTAAAAACTTCTCAGAATCCACTTCCTGATTTTTATGAGTTATTTTAATTTCTTGAGGCTTTGACTGTTTTGTTCTGAAATGGACCATGTGGATTTTGGGGATGTTCAATCTTAATCCATTCAGTTGGAACCATGTTTCTAGTTTGTTCATTTTGTGTATTATGTAGAGAGGGATGTTTTCTGGCTCCTGGCTTTCGATTAATACAGATGTGTTATCTGCAAATAAAATCGATGGAGCTTATATATTGTTCGGTTAATCATGAACATAGAACAAAAACAAAACAGGTCCTAGAATCAAGCCTTGACTGACACCTTGGGCTACTGTTTTCTACTTTGAATAGTAATTTGCTGCATTTGATGAGACAGTCACTCTTTGTTTCCTATTTGATAAGTATGAGGTAAGCCAATTTAGAAAATTGCCCTTGATCCCATACTTGTCAAGCTTATAGATGAGCAGTGCATGATTTACAGAGTCAGAGGCTTTTGTGAGATCACAAAAGATCCCTGCAACTTTTTATGGTTGTCTAATGATGTACTGATCTTGTCGATAAACTTGCTATTTGCATCAATAGTACTTTTGCCACACTGGAAACCAAATTGGTTTTCTGTAATAATATCATATTTCTCCATAAAATTTCGAATCTGCATCGCAGCAGCATTTTCAAAGATTTATGATAGGACTGGAAGGAAGGAGATGGGATGATAATTCCCAATATCCTCTCTTGACGCTTTTTTGAGCAACGGTATGACTTCTGCATACTTCAGCACCTCTGGGAAGCTTCCTTGTTCAAAGGATTGGTTTATTATTTTAGGTTGGGGGTATCCTATTATTTTACACACAAATTTAAGGACTTTTGCTGATATTCCATATCAACCTGCAGAATTTGTGTTTTTTAGTTTTAATATAATTTTTTCTACATCTATTGTTGAAACTGTTTTGAATTTTGTGAGGCATTCAGAATTATGATTTAATCCAAAGGGACATACATAATTTCTGATCATTTAATTAGTGTACAGGAGATACGTCAAAAAAATGGATAACAGAACTTAGGCCTAATTGGTACAAAGAATTTTAACATTAATATAAACTTTCATTTTTCTTTCCTCCCTTTTGCTGGCTGAAGTGGCCGTGCGGTTAAAGGCGCTGCAGTCTGGAACCACAAGACCGCTATGGTCGCAGGTTCGAATCCTGTCTCGGGCATGGATGTTTGTGATGTCCTTAGATTAGTTAGGTTTAACTAGTTCTAAGTTCTAGGGGACTAATGACCTCAGCAGTTGAGTCCCATAGTGCTCAGAGCCATTTGAACCATTTTTTTTCCTCCCTTTTTTGAAGGACAGCTACATTTACACACAAGACTCTATGTAAATTTATCCTGCTCAAATGTTCAGTTCATCCTTCATGAACTCCTCAACAGTGTAGTAGCAGCGTTTGACAAGTATATCATATAGCTTTGTTTTCAGTGTCTCTAGGTTCATACTCAGAACATTCTTTCCTTTTAGCTTGTTATGAATTTTCATTACCATATACTGAAGAGACTGCCCATATAGGTTTAAGCGATGAGTGCGAAGCATAAAATTGTCTTTGTTTCTTGTGTTATTCGTGTAATTGAAATAGTTTTTCTCGAATAACTCTAAATTACTGTGTAGAAAGATGATAACATCATAGATGTATAAGGAGGGAACTGTTAGTAACTGTTGTTTTTCAAATAGTGCACAACATGGTGTCCTTGGATGGGCAGTAAACATGTTCCTTATTATTCTTTTCTGTAACTTTAGTATGCGCAATATTGCTTGAATTTCCCCCCAGAATAATACCATACCTTACAACTAACTGAAAGTAGCTGTGGTATGCAATTTTCCTTGTATTCATGTCTATTGCACCAGCTAATATTTGCATAGCAACTGCAAAGCTACATAATTTGTTTAACAAGTAGTCAACATGTTTATTCCAATTCAAATTTTTAACCCTAAAAACTTCTCAGAATCCACTTCCTGATTTTTATGAGTTATTTTAATTTCTTGAGGCTTTGACTGTTTTGTTCTGAAATGGACCATGTGGATTTTGGGGATGTTCAATCTTAATCCATTCAGTTGGAACCATGTTTCTAGTTTGTTCATTTTGTGTATTATGTAGAGAGGGATGTTTTCTGGCTCCTGGCTTTCGATTAATACAGATGTGTTATCTGCAAATAAAATCGATGGAGCTTATATATTGTTCGGTTAATCATGAACATAGAACAAAAACAAAACAGGTCCTAGAATCAAGCCTTGACTGACACCTTGGGCTACTGTTTTCTACTTTGAATAGTAATTTGCTGCATTTGATGAGACAGTCACTCTTTGTTTCCTATTTGATAAGTATGAGGTAAGCCAATTTAGAAAATTGCCCTTGATCCCATACTTGTCAAGCTTATAGATGAGCAGTGCATGATTTACAGAGTCAGAGGCTTTTGTGAGATCACAAAAGATCCCTGCAACTTTTTATGGTTGTCTAATGATGTACTGATCTTGTCGATAAACTTGCTATTTGCATCAATAGTACTTTTGCCACACTGGAAACCAAATTGGTTTTCTGTAATAATATCATATTTCTCCATAAAATTTCGAATCTGCATCGCAGCAGCATTTTCAAAGATTTATGATAGGACTGGAAGGAAGGAGATGGGATGATAATTCCCAATATCCTCTCTTGACGCTTTTTTGAGCAACGGTATGACTTCTGCATACTTCAGCACCTCTGGGAAGCTTCCTTGTTCAAAGGATTGGTTTATTATTTTAGATTGGGGGTATCCTATTATTTTACACACAAATTTAAGGACTTTTGCTGATATTCCATATCAACCTGCAGAATTTGTGTTTTTTAGTTTTAATATAATTTTTTCTACATCTATTGTTGAAACTGTTTTGAATTTTGTGAGGCATTCAGAATTATGATTTAATCCAAAGGGACATACATTGTACTCATAATCTGCAACATTAACCTCTAGTTTCACTACATTAATGAAGAACGCATTGAAGCATTCTGAAATTTGAGCCAGATTTACAATGATCTCATCTTCAAACTTAATTGTACTAAATCCATGTCTAGAGACCATGATACCTAATTCGTGTTTTACAACTGACCACACTGCCTTTCACTTATTCTCATATTTTAAGAGTAATTTATTATTTGTCATTTGCTTTGCTGCTTTGACAACTTTCTTAAATATACTTTTGTATCGTTTAACATTTTCAATAAATTCAATTTCTTTATTATGTCTTAGTTCCTTATGTAGTTGCCTTTTCTTAGCACTGGAGATTTTTATACCTTTAGTGATCCATTTTAATTTTGTCTTTTTATTAAAATAAGTTTTTTGCGGAAACATTTCATTGAAAACACTTAGAAAATCCCTTAGAAATGCTACAAAATTTGCTGTGCATGAAATATTTTTATCAAAGTGCCATTCTGTCTCCTTCAGTTTATCATGGAATAGAGTCAAAGTTTCTTGGTTGAAGATCTTTTTTACATGGGACGTTTCTACCTGCTCTGGGTTGCTCAATGAATAATGCTGAATGGCAGAAATTCCTAGATCTAAACAAAATTTATATCCATCATCAAATACATAATTCGTTAAAATATTGTCAGTACATATAGCTGACTGCACATTTCCTCTTGTAGATTCAGAAAAAATTCAATTTGAAGCCATATTTTTTACTAAGTCTGTAAATTTTGATACTTCACATGTTTCATTCAACACATTGATGTTGAAATCAGCAGCAACTACAATTTTTTTCCTCTTTTCTTTACTGAGGTATTCTAACAAACTTTGAATTTTATGTAGGAAATGCTCAGATGTCACCTTCCCTGGGATTCTATAAATTGATACTATAACAACATTAAGTCCTTTAACTCAACACAGCAACCCTCAAAAATACACTCTTCCTTAAAACAGTTGCAGTCACATCTTATATAGTAGTCTAAATCAGAATGAATGAGTATGCATGAACCTCCTCGTGACTTATTTATCCTACAAAAGCTGGTAGCTACCTTGAAGTTTTCAATTTTATTTAAGATTTTTATGGTATCACTACTAAGCCAGTGTTCATATAAACAAATTACTTCAACGTTTAGAAATTCAGATAAAAAACTTGTAGCTCATCTAACATAGAGCTTCTGTCACATGAGTATTCAGCACATAAACCATTTATACTACAATGCATTATATAGTTACTACTAAGATCATCAATTTTATTTTTTAAAGACCTAATATTTAATAATGAGCCATCCTCACAAAAGGGTAGGTGTGGATTCTTCTGTAGCAGCCCATCACCTTACTCACTTGGCTTGCACATTTCTTTGTCACTTTGATATTGTGTACTTACATCCATAGTAGTGATGGGCTAAACTGCGATTTTCCGATATCAGTGATTTCTGTGAATGCTACTTTTCAGTATCTGTTATTCTTAACTGTGATTTGTCGCAGTTAAGAGTCGCTGTTAAGGAACCTAAGTTGCATATCCCTCCGCCACTGCTACTTCTGCTACTTCCGCGACTTCTGCTACTTCTGCGATTTCTGTGACTTCTGCTACTTCTGCGATTTCTGTGACTCCTGCGATTGCTGCGACGTACCACCGTATGAAAAAGTTACATCTGTCCACACAGAAAATTGCATCTCAACAAACCTGTCATTGGTAAGTATGTTTTACGTTTATTCTTCCGTTGGCTTTAATTTTGTATTAAAGAAACAACTGTGAAAATATTAATAGTGTAATTAATATGTAAGTAGCCGCACAGTACCGTAATAGTTCGTGTTTAGAAAATGAATTCTAACATATTGTTATGTTCATAGGTACCTGAACTACCCTTTCAGTCACTCAGTAAAGTGATAATTCAAAATATCATTGTCAACAGATCTGAAGAAATTGCCAGTCTTTAGACCGTTTTCGTCAGACGACAGGTTAGTTTCTAAGCGTTTTGATGGACTTAATTACTTCAGTGAGATCGTTCTTGCGAATGTGATATAGCAAATATTAGCAAATGTGATATAGCAAATATTAGCAATTTACTCTGTCAATTATATTGCTAGTAATTAGTGACAGCAAAAATTGTTTAATAATCCTTGTGTTTTTGCAGACGCAGTTCTGACTGATTACTGGTTGCTGTACATATCTATCCACATCAAGGCTGTTGAGAGAGACTCGTGAAGATTCAAGACAGCTCTTAGAGGATTTGCAGTTTAAAAGTGAAATAATTATGAAATAAGTGTGTGACTGATTAAAGTGTTTTATTGAAGTTGTTGTGCGATTTTAAAGGAATAATAAATGTTAAATACATTGAGTGAATAATAAAAATCTCATTTTCCACATGTTAAGCCGTCCTATACCCGTAATTTTCCGCCACTTATTTATTGGTAAACACTTGTTGGAGAGTGACATGCCGCCCCCCCCCCTTTCTCCACAATCTTGGTGTGACACTGACCTGTAACATATCTCGAAGTCTACAATATGCATTTTGAGGCTGTTGATATGAAAGTGGGAAGTACAGATCTTCCAGTTAAATCGGGAATAGCTTAAGTGCATTACTTGAAAGTGACACAAGAAAAGCTTACTTATGTAGGTGGTAGTAGTGTCGGCAAAAAGTTCTTGTGTGTGAAGTTGCCATGTAGAACACCAGGTGTAAAACTTTTCTCCCGAGTCTTGAACTGTGTCGGAACAAAAGTGAGGCATTCATATGACTGTTTTCATTTCTCTACACTTATACAGATGTCTGAGTTCTGCTGTGTTAACATTGCAAAGTCCTGTAGGCATGTGGAGTATTAACCAAAACTCCCATATTGGAAGCAGAATCAAACACATTTGTTACGTTACTTGATATTTTCAGGAGAAAAAGGCAATGTCGCTTCTTATTAATATAATACATTCAGAGTCACAGCAGTATTTGACCAACCATAACTGATGCTGAATGTGCATGTCGTCATATAATATGAAGGGCTTATTTCAATAGTGGTACAAGTCCATTACCTACACTTTTCTGTCTATAATGCTTCTGAAATTAGTGATCCAAACAAACATAAATAAAGGTTCATCTCTAGCAAGAAGCCATATGCTTGAATATTTCTGGTATCTCAACTGCAGATTTTTCAGCACTCATTTAACTTTACGACTCTATACCTCAAAATTAACAAAAATGGACTTGTACCACTATTGAAATAAGCCCTTCACATACACACACAGCACATTGATCTCGTGAGGCACAAGGCTCTCATAACGAAGTACATACGTCGGTCAACAGATGACACTAGTAAAAGTATGTTAACTGCGCTTTTTAGATGCTACTTGCGACTCTTAGTTGCGATTTGTCACAGAAATCGCAGTTTGACTCGGTAGCGAATAGCGTAGTATGAACTTTGCTCAACAGATGGCAGTGCTAACTGCGCTTTTTAGTTGCTACTTGCGACTCTTAGTTGCGACTTGTCACTGAAATCGCAGTTAGACTCCATAGCGTACCGCAGAGATGGACGTAGTACGAACTTTGACCCACAGATGGCACTGTTAACCGCGCTTTTTAGTTGCTACTTGCGACTCTTAGTTGCGACTTGTCACGGAAATCGCAGTTAGACTCCATAGCGTACCGCAGAGATGGACGTAGTACGAACTTTGGCCAACAGATGCCACTGTTAACCGCGCTTTTTAGGTGCTACTTGCGACTCTTAGTTGCGACTTGTCACGGAAATCGCAGTTAGACTCCATAGCGTACCGCAGAGATGGACGTAGTACGAACTCCGGCCAACAGATGCCACTGTTAACCGCGCTTTTTAGTTGCTACTTGCGACTCTTAGTTGCGACTTGTCACTGAAATCGCAGAAAGCAGTGCTAAATTCGACCAATAGATGGCTCACGTCTTTCAATGTGAAATACTACTTGCGACTGCAAACTGTGACTGAAATCGCAGTTAGATTCTGTAAAGTTGCTACTGTGATATCTGTGACTTCTCAGTCACTGTGATTTCTAGATACGCGATTTGCTGCCCACCACTAATCCATAGTTACATTATTGATGGCACTGGATCTGGATGGTGCTGAAGTGATTTCCCAGGTGCCAGCCATAAAAAATCACTGTTCCTCTCTGGAGCTTTCCTTGTTCTAGAAGACACACATATAGCAGCTTGTTTGTCTTCCAGTATTATCGGAGCTTGCAAAATTTGTGCTTCACTTCTTTTTGGCTTGAACCATTTCGTAATTTGAGTTTGTTTCCCAGTTTGAATGTTACTTTCTGGCCTATTGGTTTTAAACCATTTCGTGATCTGACACTGATTGATGGCTATATTGGTCGCTGCATGAAAAGAACGCTTTGTTACTTGCGATCGATTTCCACTTGTCCTGGCTACTTCAGTGCACCGCGAAATACGAGTAAACATTTTTTCCGTAAGTACCTCCCTTCCTAATGCATTCAAATGAAGACCGTGAACTGTATGGAGCCTTCGCTCCAAACTGTTTATGGAAATAACGTCTGCATTTACGAAGTGAGTATATATTCACTCAAACTCTTGTTTGCGGCATGAATTTCACTGTTTACACACGAGCACCTCGGTAAATCGTGACGATGCGGGATATTTACAACGAGTACATTCGTGTGAGATAAATTATTGAGGCATTTCTATATACGTTATTTCATCCTCCCAGCAATACAACAGTCATCCTTTCACAAACTAGTTACTTCACGTAATTTTGTAAGGTTTTACAGTTCACTTAATGGAGCCCCAGGCTTCACGAAACCGTTTGCCCTGTAGTTGTATTTTTCCGTTAGCACTGCGACAATTCCACGGCCGTGGCTATCGCCTAACACACATATTTTTCCGTATTTTACAATGTTAGCAGTTCATCGAGCAACGGTTTGTTTACTTTTTGTGGTTTATTTCGTAACTTTTCGACTTCGGCTGGCGTGTTCATTGAATCTTCAGTAGTGAATACTCCCACAAGGTCGTTATACGTTCTACTTCGACAGTTTTTATGCATTAAAGTCTCACTGTTTATACACATTGAAGTTTCACTGCTGCTTTGAGATTGTACTTTCTGAATGCAGTTTTTATGCATTTAAGTTTCACTGTTTGTACACACTGCAGTTTCACTGCTATTTTGGGATTGTACTTTCTGAGTGCAGTTTTCTCCCGTCATTGTTTGCCACTTGTTTACAGAGGTCGAGTCTTCTTGCTTCTTCAGCGACTCACATTTTTCCGCATGAAGTTTATGTCCAGCTTTAAAGCACCGATTATAATTTGTAAACTGGATATTCGTTCGTTTAGCTTCGAGATCTCGTCCTTACAATTTACACACGCATTCTTTTTACTACCAAAATTTATTTTTTTTCGCGGGGATACACGAATTACTTTTATTTAGTAAGTCTATGTTTTACACTCGCCGCCATCTTGCCAAATTTCGTCCAAAGCTCTGGATGAGTTAATTCGTTTATTCGGAAAGAGAGACCAACAGTGTTTGCCCCCTTTCAACCGGTGATGACAGAATCGAGACGCACACTCTGCAATCTTTCTCAAACGATTTTACAGAAGCTATTCGGTAATAAATACATTTTTGCTTCACTTATCGTTTTATATGTCAACTTAGCTTCATGATGATATCATTTTGTTAATGGTCTTACTTATTATGATATTTGCATAGAAGTAAGATGCTGCACATATTTTCGAAAAAGTTTGCAGTGAAATATAGGTGGTGCTATGATTTTGCGATTGCTGCATATTACATAATGTGTTGCTGCATATGAAATTTAGCTGACATACTGAAATTTTCTTTAGAGTTGGATGGAGGTCTCTATCTGCCACCAATCTCGAGAAAATTGATCTGATGTAACAACTCATCTGCGATCGCGTCCGTCAGTGATGAAGTCAGAGTGAAATATCCATAAGGAGATACCTCCATGGAAATATCCACAACATTCTTCATATTTCTTAAACGGTTTGAGGTATCGAAATCAGATTTTGGCAGATGATAGCACGCAGAGAAGAGTATTTTGCCAAATGCCAACTATGCAAAACTTCATTGTCTGCTGTGTTATTACACTATCTACAGACTTTTTCGATGAAAGAGTGTAATTTTTAAGAGCCATCGATAGTTGGCGAAGCTAGAATTGCTATGAGTTTTGGAACGACAAAAGTGAGACACTGCACTTTTATTTTTGTGCCGATGATGTGCTTTTTCATAAGCTATAGTTCCTCTCTTAATAAACCATTCTTTCAGAAATCGCTCATAATTGCGTTTGCACATGTTTGTGAAGTGTCACTGTGTAAACCCTGCTTTGTTTTGACCAAGGAAGCAAATTTTTACATGCCAGCAAGAAAGATGTGTAGGTTTTACTCAAAATTCTCCGCTCATGTCACTTCTCTGAAAGTTACAAATGATTAATGGTCGGTCCACACTGACTGCCACATTACACCACGGCCCATTGAAACATTCTGCAGTGAATTTTAAATGGCGGCATCCACACTGGCCATCTCTGCATGTCCCGTCACGTTATGGCACTGTCAAAGTTTCTCTGGACGAAAGTTTTGACAGCTGTCGTCATCCATACGTTGCCGATCACATGACCAGCCTTGCCAATTTGTGGGGAATCCCCTAAACTGTGGATAATTTCAATTTGATTGGGGATATTGTGGAGATTGGCATCATGTGGGGAATATGCAGGGATTTTAATGTTTTACTATTTATTAATGTATCGTAGCCGTTACATCGATAATTTGATGGTTGGTAAGTTCGTTGCTGGTGTTGATTCTAACGATTTTCAGGACCTTAAGGTCAAATGATTTTCATAGAATTGATTTCAAGCGGTATCATATAAACAGTGCAGATAAATACTCTTTTATATACAAATATTACTTAAGCGAGACTGAACATAGTGGCTGACAGCATGCAAGAAAAAGTGTTGAGTGCATGCATAGAGCAAAGCATTGTTCCCCTTCCATATTCTGTTTGCTGGGCAATACTCTCTCGTCACTATCAGCTCATATAGTGTATATTCGACTGCTTATGTTTTTTCTTTGCCTGGCAAATAATAACAATTTGTGCAAAAATGTATAAATTGTTGCTAATAGGTTTAGATAAAAAGGTGGAAACGATTCCTAAGGCAGGTTACTGACTAAATTTGTTTGAATTCTTTTAAACAGCTCATATATAGCTTGTTTACCTTTAATGATACCTGTGACTGTCTTCTGATCTGAATTCGTCAATGCTAATCGGGAGTTTTCCCACTACTTTCCAACTCTTGCCAGCCTTTTACCATGTATTAATGTGTGACTGTACATTGGTTACTAAGGCAGTGAAAGATGTATTGTTGTTATTGTCAGTTTGTTGGGCGTTGCGAATGCATGTGATATGTGATAGTGAAGAAAAGGTTTATAGCCTCTCTGGGGGACACTACCTTGACGAAGCACTGTCCGTGTGGATGGAGAGGCTTGCGTATCCATGGGGCGCCAAGGGCTATGCCGAAGGTGGAGGACCTACTGCCGGAAAGGCCTCAGCCAATGGATCAGACTAAGAGTGTCCCACAACGTCTCATCTTCCCTATCCATTCCTAGTCCTACCCTATTGCCTGACACAACCCAATGTGTGATGCGATCCGTGCTGAGTAGTGTGTGACACATGGGAAGATGTGTCACAAACAGAGCCCCAGGGATACTGGGCGACCTCCCTGCGTAATTAGCCTTCACTGCACGGGGTATTCTTGGTGTGGATCTTCTAGATCCCCAAATCTCGTGGGACCAACATGGACACAATTATAGAAAATAAAGAAAAACAGAGGGACAAATTGAGACCTCAGATACCTAAACATCAAGGACAGAACCGATGGAAGGCATTCCCACTACTGAATCAGGGTCTAGACTTTAGCCAGAAGTGGGAACTGTAACCGAGAAGCTAGAGCAGATTAAGATCGAAGGCCTGTCTGGGGCCCAGAGGAGGAAGCTACTCAGGGAAGAGAGGAAAAAGGAAGGGAAAGAATGGCTTCCTAAAGACAAATGGAGGGAATTAAAGAGACTAGAGTCTAAGACCCCCAGGAAGAAACTGTCTCAGGTGGAAGGGGACACACAGAATGCCACAATGTCAAAGACAGGTAGTAAGCAGATAAGGGAGGAATCAAAGACTCCCTCCTCCCTGGATAAGCAAGTCCAAAAAAAAATCGAGGCAAGAAATAGGGAAACATGCCTATCGTTCTGCAGTCTCGGTTTTTAGGATGGCAGTTATCCAGCAAGGCTATCCACTGGTGGCCATCACCTCTCAGCAGGAGGAACTGGTACAGATGGCATTCTTTGAAAAGATATGGGGGGGGGGGGACACTGGCCCAGGAGGGTCTATCTAGATTATGGTGCACTCATTTTTGTCTGCGAGGAGGTGCACATGGTAGAATGGCTCAAGGACAAGGTGCCTGTGATATGCAAAGCTGCTGGTTAAAATGGCAATGGAGCTTCTTAAGACCGCAAAGATATCATTATGGGTACCTATGATTCTTAAGGAAGTCTCTCCCAAAACTCTGTTCGGGAAAATAGGGGCCCAAAAGTCTCGGCAGAAGACTGGAGAGTGATTAACCAGATGGTTGCTCCGGAAGGACAAACCCTGGTGGTGGAGGTCAGTGAGAAATCCCTGAAGGCGATGCGGGAGCAGTACTTGAAACTGTTTTTAGGGTTCCTGCAGATCACTGTCAGGGTTCTCAAAGATGGCAGCAAGATGGAGCCTGGAGGTGCTGCAGATTAATCTGCAGCACAGAAAAGGGGCCTCTGCTGCCTGGGAAGACAGGAAGTGGATGTGTCCCTGATACAATAACCCTATTTATACAAAGGGGGTGTATTGGGCCTCGGTGGCACTGGAGGTAAGCTGATCTATGCTAGGAATCTAAGAAACTCCAGGGCTTGCATCTATGTGAGAAATGGCATTTCTTTCAGGCCAATGCTGGATTTCTGCCCTAGGGATTTAGTGACCATTAAAATGCAGCAATTTCAGGTAGGTATCATGAGGGATATTGTTTTGGCCTTACCAGTAGCCTCTAATTTGCTAAGTACATCCTCACTGTATGTGTAAACAGCCTTCTCTATATTATAACCCTTAAGGAACCCACAATGTGATTTGGACAATACATGTAGTAGTAGTAGTAGCTTTATTCATCCATAGATCTCTTTTTACAAGGATATAGGACATGCCAAAGTATTTGCAAATTTAGATCAATTTAAAATAAGTTAATTCGTATACACACATATTTACAGACTTCTAGTTTAAGACAATCATTAGATTTACTCCTGGTATACAATACTTTTTTTTACGAATAACTTATTAAATAATGTAATGCCACACTGTTCACTCATATCTCACTATCAGTCACTGCACACACTATTCACACATTGTTTCATAACACTTCACTCACTAGGCCATTTTCTGTACCGTAACTTCCCATTTGCTATTGTGAAAAACTGAGTCAGTATCCCTCCATAATGAGTGATATGTGGAGCTCAGAAAGAGGAAGAGGTGTTTGTATTGTGCTACACATAACTTGGGGTTAGTATTTCTAGAAAGGAAAAAAGAAGGGAAAAAACATAAAGTGAAGTGTATTTTTGCCATTTCTTTAATCTCTTTTGGTAATTTATTGTACAGTTTTATTCCTTGGTAGAATATGCTGTTTTGAGTTGTATTTTTTCTTGGTAAATGTAAGTTGAGTCTATCTCTTGTTTCATGGCCATGTACAGAGCTGTTTGTGCAGTAATTACCAATGTTAGTTTTGGTGTGTACAACTGACTGGTAAATGTATCTACATGGAACAGTTAAAATCCCCAGTGTTTTGAACAGATCTTTACAATCAGCTCGACTAGTATGTTTCGTTATTATTCTTATGGCTCTTTTCTGGAGTTTGAAAATTGTGTTCATATTTTGTGCATTTGTTCCCCAAAAAAAGAATGCTATAGCTAAGAATTGAGTGTACATACGAATAATATGTAACTAACAGACACTGCATGTTACACACTGATGATTGGATTCTAAGGGCATAACATGCTGATGACATTCTGTTTGCAAATACCTTTGTGTGTTCACACCGCTTCAACAGAGAATCAATATTCATTCCTAGAAATTTTGCATTTGTTACACAGTCTATAGAGGTGCCATCTAATTTTAATTTAACATTGTCATTTTTCCTCTTCAAACTGAAATTCATTGCATTAGTTTTCTTTATGTTCAATGTCACTTTATTGCTTATTGACCAATCAAAAACATCCTTGATAGTTTCATTTGCTTTCTCGGCAAGGAGTTCCCTTGTTTTCTCAGTGACTATAATATTGCTGCCATCAGCGAAGAGAATTTTTTCAGCATGAGTAACACTACTGGGAAAGTCATTGATGTATATCAGGAACAGTATTGGCCCTAATATGCTACCTTGCGGAACCCCTATATTAATGTATTTTGGTTCTGATAGTGTTTTAATCGATTTGAAGTATGTGTTATCTGTACTTTTTGTGCCCTATTTGTTACGTATGATTGAAACGAGTCATTAGCTACCCCTCTTATTCGTAATGCTTCTAATTTATTTAATAGAATATTGTGGTTGACTGTATCAACTGCCTTAGAAAGATCCAAAAATGACACACTCATCTTTATCAAGAGCATCAAGTACAACTTTTGTGAATTCTACTATGGCTGACTCCGTATTTTTACCACTTCAGAAACCAAACTCTGATTTGCTGAGAAGATTGTATTTATTCAGGTAATTCATTAATCTGTCTTTCATAATTGCTTCTATTATTTTTGAGAATGGTAACAGCAGGGAAATGGGCCAGTAATACTCTGTGTCTTCTGCATTACCTTTCTTAAGCAAAGGTACAACTCTTGCCTGTTTTAACTGGTCTGGAAGTGTCCCTGATGTGAAGGATTCATTTATTATATTTGTTAAGGGGCCTTGTATACTCCCTATGCACTGTTTCAGTACACACTGTTATAACTTTAAGTTGAACAAATATATTTCAAGGAAGATGCAATACATGAAAGTCACAGATTAAGTAAACAGAGTAAGACGTGTGTACACTTTAACAGTCAAATCATAACTGAGTCTGAGTCTAGCAGCCGCTGGCTGGCTGGCCGCTTAGGTGGCGCTGCTGCTGCATGACTGGCAGACAACGCTGCATGTAGAGGATGCGCGTAACTGCGCGGCAGCACTTTGAAAGATCGGCGAGCCACAATACTTTTCCCCCCTTTGAAGTTTTTGCACAGGTCTTGATGGAGGTGGCCTGTAGCTTGCTAACGTACATAGGTGTTGTTTTACTGGCTGTAAAGTCTCGAGGAGGAGGCTTCCCGTACGGATGGAAGTGTCCCCTATGATAACGGGTCGAGATGACAGGAGATGTGGGGGTCAAATCTGCTGGGGCCCCGTGCACCAATCTGCCCGTTGCGGCAAGTCCGGTTGTTATAACAGGAGGCGAGTAGAGTTGCTCCGACAGATGATGGTCATGAGGTTCCTGCATGGGCACGTCTCCTGGTGGCATCAGTTCTTGTGCTGGCACCGATATGATGGTGAGAGGACTGCGTTGTGAGTAATGAGAGATTCCAGTATCCCGAGTGTCAGGTAGAGCCGAAGGTGGTGTAGCGGCATCCGGAACAGGTGCTGCCTGCACCCGAGGCCAAGCTGGTCCGAATGATGCACTGCAACACCTGTGTCCATCTGGATTTCATACAGGCGTTAGCCACGGTGTCGTAAGATGCGGCCAGGACTCCATTTTGGCCGCCTGTCATATCCCCGTACCCATACAAGGTTGTCGGCGGTGAACCGGCCAAGCGAAGGTACCCGCGGCCGTGAGGTGTAAGGCTGCAGAAGATGAAGTAGCGTGCGGGGCTGTCGGCCATGTAAGAGCTCAGCCGGGCTGTGGTCGCCCGTGGGGGTGAAACGGTAAGAAGCCAGAAATTGGACAAGCGCATCATCAGCAGCAGAAGAAGTCAGGAGTTTTCTCATCTGAGCCTTAAATGTACGGACCAGTCGTTCGGCCTCACCATTTGACTGTGGATGGAACGGAGGGGCCGTGGCATGCATAACGCCGTGACGGGCACAAAATTGCAGACCATTATCAGTAGCAAGAGTAGAGGGAAGGCCTTCCAAAGAGAAAATGCGAGCTAGAGCATTGGTGGTTGCCGCGGCGGTGGGCGACGTGCAACGGACAATGAAAGGAAAGTTAGAGTAGGCGTCAATAACGAGAAGCCAATAAGTACCTAAAAAAGGTCCCGCGAAGTAAGCATGAATATGCTCCCAGGGGTTCTCAGGCGAAGGCCACGGTGACAAAGATGACTTCGGGGCGGCAGCCTGTGACACACAAGGGCCGCAGGCAGCGACCATGTGTGTGATTTCAGAGTTGATGCTGGGCCAGTACACATGACGGTGCGCCAGAGCGCCAGAGATTTTGTGCGAGAGACACCCCAGTGCCCTTGGTGAAGGAGGCGCAAGACCGAAGCACGTAAAGATGCAGGTACCACAACACGCGGTGAACCATTTTCTATGGAAAGGAGGATAGTGCCATACCTTGCCGTGAGGCAGTAACGCAAAGCGTAGTAGTTTCGCAATGGATCAGAAGTCTTAGCGGACAGACGATCTGGCCAACCCTTCTGATTACAGCGTAAAACCTGGGAGAGGGTAGGGTCAGAACCCGTAGCAGCCGCCAGCGGGTCCCCGGTAATGGGGAACCCGTCCACAACCCGCTGCTCGGCAACATCCAGGTGGAAACACAGAAGTTCGTCCCTATCAAATGCCAGATCACAACCCTTGGGAAGGCAAGTCAATGCGTCAGCATTCGCATGTTGAGCTGTCGGCCGGAAATGAATCTCATAATTGAAACAAGACAAGTAAAGAGCCCAACGCTGGAGGCGGTGTGCAGCTTTGTCGGGAAGTGACGTTGATGGATGAAACAAGGAAACAAGTGGTTTGTGATCCGTAACAAGATGAAATTTGGATCCATAGAGAAAAACACCAAACTTATGAAGAGCATAAATAATGGCCAAAGCTTCTTTTTCAATTTGAGAATAATTTTGTTGGGCATCTGTGAGCGTTTTGGAGGCATAAGCAATGGGTTGTTCAGAACTGTCAGAACTTGTGATAGTATGCACAACTTGTGATAGTATGCACAACTTGTGATAGTATGCTATTTTCCCCAAGAAGCCCTGCAGTTCCTTAACAGATGTAGGGCGAGGAAGGGCATCGATCGCATCGATAGTTTGCTGAAGTGAACGAATACCATCCCGAGAGAGTTGAAACCCCAAGTACGTGATAGATGCCTGAAAAAATTTTCATTTCTGAAGATTACACTTAAGACTGGCTGTCTGTAAGACATGAAAAAGTGTGCGGAGATTTTGAAGATGTTTGTCAGTGGTGGAGCCAGTGACAACAATGTCGTCCTGGTAGTTTACACACCCACGGACAGTGAGCAATAATTGTTCCAAGAATCGCTGAAAGAGAGCAGGGGCACTGGCAACCCCGAATGGCAATCATTGATATTGATAGAGGCCGAAAGGCGTGTTAAGGACCAGAAACTGCCGGGAAGCAGCGTCGAGAGGAAGTTGATGATAAGCTTCTGACAGGTCAAATTTAGAAAAATACTGGCCTCCAGCAAGTTTAGTGAACAGTTCTTCAGGTCAAGGCATAGGGTAAGTGTCGATAAGGCATTGAGCATTTACAGTGGCTTTGAAATCGCCACGAGACAAATATCACCATTTGGCTTAGCAACGACGACGACAGGAGAGGACCACTCACTGGAAGTGACAGGTAGCAAGACCCCCGAAGCAGTGAGACGATCCAGCTCCCGTTTGACCTGATCATGAAGGACCACAGGAATGGGCCGAGCCAGAAAAAACTTAGGTCGAGCAGTGGGTTTGAGTGTGATATGAGCTTCAAAGTCGTTTGCAAGGCCTAAGGCCGGTATTACACTATCAAATTTCTTTGTCAAAGATTTGATCAAAGATGTGATCCAATATTCCGTCCAATATATTTGACAAAGATCTTTGACGTAGCGCTAGAAGGGGTATTACACTGTCATCAAATTTTTCGTCAAAGTTCAAGACAACAACTTGTTATTAACCGCAGCAGTTCTACGTACTCCAATTGCATTGTGTGCACATGCGGAAAAGAAGTGGGGGAAAAAATGGAACCATACATACGAGGTTGACAGTCTTAAAAGTCCTGGGATAACAACTTGATAATAAATTGAGTTGGGAGGAGCACACCACAGAACTGCAGAAAGGCCTTAACAAATCTGTATTTGCAATTCGAGTGTTAGCAGACATAGGCAACATAAAAATGAAAAAGCTTGCATACTTTCATTCCATAATTTCATATGGGATAATATTTTGGGGCAAATCTTGAAGTCAGACAAAAGTTTTCAAGGTCCAAAAGCGTGTAATACGTATTATTTGTGGAGTAAATTCACGGACCTCCTGCAGAAACCTCTTCAAAGAACTGGGTATACTAACTACTGCCTCTCAGTATATTTACTTCTTAATGAAATTTGTCGTAAATAATATATCTCTTTTTCCAACAAACAACTCAGTTCATACGTACAATACCAGGAACAAAAATGATCTGCACAAGGACTTACAAGCACTTACTTTAGTTCAAAAAGGGGTCCACTACTCAGGAACACTTATCTTAAATAATTTGCCAGGAAACATAAAAAAATTAGTTAGAAATAATGATCAGTTTAAAAGGAGCCTGAAAGACTTACTACTGGCCAACTCCTTCTACTCCATTGGCGAAATTTTTAATAGAAACAAATGATGTATTGTATTTATTCATTTATTCATACTATTAGTATTGTTATTTCAGCTTTAAAAAAATTGACATGTTCCACATCCATGAGGATCTCCTCAGCACGGATCTATGGAACGAAAAACTAATCTAATCTGGGTGAAGCCGTGGGTTTTACGACGACACAATAAAAGCATTCAACAAAACTTGTTATGTGAGCTTACAGTGGAAGACTTCAAGTCATACATTAATTACTTAAGAATGGATGAGCGTATGTGCTCAGTGAAGTGTATCCTCATATCACAAAGCACAATATTCACTTAAGAACTGCTACATCTTCAGAAGACAGGCTCACTATAACACTCCGATTCCTTGCTACAGGAGAGGGTTATGTTAGGTTAGGTTAGGTCAGGTCAGGTTGGGTCTCCAATCTTCTTAATCTATTTTTGTATTCAGGGTGCCTCACGTTGTAAAGCGCCTCATCAGCTTCAGACATCTCTATTAATTTTGTAGTTGTCGGCACACACCAATTGTATATACCGGCAATGGTTATAAAAACACTACAGACGACAGAACGCTGCAGCGATGCTAGCGCTCCATGTGGTAACATGTCACATTGCAGTGAACAGAAGACAAGCGGTTTCTTTGATCAAATATACAGCGAGGCCCTAGATTTGATCAAATATTGGACGACATTTGACAAAGTCCCTATTACACTATTAAATATCTTTGACAAAGATATTGGACAAAGAAATTTGATAGTGTAATACTGGCCTAACCCACGAGAAAAAAGGGACGAAAATTTTGTCGACAAGGAATCCAATTGAGCATAAGGAATAGCATCAGAGACGATATTGACAGAGCCATCTATGGAGAACCCAAAAACGCGAAAGGCATTGAAACCAAAAAGATTCTCCACGTTACTATGGTCAACCACAAATATGGGAACAGTGCGAATGACAGATTTGTAAGATACCTCAGCATCAAATTGTCCCAAGAGAGAAATCTTCTGTGTATTGTATGTTCGTAATTGCCGAGTGACAGGTGACAGGAGTGGAGAACCCAACTGAAGATACGTCTGAGAATTAATTATAGTGGCGGCAGAACCAGTATCCACATGCATGCGAACATCTCGATCAAGTATTTTGACAGTGAGGAATAACTTCCCTGAAAGGGAAGAAGTACAATTGACAGACAACACAGAATCAGAATCAGTGTCATGCTTATGAACATAATGTATGCGGTCGGATTTGCAAATGGATGACACATGACCCTTTTTTTTGCATTTGTGACACACGGCCCAATGTTGTGGACAATCTTCTCGTGAATGTTTCGTAAAACACAGCAGACATGAAGGAAGTTGCTGTGGGTTTTGCTGCAGTTTCTTAGAGGTTTGTTTACGGTTAGGCCGAGGCTGCGCATGGGAGCGTACTACACCCACGTCGGCCGGCGGGGACATGCCACACGCTTCATCAACATCGCACAGAGGTTGTGTTTCCCTGACGTCGCCCCGTGCCTCGATTTGCGCTCCAGCGGCGCGAGAAATTTCAAAAGACTGAACGATGTACAGGACTTCAGCTAGAGTCAGATTTGCCAACTGAAGGGCACGTTGCCTAACTTCTTTGTCGAACACCGATCGGATAATAGCATCCCGTACCATGGAATCGGCGTAGGATTCTGTGTGAACTTCAGTAACAAATTGACACTTTCTACTCAGGCCGTGAAGTTCAGCAGCCCAAGCGCGATAGGATTGATTCGGTTGTTTTTGACAACGATAAAAGGCAACACAAGAGGCTACCACATGTGTTTGCTTTTGGAAATAGACGGACAGAAGTGAACACATTTCAGCAAAGAACAAAGACGCAGGATCTTTCAAAGGAGCCAATTGCGACAACAACTGATACATTTGAGGTGAAATCCATGAAAGGAACAGAGGCTTATATGTTTGTTCATCCGGACATGAAATGCCAAGAAGTGCTGTCGCAGACGGTTTTTGTAATCAGACCAGTCTTCCGCCGTCTTGTCGTAAGGAGGAAAAGGAGGTAGAGACAATGACGAGAGACACCCCGCATTTGATGCCGCGATGAAATCACGAATCGCATTTGTGAGAAGCGTTTGCTGTTCTATGAGACCTTGCCATAGTTGCTCTAAAGTAGCCATGGAAACATGTGGGTCAATGATGGAAAAGAAAAATCCCATCCTCATCGCCAATTGTTATAACTTCAAGTTTAACAAATATATTTCAAGGAAGACGCAATACATGAAAGTCACAGATCAAGTAAACAGAGTAAGACGTGTGTACAGTTTAACAGTCAAATCATAACTGAGTCCAAGTCTAGCGGCCGCTGGCTGGCTGGCCGCTTAGGTGGCGCTGCTGCTGCATGGCTGGCAGACAGCGCCGCATGTAGAGGATGCGCGTAACTGCGGCACTTTGAAAGATCGGCGAGTCACAACACATACATTGGTACTTCATCTAAGTTGAACAGTTTTATTGACTTCATTCTCTGTGGCTGGAAGCAACATCATTGTATTTAGTGCAACATTATTTACAGGTGTTATATTTGTCTGGGGGAATTTTTGCTGTAACTTCTCTGCAATACTTGAAAAATGCTCGTTTACATAATTTGCTAAGTGTTGTGGATCATTTATTACCTTATCCTTCTCCCTCAGCAGTAAGTTATACTGTGTTTGTTTGTCTCTCTCTTTTTCCTTTTTTATAACATCGCAGACTGCTTTGCTTTTACTCTCTGTATTATATATTATTTTGTCATTAAATGACTTTTTTGCAGCCAATAGCACCTTCGTATAGATCTTTTTGTATCTGTGATAGAAATTTGAGAATTCTGGATCATTGCGAACCTTTTTCATGGAACTGAGGTGTTTAAGCATTTGGGAGGACTTCTTAATACCTGCTTTTATCCATCTGTTTTTGTGATGAGTTGATACAGACATGCATACTTTTGGAAATGCCTTTTCAAAGTGCAATTTAATCAATGTGGATAATTTAGAGAATTTCATATTCACATTGGTTTCCTTATACACTTCATCCCAGCTTTGTTTTTCTAGTTCTTCTGAAAAATCTTTTATTTTGATTTGTGATAGATGTCATGTAGTTTAGGGAATGATTTGATGCCTGATTTTACTGTTGTTATTTGACAGAGATGGTCTGATAGTCAGAGATCTTTTACAGCTACATCACATTTTTCCCTGTCCATATTTGTGGCCACATGGTCAATTACTGATGAAGTCATTGTAGTAACCCTTGTTGCACTATTGACCAATAGGGACCTGCCAAAACTTTGAAGGATGTTTATGAAGGTGCTGCTGGATTCATTTATGATATTAGTGTTGATGTTAATGTCCCCACACAGAATTATGTTGACCTTTGTACTTGAGACTTTATCTAGAACTTCTGTTAACATATTGAAAAAAGTGTCCACACTACCACTGGGAGATCTATACGCACACAAAATGATTAATTTCTTGGTGATATCAAGCCCTGGTAATTCAACAGCTGATATTTCAAAGTGTTTGTCTTCACTTACTGTACTGAGGTCATGTCTTGATTTGAACCGTGTTCCTTTTCTGATCCTCCACCCCTTGAAGTAGTTCTGCAGTAAGCATTTACCTTTTCATACAATGATAATACTACATGTTGGATTTCTGTGCCTCTACACCAGTGCTCAGTAATGCAAACTACTGTGCAATTCAAAGGTTGGAGCTCAACTTCTGATAGTTGTATTTTATTTTTTATTGATTGCATGTTTTGATGGAGGGTTTGTTAAGTCTGTGAAATGCCCCATGTTACTCTTTACAGTGGTTTGTTTTTCTTTGTGACATATGGTATACGTGATATCTGAGGTGTTAAAATCTGTTTTGTGAGTGATTGTTTCAGTATTTTTTAGAGTGCTGTAGATACTCTTTAGGCAGGGGAACCTGTTGTCTGGATTTATCCTAAAAAGGACCTAATTTTCCTATCTATGACAACAGGTATTTGACCTTGTGTGGCCCGAGATCTACCCCCTATAATTTTCATGAATCAGCTGTACCAATCTTCCCTTCCCAGTCCTGTTTAGGTGTAGGCCATGTCTAGTGAAACCCCATCTGTTGATAGTCCCAATGGGCACCAGAGAAACATGAGCAAAGTTGGCTGTCCTCAGAGCCATCCCTAACCCCACATTGCTTCACGTCACAGCTCCATCAAGATATGATCGATCGTGACGCCGGAACAGCTCAAAAAAGTGTACGTTGGTGGCATGAGTCAGGTAAGCTATCTTGTCGAGGTCGCCATTTATGTCATATGCCCCATCCCTGACCAAACTGTTTCCCGCCCCATTGACTATCACTACATGGTCCTCTTTTGTGAAGTCCTTACATAAAGATGCTAGGTCATCTATCACATGACAGCCCTGCATTTGGCTTTAAGAAACTGGTGTCCTGGTATGCTGCCCCTAAACTTTCCTGTAACTGAGGGCCTACACCTCGCCCATGACTAATACCTAGCAGCAACACTTTATTCTTCCTAAGACTTTGTGCATTCCTAGGCTTCTTGGCCTTGGTTTGATCCTTATGGGTTCCTTCCTTGCTTCCTACAACTGTGCCTGAAGGGCACAGATTTTCCTTTCCTATTCACCAATCAAAATATTCCTACCGCATACTCTGCAGTTCCAGGAGAGAGCCTCTTCTGTTCTCCCAACATTCTACCCAATGCATCCACCCCCAGCGAAAATATTTCCTACAAGATTGGCAACAAATCCCTCTACTCATTACTCTATAACAGCTCCCACATTTCTCACTTATTGTTTGCAGTCAGACGCTTAAGAAGACACTTGAACACAACCTTTTCAAATATTTTTGAAAAAGCTGGCAAATGTGAAACTGGTGGATAGTTTGATGGTATCTCTTTTCCTCCTCCTTGTAAATGGGCTTAACTTCAGCATATTTTAGCCAGTCTGGAAATGATAACAGATTGATTACACAAGTAAATTAAGATAGAACTGAACTCACATGAACACTTTTTGATCTACTTCATTGATATGTTATTATAACCACTAGAATACTTTGATTTTAAGGATTTTATGATGGGTGCTACTTCTTTGGGAGAGGTGAAAGTCATTTCCATTTTACTGATGTTATTTGTAGAGACTCATCTCAAATATTCCATTACACTCTTTACCTAACCTGATAACCCAAGCTGCCAGCAACAGAACAGAAACAAACTACTTGTTTAAGAGGTTTGCAAAACAACATGCACTTGTTACCAATGTCTCATTTATTTTTAGAGCTATCTGTTTATCTTCCTTTCTGGTCCATCCTGTCTCTGTTTTCATTATATCCCACATAATTTTTATTTTGTGATGATGTAATTATCTTTTACTCATAATAAAGCTCCTTACATTTCTGGATTACTTTCTTCAATATTTTGCAGTGTTGCTTGTAATGCATTACAGTGCTAATATCAGAGTTTTTCCTAGATAGTAGATACAGTTTCCTTTTTGTCCCACATGACACCTTTATTCCATGTGTAATCAATGGTTTATTTTTTGACTTCTATTTGTTTTGAGTTACTTTTAGAAGAAAATAATTTTCAGTTGAGGAAGTAACGTTATTAATGAATGCTTTTTATTTTCCGTTTGAGTCAAAAGTATTGTAAACATCTATCCAGCTCCTGTTTTTGAGCAATCTCCTAAAATTCTCAATTTTTTACTGATTTATTACCTTCCTAGCCCATTTACTATTGCTTTTGTGATAAGACTTTTTTTCCTAGATCTGTCTAAAAAAAATTTTGCCATAACAGTCTCAGAGCATTTACATACCCTAGTTACAAAGTTCACAGTAGGAATTAAAGTGATTGGCAGCATTAATGATTGCAATAATTGTTCACTGACAAAGCTTTTCAACAAATCCACATTAAAATCACCAGAAACCACTATTTCCTAGTTTATTACTGTGAGGTGGGACAACAGAGCTTCCAGATGTTTTACAAAGAGGTTAAAGTTTCCTGAAGATGCTCTGTATATACTTACTATTATAAAGAGCTTATCACGAAATACTACTTCTGTCACACAAGCTTCTAAGTGCTGCTCTGACCAAAATTTATTAACATCGCTATTCTTGAAATCAAAACAGTTTCTGACAAATGTGATAAGTCCTGATTTCTCCATATTTTCTCTACAAAACTAAGGTTAAGTGAAATCCTGTAACATTTAACATTTTAATTTTGGAAATGACCTTTTCCCACTGCTGTCTGTCATCATAAGTAGCAGGTACATTCTTAGAGCAAGATCATATAAACAATCTATGACTTGTTTGGATGAAATGAGATATAGAAGACATTGGTCTTCTGGCACATCAAACTCACTTATACTTGCCAAAATACTGTTAACCACACTTTTAAAAATCTTAGCAGCTTTGCCTCCTGAAGTGTCATGCCTATGACTGGGTGCCACTGGGCATCTGATGTTGGGTAGCATAAGCTTTGAGAGGTGAATGTTAACTTAATTCTTATCAGTTGTCCATGAAAAGTTTAGGTGAATAAGCCCTTACAAAATAGTTAGATCTACAACATTTACAATTATAAGGGAGAGTGCACCATGGTCCGGGCCCCGAAGCTGCAGGCTTGATGGTCTGTGCGTAAATATGACCCTGCGATAATACGCTCTTAACTCAGGAACTGAGGTATGCAGATTTCTTTCCTTTCTCCCACAGCAAAAATCTCCATTTTATGGAGGCCATTCAAAAAGGATCACTTTGTATAAACACAGCCTTTTGATTATTTTCTCACACTGTAGTCAAATGTTGGGTACAAGTCATATGCCAATGTGAGAATCACTGACAGCGACAAAGTTACCATGGTGAGCAAATTTTAGGATAGAGAAAAATTATGGTTGACATCAGCTCATAAGAAATGATAGTTTCAGATAACATGGAGACAAACTAAGGCCCAAACACCAGAAAATTATTTTGTTTAATCATTTCTTTTATTTGGTTTCTGTCTCATATAAAAATTACAAGTAAAAATTTCAATAATTCATTCTGTATTGTTATACATTTTAGATACACAAGCAAATTAGCCTAAAGACTAATAACTGAGGCATAGAGCTGAGCATACTGACTATAGCCATTAGGATATTACAAATATGTCAACAGTACAGCAATGTGCAGTATCACTCACATTACCATGATTTTGAAAAAAAAGTACTTTCTCTTAATTTAATTGAAAATGAAGTAAAAGATAAAGTATTGTAAGGTGGGAGGCCATGAATAAGTCACTTATTAATTAACATCTTGAGTGTCACAAAATCAGCATGTCAGCTTTATTTATCACACATTTTCTTTTGTAATTTGATCACTTGTAGCAGAGGAGGAATAGAAGAACAAGCTTTTAGTTTCATAGTCTCAAGCTTCAGTGAATACTATTGCGTGCTGCTGCTACTGGAACCTCCACTATTGGTGAGTATAATAGTCCTTTCCTAGTTTGTACAGTTAACAGTGAGCAATCACAGAGCCCACAGAACACAACAGTTTGAGAAGTAACAGTGTTCTATTGGAGCCAGTACAGAACACAAATACACATTTAGTGCACTCTAGTGTAATTCCACCACAAATTATTAATAGTTGTGATATTACATGACAGTCATAGTGCTACATCACTTGGTGCTTGTCGATTGTCTTGCACCTTTTTACGCCTTTTGAGGGTGCCTATAATGGTTAACATCTCCTGCACAGCTGGTGGAGGGTCCTCTTCTTTCTTGCTGGTAACTTTCTGTTGGAAGAAATATACATTCAATTAATGTATTACTTTTTGGGAAAAAAATCCAAGCAGAAAGTAACGAACAACAAATGTTAACATTATAAAACAGGGCCAATAAAGAAAAGATTTTTTCATTCTTTCGCTCACACACAGTGCTCTATAAGTCTCGTCATGAATAGAGATCACCTCCCTGAAACCAAATATTCTGATAAATTGTAGAAGACGCACGGACGCCAAAATGGAAAATATTGAAATAAACGATATCGGAATTGAAAAACAACTGCTATCACTTAGTAGCGGAAAAGCATCCGGACCAGACGAGATACCCTTAAGATTCTAAAGTGATTATGCTAAAGAACTTGCCCCCTTTCTATCAGCAATTTATCGTAGATCGCTGGAAGAACGTAAAGTACCTAGCGACTGGAAGAAAGCGCAGGTCGTTCCCATTTTCAAGAAGGGTCATAAATCAGATGCGAATAATTATAGGCCTATTTCGCTTACGTCAATCTGTTGTAGAATAATGGAACATGTTTTGTGTTCTCGTATTATGACGTTCTTAGATAATACAAATCTCCTTCATCATAACCAACATGGAGTCCGCAAACAGAGATCATGTGAAACTCAGCTCGCCCTATTTGCCCAAGAAATTCACAGTGCCGTAGACACTGGCGAGCAGATTGATGCCGTATTCCTGGACTTCAGGAAGGCATTTGATACGGTTCCGCACTTACGTTTAGTGAAAAAAATACGAGCTTACGGAATATCGGACCAGGTTTGTGATTGGATTCAGGATTTCCTAGAAGAAAGAACACAACATGTCATTCTTAACGGTTCAAAATCTGCAGATGTAGAGGTAATTTCGGGAGTACCGCAGGGAAGCGTGATAGGACCTTTATTGTTTACAATATACATAAATGACTTAGTTGACAACATCGGTAGCTCCGTGAGGCTATTTGCAGATGACACGGTTGTCTACAAGAAAGTAGCAACATCAGAAGACTCGTACGTACTCCAGGAGGACCTGCAGAGGATTAATGCATGGTGCGACAGCTGGCAGCTTTCCCTAAACGTAGATAAATGTAATATAATGCGCATACATAGGGGCAGAAATCCATTCCAGTACGATTATGCCATAGGTGGTAAATCATTGGAAGCGGTAACGACCGTAAAATACTTAGGAGTTACTATCCGGAGCGATCTGAAGTGGAATGATCACATAAAACAAATAGTGGGAAAAGCAGGCGCCAGGTTGAGATTCATAGGAAGAATTCTAAGAAAATGTGACTCATCGACGAAAGAAGTAGCTTACAAAACGCTTGTTCGTCCGATTCTTGAGTATTGCTCATCAGTATGGGACCCTTACCAGGTTGGATTAATAGAAGAGATAGACATGATCCAGCGAAAAGCAGCGCGATTCGTCATGGGGACATTTAGTCAGCGCGAGAGCGTTACGGAGATGCTGAACAAGCTCCAGTGGCGGACACTTCAAGAAAGGCGTTACGCAATACGGAGAGATTTATTATCGAAATTACGAGAGAGCACATTCCGGGAAGAGATGGGCAACATATTACTACCGCCCACATATATCTCGCGTAATGATCACAACGAAAAGATCCGAGAAATTAGAGCAAATACGGAGACTTACAAGCAGTCGTTCTTTCCACGCACAATTCGTGAATGGAACAGGGAAGGGGGGATCAGATAGTGGTACAATAAGTACCCTCCGCCACACACCGTAAGGTGGCTCGCGGAGTATAGATGTAGATGTAGATGTAGAAGATGTGGATTCTGGAATAACTCTGAACAGCCAAGATCACTAGCAAAGTATTTATTTAGATGACCTGTTTTGGTAAGACTATCTTACCATCTTCCAATCTTCAACTTTCCAATTCATACAATGTCTGCCATAAGCGCTTTGTATTGTCTCATATCATAGTTGTATGCGTAAGGATTGTGGAACACATTTGATGTCGGCATGTCATAATGAAAATAACTGTATATACAAAACATAATACCAATGCGCCAACTGCCAGTGTTCATGCTCATACCATAGTTGAAGACATACAAATGGGAACCAACTAGGAATGTAGAGGAATGCAAAAGTACTTTAAGATTCTAACCAAAGGAAAATGAAATACTCTAATGACTTCAGACAAATGAAAATAATATAATGTAAACAAACTGTGTCTGTGACTAACTGAATAATTTATATGTTACAAGTAAATGCTTACCAGGGAACACATTAGTATCTGATGTGAATTCGTATTGACTAAAGTTTGTGGATACATGCTGATCTTCACATTCTGCATTCACAATGCTGTAAGAACAGCTTGCAAGTTACCCTGATCAGCCTTAACATCATGGCCACCGGCCTACTATCAATATAAACCCGTCCAGGCAATAGCAATGTCACATGGTGAAGAATGACTGCTAGTCAGACACATGCATGGTGCATTTAGTATCAGTAAGCAACCTGTTCATGTGTGGAAGGGGAATGTGCACACACTATCTTGAGTGTGATTGAGGACAGATTGTGATGGCCTGGAGACTCGGCACGAGCGTTTCAGAAACTGCACGATTTGTCGGGTGTTCGAGGAGGCTGTGCTGAGTGTCTTCAACACAAGACGAAACCAAGGTAAAATCATGTCCAGAAGTCGTGGGGTTGGGCGGCAACTCCTCATTACATATGTCAGATGTCATGTGCTGGGCAGACTGGCGCAAACTGTGACAGAACTAACATCAGACTTTAATGTTGGGGACAGTACAAGTGTACCTCAAAATACAGTGCACCAAACATTGCAAATGATGGGCGTCTGCAGCCGACGACCCATGCATGTGCCAATGTTAACACTTCAACATCAGCAACTACAACTGAAATAGGCAGATGATCAATGGCACTGGACATTGGCACAGTGGCAGAGAGGTGCATGGTCTGATGAATCCCAATACCTTTTTTGTCATGCCGATGGAAGGGCCCAAATCTGTCGTCTTCCAGGAGAACAGCTCCTTGACACCTGTACTGCAGGACAGAGACAAGCTGACGGCCGCTCTATTCTACTCTAGGGAACATTCACATGGGCATCCATGGGTCCAAATGGAGCTAGTGCAAGGCATCATGACAGCCACAGAGTATCGTACACTGGCTGCAGACCATGTACACATATTCATGATGATCATATTTCCCAACGGCAGTGGTGTTTTTCAGCAAGACAAAGCGCCATGTCACAAGGCCAGGAGTGTGATGGAGTGGTTTGAGGAATGCAGTGGGCAAATTCCAATAATGTACTGATCCCCCCCCCCCCCCCAACTTGGCAGATCTGAACACAATCGAAAACATCTAGGGGTGATCGAATGTGGTGTCAGAGGTCATCGATCCCCTCCCCAGAATTAGGTGACGTGTGTGTAGAGGTGCATGTCCACTGTTATCCATGCAAAAGGCATATTGGCTATTAGGCAGGTGGTCATAATTTCTGGGTAATCAGTGTATATTGTGGATGAGACAATGGTAAGAGCAACATCTTCAGTACAAATGCACGTCAATTCTTTACCAGATTACAAATTAAATAACCAATCAAATGAGCCTCTTTGTATGTCATGAAAACATTTTGCATCATCTACTTAATACTATGGACAATTGTTATTCTGATAAGAATCTTACCTCTGGTGATTTCAGTGTGAATCTTCCTCCTTTAATCTGATTGATGATTTCACTAATAGCTCCTGCAAAATAAAAACCATCAATTTACCAGTCTGTGAAATGTTGCTGGTTTGTACAGTGCTGAGGGCAATATAAAATAGCGGAAGGCTTGCAATATTGAGCTCATACAACTGAAGGTTTTTAAGCTTTAGTTTAAGAGTGATTCATGTGTAATACGAAAAAAGAAAACTGAGGAAATTCATCATTCTCAATTATCTGTAAAAATTTGTTATTCTAGTTAGTGGAAAGATTTTTTTCCTTGGCTTATTGTTTCCTTCAAAGTTGAATTATTTTCTCAAATCTATGAAACTCATGGCAACAAGAATGCTTGCCATAGCATTTTAATGGCAATGAAAAGTCTTGGTCATCTTTGGTAGTGATTTTTAGAGTACTCAGCCAGTCAATAGAGATATGTGACACTGATATTTGATGTGCCCTGAAGTTCAAAGTTATAAGGCAGAAATCAGTACATAAACAGACAATATAATTGAAGGCAATTCCACTAATTAAACTTTATAAATGTCAACAACAACAAAATTATTATTTCATGAATCACTGAAACAATATAATATGGAATAACAAATAAGGCACTTTACACTTCGGTTCAGATATGGTACTTAAATTACTTATGTAGGTCAAACAAGTGGGAAAGATAAACAAACTACTAGAATAATGTGTAGACAATTAGAGTAAGAGTGCTTGGAATAGACCAGCATAAAATCTGCACTTCTGAATAATAACTATTTGTATCCCAACACGACAGTATTTAGTTTTTAAATATTTTTCTACATTCATGGGTTGGATGGTTCCCAGCTTCACCAAGGATACCAAACATATGGGAAATTTTACATCATTCACAATAACATGAACATGTTAGTTCCTTGCCTTAGCTTATGTGATGTACATTTTTACAGTATCCAGCCACAGAAAATAAATGCCCAATTCAAGAAGAAGAAATGTTCACCACATTACACTACAACAGAAAATAGCCCACATTTCTCAAGATTGTATGAGGCATATCCAGAAATTAAAAGTTGTTGTTGTTGTTGTGGTCTTCAGTCCTGAGACTGGTTTGATGCAGCTCTCCATGCTACTCTATCCTGTGCAAGCCTCTTCATCTCCCAGTACCTACTGCAACCTACACCCTTCTGAATCTGCTTAGTGTATTCATCTCTTGGTCTCCCTCTACGATTTTTACCCTCCACGCTGCCCTCCAATACCAAATTGGTGATCCCTTGATGCCTCAGAACATGTCCCACCAACCGCTCCCTTCTTCTGGTCAAGTTGTGCCACAAACTTCTCTTCTCCCCAATCCTATTCAATACTTCCTCATTAGTTATGTGATCTACCCATCTAATCTTCAGCATTCTTCTGTAGCACCACATTTCGAAAGCTTCTATTCTCTTCTTGTCCAAACTATTTATCGTCCATGTTTCACTTCCATACATGGCTACACTCCTTACAAATACTTTCAGAAATGACTTCCTGACACTTAAATCTATACTCGATGTTAACAAATTTCTCTTCTTCAGAAACGCTTTCCTTGCCATTGCCAGTCTACATTTTATATCCTCTCATTTTAAAAGTATCCATCGAAAAGACAGTATATTTTTGAACAGTTTACAAATTTACATATGCAAATCAAACACTATTTCTTGAAATAGTCACCTCTGACCTTAGTGCACTCTGTTAGCCAGATAGTTTTATGTTCCGTGCATCATTTTTACATTGAATCATTGTCATGATTATGTGTGAAGTGGCACCACCTAACATTACTATGGAAACCAAGTAACTGGTGCAACATTACTGTCAACCACCCTGGCAACACCATTAAGAAGCTGTCATTAAGAGCACCCTATAAAGGGATCACACCACAATTGAACATCTAAGCTGTCCGAGGGCTGGTCTGAGCCATTAGAGATCTGTGGACTGTGTGGCGAGTGTGCTATCTGTTCAGCTTAGGTTTTATTGTCATGCATTCTATTCATCTTAGCCTGAGCTTTGACAAGCCATCGACAGGACTCTGCTTTGGAATATGGCGAGTGTGCTATCTGTTCGGCTTAGGTTTTACTGTCATGCATTCTATTCATCTTAGCCTGAGCTTTGATAAGGCATCAACAGGACTCTGCTTTGGAATATGGACTGCAGATAACTCACATATATGTCTCTTGTTGTTAATAAACTGGAGTGAGTTGTTAGTTTTGTGTGTAACTCACCTTTTGCAATAGTGGCGACGACTTGGAACCTGTGACATGTGTAAACTGGACTTTGAATGATTTTATGATTAGGTGAGAGGTTTCTTTTTTTCAGTCATGGAGGAACTACAACAACTACTAACACAAACTGTACATGATTATCACGAGCTAACAGCATTGATATTATGTGCAGTGCATTATTGAGTGTAATACATAAATCTTCCTCGCCACCCAAGTTTACAGCTTTCCTGTCATTTAACGAACTAAGTGAAGAGTGTGATGCTCACCACGAATGATTACAGTTATATTTTATGACTTGCCAAACTTCTAGCACTAAAAGACAAACAGCAATGTTATTAATGGGAAATCCCTAACTGTTTTAACTAATACAGAAACTAGAGTCATTAACAAATCTGGAATAATTTGAGTTGTAATAATGAAAATATTCTGGAGAACATAAATGGAATAAAGTTATTGCAGCCAGATTATAATTTTGGCAGTGGAGAAAGGTCTCAATCTTATCACACAGGGCTGCTGACTCATATGGATTGTGTACAAACTGCTATTTGAAATGTATGTGTAAGCAGAATTACACAGACTCTGCAATCACGGATATTACATTACATCTTAGCCCCAAATGAGAAACTACATGTTGCAGAAATTTCTCCTTCTTTGAGGGAAGTGATATGAATAGTTGAAGCTTATGAAACTGCCCAGCACTCATGCAGCCCAGAGTTTGTTTATAAAAGAACTCATCATACCAGTCACCCCTCTGGCTGTATGCACAAAGGACATCACTATCTCTGGTGGAGCCCTTACCTGCTTCCTGGTCTGGATGACATCATAAATAACTACACCAGCAGCAAGAGATCATGCCAATGACAGTATTGGAGCCTGGCTGTAAAGACTGCTTCCTTGGCCATGCACAACATGTCTCAAGTGCAGGTAAAAGGAGCACTTGCACGAGACACGTGTTGTTTTCTAGTTTCAATAAAAGAAGTTACTGTTTGAAACTAAAACAAAGGGTTTATTTTCATGCAGAACAAATATAGCACAAACTATTACAAAATCTTCTGTGCTTTTAGATCTCCAAAAAAGCATGCATAGCAATGGCCATAACAATGGCACCAAAGAATGGTTTTCTACTAGGGGCACAGATTCTAATTCCCAATTTCCATCACCCCCACTAGAAGCAGTATTTCATCCTACAGTTCAAATTTTTGGATTATTTGATAATGTACAGCTCTTGGCAGCAGGTTTGTCACGTCTGTAAGCATTCCACCTGTCGCAGTTTGCTCCAATGTTATTTCCTCTCAATCAGTTTTTTATCTGATGGAATGATGCCTGATGTGGTATTAATGTACTTTGTGTGACCTCAGTATCCACTTGTATTTGATAGGTCAACTGTATATTTATTGCAAAACAATAATTTAACTGGGCTTTCTTTTGGGGGAAGGTGTTATTTCTCTTTGTACTGGGTGGTTGTAATTAAACTTTCACTACTTGAGATGGCCCACATAAAAAATGAGCAATTGTAGGACAACTAAACTTTGTAGAAACATTTTTTAAGGATGTGTGAAAGAGTAATACTGAATAAACCATTGAAAGAAACACATTAAAGTTTCCGCATGAGAGGGTTCAAATCTGGTGACCTTTGTGGTTATGCAGTTTGGAATAATCGGCCAATGGTTCACTCTGCTCTTGGGAAACATCGACGGCCAACTGTGCCACAAATTGTTGTTAAGTTACTGATGCCATGGCTGAGAATACCAGACACATTGTGCAGTCTTCAAGCAGTCTGTGTAACAACAGTTGAACATTCCATGGTCCACCATTCAAAAAGATCTTGAACAATTATGAAATGGTACCCGTACAAACTTCACATTATTCACTAACTTTTGCAGACATTCAAGTAGACTTTGCTCTTACGTTTCTTGCAGCGGTTGTAGTTGACAACACGTGGCCTTGGAAGATTCTGTGATGAAGCACACTTTACACTCACTGAGACAGTTAACACTCACAACTGTCACATTTGGGGATTGTCACTGCCAATGAACATTCATGAAATTCCCTTGTGTAGTAAATGTATAACTGTGTGGTGTGACTTCATGGCACAGTTCAAGATTTTTCTTTGAGGAACTTGGACCCCAATGACCAAGGACATGCAGTGTGAATGGCACATGTTACTGTGATCTGCTTCACCAACATGTGAGGGGCTTTGGACTCAACTGTTTTGATGCCCAATGGTCTTACACCTCACATTGCTTTTGGGGACACCCTGGAGTTGGGGTGCCACACGCTCCACACCAAGGGAGCTTGGCACGAATCCCAAATGGTCTTGTTGCCCTGGGACGACTGGAAAAGAGACGTTCCATAGGCGGTCGGGCAATGGTAGGGTATGCAGGGGGAGGTAGGACGGGCAAGGAATTTACATACTCGTCGCACCATGAGGAGTTTCCGCCGGATGGCGAGCGGCGGTTCCCCTGCTTCAGCACACAGGCTGGGGATGGGACTGGTACGGAAGGCACCAGTGGCCAGCCAGATACCCTCATGGTGTACTGCGTCAAGAATCTTCAGATACGAAGGCCTTGCTGACCCATACATGGTGCATCCATAATCAAGACGTGACCGGACGAAAGCCCTATAAAACTGCAGCAGACGTGCCCGATCTGCTCCCCAGGACCGATGGCTCTGACACTTCAAAATATTCAGTGCCTTTGGGGTCTGCACCTTGAGGTCTTTAAGGTGCGGCAACCACAACAACTTGGAATCAAAAGTGAGGCCCAGGAACCTCACAATGTCGCTAAAAGGAAGAATGGTGTCCCTCAGACACAATTCAGGGGAGGTAAAAAGACATCAAGAACAATTAAAATGAACACACACACATTTGTCTGCAGAAAGGTATAACCCATCTTCGCAGTCCATGCCTCTAATCGCTTTATCATAAGCTGCAACTGCCGACTAGCAGTGACAAGACCAGAGGAAGAACAGAAAACAGCAAAATCGTCCACAAACAAGGAGCACTGGGCAGGACTCCGGATAGTGGACATGATACTGTTAATGGCGACGGCAAAGAGGGTGACACTTAAAATGCTTCCCACAGGAACACCATTCTCCTGCACGTACAAATCAGATAGCACATTACCAACCCAATATCGAAAGAGGTGGTGGGAAAGAAAGGACCGAATGAAGATTGGGAGATGGCCACGAAAGCCCCACTGATGTAGTGGATTGAGGATAAGGCGGCGCCAAGTAGTGTCATACCACTTATTAATTTCGAAGAATACACCTAGACAATGCTGGTTACGTAGGAAGGCCTCCTGGATGGCCGCCTCAAGCAGGGTCAAGTTGTCTATAGTTGAAAAACATCTCCAAAAGCCACACTGAGAGTGGCTAAGGAGCTGCCTGGTCTCGAGCAGCCAAACCATGCGACAGTTGACCATGCGTTCCAACATCTTCCCAACACAGCTCATAAAAGCAATACTCCGATAACTACTGGGATGGGTTCGGTCCTTCCCCAGTTTGAGGAGGGGAATCAAAATCGCCTCCCTCCATGAGTCAGGGAACATGCCGGATAACCATATCATATTCAGTGCCGAATCCAGTTCCCACATTGTGAAGGGGCAGTTGTAGGGTTCAGAATTTGGAGACCGGAAGTCCAAGTGACCCCTCTCGATGGCAGTGCGGTAGCGGCAGAAATCTGGATCAGTAGTGGCGGTAGATTCTGCAAAATGCATGGCCAGTGTCTGGGCACTGTCTCTCAGTGCCATGAGGAGACATCCCTGATGCAGCAATGCCATGACAGGTAGTTGGCTGCGTTTCCCGGAAATCCTCCTGATGGCTTTCCATACTTTCGTAGAACTAGTGGAGCGGGAGATGGAGTTCAAGAACGATTGCCATGACCGTCGTTTGCTCTCTTCAATCACTCGCCGCACCTTGGCCCTTGCCACCCGAAAGGCCGCAAGATTGTCAGCTGAGGGATGGCACTTGAAGTGGCGCAGAGCTGCACAGTGGGCTTGGATGGCTGAGCAGCACTCAGTGGTCCACCGAGGGACAGGATGCCTCTTGGGATGATCTGAGGACTGGGGGATCGACAATTCAGCAGCGTGGGAGATCATGGTTATAACATGGTCGACCCATTCATGGACGCTGGCACGGTGTTCCAAAACAGCCAGATGGCTGAAAAGTGTCCAGTCAGCTCTGCAGAGGTGCCACCTGGGCGGCACTGGTAATGCCACAGCCTCATCCAGGAGGTGAATCCAAAGGGGGAAGTGGTCACTAGAATGGAGGTCAGCAGCAACCTCCCACAGAACAGAATCTGCGAGTGCTGGAGAGCAAAAGGAAAGGTCAATAGCTGACAACGACCCAGAAGCAGTACAGAAATGAGTGGGACCACTAGAGTTGAGGATGCACAGTTCTTCGGACTTCATGAGGCTTTCCGGAATGTGACCCCTGGGGCAAGTAGTCGTAGAGCCCCATAAGACATTATGTGCATTGAAGTCAACCAGAAGGATAAATGGGCGGGGGAGTTGGCTAATAAGGCCTGTGAGAGCCTCAGAGTCTATTGCATCCTGAGGCGGTAAGTAAACGGAACAGATTGTGAGCCTCCGCCCCACAAGAAGGTCAACTGCAACTGCTTGCAAGTCCGTAACGAGAGGGAGCTCAGATGAGTGGTGCATGTCACGGACAAAATCCGCAACACCACCCTTTGCCCTTTCCCCCATCAGATCATCTTTTCGATATACAGTATAGCCCTGTAAAGGAGGAGTATCAGTGGCCCGAAAATGTGTCTCTTGAAGACATAAGCACAAAGGGCGCTCTCGTACAAGGAGCTGTAATTCGGCCACATGTGTCCTGAACTCATTCAGGTTCCACGGTAATATGTGAGCCAGTGATCAGGGTGGCTGAACTTTCACCCTGCCTCTGTGCTTTGGAGGAGAGCTCGTAGTGGCCGGAGATCTATTCCTGGGGTGAGAAGATCGCCCCCGGTCGACACCAATGTCTATCAGCTACGATGGTAACCCAAGGGAGATGTCAAACAGTACGATGGCCTCGTCATCGGACTGACCCTGACTAGTCTCCTCAGGCGGCAAAACCTTTACCTTCGGCGTCTTTGTCTTGGGGGGCTTAGAATGCAGAACCTTGTGAACAGTTGGAGCTTTACTCGCCTGGGCAGAAGGTGCCATATGGGGAGGGGCAGGAAGTACCCCAATGTCAGCAACCATGGCCTTGTCCAACGTTGTGGGGAGAGATCCAGGTTGCAAAACAACCGCAGCAGCACAAGTGTACTGGCAAACGCAGATATTAGTGCTGACACTAGCAACCTCCGTTTGTGTAGCAACAGTGGCCATCTGTACCGGTTTCTGCAGAGCGGAAGCAAAGATGTTGTAAACACAGGAGGCTGCATGGCCTTAAAGAGCTTCTTGGCCTCACCATAGGGGATGTGCTTAGATGTTTTGATCTCCTGTATCTTCCGTTCCTCGAGATAGATGGGGCAGACCTGGCTCCAGACAGGGTGACTCCCAGAGCAATTCACGCACTTCACATGTGATGAACAATCGGCTCCTTCATGGGCAGGCTGACCACATTTACCACAAGTGGCTATCCCATTGCACCCCAACGTAGTATGCCCAAAGCGCTGACATTTAAAACAGCGCATTGGGTTGGGGAAATATGGCCGTACTGGCAAACGTAAGAAACCCGCTTTAACATGCTCTGGGAGTCTCGGGCAACTGAACGTGAGAATAAACGAGTCGTATTTGACTAGGTCCCCATCGACTCGATTCATAATATGCTGCATGTCAACAATACCTTCGTCAGCCCACTCAGATTTCAACTCGTCTTTGGGGATATCCACCAAGTCCCTACATGTCACAACACCCTTACTATAGTTCAAAGTGGAGTGGAGCTCGGTCTAGATAGCGTGCTCTCCGAGACAGGTTGCTTTCCAAAGAGAAGCGACTTGACAGGAACTAGAAGTCTCAACTAACAGAATCCCATTGCGCAGTCGCTTCACAGATTTCAGTGTTCCTGCAATTCCCTCAAGACCCTTGTGGATGTAAAAGAGAGGAACCCTCTCAAAGCTACCCTCCTTCCGTTTGACAATCGAAAGCACATTCTGGTTATCAGCATGTGCTCTCTTACGACAGTCTGATAAATCTCTAGTAACACCAGGTGTTGGTGGACTCGCAGCACGAAGTCGCTTTTTCGATGGGGTGTGTTTTCCTACCAGTGGTCCACCCAATCCACTGGTAGGGGGAAACGTAGAGGTCGAAGGGTCCATTGCGGTCCCACGAGCAGTTAGGGAACTAAAGGTACGCTCAGACAGAGCCCTGCGTGTCTGAGTATGCCTTATACAACTGGGGTGCGGCAGGTGCCCCAGAGGTTGCCCGCTTGCGACAGTTCCACCCCGACAGCCATGCATCTTATAAGAGCGCAGCACACCGTAAGATTTTTTATAGAGGTTGACCTTTCTCGCAATCCAGGCGGTCAAGCCAAGATTACCACTCCCCGCA
The DNA here is from genome assembly GCF_021461395.2 of Schistocerca americana. Classification (NCBI taxonomy): domain Eukaryota; kingdom Metazoa; phylum Arthropoda; class Insecta; order Orthoptera; family Acrididae; genus Schistocerca; species Schistocerca americana. The sequence continues at coordinate 315,857,773 of NC_060121.1, read as the reverse complement.
GTACACAACATTCCACCGCCGTGCCATATGGTGGGCGCTGAAGCATGTCCGGGTGTTACGGTGACAGGAGACTGGCGGCGCTGACGAGTCCCCAGCTCAGGACCCCGGGGTCGCCAAGCCCGTATTCAGCAAATGAATGCTGAGCCCCTGGGGGCCACTTTAACACTGTGATCACTTGGTTGATGAAGTTTATACATTCAGTTGATTAATACTTTTTGCTATGGCTATCCATTTTTCTCTATATCACAAATTCTACAACCTTTATAAGCGAACATGATTGAGTGGCACTGTTACACAATTTTGCTTATGGAAAGTAAATCTGTACTCAGTTGAGTTATGCAGAATACATCTGTCACCCTAATATTTGTCTTCTCTCTGGCTGCTAATGCTTCAAAATACATACCATCAATCCCTTTAACAGGTTAAGTTCTCATCATTAGCCATGACAACTTGTCAACTGATCACAAACTGTGTGAAATTCAAATCACATGAGGGCTTTGACATATATGCTAAGGCATCAGGATCTATGTGCTAGTCTTCATGTATAGCTTTAACTAATGCTGGTACCATTAAGAATGTCTTATAACTTGTTCCTTTGGTGGCATATTTTCCACTCGTTTTATTTTTACTGCCACAGTTCTTAGCTATGTACCCATATTTGTTACAGTTGTAATGTCTCAAACTCTGGGAATAGAGTTGGATCATTTTGGTTGTCCTTTTTACTTGCCACTCTCACCCCACCTACTTTGATTTGGTGCACATGCTGCCACCACATGTTAGCATCAAAAACTCTCCCTTCCAGGTTGGTGCCCTCAGTGGAGGCCCACAAGTTCAGACATCACCCAACTGGGACCAACAGGGTGGTCTCCATCTGCCATTAATGTTGTGAGCTGCAAGCACAGACTTCTGCAATGCCAACATCAACTTCACTTCTGCCACAGTGGTCAGCAGCCACAGCTACCCCCACCCCAGTGGTCTCCCTGGTCCTGGTGAAACTCATGCAGCTCCCATTGAGTCTCAACCTGCTCTAGCCTTCACAATGATGACCACGGACACTGATCTCCCGCACTTTGCAGCAGCCGCTGCTGGGGGGAAGGAAGGGGATGTAGTGGCACCACCCGACATTACTATGGAAACCGTGTAGCTGGTGTAATGTTACTGCTGACCACCCTGGTGTCACTATTCAGGTGGCGTTTATCATCAGTAGCACTGTCTGATGGAGCCATACCAGAAACTGGCATATAAGCTAGCGTAGGGCTTTTCTGAGCCAGTCATGGAGTGGGCAGTGAGTGTGCCACCTGTTGGTTTAGGTGCTAGTATCACAGACTCTGTTTGTCTTAGGTGAGCCTTTGATGTAGCATGGACTAGACATTGGTTTGGAATACAGAATAGGTTTGATAAAGGACAACCTTAATGTGGAATAATGAATTATGTACATCACTGTTCTTTTTGAACTGTTGTCAGTTATTTACAACAGACTGCATTAGGGAATAAATATACAGTGAAGCAGTAGTCAAAATGCCTTATTCCTTAAACAGATGTCTACAAGATAATAGTGGGTGAGCACCACATATTGTTCTTACTGTACAGCATGTGTTTGATCGACTAAGATTTTCTTTCTTAAAGATGGGTTACAGCAGAACATTATTCTGTAGGACATTATTAAATGATAATACACTAAACATGCTAGCTTACTGGTTTGGCTGTTGAGATTTGCAATGATTCAAAGTGTAAATGCGGCTGAACTGAGTCATTTTAGAAGTTCAAAAATGTTTTTCCCACTTTTCAGTTCTACTCAATATGAACATCTACAATTTTTGAAGTTTATTCCGCAGTTATTATTTCCTCACTGTGTGTAACATTTATCATTGGTGTAATACATCTACATGTGCAAAACTGAACATGTTGTGTCTTCTTGAAATTGAGAGTGAGGCAAATTGCAGAAAACCACTAGCTGAAACAGGGTCCACAGCCATGACAAACTTCTTGAAAGGAATAATTTTCCTGCATCAGCTGCTATTCATTTCCACTTTATTTTTATTTTGTGTGCTACGACATTTTAGTTATGTAGCCATTCTCAAGCAACTAGATACATATCAGAAAAATATAAGTAGAATACAAATTGCAAAGCTACCATTCGTCATAGTCACCAGAATAAAATCAGACTAAAAACGGAATAAAAAGTATGTTTACAATGTTTAACCCATTAACTACACATATTTTGGCTTATAGTCATTTCCATGGGCTGTTGTGGTTGTCCTGGTGTACAATAAAGTAAATAAAGATTATACACTGTGTAAGGACAATCAAAATATTAAGACACAAAGGAATTACAGACATTGGCTGAGAGCGGGCATTGATTGAAATCAATGGGGAAGGTTGATAATTTGTGCTGGACCGGGCGTTGAACCTGGGTCTCCACCTTACTAGGTAGACGCGCTGACCACTGCGCCATCCAGACACAGTGGTCAATGCAAGGCAGCACGGGCTACCCTAGCATGCCTCCTGGCAGACCCAAATTCTTAACCTATCCTATGTCCCTTGCCCATTATTCTCATTACCTGTGGCATTTCACCGATTCGCATAAAAGAGTGTGAGCCTGGTGTGCATCCCCACTTTGCCTTAATTCATAGTGGCTGTTGGATCAAAATGGTGTCTGTTATTTCAGATACGTCTGAAAGAACAGACACCACATACATATAATTAAGGTGAGGATGGCCAATGATCTCTTTAGTGTGGATGCACACCAGGCTTGAACTCTTATCAGAATTGGTGAAATGCCACAAGTAATGATGATAACAGACAACACAAGTAATGAGGATAACAAACAAGGGGCACTACATTCATAGTGTGCGGATAGGTTGAGAATTTGAGTCTGATGGGAGGTGTGCTAAGATAGTCTGTGCAGTTGCAATGACCACTGTGTCTGAATGGCTTAATGGTCAAATCATCTGCCTAGCATGCAGGAGACCTTCGTTCAAATCTTAGTCCGGCACAAATTTTCAACTTTCCCCATTGATTACAATCAATGACCGCTCATAGCCAACGTCTGTAATTCCTGTGTGTCTGTAATAATGGCTGTTGGATCAAAAAGAGAAGGCAAAAGTTTAAAATGGCATAATGAAATGGTTTGTTGCAAACTGTATGTAACAACTGTTGCAATGATATCATCAGAACAACTTCCAATTCAATACTATAGTTTATGATCCTTGTACATATGATTAACTGAGAATAATCCTTCTTTCTTTCCCTTCCTAACACTTATGTTAACACAGACCATACATACAGTGTACCTGGCCACACACATTTATCTTTCCCTTGCTTGCGACGAGATGTTGCTGCACACAGATCAATGCTCCCTGAAATGTAAATGGTGTGGCTGTGTGCTACTGTTTATACTGAACCAAATATCATGGCTACAGTTTTCAAGCCCATTAATGTGGTTAACCATTTTATTATCTTACATTGGTTGAATTATTAAGTGCAACTCTTTGCATTCTTTTGGTTAGATGTAACATTATCCATTGATTGGCCATACTATCAATTCTACAAAATCTCAGTTTATCTAGGAGGATACTCTTGACTCTCACAGTCAGATAGGTCAGCCTGTTTGGTTCATTATTTGATGGCACTCTGGACCTCATCATTGGTAGAAAACCCTTTTCCACCCATAAACAACTTCAGAGGGGTGAAAAGATGACCTCATCATTGGTAGAAAACCATTTTTCTCCCATAAACAACTCTAGAGGGGTGAAACGATGAAAATCTGAAGGTGACACTTAAGGGCTATGAGTAGGATCATTGATGATGTTCCAACCAATTGAAACCAAGAGTTGCTTTGTGGCATTGGCTGCATTGGGGCATGTATTGCATGTAACAAGTACATTCCCGTCATTAACATTCCCCCTCTTTTGTTCTGTATCATCATCTATAGTTTTTTAGGGTGTCACAATACTGCACAGATTAACTGTTTCCCCCTGGAGCAAAAATTCAATGAGGAGAAATCCCTTCACAGTCTCCAAAGACAGCGGCCATGATTTTTCCGACTGAAACAATGGGTTTGAAATTTTTCACTTATGGTGGAGAGAGATGTCACCACTGCACTGATTGTCTTTTCATCTCAGGGATGTAGTTAGCACCCCCCCCCCCCCCCCCCCCAACAATCCAGTGTCAGTCACAATGGAGTCAAGGAACCATTCACATTCCATTTCGAAACACTCAAGAAATTCCCTTGAAGGTGTGGTTCTGTTGACTACATATTGACCTTGGAGCTGTTATGGTACCCACTTAACACACAATTTTCAAAAACCAAGATCTGGAGATTCCTAGAAACATTTTGTTCATCTCGTCCTATGATTGCCACATATTGTTTCTTTGATCCCATTCACCATCTCATTGGTCATGACAGAAAGATGCCCACTCCTTTGTTCATTATAAACATTCATTTTGTCAACTTCAAACTCACAACACCAATTGTACACATTATTATGATTCATCACACCATCCCTATAAATCTGGAAAGGCACATTTCCCTCTGCAAGAAGAAACAGGATTACTCTCCTCACTTCACAGCTGGCAGCACTCAGAATAAAGACACTCATTTCAATACAGCACTACAACAAGAGTTTTCCACTGACTGAGATAAATGAGTGTGCATTCTTCAGTCAACACTTTTGGCTTGAATACAGTGCTGCCAACTTTGTCATAAGTGAAAAAATCCCTTAAACGTCAGAGTCACAGTACTCTTACTTACTGGACATGCCTGGAAATGAACCAAGTGATATTCATATTATTTATCTCAAGTTTCTCTCACTAAATCTGATCACTGACTGCTGTTCAAGTTAACTAAAGAGCAGTCCTGTGCACCTACTTTCCTCCAGCAACTGCCAACATGTAAGTCTCTCCTTATGATTAAAGTTAGTTCAACCCAGCTCCAGAAATATTAAGGAAAGTGAATCTACACAATGAATCCTGAGCTAAAAACAAAGGAATGTGGGACAGAAATAAATGCAATATCTAAAATAAGTTAGATCTCTGAAGAAATAAATGAAAAGTAAAATCACTAAAAAATAATTAAAAAGGGTGCAAAACAGCCTTTTGTTGTTAGCCAGAAAGAGGCCCAAAGTTCTTAGAAATTCTCTGCAACAAAATAAATAGAGAGTCATAATGCATTGTGGGCTGAGAGACCCAGAGATGCTTTAAGGTCACATGGAGACCACAGCACTGGTAAATTGTGGGAAACCTATTCAGTCCTTATATTTTTTTGAATGCATTATTTTACTTTCAATTAACACCTGACAATGGCATATAATGAAATTCTGTTTCACTAATTTAAGCACTAACATATGCTATGTGATCACTTCTGAATCATTATTGGGCAACACAGTCAACATTAAGTAAGACATTAAAATTATCTATCTCATTCAATCTTATCAGCTCAATTAAAATAGTGATAAACACTGTTTTCAAGTAATAATTCTGCACCATAAACTTGAAATAAAGCTTTTTACCATATCTGACTTAGGTCACGTATATACTGAAAGTGACCCAGTGATCACGGCATTCTGCTCTTTATTTTCACTAAGTGGAAAGAGTAAAGCAGCCATTGTTCCATTACCACTGCTCAAATTAATGGCAAGCAGACCTCCTAACGCAGACACTAACTTGTGCAGACTATATTGCAATTAATTACAGATTATTACAGCTTACATTTAAGTAAAACATATCACAATATACAAATATAAAATATAGACTTCTTGAAGGAACAACACCGCAGTTTTCAGCCGGACAGCAAAATGTTGCGACAAACATTTTGGCTAAGCCTCAGCTATGTCATGCATAGTGGTTAAAGCTGAAGATCTAACATTGTATTTCAGCAGAAAAGAATGAGCACAGTGACGCATCAGCATGGGTTGGTTGTTAAAGTATGCAGGTACATTTTACCAAAATGCGTTGAAGCAGCTGTAAAGGCTAGCTGTGTGTGAACCTAGAGTTAGTAAAAGGAACATAAAAAAGGATGGAAAAAACAGCACTAAGAGCTAGATTTCTTAATTTGGAAGAACAGCTGTCACACTTTGGAAGTGTTCTGCTTGTCCAACTGTTTCATTGAGCAGCCTATGTTACTAGTTGCAAAGTGACATAAACATGGAGTTTTAGATGAGTTTTGTCAATAATATTCTAGCACAAATTTGCAATAGTGCACAGCAGATCACAGTCAAACAGAGCACATAGATAAAACTTTTGGCGATTAGTTATGCATAAAATATGGTTTAATAAAATAAAATTACATTGTATGTATTCTTTAAATGATCAAACATACAAACAATTATTTGTCAATGACCTGTCATTTTCAGTGCTTTAGAAATACTAAACAATCATGCCCATGTAATTGTAAACAATATTATTATAGTCAATTCAAACCTGCTAATGATTAATTTTTCCCCTAGAAAGTAAGCAACGTGGCTGCAAAGCTCCTGATAGTGTAGGGCCTATAGCATGTGCTAAGTGTGCTATTTATGCTACGTGTGCTATAGAGATGAACTACCTCTGGGAAGATCCTGAAAGACAGATTCAGCTGCCTGACTTGAATGAGTTTTCTTCCTCCACACACAATGGTCCCTTTCCTCACAGTGTGTGAGAATTGTGTCCGAGATGTAACTGTTGAGTGTAGGTAACTGCAATATTTGTCTATAGTGTGGTGTCATGTTTGTGAGGTATGGCGATACGAGAAGGGAGAGGGTGAAACCCAGCTGCCAGCATGTAACATATTCCTCTAGAATAGCACAAAAGGAACACTGAGCTTATTGTTGCCGTCTGACAGATGGATTGATGGATCAACAAGCCACCATCAACAGTTTCACATGCCCTGACTCTGAGAGGCAATGTGAAGAGGTTTCAAAATTATTCCAGGAGATTGATAAGTATCCTACAAATTAGACATGATAACACAAGCATGTATAATTTGTTATGCATTAAATTAATGTAAATAATATGTAAGAAAGAGAGAAAAATGTCTACAAGTAAAGCAAAGTAAAATGCAAGTTTTCTACAATAATGTCAAGAGAACAACTTAAAGTGTAGATAATCACATGGAATAACAATTCCAGAATAGGATTTTTGATTGTAAATGTTGTTATTTCTAACTCCTTACTCATCCCTGTCTGTGTCTCCCGGTGAAGCATGCAGGCCGACTTTTTCTTTCGACACTACCTACCCTTCCTGTCTATCAATTCTGCTAGTTCCTTTCTCACTTCTGTGACACAAAGAATTAACTTCATAGTTCCATAAGCTCAGGAGCTGGCACCATTTTCTATACATATTCTGCTTGGTCCTGTTTAAATAGCTAGTGACCATGTGGACAGTTCCTATCACTTTATTATCTCCATTTCTGAATCCCACATATTACACTATAAGTGTAAAAATGGGATACAACAATATATCTCAGTCTTATAGCTTTTTACATTGTTCTCATCCAATCTTACACACTAACCTGAAGATGCAGCTGCAGGAGTGTTGACCTTACGTCCGAGGATAGTAGCCATGTCACCAACTGGATCTTCATTTCCATTGTGACTGGAAGCCACTGTTGCGCAGTTGCCTCCTAGACATGGAGGAAGTGGCAAAGATGTTGGTGGAGGGGGTGGGGGAAGTGGAGGGGGAGGGGGAGGTGGAGGTGGAGGGGGAGGAGGAGGTGGAGGTGGTGGAGCTCGCTTCAGTTCCTCTATTTCATTCTGTAGCTCTGTCACTGTAAAACAAAATACAACATAAGACACAGCAAAATTTAGAGAGCGAAAAGGAAGTAGAGAAGGACCAGGATGCGAAGAAAATAGTTGTAAGTGCACAACAAAGGACCAGAATATCATGGAATAATTTAGTTAGGAGAACCACCTTGGATAAAATAAAAATCAAAAGCCTTTTGATTATAAAATGTTTTCTCGGTCTCCAAAACCATATTTTAACACTTTTTGACTTTTTCTCCTTCATATATGCTCCTTCCATTGCTTCCCATATGACTTATGTATGTCAGATGGCCATGGAAAGTGTGCAGTGAGCACTAACATTGCACTCATCTTTGCAGCCCACCAAGCCTGCCATTATAGAGCATGGTCTTCACTGGACATCAGATGGAATATAAGAAAATAATAATTCTGACTATAGCAACATTGCTTTGGGCCTTCATTATTAAGAAATCTGTACAGATACACACTAAATAAAACCTTATTAATCATGACAGTTACTATCAATTAGACAACACAAGGAGTCCCACCATTTTCACCAACTGCTACTGGCGTAGACAACACAATATGCTGAAGGCTGCAGTGAGTGGCAACTCATTGGGCAGCTGAGTTAGGAAACAATCCAACAGTATCAGATTGCAGAAGTGGTGATAGAATCCTGTTTATCATTTAATATCACCTAGTGATGCCACAGAACTCTACAAAATGAAATGAGCATGTGAAATTATTAGTAAGGAAGGCAAATGGAAAACTTTCTATATTGGATGGATTTTGCATAAGTACAGTGCATGTGTTAAAGAATATTCATGCAAAACTCTAGTGCAACTTCTGCTCAAGTAGAGATCGATTGTTGGTGATCCTTATTGAGTGCCCCCTGTCCATTACAAATTTAGTGTGTGGACAGCAAGTTGTAAATGTGGGTCTCACAGGGAATGTGCCAGAGATAAGTCCCTGCAGTCACACTGTCGTCTGTGTCCTCAATGGCTCAGTCGGATAGAGCGTCTGCCATGTGAGCAGGAGATCCAGGGATTGAGTCCCAGTCAGTCATTTTCAACTGTCCCCATTGATATTTATCAACACCTGTAAGCAATTAATGGTCTGGATTTCATTGTAATTTCATTCATTTGGACATGTCTGAAAGAACAGATGCCATCTTCATATACAAGGGTAAGTCAATTATTACCTGAAATTTAGTTATATTTTTGTTTATTTTGGTAGTACTGTCATTTTATGTTGACAACTCATGCTTTGTTTATTTGTTGTTATATCTTTGCAATTTTCAAGCTGCTAGGTTAGTTTCGTTATGGATGCTGTACTGTTAATCATGGCTGCTCCACTGTCTATTTGTAACAAAGGAGAGCAATGTTCAGTGATCCATTTTTTGTGGTCGGAAGGAGTATCAGGGGGCAAAATTCATCGAAGACATTCGGTACAGTAACAGAACAGTGTTTTGCCACAACGGAGTGTCTACAAATGGATTGAAAAATTCTGAAATTGTCGCACAAGTGTTACACACGATGAAGGAGCCGGACAACTGTTTACCACCACAAATGAAGAAACCATTGAGTTTTCGTGTGAAATGGTTCTCTTAGACAGGCGATTAACTGTTGACGAAATGGCACATCATCTGCAAATTAGTCATGGTTCTGCCTAAGAAATCATCCACAACAGACTTGGGTTTCATAAATTTTGTGCAAGATGGGTCCCAAAACAATTCACACAGCTGCATAAACAAACATGCTTGCACATCTGCAAGAAACATTTGGATCGCTATGGTAACGAAGGGGACAACTTCTTAGACAGGATCATTACTGGTGAAGAAACATGCTTCTATCATTATGAGCCGGAGTGTTAACGGCAGAGTATGGAACGGAAACATCCAAATTCACCATGCAAGAAAAAATTTAAGACCCACCTGTCTGCAGGAAAACATGCTTATGGTTTTTGGGATGCACAAGGTTCAGTACTGGAACATTATGGAGAAAGGGACATAACAATAAATGGTGTATGTTGCAGTGAGATGCTTACTGCCAGGCTAAAGCCTGCAATTCGAAGCAAATGCCAAGGATTGCTGTCAAAAGGTATTGTGTTGTATGACAATGCCCGTCTACATACTGTTGCGCACACTGCTGAAACACTCCAGAAACTCAAATTTGAAGTACTGGATCATCCACCATATAGTCCTGATCTTGCCCCTTGTGACTGTCACTTGTTTGGTCCACTCAAACAGGCATTAAGGGGCCATCGATTTGCCTCGGACGAAGCAGTGAAAGAAGCGGTGCATTCCTGGCTCACAGCTCAACCGAGAACCCTCTTTTATCAGGAAGCTTGTACAGCGATGGACCAACTGTGTTGAAACACAATGAGACTATGTCGAAAAATGATGTTCTTGTAAGTCCCCTATTTGATTACAACAAAATTTTATAACTAATTTGCAGATGATAATTGACTTACCCTCATAGCAAGGCTTACTGGCCAATGATCTTCTTCAGTGTGGATGCACTCGCATTGCTCAAACTCTTACGGAAATCGGTAGACAGACTGCCGCAAGTAATGAGTATAGTGGGTAGGGGCACTACAAATGTAGAGTGTGGACAGTAAGATGGAAATGTGGGTCTCATGGGGAGTGTGCTAGAGATAAGTCCCTGCAGCCGCACTATCCTCTGTGTCCTCAATGGCTCAGTCAGATAGACCGTCTGCCATGTAAGCAGGAGATGTTGAGTTCGAGTCCCGGTCAGGGCACACATTTTCAACTGTCCCCATTGATATTTATCAAGGCCTTAAGTGTTAATGGTCTGGATTTCTTTGTAATTTCATAACAGGTAAGTACTGAAAATCCAATCCAAAAGTTGTGGTGGCATTATAGAGCCACAAAAGTAATGCTCAGGAGGCTTATATGGGAATCACTGAACGAAAAATGACTGTGTTCTAACAGACCATTTTGATAAATTCAAGGAACTGGCAAATTCAGATTTCAGTATGTATCTGCTAGCTGTACCGTATAATTTCCAAACATATCATGAGAATAAGATAGGGCCTGTCCAGATATACACAATATCAAATGAGGTTCTCTCCATCATCTAGAGTACAATGACTGTCGAATATTTATTTAGGTGCAGATGCAGTAACTCCAACTCCTTATCCAAGTTGTGGAAGGTGGGTAACAACTCAAAGTTTTGGATAACCTGTAGGTGCAAGTTTTTATGGAGACACTGCCCCACAAAATCAATACAAAAATTGTGGTGGCCTTACAAAGCCACAAAAAACTATTTCTAATGGAACTCTGTTGAAGTCTTCAACAGAATTAACATGAGAGAGAATGGTCTACAGTTTGCCAGAGATGATGATGGAGAGATAGATTTCCAAAAGCTAAGACAGACATCCCTATAAGAAATTTACTATCCACAAGACCTTGAAGGTCACCATCTCACCATCCGGCTACCATGGCAAGAGGCATGTAGACTCAAAATACCCTAAAATAGTTTTGGTGCAGATTAGGACCTACAGAGCGATGAATCTGACAATAAATGTGGAGTATCACTGGATAAATCCCGGGATTTGTACATTTCACACGTGCATTTGGCTAGTACATTTGTGATGGGTGGAAGAAGATAGCAAGTAACTTGATAACCACATTCAAAATTTGCTATGAAAGCCATGATAACTTCATCACAATTTATATGGAGTCAAAGCCCTGTTAACATACAAAATATGAACAATGCTAAAATGAACATAAGAAGAGTGAGACAAGAAGTGTTCAATCGATTCAAAAGTAAAGTTCTGCCTACCAATGTTACCAAAAAATCCTTAGAAGTTTTAGTCTTATGTTTAGTCAGAAAATGAATCAAATTAATTGAAATAGCTCAGTCTTCCAAAATAGTTCCACTGCAAAATATGGTAATACGCTTTCTCCTTTTAATCAATCTATGAATGTTAAAATGAGAGATATTAAGTTAATGATCCTACAACAGAAAATGAACTAAACTTGTTTAACAGGGAAAAAGAAACCTAGACTTAATGTAAAACATGTACAGTTATGTAAAAATTATAAAAAGGGGCTTGTTCCCCTCCTGACGGTAGTCTGTCAGATTTCTTGAGCAACAAAATATTCTAAGTGACTGGAAAAAGTTACAGGTCATTCTCATTGTCAAGAGGGCTCATTGGAGAGATGTACATAACTACAGATCAATAAATCATTCTTAATGGGATGAAATTATCAAATGTGAAAGTAATTTTGGGTGTATTTCAATGGTAATTACTGTTCATGACATGTACAAATGACGTAGCCAATGATGTTGGAAGCTCTGTGCATCTGTATGATGATGATGCTGTATATAACAAAGCAGCAATGCCCGAAAACTTCTGCACTGACACTTGGTGCCACAACTGGCTGTTGACTCCCAACACAAAATCTGTGGTGTTAACTTTGGGAATGGGAATATTACACCAAAGCATGAAAAACAGTCTGGTAAACAAGGGCTCAAAACTGCATATCTTAAGAGCTATGAGCACTTGTCCATCTTTGATACCATGAAACACATCTCTTCTACTGAATAAGTGATCATAACTCTTGTTGTTGTGGTCTTCAGTCCTGAGACTGGTTTGATGCAGCTCTCCATGCTACTCTATCCTGTGCAAGCTTCTTCATCTCCCAGTACCTACTGCAACCTACATCCTTCTGAATCTGCTTAGTGTATTCATCTCTTGGTCTCCCTCTACAATTTTTACTATCCACGCTGCCCTCCAATACTAAATTGGTGATCCCTTGATGCCTCAGAACATGTCCTACCAACCGATCCCTTCTTCTAGTCAAGTTGTGCCACAAACTTCTCTTCTCCACAATCCTATTCAATACCTCCTCATTAGTTATGTGATCTACCCATCTAATCTTCAGCATTCTTCTGTAGCACCACATTTCGAAAGCTTCTATTCTCTTCTTGTCCAAAGTATTTATTGTCCACATTTCACTTCCATACATCGCTACACTCCATAAAAATACTTTCAGAAATGACTTCCTGACACTTAAATCTATACTCAATGTTATCAAATTTCTCTTCTTCAGAAACGCCTTCCTTGCCATTGCCAGTCTACATTTTATATCCTCTCTACTTCGACCATCATCAGTTATTTTGCTCCCCAAATAGCAAAACTCCTTTACTACTTTAAGTGTCTCATTTCCTAATCTAATTCCCTCAACATCACCCAACTTAATTCGACAACATTCCATTATCCTCGTTTTGCTTTTGTTGATGTTCATCTTATATCCTCCCTTCAAGACACTGTACATTCTGTTCAACTGCTCTTTCAAGTCCTTTGCTGTCTCTGACACAATTACAATGTCATCGGCAAACCTCAAAGTTTTTATTTCTTCTCCATGGATTTTGATTCCTACTCCGAATTTTTCTTTTGTTTCCTTCACTGCTTGCTCAATATACAGACTGAATAACATCAGGGAATGGCTACAACCCTGTATGACTCCCTTCCCAACCACTGCTTCCCTTTGATGTCCCTCAACTCTTATAACTGCCATCTGGTTTCTGTACAAATTGTAAATAGCCTTTCGCTCCCTGTATTTTACCCCTGCCACCTTCAGAATTTGAAAGAGAGTATTCCAGTCAACATTGTCAAAAGTTTTCTCTAAGTCTACAAATGCTAGAAACGTAGGTTTGCCTTTCCTTAATCTAGCTTCTAAGATAAGTCGTAGGGTCAGTATTGCCTCACGTGTTCCAAGATACACATTTTAGAGGCCATGTTTACTAGACGTTTATTTCTTGTTACAGTGTATGAACTTGCCCCCAAAGCTTGTAAAATTATTTTTGTAGCAACCTTTGTAAGTTCTGAGGATGATCAACCTACTTTGACAAGGTGCCGAGGCCCTAAGAAGATGTATAATTATTAAAATGAGAATCTTACATTCAGATTGATTCATACTATACTGAGACTATGTTGGACATTGATAAAGTTCGATGATGTATGTTCAAAGTATTCATGATTGTTGTCAATATATAGTTCACATCAATGAAGTGAGTCAGTATGTTATTTAACAGTAATTAGAAAGGCAGTGTTGTTTTTTCCAAACAGCACTTATGAGGGAGTCCATCATAGCCTTCCAAGAGCGCACGGTTGAAAATGTATCTATTAAAATAGGACACTACAGAACATAATGTATTGTACATAAACAGGCAGAAAAACCCAACATTGTTCAATCATATGATTTGTGAGTAATCACAGGAAACAGCGGCAAACATAAAAAATCTAGGAACATGTGGTCAGAATGACAAAGTGAAAGAACCAAATGAAACTAGATGTAGGAAAAGTAGATGCAACATTTAGATTTATTAGAAGAATCCTAAAGAAACAGAACCAATCCTGTGGATGGTTGGACTGCTGACACCAAAGTTTTTGGATAGTCTGCATAACCAGTTATGCTGGCCTCTGATGCAGTATATATAGGGATCGTGTCCACCCCTTCAGCATAATATCTTTGCAGATATATGATGTTTATTGATAATGCACTCTCACACAAAGTGCTGATATTAATTATACACATCAATCATTAGTTACCAAACGGGAAAGCGCTGGTAGATAGACACAATAAAAAACACACAAATATCAAGCTTTTGCAACCCACGGTTGCTTCATCAGGAAAGAGGGAAGGAGAAGGAAAGACGAAAGGATGTGGGTTTTAAGGGCGAGGGTAAGGAGTCATTCCAATCCCGGGAGCGGAAAGACTTACCTTAGGGGGAAAATGGGACAGGTATACACTCACACACACACACACATATCCATCCGCACATATACAGACACTAGCAGACATATGTAAAGGCAAAGAGTTTGGGCAAAGATGTCAGTCGAGGTGGAAGTACAGAGGCAGTCTTTGCCTTTACATATGTCTGGTAAGTCTTTCCACTCCCTGGATTGGAATGACTCCTTACCCTCTCCCTTAAAACCCACATCCTTTCGTCTTTCCCTCTCCTTCCCTCTTTCCTGATGAAGTAACCATCGGTTGCGAAAGCTTGATATTGGTAAGTCACAGCATCATCTTTTTTTAATATATTTTTCCCATGTGGAATGCTTCTTTCTATTATATTCAATCATTAGTTATATCTACAACACTAGCTTTGCTGGAACAATTAGACATAATTAAAATGAAAAAAACAAAAGTAAAAACTCAACCAAAATTTTATAACGATGTGGCCATCTTTATGGAATTGTAACATGGGGAATCACCAAAAAACAGATAATGGGCACGTAGAGGTAGCAAAAGAGAAAAGGGTAGTTTAATTAGTGAGTAAGACTGTGGAATGGGATATGAAATAATTGACTCATAAAAGAGCTTAAAGGTTCCAATATCAGTACAAAAATAAAAGCTAGTAAAAGAAAATGTATGGATGAATGGATTTTTGGGAGACATTAGAACAAAAGATATGAGAGGACCTGGTACAGGTCATGAAGTACAAATACCTTGAAAATGATAGGTTGGTGAATAAACCAAAGGCAGAAGTCATTTACTTGAATACAGTATTTTGAAGCAGTATAATTAATGTAAAATAATAAATGGATTACTTAAATAATTCACCAATCAGTGAGTCACATGCATTATGTATTTAGTTTGAATAAATATTTCAACTATAAATATTAAACAGCAAAAGTGAATAATGTTAATTTGATTGGAAAAGCACATAAAAAATTTAAAAAAAATAACTCTCCATTAATATTCTAGTGTGGTAATCACCTTTAGAGGTAAGGTCAGCTGCCGAGGACTCAGCACGCTCAGCTCTTTGCAGTACACACTGTAGTTCTGCTTCGGACAACTTCAACCGTTCTTCCAGCAACTCTAGTTGTGCAGCTGCATCATTCTGATCCAAGCGATCCTAATCAACATAAACAGCCATAATCACAAATATATACATATTCAAGAGAGTCATGTGCAAAACACACACACACACACACACACACACACACACACACAGACAGAGAGAGAGAGAGAGATGTGTGATAAAAGAAGTTCTCCGAATCCAAAAGACTGAAATGTTATTGGATACATAATCACAAAAAACCACCTGATTCCTAGACCACTCTATGTTATATTTTATAAGTGCTTAGAATGTGGCATTTCCATGAGTCAATAAAAATTTCTAAGGTCACACCAGTTTTTAATACACCTCTCACAAAAATATTGACTTCTTTCTATTGTCCTAATCTTCTATAAAATACACACATCAAAAAAAGTTTTGCATGACCCCAGTTCCCAGAACTCCTGAAGATAGACATTGACTGTGGATATTGTATCACAGACACAGTCCCTTTGACTATTCAGAGATGTCACTAAAACCGCCCAAACCAAGCATGAGCAGTGCTTATTAGACGGCGCAGGAAGGTGTACAGCTTGGGTTAGTGTGAACATTTACTAGTTTTTTGCAAGTAATCCTGATACAGATGAAACACTGTTGTTCACATCACTAAGGAATTATTTGTCATAGTTTGACTGTTTTCTGATCCTGAACTTTAGCCTTACACTATAATATGATTTATCAGTACACTGCAAGTCAGTGGCAACAAATGACCAGATATGTATTATTCGACTCCACATGGGATGAAAATTGGTGAAACTTCTAAGCAGTCTCTCAGAAAATGGCAGGCTGAATTGTTCTGAGCAGTAGAAGAAAATGGAAATGTGTGTCGATTCAAGTGGGTCCTACTTTGTAGGTGACCATATCTGGTAAGGACACAAATTTCCAGCATCAGTATTTTATTTCATGACATGGCATAAAATTATGTCTATAGTAAACTGTTCAACTATTTACAGATTTTGATGAGACATGGGTGTCTAACAATATGATGCCTTTTTTTTTTGGTCAAGCAATGAATGACAATACATTTGTTTTCCTTTTGAACTTGGTTTTCTGTACGGACTTCCTTCAGGAGAACACAATCAGGTAAAAATGTTTAAATTGCTATTATGAATCAACTTCATGTATGAAAATAAAAAAAAGCCACTAAGCATAGCAAAACATACCTGCAATTCTTTTAGTTCTGCTGCATGTGATCGTTGCTCATCCTCAATTTGACTTTTTAACTTGTTAACTTCTTCCAATAGTTGCACAATGCGCTCTTCACCCATTACATCAACCATTAACAGCGCACTTTGATGAGCCAGAACATTTCGCTCCTTCTGGGCCTGGAATTGAAAACATTTTCACTGTGTTTAATGCATCAAGACAGCTTGTAAGCTCATAAACAAATTCCTCCAACACAGAGGATTTTAATCCATGAGTAATATTTGCTTACTAAAAATTAAATCACATACAGTACATTTGTAGCTCAGTTGGTGACAAATTCGGTTAATAATCCAGCCTTTGGAGGTTTGATTATGTTTGATAATCAAGTGGTATGATAAACAGAAGGATGACAAAACAAGACTAAAAGATTAATGAGGATAGGAAGAGCATTAGTGAAAAATAGACAACAGGGACAAATAGGAGGAGGAGGAGAACAGCCTTGTAGCCAGGTAAAGAAAAGTAAGGGCGTTCGTAGACTGAAACTGCAACCACTGAAATATTGATGAAAGGTAACAAGAAGTACATAAGATGCCAAAATTACGTTAACAGAACAGGAAACAATACACGAAATTGGATGAAATATTGAATTTTTGCTGTATGTCTGGAAATATTTTGTGGTAAAGTCCTAGGAATTTGAAAAGTACATAGATCAACTGAATTGCCAACATGCCAACACTTATCATGTTCCTAAACTAAGAATATTTGTAATGATACTGATTGACCATGCTAATGGCAAGCTGTCAGACAATGATAAACAGATAAGGCATTATCAGCAGCATCATAAGTAAATATGGAGCATTTGCACTATTCCTTGAAAGGAGGCCCTAGTGTCTGAAGGATATACAGTATTATAACAGTGGTTAGAAAGCGAAAGACAAAGGAACTAGAGTCATAAGATCAGTTTTAATACTCAACTTGCACTAGAGTATTGCTGTGGCTGTCAGATCACGACAGCCAACTGTGCGTAAAATGCCTGCCAGATTGCAATATTTCCACACTAATCTTTCACAACATGCCTCCGCCAAGAAGGAGACAGGACATTTTGTAGTAGTTGATGCCATACCTTTACTTGACATATTTCTTTTGTCTCATACTTCCCATTGGCAAGTGAGCAGACCTACCTTATCCTTGCTAGGTACCTGCTCCTCTGCAGGCCATGCAAACATGGCGCAGCAAACAAAATTTGGACATCAGTAATGCAAACACAAAGCGATCCTCTCAAACTCAAAAGCTATATGCAATAATATGTCTCAAAAATAACACCAATCCACAATGGTATCTCATTTCCATTTCTGTGGATTCTACAAATAACATCGTTTTTCATTTTAATTTAGTTATTTGCATGTTCCATAAATTGTAACTGCGACCTCTCACTATGATGTGGAATGAGCCAGTGATTCAATTAAACATGTTCCTGCATTAGTTGATTCATACTAGTAGCACAGAACAAACAATTTTGGTTTTAAATTAATGTTAATGTTGCCAGAAAGACTGCAAAAATCTCGCCACTTTCTGAAAAGGTCTTACATGCAATCTTTCATTGCACAAAAAAATGACTTATAACATTTAAAGTACAGATTTCAAAAAGACAACATTGTAATGTAAAGGAAGAAAATCAATCAATCATTTTATAATGTAAATGAATATATAAAAAAATCTACTCACCAAGCAGCAGCAGGTGAACACACAAACAAAAGGATTTAACTTTTACAAGCTTTCAGAGCCAACGGCTTCTTCTGGCGCAAGAGTTGAAGGGGAAGGAAGAGCGGTGAAAGAAAAGGACTAAAGAGGTTTAGGTAAAAGGATACAGTTCAGAAAAGTCACCCAGAACCTCGGGTCAGGGGAGACTTACTGGACAGGATGAGAAGGAAAGACAATTTAGGTATTGATAAACATAACCTTGCAGCTTTATCTTGTATAAATACATTATACTTACAGTACTGGCTTGCTGACGTGCTTGTTCTGCCTCCTCCTTCACACGCTCAGCTTCTTGCCTCAGTACCTCTGCTTCTCTTTGGGCAAGGCTTTCGGCCCACTCCCGCAGACGCTTTGTTTCCGCAAGATCAGCTTCCAGTTGACGCCTCTTTTCAGACTCCACTTCAAGTTGCGATGACAGCTCCGCTGCTGCCTCTTGTGCCTCAAATTCTTGCAGACGGGCAATCTTAAGCTGTGCCTGCAGGTCAGCAACTTGCCCTGTCAGCTCTGTATAAACAAAGCAATCAGAAAAATTATGTTATGGTTAAAATAATGAGAAATATTTTTAAACATATGTGTGTTATCCTATTTTCTGAAATGTTATTTGTCATTTTAAAAAAGAAATCTTGATTATTAACAGTATACACAAGCGGATTTCTGCAACAGGCCAGAACCACGGGCCAGTACTGTGGATATCTCTGATAAATCTGGCCCATCGATCTGAGGTCTGCTGTTTCCCACTAACACTCAGTTCCTCTCCATCAGATCTAGCTCTCTGATCTGCACACAGGTTGGGTCTCTTCATGTGTGGGTACAAATCGGTGGGTTTTCGTGATTATCAATGGACCTAGGACTGCTGTGCATGCACAACAGGCCAGAGTCCACAGCTGATGGATTTTATGAGTTGCCACTGTGTCTCACTGCAAGTAGATTATACAGTGTGATGTTTTAAAGGCATTTTATTTGTTGTGGTACTTTTCACACTTTGAAAGTAGTTTATAACTTCAAGAGAAAGTATGGAGATTGATAGAAAGAAAATTGTGGCAGTCGCTAGCTGTTTGAGCCTTTATACAGTATAGCAATTCGTAATACCTGTAAAATAATTGACATAACACAGTTATGGATAAGAGCATACAATAATAACATAGTACAAGAAACACTTTATCAGTGCTAACTACAGTGTTGCTTTGAACAATTCAAACCCTTGCCCCCTTTTATGCATCTTTCAACAGACCTACACCTTTCTGAGATTATTCGAGGAATTATTGAAAGTATTTTAAATCTACCTTCACAACTACAAGAAAATGTGTATTTCTGTTACTACATGTGTTTCATTTTATTGAAATAAAGCATCATCAGTGGTCTGTGATGAAACATTTTCATAATTGGGCTTGCTTTCTGCACCTAGAAACAGTTCTTTGCAAAAAATGTTGAAGTTACTTACAATATATTATGCCCAATTTTTATTCAAACCAGGAAACAGTGTCTGCTTGCATGTTTTTGATGTATTCCCTCATTTGGCAATGTTGTTAATTTTTCTCACACTTTTGTCCACAGTTGGAATACTATCTAGAAATGTTTCAATCATCTTTTTGTACACCATATTTTTTACATTTTTGTTTGTGTAATATTTGTGTATCTCTTTTCACAAACAAGGTATTTCACGATACATTTGTATAAGTTTCTCAATGTGGTCATTTTTACTATACCTGCAGCAACTAAAACTTGATGTAACCTGTAAACCACACATTCATCTGTGGCGAATTTCAGGTATCACATTTCTCTAGTCACCCTCACAGAATTTGCTTCATTTGTCAGAACAAACCAGAATTTACACACTGTCAACTCACTAACATCCTAATGAAGTTGCAACTGCACCAATCCTGAAACAGTAGCTTATTAAATGATGAACGGAGGGCAAATTATGCCAAAAGCTTATTAAAAGGCACATGCCCGGTATAAATATAAATGTGTAATTTCTTCACTTACTTTGTTGCAAAGCCACAGTAATCCTCATTTCACCAACTACCAATGACTCTCAAAAAATATCATTCCATTGGAAAAATCTGCAGTTATTCGTATATCAAAGTAGATAAGAAAGCTCCACTTGTCTACCATAAGGCAAAATACTCTTCTTTTTGTGTGCTATCATTTGCCAAAATCTAGTTCAGATACCTGAAACTGTTCTGTGATATGAGGTGTGTTATGAGTATTTCATTCTAGCTTTATTGCTGGCACACACAATTGCAAATGAGGCTGATACATAATATCAATTTTCTCAAGATCAGTGATAGACCGAGATCTCCTCCCAAGTCTAAAGAAAAATTCAATATGTTAGCTATATTTCATATGCAGCAATATATGGTCCAATATGCGCCAAACACAAATTTATAGTGACCCCTATTTTTCACTGCAAACTTTTTGAATTTTATGCAGTGTGTTACTTATATGCGAAATATCACAATAACTTTGGTCATTAATGAAATGTTATGCACTTCATTATGAAGCTGACGTACAAAGCTACAACTGATGTAAAACCCAATTTTTTTAACAAATGGCTTTTTGTTTAACTCATTTGTGAAAGATTGCGGGGTGGCCAGTGTGAGCGTACCATTCTCATGGAGTAGCACATCAGCCACCAGCTCACTGGAAACTGACAGAATTGTCTGAACGAGGCCCATCACAGATATAAGCCCGTGCGCGTAACTGGTGAGAAGCCCAGAACTGCGGGTAATGGACTGAAGGTTGTCTCTCCACTAACACACAAGCAAGGATGGCAGATATTCAAGAGTCCACATGAGATACCCATGAAAGCGAAAGGCCAAAGTCACAGTAGTAAGTTGATCAGCAATAAGATGACAAGGAAAGTTAAAAAAGACAATGAATGGAGTAACATTTACAATGAACCAAATCACAGAATAATAATCACAGTATTTCTAGGTAAACATATGTAAAACTGAAAAATAATTATCTTCATAAAAAGGTAAAATAAGTACTAACTGATCATGAAGGAAACTGTTCTAATTTTATGTTTAATACTTCATTCTGGATTACAATTCTGATGTCCAGACCATAGGCTGAAGAATCCCACAGTTCTAATGCATCTACATTCACAAGAAGTATGTTAATCAAGTCTTAATTATCACCTAAGAAAAATAAGGATAAAAAATTAATTTTTTGTTTGTCTGCAGGTATGTGTGTGCAGTCCTTGTAAAAGTTGAAATTCTCATGCCACTGTACCGTAATATGCTGCTAATGGAGCCAAAAAAATGTTTGCAGCCCAGTGATAAAATGGAGATGAGGATTTCAATTTGTACAACAACTGCATACATGCACCTGCAGACAAACAAACAATTAATTATATTACTTTATTTTTTGGAGTAATAATTACATCTTTATGACCAATGCTCATACAGACATACTCCACAAATCATAGTGAAGTGCATAGCAGAGTGTACTTAGCATTATATCACATGTTAGGGTTTCTTCCAGTTCCATTAACATATGGAGTATTGGAAGAGTGACTGTTAAAATGCCTACAGTGCATCCTGGAATTAGTCTACTCTTGTCTTTACAGTCTGTATTGGAGCAATACGTATAGGGCTGAAATATATTTGTCGATTCTTCACTTAAAACTGGTTCTTGAAACTACATAGATTTTTACAAGCTAATTGGAATCTTTTGAGTAACAGACAACTGAAGTTTTTCAGTATTTCTGTGACACTTGCATGTGAGTCAAACAAACCCATAACCAGTTGTGCTTTCCTTCTTTGTATATCTTCTGTATCTCCTGTTGGTCCTGTTTGGTATGGGTCCAACAAACTTTAGCAATATTTTGCTGTGGGAGGATGGACTGCATTTTCTCAGTATCCTGATAGTGAACCAAAGTCTGCCATCTGATTTACCTACAGCTGAGCATAAGTGATCATTCCATTTCAAGTTTCCACAAACTGTTACATACAATTGTATGAGTTGACTGATGCCAACTGTGATATATTGATACTGTAGTCATAGAGTACTACTTTTCTATGTTTCATGAAGTGCTAAATTTCACTTTTCTGTACATTTAAAACAAGCGCACAAGTGCTGACATAGTCTGGAAGTGTCTAATATAGTGTTTCACCTTCTTCTGAAACAATACACCTCAACTGGTCTTCAGTTAAATAGTGGCCATAGAGTATTAGAAAATTTAATACATCATGTAGTGATAAGTACTGTCTTGTTGTAAGTCTGTTCTAAGATGTTTCTGACTGAAGATAAAATGGCACAATAGTCAGCTCAACAACAGTCAAATGCATTGGCCGTCACTAACATTGCTTAGTGATTTACATAAGTGTTTCCAGTTGCCCACTACCACATTTCTGGATGTGTACTTTGGTTCAACTTTTGAAAGCTTCTGCAAAGCCCTGTGTGGTTAAGAGGTTTAGCATTCTCATAATTTCACTTTTTACATGAGTCTTGTCAACTGATCAGATTTGCTGAAACCCCCAATTGGACTCTAACCAAGGGGAAAAAACCAAGAAAGCACCCTTTGTTATGATACAGTTCCCACACAAAAAGGGAAGGCAGTGCTGTTTGGTACAATGTTTAGGTTTTTGTCGTCAGACACATGACAACTACTTCACAATTTTTTTCACATGGTAACTGAATCATCATAACAGTACACAAAGCTGACCATATGGCTTATCATGATGAATCTCTGAGTGTAATACAGTTACTTTAAAGAAAATTACTTCTACATCTATATTTGTACCTTAAAAAACTTGGCATTGTTTGAAACATGCCTTATGGTTATTTGCCCACAGTCATATTTTGGTTATTATACACCCTTATTACTTTTACGGATGGTGCACTATATAGATGATCCCAAACAAATGGAAGTAAAAGGTCTGTGTTGGATCGTTTTCCAGAAATTTTGTACAGTGAGGTTCAAGTACCACTAGAGCCACTAGATTCCTCTTCAGGATAGAATAGACCTCAAAAATTTTTTTGTCATTTTGTAAAGTTTCATCTGATAACATATGTTTAGCAACAGAAGACATCCATCTTGGTCTCTTGTATTTGTCAGTTGTAGCAGCACCTGATGAACCTTACAAATGAGTCCTTCTCTTTTTGCATAATTACTCATAATTCTTCAAACTATTATTGTTTTTCTGTTATAACTCAGTTCAACAGATGAGTTGTGTTCACTAGTATAAATTTTGTGAAAATTACAGCTAACATTTAAGTTTTTAACGTACAATTAGCAAGACGTGCAAATCATACATGTCTTCTTTTATGCTTGTTGCCCCATGCCACACACACACACACACACACACACACACACACACACACACACACACACAAATATTATGTTTCCCTTACATTAACTTCCTAGCTCTTGGTTCATTCAATGGCTGGCAAAACCACCAGTTTCAAATAAGCTACAGTAGTTTCAAATTAATTACAATAATGTATTTGTAAGTAGTCCTCCATCCCCCCATGAAAAATGACAAAACTCTACCATCTGGTGAGCAAGATGTACGAGACAGGTGAAATACCCTCAGACTTCAAGAAGAAAATAATAATTCCAATCCCAAAGAAAGCAGGTGTTGACAGATGTGAAAATTACCGAACTATCAGTTTAATAAGTCACGGCTGCAAAATACTAACGCGAATTCTTTACAGACGAATGGAAAAACTGGTAGAAGCTAACCTCGGGGAAGATCAGTATGGATTCTGTAGAAATGTTGGAACACATGAGGCAATACTGACCTTATGACTTATCTTAGAAGAAAGATTAAGGAAAGGCAAACCTACGTTTCTAGCATTTGTAGACCTAGAGAAAGCTTTTGACACTGTTGACTGGAATACTCTCTTTCAAATTCTAAAGGTGGCAGGGGTAAAATACAGGGAGCGAAAGGCTATTTACAATTTGTACAGAAACCAGATGGCAGTTATAAGAGTCGAAGGGCATGAAAGGGAAGCAGTGGTTGGGAAGGGTGTCAGACAGGGTTGTAGCCTGTCCCCGATGTTATTCAATCTGTATATTGAGCAAGCAGTAAAGGAAACAAAAGAAAAATTTGGAGTAGGTATTAAAATCCAGGGAGAAGAAATAAAAACTTTGAAGTTCGCCGATGACATTGTAAATCTGTCAGCGACAGCAAAGGACTTGGAAGAGTTGTTGAATGGAATGGACAGTGTCTTGAAAAGAGGATATAAGATGAACATAACAAAAGCAAAATGAGGATAATGGAATGTAGTCGAGTTAAGTCGGGTGATGCTGAGGGAATTAGATTAGGAAATGAGACACTTAAAGTAGTAAAGGAGTTTTGCTATTTGGGGAGCAAAATAACTGATGATGGTTGAAGTAGAGAGGATATAAAATGTAGACTGGCAATGCCAAGGAAAGCGTTTCTGAAGAAGAGACATTTGTTAACATCGAGTATAGATTTAAGTGTCAGGAAGTCGTTTCTGAAAGTATTTGTATGGAGTGTAGCCATGTATGGAAGTCAAACATGGACGATAACTAGTTTGGACAAGAAGAGAATAGAAGCTTTCGAAATGTGGTGCTACAAAAGAATGCTGAAGATTAGATGGGTAGATCACATAACTAATGAGGAGGTATTGAATAGAATTGGGAAGAAGAGGAGTTTGTGGCACAACTTGACAAGAAGAGGGGACTGGGTGGTAGGGCATGTACTGACGCATCAAGGGATCACAAATTTGGCACTGGAGGGCAGTGTGGAGGGTAAAAATCGTAGAGGGAGACCAAGAGATGAATACACTAAGCAGATTCAGAAGGATGTAGGTTGCAGTAGGTACTGGGAGATGAAGAAGCTTGCACAGGATAGATTAGCATGGAGAGCTGCATCAAACCAGTCTCAGGACTGAAGACCACAACAACAACAACAAGTAGTCCTCATCATATTGTCACCTCAAGGCTTAGATGAGAGCTGTTACAGTGTTATTGGATTCAGTTAATCATTAAATGATTGTCTATTACAAATACCACAATGAAGGAGGACCTTCAAGGATGTGGATAAATCCAAGATATACATAAAGCAAATCAGCTGCTACAAACTGCATTAATAATCAACTATCATTAAATTGGTACATGTTATTTATCCTTACTCTAGCTACATTTACCATTGTAAAATTAGCAGGAAAGGCATTTCCACAAAAATGTCACTACCTTTTCACTTACATTAAATAGTAAAAGTCAACTGCATGTAAGTCCCAGTCACTAGAGAAAACATAACTGGAAATGTAACAAAGAGAATGATCTAATGGATGGAATGCAATACTTGTAAAATTAATACATATAGGCAACTAGATTGTAAACAAATACAGAATGACATCTGAATCAGTTGGTCTTTACTTCTTTCTGAACAAGGGTTTCTGACTAACTTTTAAATATGTTTCACTTTAAGTACTCAGTAATCAGAGTACTCATATGGTGCATGCTGGAGAGACTAACCACCTTCAACCATTTTTTTTTTGTCTTCATTTGGTTAGTTGCAACAGTGCTATCATTCTCAACATCTTCAACCCTGTAGTTAACTTGGTAGTAAGAATCTAAACAACACTTTCAATGTTTTCATGTAGCTTATTCAAAAGTCAGCTAATGATAACAATATTACCTTTAACAGCTTCTCTGAGTTGAGCTAAATCATCTTCATCTCGCTCAGCTACACTGAAGTCATCCTGTGCATCAACCAGGTCAATTCCTCCATCTGCAGACACCTGCAGAAACTTTTGTATGAGGACTGCACTCCTGCGCTTCAGCTCTCGGTTCTGCTTGTACCACTGCAACAACATATCAAGACAATGAGAATGCTTGGAGTTTTCATACCACATTGATTTGGCTACTGCTCAGCTTCAAGCTGCATTAAAATTACAGTAGTAATACAGGCTGAGGTCATTCTTGAACATTATCTCATTTGCTGATTTCATAGGTAGTAATAATTATCAGGAAGATATATAAAGAGATGGTTGATGTTCCCAGCATGAAGTTTATTTTTCAGAACTTTACAGTTGTGGAAAATACACAATGAAATGGAGATTATCTGTGATCACAATTGGCCATCATAAAGACTATTCTGACTTTGAGAGGGAATTGTGAAATTTACCTCATGTGCATAGCATAGAAACAAAAAATAATTCTTGCCTCGAACTATTACAACTAGCCACCCATAAAATCACACATTAACTTACTATAGTTAGAGCAGTGGAAAAAAAAAATGAATTGACTACAACGTATTTCTCTCAATAGCTTGTTATTTCAAACTCAAAGACTTCCTTGTCACTACTGTTGAGAATATAATTGTGGATTAGTGATGTTATGACACAGAGGACAACAATTAATAATTGGATGTTAGTATTAATCACAGTCTGATACATTACATAATTTCCAAGTCCAAATATTTTCTAGTATCTCTCTCAACATGTATTTTCCAATGAACCAAAAGTCTAACCTGTGAAGCTGTTTTCATTGCATCCTGCATTGCTCCTGTTTCTACATCATATTTACTCTTCAGTTTTTCATATTCATTGAACACTTGCTCTGACACTGTAACAGAAACAAATAAAATACATTGATTTATGGCATATAAAAATTTATTACAGAAATTATTTTTAAGTGAGGCTTCAATATGAGCATATGAGAAATATACAGAAGGCAATTAAAAAGACATTAAAACAATTACTGATTACTTCTTACAAACAATGAAACACATTTATTCCTATACCAGATCAATGCTTTGAGCAGAGTAACACACAACAGAAAACAGCACTGACACTAGCTTTTGAACACTAGTTCTTTTTCCAACAATAGTGCACACATTCATACACACAACCACACAGACATCCAAATGCACACTCCCTTTTCCACGGCAAGTCACAGTCTTGCTGTGTTCATGGGACAGAGCATTCGGGTGTCTGTCTGGTTGTGTGTGTGAATGTGTGTGATACTGCTGGAAAAAGAGTTTGTGCTTGAAATATGGTGTGAATGCTGTTTTTTGTTATTTGTTACTGTGCTCCAGGCACTAAATCATTATAGGAGAGTGGTTGCCATTCCCTTACTTTATGTGTTGCTCCATTCAGGAATTTCCATTACTGTAACACACATTTCGAAGTGACTGATATGCCAAACTATCTTGATGTATGTTCCCATGTGCCTCATGGCACAGCCACCATGTAGCAGTGTACACAATCTGCAGTAATGGATTTATAACCTGATCACCAGATAATAATAATAACGGCGTGCGACAAAGGATGTGGTGTGGCTAAGCCATGTCTCCGCAATATCCTTTCTTTCAGGAGTGCTAGTTCTGCAAGGTTCGCAGGAGAGCTTCTGTAAAGTTTCGAAGGTAGGAGACGAGGTACTGGCAGAAGTAAAGCTGTGAGTACCGGGCGTGAGTCGTGCTTTGGTAGCTCAGTTGGTAGAGCACTTGCCCGCGGAAGGCAAAGGTCCCGAGTTCGAGTCTCGGTCGGGCACACAGTTTTAATCTGCCAGAAAGTTTCAACTTTTCTGAGTTTCCAAATTTTGATCAGTTGGCATATTTGAGTCAGCACACCTGCCGTTACTGCAGCAATTATGAATTTTCAATTCTATACAATGAAAGTGAAGCTGAAAGAGCACACACAAGTCACACGAGATAAAAAAGATGTAAATTCCGCATAACTGCAAAAGAATGATATGTCATTAACAGGGCTCTCCGTGAGACTGTAGCAAAATGAAATATAACCTACAGCAAATTGATGACTGGTGCACTGACTTACAGCTCTCAAGCACTCTGAAAAACACAAATCTCCACTTTCATGTGCTATTTTTATGTGAGCAACAGTTTCTTTCCCAGTGAAAATATCGTGTTGTGAAATGCTGTTCATTTCCATCTAATGAAGCCTTGACTCAAGCACTGCTTTCCGGCAAGGACGGATATGTAACAAGTATGGTTGTGCACAATTTGCATTTGCATGTAAATTGACACAGAGACAGTTACACAGTATTGTTTCTTCAGTGAAGACATTACTGATTATCAAATGTCCAATTCCAATAAAGCCATTTCAACTGAAACATTTATTGCCAAAATATTTGGATCAGTAAAGATTAAGTAAGAATCCATTGTTATTGATCCCCATAAGCAGCAGGTGCAATGCAGATTCTCATTTTTAGCCATAAATTTCTGCCTGTTCCTTCTCTATTTACATTAAGCAGCCCCACTTTTGGTCTCTACCTATCTTCTTCAAATAATCTTTACTCCACATTTCTTCAGCTTTTGTTTCCATTTATATCCCATAATAGGAGGAGGAGAAGAAGAAGGAGGAGGAGATTAGAGTTTAATATCCGGTCAACAAGTGAGGTCATTAGAGACAGAGTAGAAGCTCGGATTATGGAAGGGGGGGGGAAGGAAATAGGGTGCGCCCTTTTCAGAGGAAGGAGGAAGCATCCTGGCTTTTGCCTGGAGCAATTTAGGGAAATCACAGAAAACTTACATCTGGATGGCCAGACAGGGATTGGAACATCGTCCTCCCGAAAGCAAGTACAGTGTGCTAAACACTGCATCACCTCACTTGGTCCCAATACCAGTTCCATCAACAAAGGTCATACTGGAAACAAGACTTGCAGACTGTATTAGAAACTGGACTTGGGCTGTGGGATTCTCCACATGTCCCAAAGGAAATGATTTGATGCGAATGGTTTTGCAATTTTATAAAATTATCATATACTATATGTAAAAGTCACAATAGTTGCTGAAATAAACAACACTTGTTGATAAAGAAATAAACAAACTGGGATGCTGTTCAGCTTTTAAACAACAAAATAAACAGCAGATAACAGACCTTTTGCTAGTTTGGAGTATTTTTCGTCCTTCTCTGCCAGTTGTTTTTGAAGGCTATCCACTGTGTTCTGTAACTGCTGGTACTTCTTCTCAAGAGCAGCATACTCCCGTGCACCTAAAACAATAGCATACAGAAAAATATTAGGAACTCTCCACATAGAAGAACTCATACAATATAGGCAGAATGTAATTTTCAATGGAACTGCTATTTGTATTTATTTTTTGCTGGGTGCCCATCAGCAACCCACTTTATAGAAGACAAACATACTGAAGAAATATTTACTGGGGCCTTAATACATGACTTAATTTATCCATAAATTTCTGTTCATGGCTGTGAGTTCTGCTGTCAGAAAACTCATGGTTTCAGGGAAATTTTTACTGAATAGCACTTAAATAATGATACCAAAAGTTTCTTTAATAATTGCCAAATAAGTGAAAGAAGAACTGTAACTACGAAGTTAAAAAAGGTAACTTTGGTCCTAGAATATCTTGAATTCTTAAAGATACATTTACTTTTTTAGAAGACATGTTAACTGAAATAAGCACACATAATGTGAGAAAAAACTTCATTATTCAAGATTTCAGTGATAGTAATAACAGTTCTATTTGGCTGAATGGCCACTGCAAGTCAATTGCATACCAGTACCACTTTGGTCACTTGCATGTCCCTAACCTACCCAGCAAATACTGCCAGAGAAAGTGGGCCTACAGTTTCACCTGGAATCTATACATGTCATTCCTAGCAAATCTTCACAGCACTGAGAGCCGAAGGCTAGGTTAATGATAGACTGAAATTCCAGACATATGCTTTATTGCTAGGCTACCAGGCTCTACATTTCAGAGGTATGAGCATGCTGCTGTAGGAGATTTCTACAACTTCTGCAAGAGAAAAAAGATATAGGATTTCATACGATAAGCAAAAAAAGTGTGGCTGCTAGGCAGAGATTTCTTTTGATGAGTCAAGGAAAGAAGCCAAAGAAGAATTAGGGACATCCAAAAACTGACAGTATGCACTAGAACCCCGTCCCTCCATAGACAACCCCCTATTATCACTCACACAAGGGTCATGTGGAGAAGATGAGAATAATCACAGCATGCACAAAGGCATTCAGACAATCATTCTTCCCCTGCTCCATACATAAATGGAATGGGAAGAAACCCAAAAAACTTATACAATGAGACGTACCCTCTGCCATGCACATCACTGTGGTTGCAAAGTATAGATATAGATGATAATTGAACTGAAGCAGAGTAATTCATTGATATATCATTGTGTTTATCAACAAAAAAATTAAATGAGGGCAACTTTGGGACTGTTAATTAAATAGAGAAATGTACACAGGTACCATCCATAAATTTCTTGCTTACGACAAGAAAGGGCTCACTGTCAGCCATATGACAAAGTTTGGAACAAGATGGAAATGATCTCCTAATCAGAAAAGCTGCACCTCATACTCTGCTGAGTAAAAAAAGGACACCTCAGTGCTTTATTTATGTTGGATGTTACTGGCTGGATGAGATGAACTATCTTGAGATTTGTTATAACTGTTTTATTTTTAATGCGATCTCTCTATTTTGTACATAATTCTGAATAGCTTAACGGTTTTTTGCTAAACTTACATTTTGCAATTTTGATTATGATTTCTACGTTTTGTACAGTAAAACAAACTTCTGGGATACTGCTAAATGCTACTTTCTTTGAATATGTATCCAGTCATTCCTTCAGGTATGCTATATGCAGCTGAACCCACTCACTGACGTTTAGATCTCACACAGCTAGTAAATTGTGAGGGTGTTGATTGTTATGTTTCATTGCCTGTTCCAGATAGTCCAAAGCATTTTTTATGCAAATCAGATAGGACGATTTTGTGGGCCAGTCACAGTGTGACTGGTTATCTTAGAGTTCGTCAAAACTGGAAAGAAAATAAACAGTAGACCTTACTGATGATCAAAGGATATGTCTCTTGTGTGGAAAAATTTCGAACCAGGCCTGAATGCACGACATGTGTTGGTGTAACGTCAAAATTACTTTGAAATCAATCCTGCATTACGTGTGTTTCCGAGTGGGGTGTGGATATCGAGTGGAGTGTGGCTGTTCGCTCAAGCTGACATGTCTGTGGGTAAAACAGCATAACGCATGCATCTTTCATACATCTAGCTGTAAGAATTACAAAATCTACAACATTATGTGTTACTTTTCAAAAGGACTATTCGTATGTTGAACCGAACAATGAATGCGACTATTAGCCTATATTTGACACATAACTAACAATGTTGTGATCATCTGGAATGCATTCACTACCCATGTCACGATAGCACGCAACGCTAGCAGTCGATGCTTTAATTTTATTTATTTAAGATTTGTGACGTCATGCAAAGGAAAAGACGACTGACTAAAAGGAATTTTCTCAGTAGATTTGAGTAGATACTGCTCGTTACCTACGTACGGAGTAGCTGCACGCTGGCAAGCCGATTACAAATGCGCAAGTATAAGATTGAACCGGAATTTAACAATAACGTCTGCATTTGTCTGTGAAATGCCGGTACGCAATGTGTTCGGGTTACACTGATAAACGCTTCAACCTGAATTGCAGACAGTTTGCAAAAAGCGATTCCAGATTAGGCGGCACAACCAGACTCCGTCGCTTGTTAAGAAAAAGCGAAAAAGTTCAATCAGCAGCTAATTTTTCGAAATATGGCTGGTACCAACTGTACCGCAGGACACCATGCATTCTGCATGATTCTACGCAAGGTCAATCAGAATTTACTTTTAGCTTCTACTTTGGAACACAGGATTCCTTTGCGAGGGAGTGGCGATGTGGTAATGTTATGAGACTCGATTTCTGTTAAAGTAAGTAAGCTGGAGTCTCGAATGTGGAATTACGTTTTATTCGCGATGTCGGCTTCGTGACAGCGCGATAAACCAGATGGAATTTGAACTGTTTAGCATTGGTGAGTTTCGAGTTTGATCTCTACGTGATGTGACGTGAAAATTATTTCTTGGCACAGAAAATGTATTTACTGCAGAGAATTTGGGAAAATTTTTTTTAGTACGGTATTGTATTGTAATATATCCGATTAACAATTATTAGCAAAGAGAAATTAATAGCACTGATGTCAGAAATTGCTAAGTCTTTAAGTAGTTATTTTTTTATTGGTTTGTTCCTTTTAATACTCGTTGATGCGTTTTTAGAGCACATTTCTCAAATTCGGGAGCATATTTCGAAAATTTTAGTGCATATTTCTGATATTTTTACTACACAGATGAATGCATATTTTGTTCCTTTCAACTGCATATCAGTCCGCCTTCTGTTAATGAGAAGAGGCCGACGTTTCATTTCTTTTTTCTCATTTTTTAAATCGTAAAATAGATTTCCATTTCTTTTCAAAGCTTACGTTACCGGTATGCTAGTTTTTACGACCGTAAATAATACACATTAAGAGGGCTGCTTAAAATAT
The DNA here is from genome assembly GCF_021461395.2 of Schistocerca americana. Classification (NCBI taxonomy): domain Eukaryota; kingdom Metazoa; phylum Arthropoda; class Insecta; order Orthoptera; family Acrididae; genus Schistocerca; species Schistocerca americana. The sequence goes on along the minus strand of NC_060121.1, from coordinate 315,824,998 downwards.
TTTAGTCACCAGGCAAGTGTGTACCACAGGGCTATTTTGAAGTAAACAGTTCTTTAAATTCATACTTACATAATCAATGGTGAGCTGTTTGATCGCCTACTGGAAAATCAGAGTGTTCTGCAAACGAAGTTTATAGCAGAGAACAACAAGAAAAAAAAAACCGAAACGCTTTTGGTTTATATAAAACCGTTTAGGTCAGTTATCACTGATTACAGTAGAGCTCACTGATGTTAAACGATGTCACAGTACGTCTATATGGCGACTCTTTGCGTCATTCAATAGCGTACCTTTTATCGCTTTAGACATTTATAATGCGAAGCCCACTGGGAAATAACAAGGAAACCTTTTAATGGTCTTCCTATTGTCTTTACAGTAACATGCTAAACCCACAGGAAATAAAAAAACGAACGAAAAGCTACATTAAATTTCTTGGCCGTTACCGAATTCCACTCTTCTGTGTACATGGATAAACTGTGAAAATTTAAAGTGTAGATAACCAACGAATTAGTTAATTAATCAGTAGATGAAAAATAGTCTCTCTTGATTAACAACCAATATCTGAAGGAGTTCCGCAGTAGGCTCCTACGGTTTAAAAGTCATGCTTCTCGCTCGAATATGTGACCGACGTTGTGACATACTTAACGGTGTGTACACCACTGCCCACTAAAATTGCTACACCACGAAGGTGACGTGCTACAGACGCGAAATTTAACCGACAAGTAGAAGATGCTGTGATATGCAAATGATTAGCTTTTCAGAGCATTCACACAAGGTTGGCGCCGGTGGCGACACCTACAACGTGCTGACATGACGAAAATTTCCAACCGATTTCTCATACACAAACAGCAATTGACCGACCTTGCCTGGTGAAACGTTGTTGTGATGCCTCGTGTAAGGAGGAGATATGCGTGCCATCACGTTTCCGACTTTGATAAAGGTCGGATTGTAGCCTATCGCGATTGCGGTTTATCGTGTCGCGACATTGCTGCTCGCGTTGGTTGAGATCAAATGACTGTTACCAGAATATGGAATCGGTGGTTTCAGGAGGGTAATACGGAACGCCGTGCTGGATCCCAATGGCCTCTTATCACTAACAGTCGAGATGACAGGCATCTTATCCGCACGGCTGTAACGGATCGTGCAGTCACGTCTCGATCCCTGAGTCAACAGATGGGGACGTTTGCATGACAACAACCATCTGCACGAACAGTTCGACGACGTTTGCAGCAGCATGGACTATCAGCTCGGAGACCATGGCTGCGGTTACCCTTGACACTGCATCACAGACAGGAGCGCCTGTGGTGGTGTACTCAACGATGAACCTGGGTGCACGAATGGCAAAAGTCATTTTTTCGGATGAATCCAGGTTCTGTTTACAGCCATCATGATGGTCGCATCCGTGTTTGGCGACATCGCGGTGAACCCACATTGGAAGCGTGTATTCGTCAACGCCATACTGGCGTATCACCCAGCGTGATGATATAGGGTGCAATTGGTTATACGTCTCGGTCACCTCTTGTTCGCATTGACGGCACTTTGAAGAGTGGACGTTACATTTCAGATGTGTTACGATCCGTAGCTCTACCCTTCATTCGATCCCTGCGAAACCCTACATTTCAGCAGGATAATGCACGACCGCATGTTGCAGGTCCTGTACGGAACTTTCTGGATACAGAAAATGTTCGACTGCTGCCCTGGCCAGCACATTCTCCAGATCTCTCACAAATTGAAAACGTCTGGTCAATGGTGGGCGAGCAACTGGCTCGTCACAATACGCCAGTCACTACTCTTGATGAACTGTGGTATCGTGTTGAAGCTGTATGGGCAGCTGTACCTGTACACGCCATCCAAGCTCAGTTTGACTCAATGAGCAGGGGTATCAAGGCCGTTATTACGGCCAGAGGTGGTTGTTCTGGGTATTGATTTCGCAGGATCTATGCACCCAAATTGTGCGAAAATGTAATCACATGTCAGTTCTAGTGTAGTATATTTGTCCAATGAATACCCGTTTATCATCTGCATTTCTTCTTGGTGTAGCAATTTTAATGGCCAGTAGTGTACTTAACAGAAACAGACCATTATCGCCATTTTGCTTTGAAAAAAGAAGAAAAGAAAGAGCAGACTTCTAAGTAATCTCCTTTATGTAGAAGCAATCACAATGAATGTTACAGTGGTCGAAAATAGATGGCAACTCTGAAACATGGTACATCTTTTTGAAAACGCTGAAACGTCTTCATTATGGAAAGACATAGAACAAAATTTCAGTATGCTGCAAATCCTAACACTGAGCGTCTTCTACTCATTGTGCTCTTTCAAAATTTTTGAGAAAACTAGGCCTATCCTTGTTCACAACAAATTCTCTAATTTCAAGGTATAATTATGTGAAAAACAGGTTTTTTCTTAGATTTTGCAAACGTTCCGAAACAATATTTTCGTAAGTTATCGGTACAAGTGTTCTGGATAACTAAATTCGTAGCAAATCAGTGAATATGGTTTATAGTTACTGCCAAAGAATAGATCATCCCACGTTCTAGTCTATATCAGCGTACACCATGGTTTTTGATAATTTATTTAAGTTACCATTGTCCTGTGAGTTACATTAGCAGATATTCTAACTAATATATTGAGTTACATGTAGTTTTCCTTCACAGAGTAACATATACACTGATGGAAAAAATCTCAGCACCAAGACGAAGTTGTACAGCATAAACGAAAGTTGGTAGGCACGTAATTTTCGGTAATATCCTGCGGTCAAACGAAGCCGTGTTTCATGTTGGACGATTTGTTAACCGCCACAAATGTTATTATTGGGCAACAGAGGATACGAGATTGGTTGTCTGAACAGAACCGACATCGTCCAAAGGTCGGAGTGCGGTGCGGCTTGACATCCATGAAAGGTATGGGTCCATTACTCATTCGGGACACAATAATGCAGAACATAGGCTTGAAAATTACGAGTGTTTACACGCTATTGTATCCACGCGAGACAATTACAATGACGTAATCTTTATGCAAGATGGGGTCCCGCCTCGCTTCGCATATCCTGCCTGACCGCTGTCGGCGTCAGACGGAAACCTGAAATTTCGTTGTTATGACGCCTGTGGGGTCGTTTCGAAAAGTGATACCACAAACTGGAGGAGCAAATCTGCCAAATTCTTGGAAACATACCGCTGGATTATCTGCAGAAGTCTGTTGCAAAGATCCACATTAATTTACGGAAACTGGTAGATATACAGGGTGTTACAAAAAGATACGGCCAAACTTTCAGGAAACATTCCTCACACACAAAGAAAGAAAATATGTTACGTGGACATGTGTCCGGAAACGCTTAATTTCCATGTCAGAGCTCATTTTATTACTTCTCTTCAAATCATATTAATCATGGAATGGAAACACACAGCAACAGAACGTAGCAGCGTGGCTTCAAACACTTTGTTACAGGAAATGTTCAAAATGTCCTCCGTTAGCGAGGATACAAGCATCCACCCTCCGTCGCATGGAATCCCTGATGCGCTGATGCAGCCCTGGAGAATGGCGTATTGTATCACAGCCGTCCACAATACGAGCACGAAGAGTCTCTACATTTGGTACCGGGGTTGCGTAGACAAGAGCTTTCAAATGCCCCCATAAATGAAAGAGGGTTGAGGTCAGGAGAGCGTGGAGGCCATGGAATTGGTCCACCTCTACTAATCCATCGGTCACCGAATCTGTTGTTGAGAAGCGTACGAACACTTCGACTGAAATGTGCAGGAGCTCCATCGTGCATGAACCACATCTTGTGTCGTACTTGTAAAGGCGCATGTCCTCGCAGTACAGGTAGAGTATCTCGTATGAAATCATGATAACGTGCTCCATTGGGCGTAGGTGGAAGAACATGGGGCCCTATCAAGACATCACCAACAATGCCTGCCCAAACGTTCACAGAAAATCGGTGTTGATGACGTGATTGCACAATTGCGTACGGATTCTCGTCAGCCCACACATGTTGATTGTGAAAGTTTACAATTTTATCACGTTGTAATGATGAAGTACAGTACATATTGACGAAACTAAAATGAGCTCTAACATGGAAATTAAGCGTTTCCGGACATATGTCCACATAACATCTTTTCTTTATTTGCGTGTGAGGAGTGTTTCCTGAAAGTTTGGCCGTACCTTTTTGTAACACCCTGTAGGTGGCGCTTACGCTGAATTTTAGCAATGCATAACAATTTTACCATAATAAGGAAGAAATTTTTTCTTGTTTCATGAAAACTGGTTAAGTATTAAAAAAGTTACAAATTATTTTTAATAGGGAGTTAATTATCCCCCACCTTCCATATTTATTTTTAAATGCAGCAAATAAAATTCTCTTCATAAAAATATTGATTTGAATCACTCATCAAATAGTTGTGATTTAGGTATCTAAGACTGTAAACATACAGGTGAAACATTGAGTATAGTGAAGTGAAACTAGAAAATATTGCGACTCAACTAAGTGGGGATGCTTTCCTGGACAGCTACACATATTTAAAAAAAACTAATCGAGAACGTTGCGCGTAAGTGCTTCTCTCTGGAGACATGGACACAGGGGAGGAAGTACTGGCAAGCCACATCATACCAGTCAGAAGACTGATGGCAGGGGCGCACGACGCGCGCGCACACACTCACTCACACGCACACACACACACACACACACACACACACACACACACACACAGAGAGAGAGAGAGAGAGAGAGAGAGAGAGAGAGGGGGGTACTCACTGCGCTGCGAATCGACGGCGGCAATCCTGCGGCGACGCTCGGCCTCCGTGGTGGGCGTGCTCGCGGCGGTGGGCGTGCCGAGACGCAGCGACACCGACGACGTCGACGTGTAGCGCGGTATGTGCGACGTCGGCATGGTGGCGGCGGGGCGCCGGACCTGCAACACCATCCGAGGCTACATTACACTGTACACGAACCTCCTTCCCCTCGGATACACAACAGACGGGCTTCCGAAAAAAAAAAAAAAAAAAAAAATTCGCGGACACCATACTTAAATTAGTAAGCACGAGCACAGAAGCGCTGAACCCTGGCGACGCAGCAACAGTCTTACTGCTCCATATACACTGAAGTCACAGTACCGTCTTGGACGTCCTGCACGAGCAACAATCACATCCGTACTACTTACAAAGGGTACACGCTATGGGTCCAGCAGACTTTTCCACAACGCGTCGCCTTCTGCACATGGTTCCTGCAATGTTGCATCGACGCGCCCCTGTTTCCACATCGAGTTCTCTTCACAGTTGAATGTAGCTTCACAAGGGATTATGTTCTGAATGCTCGAAATAGCGATGTCTGAGCGGACGAAGACCCTCATGCCACGCATGTTCAGGGATTTCAAGACAGGCTTGGAATTAACGTGTGGGCAGGTATTCTGGACGGTCATGTGATTGGACCATGCCTCATTCCATCCAAGCTTACGTGTCCCGCATACTTAGTCTTTCTACGACACGTAATGGACCCGCTCTTGGAAGCTGTGCCATTCCGGAGACAACAGACGGTATGGCGAAAGATGGATAGGCCGTGGTGGTCCAACCGTGTGGTCGCCAAGATCGCTGGATTTAACCCCTATCGACTACTTCTTGTGGGATCGTATGAAGAGCCTAATTATTGATTGGCGACTCCATGGAGTGTTCTGTGCACCACGACCAGATAATGGATATAATTGGAAGGAGAAACAGCATTGGTCGTATTTTTTTGTTTTATTATCCGCAAAATCGATTTTCAGTCGCTTAGTGACCATCCTCAGTGCTGTAATATACAATTAAAATTGGTAGGCACTGGTATCAACAAGCTCAGAGCACTGAGGATGGTCACTAAGTGACCGAAAATCGATTTTGCGGATAATAAAACAAAAAATACGACCAATGCTGTTTCTCCTTCCAATTATATCCAAAGAGCCTAATTTATGAGACACCTGTAGAGACAGAGGAAGATCTGCTGGCACGAGTTCTGGCCGCTGCACAAGACATTGAAGATACACCAGGTGGGATGAAGAGAGTGTAGCAGAACATGCTTCGGAGATACATGTGTGTAACAACGTTAGTGGTCGCCATATCGAGCCGCTGTTGTAATGCATCGTTACGTTGCGGCTAGTGCCGCAGATGCTGGGTTCTTCTTGTTGTCGACTAATGTAAACCATAAGGTGTAAGTTGTAATGCAAATGCGTAAGTAATAACGGAACGAGTCAGTATTCTTTTCAAATGGATTGCAACAATTGTACTGGGTCACGCCTTAGTACACGGGGTGTGGACGAGATAATCATCTGGATTGAAACTGTCGTTGAACGGAAACGATACGTTTCCGGACACGGGTTATTATTCAAAATGTTATGTACTCACTACCCTCTACATGTCCTAGAAGTTTGTAACGGGAATTTCCGACCACCCTGTATAAGACAACCAAGTGTCTGGCGCAGTTGTTACATCGGTCACTGCGGCTACAATGGCGAGTTAACAAGATTTAAATGAATTTGTACCTGGTGTTATAATCGGCGCACGAACGATGAGACACAGCATATCCGAGGCAGCGATGAAGTGAGGATTTTCCCGTACGACCATTTCACGAGTGTACCATGGATATCAGGAATGCGGTAAAACATCAAATCTGCGACATCGCTGCGGCCGGAAAAGGATCCTGCAAGGACGCGACCAACGGCGACTGAACGGAATCAAAATGGCTCTGAGCACTATGGGACTTAACTTCTGAGGTCATCAGTCCCCTAGAACTTAGAACTACTTAAACCTAACTACCCTAAGGACATCACACACATCCACGCCCGAGGCTGGATTCGAACCTGCGGTCGCGCGGTTCCAGACTGAAGCGCCTAGAACCGCTCGGCCACACCGGCCGGCTGAACGGAATCGTTCAGCGTCACAGACGTCCAACCCTTTCGCAATGTTGAGCCATCAACAAGTGTCAGCGTGCGAACCCTTCAACGAAACATCATCGATATGGGCTTTCGGAGCCGAAAGCCCATTCGTATACCTTTGGTGACTGCACGACACAAAGCTTTACGCCTCGCCTGGTCCCGTCAACACCGACTTTGGACTGTTGATGACTAGAAACGGTTGCCTGGTAGGACGAGTCTCGTATCGAGCGGATGGACGTGTGCGGGTATGGAGACAACCTCATGAATCCATGGGCCCTGCATATCAGCAGAGGACAGATCAAGATGGTGGTGGCTCTGTAATGGTATGGGGGGTGTGCAGTTGGAGTGATATGGGACCTCTGATACGTATAGATACGATGCTGACAGATGACACGTACTTAAGCATCCTGTCTTATCACCTGCATCCATTCATGTCCATTGTGCATTCCGACATACTTGGGCTGTTCCGGCAGGACCATGCGGCACCCCACACGTCCAGAATTGCTCCACAGTGGCTCCAAGGACATTCTACTGAGTTTAAACACTTCCGATGGCCACCAAACTCCCGTAACATGAACATTACCGAGCATATCTGGGATGCCTTACAACGTGATGTTCAGAAGTTATCTCCACCACTCGTACTCTTACGGATTTATGGGCAGCCCAGCACGATTCATGGTGTCAGTTCCCTCCAGTAGTACTCCAGACATTAGTCGAGTCCATGCCATGTCGTGTTGCGGCACTTCGGCGTGCTCGCAGGGGCCCTACACGATTTAGGCAGGTGTACCGGTTTCTTTGGCTCTTCAGAGTATCGGGTTGGTGCAAAAGTTCGTAGCGGTTTCCTTTTGTATGTTGGTATTCCGATTTTTATGGGTTCATTTATCGATTATCATTTTTATTTGTAGTTTATTGTTCCTATTGTAGTTTACATATAGTCATTCTGTCGTTTCGAGATAGTGAGTGGAGTTGTGGACGCTAGGAAGCGGAGTGCCAAGTAAGGAAACCGGAACATTTCCGACATATTCTCTTTCGAGTTCAATAGAGGGGGACAGCAGCGGTGGCATCCACGTACATTTGTGGCTTATATGGGGATAATGCCATTGGACAGAGCACAGCAAGGAAATGGTTTTCTCGTTTTAAGGAGGATAGTTTTTACATTAGTGACTCTCCACGTTCAGGAAGTCATTAGGAGTTTGATGGAGGTAGTTTAAACGCATTAATCCACGATGATCCCACGTCAGTGTACTCGAGAACTGACAAATGTGATGAACTGCGATCATTCCACCATCGTGCGATATTTGCATGCAATGGGGAAGGTTCAAAAATCGGATGTGTATGTGTGTGTGTGTGTGTGTGTGTGTGTGTGTGTGTGTGTGCTCTAAGCCGAAATCACAGAACTAAGCGGATGGCCACATGTGCACCTCTGCTTGCTCGTCAATAGGCTCGTGAACAACGCCAACTATTTTTATCCTGTAGCCTCAATGGTGACGAGAAAGAAAAAGAATTGTTGAAACCGAACAAAGTAGCAATTCCCAGTACAAAGAACTGTGCGTATCCACAAAAGATAATGTTACGCATCTGGTGGAACAACGCCGGTGTGGTGTACTACGAATTGCGTCCCTGAGTGTAACCATAACTGCTGATATTTAATGTCAACAACTGAGACATCTTGCACAAGCAATCCAAGAACAACGACCAGGACTACAAGAAGTGATGCCAGTCCACGATAACGCCCATCCGCATTCTGGTAGACACAGACAAAAAACACTATACAGGAGTTGGGAAGTCATCTCTTAGTCACCTGATCTGGCGCCCTCAGATTTTCACCTTTTCCGCTGTCTATCGAAGAATCTTCAAGGAACTACCTTTCCGGATGAAGATGCACTCCGAACATGGATCGACGAGTTCATCGCCTGAAAATCACGTGGTTTCCGCAGTCGCTGAGTCGAAAATTACTCCAGCGTTGGCAGACAGTTGTAAATAGTGAATGAGAATATATCATAGATGACTAAAGTCTCTCTAATTTGTATCTCTTGGGTGTTCTGAACTTATGGAAAAACGGCACGAACTTGTGCATCAACCCAATACCAAGAGTGTTCAAATGAAAGGTACGTAACATCGTAACAACCAAACCGGTTGAAATTTGCATATACCGCTTTATGATAACGTAGCGAGACATCTAGGCAGTGGAAGAATGCGTAGTCATCCCCCCCCCCCCCCCCTGCCGCCGCCCTAAAAAATTCAAAGCTGTGCCAGTGATGCTCATTGTCATTTTCGACGTCCGAGGTCCGACTGTAATCGAATTTCTCGAGCACGGAAAAACTACACTCCTGGAAATTGAAATAAGAACACCGTGAATTCATTGTCCCAGGAAGGGGAAACTTTATTGACACATTCCTGGGGTCAGATACATCACATGATCACACCGACAGAACCACAGGCACATAGACACAGGCAACAGAGCATGCACAATGTCGGCACTAGTACAGTGTATATCCACCTTTCGCAGCAATGCAGGCTGCTATTCTCCCATGGAGACGATCGTAGAGATGCTGGATGTAGTCCTGTGGAACGGCTTGCCACGCCATTTCCACCTGGCGCCTCAGTTGGACCAGCGTTCGTGCTGGACGTGCAGACCGCGTGAGACGACGCTTCATCCAGTCCCAAACATGCTCAATGGGGGACAGATCCGGAGATCTTGCTGGCCAGGGAAGTTGACTTACACCTTCTAGAGCACGTTGGGTGGCACGGGATACATGCGGACGTGCATTGTCCTGTTGGAACAGCAAGTTCCCTTGCCGGTCTAGGAATGGTAGAACGATGGGTTCGATGACGGTTTGGATGTACCGTGCACTATTCAGTGTCCCCTCGACGATCACCAGTGGTGTACGGCCAGTGTAGGAGATCGCTCCCCACACCATGATGCCGGGTGTTGGCCCTGTGTGCCTCGGTCGTATGCAGTCCTGATTGTGGCGCTCACCTGCACGGCGCCAAACACGCATACGACCATCATTGGCACCAAGGCAAAAGCGACTCTCATCGCTGAAGACGACACGTCTCCATTCGTCCCTCCATTCACGCCTGTCGCGACACCACTGGAGGCGGGCTGCACGATGTTGGGGCGTGAGCGGAAGACGGCCTAACGGTGTGCGGGACCGTAGCCCAGCTTCATGGAGACGGTTGCGAATGGTCCTCGCCGATACCCCAGGAGCAACAGTGTCCCTAATTTGCTGGGAAGTGGCGGTGCGGTCCCCTACGGCACTGCGTAGGATCCTACGGTCTTGGCGTGCATCCGTGCGTGGCTGCGGTCCGGTCCCAGGTCGACGGGCACGTGCACCTTCCGCCGACCACTGGCGACAACATCGATGTACTGTGGAGACCTCACGCCCCACGTGTTGAGCAATTCGGCGGTACGTCCACCCGGCCTCCCGCATGCCCACTATACGCCCTCGCTCAAAGTCCGTCAACTGCACATACGGTTCACGTCCACGCTGTCGCGGCATGCTACCAGTGTTACAGACTGCGATGGAGCTCCGTATGCCACGGCAAACTGGCTAACACTGACGGCGGCGGTGCACAAATGCTGCGCAGCTAGCGCCATTCGACGGCCAACACCGCGGTTCCTGGTGTGTCCGCTGTGCCGTGCGTGTGATCATTGCTTGTACAGCCCTCTCGCAGTGTCCGGAGCAAGTATGGTGGGTCTGACATACCGGTGTCAATGTGTTCTTTTTTCCATTTCCAGGAGTGTATTAACAGTGACGTGTACTGAGAGACACTCCGTAGCCTACGTACTGTTTAAGTCCATCAAGGGCAAACGGCCTGAGCTGCTCACGGTAGGAGTGATTCTGCTGCACGGTAGCGCATATCCACTCTATCCACGGTCACACGCAGTGTAATGTCCAAGTTCAAGCGGGAGCAGCTTGAGCTCCACATTACAGCTCGGACGTGTCGCCCTGGGACTTTCATGCGTTTGGTTCGCTAAAAAAAAAAAAAAAAAATGATATGGAGGCGCTTAAACTCGGACGACGACCTGAAGAGCACAGCGGAGGACTGCTTCCAGTCACAGTGACAGGAATGCTGTGAACAGGGAATCCTTCGGCTCGTGACACAGTGGGATCGTTGCGCTCAGGCACCTGGTGATTAACTTTGAATAAAGACTTCAATTACATCCACAGTGTTGATTCGTACCTTATCTTTTGAACACCCTTCATATTATTATTATTATTTCTTTTCTTTCTCAGACGTCATGTCTGGTTAAAAATGGAAAGTGACGCGGATCTTGACCAAGCGTGACTTCCTTTTAACTGTACGGTATATGTTACATTGCATTTAGGAACTTTCGGGTAATTGAACATGTATCAATAATTACAGATTTCTGTAGTTGTATATATAAGTTTGGATGTAGCTGTATTGCGTTGATGTACTGGTGGATATTGTGTGGTATGACTCCTGTAGTTGATAGTATAATCGGTATAATGTCAACTTTATCCTGATACCACATGTCCTTGACTTCCTCAGCCAGTTGGATGTATTTATCAATTTTTTCTCCTGTTTTCTTCTGTATATTTGTTGTATTGGGTATGGATATTTCGATTAGTTGCGTTAATTTCTTCTTTTTACTGGTGAGTATGATGTTAGGTTTGTTATGTGGTGTTGTTTTATCTGTTATAATGGTTCTGTTCCAGTATAATTTATATTCATCATTCTCCAGTACATTTTGTGGTGCATACTTGTATGTGGGAACGTGTTGTTTTATTACTTTATGTTGTATGGCAAGTTGTTGATGTATTATTTTTGCTACATTGTCATGTCTTCTGGGGAATTCTGTATTTGCTAGTATTGTACATCCGCTTGTGATGCGATCTACTGTTTCTATTTGTTGTTTGCAAAGTCTGCATTTATCTGTTGTGGTATTAGGATCTTTAATAATATGCTTGCTGTAATATCTGGTGTTTATTGTCTGATCCTGTATTGCAATCATGAATCCTTCCGTCTCACTGTATATATTGCCTTTTCTTAGCCATGTGTTGGATGCGTCTTGATCGATGTGTGCTGTGTTAGATGATACGGGTGCTTGCCATGTAGTGTTTTCTTTTTCCAATTTACTTTCTTCGTATCTGTTTTTGTTATGTGATCTAAAGGGTTGTAGAAGTGGTTATGAAATTGTAGTGGTGTAGCCGATGTATTTATATGAGTGATTGCTTTGTGTATTTTGCTAGTTTCTGCTCGTTCTAGAAAGAATTTTCTTAAATTGTCTACCTGTCCATAATGTAGGTTTTTTATGTCGATAAATCCCCTTCCTCCTTCCTCCTTCCTTTCTGCTTAATGTGAATCTTTCTGTTGCTGAATGTATGTGATGTATTCTATACTTGTGGCACTGTGATCGTGTAAGTGTATTGAGTGCTTCTAGGTCTGTGTTACTCCATTTCTCTACTCAAAATGAGTAGGTGAATATTGGTATAGCATAAGTATTTATAGCTTTTGTCTTGTTTCTTGCTGTCAGTTCTGTTTTCAGTATTTTTGTTAGTCTTTGTCTATATTGTTCTTTTAGTTCTTCTTTAATATTTGTGTTAAATAATCTATTCCTATTTTTTGGCTGTATCCTAGATATTTATAGGCATCTGTTTTTTCCATTGCTTCTATGCAGTCGCTGTGGTTATCCAATATGTAATCTTCTTGTTTAGTGTGTTTTCCCTTGACTATGCTATTTTTCTTACATTTGTCTGTTCCAAAAGCTATATTTATATCATTGCTGAATACTTCTGTTATCTTTAGTAATTGGTTGAGTTGTTGATTTGTTGCTGCCAGTAGTTTTAGATCATCCATGTATAGCAAATGTGTGATTTTGTGTTGGTATGTTCCAGTAATATTGTATCCATAATTTGTATTATTTAGCATGTTGGATTGTAGGTTCAGAGCAAGGCAGAACCAGAAAGGACTTAATGAGTCTCCTTGGTATATTCCACGCTTAATCTGTATTGGCTGTGATGTGATAGTATTTGAATTTGTTTGGATATTAAGTGTGGTTTTCCAATTTTTCATTACTATTCTTAGGAACTGTATCAATTTAGGATCTACTTTGTATATTTCCAATATTTGTAGTAACCATGAGTGGGGTACACTATCAAAAGCTTTTCGGTAATCAATGTATGCGTAGTGTAGCGACCTTTGTTTAGTTTTAGCTTGGTATGTCACCTCTGCATCTATTATCAGTTGCTCTTTACATCCTCGTGCTCCTTTGCAACAGCCTTTTTGTTCTTCATTTATAATTTTGTTCTGTGTTGTATGTGTCATTAATTTCTGTGTAATGACTGAAGTTAATATTTTGTATATTGTTGGTAGGCATTATTATTATTATTATTATTTTGAGCTTTTCCTCATTACAGAGGCTTACCTCCAACATAATAATTTACTCGGAAATTACAATACAAAGAATAAACGTTCTTAAACTATATTTTCAAAGTATTCCTCCAGGTGTTTCGATCTTGTGTGTCCTCTTCCTCTGCCCCCATTCTCCTCATTGTGCGCTGTACATTTTGGATCCATGTGGTCATACAATCGCACCAAAAAGTATTGGCACACGTGCGTATTTATCGTTGCTGGTTACAAACGCCGCACTTTCCGGTACACAGTACATGTACGTGCTACCTCACATACCAGACATTACAATTCTGCCCATAGTGCCTACCATTAACAAAGAAATGCAGTGTTATGGGCAAACACGTATCTCCTCTGCACACAAAAAGTATTGGCACAGAGCATGGCATCTCGGTATATTGCTGGGTTTTCAGGTACCGGAACGCCATCTGCTGACACATTAGACACTGCGTGTTGTTGACGGCCCGGTCGCCAGTATGTTGCTGTAGTGCGCGATAGTGGTCAGCATGGGGCCGAAGAAGAAGGAACATTCAGTGGCGTTGCGTGAGAGAGTGGTATTGCTCCATTCACAAGGGAGAAGCTATCGACAAATCGGAGCAGAGGTGTCTGTGAGCTACACCACGGTAAGAGCCATCATTCAGAAATATAAAGAGACTGGAACAACAGTGAATAAGTGTCGTCCTGGACGTCCAAAAGTGCTTACAACCCGAGAGCGTCGCCATATCATCGCACTTGCTCGGAAGGAACCTGCTACAAGTGCAGCAACTATTGCTGAGATTGTTCAGACAACGTCCGACAAGACGGTTAGTGTTCAGACTATACGAAATGTGTTGAATGAGGCTGACATGCATGGACGTTCTCCCAGGAAGAAGCCATACATTTCGGAAATTAACCGGCAGAAACGCCTGCAGTTTGCCAAGGACTACATCAGCAAGCCGATGGAGTTTTGGAACACTGTGATATTTAGCGACGAATCGAAGTTCAATGTGTTCGGATTTGATGCAAGAAAGAAAATTTGGCGCAAGCCGAATACGCACCTCGACATCAAACACATGCATCCCACAGTCAAACACGGTGGGGGCGGTATCATGGTCTGGGGCTGTATGGCGGCTTCCGGCGTTGGAAATCTAGCTGTAATTCACGGCACAATGGATCATATGAGATACATTGACGTGTTGCGAGGTAATTTACACGCTAGTGCACAGAAATTGGGCCTTACTGGGGTGTTTCAGTTCCAGCAAGACAACGACCCAAAACATACCGCCATGAAAACCCGGGAGTGGTTACTGTACAATGCCCCCAGAAGGGTTCTAACACCACCTCAGAGCCCTGATTTGAACCCCATTGAGAACCTGTGGGCTCATCTTGACACACAAGTCAGAAAAAGGCGTCCGTCCGGTAAAAACGACTTGGAGAAAGTGCTCCTGGAGGAATGGTCGAAAATTACCCCTGATATCACCCGGAATTTAATACAAAGCATTCCTAGGCGTTTACGTGCTGTTATAGATGCTAAAGGGATGCACACTAGCTATTAGATGGTGAACATCAATGAAGAAAACGAACACACTGTCCGATTCATATGCGTGTGCCAATACTTTTTTGGGTGCAGAAGAGCGATGTTTTTTTTCATGACACTGTATGTTACTTTAAGGACAGGTGATTTTGACATATTTGTAAACTATGTAATGTAAGGTGTCACATGTATGGGTTCTGTTCTGAAATATATGTTTCGTTTAACCTACAACCACTAAAATGTAACTGTGCCAATACTTTTTGGTGCGATTGTAGGTCGTCCTCTTCTTCTTCTCCCCTCCGGTTCCCACTCCAGTATCAAAACACCCTTCATATAGAGTCTTTAATAAAAACACACTTAGTAGGACATAAGTGGGGGGGGGGGGGGCGATTTGGATATCGAGCGGAAGCAGAGACGAATGCTAGACGCTTGCAGGGAGGTGGGAGCGTCAGTTTCAAACGTGGTGCAGGCTACTCGCACCACCTGACGCCATCACTGGTCCCACGGCCAGCCCAAGCTGCTACTCGCATGAGCTGCCCAATTTGCCTTTCCACGCTGCGGCCCTCTCTGGAAGGCTCCAGACGCCGCTAACGCGCCTATTTAAGAGGAACACCCTGCCAGTCACGGCAGTCACTCGTTTTTACTTCTGACGATGGCGGAAAAACCCTAAAGATTTTATTCAGGCATGCCACCGCGAAAGATTCGGAGGGCACGTAGTCTTTACTAAAGTTTGGCACACAGGACTGTTCTATAAACTTACTCTTTTCGGAATACCCAAAGAAACTGCCAATAATAAAATGCAGAACCACAAAAAATACAAGTTGGAAACTACTAACCCGACAACAAGCAGGATTGCCATGAGGAGCAATTAAATTGCCCCCTCCTGTAGAACGGTATATACCGCAGATATTGCCAAACAGAATTAAGCCAAGAACTAGTCTTATACCCTGGCTGTCTGATGTCGTGCAGCAACCGTCTACATTATATGTACCGAGACAAATAAGTACGAGTATATAAAAATACTAGAAGCATGGAGGGCGAAATGACGCGTGTGGCTAAACCCAATGAAGTTACAATTACTAAACACGACACAGGCATCTAACCCAATGCAAACCATGGGACTCAGACAATGTTGAAATCAAATTACGGAGGAAAAGAATGTAACCAAGCAAAACTTTAAAATGTCAACTGATCGAACTAAGCCAATACCAGCCAAAAAACAGAAAATGCAGTATCAAACTCTAAACTCGGCAAAGTAAAATTCCTATAGCACAGAAATGAAGGAATTGCTACAGAAAGCACTCTGTTTGTTTAGTATATTCTGATCAGGGCCATACTCTAATAGATCAGGGCCATACTCGAATACATGTCGCAAGCAGGATCGGACACGATACACGATGCAATACATTAAATATGCAGGCAGAAGAACGCTACGCTCTGTAGGATGACTTCCATACTCACCAACTGCAAAATTACATACAACGCTCAAAACTGAAGCGATGGAGGAAAAGATAGTAAAGTAGACTACCAAATATGCCGGAGACACAGTTCAAACCAAAACAATAATTAATCTACAAATCACAAACACTCATATAGAACTGAAATTTGCAAGATATAAATACCTAAATCCTCCACACATAATAGCGATAGTAGCCCACAAGACGGAAACAGAGAAACTTCGAAGTGATTGCACACGAAAGAAATCTGCAAGAATACCTAGAAGCACAGCAAATTAAACAATAAAGGACATAATCAACGATATGCCCCAGCTAAGGTTTCGCGGAGGTTCCCTCAGCTGTCAGGTAAATATCAGGGCTGTGAATACTCTCCCACCGGAAACGGCAAATACAAAATGGGGAACATATATCAAATTTAAGGTAAATATCGTAGAAATATGCCACCCACACGAAAAATCGTATAAATAAATGGTAACAAAACAGCATAACATTCACAACATATTTGCCGGACAAAAACAATTAGGACTGTCAGATAATTGCCAAAGGCGTGAGGAAGACGATAAAATCATTGGATTCTTTCATCAGACAGAAACAGAGTGAGTAACCAGAACCTATGTGTTTATTTTTATAAAAAGGTAACAGAACAATAAATATCCTTGAAAGTAAGAAACCTACTATTATGTATTTTACGCTGATTCAAATTAAAAATATACGGAAGACCACTCATTCACGTTGCTACGTTCACTATAGCTGCAGTTGCATGGCTGATGTATCACTGTTATTTTAGAAGTTTTTGATGTAGCAACTGACTTCATGAAAACCATTGTCCCGCTGTCACGCTACCTGGCCTCTAACAAACTTCACAATAGATTTTATCACGTAGCTTATGTGGGAAGTTGTGTATATATATTCGTATTTCATTGATCACACACTTTATTGACATTGACTTCCTCATATTTTATTTAATATAGTTCTTGAAGTGCTTCGCACATGTTACTGCAGACATCAGGAACTCTCTGAGACGTCAAATGCGAAACAGCTTTAACGTACGTAAGTAGCTTCAGTGGGTGATAATCAGAGTTTAAATGCTAATTTTTCCCTTTTTTTTAAGATTCAGCAGTTTCGCTGGGTGCGGATATACAAAATCTTCCTGTTTACTGCGAGTACTTTATCTTATTTTTTTGAAATTAATAACCACCACATAATACGTCACTGCAATCTCACGTTGTATTTTTTGTGAAGAAATACAAGTGACCACTCGTATTCAGTCAGGATTCAATACGTGAAACTTGTTGTTCTCCCGACGTATCAATGAAGGAATACCCTACGCGAAAGCAGCTGCCGGCCATGGTGGCCGAGCGGTTCTAGGCGCTTCAGTCCAGAACCGCGCGACTGCTACGGTCGCAGGTTCGAATCCTGCTTCGGGCATGGATGTGTGTGATGTCCTTAGGTTAGTTAGGTTTAAGTAGTTCTAAGTTCTAGGGGACTGATGACCTCAGAAGTTAAGTCCCATAGTGATCAGAGCCATTTTTAAACCAACATTACTAAGAAAGCGGTTAGATAATTCTACTGCTATCAGACACGCAGAAGTGGGCCGCAGGTAAAAAGAGTTGACTATCCCTGATGTAAACGATGAGCATGAGAGTTCTCGCTAGCTGTGCTGGTGCGTGGCAGTGGGTGACGCGAACGCTGACGACAGCCAGTTCTGCACGGGAAATTAACGCCAACCTCTCCAGCTGCACCACCCTCCACCAGTCTCTGAACCGCCTGCATGACGTACACAGAGCCTCCTCTGTTCCAGAGCTCTTTCCCGCCACTGACTCCTTGATGTGCACCATGTGCCAGAGTCTGCCAATGGATTCTACAGAGTGGACGCTGGGAATTCGGCAATGGCGTAATGTACATGGAAAATGTTTTGTTTCATGCAGGCCTGTTATAAGAATAGCACGGGCACCAGTTCCGTCACAGAATCGTATTGCATAAGTACAAGGGAAAGTGATAAAGATGCAATTATCACCTCGAAATAATAGTGTTACGTTTTTTTTCATATCTGCTGTCCTTGTACACAATGAAATCACTGCGCCGCAGTTCCATGACACGCTGCTACATACGCCAAAACAAAATGGCACAAACAGTTGATAAAGTGAAGTATCGTGCGGCAGTTTGTTTCCGGCAGCACTGGAAATGTTGCAGCTGTGGTAGGCCAATCTATGTGATTTATTTTGCCGTCTGGACTGACCTGATTCAGCGGCGTGCTGCGATACTGTGGCCCAGGAATGGAGAAACGTACCAGCAAACAAACAAAAAATTGATTTCGCAACTAAATTCTTTTCGAAGTCAAAGTTAAAACTTCATGAACACCCTTCGAAATGCATTGCAGAAATATCTGAAAGCTAAATTTCATATTTTGCTTCTGTTATTTCGTGTTTTCGTCGTTTGTATTCCTTTCGTATTTCTAATCTGACAGTAGTTTTCTCTCTCCTCCCCAAGGGCGACCATACCCGAGGGGAAGGGCCGCCCCCTAGCACTCAAGGAAAGGAAAAAATACAGTGTAGTCAGGTGTTTTTCCTTTAAAGTTACTATTGCGCAGGTTTTTAGCTGAGTCGCAAATGGAACTTTCTTATGGCTACTTACAAATCATCATTCGTCTTCCAAAATATTGAAAATTCTCCATACCCCACGGTCGAGCCCCCCCCCCCCCCCCCCCCCCCCCGACAAACTATTGATGGGGTGCCCTTGCCCCTCCCCCTCCACTTTCTCAATTTTATTTTTTACATTACTCTGCCATATCGATCCAACAAGGAACTGCAGTGTTCGAAGATGACGCATCATGTTCACATTACAAAGTTCAAAGTTACAAAAATGGTTCAAATGGCTCTGAGCACTATGGGACTTAACTTCTGAGGTCATCAGTCCCCTAGAACTTAGAACTACTTAAACCTAACTAACCTAAGAACATCACACACATCCATACCCGAGGCAGGATTCGAATCTGCGACCCTAGCGGTCACGCGGTTCCAGACTGTAGCGCCTAGAACCGCACGGCCACTCCGGCCGGCTCAAAGTTATAATTAGTGACGTCTAAGTTTGATTAAAAGTTCAGTGGTTATACTGGCTGAATATGTTCATGTTCTACACTCTACAGGTCCGTCAGTTAAAAGTTTTTTATCATTTCTGTTAAACTCTTTTGCTAGTTAAATAAACCTGTGACTATTTCTATCACACTTTCTTTTTGCATATAACGTAATCTGACGTAAGTCCCATGCGCTTAAGTTGTACCCGGGTACGAGCCAGAACAGAATTTTAATATTCTCTTTTGTAAACAAACCACAATTTCCCAGAATGCTACCAATCAATCGTAACCTGCCACTGCTTTATTTCCAGTTTAGCCTATATGATCATTTCACTTCACATGTCTACAGCCGGCTGCGGTGGCCGTGCGGTTCTAGGCGCTTCAGTCCGGAACCGCGAGACTGCTACGGTCGCAGGTTCGAATCCTGCCTCGGGCATGGATGTGTGTGATGTCTTTAGGTTGGTTAGGTTTAAGTAGTTCTACGTTCTAAGGAACTTATGACCTCAGATGTTAAGTCCATAGTGCTCAGAGACATCTGAACCATGTCTACACACCGTTACTCCTAAATATTTGTATGAGATGACAATCCAGTTGTGGCTCGTTAATCCCGTTAATCTGAAAGTCAGAGGGTTCCACGTTTTTAGGTTTCGTGATGTGCACAACCATAAATTTCGTTACATTAAGGGCAAGGTTTCTTTTTTTTTTTTCCTTCATCTATCTTCGTGTATACCGTAACGCGCAGCACACAGGATAGTGTGTCAGACCCGGATCAATTATGGCCCGTGCATCACCCAGCCTAACTGTGGTTTTTTGGCCGTTTCCCACGCTCCTTTACGCAAATCCTGGGCTGGCCCCCACTTTTTCACCTCAGAAACTCCCATACACAAACAGTTAAAGTACGATCACACACATGCAACAAAGTTTACATAATTTACAGATAGGTGGTGCATCCCGTATGCGACCAAACAATTTATCAAACTTTACTAGATTTGTCAAATATTTGAGCAGTTTCGGCGCCGTTTGAAGTAATTGACAAACATAGCGCGTGTTTGACGTGCTTGAGGGAAATGTTGATTAACGGCATGTTTGACAAGGTGGCGTGGGTTGTATGTGTCGGTGTTTCGCCGTTCATGTTTAGCGAAACAAAGTTTTGTTACAATTTATATCGCTATGCCATGAGTTTGCATACCTACGGAAATTACGATAAAGGATGAAAACAAAAGAGCACTCACCGTTACCAAAATGGTCGAGGTGTTGCTTCTTTCCCAGACATATATTACGCAGAAAGAGTTTAAGAAGAGAATCAATATTTTACGCCCAACAAATAAGCGGGAGTGCAATAAAACAAAAAAACAAAAAAGAAATCTTAGTTCTCCCGGTTTCTTCCACGAATGATGTACCCCTATCTATTTAAATGAACTATCATTAGAGGACAAAGTTGAAGAGAATAAATTTTTGCATACTTGTTTCTCCTTTTGTCATGTTAGGGCGAAGTAAGTCAGTTATTATAGGTCTGACTGTTTTCTCGCAGAAAGATGATGCAACCATCAGGTTCTGAGCGAAATATTTCCTTTAGCAATTTTTCATGGGTACATTTCCTTCTCAGTTTCAACCATTCCCTGGCCAGCGTCTTGTTTTCTTTTTCTTCTTTATACACTTTGCTAAAGTCAGAAAGAAACGCTATGTCTGCACTGATAGCCATTCCCAGTACTGACAAAACACTTTCCGAGATTGTGGTAGCTGCTACAAAAGTGAGGTTACATTGACAAACTAGCTGATACGTGTAGAGGCTTGTCTGACAAACCCGTTGACAGCCTTTAGGTAACTAACGGCTGCGACACAAACGGCATCCGGCCGCAAAGTTAAATGAAAATGCGGACAACCTTGCAGGTAGTGCAAAATAAATTTGCAGAAAGTTTTGCACAGTGGAGCCCAAACTACACGGGGTATATGCTAACGAAAAAAAACTGTTTTCAGTAATGACTGGTTAGAATTTTTTCATAGAAAAAGCCTGAGATTACAACAAACACTATCCGCTGAGTCGGACTGCGGAGAAAAGAAATTTATGATACAACTCGAGTAAAAGAAGGGATCGGTTGACAGCACTCGTACTGATGCACAAAGAAATGTGGGAAGTATAAAAATTATACAGCGAGACCAAGGCTTGCCTACCGCAAGCACGTTGGAATGGATGTAGGTTGCGGTAGTTAATCAGATATATGAGCCTTTCGCAGGATGGACTGGCATAAATATTCCACAACAATAACAACAACAAGCCTGTATTAACGAATGATACGGAAGTTTCACCATCTTCCGTTATTGCCTTAACCCACAGCCGGTTTGGGTGGCCGAGCGGTTCTAGGCGCTACAGTCTGGAACCGCGCTACCGCTACGGTCGCTGGTTCGAATCCTGCCTCGGACATGGATGTGTGTGGTGTCCTTAGGTGAGTTAGGTTTAAGTAGTTCTAAGTTCTAGGGGACTGATACCTCAGAAGTTAAGTCCCATAGTGCTCAGAGCCATTTGAACCTTAACCCACAGTGAGTTCACGCAAAATCTCGAAGCGGTGCTTTTCAATCAGTGAAGGTCCTGCAACTCCTACGTAGAGCAAGACGACCTCTAGGGACTTCCGCCACTGCACTCTGTTCTGTGCCGTGCCCTTGATCTCTTGCCAAGCCTTTCCACCTTGCTTGATCCTTTCTGCTGCTTGTTGCTCTCATATGCGTGCTTTGGGCTAGCTCCCTGTGCAGCATTGCGGATGTCTCATTTTAGAAACTGTCCCATATTATTTTCTTCGCGACTTACAGCTTACCCGCTCCACATACACTTCCGCGATGCACAGGTTTACGTGATTTGGTTGGAGATAACTTGTGTCCATCATATAGTAAAGTGTCTCATAACCAGCCGTTGTTCAGTGTCTACAGCCTATTAGTTTCCAGTTTAATCGACCCGCCATCTTAGAGTAAAACGTTTTGAATTAAATATGCACACTTTCGTGTTGCTGTGCAGCATTCATAAACTCGATACTACAGGATCTCCGGGCTAGAGGTATACAAAAAACGAATCCTTATAACAAAAGAACACGACATTTTATGTTGTTGGGTTGCGACGCAATCGACAGACGCTCTTGAAGATGTGACCCTCACAGTTTCATGAACTGCACTGAGTCGCATGGCGCATGCGCACCAGTAACAGGTCACATCCACTTCGACAAGTTGGAGAACTATGCACTTCTGCAGATGCATCCTGACGTCATTTTCCAGCAGAATGGTGCCCCCCTCCCCACTATCATGGAGATGTTACCACATTTTTCCATGAGACGTTTCCTGAACGTTGTATCGGAAGGCGAAGAGTCCCCATTGCTTGGCCCCTCTGTGTCCCGATCTGACTCCGTTGGATTTCGGTGCATAAGGATTTATCGAGAACATTGTTTACAAAACAACGGTTCGAGATGTGGATTTGAGACAACGCACCTAGGCCGCAGTAGAGGCCGTAACACTGTCATGGTTCAAATGGCTCTAAGCACTATGGGACTGAACATCTGAGGACATCAGTCCCGTAGACTTAGAACTACTTAAACCTAACTAACCTAAGGACATGACACACATACATACCCGAGGCAGGATTCGAATCTGCGACCGTAGCAGCCGCACCTGTGATTCTTACGAACACGTGGCGAAAAGTGGAACACCGTTTCGATTTCTGTCGACCTACAAACGGTGTCATCTTTGAACTGTACCAAAATGCATAAAAATGTTTGAGCTCTTGTGTACAACGTTGGACAAATCAACTTATAAAACTTAATAGGTACTGAAATATGAACAAATGTTTTTGTATGTCTCTAGCCCAAACACCCTGCCTTTGTAGCTCTGTTAACGTTATCCTAGTTTTGTTTATCATATTCTTGACGCACTTTACGTTCTCCCGTCACTGGCAACAATAAAATGCAGCCATTAATTTCTATTTTCCTGTTAATCTACAAAAACTAATCTGCACTACTAGCCAGTAAATCTCCCTGAAGACAGTCGGTATAATAATAAGAAAGTTAACTTTTTTTTCACTTTCGACAAGACAAAAGAAATAATGTAAACGTTTAAAGTCCTGCCGACGATGAAGTCAATCCAGAGCACAACCTCGGATTTGGAAAGAGTGCTGTTGTTTTTATGTTCTTCGTAACGAAGACTCCACGCTAGTCTGTCCTGTGCAAGCCTCTTCATGTCTGCATATCTGATGCAGCCTACATACATGTGAACCTGCTTGCTGTATTCAAGTCTTCGTTTCCCTCAACAAATTTTACCCTTCACGCTTTCTTACTTTGTTAAGCTGACCATTCCTTGATGCTCCAAAACGCGTCCTGTTAACCGATTACTTCTTTCTGACACGTCGTGCAAGAAATTTCTTTTCTCCCCAACTCGATTTAGTCTGTCCTTCCTCATTTACACGATCTACTCACCTAACCTTCCGGATTGTTCTGTAGCACCACTTTTCAAAAGCTTCTATTCTCTTCTCGTCTAAACTGCTTATCGTCCACGTTCCGCTTCCGAACAAGGCCATACTTCAGACAAATACGTTCAAAAAGACTTCCGAACCCGTAAATATATGTATCAAGCTGACAAATTTCTCGTTTTCAGAAGACTTTTCTTGCTATTTTCGGTATGCATTTTATATCTTCTCTACTTCCGCTATTATCTGTTAATTTCCTCCCCAAATAGCAAAACCCATCTTCTACTTTTAGTGTCTTATTATCTAATTTCCTCAGCAACGCCTGATTCGGTTAGATTAGCTTCCAATACCCTTGTTTTACTTTTGTTGGTGTCCGTCTTATAACTTCTCTTCAGCATACTTCCCAATTTGTTCAAATGCTCTTCCAAATCCGTTGCATCTCTGCCAGAATTACAGTGTCGCCTGCAAGCCTTAAAGGTTCTTTTCTTCTCTTTCGATTTTAATTTTTTCATTTTTCTCCTTGATTTCCGTTACTGCTTGCTCTATGTACAGATTGGATAATTGGATAATACGGGGGATACGCTACATCTACAATATTTTCTCAATCGCTTGACTTTTGATTCCCTTTCACATTCTTTCACCATAATTGAAGCCTCGTGCTTGTACAAGCCGTAGATGACTTTTCTCAGGAAAAGTCTTTTGCCACAAGTGACGAGAGTCATGGGTTAGCGATATTCACATTTACAGACGGCAGCAGCATCGCGAACACAAGGTACTGTATAAAACGGCTGTGGTTGGCGGAGCTGTAATTTGCAATTAGAACATTCATGTGAAACAGTTTCCGAAGTCATTATGGCCGCAAACAGACTTTGAAGACGGAATTATAGTTGGAGCTAGACACATGAGACATTCCGTTTCGGAAAGATCCACAGTGTCAAGAGTTTGACGACAATACAAAAATTTCCGGCATTACCTCTCACCGCGCACAACGCTGTGGCCGACCGCCTTCACGTAACGACCACGAGTATCGGCTTTTGCGTACTGTTGTCAGTGCTAACAGACAAGCAGCACTGCGTGAAATAACTACGGAAATCAATGTGGGACGTACAGCGAACGTATCCGTAAGGACAGTGCGGCGAAATGAGCTATGGCAGCAGAAGATCGACGGAAGTGCCAATGCTAACAGATGCGCCTATAACTTTTGGGAACCAGAAGTGAAATGGTGCAGCTCCAATTTTTAATATTAGTCTACATCTAATTATTATTATTGATGCCTGCAACGCCTTTCCTGTGCTCGCCACCATATCGGTTGGACACGAGACGACTGCAAAACCGTGACCTGTTCAGATGAGTCCCGATTTCGGTCGGTAAGAGCTGATGGTAGGATTCGAGTGTGGCGCAGATCCCATGACGCCTGGGCCCAAAGTGTCAGCCGGCCGGGGTGGCCGAGCGGTTCTAGGCGCTACAGTCTGGAACTGCGCGACCGCTAAGGTCGCAGGTTCGAATCCTGCCTCGGTCATCGATGTTTGTGACGTCCCTAGGTTAGTTAGGTTTAAGTAGTTCTAAGTTCTAGGGGACTGATGGCAACGCCGTGAGGCTAGGGCCTCCCGTCTGGTAGACCGTTCGCCTGGTGCAAGTCTTTCGAGTTGACGCCACTTTGGCGACTTGCGTGTCAATGTTGATGAAAATGACGATGATAAGGACAACACAACACCCAGTCCCTGAGCGGAGAAAATCTCCGACCCAGCCGGGAATCGAACCCGGGCCGTTAGGAATTACATTCCGTCGCGCTGACCACTCAGCTATCAGGGGCGGACTAGGGGACTGATGACCTCAGTTAAGTCCCATAGTGCTCAGAGCCATTTGAACCATTTGACCCAAGTTGTCAGCAAGGCACTGTGCGAGCTGGTGGTGGCTCCATAATGGCGTGGGCTTTGTTTACATGGAGTGGATTGCATCCTGGTTATGTTCGGTTACTTGTAGACCATTTGCAGCCATTCATGGACTTCATGTTGCGAAACAACAATGGATTTTTTAAGGTCGACAATGTGTCATATCACGGGGCCACAACTGTTCGCCATTGATCTGGAGAACTTTCTGGACAATTCGAGCGAATGATTTGGCCACCCACTTAGCCCGACATGAACCCCATCGAACATTTAAGGGACATATTCGAGAGGTCTGTTGGTGCATATATCCTGCACCGGCAACACGTTCCCAATTATGGACGGCTATAGAGGCAACATGACTCAATTTTTCTGTAGGGGAGTTGCAACGACTTGTCGAGTCCATGCCACGTCGAGTTGTTCACTACTTCGGACAAAAGGAAGTCCGATACCCCAAAAGTTACCCCAAAACTTTTGTAACCCTCAATATGTATGGAAACTACGAAAGACGTACGTCTGGATGGCTAAATGTTGATTTGAGTCCCGATCATTCCCATTAGGAGTCCAGTGCCTACAACCTCTACGCCATACCAATCAGTATTTCTTCCGAATTCAAGAATAGAAAATTTCTTCTACCACCAGCATTTGAAATAGTTGCTGGGTTCTCTGCCATCATCTGTGTCTTGCTTTTAGGTCATAATATTCAGAGCAGTATATTTCTTCTGTGACAGAGTGCTGTCGTCAATATCAGCGTCTAGCAGAAACGGACCACCACTACAGTCGACGGCATCAGCCTATCTGAAGTGGAACGCTTACACGTCTGCGGCGGACGGTTACTTCAAAGAAGTTCCAGCAACTGCGCGGATTTATCTGCCGAATGTAAACTGCCAAGCCCATGGACTGATACGAACGTATAACTGTTCTTCCCAGTTAACTGCGTCGCGCTGTTCAGACTTCGGTATCTTTTCCGTGGCCCACGATACGATGAAAGCGAGAAGACGTAATTTTTATTTTTCTTATTATTATAAAAAATCGTAAATGCCTTTTTTTTACTGTGATAAGAATTTCATTTGACTTGAATCTCCGGTCTGGGTAGTTTATGTCGCTTTAGAGTTCTAAAGAAAGAGTTCCGTTTGAGGTTTATGAATGGAGAACATAACCCTCGAAACTCTGAATCTCAAGAACGAGAGAATAAGGGCGATGTGAAATCACCTTCTAGTCAAACACCTGAGAGTACTTGCTATCGTAGAGTTTATCTTGCTACAGAAGAATGCTGAAGATTAGATGGGTAGATCACATAACCAATGAGGAGGTATTGAATAGAATCGGAGAAGAGGAGCTTGTGGCACAACTTGACTAGAAGAAGGGATTGGTTGGTAGGACATGTTCTGAGACATCGAGGGATCACCAATTTAGTATTGGAGGGCAGCGTGGAGTGTAAAAATTGTAGAGGGAGACCAAGAGATGAATACATTAAGCAGATTCAGAAGTATGTAGGCTGCAGTAGGTACTGGGAGATGAAGAAGCTTGCACAGGATAGAGTAGCATGGAGAGCTGCATCAAACCAGTCTCAGGACTGAAGACCACAACAACAACAATGACATGAACTGTGTGAACAAGGGTCCTTGTCTCGGAACACAGCATCGCCATTGGGGAACAAACATTGTACTACGAGATGGACCTATTAGCCAGAATGGTCATTTAATCTTTGACTGTAATGCGACCTTGCAAAAGAAACCATGGGGCCCATGAAATACCACGATATGGCTGCCCAAATAATCACCGACCCCACACCAAGTTCGTTTAATGACTTCCGCACCACGACTTAAGGGCATTTGCATCACTGGTGACTGGTTTTGTAGTTCCATCTCGCCCTGCATTTCCCTCCTTATGAATAACCCTTGGTGTTTTTTTGGTGCTGACAGGGAACATGAGTGCGACATTTAGTTACGCAGTGCCTCTTCGTTTTGGTCACAATTCTCTTCAATGGCCATCTGTCACGATCACTCAACACACATTTTAGTCCGCATTGTGACTTAGCAGATGGTGTTTTTCCGCTTCCTCGTTAAGCGTCTAAGTCTGAGATACGGTGCCTCTTGAAACACCATGGGTTACGGAAGCACCAACTATTCGAGCACAAAGAATCTGCCAACTTTCGAATTCACTGAGCACCGACATAGTGGACTCACACCTACACAGAACATTGTTATGACCACGCCTGACACTTGCAATGTTTTGAAGACATATCAGGGCCGCCCGGGGTGGCCGAGCGGTCCTAGGCGCTTCAGTCCGGAACCGCGCTTCTGCTTCGGTCGCAAGTTCGAATCCTGCCTCGGGCGTGGATGTGTGTGATGTCCTTAGGTTAGTTAGGTTTAAGTAGTTCTAAGTTCTAGGGGACTGATGACCTCAGATGTTAAGTCCCATAGTGCTCAGAGCCATTTGAACCATTTGAGGACATTGCACAAGTGCCGTTAGTGGTCAAATACAACGCAAACTGCAGGCTTGCCTAGCATCTGCATTTATATTCAAGAATGCAAATTTCCTCTTTAATAACGAATCACAATCAGACCATAACATTAATTATATGAAGATGGTATCTTGCATGTACCTCTCTTAGAATAAATTGATAATTAAGACCCTACATCAACCGGGACAGTTGAAAATGTGTGCCCCGACCGGGACTCGAACCTGAGATCTCCTACTTACATGGCAGACACTCTATCCGCAGGATCTCCTACTTACATGGCACCGAGGGCACAGAGGGTAGTGCGACTGCAGCGATTTATCCCTTGTACGCTCCCTGTGAGACCTACATTCCTAACCTGATGTCCACAGACTACATTCGTAGTGTCCCTGCCCATTACCATCACATTCACAAGATGGATTATCTCAAACTAGGATTCGGTGAGGATAGAGAATGATCCAGGATTAAATCTCATGCGAGTAAAAGAACTTACAATTTTTTTATTTGCGTTAACTGTGTGGAACCAGGGCTTCAAGGGAATGTTTCGCCGCATTTGTAAATAGTATTTCCTTTCAGTGCTTATCGATGATTGACATTCGTCTTCCTACTGGAGTTTTCAGGTTTGATGGCGATAATAAGACGTTTTTCACAGTGCCTATTAAACGGGAATACACAGCGCCACTTGGCAGTTGCTGATGAACAGTGAATTTTGGTAGCCTGGGTAATGAAGTGCGACTTTTCGATTCGTATCTAAACTGAAGATGACGACTGAAGAAAGATATATTTGCTGACAAAAATTACCCTTCCAGTTTTCTTTGCTTGGCAATCAGTTTGGTCAGCAATTAACGTCAAAGATTTTTGTTTATAAGAACAACCTCTGAAAACCGGCTGTGACCCGAACAGGCAAGCATGCGCGGACCTCGGGACAACCGGCCGCTGTGGCCGAGCGCTTCAGTCCGGAACCGCGCTGCTGCTACGGTCGCGGGTTCGAATCCTGCCTCGGGCATGAATGTGTACGGTGTCCCTAGGTTAGTTACGTTTAAGTAGTTCTAAGTCTAGGGGACTGAAATGAAATGAAATGATCGTATGGCATTGTTGGCCGGGAAAGTTCGGCCGCCGTATTGAAAGTCCTTTTTAGTTGATGCCACTTCGGCGACTTGCGATTCAATGATGATGAAGAACACACAACACCCAGTCATCTCGAGGCAGAGAAAAATCCCTGACCCCGCCGGGAATCGAACCCGGTACCCCGTGCGCGGGAAGCGAGAACGCTACCGCAAGACCACAAACTGCGGACTTCAGGGGGACTGATAACCTCAGATGTTAAGTCCCACAGTGCTAAGAGCCATTTGAACCATTTGAACCTCGGGACATGCAGCCGAGTGGGAGACCATGAGCAAGTATGAAGTTTCTCAACATCTTTCTCAATCTCTTTCACCTGCTTCAGTAGCGAAATCTTTCACACAGTTGACGACCAAAGCGCTTTATTTACGGCAATGGTCGTCAAACGTTTTTTTCTCAAGAGCTAGTGCTGACGCTATGGGGTGGCGCCTCGGGCGCATTATGTCGATCGTGTCATTAATTGGTAACCTACATAAATTAGTATGTGGTGAACCCACAGTAAACTAGCTATGGTAAGGTCGCGCTTTGTTGACAGTTGGCCACCATGAAATGATCGTTAAATGTTGGCACCATTCGAAACACTTCGTGTCGACTGTTATCTGTTTCAGATTGCTGTCAACATTAGTTACCTGAGGTTGTGATATTGTGATTGGCTGACGAAGCGTTGTTCTGTTGCCTTGGTGAGCATATGATTAATTGATTAATAACAATATTTGTACTTATATTCAAATGCATTCTGCGATAAGAGACACTATCCCAAATGTTCAATAAATGTTCAGAATGTCATTTTTCTTCTACTCATTGCGTTGTATTACAACAGCTTTATTTTAATTTAACATTTGTTGAATCTAATAAGCACCACATTTGAAGAGGACCGTCTCTATAACGTGCATTCCGGAATCCAAGAAATTTCCGTGTCAAAATTTGTACCAAGCAGGTGATCGGTACGAGTCGCGGATGTCCGCGAGTTGTCAGTACTGGAAGATAAACAACAAAACATTCCCCTTCTCACATCCCACGTTTTAAAATATGGCTGCCTGGAAGTACTTTTGTTACTGAGCAAGAAAACTGCACTCTTCATATGATCTAAACGTTGTTAACATTTTTAGATTCGGCTGTCACTTTCCAGATGCATATTACTATAAAATACGGGTGAAGACCACAGTACGCGCGAATATTTGATTTGGGTCACATCCAGCCCGCGGGCCTCAGTCTGAGGACCATTAGTTTAGATAACTCAAATGGTTCAAATGGCTCTGAGCACTATGGGACTTAACTTCCGAGGTCATCAGTCCCCTAGCACTTAAAACTACTTAAACCTAACTAACCTAAGGACATTACACACATCCATGCCCGAGGCAGGATTCGAACCTGCGACCGTAGCGGTCGCGCGGTTCCAGACTGTAGCGCCTAGCACCGCTCGGCCATCCCAGTCTGATATGAGATAACTCCGAGAAATCTTTGTAGTATCAATATTTTACGTATGACGCAGTTCTGTTTTTCCACCATGTTTTTTGTGAGCTACAGGAAAACAGCGATACGAGGGGCAGTGAAAGTTTTGACAAAAATAAGCTGTGTGAATTTTTTGTTTCTCTGCAGGTACATATCTGCAGTTCTCAATGACACTGAAATCCAGGGCCGTAGTACCGCAGCCCGCCGCTAGAGAAGCAAAACAATATGGCGCAGTACAGTGATTGTAGATGGACTGCACCAACTTATTTTGGCTCCTCTGGTTGCTTGTTACGGTACTGTGGAGCGGGATTTCAATGTAAACGAGGACTGCAGATATGTACCTGCAAATAAACGAAATAATACTTACGTAATTTTTTTCGAAGTGATAATTTTAACTGTCGACTACACCTAGTACTCATAGTTCTGTACATTTTGGTTAGCATGAAAGAGGTAAATACCTTTCCGATTCCTGTCATTATCTGCTTGTCGTTCGATTATATGTACATAGTGTGAAGTTACCCTATAGGGGGTGAATCATCTAAATCTTGAATCGCAAATATTGCGGAAACGGAAAGTGATATTGATGTGCGTTTCCACAGAGTGGATTGTATTGGCTAACAATACGAGCCCGTGACCACCAAAGATTGCAATAATACTTAGAAAGTTTATTGTTTGTGCAAATATACATCTTTTAAATGGAACAATGCCTATTGACATTAATAAAATAAACTAGAAATCAGTGGTGTTCGTTGTAGGAATCTAGTGTAAATCGTTTACGAGATATCGTATTGCGCAAAGTTCCACGATGACATTTGTTTGTGCCATTCAGCCTGCGTAGTTGCTAGGTAATATGTTGTTATGTTTCCTTACAGTGTGCTTGTGTACTCCTCGAGTGTAATGCGAATTGCTAGTCAGTTGCCCGCATCTCGTGGTCGTGCGGTAGCGTTCTCGCTTCCCACGCCCGGGTTCCCGGGGATCGATTCCCGGCGGGGTCAGGGATTTTCTCTGCCTCGTGATGGCTGGGTGTTGTGTGCTGTCTTTAGGTTAGTTAGGTTTAAGTAGTTCTACGTTCTAGGGGACTTATGACCACAGCAGTTGAGTCCCATAGTGCTCAGAGCCATTTGAACCATTTTTTGCTAGTCAGTTAGGGTGTGACAGTCGAAGTAGTAGGTCGTGGGTAGACGATGGGATTTACCAATGCAAAAAAGCCGACATGTTCATTGTGTGTGGAGAGTGTACGAAGATCTCTCACCTAATTACGTAAAAGTGGTAGTGTAACACCTAGACAACCTAACAGAAGGAAACAAGTGACGACAGAAGAGGGAAATTAACGTCCTTGCTGCTCTTATAGTTGGTCCGCACGTTAGCTCCAGCGTAATCGCACGAGGATGTGGCAAGTCAGGCAAGTGTCCTACGCGTTCTCCATAGCCATAGGTTCCATCCCTGTCACATCTCTCTCCATAAAGAGCTACTAGGAAACGATTATGAGAATCGTGTTAACTTCTATACGCGGGCATTAGGACTGTACACTCCAGATGCATCATGTATCTCGTTTACTGATAAAGGCACATTTACCAATCGCGGCCAGGTAAACCGCCTAAACGTGCACCACTGGTCTGCTGACAATCCTCGTTGGTTCCGTCAGGTGGAACGTCAGCGACTATGGAATGTAAACGTTTGATGTGGGGATAGTGAAACATCAGCCCATAGCCCCGCTTTTGATAGAATACTGAACGCGCGTAAGTATAGCAGACTGCTAGCAGACCATTTTCCACGGATGCTACAAGACGCTCCTCTGCAGACTAGGTGGAACCTGTTGAATCAACATAATAGCTGTCCAGCCCATAATGTACGAATTACTACAGCATGTGTTCACGAACTGCTTCCAAATCGTTGGATTGGATGCAGAGGACCTGTACCTTGGCCGGCCTGTTCCCGGGTTTGACTCCTGTAGAATATTTCCTGGGGGGGATATCTGAAAGCCTCTGCCTACAATGACATACCAATTACACCCGATGATATGCAACGACGTATTACTACAGACTGCTCAGACATCTCTGCCGAAATGCTGTCATGTGCTCAGCAGTCGTTCCATACCAGACAGGAAGCGTGTACTGCCGCTGTCGGTGGTCATTTTGAACTCAACTTGTGATGGTCAGTTGTGCCATTACCGGCCAGAATCCACGTAAGTGGTGTACGCACTCGTGTTGTTCTTTAGTGTGTGCTATCACAGGTACTGTACGTGTCGGTGTAGAGACTTTCGAAAATACGGTATCTCGTAAGCAACTCTCACTAGAATTCTGCAACAAAGATGACTGACATTCTGACTGACCCAACCTTTAGTCTGTTAATGTCAAAAAGCGCTGTTCCATTTAAAAAAGTGAAAGTTTGCACAAAAATACAATTTCTATGTAGTATTATAATCTGCTTATTGGCTAACAATACGAGCCACCGACTACCAATCCATTCTGTGAAAACCGCGCGTCAACAGCTCTTTCCATTTCCCTAATATTGGTGGTGCAAGTTTTTGGCGATTCACTCTGTTATTTAACAATCTGTTCATCGGGACTGAGCAACACCTTCTTGCAAGCCCATGACTAACAAAATTCCGAATATGAAGGAAAGCCCGTGATCAGGCCCTGAATACCACGTGGCAGTCGATCGACCGCCGAGTCATCCTCAGAATTCATAATTGGACGTGGTATGGAGCGGCATGGAGTCAGCACGCCGCACTCCCGGCCGTTGTCTACGCTTCGATCTTGGAGTCACTACCTCTCATTCAGGTAGCTCCTCGAGGCTGAGTGCATCCTGGTAGTCCTCCCACCAAGGAAAAAAATCCCTAGCACCACCGGGAATCGAATCCGGATCCCTCCCATGAGGGTGGGTCGCGTTGACCATTCGGCTACAGAGGCGGGCAATTCTGAATATAGCTTGGCTTGTCACCGTCCTGCTTCTGTCCTGATGTTACATTTAAGCTGTATCGTATAAATAATTAGGACATATAAAGAACAACAGCCTTCAGTCACAATCGTGATTTTATTTCACTGAGCGATGCATTTCGAGCCGTGGGGCTCATCTTCAGGTACTTTGACAGTCTACATCAATTTTTTTCAGATGTAGGTTAATGGTGGTCCTATAACTGAAAACAAAAAACTTTATCTAGACTGTCAAAGCAACTGAAGATAAGTCCCCAAGGCTTGAAATGCATAGCGTATTGAAATAAAACACGATTGTGACTGAAGGCGGTTGTTCTTTATTTTTTCGAAAGTAATACAGTCACGTAAGGAACAGTGACAACAATGGATAAAATTAACCAGGATATATAATTTCATTTCGGAGTTGACATATGCGGAAATGACTAGTAGGGGCTTGCAGAGTATGTATTTAGATGTAGATGTGCACTGCAAGAGAGAACTGTTGCATCGACAGAAATAGCGCGCATGTTGTACAGCAAGGTCAATGTATGGCCCGACTCGTGAAAAGAAACAGATCAGCTACTCTTGTAGAAATAGCTAGTGACTGTGCTTCCGGCACGCCTCTTTCCCTTCAGAACCTGTTTTACAACAGTACAGTGTGGGATTTCATTCTCGGAACCCTCTGCGATGCGCTGTACTAGCCGCCATATACTGCCTTTCCTGAATGCAGTGGTGTACTGGAACATCGTGATTATGGGCTAGTGCAGTGAGCCATAGTGGCGTGCTCAGATATTCATAGTTCATTGTAACTAACGACTGTAGGCAACAGTTCGTATGGGGCAAACGTTGAAGACTGTACGATGCCCAAAACATACTGAAAAGTGGCAACTGCAGTGGACATCGATTTTAGACCCGGACTGGTCTCCGGGAAATTTTAAGAACAGTACTGCATATCTTCCCACTAGAGTAGTTCTTGCGAGAGCGATATTGTACAGAGATAACGTTCAAATTATCCGGAACGCAACTTCATTTTCACGAGCGATAACGTCAGTCCGAACACTACTGCCTATGGAAATGAAATGTTAGTGTTTAAAGTCCCACTGACGACAAGATCATTAGAAACGCGTTTCAATAGAGAGTAAAATAATCAGACGAGTGGAGTACTTGAGTCCTAAAGATTCTGCCTCCGTAGCTGAATGGTGCCGGCACGGTAGCTCAGCGTGTTCGGTCAGAGAGCCGGTTGGCCTCTGTAATAACAAAACTGAGTGGAAGGATCAACCACCGAACTTGAACAGGATGTCTTGCGACGTCCGCAACGACCAAACACAACTGGATCGAGATGCTAATTGAGGAACTACTTGGCCGAGTACTAGCGGCGCCTGGTCACGAAAACATTCGCATGCAATGATGCCAATGACGCCATTGGCGGAGGATGACACGGCAGTCGGTCGGTACCGATGGACCCGCCACAACCTGTGCACGGAGTTGACGTTTACGTTGATCCCACAGAGCTCTCCGGAGAAGCGTTGGGCCGAGAATTCCACCACTTCTGACTTCGCGGCCTGGAAATCCTATTAAGGGTGAGCACTGCACCAACATTGGAGGCAGAATTGACCAACTCCTTGGAAAGTGTCCCAAACAGACGCAGATCGCGTTGAGCTGGACACTGCCGGAATACACTATGGTACGAAAGAAGATTAAGGTTTAACGTCCCGTCATTCTTATGGTGATTATAGATGGAACATATACTGTGATTATAGACGGTACACATACTCCGCAAGCCGCCGTACGTTGCGTGGTGGCCACTCGCAACCACAGCTAGGGATGAACTACTGTCTGTACACGTCCGTGTGAGCCATTTCCATATATTATCTTCGTGGACCTTACGCGGAATGTATGTTGGCGGCAGTAAAATCGTTCTGCAGTAGTTTCAAATGGCGCTTCTCTAAATTTTCTCAATAGCGTTTCTCGAAAAAAACGTTGCCCACCCTCCAGGGATTCCCATGTGAGCTCCCAAAGTATTTCCGTGATACTTGCGTCTTGTTCGAACCTACAGGTAATAAACCTAGCAACCCGCCTCTAAATTGCTTAGATGTCTTCCTTTAATCCGACTTGGTGCGGATCTCGAACACTCGAGCAGTACTCAAGAATGGGCCACACTACCGTCCTATATGCGGTCTCCTTTACAGATGAACTACACTTTCCCAAAGTTCTCCCAATAAACCAAAGTCGACCATTCGCCTCCCCTACCACAATCCTCACATGCTCGTTCCATTTCATATCGCTTTACAGTTATTTAAACGACGTGACTATGTCAAGAAGGACGCAGCTAATGCTGTATCCACACATTACAGGATAGCTTTTCCTGCCCTTCCACATCAACTTACATTGTTCTACGTTTAGAGGTAGTTGCCATTCATTCGACACCTTCCGGTACACCACAGCATCCCCAGCACAGAACATTGCCGTCCACCCTGTCTGTCAGATCATTTTTTTATGAAGAAAACAACAGCGGCGCGATCGCACTTCCCTGGAGCACTAATAACGATACTCTTATCTCTGATGAACACTCGCCATCGAGGACAGCAAACTGAATTCTATTACTGAAGAAGTCATCAAACCACTCACATACCTGGGAACTTATTCCATATGCTCGTACCTTCGTTAACAGTCTGCAGTTGGGCACAGTGTCAAATGTTTTGCGGAACTTTATAAATATGGAATTTGCCTGTTGCCCTCCAGCCATACTTCGCCGTATATCGTGGGCAAGCTGAGTTCCACACGAGGGATGATTTATAAAACCGCGCTGAACTCTGACGAGGGGAATATAAGAGAGGAGCCAGTCCTGGTGTTTCCATTAATCGATTCAGAAAAGCCACAGGTGACCTAAATCAGGATGCCCATCGAGGTTTGAACTCTAGTCCTCCAGAACGTGAGGCCACCGTCTTTCCCGCTGTGCTGAAAAGTGTAGTTGCTAAACAACAATGGTTGAGGAAAGAATCCGCAGGTAGTTGATAATTTGGGGTGCAACAGTTATAAAAGAGCATAGCTGGCGAGTGACATGAATGGACAACAGCATCAGATCAAGTTTAGGGTCGATGACAACTCAGATTCTAATCAAGTTTGCTGCGAACGACGCAGGGTCCAGTCGGGTTCTAGTTAAAGTGGTGATAATTTTGCTGTGACTAGCAACGTGAGCGGATCAGTCATATGTCGGTAGAAGTCGCTGGGCAACAGCATAATTCCTGTCCTGGCTGTTGCCGACCGGAGTGGCCTTAGCGGTTCTAGGCACTACGGTCTGGAACCGCGCGACCGTTACGGTCGCAGGTTCGAATCCTGCCTCGGGCATGGAGGTGTGTGATGTCCTTAGGTTAGTTAGGTTTAAGTAGTTCCAAATTCTAGGGGACTGATGACCTCAGAAGTTAAGTCCCACAGTGCTCAGAGCCATCTGAACCATTTTTTTGTCCTGGCTGTTCTTCCCAACCATTTGAGTTCAGTAATATTTGCTCTACGTATAGCTGCTGATTTTTGGTAATGAAACTATCAATAAAATTTGTTTTAATTTGCATACTTCTATTCATAAAGGCCATATGGAATAAATTCTGGAGCAATTACGCACAAAGACAGAAAGTATTCATTGCATGGAAACGACTGGAAGAATAATATCTTGATTCCATTCCTGAACATCATAGAGGGAAATGCTCAAAAAACCTAAACATTTCAACAACAGCTTCACTACTGTCATAAAGTTTACTGTGAAGAACCAGTCAAAATTTGAAAACAAGAGCAGTATTCATACATATAGCGCTTGGAACAAAAACAATCTATATTATCCCAATCTTAACCTTAGTCTTGTACAGAAAAGAGCAACGTCTGAAGCAATAAAAACATTTCGCCACTTCCATTATGAACCAACGGTGCTGATAGATAATGACAGTTGTAGAAAAAGAACTGAAATAATTTCTTCTTGACAACTCATTTTACTATATAGAGTAATTTCTGAATAGATATCATTATGCCATGGGTTACATGTATTTCATTTTAATGTAAATTAAGACTACAATAAAAATCCAAGTAAAAGGCGAGACTGTATCTTTTTCTTGTGAACTTACTGACGCGATCCAAATTTCACAGATATGATCCAAAGAATATGCAGACAAGAACTAAAACAGTAAATAAATCAGCAGTGTGGCGATAAACATCAGCAAAGTTTGATTGCTTGGTTATTTTCATTGTGGAAATGATTCTGACATAATTTGCGACTAGTACCATTCGCAAGCCCCATATAATAATCGGATCACTGATCAGCCCTCTCAGGTTAAGTGGAACACTTACAAAATAGCTCACTACTACCACCACACATGTGGAACGTTGAGAGCAGACTAATCTCAAACGAAATGTGGTAGACTGAAAGTGTGTGCTTGTCTTGGACCTATGCCTTTCGGGGGCAAGTGGTCTCTTACCGACTGCGCTATCCAGGCGCGACTTACGACCTGCCGTCAAAGCTCTACTTTCGCCAGTACCTCCCTCCTGCCTTAAATATTCAAATGTGACTGTTTACATGGCCCACCGCCATTGAGGACACAGTCAGCAGATTTGGCTTAGACTGTCACTGACCGGAGCAGAATTGTCTTCACTGAAGAGACCTGCTTCGAACTGAGCCCCGATGACCAGTGAAGGCATGTCTGGCGAAGTCCCGGACAACGGTAGGATACTAACCTGACTGTCGCTCGCCATGAGGCCCGACAACTACGAGTGATGGTCTGGGGTGCCACTTCATTTCATAGCTGGACCCCTTTCGTTATTATCCTCGGCACCCTTTCATCACAGCGGGACGTTGACGATATTCTGTGCCCCGTTTTGTTGCCCTTCACGGCAAGTCATCCTGGGCTTACACTTCAGCAAGATAATGCCCGCCCATACACCATGAGAATTTCTTCTTGCTTGCCAAATCCTATCTTTGGCAGCGAGGTCGCCGGATCTTTCCCCAATTGGGAACTTTTCGAGCATTATTGGCAGGACCCTCCAACCAGCACGGGATTTTGACGATCTAACGCACCAATTGGACAGAATCTGGCACGATATCCCTCACAAGGACATCCGACAATCCTATCAATAAATGCCATGCCGAATAACCGCTTGCATAAGGGCCAGAAGTCGACCAACGCGTTACTGACTTGTTCAATTTGTGAAGCTCTTTCTCCTGACTAATTCGTCCAGTTTTTATGAATTTGTAATAAATTTTTTGTCTGTACATGTAAATCACATCTACCGATTTTCGTCCCATTCGGATGAGAATCCTCATGAAGTGTAGTCCACTCACGAATCTGGTACATTAAGAAATCCTCAATCGACCGATTCTAGAGAACTGCTCGTCACTCTGGGACTCACACCAGATATGATCGATAGAGGAAAGAGAGACGATCTAAAGCATCGCGTCTTAGTCAGCGCCACAGCGTCATTGGGAGTCTCATAAAAATCCAGTGGCATACCTGCCAACTTTCAAAAACAGAAACCCAGAGGATTCAAAATCGTAAAAATTTATCGCGTGAATGCGTCGCAAGGTGTTCAAACATAGCGACAAAAGACTACACAGAAAAAAAAAAAATGGTTCAAATGGCTCTGAGCGCTATGGGACTTAACTTCATCAGTCCCCTAGAACTTACAACTACTTAAACCTAACTAACCTAAGGACATCATACACATCCATGCCCGAGGCAGGATTCGAACCTTGCACCGTAGCAGTCGCGCGGTTCCAGACTGTAGGGCCTAGAACCGCTCGGCCAGCCCGGCTAGCACTACACAGAAAGACATTACAAATAATGTTAACACATATAATGTAGGCTACATTTTAAGATCACTATTTTCGAACTTTGAAGCTATGTACTTACAAAAGTTACGTGCTGTCACTTAACGTTGGGAACAGTTCACACAGTACACAAAATGGCTCTGAACACTATGGGACTTAACATCTGTAGTCATCAGTCCCATAGACTTAGAACTACTTAAACCTAACTAACCTAAGGACATCACACACATCCCTGGCCGAGGCAAGATTCGACCCTGCGACCGTAGCGGTCGCGTGGTTCCAGACTGAAGCGCCTAGAACCGTTCGGCCACACCGGCCGGCCACAGTACACAAAAATGAGCTTTCCTGCACTTGATCTTGCAAGCGACAATACGAACGACACTGTCAAAACTACTAAACTGAACGTTTATTTACATTTACAAAATTTTCTCAAGTTCACAGAACACTGGCTATATTCCATCACAGGTTGCAGAGGAGAGATTAAGACGAGTAGCTTTCTTCGCTTTCTTCAGAAATTCTGACGGATAACTATTCATGTAACATGGATCGTGGCTTCTTGTATTCGAAATAGGAATGGATCCCAGAGTTTCATTCGACATCGAGAAACTAAACTAATTGCGATTCTTCTTCACCAAGCTGAACACCCGCTCACACTCGGCATTGCTGTGCGGTTAAGTCAGAACAGAACACATTAGCCTAGATAACCTACAGCACTTCGGAATATCATCAGCTCGTACTGAGGCGTTCAGAGTCGTTTTTCCCTCTTGCGATCCACGAGTGGTACAGAGGAGGGGAAATATGACTTTGGCGCGAATAGTGCCCTCCGCCACACACTGCTTGGTGACTAGCGGGGTATATATGTAGATGTAGATGTAGCTCCACGAATGCTCATTAAGCCATAGTCCATGAAACACTGATGATATCGTTTCTTAGTTGAACTCTTCACGAAAACACTAAATCGCACAAAAATTCGTCACACAATTGCAGGAATACTAGAACCACAGCAATCACGGCATAAAAACAAGATAAAGAAAGCTTTCCCGCTACCACGAGGTCTAAGCACAAAGGGTATGCAGCGATAATCTGTGAGTTGGGATTATCGAAAGAATGTTCGATCGACTTTTGCTGGTGGTGTTTCAAACACACAGAGTTAATTACAAAAGGGCAGTGATATTCCGCGAGAAGGGATTATCGGTAATATTATCGGTTGACTTTCGGTCGAATTTCAAACACTCGCATCTCAGAATAGCAGCTATTATTATCGAAAGTCAAAATTGAAATGCGAGGAATGCAGAGGATGGGAACAAGCCCGGGAATTGAAAATCCGGAAAAAAACGATGTTCATCTGGAAAACCAGAAGACTACCCCAAAATCCGGATATCTTCCGGGAAAACCGGAAAACTAGGCAGGTATACAGTGGCAAATGCTGTGTGAGAGGCGTTACTCATCAAAAAATAGCATAACACGTTGACCGCCGATGGCTACAGCAGGCGGGTTTGCCTGGTGGCAGTCAGAGTGTTAATATTTAATTTTCGATAGCGTGTATTCCTAGAACAGT
Organism: Schistocerca americana; assembly: GCF_021461395.2. Taxonomy (NCBI): domain Eukaryota; kingdom Metazoa; phylum Arthropoda; class Insecta; order Orthoptera; family Acrididae; genus Schistocerca; species Schistocerca americana. The sequence goes on along the minus strand of NC_060121.1, from coordinate 315,784,037 downwards.
CAACCAATACGTTCCTTCCTCCTTGCGGAAAGGCGATAAAGATAAAATTAGAGAGATTCCGTATCACACAGACGCCTACCAACAATCTTTTTCCTGCGCACCATTCGCGATTGGAAAAGGAAAGGGGAGAAGTGACAGTGGAACGAAAAGTACCTTGCGCCACGGACCGTAAAGTGGCTTGCGGCGTACAAATATTATGTAGATGTAGCAATGGATGTGAAAATCTCGCTAATTCTCAGCAACTGCCAAGCTCTCTGTGGATATCTATACATATGGCAGTCAGAAACAGTCTAAAAGCTTGTAAGGGTGTTGCAGGGGCGTTTGGGCAGAGAAATAAATGTTCAGAAAAAATTATATACGTTTCACCGTTTCCGAGTTATTTAGCATTGAAGTTAGCCAATCATGTCGTCGCGCGCGCAAATTCAAACACTTGGACGCACTAAAATGCGGTAATGCAAAGATATCTGTGGATCTGTAAGTTACCACTTTTTCAAATGCTCATTACCACTTTTCGGAAGTGATAAAGTTTAAGCTAGGTGAGCAAAAGCTACATTTGTTTGGTATGAGGAAACCAAACGAAGAACACGTTTGGCGATATTGTCTCTTGCAGGCTGGTTCGAATTGAGCGGACAGCAATCCTATTGGCTAAATTCAATGCCACTTAAATTGGAAACGACGCACCGTATCGAATTTTTTGACAATTATTTCTCAGCACAATCTACCCTACAACACTCCTGCAAGCTTTCCAGATTGTGTTTGACCACTCTGCATATACAGGGTGAGTCAGGCGGAAAGGTACATGCTATGAGGGGTGATACTAGTAGTGATTCTGAACAAAAAAACTTCTAATAAACATGTGCCCTTTTCCGAGTAAACCAATGAAAACAACTAAGGACGGGAAGCCTGTAGCGTCGTCCTTACTAACCGTGCCAGTACACAGTTCACTTGCGCATGGTGCATTTGTTTACCTCAAGTCTCAGTCAGACAGTGCTTGCCGTAGTGCACGGTACTACAGTGCTGTTACGTGAACAACGAATACAGTTTTGTGTAGTGAAAATGCCACGGATCTTCACACATGCAGAGTATGCTGACATGGTGTTTGTCTGTGGTTTGTCCAATGGGAATTCCAGAGCTGCTGTGCGAGAATACCAACAACGAGATCCGAACCGCAGAGTGCCAGATAGCAGGGTGTTCAGCAGGGTGTTTCACGGATTGTGTGAGCGTGGTACGCTTCCCCGCGTAAATGTTGTCTCTGAACGTCTCGTACTACGAACTCTTTATGAAACTGGGAACATTCTTCAAGTAGTGGAACGCAGCCCTACTACTAGCTTTAGAAGAATTGCTGCCCAACTTGGTATTCCACAAACACGAGTGATACGCACAGTACACGAGCACGGGCTGCATGCCTTTCATCGGCAGAGTGTACAGCATCTGCATGAAGGAGATGCTGCCGCCCGGCAAGAATTCTGTCAATGGATCATTGTCAATGAGCGATTAATTCCACGTATTCTGTTCACTGATGAGTCAACATTTACCCGCAACGGAACCAACAACACGCGCAACTCTCGCGTATGGGCAAATGAAAATGTGTACGCGACTGTGGAAACGAATTTTCAACGACGTTTCTCAGTCAACGTGTGGTGCAGTATTATTGATGACCAGCTAATCGGTCCAGTTGTTTTAGAGGACCGTTTTACTGGGACACGGTATCTTGTGTTTCTTCAAAATGTGTTCCCAGAATACGTGGAGGATATTACTTTGGCAACACGAGCTCGTGTGTACTTTCAGCATGACGGAGCTCCTACACATTCCTTACAGCCAGTGACACGGTATCTCAACACAACGTATCCTGGTCGTTGGATCGGTCGCTGTGGAATCATTGCTTGGCCGCAAAGGTCACCCGACTTACCCCATTGGACTGCTGTTTGTGGAGGTGAGTGAAGAGCGACGTCTACAAGCGCAGAGTGGACACAAGAGAGGAACTTTGCGCTCGTATTTGCCCAGGTAAAGGAATGCAAAACTGGGCTCCGATCGGCGACACAACACCTGTCTACAAGAGCAGCAACATGCACTGAAGTTGACGGTGGACTGTTTGAACATCTTCTGTGAGGAAGCGTACACAATTAAACAAACCATAAAGGTATCCTAATTTACCATCACCTGCACCTTTCTCGTTCCTAGCTGTTTTCATTGGTTCACCCGGAGACTGTTAAGAAAAGGGCATATGTTTACTATAAGCTTTTTGTTCAGAATCTCCAGTAGTATCACCCTTTCCTCCCGACTCACACTGTATACCGGATGGCTGATGTGTGGTATGTGCTGTCCTTGATTTACTCACCAGATTCATTCTTTGCCCCTTCATTTAGCGCAAATCTATTTTTACGGTTCATCTTTGCTCTTCATAGTTTTCTTCCGAAGCTACGAGCCCGAAAACTAGCTTTTAATGTACGTCTGAATCTTACGAGAGTGTTTTCCTACTTCGCCGGTGGAGTGGCCGCGCGGTTCTACGCGCTGCAGTCTGGAACCGCGAGACCGCTACGGTCGCAGGTTCGAATCCTGCCTCGGGCATGGATGTGTGTGATGTCCTTAGGTTAGTAAGGTTTAACTAGTTCTAAGTTCTAGGGGACTAATGACCTCAGAAGTTGAGTCCCATAGTGCTCAGAGCCATTTGAACCATTTTTTTCCTACTTCCGCCCTCGCAAGTGCTCCATTTCCCCCGTAAGTTTGACGTTTATCTGTATGGCTTTACACAAGGAGAAACCGTAAAACTACAAAGAAGTTTTGCGCAAGTTGTTGATGCTGTTTCTGATGGTGGTGGTGTGTGTGTGCTCTGTCGATGTACTCTACTCGGCGTGTGATCCTCCTGCACAGGCTAGTACAAACAACTCTGCTGACATTTACCGTTAGAGTGTGTGCCCGTGACATTTACGTAGTTTTATCTTGTCTCAGCGAACGGCATGAACTCCTGCGGAAGCTACTCCATGTTCCCTTTCCCTATACTGGTGAAACGTGTTTCGGGACTTGTAAAGATAACTGCAGTCTGCACAGGCCCACGTAAATGTAAATGTACATTGGGAGAAGTCGTGAAACCGTTCCCAAGTTCGCCCTGGCGTCTGCCCGCGACATACGGCTTCTCGGCGGGCTGCTAGTCCACGGAACTAACGCGTCAACTGCAGTGCTATTCTGGTGGGAAAACCGCCGGGTTTACTGCTGCTTGGGACGGCGGTTCCAATTCGCCGTCCCCTTTACGACCTCTGCGACGCCAGACGACTCTGGCGTTCTCCTCTTTGCCTCTCTCCCACCTTTCCACGTCCGTTCTCCTTGTGCGCTCGCGCGCGTGTGTGTGTTTTATCTCTTTCTCCGACGCTCCCCTCTCAGGAAGTGTAGCACTCCTGGAAAGAACTGCGTACATGCAGGGTTACGTACGCGACTGCTGCGGACCCTGAACATAAACAAATACAATGCACCGCTTCGACAAGCAGAGCGCGTGCTCGACAATGAAGGCAGTACTCTATTGTGTTGAACACAGCGCGGAAACAGGTGCAGTTGTTCGCCTATTCAGGCAAGTGAAAAATGGAACACTCGAGTCTAATGTTTCACATTATGTAATTTATTCATAAACGATTTAGCGAGTAATGTAATATAATTACGGAAATGTGGTTCTGCCTTGAGCAAACATAAATTCTTCTTTTTAACACCCATACATGATTTGCTGAAGTGAGTTCATTTTTTGTGTTAAAATAACATGTAATTTTTTTCTGCATTATGATATACATTGTTTTATTATTATTATTATTCACGTGTGGGCCCAGAAGGACCACGCGAGGTACTTTTGATGGTTGGCCTTCCTTTGTGTCCAGATTTGGTTCATCCTATCAGAATGAAGTCATTTTGTTTCATCAGACCACGGTCTTCCAGTCCGTTTTCTAATTTCCCTCTGACCAGCTTCCCAAGTAAATATCTTTTGCCTGAATGTTTTTCTATAACTAACGTCTTCCTGAGTTATACCGGCTACTTTAAGATCCTGCTTAATCGCAGCGATCTATTTAATTAGCGTAGTTTTGGCATTACTTCTGTTTTCATAGAATTCTACTATTTGTTTTTCAAACTTATGGGTGCCATTCTTTTAATGGTTTTGGTATTATGGTATGTATTTTCATACCATTATTAAGGAAGTATACGGGATAAACATGAATAAAACAGCAGGGACGGATTCCTGAATCGAAACGGAGGAAAAATGTCCTATGAACATGTGTCCGGGAATGCATCGTTACCACGGCAGATGGCGCCGACAGTTTCTGTGACCACGTGACGTGTGTTTCTTGTGTGTTGCTGGCTATGACGCAACGTGCTGTAAAGGGGACTGATTACAGACATCGCAAAATTGTGATGGTCCGGTGCAAAAACCATCGACAAAGTCCTTCTCATAGAGGGATAAACGCTGCTGATAATCCTTGCACTTGTTGCATGTGATGTACATCTATTCAGAATAAAGTACCTGGCAGAGGGTTCAATGAACCACCTTCAAGCTGTCTCTCTACCGTTCCACTCTCGAACGGAACGCGGGAAAAATGATCACTTAAATTTTTCTGTGCGAGCCCTGATTTTTCTTATGTTATCGTGATGATCATTTCTCCCTATGTAGGTGGGTGCCAACAGAATGTTTTCGCAATCGGAGGGGAAAACTGGTGATTGAAATTTCATGAGAAGATCCCGTCACAACGAAAAACGCCTTTGTTTTAATGATTGCCACTCCAATTCAAGTATCACGTCTGTGACACTATCTCCCCTATTTCGCGATAATACAAAACGAGCTGCCCTTCTTTGTACTTTTTCGATGTCATCCGTCAGTCCCACCTGATGCGGATCCCACACTGCACAGCAATACTCCAGAATAGGGCGGACAAGCGTAGGGTAAGCAGTCTCTGTGGTAGACCTGTTGCACCTTCTCAAGTGTTCTGCCAATGAATCGCAGTCTTTGGTTTGCTCTACCCACAATATTATCTATGTGATCGTTCCAATTTAGGTTATTTGTAATTGTAATCCCTAAGTATTTAGTTGAATTTACAGCTTTGAGATTTGTGTAACTTATCGCGTAATCGAAATTTAGCTGATTTCTTTTAGTACTCATGTGAATAACTTCACACTTTTCCTTATTCAGGGTCAACTGCCACTTTTCGCACCATACAGATATCTCATCTAAATCATATTACAAGTCGTTTTAATCATCTGATGACTTTACACGACGGTAAATGACAGCATCATCTGCAAACAATCTAAGATGGCTACACAGATTGTCTCTTACGTCGTTAATATAGATCAGGATAGTAGCGCTTAGAATAATAGCGCTTGTCTTGTAGGATACAAATAATCGTACTTTGGCTTACACCATGTTGGTGGGCCCCTTGCCTGGAGCTTGTACTTGGGTTCGCCTCAATATCGCGTAGAACCTGGTGCTCCAAATCTGGTGTACGCACCGTCCGCCGCCTCACTACACGTTTGTCTGTCTGACAAGACCCATGATCACACGAACGCCCAAAAAGGCTTTGAAATGTTGTGTAATATGGTTGGTGTCTGTGAGGATACTTGTTTCGGTACAGCCGTGCTGTCTCTCGACCGTTTGCAACACACAAGGAACATGCGGCACGAGGTCATTCGTCGGCGCCATCTACTGTACCAATGATGCATTTCTGGACACATGTTCGTAGGACCTTTTTTCCTCCATTTCGAGTCGGTGGTCTCTGTCGGTCAACAGACGGGATCAGCCTGTACGCTTTTGTGCTGTACGTCTCCTTCCACGTTTCCACTTCATTATCAGATCGGGAACACTGGACCTAGGGATATTTAGGTGTGTGGATACCTCGCATACAGACGTATTGTCTTGTGACAGCCAGAGCGAGAGCACCAGCAGCAGCGAGTACTGTTTGTATAAAGCGTTTATTTTGCATTTTGTTTACGACCTTCCACTAAGGAAGGGATTCTGTTTGTGTTTATCTGCTCTGCATAGTAACTAACAGTTCTTGATAAAACCTTACGTAGTTTTCGTGTTAGATTTCTTAGTGTTTTCTTGATCGTTTAGAACAGAAAGCGCCCTAAAACCGTCTTTTGTTTGTTTCGCGGCCGTTAGCCACTAGTCACTTGAATCAGCAGTTGTCTTGTGACAGCCAGAGCGAGAGCACCAGCAGCAGCGAGTACTGTTTGTATAAAGCGTTTTTGTACTTATTTGCTGCGCTTAGCTTCTAAATAGTTTTTCTGGGAAAACCTAGCGTAGTTTTCGCGTCTCGTATTTCAGTGAGTGTTTCTTGATTATCAGAGTAGCTCATCAGAAGATTATCTTGGGAATTTGTCACCGTATAGAGTAGGGTAAACATAGTCATGTGTAGGGACTGTGGTTGTTGTGAGCGGACGCAAGGAGAATTGGCCACTCTTCGGGGGCAGGTGGAGGCTTTGTCTGTTACGCCGCTTTCACACTATACGGTTTTGACCGTACGGCAAAAAGCCGTACGAGTTTTAGCCGTGCCTGTGTTGCTTTCACATTACACGGCTTTTTGACGTGACCAGTTGTTGGTGTCTATTCAGTTTGCTTAATGTGTGTATCAAGATGAACCGTAAACGAGTTGTTGCTTTGTGGTTGCTTCATCGTCGCCGCAAAAGAAAAGGTCGTCTTTTGTGGGTACACCCCATTAACCAGAGAAGAGACGAAGTGGGTTTATTTTATACACTCTTTGAAGATTTGAGGAACGACGGAAATAAATTCTTTAACTATTTCCGAATGTCTATTACCTCGTTTGACGAATTACATAGAAAACTAAAGGATGTGTTACAACGACAAAACACACAATTCCGCAATTGCATCCAACCTGTTCAAATGCTGGCTATCACGTTAAGGTAATTTAATACATAAAAACTAGTTCTGTTTATTTACTTATTTATTTGTGTTTTACATTTTTATTACGCTCAGATTATGAAGTAGAAAAGTCAATATCAATATCAGCAGTTGAAACCAAAGAGTTTGTAGCAGGACTGACTGTACTGTCACTTTGTGGCGACAGGCTCTCTGCAAAAACGTTGTAGAACTGCGTTGTTGATGGTGGGCCTTCATGGCTACTTGTGGAAGGCGAAGGGTATGGTGGTGGCACTTTATTAATTCGTTGATAAGAACTGCGACCTTGAGAAGTCTGTAATGGTTGTTCGAGAAAAGTAGTTGGGTTTGGTGCAGCTGGAGGAGGACGAATCTGATGCGTATGGTAAGAGGATATTGGAGCAGCATTTTCCATAGGTGAATAAGAATAAGCTTGAAATCTATTATTATAGGGCATGGGAGGTGTGTAATGGGTAAATGGAGGAGGTTGAGCTGTCAATATATTTCTCCTTTCATATATATTTTCTATAACTTTGAGGACTCCCATCTGAAACTGAAGATAATCCTGTTCATCAAATTTTTCCAGATGAGGCTTCAGACTAAGTAAAAATGACATTTTGCTGCAAGGTTTGTCTTCTTCCAGAGCTCGTAATATTTTCATTTCGATTGCATCAGGTTTTCTATGTTTTCTGTTTGTATGGCACTCGCTTTTGGATGTTTGTTGTGTGGGTGCTGTATCAAATGGCCCAGAAACATTCTCAGTATTTTCGACGGAGCCCTGCGTTTCTATATCTTCTTCCAGTCTGGCGGTGCGTTCCGATTGAAAACTGTCCTCCGTCTCTCGAGCATCATACAGCTTTTTTAGAAACTGCAGCTGATCAGAATATACATACTTTTTCATTTTCTTTGCTGCTGAGCCACTTTTTTTCGCAGCTTGAATTTTTATGTTTGACTTCACAAAGGAGTCTCGTAGATTGGTCCACCTCCGTATTACTTCTATACCTACATCAAAAGAAAACAAAACTGTATGAAAACATTTTAATTTTGTATAGAAAAAAGCAAAACTGTAACAAAAAATGTCCACTGCAAACTAAATGTCACTGATTTTTTTTCGTTTTGTTCAGGTATCTGGCAAGCGGTTGTTCCTTCACTGACTTACATTTCCAGTACAGAATTGGGATTTCTACAGCAAGTAAAGTGGTTAATGATGTATGCACAGCAATTTGGTCATCACTGCGGGAAGAATGTATACAAAGACCGACCAAAGAGGTATGGGAATCAATAGCGGCTGGATTTGAACGTACTGCTAATTTCCCCCACTGCTTAGGAGCGGTGGATGGAAAACATATCCGTCTTACTGCCCCATTTAATAGCGGATCAATGTACTTCAATTACAAAGAATACTTTTCTGTGGTTCTGATGGCTGTAGCGGATTCCAACTACAGGTTCATTTATGTCGACGTAGGAAGTTATGGCAAAGACTGTGACTCTTCAGTGTTCAGACGGTCCAGTTTATGGAAGTCAATAGAAAGTAATTCCCTGGAATTTCCAGACGTCCAATGTCTGCCTGGTACGGAAGGTCCAAAAGTACCCTACTTCTTCGTGGGAGACGCAGCATTTGGCCTACACACGCATTTGCTCCGGCCTTTTGGGGGAACAAACTTGACAGTTGAGAAACGTGTATTTAATTACCGTTTGTGCAGAGCAAGGAGGTATGTGGAATGTGCTTTTGGCATCCTCACCAATAAGTGGCGGTTGTTTCACCGACCTTTAAATGTTCATCCAGATTTTGCAGTAAAAATGGTTAAAGCTTGCATTGTTTTACACAATTTTGTACGTCAGAGAGATGGATTTATAATTGAAGACACCACATCCTTCACTGGTTTGGAAGACTTAGCCCAAGATGCCAACATAAGAGGAGGACTGACAGCCAACGCCATAAGGAACACTCTTTGTAAATATTTTATGACAAATGCTGGAAGCGTGTCATGGCAGATGTCAAAGATATAAATTAACAAGCCTTTTCCTTTTTGTAGATTGTTTGTGAAAGCCTGCGACTGTATAGTAAATAGTTTTCTTTATAAATAAATTACTGCTACCACTCACGTTTTTAATCGTTTTGTTTATATTTTGTACGACGCGTTTCGGGAAATAATTCCGATCTTCAAGTGCGTTTTTTTCTCTAAGTTTTCATTATGTGTAGTGTTTTTTTATTTGTGAGGTCTTGTGCGTGTTTCTCTTATAAATTACAGTAAAGAAAACAGAATGCAAGACCTGACACATAAAAAGACACCACACATGATGAAAACTTAGAGAAAAACGCACTTAAGGATGGGAATTATTTCCCGAAACGCGTCGTGCAAAATATAAACAAAACAAAAAAAACGTGACTGGTAGCAGTAATTTACTTATAAACAAACGATTTACTTTTAGAATAAAATTTATAACGTTAAATAAAAACTGTTTAAAACGTATTAAATGTAATATTAATATATTAAATAAATACTTACCAAACGCATTTTTATCTTTGTCTTCCATCTCATCAAAATCTTGCTTCAGTGCTACGCAAACTTCCCGCCAAGCATTCTTTGTAGCAATACGATCTCTATACGCATCTAGAGTTTTGTCCCACAGAACAGGTCTTACTTCCACCAAGGTTATCAAAAGTTCAGTATCAATTTCATCCATTCTTCTACACTTTTCAGTAAACAAGAATAAACACAAATGAATAAAACGACACTACAACGAACTAGTCGACGCCGTACGGCTCAAAACCGTCCAGTGTGAAAGCATGCACTTAGTCACGTAGGCCACTGTTGTCGAACTTGCCGTACGGCGACCGTCTGTTGTAGTGGCAAGACACGGCTGCAGCACGGCACGGCAGCGGCATTTTGCCGTCGCCGTATAATGTGAAAGGCGCCATACATTTCTTCACACCTACAGCCGTACGGCTTTTTGCTCATCGAGCTCGAGGCGCAGGCGTCGGCTCGTAGTGGCGTTGGGGCAACTGTGGTGAGACCTATGCCTACTTCGGTGGCCTTGGAATCACATGGAACCCCTGATGTCGCTGCGTCTTCCGGCAGTGAGCATCTTACCGGTCAGCCATCACTCCAGGGTGAATGGCGGACAGTGGTGGGCTCGAGCGTGCCTGGCCGAAAGGCGAAGGTGGGATCTGGCCGCGTGGCAGCTGCCTTACCCCTTTCCAACAGGTACGGGGTGCTTCCTAGATTAGATTAGATTAGATTTACTTTCATTCCAATTGATCCGTAGTGAGGAGGTCCTCCAGGATGTGGAACATGTCAGAAAAACAACAATACATGACAAATATTTAAACTAAAACAAATAAGCTAATGTACCATTCCACAGGTCCCAAGTGGAATGATCGTCATTTTTTAATGAACACTAAGAGTCATTTTACAAATACTATTGCACTGAATTTAAAATAAAAAAGTTTTATATTTATTTATAAGGTAAGAAACATGTAATACAACTACTGTAATACTTATTTACAATGAACACATTACTGCACTGAAATGGTGCAGAAATTAGATTACACACACACACACACACACACACACACACACACACACACACACACAAATTTTCAGTGAACACATTACTGCACTGAAATTGTGCAGAAGTTATGTTGTACTTATATACAAATCAGTTGGTTTTCCTCAGAAATTCATCAATGGAGTAGAAGGAGTTGGCCACCAATAAATCCTTTAGGCTTCTCTTAAACTGAATTTCATTGGTTGTTAAGCTTTTTATGGCTGCTGGCAAGTTATTGAAAATGTGTGTTCCTGAATAATGCACACCTTTTTGTACAAGACTAAGTGACTTTAAATCCTTGTGAAGATTATTCTTATTTCTAGTATTGATTCCATGAATTGAGCTGTTGGTTTGAAAAAGTGATATGTTTTTAATGACAAATTTCATTAAGGAATAAATATATTGGGAAGCTGTAGTTAGTATCCCTAGTTCCCTAAACAGGCTTCTGCAGGATGTTCTTGAGTTCACACCACATATAATTCTTACTGCACGTTTTTGTGCCCGGAAAACTTTAGCTTGGCTTGATGAATTACCCCAGAAAATAATCCCATATGACATTATGGAATGAAAGTAAGCATAGTATGCCAGCTTTTTCATTTTTATATCCCCTATGTCTGACAAAATTCGCATTGCAAACAGAGATTTGTTAAGACGCTTCAGCAGTTCTGTGGTGTGCTCCTCCCAGTTGAATTTATTATCAAGCTGTAATCCCAAGAATTTAACACCGTCCACTTCTTCTATCTTCTTGTCATCATATGTTAGACATATACTCTTGGGACACCCCTTACAAGTTCTGAACTGCATGTAGTGTGTTTTTTCAAAGTTTAGTGACAAAGAATTGGCTAGGAACCAGTGATTAATGTCTACAAATATTTTATTGGCTGATCTTTCTAAGACTACACTTGATTTGCTATTTATTGCAATGTTTGTATCATCAGCAAACAAAACAAACTTGGCATCTGGTAATGTTACTGATGAAAGGTCATTGATATACACAAGAAAAAGTAAGGGCCCCAAAATGGAACCTTGTGGGACCCCACATGTAATTAGTTCCCAGTTGGATGATGCCTGATAGCTTGATACATGTCTCTTTCCTAATAACACCCTTTGTTTCCTGCCAGAGATATAAGATTTGAACCATTTTGCAGCATTTCCTGTTACACTATAATATTCTAGTTTACTTAAAAGGATATTGTGATTTACACAGTCAAATGCCTTTGACAGATCACAAAATATACCAGTTGCCTGCAATTTTTTGTCTAATGAATTAAGTACATTTTCACTGTAAGTGTAGATAGCCTTCTCAATATCAGAACCTTTTAGAAATCCAAACTGTGACTTTGACAGTATGTTATTTGAGATAAGATGGTTATAAAGACGACTGTACATTACTTTTTCGAAAATTTTTGAGAATGCTGGCAACAGTGAAATTGGACGGAAATTTGATGCTATTTCTTTATCTCCCTTCTTAAACAGTGGCTTAACTTCAGCATATTTCAGCCATTCGGGAAATATTCCACTGATAAACGACTGGTTACACAGATAGCTTAATATGTTACTTAGCTCAGAGTCACATTCTTTAATTAACTTTGTTGATATTTCATCATACCCACTAGATGTTTTTGATTTTAAAGATTTTATGATGGACATTATTTCTGTTGGGGTAGTGAGGGTCAAATTCATATTATGGAAGTTACTTGAAATGTCTGGTCTAAGGTAATCCATAGCAGCATCTACCGAACCTGACAACCCCATCTTTTCAGTAACAGTTATAAAATGTTTGTTAAAAAGTTCTGCAACACTATACACATCTGTCACCAATGCATCATTTACTCTTAATGCTATTTGTTCCTCTTCATGTCTGGTTCTACCGGTCTCCTCCTTCACTATATCCCATATTGTCTTTATTTTGTTATCTGATATGACTATCTTTTCCTTGTAATATATTTGCTTTGACATCCGTATTACAGCCTTTAATATTTTGCAGTATTTCTTATAATGTGCTATAGCATCAACATTGGAAATGTTTCGGATTGACAGATACAGTTTTCTTTTTGTTTTACAAGATACCCCTATTCCTCGAGTAATCCATGGCTTCTTTGTAGACTTTGCTCTAACCTTGGTAAGTTTTGGGGGAAAGCAGTGTTCAAATAAGGTAAGCACTTTATTAGCAAAAATGTTATATTTTTCATTGGTGATGACATCGTTTCCGAGCCACCACAGGATGCCTCGCCTGTTGGGCCAGTGGCCGATTCTCCGGCAAGGTCCCGACAGTCACAGAGGGCGGGCCTATTAGTTATAGGGAGCTCCAACGTTAGGCGGGTTATGGAGCCCCTCAGGAAAATAGCGGGTAGGTCGGGGAAGAATGCCAGTGTGCACTCGGTGTGCTTGCCGGGGGGTCTCGTCCGTAATGTGGAGGAGGCCCTTCCGGCAGCTATTGAACGCACTGGGTGTGACCGGCTGCAGATAGTAGCACATGTCGGAACGAATGACGCCTGCCGCTTGGGTTCTGAGGCCATCCTTGGTTCCTTCCGGCGGCTGGCTGATTTGGTGAAGACAACCAGCATCGCACGCGGAGTGCAAGCTGAGCTTAATATCTGCAGCATAGTGCCCAGAGTCGATCGCGGTCCTCTGGTTTGGAGCCGTGTGGAGGGTCTAAACCAGAGGCTCAGACGACTCTGCGACTATAATGGTTGCAAATTCATCGACCTCCGTTATTGGGTGGAGAACTGTAGGGCCCCCCTAGACAGGTCAGGCGTGCACTACACACCGGAAGCAGCTACTAGGGTAGCAGAGTACGTGTGGCGTGCACACGGGGGTTTTTTAGGTTAGAGGGACCCCCCCTTGGGCGAAACGATAAAATACCTGACGGCTTACCAGAGAGGACATTATCATCGTTGATAAAGAACGTCCGTCCTCAGAGACCAAAAACAGGAAAAGTTAACGTAATATTGGTAAACTGCAGGAGTATCCAGGGCAAGGTTCCTGAATTAGTATCTCTTATTGAAGGAAATAGTGCGCATATAGTATTAGGAACGGAAAGTTGGTTAAAACCGGAAGTGAACAGTAACGAAATCCTAGACACAGAATGGAATATATACCGCAAGGATAGGATAAACGCCAATGGTGGAGGAGTATTTATAGCAGTAAAGAATTCAATAATATCCAGTGAAGTTATTAGCGAATGCGAATGTGAAATAATCTGGGTTAAGTTAAGTATCAAAGGTGGGTCAGATATGATAGTCGGATGCTTCTATAGACCACCTGCATCAGCAACCGTAGTAGTTGAGCGCCTCAGAGAGAACCTGCAGAACGTCGTGAAGAAGTTTCGTGCTCATACTATTGTAATAGGGGGAGACTTCAATCTACCAGGTATAGAATGGGATAGTCACACAATCAGAACTGGAGCCAGGGACAGAGACTCTTGTGACATTATCCTGACTGCCTTGTCCGAGAATTACTTCGAGCAGATGGTTAGAGAACCAACTCGTGAAGCTAACGTTTTGGACCTCATAGCAACAAATAGACCGGAACTTTTCGACTCCGTGAATGTAGAAGAGGGTATCAGTGATCATAAGTCAGTGGTTGCATCAATGACTACAAGTGTAATAAGAAATGCCAAGAAAGGAAGGAAAATATATTTGCTTAACAAGAGTGATAGGGCACAAATCGCAGAATATCTGAGTGACCACCATCAAACGTTCATTTCTGAGGAAGAGGATGTGGAACAAAAATGGAAAAAATTCAGGAACATCGTCCAGTACGCCTTAGATAAGTTCGTACCGACTAAGGTCCAAAGCGAGGGGAAAGATCCACCGTGGTATAACAATCATGTACGAAAGGTACTACGGAAACAAAGAAAGCTTCATCATAGGTTTAAGAGTAGTCGAATCATAGCTGATAAGGAAAAGCTGAACGAAGCGAAAAAGAGCGTAAAGAGAGCAATGAGAGAAGCATTCAACGAATTCGAACATAAAACATTGGCAAACAATCTAAACAAGAACCCTAAAAAGTTTTGGTCATATGTAAAATCGGTAAGCGGATCTAAATCCCCTATTCAGTCACTCGTTGACCACGATGGCACCGAAACAGAGGACGACCGAAGAAAGGCAGAAATACTGAATTCAGTGTTCCGAAACTGTTTCACTGCGGAAAATCGTAACACGGTCCCTGACTTCAGCCGTCGCACGGACGCCGAAATGGAAAATATTGAAATAAACGATATCGGAATTGAAAAACAACTGCTATCACTTAGTAGCGGAAAAGCATCCGGACCAGACGAGATACCCTTAAGATTCTACAGTGATTATGCTAAAGAACTTGCCCCCTTTCTATCAGCAATTTATCGTAGATCGCTGGAAGAACGTAAAGTACCTAGCGACTGGAAGAAAGCGCAGGTCGTTCCCATTTTCAAGAAGGGTCATAAATCAGATGCGAATAATTATAGGCCTATTTCGCTTACGTCAATCTGTTGTAGAATAATGGAACATGTTTTGTGTTCTCGTATTATGACGTTCTTAGATAATACAAATCTCCTTCATCATAACCAACATGGATTCCGCAAACAGAGATCATGTGAAACTCAGCTCGCCCTATTTGCCCAAGAAATTCACAGTGCCGTAGACACTGGCGAGCAGATTGATGCCGTATTCCTGGACTTCAGGAAGGCATTTGATACGGTTCCGCACTTACGTTTAGTGAAAAAAATACGAGCTTACGGAATATCGGACCAGGTTTGTGATTGGATTCAGGATTTCCTAGAAGAAAGAACACAACATGTCATTCTTAACGGTTCAAAGTCTGCAGATGTAGAGGTAATTTCGGGAGTACCGCAGGGAAGCGTGATAGGACCATTATTGTTTACAATATACATAAATGACTTAGTTGACAACATCGGTAGCTCCGTGAGGCTATTTGCAGATGACACGGTTGTCTACAAGAAAGTAGCAACATCAGAAGACTCGTACGTACTCCAGGAGGACCTGCAGAGGATTAATGCATGGTGCGACAGCTGGCAGCTTTCCCTAAACGTAGATAAATGTAATATAATGCGCATACATAGGGGCAGAAATCCATTCCAGTACGATTATGCCATAGGTGGTAAATCATTGGAAGCGGTAACGACCGTAAAATACTTAGGAGTTACTATCCGGAGCGATCTGAAGTGGAATGATCACATAAAACAAATAGTGGGAAAAGCAGGCGCCAGGTTGAGATTCATAGGAAGAATTCTAAGAAAATGTGACTCATCGACGAAAGAAGTAGCTTACAAAACGCTTGTTCGTCCGATTCTTGAGTATTGCTCATCAGTATGGGACCCTTACCAGGTTGGATTAATAGACGAGATAGACATGATCCAGCGAAAAGCAGCGCGATTCGTCATGGGGACATTTAGTCAGCGCGAGAGCGTTACGGAGATGCTGAACAAGCTCCAGTGGCGGACACTTCAAGAAAGGCGTTACGCAATACGGAGAGGTTTATTATCGAAATTACGAGAGAGCACATTCCGGGAAGAGATGGGCAACATATTACTACCGCCCACATATATCTCGCGTAATGATCACAACGAAAAGATCCGAGAAATTAGAGCAAATACGGAGACTTACAAGCAGTCGTTCTTCCCACGCACAATTCGTGAATGGAACAGGGAAGGGGGGATCAGATAGTGGTACAATAAGTACCCTCCGCCACACACCGTAAGGTGGATCGCGGAGTATAGATGTAGATGTAGATGTAGATATGACACAAGTGACACCCAATCACCTGACCACGTTCGAAGTCCATTAGTTCCGCCCCTTCTGCTGTCTCACCATGTGGAATGACTACTGTGGTCACCGATATGGAGTACCTGGCAGCACAATGCACCTAATATGAAAAATGTATGTTTTTGGGAGTGTCCGGATACTTTTGATCACATGGTGTAGATTGTGAACTGAGTGACACGTTGTGTTGTCCCGCTGGTAGATACCATCGTGCCGAGGAAAAACAAATTGCAATGCTTACTTGCGTTGATCCACTTTAGCTTCTAGAAAGACGAGATCTGTCAGGAAATGCCACGTAAACGTTTACCAGAGTATAACGCTCCCTCCTCCAACATCGGCCATTTGCTTTCAAACGTCTCTTTGACGCCGTAAACGCCATGGAGCATAACACGTGATTCATCTGAAAAGGTCACCGCATCTTCAGACGATTATACTTATGTGACCATCGTGAACATTGCTTCTTTACTTACTCTGCAAGATTCTGCAACTCCGTCAGTAAAGAAACAATGCTCACGACACGAAAATCAATGTAAACATCTGAATATGAGTTGCCAGGCATCTCGAAATGTCATCGTTGAAAAATAAGCGCCTATAAAAGCAACTGGTTGCAGCTAATTCATTATAAATTACCTTCAGTTTCAAAACACATCAACAACCGACAACTATTACTTATCAACGTTACTACGAGAAATGATAGAAAAATAAAATATGTCCATGAGGTAGCCGATTCCAGTTGATATGCACTTAGAAGTAATTTTGCAATTTTTGGATACAGACTCGAATGATTGAAATTTATTGGGTTAATATCCACTAACGCTACTAGGAAGCATTTCTTGAAATATTTGTCCGAAAAGCACTTATGGTTATTGACTGCAGAGACATGGTTTTTTTCTGCAACATTAAATAAATGCAATGCGAGTGCCTCTTCCCCCTCCCCCCCTCTCCCCATGAATTTCTACCGCGGGCCTGATGGTAATGCCGCCGTTCTCCCATTCGTGCTCTAGATGTATCCTTCACTGATAATTGTCCATTCAACAAATATCAGGCCAGTACGGTGCAGTCTTTGGTTCCCCCACAAGGATAGGATATGGAATTCTACCTCTTTGCCTTGCATGTAGCCGGCGAGTTCCTCCGGCATTGCTGCTCTTCTGATCAACGCTGCATGTCCCAATGGCCATGCCTAATACCAAGGCTTATGCTCTCTTCACTAAAGACAACTTTGCGTCATCCATTACTCCAGCTGAACGTTTCGTTGCACCACTGGGGCGGGCTGCAAGGAGTTACATATGAGAAGAAGCCAGGTCAACCTTGGTCGTAGCCAAGTTTACAAAAAAACAGTTGGTCCCTGATTATCCCAGCTGTCACTGAGTGCAGAACAGTTTCAAAATGGTTCAAATGGCCCTGAACACTATGGGACCTAACATCTGAGGTCATCGGTCCCCTAGAACTTAGAACTACTTAAACCTAAGTAACCTAAGGACATCACACACATCCATGCCTGAGGCAGGATTCGAGCCTGCGACCGTAGCGGACGCGCGGTTCCAGACTGAAGCGCCTAGAACCACGCGGCCACAGCGGCCGGCAGCACAGTTTCCCATTTGAATTGCGGGCACCATGCTGTCAAGATAACACATGGGTGACGCTTGACATCCGGCGTATTGAGAAACTTTTCGGAAGGACCACTCAGCATTGATAAACACATAACGCAACCTCGCTGAAATTCGCTCAACTGTATCATCTATTTGTATGAATGCGGTGTGTATTTTCTTTTGGACATGTCTAAAAGAAAAGACACCACGCATTCATGTAATTAATTCGCCTACTTGAGCAATGGATCTACCTTTTTCAGTGCGGACCTCTGCGGGAATCTCAGAGTAGCGAGCATGGATGCCATGTACAGGGACTGCTGAAAGGTGTCGCTCGGTGGGGGTGTAGGTTGACCGTGAGGCAATCCAATATAGCCCGCGCAAGTGCGATAACACTGTGCCCGGATGGTGCAGCGGTTAACGTATCTGCCTAATAAGCAGGAGATCCCGGGTTCGAATCCCAGTCTGGTACACATGTTCACTCGTCGCCGCTGATTGTAATGTAATGTCCCGATGCAGCTGACATCAGTAATCTCTTTCCTTTCTCCCCACTTCCACCTACCATTTGCGTATAATCTATGATTGTCGACAAGGTCGTGGCATGAGTACATGGTTTTCTGAGCCAGTATTGTGCTCAAAACAACACATCACTTTGAGTAAATCTAATACACATGTTACAGGTTCAGAGTGTTTATTGTCGATACGTGTTTCCTAACACCGCACAACACGAGGTTTCCATCATTGCCTTTGCTATCCAAATTTTTTTTGTCTTCACTTTTCTGGCTTGTTTGATGCGGCGCCTACCGCGTATTCTCTGCTGTGGCAACCTATTACTTTCATGCAGCACTTGAACACAACGTCTTTAATGTTTTGTGGGATATATTCCAATATCTGTCTTCCCCTAAAACTGTTTTTACCCTTCACAGCTCCCTCTAGTACCACGGAAGTTATTCCCTCATGTCTTAATACATGTCCTGTCATGCCGTCACCGTAACTGGTCAGTTTTTCCACATAGTCTCTTCCTGCCGATTATAAGAAAAGTTTCTCGTTTGTTGTCTTGTCATTCCACCAAATTTTTAATATTCTTCCGTAATACCACATCTCAAACGCTTCGACTCTCTTCTTTTATGGTTAACCCAGAGTCCATGATTCACTTCGACACACAGCTGTGTTCCGGACTTATTTACTCGAAAATTACTTTCTACAATTATGGCTTACGTTTGATAGTAGCCATCTTGTGGTCATCTTTGCCCGTACTAACGAGTTCCTTATGTCTTCGTAACCTCATCCATCACGCATTATTTCGCTTGCAAGATAGCAGAATTCGTTCGTTGCTTCTTCAATATACCGGTTGAAGTAGAGGAGAATTTTTGCCTTGCCGCCTTTTCTATCCCACCAATTCTCTCTCCGTCTTCCATTCTTGTGCACGTTGTATATGGCACGTCTGCAATGTTAATTAACCAGGACGATGCTGGAAATAACAGACTAATCTTTGATCTAGCCTAATACAGTTCTTATGATTTCAGTGACTTTCTTACAATCAGTACGCGTTTCCTATTCCCACCACAACACTGCGCTTTTCCTCATTGCCTGTTACAGTGCTCTGCACAAGTACCTTGTTTCTAAATTGTGTCCGAAGCTGTGTTCAGTGTTCACTTTCAATAGGTGTCGCTCTTCGCTGAAGCGGCAACGACGAAATATTGCAGTAAAATCCTCCAGCTCTTCAAGAGAGCCTTTAAGAAAGCCAGTGACTAGTCTTTATTAAGATGGGAACGCACGTCTGGTTGTGTGTATTGTCTTCTCCTGGGACAGTCCCAGAGCTGCTGCGGTGAGAAAAGCTGCAAACTGATTTCTGAGTAGAAGCAAAAGCAGGATTTCATTCCCAAGAGATTAACTGATGTTTGTGGAACAGCGTTTTCCACTAATGCTGAAAGCTGAGGTTGTATTATGCAGTAGGGGGTAATGTAAGGTGAACATTCAAAATGTAGCACCGCACATTCTATTCTGAGAATACTTTTACGCAGCACTGCATAATTTGTTGTCAATATATGCATAAAAACAACATCAGAGTGAGCTGTTTATCCTTGAGACATCTTTCTCAGTCTCAGCCTTCGCACTTTCTAAAATATCACTGTGTCAGTTACACCACTTTTATCTTCGTAACGACTTCGATGCAACGCGCTTGTAACATGCTGGAAGAGGTAGAAATTTGAATGCACAAGATGTAAACTGTAGTGAGGACACTGTACGCTTCACTCGTTACCTGTTTATAGCAACATTTTCTGGTTAAGCATGTTTGAAACGGTAAAAGAATTACGATTACGGGTTTCCCCATGCCTCAGATGTGTGACTGGGTGTTGTGGCGCAGTGATTCGTACTCTTATTCGAACGAACGGTTTTCATATCCTCGTCGGCCAACGTGATTCAAGTTTTTTCGTGGTTTCTCTTCAGGTTAATATCAGGACGTTTCCTACTACAAGGGCACAGTCGACTTCACTCTCCATCCATGCCCAAGTGGATTTGTTCTCCATCTGTAACCATCTCACATTACATATTCCCAGTTGGCCTGCACTTGCACGTTTATTTTGTCTAATGACTATTGGTTTCACTACCAAGTACCATCATCAGGCAAGTGCTGAAGCTACTCGGGTAACCGAATCTAACGATTGCCTGCCAAGGCATAGAATGGTGTTGGTACATAATACAAAAAACCGGTAGTTTAATTCATTAGACACAATAGCTGTGCCACTACAGAGTAAAGTACATATTATTTCTAATCAGCTCGATGCGAACCGGACGTTTACCTCTAAGTTTTTCTTTAATGTGAGGAAACATTAGTCCTTCCACAACTAAAGCAAATTTGTTCTGGACTGCCAGTAAATGTAAAAACTAACTACCTGTGCTCTATAATGATGCTCACGTGCCTCCAATGGGTCTAATCCAATTTTAAACGCTTTCGTCACTTTTTGGTCTACATGACCGTGAATTCTCATATCGATTTGGCCAAAATCAGCTTCAGGTCAAAAACAGCTTCATATTTCTCGAAAAAGAATATCGTATTTTAAAGTTTTGTCATCTGTGTCGAATAGGTAACCTTTGTTACACAGTTCCCTCTATTTATCCCACAATTTAATTTTGGTTTGGATATTCAGTCTGGCGTACAACCCGAATGGAACGACTTTCTCATTATTGCTAGGATTCCTAAGTTCAGTTTAGTGTCTTTCTAATGCACCTCGTTCACGTACCAGCGAGCAGCCGATATCTTCTTCCACACACACATAGACACATACAACGGAGACAGAAATATTATATTCAATGCGAACAAAGATCAACTGAGTTACAATAAAATATAATTTGCTGTAGACTACTGTGCATACTTACCTACAGCAAAGTTATTATCATTGTAACTGATTTGATCTTACAGTTAAATTACCATTGTTCTACGCACAAAGGCGCAATTTCTAGCTTTACTTCCTTTACTTCCTATGGGCATTTCCCATTGTTCTTTAGCATGATACGCTGACTGTCGCTCTTAAAATTTCGTATTCATAACGAGATTTCCCTTAAAGAACACATGAGTTTATCTGGATCTTCACCATTTTTATCACCATCAGTAAGAAATTCAGTCAAAGTCGTCGAATGAAGTTTCAGTAACGAACGGAGGCTCACAGGAGAAAGTATGTTTTTGTTACAACGATCAAGACAAAAAGAAATATTGGTTTTTGCTATTGTTTTCGGCTTTCAAACCTTATAATAAAATTATTAAAACGTCAGTCAGAGCACTGGTTCCATTGGACAAGGATGGCGACAGGAACGAATCGTCGACGTTTTTTAAGTATCCTTCAAGAAATTTTGTCTGTACTGATTACTGAGCGACAGTGGAAAACCTTACTGAAGACAGCCAACGGTGACTGAAACTCCGCTCTGTCTGAATGAACATCCAGTGTCTTAACCGCCGCGCTTGTTAGAGAACAAGTAGCGTAGTCCATGATAACTGTGACGTCTTAATAGTGGCCAGTACGGCTGTGCTCTCGCAGCGATCTAATGGACTTTCAGAGCATTTGTGCTAGCAGCAAGACACTAACATACAGCCGTGTCAGCAGAGATGCGGCCTTTATGAAGCGAATGCTAAACGCAACGGAACTGGGGAGGGGGGGGGGGGGGGGGGGGAGGCGGAGAGAGAGGAGACAGAGTTGTGGTGTGTGTGTGTGTGTGTGTGTGTGTGTGTGTGTGTGTGTGTGTGTGTAAAAAAGTGGGGAGAGAGAGGGCGAACGCGTGTTTCATTCAGATAAAGCATGTCTCAGAGCGTCCTTGCTCTTCCATTTCACAGTCCCCCCCCAGCAAGTGTCCACTTATCAGTCAGCGTCAAGTTGGGGTCATATTTCAGTAGTTCATGTTACGTAGTATACCGTTACTTCCAAAAAAAAAACGCTTCACCCTCAGCACAAATTTGGCAAGCTATCAGAATATCATATCACTAACATTAAAAATTGAAAAATTGGTCATCCTATGTAGAACAAAACATCTGGTTTTCCGACCTAAATGATGGCTCGCTGACAGTAAAAAGCGAGAAAGCGTTATCTTTACCGTAATTCCTGTACAATTGCGATGTGGGGGGTGGGAGTATGTTCTCGAGGAGTTCATGTAGGTCGGCAAATAAGCCACATGCAAGATGTGATCATTATTGTCTGATTTGATTCTCGGCCTGGACCAAGCCTTTAAGGTTGACGTCACAACTTAGGCTTCTGTATCCGGTGTCTTTAAACGTAAATGTTCAGCGTAGAAGACGAATTGCACTTTGTAGAGGGTAGGTCCACTTTTTATGTTGTTAACCCCTTGAAGAGAGAAAGGAAGTGTGTTTGTAATCTGGTGACCGCACATATCCTGCTCCTATCGAAATGCACCAAGAGTACATAAGAACTTAATGTCTTCATGCGACAAATGGATCATCATTAAAGGGGCATATACCGTCATTCCAGTGACACTTAGAAGATTTTTGAATTTAAACTTAGGACACTATTACATAGAGTGTGGCTCAGAAACTGTCCATCCCCATATTCCCAGCATTTCTTGAGCTCGCATTCGGGAGCACGACTGCTCAAACCCGCGTCCGGCCATCCCTATTTGGTTTTTCCGTGATTTCCCTAAATCGCTCCAGGCAAATCCGGGATGGTTCCTTTGAAAGGGCTCGGCCGATTTTCTTCTCCATCCTTGACGCAATCCGAGCATGTGCTCCGACTCTAATGACCTTAATGTTAACGGGACACTGAAACCGATCTTTCTTCCTTTTTGCATTGTTGAGGGTACGTTCTCTCCTTCCAGGGATCACCGCTACTATGAATATGTATCAGCTGCAAATCGGGGTCAAAACTGTCGGACTTAACCAGAGATGACCAGCAAGAGTCCACCAGCAATATCTCAGAGACGGACATTGAGTCGAGGGCTGTGTGTGATGGACTACCGTTAAAACCGCTATTGTTAACACTTTCATAAATTAGGTCTTTTTGAATTTAGCTCTGTGCCTCAAAGCCGTACCTAGAGTACATCTAGAAGTACAAACACTGATGAGGCAAAAAATTAAGCCCACCTGGTTAATGGCAGGTTGGCCCACTTCTGGAACGCAATTAAACAGAGCTTCTGCGTGATATAGATTCGACAAGCCCTTTATACGTTGCCGGTGGTACATAACAGCAGATGTGTACGCTCAGGTCACGCCAATCCCATACATTACTGGCTGGGGTTTGTAGACGCGGATCTGGTGTTCAGATCAAGCGAGTTTGGTGACCAAGGCAACAACTATCATGCTCCTCAAACTACTGCAGCACAGTCCTGGTCTTGCAACACGGACTCATATTCTGCAGAAAGATGCCATCGCCCTCGGGGAAGACATCAAGTGCGAAGGGACGCATGTAGTCCACAGTAACGTTCATTTAGTCCACAGCTGTCACTGTGCCTTCGATCACTATCACAGATCCCCTGGGAGCCCAGGTAAATGCCTGGGTGGAGGTGTATTTGAACGTCACAATCGACCTGGTCTAACAATACACATGATCCATCCGACCAGATGATATGTTTCTATTGATCTACAGTCCAATTTTGCCCATTGCAATAGAGATTGACGATGTCGTTGGGTCAACATGGGAAGAGTCCTACGCTTAACAACTTTCACTGAACGGTGGGCTCCGAAATGCGTGTGCCTGCACGACCATTGTACTCTGTAGTCAAATCTGCTACAGGTTGCCGGCTATCCTTTTTTACATAGCGGGCAAGGCTCCGACTTCAGCGTTCTGTAATCAAGCGTGGACGTCAGACATCTTGTCTCCTATTCGTGTTTTCACTGTATTTCAACCACTTTATGTAAGTGCTCACGAATTTCGCACGCGAACATCCGACAAACTTCGCTTTTTCCAAGGTGCCGGAGCATAACAATCTGCCCTTTGTCAAAGTCACTTATGTTAGTGGATTTCTGCATTTGCGGCCAGTACTGTCGCTGGTTACACTAAGGTGAGGGCGACCGGAGTGGCCGTGCGGTTCTAGGCGCTGCAGTCTGGAGCCGAGCGATCGCTACGGTCGCAGGCTCGAATCCTGCCTCGGGCATGGATGTGTGTGATGTCCTTAGGTTAGTTAGGTTTAATTAGTTCTAAGTTCTAGGCGACTGATGACCTCAGAAGTTAAGTCGCATAGTGCTCAGAGCCATTTTGAACCACTAAGGTGACGGAAGACTTGGGATACTTCCTAATATCGTGTCCGACCTCCTTTTTCCCAGCATAGTGCAACAACTCGACGTGGAAAGGACTCAACAAGTCGTTGGAAGTCCCCTGCAGAAACACTGAGCCATGTTGCCTCTACAGCCGTCCATAACTGCGAAAGTGTTGCCGTGCGGGATTCTCCCATAAATACACGTCAGGCGATCTGGGTGGCCAAGTCATACGCGCTAATTCTCCAAACCAATCGTGAATAACGGTGTCCCGGTGTTACGGTGCATTGACACCTATAAAAATTCCATCACTGTTTGGGAACGTGAACTCCATTAGCGGCTGCAAATGAAGTAGCCGAACATAACCATTTCCAGTCAGTGCTCGGTTCAGTTGGACCAGAGGACCCAGTCCATTCCATGTAAGCGCAGCCTACATCATTATGCAGCCACCACCAGCTTGCACAGTGCCTTGTTGACAACATGGAACCATGGCTTCGTGGGGTCTGCACCACACTTGGACCCTACCATCAGCTCTTACCAACTGAAATCGGGACCCATCTGACCAGGCCACGGTTTTCCAGCCGTCTAGGGTCCAACCGATATGGTCACAAGCACAGGAGAGGCGCTGCAGGCGATTTCGTGCTATTAGCAAAGGCACTCGCGTTGGTCGCCGGCTGCCATAGCCCATAACGACAAATTTTGCCGCTCCTGAAGATTTCCGGAACGAGTGTCAGATGCATCTAGCTCCAACTACCATACCGCGTTCAAAGTCTATTAATTCCCGTGGTACGACCATAATCACGTCGGAAACCTGTTCACACGAACCACCTGAGTACAAATAACAGCTCCACCAATGCACTGACGTGATAAACCTTGTGTACCCGATACTACTGCCATCTGTATATGTACATCTCGCTATCCCATGACTTTTCTCGGCTCAGTGTATTTCCCCATAGGTCTCTGCTCCACTATACACTTTCCTTGTCGCGTCATGTGGCCGGGTCACAATTTCTTGCATCACCAATGTATGCACGCTACCTCGTAAAGCATTAGAGCGTGGCTGACAGAACTTAGTGCCGTATTCGCAATGTCATGTCCTATTCCATTAAATACTGAGCATGAGAAAATCACTGTCCTTGTGTCTCAGTATGCACCCTAACATTCCTTATCTTACTGTCATGGTCCCTAAGCAAAATACACGATGATGGCAGCGGAGAGATCGCAGTCTTGCTCCGAAACAAGCACTCGAAATGTATCCAACAGCATTTCGCGAGAACGACATTTCATTTCTTCAAAAGGTTTCCCGAGTACCTCAATTATACTTTCGTATAAACTGTCGCAAGTCTCTGAATTGATAAGGACTCCAAACGGTTGAAAAACCCTCTTAAAATTGGCTGCACTAGCGTTTGGTAAGTTATTTCCTTTACAGAACTCTATCAGAAATTCTAAGTCTTCCAACCTTTTCCAAAATACTGATTTTAAGTGTTCGTCCCGCGACATTCTTTTAAATAATGAAATAATATGACGTCCACATGAAGTCTGATTTGGTGAACAACCGCAGCTGAGGATCATATTGAAAAGATTCGGAAAACTACTTCAGTTGTAAGAGATATTTTAGTAGCACGACTAGTTTCAAAGACTACCACTTCATTATCGGGTGGCCCACGTTATATGATTTGTCAAGTTATCGGTGTGGGATGGGTGGGCCAGCAAATCGTAACACATTTAACTTACGCTTACGTGACATATGGCGGGCCTATCTCGCCAGTGCACTCGAAACTGCTGCGATTTTCGTCTGCAGTTCTGTGTAATCGATGTTTTATTCTCTTTGTAAATAGAAGTGACTCCGCTCTTTTCAAGTCACGCAGAACTAATGACAAAGAAAGATACTGAAACTTCCTGGCAGATTAAAACTGTGTGCCGGACCGAGACTCGAACTCGGGACCTTTGCCTTTCGCGGGCAAGTGTTCTACCAAGTGAGCTACCCAAGCACGACTCACGACCCGTCCTCACAATTTTACTTCCGCCAATGTCTCGTCTCCTACCCTCACAGAAGTTCTCCTGTGAAAGATGCAGAACTGCCAGGAAGTTTCAAAATCAGCGCACACTCCGCTGCAGAGCGAAAATTTCATTCTGGAAACATCCCCCAGGCTGTGGCTAAGCCATGTCTCCGCAATATCCTTTCTTCCAGTAGTGCTACTTCGTCAAGTTTCGCAGAACTTCTGTGAAGTTTGGAAGGTAGGAGAGGAGGTACTGGCGGAAGAAAAATTGTGAGGACGGGTCGTGAGTCGTGCCTGGGTAGCTCACTTGGTAGAGCACTTGCCCGCTAAAGGCAAAAGTCCCGAGTTCGAGTCTCGGTCCGGCACACAGTTTTAATCTGCCAGGAAGTTTCAAAATCAGCGCACACTTCGCTGCAGAGTGAAAATTTCATTCTGGAAAGAAAGATATTTCTGAGTTATAGGAGCGGAACAGAAACTGGTCATGTACAAGACATAGAAAAAATTGATTACAATTTCAGACAAATTGGATGATTTATTGAAGGGAAAGAGTTTCACAAATTGAGCAAGTCAATAACGCATTTATTCACCCCTGGCCCCTATGCCAGCAGTTATTCGGCTTCAACTGACTGATGGAGCTGTTGGATGTCCTCCTGAGGGATATCGTGCCAAATTCTGTCCAATTGGCGCATTAGATCTCAAAATTCCGATATAGTTTGAGGGCCCCGCCGATAACGCTCCAAACGTTCTCAGTTGGGGAGAGATTCGGCATCCTTGCTGGCGGAGGCAGGGTTTGGCAAGCAGAAAGACAAGCAGTAGAAACTCTGACCATGTGTGGGCGGGCAATATCTTGCTGAAATGTAAGCCCAGGATGGCTTATCATGAAGGACGACAAAACGGAGCGTAGATTATAGTCGACGTACCTCTGTGCTGTAAGGGCCTGCGGATTACGATCACAGTGGTCCTCCTGTGAAAAGAAATGGCACTCCAGACCACCACTCCCGATTGTCGGACCGTAAGGCGGGCGAGCGGGCGACAATAAGGTTGGCATCCCACCGCTGCCTGGGGCGTCTCCACACACGTCTTCACTGGTCATCGGGGTTCAGTTCAAAGCCGGCCTCATCACTGAAGACAACAGCACTCCAGTCAATGAGATTCCAGGATGAAGACAAGTCTGGAGTGCTCTGGACAGCGGTCAGGTACCAACCTGACTGTCACACGCCATAGAGCTCGTCAACCACGAGAGATGACCTAGGGTGCCATGTCATTTCGCAGCAGGACCCCTTTGTCATCCGTGGCACTCTTTCAGCACAGCGGTACGTCGACGTCATTCTACGCCCCGCTTTGTTGCCCTCCATGGCAAGCCACCCTGGGATTACATTTCACCAAGAAAGTGTCCACCCGCAAACGGCGAGAGCTACTGCTTGTCTTCGTGCTTCTCAAACCCTACATTTGCCAGCAAGATCGCCGGATCTCTCCCCAGTTGAGAACTTCTGGGGCATTATGGACAGGGCTCTCCAATCATTTCGGGATTTTAACGATCTAACGCGCCAACTGGACAGTATTTGGCACAACATCCCTCAGGAGGGCATCCAACAGCTCCATCAGTCAGTTGAAGCCGAATAATGCTGGCATAGGGGCCAGCGGTGAATAAATGCGTTATTGACTTGCTCAATTTGTGAAACTCTTTCCCTTCAATAAATCATCCAATTTGTCTGAAATTGTAATTAATTTTTTCTCTGTACTTGTACATGACCAGTTTCCGTTCCGCTCCTATAACTCAGAAATATCTTTCTTCCCAGAATGAAATTTTCACTCTGCAGCGAAGTGTGCGCTGATTTTGAAACTTCCTGGCAGATTATCAATCAATGTCAAGTCGAATAATTGCTTGCTTAAGGGCCAGAGATGGACCAACGTTTTACTGACTTGCTCAATTTGTGAAGGTCTTTCTCACGAATAAATCATCCGATTCTTCTAAAACTGTAATCATTTATTTGCCTATACATGTACGTCACATCTACCGACTTCCGTCCTATTCTTTCTTGTAGTTTATGAGATAGAAAAGGCCTAATTACGCAAAGCATTCAGAGCTAAAATCAGAATGCAATTACATCAGTTTCCGTGTCTTGTTGGCTGTGAGTAGTCTTAATTGTTTTTGAGATCGGGGAAAGATAATATCAATATCTCTCAAACGCAAAAGTGTTATACGTTTGTTCAAATATTGTATTTCTTGCACTGTAGTAATATACTGTTGAGGGGTGTGTGCAGTTTCACGTGCGCTGTATTAAAACTGGATTCGTGTCAACGTGGCTGTGTTTCCCGTGCCGCGGATACAGCCCTCGTGCATGGACTGCAAAGACCTTCACCCGGCAAGGACGACTCGCCGTTCTAAGCGATGAATTCTGGCCCCGCAGCCTACGTGCTCGCCACCCGAATGGTCCTGCTTAACGAGACAAATATCGCCTGACTGGTCGGTGTCTGTGCAGTGTCTGTGGCAAACACCTGTAACGGTCTCTATTAATAGGCTTATACCACTGATTTGTACAGTCTACAGAGTCCAGAAGACGACTTCGTAAAGCAGGTGGAGAAGCATCTACCTGCTACAGCTGATTTCGGAAACCATTGACCTCAAATAGAAGCACGGCACAATACCAAAGGAGAATCGTTGCTACCCAAGGTTAATGGCGTTATTGTTACAAGAAACAAACTTTTTCTCATCGATGTATTTCATCAGATACTTCATGTTGTCTATCCATTACACAGTACTCAGAGTGACTTTTTGTCACAGAATTTTTAAGAAAAAGGGAAAAAATTGAATCCCTGGATAAGCTGACCGAGCGAGGTAGCACAGCAGTTAGCACACTGGACTCGCATTCGCGAGGGCGGCGGTTTAAATCCTCGCCCGGTCACCCAGATTTAGGTTTTCCGTCACTTCTCCAGATAACTCCACCCAAATGCTTGGATGGTTTCTTTGAAAAGTTCATGGCGGATTTAATTCCCCATCTTTTCGTAATCCGTTAAACACTTATCTTTCATCTGTTTATTTTTATTTATGTTGATCAGTTGGGTATCGAATCCCTTTGGAGTCCTAACTCGGCACTTGCTGTTTCTTGTGCCTGTTTTCAGTCAAAATTAGAGCAGCAATGACTTAGTACCAAAACACGTTGTAACATATTCCCCTGTCTTATTATTACTATTGTTAACTGGGCTGTTAGTTACCTGATCAACTAATCTTCACTTAAGTAATGCAATTTCTGCCATTTTCAGACAGACTCTTCGTAAAATGTATTTACTTGTCACAAACGATTTTCCCCCTTTTTTTAATTGTTTAGTCTGTATTTTGCATGAAGTTCGATGCCAACGTAGACCATGACTGAAATCCCAGTGTATCCAAAAGAGAAACACATTTCAATTTAGAACAAATGCCCCAGGCGGGAGTAGCAGTGGAATCTTTACAGGTTGTTATTCTGTATGCCCTGAGTAGCTCGAAGTCCGAAAATTTCTGTTTTTTTTTTTCACTTAATTTATTATATGATCTGTGACAGAAGAGCATTACAAATCATGACTGCTTCTAATAAGAAGGATATTGAGCTTGACACCCGTCACCATAAAGCTTTGTCAGCGAAAGTACTGCAACGGAAACGGGAAAAGGAAGCGGTAAATTTGTTATGATCAGTGCTCGATACGCTTGGCGATTCTTAAATAGTACTGCGAGCACTGAACCTGTGACTGACTAGTGGAATGGCGCACGGCGTTCCAGTGAGTCTACTTTCACACTGTCTTCTATGCTGGGTGTACCAGACCTTCAGGATCAAAACCATAGATTGGAAATTTGTGGTGAGGTCTTATGGGACCAAACTGCTGAGATCATCGGTCCCTAAGCTTACATACTACTTAATCTAACTTGAACTAACTTATACTAAGGACAACACACACATCCATGCCCGAGGAAGAACCTCAGGGCCGAAGGGGGGGGGGGGGGGGGGGGCGCACGGCCCGTGACCATGACAAGGCGCCCTAGACAGCGCGGCCACCAAAGAGATCTCTAATCCCACAATGAGTGCTTTGAGATGAGCTACTAATGGTCGTACATGAATATTTAGGTTGTTACTAACAAACAGGTTACATCTTGCAGTGGCATATCAGTCTCGTAGTAGCAGTCAAAAGTGACAACTGCCAATCTCAATGCAAGTATTACAGTGGAGTACAAAAATTTGCGGCACTTTCTAAAATATCCCTTTGTCTATTTTAAAGCGAGACACACAGCTGAGGACCCTACCAACCGATTCTTCAATTTCTGCGGTCGTTTCATACACCAACGACCCTTTTTGATCTTAAATCAACAACAATGTAGGAGTTAGGTTCGGTGATCGTGCTGGATTTAGTACAGAACCTACTATTCCAGGCCAACGGTGACAATATCTGTGGCTCTAGTGCTCAAGCACAATATAATATCCTACTTCGATGGTACACCGCCGTGACGGACGCACAGCCTCTTGCAGACAGCAAGAGGTACAATGGATTGAAGCCTCCTCGGTTTTTCAGACAGATAATCGGTCTGACTGACACAACATTTCATTAACGTACCTCAAGTACACACCACTGACGGAACTGAGTTTTGTATTGAAAATCGTTTGATCCCATTGCTAACACATCCAGTTTACAGACCTGTGCCTTGCACGTTTTGCTTATTTAGGATATAAGTTATGCCACGCCTGCTCGACCTGTTCACGTAGTTCTGTAAGAGTGGTTGACTGACGAGTCACACAAGTCACTTCTTGTCCCATCACATCCCACACGTGCTCGATTGGAGGAAAGTCCGGAGATCGTGCAGGCCAGTTGAGCTGCTGCATGTCTTGCAGAGCACGTTGAGTTCGACTGGGAGTGCGTGGGCGAGCATTATCCTGTTGGAGCAACACATCACCTTTCTGCCGCAAGAACGGCAAAAGAACGAGTCTAACCACATTCTGCATGTACCGAATGCTGGTTAATGTCCCCTCCGGAAACACCAAAGGCGAACGAGAGTTGTAGCTTATCGCACCCTGGGGTGAGACCAGTGTCTCTTGGACGAATGCCGTCTGAGAGACAGCACTCACCACGTCTACGTTGTACGCGCAGACAACCGTCACTTACGTGCATGCAGACTCTGCTTTCTTCGCAGAAGACCAAAGGGCGCCTTTCCATCTTCCAACTGATCCTCTGACGACACCGGTCGAGCCAGGCATGTCGATGCTGTGGCGTGAGTGGAAGATGGGCTAGAGGTGTTCTGACACTCCACTCCTTTTTAAACATTGTCAGACATCAGCAAAAACACCCTGTGAGTGCGTTAGCGTCACTAGAATAAATTAATGGGGTAGGAGTGGATCCTTATTCTACGACAGAGCACATCGGTGCTTATCTGTAGAAATTGGTCTTTTTTTTTTTATTACACTACTGGCCATTAAAACTGCTAAACCACGAAGATGACGTGCTACAGACGCGAAATTTAACCGACAAGAAGAAGATGCTGTGATATGCAAATTATTAACTTTTCAGAGCATTCACACAAGGTTGGCGCCGGTGACGACACCTACAACGTGCTGACACCAGGAAAGTTTCCAACCGATTTCTCATACACAAACAGCAGTTGACCGGCGTTGCCTGGTGAAATTCGTTGTGATGCCTCCTGTAAGGAGGAGAAATGCGTACCATCACGTTTCCGACTTTGATAAAGGTCGGATTGTAGCCTATCGCGATTGCGGTTTATCGTATCGCGACATTGCTGCTCGCGTTGGTCGAGATCCAATGACTGTTAGCAAAATATGGAATCGGTGGGTTCAGGAGGGTAATACGGAACGCCGTGCTGGCTCCCAACGGCCTCGTATCACTAGCAGTCGAGATGACAGGCATCTCATCCGCATGGCTGTAACGGATCGTGCAGCCGCGTCTCGATCCCTGAGTCAACAGAAGGGGACGTTAGCAAGACAACAACCATCTGCACAAACAGTTCGATGACGTTTGCAGCAGCATGGACTATCAGATCGGAGACCATGGCTGCAGCTACCCTTGACGCTGCATCACAGACAGGAGCGCCTGCGATGGTGTACTCGACGACGATCCTGTGTGTACGAATGGCAAAACGTCATTTTTTCGGATGAATCCAGGTTCTGTTTACACCATCATGATGGTCGCATCCGTGTTTGACGACATCGCGGTGAACGCACATTGGAAGCGTGTATTCGTCATCGCCATACTGGCGTATCACCCAGCGTGATGGTATGGGGTGCCATTGGTTACACGTCTCGGTCACCTCTTGTTCTCATTGACGGCACTTCGAACAGTGGACGTTATATTTCAGATGTGTTACGACCCGTGGCTCTACCCTTCATTCGATCCCTGCGAAACCCTACATTTCAGCAGGATAATGCACGATCGCATGTTGCAGGTCCTGTACGCGCCTTTCTGGATACAGAAAACGTTCGACTGCTGCCCTGGCCAGCACATTCTCCAGATCTCTCACCAACTGAAAACGTCTGGTCAATGGTGGCCGAGCAACTGGCTCGTCACAATACGCCAGTCACTACTCTTGATGAATTGTGATATCGTGTTGAAGCTGCATGGGCAGCTGTACCTATACACGTAACCATCCAAGGTCTGTTTGACTCAATGCCCAGGCGTATCAAGGCCGTTATTACAGCCAGAGGTGATTGTTCTGGGTACTGATTTCTCAGGATCTATGCACCCAAATTGTGTGAAAATGTAATCACATGTCAGTTCTAGTATAACATATTTGTCCAATGAATACCCGTTTATCATCTGCATTTCTTCTTGGTGTAGCAATTTTAATGGCCAGTGCTGTGTTATCAATGAAGCACACTGGTTTACATAGAATGTGAGATGACAATTTCAGGATATTGACAAGATAACTTATTATGTCCTGATTAGCAGAAATAACATTGAACACAACAATATCAGATTTCAATAGAAGGTTCTTTACAAATTTTCTCTTACATCTAGACAGTGAAGCACTGTCTGAGTTGGCCAATATTATGTCAAATCATCCGATTCCAGATTCTAAGTTCGGTACTATTTAGGCTGACACTCAAGTCTTACGGAGGACGGTTAGCTTTTGTGGCAAGATATGCAAAAGATTACTCAACGTTGCTTATGTTCACAGTGGACGCAAGATGGTGATCCAATATTTTTACGCCTCTGCCAGTGCCCTCTGAAAATCCTATTAAAAGCTAATCAAATCCTTACTGAGTTTATCAGATGAAACTACCCTGTGTTTCTCTTTAGGCGAGAAAACATGCACTAATACCTAGTCTGGAAAATACGGTGATATACACGAAAAAAAGTGGCTGCTTCGTTTCTCTGCTGTCTGATCTCAACGACTTTTCACCTAATTTCTAGCTGAATTTTAGAGAAAGAAAACGCACACAAAATTCCTCTTTTTGCGTCGTACAGATCGTGATGCGCCCTGTTCTACACTTGACACTGTTTCAGAGGAGAGGTCCCGAAGTTTTCTGTACTCTGTCTTTCGTAGGAAACTATCCCTCACCTGTGTTCTTTCGTGCTTCGCATCACGGCTATATTAGACCAAGGGGAGCATTCCTTTCATCTCGTGGAAACTACCCTACCAATCGCAAAGGGCGTACCTTCAAACTGCGCCATAACCTCGCCACTTCTATTCCTTCCGATTTTATTTCAGCCAACCGAACATTTTGTGCCCGCTTCTGACGCCTAAAAGTTACACACGTACATCACGAGAGCACCAAGGACCTATCACATGATCAGAAACGCGACTCTCGTAACTGCATCTCAGGCCTGTTTGTATCCATCTGGAAATTCCCCAACGCAATTTTCTAAAGAATTTCTGCGTCGGAGGCAACGCTTGGCCATCAACTGCTTCCTTCAGTGTACAGCCTGGTGCGTTCGCCATCTCCTTCGCCTCAGGTCACCCCTGTTAAAAGCCTTTCACTGTGCGCAATCCGTGGCTGGGTAACTCGAGACCGTCCCAAACTCGAGCGTCTCTTCCACCAGCTTCTTTTCATCTTTTGCTCCTTGACATGCAGGATTTGGGTTCAATGTGTTAATACTGTTGAATCGGGTGCCATACCTTTTTGCATTACATGCACTACATTTTGATAGGCAAATCTACTCACTATCACTAAAGTATGCCTTGCGACATATCCATCTACTCGTTACGATGTATAGAATCTCATGTAAGGCGCGAAAGTGACATTCATTCAAGCTGCCACCTTACGGTGTGTGTGCCTGTAGTCTCACAGCTGATAAACGGTTCGCAACAGTTCGTGTTGACGCGCCTGGGCTCACAAGCCCTCTTATCTGTGCTACAGTTACTGTACGATCTCCCCACTGCTGCGCTTACAGTATGACGATTCTGGCGGGCGTCTGTGCTGTGTGGACATCCAGAACTTCGTTCATGGGTGTGAGAATGTTCACGTAACCACTGATAACAGCATCTAATACATAAGAAACTATCAGCCTCGATTGCAGTAATAAAACCAACCTTTACAAGGTTTCAGCGCAAGTAATTGAGCCTTCTTCAGAAGATATACCTGATTCTAATATATGTCTACGAGGGCATGGTCTAGAAATACAACTAAAACAGCCTGAGTAGGCGTAGTCACATTTTAAAAATGCGGTACATAGGTAATAAGTCACCACCAAGACTTAACCTAAGTTCCGGCAAGCGCCTCGTCTCCATGGACGCCGTGCGGTGGGCCTCGGGAGCTCACGTGAAACTATTCTGAAGAAGGCTCAATTAAAAAAATGTCTCTGAGCACTATGGCACTTAACATCTCAGTCATCAGTCCCCTAGAACTTAGAACTACTTAAACCTAACTAACCTAAGGACATCACACACATCCATGCCCGAGGCAGGATTCGAACTGCAACCGAAGGCTCAATTACTTGGGCTGAAACCTAGGTAAAGGTTGGTTTCTTTACTGCAATCGAGGCTGATAGTTTCTTACATATTAGATTATCACGATTTCTGGCTGGGCTGCAATGCTGATAGATACCAGCATCGTTGCACAACTGACGCAGCACGCCCAACTTATGTGGCAATTCTCCGAAAGGACCGTCCCGTCACTCGGAAGGCCATAATTTGACCTCTTTCAAACCTGCCCAGTTGGCTGTAGGAAGCATGAGTGTGTCTTCGAGGCATGGTTGGCTGCTTCACACGTTTGCAACGTACAGCCTTCTACCAGTGAGGATACCATATTAAAGGGCAGACACAGATTGTGCTCTGTTAGCTATGCCACTACACTACCTGTTGGCGGCAGATGACGTTGAAACCATTATCAGCACATCTATTCCCCCCCCCCCCCCCTCCCTCACAGGCGTCATCGGATCAGAACCGACGTCGACTTTCCAGGTCGATCAATTTTTTTCACGCAGTGCATACTGAAACAACTTTGTCCGTTAGCCTGTCCAGCGCCTTCCTAAGGTTTAGGTAGGTTTCCTTGTGCGTAATGCGCCCACACGCAGAACTCGGCCTGCTTTAACGTCGCAGGCGGTGCCCTTGTCCTCCAGCACCACCTACTCGGGCAGCGCAGGTGTCTGCAGAGGCGTCGCTGTGACCATCTGGAGCCTGGGCAAAGCTGGCTGGCACAGCCGCCCCGTCCTTCGGCCGCTAGAGCTGCATCGCGTGCGCCGCCAAGGTGACAGGGGCGCTGCTGCCGGCACACCGCTTGAGAATGCGAACGGCGATAAAAACAAAGGAACGGGAAACTGCGCACCGGCACCGCACGCCGGCCTCTACGCAGCACCGACTCAAAGGAAGGCCTCGGCGCTTGTTGGTGACGTCACGTCAGCTAGGCACGGCGAACGTCAGGTCTGTTGCAGGCAGAAACGCCTGGGCGTGCTTATAACTATAAATCTCTTCTTTTTGGACAAAATATTTGGTATTGTTTTGGATTCTGCAGTTTTATTTAGATGAAAGATTTTCTTACTATCGTAAAGCTACAAATGAAGATCATAGTTCTGTATTACTGAATCCTGTCGAAACAAACGTAGATCAATATGGGAAGACGCTTTGCCCCATTGCAAGCTTCGGAATTTTTACATTCAAGTAACTATATTTACTTGATCCATTTTGTTATCGAAACTTACCCCAATCCCCTTACAATGAACTCGTTTCTTTTATTTATTTATTTATTTTCGTTTGACATCGTCACTGGAAATGTGAACTAATTTACATGTGTAAACGTCCAACTGTTGCCAGTCATTAGATTACGGTCGTTTTTAACTAAAGGAATTCTAAACAGGAAACAAAATAGCTTCATACATCGAAAATACTGCTGAGCTTAAACTTTTTTAAACATGCACGTTAGAAAAGATAAATATTCCCCTCTTGCAACTGAAAGGAGAAACTTTATAAGATAAAAAAATTTTATTTGATAAAACAAGTATCTCTCTTTTGCCTCTTCTTCTGTCCCCCACCCCCTCCCCCAACGTGTACAATCGCAAGATATTTCATTAACAGTCAGTGCTCCTCACCCCATAGTCAACCAAGACACCTAAAGAAGAGCACCAATATGTTCACAGTTTCTTGTAAAAGCAACCCAGTACAAACGTAACTTCCTCAGATTTACAAATAAGGTAAAGAAGCACGAATTCTGTTGCTGCTGAACCATGAAGTTGCTTTTGTATGTCAATCCTTAAAACAGGTGGAAATTTTAGTTCAGGAGTACACTGTTTGTTAAGAAGTGTAATGAATTGCACAATTAATTGACTGCAGAAATCTCTCAGAACAATGTGTGTTGGTCAACTACCGCCAATAGTTTCACATTTTCCTGTGTCAGATAGGGAGACACCACCATTATGAGTACGCCTGCGACAGACCTGGCGTTCGCCGTGCCTAGCTGACGTGACGTCACCAACAAGCGCCGAGCCCTTCCTTTGAGTGGTGTTGCTCTACGCCACGTCCGCGCAGGTCACAGCTAGAGCTGCTGCCAACTACTGTACGCTCCAAGCACCTCCAGCCTCTAAGATAGGTCGCTCGATTTAGCTGTCACAGTACTCGGTCGACAGCTGATAGCTCCTTCCGCGTGGAGAGGCAGTAATGCTGTCAGGTCTCAACGGCTGTTTTCCCCTCGCGGTTCTGGTGGTCGTACAGCTCTACGTCACTGAGGTTTGTATTGCAGAACTTGTTTGATAAGTTTGTAATGATCCGTGCCGGCCTTTGTGGCCGAGCGGTTCTAGGCGCTCCACTCCGGAACCGCGCTACTGC
This sequence comes from Schistocerca americana, assembly GCF_021461395.2. Taxonomy (NCBI): domain Eukaryota; kingdom Metazoa; phylum Arthropoda; class Insecta; order Orthoptera; family Acrididae; genus Schistocerca; species Schistocerca americana. The sequence continues at coordinate 315,746,342 of NC_060121.1, read as the reverse complement.
TACGGTCGCAGGTTCGAATCCTGCCTCGGGCATGGATGTGTGTGATGTCCTTAGGTTAGTTAGGTTTAAGTAGTTCTAAGTCTAGGGGACTGATAACCTCAGATATTAAGTCCCATAGTGCTCAGAGCCATTTGAACAATTTTTGTTGTAAGTAGGCTGTTTAGGTTTTTATGTCGGTAACGCCACGTAGCGCTCTGTATGAAAATCGCTGACTGTGCAATGTGCAGTCTGTGGCTCGTTGGCATTGTTGGAATATTCACTGGTGTAGTGTTGGGCAGTTGGATGGGAACAGCGCGTAGCTTTGGGCAATTGGAGGTGAGCCGTCAGCAGTGGTGGATGTGGAGAGAGAGAGATGCCAGAGTTTTGAGCGGACGATCTGTGACCGTCAGAAAAAGGAAATTTGTTTAATTGGACGTCACAAAATTATATGTATATTATAACTTTTGAACGCTGTTAAGGTAAATACATTGTTTGTTCTCTATCAAAATCTTTCATTTGCTACCTATGCCTATCAGTAGTTAGTGTCTTCAGTAGTTAGAATCTTTTATTTAGCTGGCAGTATTGGCGCTCGCTGTATTGCAGTAGTTCGAGTAACGAAGATTTTTGTGAGGTAAGTGATTCATGAAATATATAGGTTATTGTTAGGCAGGGCCATTCTTTGTAGGGATTATTGAAAGTCAGATTGCGTTGCGCTAAAAATATTGTGTGTCAGTTTAGTGATGATCAGAATAAGTAAAGAGAGAAATGTCTGATACGCTGAGTTTTGCTCAGCTGTTCAAAATCAAATAACGTAAGAGCTTTACCAACACAGTAATTCATTAATTTTCAAAGGGGACGTTTCATATTGTAATGATCCGTTCTTCCAATGTATTCTGCTCAGTGACGCTTAAAGTCTTCTACTCCATCCTCCAAACCAAAGGTGCCCAACGGTTGCCTTGTGCCTGTGTTGAGAGTACGATCTTTCAAGGCGTGTCCTGTGATTCTGCTTACAAGTATCTTCCTGTTCCTCCAGTCTCTCGTTCTCTTCTTATGGTGAATGCTCGGTACTTTCTTCCATATCTAAGAATCGGTGCCGCAAATAATTTGTAAAATAATGATGTAGTTTTTTTTTCTTTTTAGGGTTCCGTATCTCAATCGGTAAAAACAGAGCTCTTACAGGATCACTTTGTTGTCTGCCTGTGTCTGTCTGTCCGACTATTAAAAGCCCTTTTTCTCAGGAATGGGTACACGTGCAATCAAAAGATACGAAAACTTACGTCACATATTTTCACACTCGCAATCTCACTCATCGAAACCTATAGGGTATTCCCGGTGGGCCTAGACTCATGAAATTTGGCAAATAGGAAAAACATCCTAGAACTGTAACTTTGCGAACTGTAAATTTGTAATTACATCACACGAGAAAAGTTGTTGTCATTTGTTATCTGACTGTATGTCTGTTCGTCCGTCTGTTTAGACCCCCTTTTTTTCTCAAGAACGGGTACACGTATCAACTTGAAATTTGTGTCACATACTAAGTTCTAAAGGCCTTTGGAAGATACTAGCCCGCGAATGGTTCTTTCGCATACGACTTGAAACGCCATACCTACCTGCAGTAATCGCTCCTGGATGATGGATAAATTCCGAAACGCATCATATGTGCAATAAAGTCATTTCTTGCCTCATGTTTGACTTTTGCCATTTGGACCCAGTCAGTCTGAATGGAGAACTACTGACTATTATATTAATGGTCGCTTGTCTCCTGTATGACTTTATGTCTCGTTTGTATTACTGAAATTAAAACATTCTCGAAAATCTGGGTATGCCTGCGTACATCTCTTGTCAGTATCAGTGTCGATAACAGGCAAAAATATGCGAGTCATACTAGCACCTGTCCAATTTTTTTGTTCCGGCTTCTATAAATGGTCCCACTGTATTCCATACAGGGCGATAGTTTCAGGTACAAACAAAAGGGCCAAGTAGGACACATGAAAGCAAGCAAATAATCCAAATAAACACGAGTCCGAGAACCAATGGTTTCCCCGATACGCTGTACGCACTATTGCAGAAGTATCAATGTTACAACATTGCTAATGTCTAACACTAAATTTGAATGATGTTCCTTAAGATGAAGGATTCGTATGAACTCCACGCATGATGATGCACCGGCATTAGTTAATATGGCGACTGTTCCACAGGCCTCTCGCGCTTGGCCTAGTAAAAAAAAATGGTTCAAATGGCTCTGAGCACTATGGGACTTAACTGCTGAGGTCATCAGTCCCCTAGAACTTAGAACTACTTAAACCTAACTAATCTAAGGACATCACACACATCGATGCCCGAGGCAGGATTCGAACCTGCGACCGTAGCGGTCGCGTGGTTCCGGACTGAAGCACCTAGAACCGCTCGGCCACAGCGGCCGGCGGAGAATGTTTGACTTCGGTTTACTGAGAGAATTCTAGGAAAGTGTGGTTCATCTGTAAAGGCGACCGCATATAGGACGCTAGTTCGAGCTATTCTTGAGTACTGCTCGATTGTTTGGGATCCGTAATAGGTCAGGTCAAAGGAAGACATCGAAGCAATTCAGATGCTGGTTGCCATATTTGTTACTGATAGGTTCTAAGAACTCAAATGGAAATCCCCGGAGACAAAGCAACATTCTTTCCTAGGAATACTATCGAGAACCGGCATTTGAAGCTGTCTGCATGACGATTCTGATGCCTCCAGCAAACACTGCGCGTAAGGGCCACGAATACAAGAAACGAGAAATCAGAGCTCATACGGAGGCATATAGACAGTCGTTCTCAGTGCACCCTTCGCATCGCGCCATAAGATGGATTGCGGAGTATCGATGTTGACGTACTTGTAGACTCAGGATGTCAATAGTGTACTGCACAAACTGTGGTGGCTCCATAATGGTGTGGGCTATGTAATGGAACGAACTGGATCCTCTGGTCCAGCCGAACTGATCATTGAGTGGAAATGGCTATGTTCGGCTACTTGGAGACGATTTGCATCCATTCATGGACGTCATGTTCCCACGACAGTGCGCCATGTCACGGACCACAATTGGTCGAGATGCCTTTGAAGAACGTTCTGGACAATTCGAGCGAATAATTTGGCCAGCCACATCGCCCGACATGAATCCTACCGAACATTTCAAATGGCTCTGAGCACTATGGGACTTTACATCTATGGTCATCAGTCCCCTAGAACTTAGAACTACTTAAACCTAACTAACCTAAGGACATCACACAACACTACCGAACATTTATGGGACGTTATAGAGAGGTCAGTTCGTGTAAAAAATACTGCACCGGAAGCACTTTCAGAATTATGGAGTACTACAGAAGCAGTATGGGCTAATATTTCTGCGACTAGTCGAGGCCATGTCTCGTCGAGCTGCAAAAGGAGGTCTGACACCATATTAGGAGGAATCCCATGACTTTTGTTATCTCAATGTACAATTCTGCGTATCATTGTCATTATTACCAAATGGAATTAGATGAGCATTACAGAACTGTAATTGAATAAGACGTTTTTTAAAACAACAGAGTACGCATCATGAAATAACTAACATAATAAGAAACAAACAAAAAATGTAACTTAACATTGCCGCAAGATTTTTCATATTAGCACAGAATATGCATAAAAAAATTTAAACATTAAAACAAGTAGAATGAGAGCAATATACATACTTAAGAGGGCATATCGTAGAACGTTATGTCGACCTTCTTCCAGCAGCAGGATGTTTACGTTGCTGGTCATTTGCACGGAGGCGTCGACGCGGCTCGGACAGGGACGGCAGAAACTCACAGCGGCCAGACAGTTCGTTTCCGGTGGACGAGCACTCACAAGGTATGCCGTGACTCAGTTAAAAGGTAGTTTCTTGGAATACTATGCGCAAATTTCACTGGGCGCAGATATAACCCGTATTTTACGCGGTACGAGATTGTCAGTAGACAATACACGCGCATGCTTCCTAACAAACGCAAGAAACTGCCTGTCCTACAAACGTTTATGACGATACCTTGAAAAATAACTCACTAGTGTGTGTGGTATATCGATGTTGAAGTTTACCACTGTTTACATGTGAAGACTGGCTGCCGAAGGTGCAATATTGATCGTCACAGGAACTTTCAGACGTGCATTTAATAAATGGTGCCGCATGATTTGCACCTGCTAAACCGACAGAATGTGCACGGAAAAGATTCGCATTGGAAGAAATTTACTCACGTGATTAGGGAAACAGGTCCTTTGAAGCCACAGAGCTCTGGCCAAGATTCTAGACACAAAAATTGTTCACACAGAAGAGTTAAAGGCAATGGTGTGGGAGCTCCGTTAATTTGCCCGTGAAATTATAAACTTCGAAAAATACATGATGTAGAGTACTGGTGAGGCAGCAGCCACTCTCGTTCCACAGACTACGTGTTTGAGCAGTGGAGATAAATCGTTTTGAACCCAGAGTTCAGTTCTGTCAGTGCAAATACACTTCTCGGATTTGCACCCGGATCGTATTGTGTAATCCCACATTTCATCGATGTAATTGTTGACGTCATCAGGTGGTGGTAATTGTTGCTGTCACTGCTATGTACAAGATGCGACTCAGCAGTTACAGCAGCAACTACCACCACCTGAAGATGTCGATCCGGCGGCAAACCCGAGAAATGTATTTGTAACAGATCCGTCGCTAACACCTTAAAAGTTGTTGTACTGTATACACTCAGGCTGACCGTCGACACGAGGAACAGTTCCCAGGGGCTAAAGATTTTACTAACGGCGTAAGTTGTGAAAGTTGTTAAAAACTAGACCTTCGTTTCCGACGAGTGATTCCTTACCTCAAAATCCTAAAGGTTTCAGAAATCCTGTATGTGCACTTGCAGATATCTCTCTGAATCCAAGCAAACATGCAGACGCTGCAGGTGTTGCTAAAACGAAGTCGCTCTGACAGGTTTGCCACACGAAGTAAACAATTTATCAGTGAAACTCGGAGCGGTTAACAACACAATATTGATACGTCTGCGGGGGCAGATAACGCGAACTACGTAACTTATAAGTGACATAATGCCTCGTTAAAGTGAAGCAACCCGACTCTTACGTGAGCTCGCTCTGAATAAAGCATGATAACTCAGGGATAGAACCCAGCCTTGCAGACTTACATTCGCACGACAATAACGCACGATAAACGTTGGAGTGCTTATTTCGGGAAGGCATGCATCCTGCCAATCTAAAATTTCGCATGCTTCTTCGGTTTCGCTCTTATACGACCCACTGATTGCCCCCTCTCTCCAAAGTGATCCTTGTAGGGAATAGGGCTGCCCCTCCCTCCCTCCCCCCCGCCGACATGAGTGCTGTGCCTATGGGAACGTACAGAGCGAACCCGTTGTAACGCCTGCACCGAGTATAGTAGAGTCGATTTCCATTTCGACGCCCGGACGACTATGGCGGGAGTATCCGCCCTTTTTCTTCACCCGGATGGGCGTCTGCCAGCGACCACACAGTGAGGGGACGAACACTCGCCGTGTCCTGCTGCAACATATCCATGTGACAAGAAAATCGAACCGTTAAATGCTGGTTTAGTGCCACTGTGGGGCAGCGGCATGGAATACGTACTTGAAATAAGTTGTGTTCTGGAACATTTGCACTCCTTACGGGTCAAGACAATCATATCAGTCAAGAGTGCTAATGTGTCCCGGATAAAACTGAAATTTCCTAATTAACTCGTTTGAAATAAGAGGACAACAACTTTTTTTCGCATCCGATACAAAAGGCACAAATTTATTAAAAGACAATTCCACTTTCCATTTTGGCTGTATTACGTTCACACGTTTCACACGGCCAGCTGATTTCGGCGATATGTCATTTTTTAGTGCTTACTCGTAATATGTACATCTGATAATCAAGTACGTAACTACTGTCGCAATAGACTTGAACGAGAACAGCGTTCCAACCCCTCAACGATTTAAAGAATATTGCTGCTGTACTTCCATACATACGCAAAAAAAAAAAAATCATGATACATAGCACAGAACATCGCCCGCCACTGGTCGATATGACGCTGTCCAATCTACAGTAAACGGCAGTTAAAAGATATACCAAAAAAGGTCACCACTGCCCAGCTGAACGAATCGATCGATATGATAGAATATAGAGCATCAATACAATATATGTTTTGGCGATGAATTTTACATTATCGTCATATATTTCTTTTACGTTGTATACACACCTATGTTAAAAAATGGTTCAAATGGCTCAAATGGGACTTAACAGCTGTGGTCATCAGTCCCCTAGAACTTAGAACTACTTAAACCTAACTAACCTAAGGACATCACACACATCCATGCCCGAGGCAGGATTCGAACCTGCGACCGTAGCAGTCGCGCGGTTCCGGACTGGGCGCCTAGAACCGATCGGCTACCGCGGCCGGCCACATCTGTTCAGGCTGACGTCATTTCATATACTTAAATCATTCTATAAAATGAAAGTCAAAACTTTAAAAACATTTTCAGAGATTCAAAAACTGTCAAAAGCTTATGGAATTTTTCTCTCTGGACGGGTTCCGCCTTGAGCAAACACAACTTTTTCTTCGTTTTCTGCCTTACATGTTTCGCTGAAGTAACAGATCAAGAGAGAGTTTTTATTTTCTTTCTATTAAATAGAAGGGAAAAATTGCTTTTTCACTACCTGCCTATATAAAATTTCAGTTTCTAAGTAAAGTATTCACAAATTTGAAAAAAGAAACAAATTTTATGTACCTTGTTATATTAAAAAGATATATAACAAATTTTAATGTTAAACATATGTATTGTTTAGCTTTAACATTTTCTATTACGTTATCACTGCATTGTCAAAGCTAAAATTTTCTCTGTGTTCGCACTTCACACTCCATGCGTAATATCTTTTGCAGTATTATGCATTAGCATTGTATCGTCTTTGACGAACATAGCTATAGTCTGATGATGTCCTCATAAGCAAGTACTGGCCAACAAAATAGATTTATACTATAGAATATCCACAATTTAGAACTCTTCATTTATAATTACTATGACTGTGCTGAACTGAAATTATTAGGTACGCTACCACGTGTTTCTCACACTATCGATGGACCACGGCATAGTGGAATCACAACATAATTTTTGGCGTGAGGGCATGAAAATGACCAAGGAGGCAAATCTAGTTAATCGCTAATAATGAAGTAAGTGTTTATTTCAGATAATACAACAGCATATGCAGGAAAATGACTTTTTTTATAGAAATTCATAGCTGCTACGAAACTATGCACAAAAAAATACTACGACACAAACTATCAAACTGGTCGTAGTTTCCTGAATAAATTTTCGCTCTGTAGCTAAGTGCGCACTGATTTGCAACTTTCTGGCAGACTGAAAAGGCGTACCAGACTGGGACTCGAACGTTGGACCACTACCTATTGCAGAGAAGTCCTCTACCGACAATGCTATGCTAGCATGAATCACGATTCGCCATCACAGCTATACTTCCAGCAGTACCCCTGTCCTACCTCCCAATCTCTCATGTATAGAGTCTAGAGACCACCCAAAATACCATGGGCGGTAGATGCGCAGTCGGCATGACATGTTTGGGGAGAGCAGGAGTGGTGGGAGCTAGGGGCAGGCGTTGGAGGGGAAATGCTGAGCTCTGGAGGGCAAGTGTCGTTCTAAACTGAAGCTTAGATTTTTTGTAATTATTAAGTGGAGCCTCTCGATACCGACACTTGCATAGTGACCATTCAAAAAGATCTGTCACCTCTGCTTTGGTTAGTATCCAAAAACAATTTCGCACAGATGCGACGATTTATTTTCGCTTGACTTGGTAACCACTTGTGACTTTCAGAGAAGTGCTACGAGTGGCGAATTTTGAGTAAAATCTACACATATCTCTTGCTGCAATGTTAAAATTTGCTTCTTTTGCCAAAAGACAGCAAAGTTTACAAAACGTACGTGGCTAATGTGTTATGCAGACAAGTGCGAGAGAATTCTGAAAAAGTTGTTTATTGACTTTATTAAGTGAGGAACTGAGGAAAAGTAAGGTCGGGAGCTTATGAAAAAGCACATCCTCGGTACAGAGTAAACGTGTAATGTCCATACTTAAATTGTTCTCAAACCCATAGCATTTCTCGTTTCACCAGCTATCCATGGCCCTTGAAAATTACATTCGTTCACTAAAATAGTCTGTAGTTAGTGGAATAACACGGTCGATAATGAATTTTTGAATAATAAACGTATGGCAAAATACTCTACTCTTTCCATGCTGTCATTTGGCACAATCTCTTTTCGATAACTCAAATCGTTTATGAGAAATGAGGAATGTTGTGGATGTTTCACTCTGGTTTTATCGCTGGCGCGGAGCGATCGCAAATGAGTGTGCTACATCAGATAAATTTTCTCGAGATTGGTTACAGATTTAGACGTCCACCAAAGTCTAAAGAAAATTCGACATGTTAGCTAAATTTCATATGCAGCAACATATTGTGTAATATGTACCATATGCAGCATCATAGCGACCCCTATTTTTCATTGCAAACTTTTTCGAGTTTAAAACTTTGTATTTGTGGGGATCCATAGCCTCCAGATGTTAAATAAACGTAAACATGGTACGTAGTAGGCTGTAAAGTGATTTTTATTTAATCGCGTGATTAGCTAATTTCGATTACTTGTCATTGTCAAGCACTTATCTTAATGTGAGGTGTGTAAAGTTTTAGTTACACATGCGACGCATCCAGACAATGTAGTGCTTTTCCATGTTGGATTTTACAAGTGCTTGACAATGACAAGTCGTCGAAATTAGCTAATCGCACGATTAAATAAAAATCACGTTCAGCCTACTACGGACCACGTTCATGTTTATTTATTTCTCGAATTTCTGGGACTATCTTACTTCCAGGTAAATGTCACAGTAATTATGACCATTAAAGAAAGGAGGGTCACATCGTCGTGAACCTGACTTATAAGGCTATAAGTAACGCAAAAATGATTTTTTTTACCGAATTACTTCCGTAAAATCGTTTGAGGAAGATTGTAGGGCGTGCGCCTCGATTCTGTCATCACCGACCGGACGAAAGGTGGCAAACACTGTCGGCCTCCTCTTCTGAGCAAACGAATGAACTCGCTCAGCGCTTTGGGCAAAAATTGGTCACTGCGCATCGGCCACCGTATTCTGCACCGACTGTACGTTACGGGACTAGTCGTCCTGGAAGAAAGGATATAGCAACGTCTCAGGAATTGTTTCCAGATTGAATTCTCACTCTGCAGCAGAGTATGTGCAGATTGAAAACTTCCTGGCACATTTAAACCATGTGCTGGACCGGGACTGGAACCTAGCACCTCAGTATTTCGTAGACAGTTGTCTTCGTGGGGGTTACCTCTACATCCATATGTTAATATAATGTGGGCCCCTTTAACAACATAGTACTATAGTATCTCTTGACATGTGGATGGGATAACACACAAAGTTTCCATATGAGTCATACTTTCTGTTCAGCCAAACAGTGGATGCATCTGGTGTCCACCAACCTTCTAAGTGTTCCCCAGTGAACTCTATTAGAGGACAACATACTATTCGGACGGCTGTTCTACCCAGTATACTTCCAGCACTTGAATCGTATTACACGAGCCTGGGTTTAGTCGGAACAGTACCTCCAACGTTTATTCGAGAAACAGAGAAAACTCTTCTCGAGGAATGGAAATTTTTCCTCACGTTGTTGAATTCCTGCCACGCAAATATGAAATATTGTTGGCTGCTCGTGGTGAACACATGCAGTGTTAGTGTATAGTAACTACGTTTGTTTCACGGGTTTCTGAGCTTGTTTATCTGTTAGAAAATTTATCTTCTCGAGTCTTAAGCCATTCAGAAAAGAAAGAGGGCGCACTTACGACAGTTGTTACTGTAAACTAGGCTGCATCTAAAAATAGATATCTTTCTGTGTGTCCCATCACAGTTAACTGAAATGGTAGGACTATCATTCGATGATATGAAATGTCACTGTTCACTTAGTTGTTCTGAAGACATTAAATCAATTCATAATCACTGGATACAATCTGCGAGGGGCATTCAATAAGTATTGCAACAGATGTTTTTTTTCTGAAAACAAATTGGTTTTATTCAGGATTGAAATTCAACATATAATTCTCCACTCTTTTGGCTGCGAAACCCTATTTTTCGCCGGCCGAAGTGGCCGTGCGGTTCTAGGCGCTGCAGTGTGGAACCGCGAGACCGCTACGGTCGCAGGTTCGAATCCTGCCTCGGGCATGGATGTGTGTGATGTCCTTAGGTTAGTTAGGTTTAACTAGTTCTAAGTTCTAGGGGACTAATGACCTCAGAAGTTGAGTCCCATAGTGCTCAGAGCCATTTGAACCCTATTTTTCAACATGGGCCTAATCACCGTTCAATACGACAGCCTTACACCACCTTGCTGGTACGGCCTGATGCCTGCATGGTACCACTTTACTGGTCGACGACGGAGACAACGTTTTGCTCCACCAATAATCTCCCCATCATCCTCGTAGTGCTTCCCGCGAGCGCGTCCTTCATTGGGCGAAACAGGAAGGTGCGAGATGCGGGCCATAGGCAGGATGAGTAAAAACAGTTCAATGAATCGCCTGTGACGACGTACGACAAAAAATTTCACGATCAGCCTCGTAACGCGTAAGCAATTCCGCGCAGATGGTCCTTCGTTGCTCTTTATGGTCTTCTGCTAGGCGGCGAGGAACCCTGCGGAAACGCACCTTTGAGCATCGCAACATGTGGACGGGGTGTCAGCACTACCAACGGAGACGTCCAACTTGAGCGGTGCGGTGTTTGATTGCGATCCGTCCATGACTTCGAATGAGAGTGTCCGCACGTTTCAACGCTTCAGGAGTCACAGCTGTGTGCAGGCGGGAGGTCGGACAGGTCTGCGCGCCCTTATTTCGCTTTTGACAGGCGCCTCGTCCAACGACTCACTATGCTTTTTTTTTTCACTGCCAAGTCTCGGCAGACATTCTGCAAGAGCTTATGAATATCTGAGATGCTCTAGTTTTCCGCCAAAATAAACTCAATGACAGCTTTTGCTTGGAACGCATCTTCGTTACAGACGCCACTTTGAAGGTTACATATAGCTCGGCAACCCACCGGAACGTCATAAACTAAAGCGGCTGAAGCGAAATTATTCCATGATGTGCCCAAGCGAATCCAGCGTTTTTTCAACCTAAATTGGCTGAGAAAAAAATGAGTTGCATTACTTATTGAACGCCATTCGTATTTCGTAATCCATGTCATGTGATCATCACTAAGTTATAGTGGCCTGACTTGTGAGCACACTAAAATTAGTTTAGAAACTGATTTGCAAGGATCCAAATGAAAGAGAGTACAGTACTAGTTCACGTATATGTAGTAGTAAATAACATGGCGTGCGAAGTGATTTTTTGACTAAAGTGTCATGGTAGTCGCACCACAGAGAATGAGTGCCCTTTCACTATAGGAAAGGTTTACAGATTTTAATGTGCTAATAGGTGATTTGATGGTTCCTTCGGCAAGTGTTTAATCAGCGCGCGCGCGTTGTGTGTGTGTGTGTGTGAGAGTGTGTGTGTGTGTGTGTGTGTGTGTGTGTTAGACTGTAGGTTGCCTACGATACGCTACCGACATACTGAAGAGGATTATGACCTGCTACAGTGGATATCCAGTCAAGCCTCCCAGACAACTACAATGTCAGCTAACATATACGTCAACATAGTTAAGATTCCGAGAGGTATTCATGTGGAGCCTTGGAATACATTCCCCAAGCCGGCAGTAAACATAGATAAGAAATGAGCAGGACGAAAGAGTAAGAAAGAATACGAGTATATGCTGTGGCTGCGTATCAGCATTGCCCCCCCCCCCCCCCCCCCCCCCGCATACACACACAGGTCTGTTGTGACGTCAAATGCATACGTCCACGAAATGTGAATAGATTTCTTCAGGGCCTTCGTTACATTTGTCTACAGCTGAAATTATATACAGCAACCCGCTAAAATTTTCTTTATCAGCGCCATCTCCAGTTATATTCCTGATTGTACTAAAGCAGATCACGCACAGGTCATGATTATTTCAGGTCTCTTTGCCATCAGCCTTATTACTGTTTGCGCGAGGATTTTGCTATAAATGAGTAAAAGAAGAGAAAATTTTCTAATTGCCACACAATCTCTCAGCGATGTTATTCTCCTGGAAGAACCTTTCAGAACTCGCAGTGATAATGATGTCCCCATTCGACAAAATTTCCTGGTTATACGAGCGAAGTCTAAGGCGGCTGGGGGGGGGGCAGGTGCGATAAGGCAGCCTTAGTAGACGTTCGTGTTGCACTTTTTGCATCTACGACTACATCCGCATCTACCTATGTACTCTGCAAGCCACCTGATGGTGTGCGTCGCGGAGGGTACTTCTGGTTCCGGTACCACCATTAATGGTCCCTTTCACCCTTCCCCCTTCCCCCTTTCCATTCGCTACTGGTGCAAAGGAAGAACGACTGTTGGTAAACGTCGTAATGAATTCTTAATTTCTCTTATTTTCTCGTTGTGGTCATTTGAAGAGATGTGTGTGGGGAAAAAGTAATATTTCCCCCCCTCTTTTCTGAAAGCTCGCTCTCCGAAATTTAACACTAAATTTGCACAAAGCCTCTCTTGCAACGCCTGTGGAGCATCTCCGTAATGCTCTCGCGGTTACGAAAACCGCTCGTCGTCAGATTTTATTAATCCAATCTGTTAAGGGCCCGAAACCGTCGTGCAATAGTCAAAAATATCTCGAACAAGTGTTTTTGTCAGTTCGTGTAGCTTGACAAGTGACGGTGAAAGATCAGCTTTTCGGGTTGCAGTATTTGTCTTTTCGGCCACAAGTAGTCATTCATATGAGCACGATACGCTCAACAGGAACGGATGATTCAAAAAGAAAAAGCCGTTTTCCTTTGTTTATTAAAGACAAACTATAAAAGACAGAAACAGATTGCGTATGTCATTGGATAGAGGCGAGTCCAAAATTTTGATACGGCTGCACTGTTGCTTGTTTGTAGCAATATGGCGACTACACCACAAGAGAAATCATATTGTGCGAAGTCAGTCTATTGTCCAAGTGCAACTTACACACCGCCACCTACTCAGCAAGAAACCGCCTCTGTTCAAATGTGTGTGAATTCCTATGGGACCAAACTGCTGAGGTCATCAGTCCCTAGACTTACACACTACTTAAACTAACTTATGCTAAGAACAACATACACACACACACCCATGCCCGAGGGAGGACTCGAACCTCCGGCGGGAGAGACCGCGCAATCAGTGACGTGGTGCCTCTAACCGCACGGCCACTCCGCGCGGCAAAAGCCGCCTCTGCACAAGCAGATTTATGATTGGTATACAAAATTCTTGGGAGCCGGTTGCGTATGCAAAGGGAAGAGCACTGGTCGGCCACGCACATCTATCTGATGACCACGTCGAGCGTAACCGAGATGCGTTCACACCGAGCCCTTGGAATTCCCGAAAACTGGAAGACCGGGAACTTCAACTTCTTCAAACTGTGAGGCGTGTCCTGAAACGACGCCTGCGTTGTATTCACTGCAGCAATTGCGTCCCGACGACTCTAACAGAAGGTACGAATTTTGCGTTTAAGTTCTCCAGGATATGGCAGAGGACGCTTTGCGGACGAATCGACGTTTCATCTATCGGGTAGAGTAAACCGCCATAATGTAAGAATTTGGGGGTAAAAAAATCCTGGCGTTGTCGTCGACAATGAAAGAGACTCACCAAAACTGAATGTTTTGTGTGCCATTTCTGTTCACAAAGTTCATGGACCTTCCTGTTTTGCGGAGGAAACTGTGAAGGAATGTCATACATGGACATGCTGCATAATTGGCTCTTTCTTCAACGTCACGAAGATTCCAAGTATTTGATTTTTATGCATGACGACGCCCCGCTTTGAGGTGCGGCCTTATCTTAACAATACCATCCTACAACGCTGGACTGAAGGTGTGGACAACGAGATCTTGTTGATTGCTTCCGACATCCCATGTCACCAGACCTCAAACCCTGCGATTTTTGTCTGTGGAGGTACATAAAAGAGAGAGTCGTTGTCCCACCTACGGCAGCTGCTCTTCAAGAGCTGAGCAATCGAAGTGTTGAAGCTCTTGATTCAGTAAACAGGGACCTGCTGATTCGTGTGTGGAATGAAATGGACTACTTCTTGGATGTTTCGCGTCTAACGCATGGTGCTCATGTTTTGTGTATCTGTGCGAACATAAAACTCTAAAACTACATCTATCCAGTGACATGCACAATGTGTTTCTGTCTTTAATAGTTTGTCTATAACAAACAGCTGAAATCTGTTCTTTGCTTTTGAATGACCTATTTATTTATTTTTAGGCATTTTCGATAGGCTCTTTCAACTGAAATAATTCCTGGTCGAAGACACCACTCTCTCCATTTCAGTGGACCTTCGCTGCTTTGATAGGTGTTTCGACTCAGTAGTAGGACGTATCCACATTTCATCTCATTTACATTTATAATAATAATAATAATTACGTGTGGATGAACGGCCGATAGTCTTTAAACTGAATGCCACTTCAGCGACTTGCGTGCACCTAACCCACCCCAGTTATCAAACTGGCGAAAGCAGATCTACACTTTAAGTGGAATCCAAAGCATGTGTCGTTCCTGGTGACTTCTTACATCGTTTGGAGGTGAAGGTTGTACTAAAGATATATCGAAAATGTACCTGGTCTGACCGGGATCTGATTCTGTGACCTCTGGTTTCGAGGTACGCGCTTTACCAGCAGGCCCGACATCTACACTTAAGAATCGACGCTAAAAGAGACACCGAAGGCAGCCGTGGCGAATATCGTATCGGAAAGTCCACCATGCACGTCTGTGGTCATAACTGGGCAATCGTATCATCCATAGTATACGAAGCTTTTGCGTTTGAACCACTTAGCGCAGAATACTTTGCATTATAACTGTTGACATGAGTGGTTTGACTACTGCATAGCGAAACCGTGTTGATCGCCTTCCAAAAACATATGCTGCCAATCGTTTTCAGCTGTGGTTGCCTTATTATTGACCGAGGTTTTTTCACCCAAGAAATTGTTTGTACAAAGTGAAAGTCGGAATACACACTCCTGGAAATGGAAAAAAGAACACATTGACACCGGTGTGTCAGACCCACCATACTTGCTCCGGACACTGCGAGAGGGCTGTACAAGCAATGATCACACGCACGGCACAGCGGACACACCAGGAACCGCGGTGTTGGCCGTCGAATGGCGCTAGCTGCGCAGCATTTGTGCACCGCCGCCTTCAGTGTCAGCCAGTTTGCCGTGGCATACGGAGCTCCATCGCAGTCTTTAACACTGGTAGCATGCCGCAACAGCGTGGACGGACTTTGAGCGAGGGCGTATAGTGGGCATGCGGGAGGCCGGGTGGACGTACCGCCGAATTGCTCAACACGTGGGGCGTGAGGTCTCCACAGTACATCGATGTTGTCGCCAGTGGTCGGCGGAAGGTGCACGTGCCCGTCGACCTGGGACCGGACCGCAGCGACGCACGGATGCACGCCAAGACCATAGGATCCTACGCAGTGCCGTAGGGGACCGCACCGCCACTTCCCAGCAAATTAGGGACACTGTTGCTCCTGGGGTATCGGCGAGGACCATTCGCAACCGTCTCCATGAAGCTGGGCTACGTTCCCGCACACCGTTAGGCCGTCTTCCGCTCACGCCCCAACATCGTGCAGCCCGCCTCCAGTGGTGTCGCGACAGGCGTGAATGGAGGGACGAATGGAGACGTGTCGTCTTCAGCGATGAGAGTCGCATCTGCCTTGGTGCCAATGATGGTCGTATGCGTGTTTGGCGCCGTGCAGGTGAGCGCCACAATCAGGACTGCATACGACCGAGGCACACAGGGCCAACACCCGGCATCATGGTGTGGGGAGCGATCTCCTACACTGGCCGTACACCACTGGCGATCGTCGAGGGGACACTGAATAGTGCACGGTACATCCAAACCGTCATCGAACCCATCGTTCTACCATTCCTAGACCGGCAAGGGAACTTGCTGTTCCAACAGGACAGTGCACGTCCGCATGTATCCCATGCCACCCAACGTGCTCTAGAAGGTGTAAGTCAACTACCCTGGCCAGCAAGATCTCCGGATCTGTCCCCCATTGAGCATGTTTGGGACTGGATGAAGCGTCGTCTCACGCAGTCTGCACGTCCAGCACGAACACTGGTCCAACTGAGGCGCCAGGTGGAAATGGCATGGCAAGCCGTTCCACAGGACTACATCCAGCATCTCTACGATCGTCTCCATGGGAGAATAGCAGCCTGCATTGCTGCGAAAGGTGGATATACACTGTACTAGTGCCGACATTGTGCATGCTCTGTTGCCTGTGTCTATGTGCCTGTGGTTCTGTCAGTGTGATCATGTGATGTATCTGACCCCAGGAATGTGTCAATAAAGTTTCCCCTTCCTGGGACAATGAATTCACGGTGTTCTTATTTCAATTTCCAGGAGTGTATTATTCATGTACTTGATCGGTTCTGTTGTAACCTGTACTTCCGTCATTTTTTATTTTTTTTTAACTGCAAATAAAGAATTTATGGAACGTTTTCTCCGGCAGGTCTTATTACAGTTGCAGATATGTTTACTTCTGAGTCATGTCACACTCTTACAATGTGGCGGAAATCTAATTTTGATGGATGTATACTACTTTCAGTTGGCGTGCTGAAAAATGGCGCGAGTCACCACTGCGCAGACATGTCTCTGCTTCAAGGCGACCCTCTTCTTGCAGCACACCTGTATGAGAGCGTTCCTTACAGGCTACAGTCGGAACTTGTACTACCTTAAAACAGACGCGACAAGTTCACCACTGCTCCCTTTATGACGTGTCCGAGATTCAGCTAAGGCGTAGAGCCGATAGTGGGAAAAACACTACTAACATAGAGTCAAAAAGCCAGCTTTGCGTAAACCTATTTCCCAAATCGCTCCTAGTTTCTCACGTAAACATATTCCGAAAATTTAGTTACAGCTGCAGGATTCCAGCTTCAACATTCGGTTTTCGCTCCATCGCATTCGAGTCGAGCTTGGATTGTCAAATTACTATTAATGTAGACGAAATGATTTTGCGTGAAGCGAAGAGACCATGAATTATTTATTTGATTTATTCATGCGTTGAGAAGCACTTTGTTATATTTATGAGACGAAAAGATATACGTAGTAAATACTTGCATTTTAATGAATTGGCTAACCGCTTGGCAACAATACTACAATTGTGTAGTTGGTTAATTTGTAATTTGCTCCACCCACTCTCATTTTGAGTGGGAGAGAGCCTCGCACACGACCACTTGCTGGTGACACTACATACGCTATCTGTGAGCACTGGATACAAAATTAGGCAGTTTTATGGCCATTATAAGGCTCCAATAGCTCATAGTGCAATGATGTTCCACCAACGACCACTTCGCACTTTTTCCACTTGACATGTGATCAACGTGGATGTACGAGGCGTCGTTCATAAAGTAATGCAACAAATATACTTCTGAAAGCAGGGTGGTTTTATTCAGGATTCCAATACACCATATTATTCTCCGTTCTTCTGGCTACAAAACACTATCTTCAACATAATCTCCGTTCAATGCGGCCTTACGCCACCTTACTGGGAGGCCTGTATGCCCGCATAGTACCACGGACGACGTCGGAGCCAACGTCCTGCTGCTTCAATAACCTCCCCATCATCAACGTACTGCTGTCCGCAGAGTGCACCCTTCATTGGGCCAAGCCCATAGTACGTAGGAGGCGAGAAACCCAGACGGAACACACCTTTGAACACCCCAACTAGTAAACGAGTGTATCAGTATTACAAACAGAGACCTCCACTCGCTCAGCGATGTATTTCATTGCGATCCGTTGATCGCCTCGGGTGAGAGTGTTCGCACTTTCCAACATTGCAAGAGTCGCAGCTGTATGCGGCTGGCCGCCACGCGGGAGATCGGACAGGATTGGGCGATTTTGTTGCTATGATGACACTTACCTTGCCCAACAACTCATCATGCTTTTCTTCACTGCCAGGTCTCCGTATACATTCTGCAAGCGCCTACGAATATCTCCGATGCTCTGGTTTTCGCCAAAAGAAACTCAATGACAGTTCTCTGCTCCGAAAGCACCTCCGTTATATAGCGGTGTCACCTGTCGAAACTACATTAAACCATAGGAGCTGATGCGAGAACATTCGACCATCACGCACAGCAAATCCCGCATTTTTTCAAGCATTACTTATTGAACGCCCCTCGTAATGAACCAATTCTGCACACACTATATGCAGTACATAAATTTTATGAGGTTGCCCACCAATATATGCCAAAAATATGATTACATGAATGTAAAAATTGACAATGTTAAATTCTAGGGGTTACAGTTCAACTGAGAGTAGCGTATTATTGGCTTGCTGAAGCTCCTGAGCAAATCTTTATTTGCAATGCGGATGTTGGCAGACATGAGTGACGTAAAAATAAAAAGCTAGCATACTTCACTTACTTTTATTCCATAATATCACAAGGGATCATTTATCGGCGTAAATCATCAAGCCAAGCTAAGGTTTTCAGTCTGTAAAACGAATTATCTGTGGTGTGTTTTCACAGTTGTTAACTTCAAGCTGCAACCATAGTTACCGCGCTGACGTCTCTTATACGCTAGGCGTAAAATCACTCGCGGATCTTTTTGCACGGACGATGTATGAACTATGATCAGTCTTATATGCTACGACGATGACAGCATAGAAGAACGGGTACTGAATTGCTAGCTTCAGTACGTATCAGCCATTGCAATCAGAAACTTGTGCCACTTTCTTGCTGGCGTTTCCTTACCGAGTGGGTCTTCTCCGATAACAAGTCTTGACAGATAACGTCTTTATTCAGGAAAGGCTCTTCAGACTGCTGCTGCCGTGTGTCAGATCACGTTTCCTGAGGCAGACGTGCCATCTGGCAATAACAGTAACGGCCCGGAGCTCCACGAGCTGTTATTTCTCGCCGAGCGTCAATTTTCAGTATCTTGTCGCCCGTATCGAAGATTGTACACGAGCAGTTCACAGATACAGTGCAATCAAGCAAGCTAAAGTTCTTAGAATAAAAGTCGGTGATAAGCCTATCACATTTCTGCAAACGTACAATTGATGCCCCCATTTCCCGTTATATTCTCGCTACCGAATGTTACCTGGATCATTATGTTGGATAACCGAATATCAAACAAATTGGTACAACGCAGCTGAACGCGCTTGTTTCTATATGTTACTCTGTTCTGTAACTCATAAAAAATTTTCAGCTGCACTGTATGATTTTGTCTAATTTTTAGCCATCCGACAAACGGTCCACGTAACATTCACTAATGAGAGTAAATATGTCGAAAACGATCATCTGCATTTATTACTCAGTTAATATCCTAAATGCAGTTCTAAACGGATTACTCATTACTTTTTCGGAATTATTTCACCCGCGGATCCTCTTTTTTTGTCGCCGGCCGGAGTGGCCGAGCGGTTAAAGGCGCTACAGTCTGGAACCGCACGACTGCTACGGTCGCACGTTCGAATCCTGCCTCGGACATGGATGTGTGTGATGTCCTTAGGTTAGTTAGGTTTAAGTAGTTCTAAGTTCTAGGGGACTTATGACCACAGCAGTTGAGTCCCATAGTGCTCAGAGCCATTTGAACCTTTTGATCTTTTTCCCTAGTATCTGGACAAGTGCATTTTAAATTAAATCATACCTGGCAAATGAGCACTATCTGGATTCTTATTTTGACGTTACTGCCCTTCGGCAGAACTATTTTTAGATTAAAATTATTTTTAGAGGTAAATTTCAACGACAGGAAATGAAAAAAAAGCTTGTTACCTTTCAAACTTACGCAGTTCCAGCGGACACCGCAAATTTTTAATGTTTCACTTCAAGTGTACCCCTGGTGAAGTTTAGTATGTCACTCAGAAGTACGTAATCATGTTCCTGATTTACATAAATGACCTCGGTGATAATCTGGGCAGCCGCCTTAGGTTTTTTGCAGATGACGCTGCAATTTACCGTCTAGTAAAATCATCAGACGATCAATTGCAATTACAAAATGATCTAGAGAGAATTTCTGTATGATGCGAAAAGTGGCAATTGGCACTAAACAAAGAAAATTGCGGTGTCATCCACATGGGTACTAAAAAATATCCGATAACTTTTGGGTATACGATAGCACAAATCTAAGGGCCACCAATGCGACTAAATACCTAGGAATTACAATTACGAGCAACTTAAATTGGAAGGACCACATAGATAATATTGTGGGGCAGGCGAAACAAAGACTGCGCTTTGTTGGCAGAACACTTAGAAAATGCGACAAACCCACTAAAGAGACAGCCTACATTAAACTTGTCCGTCCTCTGCTGGAATGTTGCTGCGCGTTATGGGATCCTTACCACCTAGGATTGACGAAGGACATCGAAAAAGTGCAAAGAAGAGCAGCTCGTTTCGTGTTATCGTGCAATAGGGGTGAGAGTGTCACTGATATGATACGCGAGTTGGGGTGGCAGTCACTGAAACAAAGCCGATTTTCTTTGCGGCGAGATCTATTTACGAAATTTCAATCACCAATGCGAAAATATTTTGTTGATACCCACCTATGTAGGGAGGAACGATCATCATAATAAAATAAGAGAAATCAGAGCTCGAACGGAAAGATTTAGGTGTTCCTTTTTCCCACGCGCTATTCGAGAGTGGAATTGCAGAGAAGTAGTATGAAAATGGTTCGATGAACCCTCTGCCAGGCACTGGAGTGTGAATTGCAGAGTAACCATGTAGATGGCGATGTGGATCCAAATTCAGCTAGAGGACTTCATATAAAGGAAGGAGGGGTTCGGTTCAGATATTCCTAGCGCCACCACGAACTGAATTTTTCGGGTTCCCTTAAGCATCAATAATATCCAAGGATGGTTTCTTACGAAGACCTTGGTCAATTTCCTGTTACAAAGAAAAAGTGGAGTTGCATCCCCTCAAAACTAACGGCATCGGTGTCGGGATTTCCTTCGCCATCTTGTTTGTAATGAGCTAGATATCGTCAAAGCATTAAGCACTGACATTCCTTATTTCTTCCATGTATAAAATGAATGAATTCTACGTTATAATAATGCGTTGATCGAGTAAATAATGAAGACATATTAAATCGTATTGGGAGAAGAGAATTTTATGTCACAACGTGACTAGAAGAAGGTATAGGTCGATGGGACACATTTTCAGGGACCAAGAAAAATTAATTTTCTGGTGATGAGAAGAGTGGAGGGTAAAACTAGTGGAGAGAAACCAAAGTTTAAATACAGTAAGCAAATTCAAATCGATATAGTCTGCAGTAGTTACGCAGAGGTGAATTACACTATCTGCTTCTAACCAGTCTTTGGGCTGATGACTGCTAGAAGTCAGAGACATGCTATGCTAAAAACCATTGTAAATGGTACATATTTCTGGTCAGCAACGCTGCAATTCTTTCCAAGAACTTTTCATCTACATCTGTATCTACATGATTACTCTGCAATTCATAATTAAGTGGCTGGCAGACGGTTCATTGAACCACGTTTAATCCACTTCCCTGCCGTTCCACTTCCTAGCAGCGCGCGAGGAAAACGAACCCTTGAATCTTTCCGTGGAAGCTCTAATTTCTCTTATTTTATTATGATGATCATTTCTCCCTATGTAGGTGGGTGCCAACAAAATATTTTCACACTCTGAGGAGAAAGTTGGTGACTGAAATGTCATGAGAAGGTCCTGACGCACGAAAAAAGTCTTTGTTTTAATGGCTGCCACCCTAATTCGTGCACCATATCCATAGCACTCTCTTCCTTATTTCGCGATAATACAAAACGAGCTGCCCTTCTTTGCACTTTTTCGATGTCTTTCGTCAGTCCTACGAGTATACGATGCGGATCCCACATCGCACAGCGGTACTCAGAAGAGAGTGGACAAGCGTCGTGTAAGCAGTCTCTTTAGTGGACCTGGTACAATTTCTAAGTGTTCTGCCAATAAATCGCAGTTTTTGGGATGGTTTCCCCACAATATTATCTACGTGATCGTTCCTATCTAAGTTACTTGTGACTGTAATTCCCGGGTATTTAGCTGAGTTTACAGCCTTTAGATTTTCGCGATTTATCGTGTTACTAAAATTTAGCGATTGCCTCTAGTGCTCTGACTTCACACTTTTTATTATTTAGTGTCAATCACCACTTTTTTCTGCACTTTTTTGTGCATACAAAAATCTTATCTAAATCATTTTGCATTCGTTTCGGTCATCTGACGACTTTACACAGCTCTAAATGACAACATCATCTGCAAACAATCTCAGGGGGGTTACAGATTGTCATCTAAATCAGTTATGTGGATCAGAAACAACAGGAGGGTCTATAATACTTCCTTGGGGAACGTCAGATGTTACTTCAGTTTCACTCGATGACTTCTCGTCAATTATTACGAACTGTTACCCTTCTGTCACAAAATCACGGACCCACTAACACAACTGAGACAGTACTCCACAGGCACGCAATTTAATTAGGAGTCGCTTGTGAGGAACGGAGTCAAAAACTTTCTGGAAATCTAGAAATATGGAATCAATTTGAGGCCCCATGTCGACGGCACTCCCTAGTTCATGAGAATAAAGAGCTACTCGTGATTCACAAGAACGATATTTTCTGAATCCATGTTGGCTGTTTGTCAATAAACCGTTTTCGCCGAGGTGATTCATAATGTTAGAGTACAACTTATGTTTCAAAAGCTTACTGCAAACCGACGTTAGTGATACTGGTCTGTAATTCAGCGGATTACTTCCTTTCTTGAGTAATGTAACTTGTGCAACTATACAGTCTTTGGACACGGATCTTTCTACGAGCGACGGTTGTATGTGATAGCTAAGTATGGAGCTATTGTATCAGCTGTAAGGACCCTATCTGATATACAATCTGCACCGGAAGCCTTGCCTTTCGTAAGTGTTTTAAGCTGCTTCGCTACACCGAGGATGTCTACTTCTATGCTACAAATGTAGGGAGTTGTTTTTTATTCGAATTCCGGAACATTAACATTGTCATCTTTTGTGAAGGAATTTCGATCATCTTCTGCAGTAGCGTACGATGCTAATGTAAGGTGAAGAGAAGGTAGGCTAATAACCTATTTTACATCAGTAAAAAGTTAAAAAGTTAATTATCTAGAAATTTCTTTTCGAAATGAAACTGGCTTCTGTAACCAACGAAGAACGATGATGCGACGCGATGAGATACAACGGAGCACATCTCGCGCAGTTAGAAGCTGTCGACAGGGCTCGTGTTCGTCCAGGCCTGTAGAACAATAGGTTGTGCCTCCCGCCGAGGCACTCGCCAGCAGAGGAGAAAGCGTCGTCCACATTATGCTCGAGGTGAATCACTACACAGCATTCTGTGACGCGCGCTGCAGTACCACGATTTCTTCTACCTAAAGCCTTTTCGAAACGAGCAACTTCCTTGTCTACCTCGACTACTCGTGTTACTACGACATATGCCAGCATTTAATTCAGCCGCCAAATACGCGCGAATAGCATGGTGGTAGAGTTGCGCTCTGCCAAAACTATGGTTTGGTACTTTCGTACACTACATAAATGACGTAGTAAATGACAGGATTGCTAGTGGTAGGACTGGTAGGGGGAGAAACGTAATGAATGTGTAAGAGAGAACCTGGAAGACGACGGCTTCTCTCTCTATCTCTATCTCTCTTTCTCTTTCACATAATTAGAACTGCACATTACTGAGTGTTAAGTCCAGAGTGTGATTCATATCCTTCCAGAATAAGACTAATCGTAATGTATAGTTCAGAATCCTGGGCATCTGCTTTTCCTGCGATTAGTTTCATACTTCTCATTCCACTTGAAATTGCTCCGTACGCGTACTACAATTTATAGAAGTAACTGCGTCAAGTAATTGCTCTGCAATCGTGTAATCATACAATAAAGGGTCTCAGGGGCAGAGTAATAATAAAAGACGCGTAGCGTCGCCGAGGAGTGTCAAGAAAAAATTTTTCTGTAGCAAAAGTTGTTCCCTACGACGTGATGTTTGTCGCAATTACTTTGCCCCACCCTGTATGTTTGTCAAAACGGAGACATATAAACAGGCAGAATAAGACGCTGCGGTCGGCAACACGCCTATATAAGCCAACAAGTGTCTGGTACAGTTGTTAGATCGGTTACTGCTGCTACAAGGGCAAATTATCAAGATTTAACTGAGTTTGAACGTGGTATTATAATCGGCGCACGAGGGATGGGACACAACATCTCAGAGGTAACGATGAAGTGGGGATTTTTCACGTACGACCATTTCACGAGCGCACCGTAAATATCAGGAATCCGGTAAAACATCAAATCTCCGACATCGCTGTGGCCGGAAAAAGGTCCTGCAAGACGAGGTCCAACGACGACTGAAGTGAATCGTTCAACGAGACAGCAGTGCAAGCCTTCCGCAAATTGCTACACATTTCGATGCTGGGCTATCAACAAGTGCCAGCTTGCGAACCATTCAACGAAACAGCATTGATATGGGCTTTCGGAGCCGAAGGCCCACTCTTCTACCCTGGATAACTGAAAGACACAAAGAAGTAAGCCTCGACTGGGCCCTTCAACAGCGACATTGGACTGTTGATGACTGGAAGCACGTCGCCTGTTTGGATGAGTCTCGTTTCAAATTGTGTCCAGCGGATGGACGTGTACGGGTATGGAGACAACCTCATGAATCAATGGACCCTGCATGTCAGCAGGGGACTGTCCAAGCTGGTGGAGGCTCTGTAATGTTGTGGGACGTGTGCAGTTGGACCCCTGATACTTCTAGATATGACTCTGACAGGTGACATGTACGTAAGCATCCTGTCTGATCACCTGCATCCATTCATCTCGATGTGCATTCCGACGGACTTAGGCAATTCCAGCAATACAACGCGACACCCCACACGTCCAGAATTGCCACAGAGTGGCTCCAGGAACACTTTTCGAAGTCTAAACACTTCCGTTGCCCAAGAACCTGCCCAGACATGAACATTATTGAGCATATCTGGGATGCCTTGCAGCATGCTGTTCAGAAGAGATCTCCACCTGCTTGTCTTCTTGCGGATTTTTGGACAGCCCTGCAGGATTCATGGTGTCAGTTGCCTCCAGTACTACTTCAGACATTAGGAGAGTCCACGCCACGTCGTATTGCGACACTTCGGCGTGCTTGCGGGGGCTCTACACGAGATAAGGCAGGTGTACCAGTTCCTTTGGCCCTTCAGTGTTTATATTAAACCAAATGAAAATGTTTTTACAGGAATGTACGATACTTTTCTTATTCTTTCAAATTAGAGAAGTGTGGAAAATTCACCATGCGACCTTTGTCAAGTACATCTTTTGCGAATTTGGCTTTAGTCATTAATAATATGTATCGTTGCTGGTTCTGTAATGCTATTGTCATAGTCCCATAGCTTTTATTTCAGGGTTCAGTAAAGGGCTGTGCGACACGACATTATCTTGATGAGAATACCATCATATAACAGTGGCGTTCACAGATATCGATACCGCTATGTATCGAATCTTATTCTTACTCATCTGTGCTGGACCCAAGATTCGTGTGTGGAATGAAATGGACTTCTTCATGGATGTTTCGCGTCTAACGCATGGTGCTCATGTTTTGTGTATGATATAGTATCTGTGCGAACATAAAACTCTAAACCTACATCTATCCAGTGACATGCACAATGTGTTTCTGTCTTTAATACAGTAGTTTGTCTACAACAAACAGCTGAAATCTGTTCTTTGCTTTTGAATGACCTATTTATTTATTTTTAGGCATTTTCGATAGGCTCTTTCAACTGAAATAATTCCTGGTCGAAGACACCACTCTTTCCACTTCAGTGGACCTTCGCTGCTTTGATAGGTGTTTCGACTCAGTAGTAGGACGTATCCACATTTCATCTCATTTACATTTATAATAATAATAATAATAATAATAATTACGTGTGGCTGAACGGCCGATAGTCTTTAAACTGAATGCCACTTCGGCGACTTGCGTGCACCTAACCCACCCCAGTTATCAAACTGGCGAAAGCAGATCTACACTTTAAGTGGAATCCAAAGCACGTGTCGTTCCTGGTGACTTCTTACATCGTTTGGAGGTGAAGGTTATACTAAAGATATATCGAAAATGTACCTGGTCTGACCGGGATCTGCTCCTGTGACCTCTGGTTTCGAGGTACGCGCTTTACCGGCAGGCCTGACATCTACACTTAAAAGAATCGACGCTAAAAGAGACACCGAAGGCAGCCGTGGCGAATATCGTATCGGAAAGTCCACCATGCACGTCTGTGGTCATAACTGGGCAATCGTATCATCCATAGTATACGAAGCTTTTGCGTTTGAACCACTTAGCGCAGAATACTTTGCATTATAACTGTTGACAGGAGTGGTTTGACTACTGCATAGCGAAACCGTGTTGATCGCCTTCCAAAAACATATGCTGCCAATCGTTTTCAGCTGTGGTTGCCTTATTATTGACCGAGGTTTTTTCACCCAAGAAATTGTTTGTACAAAGCGAAAGTCGGAGTATATTATTCATGTACTTGATCGGTTCTGTTGTAACCTGTACTTCCGTCATTTTTTTATTTTTTTTAACTGCAAATAAAGAATTTATGGAACGTTTTCTCCGGCATGTCTTATCACAGTTGCAGATATGTTTACTTCTGAGTCATGTCACACTCTTACAATGTGGCGGAAATTTAATTTTGATGGATGTATACTACTTTCAGTTGGCGTGCTGAAAAATGGCGCGAGTCACCACTGCGCAGACATGTCTCTGCTTCAAGGCGACCCTCTTCTTGCAGCACACCTGTATCAGAGCGTTCCTTACAGGCTACAGTCGGAACTTGTACTACCTTAAAACAGACGCGACAAGTTCACCACTGCTCCCTTTATGACGTGTCCGAGATTCAGCTAAGGCATAGAGCCAATAGTGGGAAAAACCTCTGGTGAACACTACTAACACAGAGTCAAAAAGCCAGCTTTGCGTAAACCTATTTCCCAAATCGCTCCTAGTTTCTCACGTAAACATATTCCGAAAATTTAGTTCCAGCTGCAGGATTCCAGCTTCAACATTCGGTTTTCGCTCCATGAAAACACTCCATCGCATTCGAGTCGAGCTTGGATTGTCAGATTACTATTAATGTAGACGAAATGATTTTGTGTGAAGCGAAGAGACCATGAATTATTTATTTGATTTATTCATGCGATGAGAAGCACTTTGTTATATTTATGAGATAAAAAGACATACGTAGTAAATACTTACATTTTAATGAATTGGCTAACCGCTTGGCAACAATACTACAATTGTGTAGTTGGTTAATTTGTAATTTGCTCCACCCACTCTCATTTTTAGTGGGAGAGACCCTCGCACACGACCACTTGCTGGTGATACTACATGCGCTGTCTCTGAGCACTGGATTCAAAATTAGGTAGTTTTATGGCCATTATAAGGCTCCAATAGCTCATAGTGCAATGATGTTCCACCAACGACCACTTCGCACTTTTTCCACTTGACATGTGATCAACGTGGATGTACGAGGCGTCGTTCATAAAGTAATGCAACAAATATACTTCTGAAAGCAGGGTGGTTTTATTCAGGATTCCAATACACCATATTATTCTCTGTTCTTCTGGCTACAAAACCCTAACTTCAACATAATCTCCGTTCAATGCGGCGGCCTTACGCCACCTTACTGGGAGGCCTGTATGCCCGCATAGTACCACGGACGACGTCGGAGCCAACGTCCTGCTGCTTCAACAGCCTCCCCATCATCAACGCACTGCTGTCCGCAGATGCACCCTTCATTGGGCCAAGCCCATAGTACGTAGGAGGCGAGAAACCCAGACGGAACACACCTTTGAACACCCCAACTAGTAAACGAGTGTATCAGCATTACAAACAGAGACCTCCACTCGCTCAGCGATGTATTTCATTGCGATCCGTTGATCGCCTCGGGTGAGAGTGTTCGCACTTTCCAACATTGCAAGAGTCGCAGCTGTATGCGGCTGGCCGCCATGCGGGAGATCGGACAGGATTGGGCGATTTTGTTGCTATGATGACACTTACCTTGCCCAACAACTCATCATGCTTTTCTTCACTGCCAGGTCTCCGTATACATTCTGCAAGCGC
Source organism: Schistocerca americana (assembly GCF_021461395.2). Classification (NCBI taxonomy): domain Eukaryota; kingdom Metazoa; phylum Arthropoda; class Insecta; order Orthoptera; family Acrididae; genus Schistocerca; species Schistocerca americana. Next base: position 315,718,151 of record NC_060121.1, on the reverse strand, counting down.
CTACGAATATCTCCGATGCTCTGGTTTTCGCCAAAAGAAACTCAATGACAGTTCTCTGCTCCGAAAGCACCTCCGTTATATAGCGGTGTCACCTGTCGAAACTACATTAAACCATAGGAGCTGATGCGAGAACATTCGACCATCACGCACAGCAAATCCCGCATTTTTTCAAGCATTACTTATTGAACGCCCCTCGTAATGAACCAATTCTGCACACACTATATGCAGTACATAAATTTTATGAGGTTGCCCACCAATATATGCCAAAAATATGATTACATGAATGTAAAAATTGACAATGTTAAATTCTAGGGGTTACAGTTCAACTGAGAGTAGCGTATTATTGGCTTGCTGAAGCTCCTGAGCAAATCTTTATTTGCAATGCGGATGTTGGCAGACATGAGTGACGTAAAAATAAAAAGCTAGCATACTTCACTTACTTTTATTCCATAATATCACAAGGGATCATTTATCGGCGTAAATCATCAAGCCAAGCTAAGGTTTTCAGTCTGTAAAACGAATTATCTGTGGTGTGTTTTCACAGTTGTTAACTTCAAGCTGCAACCATAGTTACCGCGCTGACGTCTCTTATACGCTAGGCGTAAAATCACTCGCGGATCTTTTTGCACGGACGATGTATGAACTATGATCAGTCTTATATGCTACGACGATGACAGCATAGAAGAACGGGTACTGAATTGCTAGCTTCAGTACGTATCAGCCATTGCAATCAGAAACTTGTGCCACTTTCTTGCTGGCGTTTCCTTACCGAGTGGGTCTTCTCCGATAACAAGTCTTGACAGATAACGTCTTTATTCAGGAAAGGCTCTTCAGACTGCTGCTGCCGTGTGTCAGATCACGTTTCCTGAGGCAGACGTGCCATCTGGCAATAACAGTAACGGCCCGGAGCTCCACGAGCTGTTATTTCTCGCCGAGCGTCAATTTTCAGTATCTTGTCGCCCGTATCGAAGATTGTACACGAGCAGTTCACAGATACAGTGCAATCAAGCAAGCTAAAGTTCTTAGAATAAAAGTCGGTGATAAGCCTATCACATTTCTGCAAACGTACAATTGATGCCCCCATTTCCCGTTATATTCTCGCTACCGAATGTTACCTGGATCATTATGTTGGATAACCGAATATCAAACAAATTGGTACAACGCAGCTGAACGCGCTTGTTTCTATATGTTACTCTGTTCTGTAACTCATAAAAAATTTTCAGCTGCACTGTATGATTTTGTCTAATTTTTAGCCATCCGACAAACGGTCCACGTAACATTCACTAATGAGAGTAAATATGTCGAAAACGATCATCTGCATTTATTACTCAGTTAATATCCTAAATGCAGTTCTAAACGGATTACTCATTACTTTTTCGGAATTATTTCACCCGCGGATCCTCTTTTTTTGTCGCCGGCCGGAGTGGCCGAGCGGTTAAAGGCGCTACAGTCTGGAACCGCACGACTGCTACGGTCGCACGTTCGAATCCTGCCTCGGACATGGATGTGTGTGATGTCCTTAGGTTAGTTAGGTTTAAGTAGTTCTAAGTTCTAGGGGACTTATGACCACAGCAGTTGAGTCCCATAGTGCTCAGAGCCATTTGAACCTTTTGATCTTTTTCCCTAGTATCTGGACAAGTGCATTTTAAATTAAATCATACCTGGCAAATGAGCACTATCTGGATTCTTATTTTGACGTTACTGCCCTTCGGCAGAACTATTTTTAGATTAAAATTATTTTTAGAGGTAAATTTCAACGACAGGAAATGAAAAAAAAGCTTGTTACCTTTCAAACTTACGCAGTTCCAGCGGACACCGCAAATTTTTAATGTTTCACTTCAAGTGTACCCCTGGTGAAGTTTAGTATGTCACTCAGAAGTACGTAATCATGTTCCTGATTTACATAAATGACCTCGGTGATAATCTGGGCAGCCGCCTTAGGTTTTTTGCAGATGACGCTGCAATTTACCGTCTAGTAAAATCATCAGACGATCAATTGCAATTACAAAATGATCTAGAGAGAATTTCTGTATGATGCGAAAAGTGGCAATTGGCACTAAACAAAGAAAATTGCGGTGTCATCCACATGGGTACTAAAAAATATCCGATAACTTTTGGGTATACGATAGCACAAATCTAAGGGCCACCAATGCGACTAAATACCTAGGAATTACAATTACGAGCAACTTAAATTGGAAGGACCACATAGATAATATTGTGGGGCAGGCGAAACAAAGACTGCGCTTTGTTGGCAGAACACTTAGAAAATGCGACAAACCCACTAAAGAGACAGCCTACATTAAACTTGTCCGTCCTCTGCTGGAATGTTGCTGCGCGTTATGGGATCCTTACCACCTAGGATTGACGAAGGACATCGAAAAAGTGCAAAGAAGAGCAGCTCGTTTCGTGTTATCGTGCAATAGGGGTGAGAGTGTCACTGATATGATACGCGAGTTGGGGTGGCAGTCACTGAAACAAAGCCGATTTTCTTTGCGGCGAGATCTATTTACGAAATTTCAATCACCAATGCGAAAATATTTTGTTGATACCCACCTATGTAGGGAGGAACGATCATCATAATAAAATAAGAGAAATCAGAGCTCGAACGGAAAGATTTAGGTGTTCCTTTTTCCCACGCGCTATTCGAGAGTGGAATTGCAGAGAAGTAGTATGAAAATGGTTCGATGAACCCTCTGCCAGGCACTGGAGTGTGAATTGCAGAGTAACCATGTAGATGGCGATGTGGATCCAAATTCAGCTAGAGGACTTCATATAAAGGAAGGAGGGGTTCGGTTCAGATATTCCTAGCGCCACCACGAACTGAATTTTTCGGGTTCCCTTAAGCATCAATAATATCCAAGGATGGTTTCTTACGAAGACCTTGGTCAATTTCCTGTTACAAAGAAAAAGTGGAGTTGCATCCCCTCAAAACTAACGGCATCGGTGTCGGGATTTCCTTCGCCATCTTGTTTGTAATGAGCTAGATATCGTCAAAGCATTAAGCACTGACATTCCTTATTTCTTCCATGTATAAAATGAATGAATTCTACGTTATAATAATGCGTTGATCGAGTAAATAATGAAGACATATTAAATCGTATTGGGAGAAGAGAATTTTATGTCACAACGTGACTAGAAGAAGGTATAGGTCGATGGGACACATTTTCAGGGACCAAGAAAAATTAATTTTCTGGTGATGAGAAGAGTGGAGGGTAAAACTAGTGGAGAGAAACCAAAGTTTAAATACAGTAAGCAAATTCAAATCGATATAGTCTGCAGTAGTTACGCAGAGGTGAATTACACTATCTGCTTCTAACCAGTCTTTGGGCTGATGACTGCTAGAAGTCAGAGACATGCTATGCTAAAAACCATTGTAAATGGTACATATTTCTGGTCAGCAACGCTGCAATTCTTTCCAAGAACTTTTCATCTACATCTGTATCTACATGATTACTCTGCAATTCATAATTAAGTGGCTGGCAGACGGTTCATTGAACCACGTTTAATCCACTTCCCTGCCGTTCCACTTCCTAGCAGCGCGCGAGGAAAACGAACCCTTGAATCTTTCCGTGGAAGCTCTAATTTCTCTTATTTTATTATGATGATCATTTCTCCCTATGTAGGTGGGTGCCAACAAAATATTTTCACACTCTGAGGAGAAAGTTGGTGACTGAAATGTCATGAGAAGGTCCTGACGCACGAAAAAAGTCTTTGTTTTAATGGCTGCCACCCTAATTCGTGCACCATATCCATAGCACTCTCTTCCTTATTTCGCGATAATACAAAACGAGCTGCCCTTCTTTGCACTTTTTCGATGTCTTTCGTCAGTCCTACGAGTATACGATGCGGATCCCACATCGCACAGCGGTACTCAGAAGAGAGTGGACAAGCGTCGTGTAAGCAGTCTCTTTAGTGGACCTGGTACAATTTCTAAGTGTTCTGCCAATAAATCGCAGTTTTTGGGATGGTTTCCCCACAATATTATCTACGTGATCGTTCCTATCTAAGTTACTTGTGACTGTAATTCCCGGGTATTTAGCTGAGTTTACAGCCTTTAGATTTTCGCGATTTATCGTGTTACTAAAATTTAGCGATTGCCTCTAGTGCTCTGACTTCACACTTTTTATTATTTAGTGTCAATCACCACTTTTTTCTGCACTTTTTTGTGCATACAAAAATCTTATCTAAATCATTTTGCATTCGTTTCGGTCATCTGACGACTTTACACAGCTCTAAATGACAACATCATCTGCAAACAATCTCAGGGGGGTTACAGATTGTCATCTAAATCAGTTATGTGGATCAGAAACAACAGGAGGGTCTATAATACTTCCTTGGGGAACGTCAGATGTTACTTCAGTTTCACTCGATGACTTCTCGTCAATTATTACGAACTGTTACCCTTCTGTCACAAAATCACGGACCCACAAACACAACTGAGACAGTACTCCACAGGCACGCAATTTAATTAGGAGTCGCTTGTGAGGAACGGAGTCAAAAACTTTCTGGAAATCTAGAAATATGGAATCAATTTGAGGCCCCATGTCGACGGCACTCCCTAGTTCATGAGAATAAAGAGCTACTCGTGATTCACAAGAACGATATTTTCTGAATCCATGTTGGCTGTTTGTCAATAAACCGTTTTCGCCGAGGTGATTCATAATGTTAGAGTACAACTTATGTTTCAAAAGCTTACTGCAAACCGACGTTAGTGATACTGGTCTGTAATTCAGCGGATTACTTCCTTTCTTGAGTAATGTAACTTGTGCAACTATACAGTCTTTGGACACGGATCTTTCTACGAGCGACGGTTGTATGTGATAGCTAAGTATGGAGCTATTGTATCAGCTGTAAGGACCCTATCTGATATACAATCTGCACCGGAAGCCTTGCCTTTCGTAAGTGTTTTAAGCTGCTTCGCTACACCGAGGATGTCTACTTCTATGCTACAAATGTAGGGAGTTGTTTTTTATTCGAATTCCGGAACATTAACATTGTCATCTTTTGTGAAGGAATTTCGATCATCTTCTGCAGTAGCGTACGATGCTAATGTAAGGTGAAGAGAAGGTAGGCTAATAACCTATTTTACATCAGTAAAAAGTTAAAAAGTTAATTATCTAGAAATTTCTTTTCGAAATGAAACTGGCTTCTGTAACCAACGAAGAACGATGATGCGACGCGATGAGATACAACGGAGCACATCTCGCGCAGTTAGAAGCTGTCGACAGGGCTCGTGTTCGTCCAGGCCTGTAGAACAATAGGTTGTGCCTCCCGCCGAGGCACTCGCCAGCAGAGGAGAAAGCGTCGTCCACATTATGCTCGAGGTGAATCACTACACAGCATTCTGTGACGCGCGCTGCAGTACCACGATTTCTTCTACCTAAAGCCTTTTCGAAACGAGCAACTTCCTTGTCTACCTCGACTACTCGTGTTACTACGACATATGCCAGCATTTAATTCAGCCGCCAAATACGCGCGAATAGCATGGTGGTAGAGTTGCGCTCTGCCAAAACTATGGTTTGGTACTTTCGTACACTACATAAATGACGTAGTAAATGACAGGATTGCTAGTGGTAGGACTGGTAGGGGGAGAAACGTAATGAATGTGTAAGAGAGAACCTGGAAGACGACGGCTTCTCTCTCTATCTCTATCTCTCTTTCTCTTTCACATAATTAGAACTGCACATTACTGAGTGTTAAGTCCAGAGTGTGATTCATATCCTTCCAGAATAAGACTAATCGTAATGTATAGTTCAGAATCCTGGGCATCTGCTTTTCCTGCGATTAGTTTCATACTTCTCATTCCACTTGAAATTGCTCCGTACGCGTACTACAATTTATAGAAGTAACTGCGTCAAATAATTGCTCTGCAATCGTGTAATCATACAATAAAGGGTCTCAGGGGCAGAGTAATAATAAAAGACGCGTAGCGTCGCCGAGGAGTGTCAAGAAAAAATTTTTCTGTAGCAAAAGTTGTTCCCTACGACGTGATGTTTGTCGCAATTACTTTGCCCCACCCTGTATGTTTGTCAAAACGGAGACATATAAACAGGCAGAATAAGACGCTGCGGTCGGCAACACGCCTATATAAGCCAACAAGTGTCTGGTACAGTTGTTAGATCGGTTACTGCTGCTACAAGGGCAAATTATCAAGATTTAACTGAGTTTGAACGTGGTATTATAATCGGCGCACGAGGGATGGGACACAACATCTCAGAGGTAACGATGAAGTGGGGATTTTTCACGTACGACCATTTCACGAGCGCACCGTAAATATCAGGAATCCGGTAAAACATCAAATCTCCGACATCGCTGTGGCCGGAAAAAGGTCCTGCAAGACGAGGTCCAACGACGACTGAAGTGAATCGTTCAACGAGACAGCAGTGCAAGCCTTCCGCAAATTGCTACACATTTCGATGCTGGGCTATCAACAAGTGCCAGCTTCGAACCATTCAACGAAACAGCATTGATATGGGCTTTCGGAGCCGAAGGCCCACTCTTCTACCCTGGATAACTGAAAGACACAAAGAAGTAAGCCTCGACTGGGCCCTTCAACAGCGACATTGGACTGTTGATGACTGGAAGCACGTCGCCTGGTTGGATGAGTCTCGTTTCAAATTGTGTCCAGCGGATGGACGTGTACGGGTATGGAGACAACCTCATGAATCAATGGACCCTGCATGTCAGCAGGGGACTGTCCAAGCTGGTGGAGGCTCTGTAATGTTGTGGGACGTGTGCAGTTGGACCCCTGATACTTCTAGATATGACTCTGACAGGTGACATGTACGTAAGCATCCTGTCTGATCACCTGCATCCATTCATCTCGATGTGCATTCCGACGGACTTAGGCAATTCCAGCAATACAACGCGACACCCCACACGTCCAGAATTGCCACAGAGTGGCTCCAGGAACACTTTTCGAAGTCTAAACACTTCCGTTGCCCAAGAACCTGCCCAGACATGAACATTATTGAGCATATCTGGGATGCCTTGCAGCATGCTGTTCAGAAGAGATCTCCACCTGCTTGTCTTCTTGCGGATTTTTGGACAGCCCTGCAGGATTCATGGTGTCAGTTGCCTCCAGTACTACTTCAGACATTAGGAGAGTCCACGCCACGTCGTATTGCGACACTTCGGCGTGCTTGCGGGGGCTCTACACGAGATAAGGCAGGTGTACCAGTTCCTTTGGCCCTTCAGTGTTTATATTAAACCAAATGAAAATGTTTTTACAGGAATGTACGATACTTTTCTTATTCTTTCAAATTAGAGAAGTGTGGAAAATTCACCATGCGACCTTTGTCAAGTACATCTTTTGCGAATTTGGCTTTAGTCATTAATAATATGTATCGTTGCTGGTTCTGTAATGCTATTGTCATAGTCCCATAGCTTTTATTTCAGGGTTCAGTAAAGGGCTGTGCGACACGACATTATCTTGATGAGAATACCATCATATAACAGTGGCGTTCACAGATAACGATACCGCTATGTATCGAATCTTATTCTTACTCATCTGTGCTGGACCCAAGATATGCCGCCGCCCCCCCCCCCCCCCCCCCCCCCCGTCAACTGTGAAGTAGGGTCAGGGTGAGCTTTTGGAGAAAGCAGGAAGGCTCTGGCTCTGAGCACTATAGGACTTAACTTCTGAGGTCATCAGTCCCCTAGAACTTACAACTACTTAAACCTAACTAACCTAAGGACATCACACGCATCCATGCCCGAGGCAGGATTCGAACCTGCGACTGCAGCTGTCGCGCGGTTCCAGACTGTAGCGCCTAGAACCGCTCAGCCACTACGGCCGGCGAAAGCAGAAAGGGCGCGAAGGTAGTGAAGATAGGTAATCTGAGAGACCGGCCCATGAATAGAGAAGAGAAGTGCGAGTCGGGCGAGACCCCGTTGAAGCGGATGGATTGTATTAGCAATATGCATCAGTATATTTTTCTTTACAACGACCGAACGCAAAGGCCAAAGGCTAACCCCAGTGAAAATGAGAACAGTGTGAGCAGAATGAATTTTTCACTCTGCAGCGGAATGTGCGCTGACGTGAAACTTGCTGGCTGCTTAAAACTGTAGGCCAGGCCGGGAGTCGAACCCGGGATATTTACCTTTCGGGCACAAGTTCTCCACTAACTCCAATGCAGAGTTTAACATTTATTCTGAAAACTTCCCCAGCCTGTGGCTAAGCCAAGTCTCTGCAGTATCCTGTCCTCCACGAGTGCTAGTCTGCAAGTTTCACGGGAGAATGTGAACTTAGAAGGTTAGGAGATGAGGTACTGGTGAAAGTAAGGCTGTGAGGACGGGTCGTGAGTCGTGCTCGGATAGCTCAGTGATAGAGCACTTGCCCGCGTAAGACAAATGTCCCGAGTTCAAGTCTCGGTCCGTCACACAGTTCTAATCTGCCTGGAAGTTTCGTAATAGTGTGAGTGTTTATGTGGTCTCAATGAATTGCAGATCAGCGTAAGGACACTTTCATGAAACTTAGGGTATAATAAACTCTATATAATCAAAAATTATTTAATTTCAAGATAACTTTTTCTACATAACAGTAAGTTTATTTAGTTACTTATATGGAAGAGTGGAAGTATCAGACTGAGAGGACCAGTTTCAGAAGCAGAACACGGTTGTGGAAATTATTACAGAGATACGTGTTTTGGGAGTCAGTTGTCCGGAACTACTATCTGCAGACAGTCCAGTCCGACGCCGAATCAATATGACAGCAGACAACAGGTTAAACAAATGAACTGTCAATAAAATGGTCACCACGACCGGACAGCTACTCCGTTCAGTGACATTGGTCATCGGTCCGAGGCTTTTTTTTTTTTTCGGGACAGTCAGGATTTTTGTAGCTCTGTTCCGAATTTTTTCAAAGGTAACTCGGGATAACTACTTGTCCCTGTTTAACAATTACGGAACGAGTTATCCCGAATTAAATATATTTTCACCTATATCGTTATGTTTTATTATTACCTTTAATTAAGTTGGCGAAACTGTTCAACAAAGGCATTCTACTATTACCAAAGAGTACCCACTTACGTTGTAGGGCACAAGGCACAAAGTTGGTTTCGGTTCCCATATGGCATCTGTGTACGCTAAATTATTACAGACTGTATCGTGTGATACATAGTGTCACGCTATATTGCCTTATTATGTGAATAATGATGAAATTTGTGTAGAATTTTTTCACGTTCTGTTGAAGAATAGAGATGTTGAAGAAAATTCATAACACAAATACGGTATGTCTGCTCGCACTCCAGCTTTAGTAGGTACTAAAAAAAATTACTTTGGTAATAAATTAAAATGATACTTTGTTTTTCTTACAACATCCTCTTCTTATAACATCAAAATTTTTAATGTGTCCCGAACTTCGGTCTAGAAAATATGATTCTGTTGACGGGCACCTTCAACAAAACATGCATGCCAAACTGCACAGCAGACACCCTTCTGGCGATACAAGTTTTTGGGGCCGTCACTACTATTCACAAATGACCGTCACTGATAAGTGAGCCTCATTTACAAGAACAATACGTCAGAGGCACCGCTATAGACTCAATTGCCACGAGTAGTCGACTAACACAAGAAACTCCTCTAGAAGGGGTGTCGGAAGATGAGGAGCAATTTTATTTCATTCTTTAAATGTACAACACTGATGTTTTAGAGAAAAAGTATCACAGCTGATTTTTTCCCCTTAAATGACGCCGGACAATTTCCCATTGGTCACTTACCGATTTAAATACAATGAAGAAACAGTTAATCATAAAATGAAACACAAACTCAATTTTTTTTTATAAATCGTTTATTTTTCCGTCGCAATTGCACATCTTTTACAGTATAACTAGTTTCGATCACATTCGATGATCTTCAGCTCTAAGTGGTTGCATAAGCAAACCGTCTTATCTATACTGGAACTACACATTCTGACTCGCAGTTCGACGTAAAAACTGCATGCGATATTTATCTTATTTAAAGCTGCTGATGCTGCGTGAGGGTGTTAAACGGTAGATGGGAAGATGCATCTGTTGTCTCGCATTCATCATGGTGGCTACCAGGGCTTGTGATTTGCTTTCACGGCGAAAGCGCAAAAAAGGTGCCGATACTCTCAAGTATTAGTATTCACTAGGGGAGACTAGGACTAATTGTAACATTTTTTTACAATAATTTTTGTACATGAAGGTTTCAAAACTATTTTCATGTAAAAAATGGCTCTGAGCACTATGGGACTTAACAGCAATGGTCATCAGTCCCCTAGAACTTCGAACTACTTAAACCTAACTAACCTAAGGACAGCACACAACACCCAGCCATCACGAGGCAGAGAAAATCCCTGACCCCGCCGGGAATCGAACCCGGGAACCCGGGCGTGGGAAGCGAGAACGCTACCGCACGAAAACGAGATGCGGGCTTTGATGTAAAATATCTTATAGCACCTTTGTTACAGATTCCCCGCTTTTTTCCCCCTTGTGCTCAGCTATTGAGAGTATCACGAATTTGACATTTTGCAGTCGTGCACTTTGTAACAATTTACGCCACAATGAGGCATGATGTTATAGTGGGTGGGGTAAGTTGTTACACGTATGTAGACTATTAAGCATTCATTAAAATGTTATAGTTCTTTTATTACTTATTGTTGTTTTATCTTACATGTAATTTGTTACCAATGTTATAGAAGACTCTGTTTAGTTTTTAGAAATTGGTGGTAATTTGACATTACTTCTTTTGCTGATTCGCTACATGTTTCTTTTGGCTTGTGCCTTTGTTTCTTTTGTAATTTCTCATGTTGCCTCCATTAGGAAAATACATAACAAGAAACTGCACCTGACATGTGGAAGGTCATCTTCAAATTGTCCATACATCGCCTTTTCAGATTTGGTTATAGTCGAGCATCAATTTTCAAGTGTAGAAAAATTTTAAACACTAGTGATTTTCTTATTTTATGTCATTAGAGTACGTAGAGAATGACTTAAACCCTCGTATCTTATTCTCGTGGTAGAATTCTCTATACAGAACGCCCGGTACTCGAGCACAACGCCAGCATAAGGAACATCCAAACAGATCTGTGGCTGGATTGGACACTTTCTCGCAAAAGTAGCGAAGACGTGTGTCCGGTGTTTCTGCTCACGATATAAATAAATGATCGGGTGAATTTCGTTTGAACCGCTATAATGCTCTTCGCAAATGACGCAGTTCTGTATAATGCAGGAGATATCGATAGAGAATTGTGTTTGGAATTTTACTCGGAAAATCCTACATAAGCCAACAATCGTACCACAACTAAACGACGGACATGATAAATTTATTTCCCTAACAGAGAAAAAACAGGTTTTGGTTAAAGAAATTGTGTCACCCTTTACTCCAAGTACTGAACTATCGATCCCTACACAACGTCGTTACTGTTAATAATTCTGTCAACAACCAAATAAATGACGACAGCAACTACATCATACGAGGTGTGGCTAGAAAAAAACCGGACTAGTACTGGTGAAACAATAAAACGAATGCAATAAGGCTGAAAGTCGCGTGGCCTGTCACGTGACTCTCGCTCCGCCTACTGCTCGAGTTTCATCTGCCTCCTGCACTCAGTCTGTCCGTGGCGTCTGTTTTAAGTAGTTGACGTTTTGTCGGTGCGTCGGAAATTGTTGAGTGTACAGAAAGAACAGCGTGTTAACATCAAATTTTGTTTCAAACTAGGAAAATCTGCAAGTGAAACGTTTGTAATGTTACAACAAGTGTACCGAGATGATTGTTTATCGCGAACACAAGTGTTTGAGTGGTTTAAACGATTTAAAGATGGCCGCGAAGACACCAGTGATGACACTCGCACTGGCAGACCATTGTCAGCAAAAACTGATGCAAACATTGAAAAAATCGGTAAACTTGTTCGACAAGACAACAAGTCAACTCCTGTTAACTCAGACACGGCTCTGATTGTTAAACGGCGATCTTGTCGAACAAGTTTACCGATTTTTTCAATGTTTGCATCAGTTTTTGCTGACAATGGTCTGCCAGTGCGAGTGTCATCACTGGTGTCTTCGCGGCCATCTTTAAATCGTTTAAACCACTCAAACACTTGTGTTCGCGATAAACAATCATCGCCGTACACTTGTTGTAACATTACAAACGTTTCACTTGCAGATTTTCCTAGTTTGAAACAAAATCTGATGTTAACACGCTGTTCTTTCTGTACACTCAACATTTTCCGACGCACAGACAAAACGTCAACTACTTAAAACAGACGCCACCGGCAGACTGAGTGCAGGAGGCAGATGAAACTCGAGCAGTAGGCGGAGCGAGAGTCACGTGACAGACCACGCGACTTTCAGCCTTATTGCATTCGTTTTATTGTTTCACCAGTACTAGTCCGGTTTTTTTCTAGCCACACCTCGTAGAGTCAGGAGGCGCTGATAGATTTCACTAACCTGCTGGGAATTAATGTTGATGTAATACGCAACATGATGTTAAAAAGCTTACCTCCACTGCTCGAAGATTGTTGGGTGCAAAATTTACGAGCTATTTTATTTATGCCATAGGTGAATGAAAAGAATTAACCCAGGGGCAGCCGCATTTCTAGTCCGCAACATTAATCGCAAGACTACAGACACACTCTCGTTCGATGATACGGCATACGCGATACACCGTAATTATCATGAAGGATAAGTGCAAACTGCATACGAATGAGTTCTGTGGAAATGATGAACAGGATTGGCAAAGGTAAGATGTTTCTTTTACGCAGCACGTTTCACTGATTCGCGATAAGTCTCGTGCCTTCGGCGGAGATAGAGAAGCCTACCATGATCTGTCTCCACGCATTAACAAACACAAGAAGATAAATACAATGATTACGTCTGTGAACGTTCATGACAAGTAAAAAATGGCGTGAAGAACATGAACGCTGGCTTTGGTTAGCAATATTGGAGCTTACGGGCGCTCAACGCCGAAGTTATCAGCATATTAGCCATATTCTTCCGATAGGGGAAAGTCGAGTGGTATAGGACAATGGATTGTACAGGACACGGTATGTTTCTGAACTCTAGCACTAGTCGAAGTACTTACAGCGCCACTGCAGAGAACTACAGAAAACAAGACTGCTCTTGAGATTGTGGATCAAAATAACAGTGTGTCTCGGAGAGGCAACTAGTTAGTCGTTTCTGGCTAGTTTTCCAGCGCACAAACTTGTCTAGTCTGTCTCGTTAGCTGCGGGGTCAGCGCGGTATATTGCTAACTGAAAGAGACCGGGTTCGATTCGCTGCCGGTTCAGAGAGTTTCTCTGCTCGGGGACTGACTATTGTGATGTCGTTGCATTTGTATTGTTTAAACTAAGAAGCAAATCGTCTCCAATACGCTGTCGTAACGTCTTTTCATTACTACACTGGCTGAATGGACACGAACCGATAATGTTTATTTTGTGGGGCGAACACTGCGCGGTCATCAGCGCCCGTACAAAGTCCCAATTTTTTCTCTGTTCAGCTTGTACACAATCCAATCTAGCTAGAGTCACGAACGATGATGATGATAATGATGATAATGATAATGATGGTGATGATGACAACCGGTCGCAGGTTCGAATCCTACCTCGGTGATGGATGTGTGTGATGTCCTTAGGTTAGTTAGGTTTAATTAGTTCTAAGTTCTAGGCGACTGATGACCTCAGAAGTTAAGTCGCATAGTGCTCAGAGCCATTTGAACCATGATGAAAACACAAACACCCGGCCTCCGGGCACGAACCGAGAACCGATAGGTCGAAATTAAAAAAAAAAAATTAAATACTTAAATTTGTAGCGTAGTATTTACTTGGCAAGTAAGTAATATTACATTTCTATTGTATCTTTCGATACAACTGATACTATTCTCTATTACGAAATCTTACGCTACCGCAGCGGTAAGTTCGGGTTGTATCGCACGGAGCCATTTCATGTTGCACCGAACAAAACGGATCTCATAAAAACTTGTTTTTTATCTTTAATAGGCAAATATGAAAAAGGCGCAAATACATGGGTTGAAAATAATATGAAGAAAGATGTAGAAAAACTCAGACGTCTTGAAATAACAATCAGCGAAGTTAGTGAGAGATATTCAGCTCCAAGAAGTTAATTTGGTGATAGACTTAAAAGCTTTACAGGAAAAGAAAGAGCTGGTCACGAAACCTGTTTTAGAAAATAACAAGTTTTTTTCTGATAACTTTCATTCATGAAAAGGAGGCAATATTGTAAAGTCAGTGAAACCTACGAAGAAGACTGGATTCAGTACGACATTACATTTTGTGAAGGGTGGGTCTATGAGAACAGTGCCCATACAGAGCTGAACAGTCTTTACTGTACGTTTGATAAATGTTTCGCATAAATTAAACCAACAGTTTGATTTAGGTCTATTCTGTACAAAACTTCAGCTTAATAACTATACTATGAATTTTATCTTTTTCGAGTCAACTTTCTCTCGATGTGGAAACTATCTACTAAGATAGTTACTTGTTCTTACTTCTTAGATACTTGTTCTTACTGTAGTTAAATATTAATAATCATTTACGGTGCAGTTAACACTTATTTGTAGAAACATGACTTTTTTTACACGTTACAATTTCATGTTCGATACAATCCTCCGAAAGTTTAAACGACCAAAGTAAAACACGTGGGAAAAAAATAAATAAAAACCAAAGAACATATTCTTATGACACCGAGTTTTACAAGTTTATTACGTAAAGTATCATAGTCCTGTTTACTGTGAAGAATGTTCCAATACAACCGTCAGAAATAAATTACAGTTTCGATTAAGATTACGCGTCCGATTCAACCAGACCTTCAACTGTGTCATCCATAGCACCTTCTGTCGAGAAGCCAAAGGTATTCGTAAGTAAGAAGTAAGATGGGAGGGGAGAGGCAAGTGTGAGAGAGCCACGTGCCCCCCCCCCCCCCCCCCCGCCCCCCGCCCCCCCCCCCACGCCGAATCTGGAATACAGCGATTTAATTAATTACAAACTTCTGAGAAAGTACGTTTCTAGCACAGTACTGTATGGTAGTGAGACATGATTTGTGGGAAAACCAGAACAGAAGAAAATCGAGATGTGGTGCAACAGAAGAAGCTTGATAATTAGGAGGACTGATACGATAAGGAATGAGGAGGTTCTCCGCAGAATCGGTGAGAAAATGAACATATGGAAAACACTGACAAGAAGAAGGGACAGGATGATAGGACATATGTTAAGACATCAGGGAATGACTTCCATGGTACTCAGCGAGCTGTAGTGGGTAAAAACTATAGGGCAAGACACAGACTGGAATACATCCATCAAGTAATTGAGGACGTAGGTTGCAATTACTACTCTGCGATGAAAAGTTTGGCACAGGAGAGGAATTCGTGACGCGCCGCATCAAACCAGTCAGAAGATTGACGACTGGAAACAAAAATCTCATACACTTCTAGAACAGATTTCCTGTGATTCTCTGAGACAATTCTACGGCTTTGCTGAATAACTTACGTTTGTTTGGTTTTCACAGGTGTGTTCATGAGTGTTCACACTACTCATAAGGCTTCGGATAAAAGACGAATTTCCACTCTCACCAAAACAGATTAAAGATAACATTCAAACATACAGTCATTCAGATCAATAAAAACCGCCATCGTCAATCATCATTAAGCCAACTTAGAAGTCTGAAGGGCGAGATTTTGTAATGCTTCTATGAAATGAAACAGACACCCAGACGCTTAATATCAGTCTTTCCAGTTCACTCCGAAAGTGGCTAAACGCTTTAGAGCTGAAATATTAACAACAGATCAATTTTGGTTCCGGCTGAATTCCCGCAATTTTATGAATGGCGCCAGTTTTTCCGGCTGTCCGCCTCCTGCGCGACATATTCTCCTCTCCCCTTCCCCCTTCTTCCCTGATAATGAATCAGCGTGAGCTAACTTTCCAGCCCGTATTTCGATCTTCCACCCCAGGACTTAGCAACAAGATACTGGATCTCCTCCCTTTTTTATTGCGCCGCAGCTTTTTCTACCTCTACTGCCTGAATATACAAACAACGATACGCGTGCAGGACCAAAGGCGGTACGACGTTTTTTATGATCGCTAGTTATCCTTTTCCGATAGCTAGTTTATTGAAGTCAGGTAACTTATGCACTGTTCAAAACAATTCGGGGGAACGTGTGCATCAGCGTCCGGTATGTTACACGTATTTAGATACAAGCCAGGCCTGCGGTCTTATTGCATGTTTTGAGATCTTCGCTTTCAGTGTATGCAACAACTAAAGTCATTCGCTATCTGTTGGCTGTCTAATGCATTACAGTGTCAGGTGACCCCCCAAGAAGGAAGTGAGTACTGGTTCAAATGGCTCTGAGCACTATGGGACTTAACATCTGAGGTCATCAGTCCCTTAGACTTAGAACTACTTAAACCTAACTAACCTAAGGACATCACACACATCCATGCCCGAGGCAGGATTCGAACCTGCGACCGTAGCAGCAGCGCGGTTCCAGACTGAAGTGCCTAGAACCGCTCGGCCACACCGAACGGCGTTGCCATGTCAACTGACAGCTTTGTCCTTAGCGAAACGTGTTATTCATAGACAAATCCAGATATCATCTGACGCAAGTTGCTGGCCATGTTTGCGTGCGGAGACCCGTGGGGAACAGGACCTGCAAAATGTTGTCCAGGAAGTAAATTTGCCGGCCGTTGCGACCGAGCGGTTCTAGACGCTTCAGTCCGGAACCGCGCTGCTGCTACGGTCGCAGGTTCGAATCCTGCCTCGTGCATGGACGGGTGTGATGTCCTTAGGTTAGTTAGGTTTAAGTAGTTCTAAGTCTATGAGACTGATGACCTCACATGTTAAGTCCCATAGCGCTTAGAGCCATTTGAACAATCTGAAGAAGATTCAAGGTTCTGTGATGTTGTGGGGAAGATTCGCTGTTGAAAACCATAGGGATCTTGTCACTGCCTATGGTCGCCTTACCGCCAGGAAGTGTGTCGAACATTTCCTGTTGGACCATGTGGAGGCTGCTGCTTACGGTGGCGGCCCCGAGTTCTAACGTGAGGGCCCATGTGGTGGGCGTCAGCACGGATGTCTTGCGGCGCCTGGACATTGAACTAATGGTATCGCCGGCGGTGAGTCCTGACCTAAAAGCCCTATCCTGCTTAAGTGGGACATGTTTGCAAATAGCCCCAGTCTGAGTCGCCTGGCCACCTAGAGCTGTTGCATAGCGATTTGATTCACGGATCCAGTTATATGGCTCCTCCCGTGTATAGCGAGTTTACGACTATGACGTGTGGGGCTTGAAGATGTACATCAATGTAATGCCGAAACTGGTAACATATAAGAAGTTCATAAAATAAATTTCTACAATACATACGGCTGTTGGTAAATCATTGCATCAAGAAAAACGTGTTCGTGGTCATCCTATTCCACCATAGATTCTCCAAGAACTCTCGTGGGCGCTCACTGAAGAACGGAAACCACAGGGTTACCTCCATATACTTATACAGAGTATGCCACGTAGATGTCAGGCAGTGATAAACGTTCACGGAGGGCTTACACATTATTAAAGCTGTCAAAGTCCACTAAAAAGCACCCAGGGTGATGGGATGAATGATTGTTTACGCTCAGTTTTCGACTACTGCCGCAAATTTCAATTCTTTTTATGTAAACTATCAAGGATGTAGTGATGTTTTATTGTCTACTTAATTATGAAAGATAAAGGTATAATTTGCTAACACACCCAGTCCTCAATTACTGCTCCATTGAGTATGGTAGACGTCCAAAGTCAAGTTTCCCTAATTCTTTTGAGCAGTGCATTTACCATCTAATATCTGTCTTCCACGATGTGTGCATGATTTTCAAGTTGTGGATAGTCAACAGGTCAGTGTCTATGAAATGATCGATAACAGCAAACTGTAGATGAGCAGGTAGATTTCGTCTTCCTAGATGTTCGAAATGTGTTCGGCACTACCACGTCGTCGAATGCCAACCAAAATACTATCGTACGGAGTACCTTCGTAGATGTGCGATTGGCTGGGTGCATATTTGCCCAACAGAACTAAGTATTGATGAAAAGTTCTCGGGTTACCAGTCGGGTGGCAGCATTACGATACCGCTACGTTTAAACGAGTGTCATACTCATTATCTTCGTCAGAAGATTAACGCCACCACAGAGTTAGAAACCAGAGAGCTTTTGCATCAGTAAAATGCACCGGGAAAGTTTACATTCACACCGAACCAAGCATGTTATACTGGACGACGAATGTTTAATAGACACGGAAGTAACATCGTGTGTGCCTCAACGGGCCTAACGAGACCTCTTAATGTTCTGAGCACAAACAAATGATGTATCAGCTAGGATCAGCCACGCTATCAGATTGTTAGCTGGCAAAGCCCTTGTCTGCAGATTAGCATCGTCGTTAGTTAGTTTCTTGTTTCAAAGATAATATTCACGATAAATGTTATTTGTGGAATATGTTAACATATGGCTACATTGTAGCTAGCTATGTACACGTCTTTTTCGTAAAAAATGATCATTTCTGTTTAAATGGTTCAAATGGCTCTGAGCACCGTGCGACTTAACGTCTGAGTCATCAGTCCCCTAGAACTCAGAACTACTTAAACCTAACCAACCTAAGAACATCACACACATCCATGCCCGAGGCAGGATTCGAACCTGCGACCGTAGCGGGCGCACATTTCCAGACTGTAGCGCCTAGAACCGCTCGGCCACCCCGGCCGGCTTTCTGTTCAAGAATTCCTCTAGGCCTATATAGAGAAAGTTTGTTACGTACAAATATCTTTAATCTGCATTTGAAAGCACTTATAATACGTGTCAGAAAGTGTATTTGCACGGACAGATTGTCAAAGAGTTTTACAGCTGCATCGCCGTTCCTCAATCGATCGTAAGGTAATGAATAAAGACGGACAAAATTTCCGCTTGTGGTGTAATGAAAGGAAGCAGCTCTATTTGTGTAGGACAGCAAGATAATGCCAATAACAAAGCGGAAGAACCCTATACTGAGCATTTTGAGCGCGTCGCGTAAATATTCAGATAAGAAGCGATAAGAAACAGAGCGAATACCTAAAATGAGTATAATAGGGGGGGGGGGGGGGATGGGGAGGGGGAGGATAGGGGCGAGAGGAAGGCTCGCACTTGTGGGAAGAATTTTGAGAACGTACTGTCCATCTATAAATGAAATGACATACGTTAATAGGACCAATACTATTTGGGCGTTGAGTGCAAACATCGAACGAATGCAAAAAAGTGTTGCCAAGTACGTAACAGGTCGCCGTAGTCGATGTTGTCGTCGTCGTCGTTGTTGTTGTTGTTGTTGTCTTCAGTCCGAAGACTATTTGCTGCAGCTCTCCATGCTAGTCTGTCCTGTACTTGCCTCTTCATATCTCCGTAACTAACTCAACCTACATCCTTCTGCCAGTACCTCGCTTCTACTTTCCAAACTTCACAGAAGCTCTCCTGCTGGACTCACACTACTGAAGATAGGAGTGCATTGCCATGAAAAGCAAGGACCAAGGTTGCGACCACAGTCCGTTACACAGTTTTCATCTGCTATGAAGTCACAAAACAGTGCAAACTCCGGTTTAAGGTGCACAATGCATTTTGGGAACATTCTGACATATATGGAGAGTTATGAGACGAAGAATTGTCTTGCTGAAGGTACAGGTCGCCTGCAGAGCGTTGTAGGTGATCAATACATACTAAGGGGTAGTAGGTTAGAGACGATGACAGACATTTCAGGCGCCCCATTTCACACTATGGAACCACTTAAGGAAACCACAGAACTCGAAAAATGTACTCCTCTGCAGCAACTGGACCTCCTGAAAGCATTTTGAGACGATCCAAAGCGGTCATCTGCAACAGTAATTGTGATTGTTTCAAGGGGAAAAAATTCATGGTGCCGCAATTGCCGAAAAGAATGAGGAAATAAGGTGTTGCAAATGGAGTTAGGTTTGGCTATGGAGACATGAATTTGACTGTTGTCTTGCCTGGCCTCTGCAGGCTAGACACAGCTGCAGAACAGACCAATGAATTGAAGACACAAACAGCAAAGGCGAGATTCTAGATCTTCTTCGGGACAACTGAATTTATTAGAAACATCAAGTCACCACCCAGAGTAGTAGGGACAAAAGAAGGAAAAGTCAAACGGATGGGGAAGATTAAATATCTAGGAGAGAGGACAGAGCCAAACTCCTCTGAAAAAGAAGCCTTCGCATCATGGATCAGAAAAACGGAAACAGCATACAAACTAACCAAAAGTCTCCGAGAAGAAGTCAGTATCAAATAATGCCAATATATATTACTGCACAGTAATTCGAGCAGTAGCCCTATATGTCGCAGAATGACTTGCTATGAATAGAAAAGTCTGATCGAGATATTGTAAATAAGAAAGAGACAGATCTTGAGGAACCTCGTAGGCCCCATCAAAGAAAATGGTGAATTGAGAGGACGGCACAACCACGAACTCTATACAGATGTAGGAACGCTAACAGACAGAATTCGTAACTAGAGGTTTTTTTCGATGGCCACATCGCCCTTATAAGTCCTACACGGTAGAGCTGTCTGATATTACGTTACTTTCTCGACAAGAAAACCTAGGAAGCGTGGTTCGTCGAGGTATCTACATACATACTAAACAAGAAACCGTACGTTGCCTGGTGGATGGTATGTAGATTGCTGCCCACCCTGTCCGCCAGATCATTTGTGTATATAGGGAATAACAACAGTCCTGTCACACATCCCTGGATGAACACTCGCCGTCGACGAGAGCGCACTGAGTTCTATTACGAAGTTTTTGAGCCACTCACATATCTGGGAAACTATTCCATAAGCTCGTACCTTCGTTAACAGTCTTCAGTGGAGCACAGTATCAAATGCTTTTCGGAAATCTATCAATATAGAATCTGTCCGTTGCCCTTCAAGAAAATATCTGCGAGAAGTAGGAATAACACTTAAGGATATCCATACCAGTTCCGCTCTAGAATAAACTCCAAGGGCACCTTGGTTTCCAAGATGAATCAAAACTAAAAACTGGCAATGGATCGAGGAAGGAACAGTGCAGGAAAGGAATGCAGGAATACTGGGCTGAAGTTAAATGCGAACCGCAATGAAAAGTGTAGTTGAAAAAGCGAGGTCCATACATGGCCCAGAAGAAGAAAAAAGAAGATTTTAGTGATATGGACTGCCGTACTCCGTAATGCGAGTCCAGATTAGTAACCACTCCGCAGTCAATAAGGAAGAAGTTGTCTTATTTCACTTGTAAATTCAGCTTCAATTCCGAGTCAAAATAACTGCATTTGGAAGCGAAAATGCCACTTTCGCTCATATTCTGTCAACTTACTAGCAATTTTGACTGGCTAGAAGTTGGAATGTCTCCTGCCTCCGGATTACAGTTTGCCACAACGTACGGCTTTAGATCGCTGCTCACACGAAACAGCTTATACTGTTTTGAGGTGGTGGCTCCCTCGTAAGCTTACACCAGCTTAATATGTTGGCAGTTGCTGAAACGAGGTTGTCGTGGAGAGTGCTTTTGTAACGCAGCGTCAGCGGCTACCCGACACTTCAAATAAAGAACCTGGGAGCAGACTTCCTGTTCCACTCGTGGGAGCGGCAGAAATATCCCGTGAACTATACCAGCTCACCGAGGGCTCTGAGCACACATACAAAGGACCGCTACGCCCTGCTGCGGGAACCGACCCCACTTCCAGACAAAGCTCTCTGCCTTCGATATTTGTGATGTCTCTTGACGTAAGGATTGTACAGCCGTACAGCTAGAGTCGCAGTATTGCGACTACTAGTCCTGCTGAAGAGTGGAAACAGAAAACGCTGTAAGTGTCAAATCTGGCGTTTGTAAGGAGAAGGAAAAAATAATGGCCAGGTCAAAGTAGGACTCATTCTCTGAGAGGGTTTCTTACAAACTTAATTATGTATATAGACATTTAATTGATTCCGTGAATCAAGAATCTCGACGTCTTTTGCCTGTTATCGACACTGATAGTGGCAAGATATCTGTCCTGGGAATTCCAAGACTTTCGAATGTTTTAATTTCAAGTCTGAAGTCGGATAACAACTGACAAAAGATGTTTTTCTTCCGATATCTTTACAAATTAACAGTTTTCGTACTTTTACTTTGGTTTTTCTGTGACACCTTGCTTCTTACAATATTTCGTGATTCTAGATCAACAGGAAGTACCCTACAGGTTTTGATGAGTTAGTTTGCGAGTATCAAAATATCTGAGGTAAATGGTCGTCTCTTTTGATTGCTTTGACCTACGAGCTAATGTTTGTTACACCGCCAAGAGACCATAGACTTCAGTATGTGACACAGATTCCAACTTGATACGTCTACTCGTTCCTGAGAAAAAGATGTCGTAACAGACCGACGGACAGAGACACTGTCAATAAAATTATCCTTGACTGTTGACCGCATGGTCAACATATAAAATAGTCCCATGTTTCGGCTACTTTTGCAAGTGACCTTCCTCAGGGCTTTGTGCTGAGCAATAGCGGCCGAAACGTCGGACAATTTTATATATTGACAATGCGGACAACAGCCTAGAAGAATAGTACTGACAGTGACAATGGCCGTGGAAGCATATGCTTACATTGGACAGACAGTCTGCCAACAAATGACAAAAATATTTTTCGTGTGATATAATGGCAAATTAACAATTTTCGGTTTTCTTCCTTTGGTTGTAGTGTGTGAAGTTGCTTCTTGCCAAATTTCATGATTGTGGGTGAAAAGGAAGCATCCTACAGGATTTGCTTTGTGAGTTTGCGATTATCAAAATATGACACAAATAGTCTTTTTTTTTTACTGCACGACTTAGAGGCTTCAATTTTTTGACATCGCCAAGGGACCGTGGATCTTGGTATGGACACAAATTTCAGCATATGTCTACCCGTTCCTAAGAAAAACGGCTGTTAACGTTTGGACAGTCAGACAACAAAGTGATCCTATAAGGGTTCAGTTTTTGCCAAAAGAGGTACGGAACACTGAAAACAATGTGCCTCTGTTAGTACATAACTGATTTGTTTCCAAAATACTGAGAAGGTATTTTGATACTACAGAATTTTCTGCCCACCGCGTCGCCCCAAAAAAGTTAGACAAATTAGAAAATAAATACTAGGCGCTTCAGTCCGGAACCGCGCTGCTGCTATGGTCGCAGGTTCGAATCCTGCCTCGGGCATGGATGTGTGTGATGTCCTTAGGTTAGTTAGATTTAAGTAGTTCTAAGTCTTAGGGACTGATGACCTCAGATGTTAAGTCCCATAGTGCTTAGAGCCATTTTGAAAATAAATACTTTATTAACAGTGTTCGAAGTGCCACATCAGGAAACTGACTGGTTCTGACAATAAGAAAGTTTGTAGAAGTTGATTGTTGCAAAGAAGAAAACAGCAACCGGCCACTATTTATGATGCTGTTTGCTTTCGGAAATAGCGTCGTCACCTGTTTCGAATCGACAGGTTCGTCTTCAGATGACTGCTCACGTATATATTAGTTTTGTTCTTCTTTACATTAGTTGTTGGCTGCTTTTTCCAACAACTAATGTGAACAAGAACAAAAGATATTATAAACCTGAACAGGTGTCTGAAGGTGAACCAGCCTGTTTCCTTATTTGGCGAGAATCAACCTTTATTTTGTACAATGCCACCATCTCAAAAATGTCAATTTTCGACAAAATAGTAGGAACAAATTTTTTGTTCCAAATGTCATTAATACTCAGGTACTAAGTTTTATTTGCGATAATACAGAAATAAAGCAGTAAGTTTTGAACTATTAGAGCTGTTGTCAACAAAAACCACTTCTCATACCTTTTAAATTTCGGAACCCCAGAGGGAAGCTCAGCGTAGCACAAAGACCATCTACTAACGCATGTTTGAAAGACTTTCTCCATGGTTCGGCATCTGGATCATGTCTAGAGACACGCAACAGAGTACCGAGAACAAAAAACAATGGAAACGCGTTTTGTGAAAAAATGGCACTTAGAACGCTTCTATTTCCACTCTTCAGTTGTCTTATGTTTGGCCCTAGTTGTAAGAACTTACTATCTACAACTACATCTATTCTATCTATACGCCGAATCGCGTTTATTTAATGTTAATATTTTTAGCGATTTCGGGCTATACACCATCATCAAACATTATTTAAGACATCGGTGACCTGGAAGTGAAACTGAATGGTATCAGTCACATGCTAAATAGAGGCAGACCTCAGATTTTTCTTCATTCAGTTAGCATCATCCGGTGACATTGCCAACAGTCTTCAAAACAAATCAGAGAATGGTGCCGATATCATGACTCAAGAAGTCTTAACTGGCCCATATTACCTAAGACAATCAGACGTCGTGAGTCACGATACTAGCACAGTTCTATAATGATCTATTACATAGATGGTTGGTAGTATCACCTGATGATGTTCACTGAACGAAGCCAGTCGTGACGGGATAAACAGAGCTGTGGTGGCTCTTATTGCCACACAGGTAACATGAATCAGCTGTGGAGCGGAAGATGATCAAGATTAAAGACACAGCAATCGGTGTAGCTCCGTAGACATTATGTCTAAAATTACTGACTGTCCCTTTTACACTCGCGAATGATGCGTGGATTGAACGACTTTTGGTACGCCTCCGTATGAGCTCTAATGTCTCTGATTTCGCTGTAGTGATAATTTTGCGAACTGTATAATGAAGGAATTAGCATGTTGCTTGATTCTTCTTTCAACCCATGCCCTCGGAATTTTCAATTGTATATTGTTCTGTAATGCAAAACGCCTCTCTCGAAACGTCTGCCACCAATCTCCGTAATGCTCTCGCGTATACTAATACTTTTAGCAATCGTAACAAATCTCTTTTTGATAGTTAGCGTGTAATGGTCCCAGGTTACCGAACGATCATCAGGACTCGGCCGAAAGAACGTTTTGTAAGCTACTTCATTCGTGGATGCTTTACGTTTCCTATGTTTTTCCTACTGATTCTCAGCCCGGCGTCTGCGTTTCCTACCACTACTTTGATATGATCATTCCGTCTATAATGTTTCGAGTATTTATTTCAGTATTTTAATATCTAAATACTCATTCGTATTATACACTCATGCTCATAAATTAAGGATAATTCTGATACATTGTGAAACAACGTTCTGGTGGGCGATATGCGGGTTTAAATTACCTCGGGGTATGACCATGCAGTGCATTTGACCTGCGGTCGTCGCACGGTGGCGTTGGCAGCAGTACACATACGCAGAGGTGTGTTGGTGCATGTCAGAGGACGGTGCAGCGAGTAAGTGTGCAGACGTTTTCAGACGTGCTAATGGCGACTGTGTGTTGAAAATGGCTCAAAGAACACATATTGATGACGTTATGAGGGGAAGAACACTAGGGCGACTGGAGGCTGCTCAAACACAGCAGGTCGTAGCACGGGCCCTTCGTGTGCCACACAGTGTGATCTCAAGATTATGACAACGATTCCAGCAGACAGGAAACGTGTCCAGGTGCTACAGTACGGACCGTCCACAGTGTACAACACCACAAGAAGACCGATATCTCACCATCAGTGCCGGCAGACGGCCACGGAATACTGCAGGTAGCCTTGCTCGGGACCTTACCGCAGCCACTGGAACAGTTGTCTCCAGACACACAGTCTACAGACGACTGAACAGACATGGTTTATTCGCCCAGAGACATGCAAGGTGCATTCCACTTACCCCTGGTCACAGAAGAGCCCGTAAAGCCTGGTGTCAAGAACACAGTACATGGTCATTGGAACAGTGGTCACAGGTTATGTTCACGGACAAGCCCAGGTATAGTGATTCTCGACGAGTTTTCATCTGGCGTGAACCAGAAACCAGATACCAACCCCTTAATGCCGCTGAAAGGTGTCTGTATGGAGGTCGTGGTTTGATGGTGTGGGATGGGATTATGACTGGTGCACGTACACTCCTGCATGTCTCTGACAGAGGAACTGTAATAGGTCAGGTGTATCAGAACGTAATTTTGCACCAGTATGTCCGCCTTTTCAGGGGTGCAGTGGGTCCCACCTTCCTCCTGATGGATGATAACCCACGTTGTGTGGCACTACAGTCTGTAGTTATCCTTAATTTATGAGCATGAGTGTAGTAGATTTTGAGAACAGACAACGTGATTCCTCATACATTATTGAAAAAAAAAATTTGGAGTTTGTTCAGGCATATTTTCTGCGTATTTTGGTATAAGTGACCTGTGATCTCCTGTGGTCTCAATTGCTATTCGTTTGGTTTTCTATTCCCATTTATCTTTGTATCTGTACTGCACTGAAAAAATAAATCTGCACACCTTTGCAAAGGTCGATGATATGCGCCATGTGTCTAGTAAGCAAACCTTTTTTTTTTTCCATTCGCTCGCGGTACCTGTTGCTGATGACATTAATTCCCCCTTTATCCTTTCCGCTCAAGTTTGCTTTAAATACTGCTTGATTCTGTATCCGGTTTGTTTACCTGAAAATGTTAGTTGAACGTTAACAGTGATATACTCAGCAGAATGGATAGGTTTACTAATGAAGGCTTGGCCGGTGTTCACCTCTTGCATGGTTTCACCGAACGCAATGGAAGAGCGCCACAACTATGCTACGCTCAGCTGCAACCGCAGCAACGGCAGTCACATTGCGGTACTTTTGTATCTCTATTTAGGCGCATTACTCGACAGGACTGTTCACAGTTTTGTAGATAGTTTCATAGAAACATTATGAGGAGGACACACTGAAACTGTTGGCAGAGCATTTTGCTCTGACATATTGTGAAGACAACCTACTTCTTCTATGGCGGTAAATTTTATGAAATGACGGACGGAATGGCTACGGGTTCTCTGTTGCCTCCAACAAGTGCCACCTTTTTTATGGAACATTTTGAGGAACGTGCATTAAATTTGGCTCCCCTTTGCCCATCTTCATTTTATCGTTCTGTTGACGACACGTTTATGTTCTGGCCATATCGCGTAGCACTTCCTTGAACAAATGAACAGTAGGTACTCAAATATCTAGTTCACTGTCGAGACGGAGAAAGAAAACGAAAGTCGAATGGACGTGTCGGCCATTCAGTGTAAAGCAACCCGACGCACACTGATTTATATCTTGGCGCCCAGAGTTTTCATCATCCAGTACAAAAGCGAGGAGTTTTAAATACACTGGTACACAGAGCAAAAACCGTTCCTGACGAGGACCACTTGGATTTCGAAATTAATCATCTGAAGTACGAGTTCCGAAAAAACGGCTATGATTCACGTGATATGAAGTCAGTGTTCTCCAAACTTGAAAATGTGATGAGGCACCGATTGTATACCTTCCTTTCTGCGGCGCTACATCCAGCAAAGCAGGCAGAATCTTGAGATGAGGAGGTATAAGATCTATTTTTCGTCCTACTGGGAGATGCTACGTCCTGTTAAGGACAGTCGATCTCAGGATCCCTGGGATTTATAACATTCCTTGTGGGTGAGGAAGTAATTACATTGGTCACTCCATCAGCGCTGGTGCCGACTGCTGTGCAAAACATCAACAGCATATTAAAAATCGAGAACTGCAGAAATCTCCAGTTGCTGCGCACACCCTCACAAACAAACACAAAATACTGTTTGACGAAACAAAAGTTTTGTCCTTGGCTACTACATGCTGGGATGCCGCATTTTAGACGCTGTAGAAATAAGAAGGTGCGAGAAGAACTTCGACCGTCACAGAGGATATTGTCTTAGCGGTGCATCGAAGCGAGGTCTCGATGCAGAGAAGTGGCAGAAATTTCGTCGTAATGTTTACTGTACTACGAAAGCTGTAGGACCACCAGCGCAGACGATGACACCATCTGCGACAGCATTACGTAGTTACCGACCAATAGGAAGCCGTCTACGGACTATATAAGGCCACCACAGCAGTTTGACAGTCAGTTCCTCCTGACGATGGAGGTAACCGTTGAAAGCACTTGTTTTTACCCTGAAGTGACGCGGCAAGAAGTCCGAGAATGTTTTATACGATTTTTTCAAAACGTTGAGAAACTGCGCCCACTAGTTATTCTGTGTGACATCATGCCTGGAAGCTATCACTTCTTTAGATTCCACTGTATAAAAGACCAACATATTCCCGCAAAAAAGGCAAATTGCCTCACCACTTTGGTCGAAAATTCCTGGTCCCGTTTTTATTTAATCATGTCAGAAGCATCAAACACGATAAGTAACAACAAACAATGGATGAAATTTATAAAGATAAAATTTGTAAAACTAAAAACTATGTAAACATACATGTAATATTTAATATTATAGGGGTAAGAAATTTTGGACCAAAAGCTGACTTTTGGAGTAGCCTTCATGAGCTACTCTACAGTGCAGGTGCTTGGGCATAGTTCGCACTGCATAAGGTGGACAGTCAGCTGCTCTTATCACAATCTCACAGCACCTGCTCGTCTGGTAAACCCCACCTATTCATGTTGCTTTTGGTTCTCGCAGCTCCGCAACTTAGTCTGTAAAAAGATTTACGTACGCCTCACTCCTTGGTTTATATTAGTGAAATTTTCTATTTTGTTGTAGAAAACACCACCTCGATTTAAGTCGGCGGTTGTCTAGTTAGTATCCAAAAAGGAGGTGGGCGGTAGAAGTAAAAGATTTAGTTCTTCTGGGCTGCCAGTTCATACCTGATGTTAGTAAAGCGACACCTGCTGAACACTATAGCTTGTGGGTGTTGGTTTCAAAGATGTGATGATACGGCATGATTCATTGGCATGTCCACTTGTTTGGCACGGCTGGAGTTACACCGAACAGGACATGCGTACTCGGCAGCTGAGCAGCACAAGGCTAAGCTGTAGTCCTTACTGTCCTGAGTTGTGCGCCCTACGTAGTGGCAGCTAGTTTGTGCACGGTGTGGTTTCTAGCAGCTGCTTCATGATTCGTGTTCAAGCAATATTTCCTTAAGTGAGTGCTCTATCTAATGCGACAACGAGAATTGTGGTGTTGTGCAATCTTCTATCGGTATTCCCTCGCATGCTACTTGCAGTGTTTTTGACGCCTATCTAGACTGCGGTGAAAAGAAAGGAGCTCATAATTGACGTCAACGAATTTCCACTATTACGACACCTAAGAGTCTATGATCTTTATGTAGTCCGTTCCTAATGCTGCTTCTTCATCTGTGGTACACACACATCGCTAAGTTTACGAAAAATTTACCATTCTCTTGGTGACAATACAAAGAAGCTCCAGAATGAGATTTTCACTCTGCAGCGGGGTGTGCGCTGATATGAAACTTCCTGGCAGATTAAAACTGTGTGCCCGACCGAGACTCGAACTCGGGACCTTTGCCTTTCGCGGGCAAGTGCTCTACCAACTGAGCTACCGAAGCACGACTTACGCCCGGTACTCACAGCTTTACTTCTGCCAGTACCTCGTCTCCTACCTTCCAAACTTTACAGAAGCTCTCCTGCGAACCTTGCAGAACTAGCACTCCTGAAAGTTCGAGTCTCGGTCGGGCACACAGTTTTAATCTGCCAGGAATTTTCATAAAGAAGCTCGTCCACTGAAAAGAAAATCAACGTATTTGCAAGAGGCAATACAGTAAACCTTGTTAACAAACATTGAAATTTCGTCAGTTTCGTGCCCACAACTTTCCGACATAGTAAAAGTGCACAGGAAGATGTTACAGACTAGAAGGAATGTAGTGAGAGGTCAATCCTGACACAACAGAGCAGTTTCAAGAATCGTAATCAGAAAGGAGAACAGCATCGGGAAATAAGCAAAGAAGCAGTGAATATAGAGGAACGTTGTCCAGTAGCATAGTAGCATTTGCAATAAATCAAATGTTGACGGGCGTGTAAATTCCAGGAACGTGAACACGTTTTGAAATGAATTTTTTGAAGAAGACGGTCTGCAGATTTGGAAAAAAAAGGTGAATGCGTGTCGTAAAGCAGACTACTGTGGGTATAATCAACGACGAATTTACAAGTAACGGAAAAACGAAGGAAATGTAATTTATTTGTCGTTCGAAGAATAAGCTGTTAATTTCTTAGTATAAACCCCAAGTTTGAAGATTCCGTCTTCGGCAGGTGCTAGGACTTTTTCTGTCATTTATAGTTTCTCTAGCCTCTGGTGTCACATGTGTCATAAATGCGAATTTTAACCGTGGTTCGCAGTACACGATAAACTGAAAGTCCTCCTGTAACTGGCTGAGTCAGATCACAGGTCGGCGGAAGGCAATGATCGGTACGCAGTAAAGCATTGTGGTATACAAGCCAACCTTCGAGTTGAGGTTAGCTTTATTATTTTTGCACAGCGTTCCCAGCCCGAGTCGGCGTGAGTGAACAGCGGGTATGACTCATGTACAGAACCGGGTTTCAATTCCCGGCGCTGCCAAGAATTCGTTGGTGGAAGGCAAACAGGAACTTTTAAACGGTTGGGAATGCAGTGTGCTAACCTCCCCCGTTTCCTACCCTCCGTGGCGCTTCTAAAAGACGTAATGTGGCAGAGTACATGAATAATGATAACAAAACCAGTGACTGTATTTGAATCCAACGTTGTTTATTCTTTTTAAAACATGCTACCAGTTTCGTCACCAAATCGTGTCGTCTTCAGGCCCCATGCGTAACCTGCCATCCGCACCCGTTTTCATATGCAATGGACAGAATCGTATGCAGCGGGCCAAAATTAACTGGATTCCATATCTTCTGCGGCAATAACAAACCCAGCATGGTCTGACTATGCTGCGCTTGTTATTGCCACGGGAGGTACGTTTCGCCTGCACGAGTGGCTGGCATTGTCCAAGCTTCACCCACCAGCGAAACGTCAAAAAAATCATCAAACCAACGTCGGCCGAGGAACCCGAGACAGAAGCCAAGAGGCCGTTTGTCAACAAGTGGCCACGAAAGCCTTAACAATTTTCTCCTGAATGCACTTCAATTGATGGTTCCCTGAAGAGGCCGCGCCCCCTTCTATCCCCGGCCTTAAACTGGCTCGACGCTCTGTGTCCTGTGACAGACATCGAGGAAGCTTCAAACTCAACCCGTTTTCTTTTTCCAATTAAAAATAAAATCATTCGACTTTGTTAATTGGAGTAATGATGGCCCAATAATGGAATGCAAATGCTACGCAAACACAATAAAGATTCGACTTAGTTTGCGTAACGATTTAAAAATTATAATAAAACTAGGACAAAAATAAATAGATGAACTTTTAGTAAACAAAGAAGTACGACAATGACACTCGGGAACTGAATGCAAACCAGACAAAGTATCCATTATTATCGGTAGCGAACAATTCAAAACAAGACTCTATCGTATGCCGGTCAAGTTTCAGCTCTGCTGGATACGGAATACACTTTGGAACAAAAACTACAGCAGTTCAACCGTTCACGTGCAGAATATGTAGGTAAGAACACACGGGATAAACCAAATACGGTGTCCTTCTTGCGGTATGTTCGTTCCGAAGAAAACTGCGTCCGACAACCCCCTTTTAGAGAGATGGCAATGATCAAGCTGATAAGGTTTTAAAACTAGACACTAACCAAAAATCGTAGTGTAGTGTGGACTAAGATTCAAAATACGTGGTAGGTAATTCTTCAGAAATATCCCTGATGTCCAACTTAAACGAATAACCGAACGGAGGTGTAACGTCATCTTCTTTCAGTAATGCTCTTCTAGTTCAAATAATCAGAAACGTAATGCTTCTCGTTACTGATCGTAATTTTTGTTCATTCAATGCCTTTTTGATTATTTCTACGTAGTGTTCCTATTTTTCTGCCGTTCAGCGTAAGCCTATACACAGAACACTGATTGAGATACGTGAGGTACGTCTATGCCATTCTTCATGCGTCACTCAGAGACGAACAGTCTGCAGAGGACGGACGTGGGCTCTACGATAACGCTTGCTTGCCTACCGAAAGACGTCGGACGAATTCCATAATTTCGTGTAGCTAACCGTTACATCAGAAGTCTTTTCTTTCGCGGAAAGTAGCGTGTCCGCGTTTCAACAACGGTTTCCCAGGAGGCATGACGACTCAAGTTCGCAGTCCCACTTCTTTTGGTCGTATCCTGCTGATAAGATAAACGACAGTGCATGCCACAGCAGGAAAAGTGTAGCGAAATGTCAACAGACCCCGGCCGCTATGACTGATGATTCACCCTTGGTTCTCTACTGCGTCTGTGCACGTTATTAGTGAAACCAATCATGGGGAAGACCTGATAAACTTACATTTATAGCGCGAGAGACACACACGGTTTTAGCAAACGAATTTCGAAAATTGTGCGGGTGAAATCTCTGGAAGCTTTCACTATGGGAGGACATTCCCTTAGTACTGTAGTGGCGTATAATACAAGCGCGTATTTCACAAGAAAATGTACCTTAATAAGCAAATTGCAAATGAGAAAAGGAACTGAGTTTAACGTCCCGTAGAGATCTAGGTCAGAAGATTGTGTACTAGACCAAGGGAAGAGTTTAAATCACCTTCCGGCTACCGAAATTTAAATTCTTTGTGGATCCCCTAAACTAATTACGGCGAAAGTTGGGACGGTTCGTTTGAAATATATTTGACACCTTCAGTGCTCAGTCTCCGCGTTCACTGCGATGTTAACACCAACACCAACCATACAGCCGCAGTAAGCAAATAAAGTAAACTATCGACAGAACTTTTCAAATAGTTAATAACACGTTTAAGTACGTCCCATCTTCTTGTCACAGTGAAGCAACATACTTTGCTCGGCAATGTGTTCTAAGCACGTTTATGAGAATTTTGGTTCCTCCATCTGAAAATCAGCATGAGGACTACACTCATGAGCCGGCCGGAGTGGCCGTGCGGTTCTAGGCGCTACAGTCTGGAACCGCGAGACCGCTACGGTCGCAGGTTCGAATCCTGCCTCGGGGATGGATGTGTGTGATGTCCTTAGGTTAGCTAGGTTTAAGTAGTTCTAAGTTCTAGGTGACTGATGACCACAGCAGTTGAGTCCCATAGTGCTCAGAGCCATTTGAACCATTTGAACTACACTCATGCTCATAAATTAAGGATAATGCTGATACACGTTGAAACAACGCTCTGGTGGGCGGTTTGCGGGTTTAAATCACCTCGGGGAATGACCATGCGGTGCATTTGACTTGCGGTCGTCGCACGGTGGCGCTGCCAGCAGTACACATACACAGAGGTGTGTTGGTGCATGTCAGAGTACGGTGCAGGGAGCAAGTGTGCAGACGTTTTCAGACGTGCTAATGGTAACTGTGTGTCGAAAATGGCTCAAAGAACACTTATTGATGACGTTATGAGGGGTAGAATCCTAGGGTGACTGGAGGCTGGTCAAATACAGCAGGTCGTAGCACGGGCCCTCCGTGTGCCACAAAGTGTGACCTCAAGATTATGGCAGCGATTCCAGCAGACAGGAAACGTGTCCAGGCGCTACAGTACGGGACGTCCACAGTGTACAACACCACAAGAAGACCGATATCTCACCATCAGTGCCCGCAGACGGCCACGGAGTACTGCAGGTAGCCTTGCTCGGAACCTTACTGCAGCTACTGGAACAGCTATCTCCAGACAGTCTACAGACTACTGAACGGATATGGTTTATTCGCCCGGAGACCTGCACGGTGCGTTCCACTGACCCCTGGTCACAGGAGAGCCCGTAAAGCCTGGTGTCAAGAACACAGTACATTGTCATTGGAACAGTGGTCACAGGTTATGTTCACGGACGAGTCCAGGTATAGTCTGAACAGTGATTCTCGCCGTGTTTTCATCTGGCGTGAACCAGGAACCAGATACCAACCCCTTAATGTCCTTGAAAGGGACCTGTGTGGAAGTCGTGGTTTGATGGTGTGGGATGGGTTTATGATTGGTGCACGTACACTCCTGCATGTCTTTGACAGAGGAACTGTAACAGGTCAGGTGTACCGGGACGTCATTTTTCACCAGTATGTCCGCCTTTTCAGGGGTGCAGTAGGTCCCACCTTCCTCCTGATGGATGATAATGCACGGCCCCACCGAGCTGCCATCGTGGAAGAGTACCTTGAAACAGAAGGTATCATGCGTATGGAGTGGCCTGCCTGTTCTCCAGACCTAAACGCCACGTCTGGGATGCTTTCGGTTGACGTATCGCTGCATGTCTTCAAACCCCTATGACACGTCAGAAGCCAGCAGCTGCTCGACCACCTGATCCAGAGTATGGCAACCCGTTGAGCGGCCTGTGTACGTGTGCATGGTGATCATATCCCATATTGATGTCGGGGTACATGTGCAGGAAACAGTGGCGTTTTGTAGTACGTGTTTCGGGACGGTTTTCTCAACTTATCACCAATACCGTGGACTTACAGATTTGTGTCGTGTGTGTTCCCTTTGTGCCTAAGGTATTAGTGCCAGTTTTGCGTAGAGCCACGTTGTGTGGCACCACATTCTGCAATTATCCTTAATTTATGAGCATGAGTCTAGTTCACGAAAGTGTAGTAATATTTCTTAATTAGCTGGTCGTAGCTATCACTATTTACATTTAATGTAATATAGTCATCGTTTTCTGCAGTATCCATACTGGATGAGCTTCTTTAAAATCATCATCTATTAGGGCTGCGAATGTGCCCATGAAGGTGGCCCCTCTTAAAGAAAATTAAAGGCTTGAAAGTACGAACTGCTGGAACATTCTCAAGATTGTCGCGCTTTGAGTTCCACTTACCTCCATATTTAAAGAAACTTGTGACTGGAAAATTTTTTGAATTCAATGAGAAATGGTACATAGTAATACTGCAGACCGCAGAATCTGTTTAGAAATAAAGTCTTTGCAAGGAAAAAACTTTGGTTGGACTACGTGGTTATGAGAGGTTACTATATCGATAAATAATAACTACGCGAGAGTTTCTCACCTTGCTCTGGAATTCAGATGACGACTAATGCAAAGTTACTTACATGAACAACTTCACGAAGCGTTTACAGTTTGGTGTTCCTCCGTTTTAAGAAAAAAACTGTTTCTTATTTGAAAAATGTAAGGCAAATTTAAAAGTATTTACAGGCAATATTTGTTGACAATACTAGCAGAGTGCAAACTGTTACTTTTTTTTTTCTTCACTATGGGACTCAACTGCTGTGGTCATCAGTCCCCTAGAACTTAGAACTACTTAAACCTAACTATCCTAAGGACATCACACACATCCATGCCCGAGGCAGATTCGAACCTGCGACCGTAGAAGTCGCACGGCTCCGGACTGCGCGCCTAGAACCGCGAGACCACCGCGGCCGGCTGCAAACTGTTACGTAAACCTAGGGTCCTCTCAAACGAGACATCAAGAACGTGGTGCAGTCGGCAGAAGTGATTCACATTTCATTGCGTCAAATGATCGCGTTGAGCCTAGCAAGTGCACTTGAGCCGGACATCCGGCCTTGTGCAGTCGGCGGTCATGGCGAGGCTCGCATTGTGATCGGCCAGGAACATCTAATCAAGCCACACCATTCAGCCAGGGGCCGGTGACCGCTCTGTACTCTGACGTCTCCAAGCACACTTCCAGGTTATTTGTTTTTGTTTCCAGTTCGTGCGGATATTAGTTCGTGCAACAGATTGTGAAGAATTTATGGTACATGTAAGGCAGAAAATGAGCGCCTGCACCAAGAAATACAAGAAAATCGTTGAATGGACTTAAATCTACTCATTTTTTTGTCGTTATAATTGAAACGTAAAAAAAACATTACACAAAAAAGTATTTACTTTATTACATTTTGCACTACTGGCACATTTCTGCCTTGCAGGCCATTTTCAAGCCCAGTAGGTGTCGATGTACTATAGAATTACCCGGTAACTAAACGGCGGAACAGCCCGTCAGAAAGTGAGCGCATAAAGTGCAAATCTCGGAGTTAAAACCTGAAAGCTTACTGCGTGCAGTAATAGGCATCTTTATAACTGATGCCACATTATAGAAGCCTATATGTGCTCACTTCCGATGTTGAACACCAGCTGTCAGTTCCGTACTCGCGGGAAATAGTTACTGCACGCAGTAAACTTTCTGGTTTTAATTCTGACGCTTGCACGCTATGTGCTTGCTTTTTGATCGGCTATTCCGCCGTTTTACAGTTTGATAACTATGCTACACGTCGATGCCTACTGCGCTTGAAAGTGTCCTGTAAGGCCGAAATTAATCGTGTAAGATGTAATTAAGTGAATACTTATCAAAAACAGCCGCGGTGGAAAACTTCGAAATGTCCTTTACAAAGGAAGACTTCACACCGTTCCGGTTGGGGAAATGCTCCTCCATTATGCGTAAATTAGGGATTTCCCTTACAAGAGCGTATTCCATACATTCACACCACCATTTAAATCTATATTCCGCAAGCCACATACATGGGGGAGGGCATTTCGTGTATCACTATGATCTGCTTCCTTTCGTGTTCCAATCGCGAGTGGGACAGGAAGAATGATCATTGGTAAACCATCGTGTGAGCTCGGACTCACTAATTTTATCTTTATAGTCTTTTTGCACGAGATATACTGATGTAGCAGGAAGCAATATTCTGGTTGACTCTTTTAGGAACGCAAGCTCTCGGAAAATTGATACTAAACTACACCGTGATGCCTGTTTTGCTGCGACATGAGTGCAAGACTTGAATTTTAAATAACGCATGGTTTTCTGCAGCAAAGCGTTGCAATATTTATTGATTTATAAAGGAGTGATTTGGGAATTGTGTAT
The DNA here is from genome assembly GCF_021461395.2 of Schistocerca americana. Lineage (NCBI taxonomy): Eukaryota > Metazoa > Arthropoda > Insecta > Orthoptera > Acrididae > Schistocerca > Schistocerca americana. The sequence continues at coordinate 315,681,535 of NC_060121.1, read as the reverse complement.
GGAACAACCTATATGGTAAATGGTCGCTACTGCTGTGGTGGTATACGAAGCGTTCTATGCTGGCGAACGTTTCAGCAACGTTTTTGCAAAGGTGCAGTATTCCTTGATACAGCCGGCCGGTGTGGCCGAGAAGTTCCAGGCGCTTCAGTCTGGAACCGCGTGACCGCTACGGTCGCAGGTTCGAATCCTGCCTCGGGCATGGATGTGTGTGCTGTCCTTAGGTTAGTTAGGTTTAAGTAGTTCTATGTTCTAGGGGACTGATGATCTCAGATGTTAAGTCCCACAGTGCTCAGAGCCACTTGAACCACTTCCTTGATACAGCATTCGATTTCGGCCTTCAATGCCTGGATGGTCGTGTACATGAGACTTCAGAAAACCCAACAGTAAAGAGTCCATAGGTGTTAAAAAGCGGAGACTGTCAATGTAGCGCGGGCGGCATGGCAAGGGCTTTCGTTCATGTCTTCGAAAGCAGTATCTTCCAATTGAGGCTCCAAGAAGAGGGTTAATTATATAGGATGAGTTAGCTGACCCTATCGATGTTATTTTATGCAATCCTACATGACAGAACAATGCTATCGGCCATTTCGTTCTGGATATGTGAAGCACATTGTCATAATGTCGCAGAATAAGTGGTAAAGTATACGTAGATATGCTAGAACTATTGAACAAATTTTGGTTATGAAACTAATTAAGCTCACTAAGCAGTGAATCATATACGAGGGTCATTCCGGTAGTTATGGCAACTAAGGTGTATCGTGCGAACGTGTGGCATCACCGTAATCGCAGTAAATACAATCGAAAGTCTGCGACAAACATTACCGAAATCAACCGACAGATTGCGACCGCATGCGAGGATGGCTCGGTACCAGCGCCTGAGACATTCAGTGTGAGGTTGGCTGTGCTACGAGATTGATCCTCCCCCACCCACACTACGCACCAGACCTCAGCCCATGCTACTTCACCTCATTCCATAATTGAGGAGCCATTGCGTGGGAGGCGATTTTCAAACAGGGCGAATTTCCTCACGACATTTCGCCGAGAGGTGGTATCCACTGATGACAATGCCAATGGCATTCAACGTTGGCACGCTGTGTGTATGCAATGGAGGACAATTTGAAACACAGTAGTTGATTTGACTCATGTTTATTCCATTTGTACAAGAGCACAATAAATTTACACAACTTTCCAATGTGCGTATTGTGACGGTACGTCACATAAATATTGACATTTTTATCGGTTGTAAGCAGTGAAAAATATTGTGAAGTGTTAAGGGTGAACTAAAAATTATTTGTAAACACTTAACGTATTTTATGAACATAATTAGTATAAAAGATACAGTTAATGTTCTTGAAAAAAAACTGATATGCAGTGATAATTTAAAAGTAGCATCTGTATTTAAAATATGTCTACGAAAATAAAAAAGGATCGCTAAGAGACGCGATTGTACAGCCGAGGAGGAAGGACGTATTTTATGGTACACACACTGTTTTGTTTCGCGATACGGAAGGCAGCCATTGAGCGGCTACACACATTTTATGTAAGTTATTCTGTATTCTCCTAAAATAAACTAATTATTGTTGTCACAAAATGAATTTCTTTGTTACCGTTGTCACCTCAAATGGTCGCAGCGGCTAATTATTTTTAATACGCATTTTTTTCAATAATTTGCTCTGCGGGAAGCTCATCTTCTGATGCAGGCTCTGGTCGGTATTACGCGCCGAAGTATTAATTTATTTTTCGAAGCGTTAACAGCAACTGTAAACGCGAGAGATTTCGTTGTAAGAACCTTTGTAAATTGCAACAGATAATTTAACGTTAAAGTTCATTTTTTAAATTATACAGATTCCATGAGTTCAGTAAGTTTTATCTTGGCCGCTCCACGGCAACAATCGAACTTCTCTCGAGCCTTGCTTTGCAATCAATAAATAGAAATTAACTTAATTACATTCAGTTCAGTTAACGGCAACTATATTTTAGTCATCACGTTCAAAATCTAAAGTTGGTACATGAATAACAGCGGCCCTTCAAAAACCAGTTTCATATTTACTTATGCACGTAAGTAAGAGTGATAAGAAAAAATAATATTCCTGAGAGACAGAATCATACTCTAACACAAAAAAATAAAAAAATTCACCTGATAGATTAAAAATAAAATATATATAATTTTTTTTTATATATAGCGTAACAGTGTTTCATTTCATTTTTTTGCGTGACCCTGTACTGGAACCCTTTCTTATGTTGACATTGAGATGCATATTGCCGTATCAGTTCAACGCACATGTGGAATTCTCGAGTTGTCGCATTATCTCAAAATAGTTGCCATGACTTATGGAATGACCCTCGTATTAATCTTTTCATTGGGTTATACACCGGAAAGCTGATACTTCCACACTTCCGTTTTGATATCTCCTGTCGATTTACGTTGTTTCCGATATTGAAACACACTTTATAAGAAAACGTTTTGAACTATTTACGAAAGATTAGGTACTATAAATGGAGTAAGCTTACAGAGACTTGTATGACATGTATGACTACGCCGCTAATTACACAAAGAAAGACTAGAGATAATTTGATAAGTATGGCAGAAGTAAGGCATATCTAGCTCCAAAAACACCGTTAACTCATGGCCAATCCTCACTTTTAATTTTTACAGTGTTAACCAATTTTGCTAACAACCGTCCAAAGCTCCGAGAGCGAACGTACACAGGTGGACAGAGGTATTCACAAACAGTCTTGTTTGTAGTAGATCCTGCCTTTAAAATGAAGGTGGTGAACTGTCGATACTGTTATGTCAATTATTCACGCCATGTGCACCAAATGTTTGCGTATACACAAATTTATTTAAATCCAAAAACAACTCCAAAAGAGAGGAAGATAATGGTAACGTTGCATGAAGTGGGTAAATCATATACCGAAATAGCAACGATCGTTAAGAGGAGCCGTATACAGTGTGCAGGATTGTTAAGAGGTACAAAACACCAAAAACATTGATAAATGGGCATCGTGTTGGAAGACTACGCCACGTTTCAGAAAGAGAAGAGAGGCACATTGTAAAGGATTATTAAGAAAACACCTAAAATAAGTTCATCAGAGATTGCTGCACAAATACAGGAAGCCGGCCGCTGTGACCGAGCTGTTCTAGGCGCTTCAGTCCGGAACAGAGCTGCTGCTACGGTCGCAGGTTCGAATGCTGCCTCGGACAGGCATGTGTGTGATGTCCTTAGGTTAGTTAGGTTTAAGTAGATTTACGTCTAGTGAACTGATGACCTCAGATGTTAAGTCCCATAGCGCTTAGAGCCATTTGAACACATACAAGAGCTTTATGGGAAATGAGCTGTCCGGAGGATGTTTCATCGAGCCGGCTACAAAGCTCGAGTTCCAAGAAAGAAGTCCTATATAAGTAAGGCAAATAGGAAGAAAAGGTTGCAATTTGCAAATCAATATGTGACAAGGACTCAAGAGTTCCGAAACACAGTATTTTCTCTGACGAGAGCAAGTTCAACATTTTCCATCACGCTGGACGTATTTTAGTGTGGAGAAGGCGAAATACCGAGTTGGACCCTGCTAATATGGCTTGTACTGTAAAAAATGGTGGTGGCGGTATCATGGTCTGGGGGTGCATGGCTGCGTCAGTTGTGGGGAAACTGATATTTATTGATGGAACTATGGATCAGTATTTGTATCTGGATATTTTAAAGAGAAATTTGAAAGTCAGTGCTGGAAAACTAGGTTTGAATACTAACTACCATTTCCAACAGGACAATGATCCAAAACATACAGCATACAATGCACGTTTGTGGAGTCTGTAAAATACCCCCCACACCCTATAAACACCACCTCAGTCCCCAGACATGAACCCTATTGAAAATTTGTCAGACGAGTTAGAAAGAAGTGTGGTGTCACCGCCAGACACCACACTTGCTAGGTGGTAGCCTTTAAATCGGCCGGGGTCCGTTAGTATACGTCGGACCCACGTGTCGCCACTGTGAGTGATTGCGAGCGCCACCACAAGGCAGCTATAGAAAGACTTACTAGCACTCGCCCCAGTTGTACAGCCGACTTTGCTAGCGATGCTACACTGACAAATACGCTCTCATTTGCCGAGACGATAGTTAGCATAGCCTTCAGCTACGTCATTTGCTACGACCTAGCAAGGCGCCATTATCAATAGATATTTAACTTGTGATGCCTGTACTGTCAGACCGATGTACACCACTTATGGATTAAAGTTAAGTATTACATCAACTACGTACTTTATTTGCTACTATTAATTCCCTTAACTGTTCCAGACCTCGCGCCAGCCTGCGTGAGCTTAAGCGCGTGCCTTTCGGCTTCCTCTCATAGTGACTTGGCTGTCTTGCCAAGTCACAACAAAGAAGAATCAGAAAACATCATATTTCCAGTAAAAATGTTCAAATGTGTGTGAAACCTTATGGGACTTAACTGCTAAGGTCATCAGTCCCTAAGCTTACACACTACTTAACCTGAATTATCCTAAGGACAACCACACTCACCCACGCCCGAGGGAGGACTCGAACCTCCGCCGGGATCAGCCGCACAGTCCATGACGGTTAATCCCGCGCGGCTATTTCCAGTATAACACCACTGAAGGAAGTGATGGTTCAAATGGCTCTACGCACTATGGAACTTAACATCTGAGGTCATCAGTCCCCTAGACTTAGAACTACTTAAACCTAACTAACCTAAGGACATCACACACATCCACGCCCGAGGCAGGATTCGAACTTGCGACCGTAGCAGAAGCGCGGTTCCGGACTGAAGCGGCTAGAACCACTCGGCCATGAAGGAAGTGATTGTTCAAGAATGGGGGAAGACTGACGCAGCAGTAACAAGAAAGCTAGTACAATCAATGCAGGACAGGCTGAAGGCAAGGGAATGAATACACGCTATTAGATGTATGTAGCTAAATCAGTGCAACATAAGTGACTCTGTGAATGCTTATGGCCGTCCATTATCACAGTACAGTTACGACTTTAATTTTCTTTTCCGAACAGTATTAATGATTATTTATGTTTAAGTGTTTGGAGAAGAGGAGTTTGTGGCACAACTTGACAAGAAGAAGGGACCGGTTGGTAGGACATGTTCTGAGGCATCAAGGGATCACAAATTTAGCATTGGAGGGCAGCGTGGAGGGTAAAAATCGTAGAGGAAGACCAAGAGATGAATACACTAAGCAGATTCAGAAGGATGTAGGTTGCAGTAAGTACGGGGAGATGAAGAAGCTTGCACAGGATAGAGTAGCATGGAGAGCTGCATCAAACCAGTCTCAGGACTGAAGACAACAACAACAACAACACCATGTTTAAGTGCGCTTATACAGAAATACATGGAGAACAGATTTTTCAATTTGGTCGCTTGTATTCACAAATGCTATAAGAAGTCTATACATTAAATGTACGTATGATATTTCCTGATGTGTGAATATTTCTGTCCACCAGTGTACATCGACTACAAGGCTGTCGCCTGATACAGATGTAGTGAGGGTGGCATACAACGACATTGGTAGGCGCAGCTGAATCGCCCTGTATATATAGCGAGTGACCTAGTGCTCTCGGTTTCCCTTAGGTGCCGGTCTTCAGTCGTGAGAGAGCTATAATTAGCTCCTGTAGGAGACTACGCAGCCTTTGATGAGCCGTGCGCGACGGCCGAGTGACGCGTCTATTGGGGTCATATTCGCTCGCCCCGCCGGCGGCTTACTCACGCGCAACGGCCGCGACGGACCGCCCGGCCGGCCGCAGGCACGGCAGTGACGTGTCAGCTGGCTACACACGCCACGCCGCACCACAGCAAACCGCCCAGCCGACCTCCGACCGCGGCGCGCTGTCGCGACCACACTTCCGCTCCCCAGCGCACAGCTGTGAAGGTCGCCACGCTACTACGCTGCACTCCGGCTTTCCCTCCACTAGCAGCAAGCTCCTTGCAGGCCTGAACAAGTCGCCGGCGACGCGTCTGATCAGCAGTCTGATGCGGCACTCGACTGCATATTGCGCAGTCCACGTGCCGCTCGCGAACTCCAGCAGCTTCCAAACACTCCTTCATTTTATTAAAGTAGCTGTGGTGCTCGCTAGTATCCTGGTGGAGGACATAAAATTCCGGCGGCAGAGTGTGGTTGGCAAGCGGAAGAGAGGAGGTGGCGTACAGTGGCACCAAAAAGTGTTGGCACAGACAATTTTTGCGTCTAATGCAATATTTATAAAGGTTGTTGTTGTTGTGGTCTTCAATCCTGAGACTGGTTTGATGCAGCCCTCCATGCTGCCCTATCCTGTGCAAGCTTCATCATCTCCCAGTACCTACTGCAACCTACATCCTTCTGAATCTGCTTAATGTATTCATCTCTTGGTCTCCCTCTACGATTTTTACCCTCCACGCTGCCCTCCAATGCTAAATTTATGATCCCATGATGCCTCAGAACATGTCCTACCAACCGGTCCCTTCTTCTTGTCAAGTTGTGCCACAAACTCCTCCCAAATTCTGTTCAATACCTCCTTATCAGTTACGTGATCTGCCCATCTAATCTTCAGCATTCTTCTGTAGCACCACATTTCGAAAGCACCTATTATCTTCTTGTCCAAACTATTTTTCGTCCATGTTTCACTTCCATACATGGCTACACTCCATACAAATACTTTCAGAAACGACTTCCTGACACTTAAATCTACACTAGATGTTAACAAATTTCTCTTCTTCAGAAACGCTTTCCTTGCCGTTGCCAGTCTACATTTTGCATCTTCTCTACTTCGACCATCACCAGTTATTTTGCTCCCCAAATATCCAAACTCCTTTACTGCTTTAAGTGTCTCGTTTCCTAATCCAATTCCCTCAGCATCACCCGACTTAATTCGACTACATTCCATTATCCACGTTTTGCTTTTGTTGATGTTCATCTTATATCCTCCTTTCAAGACACTGCCCATACGGTTCAACTGCTCTTCCAAGTCCTTTGCTGTCTCTGACAGGATTACAATGTCATCGGCGAATCTCAAAGTTTTTATTTCTTCTCCATGGATTTTAACACCTACTCCGAATTTTTCTTTTGTTTCCTTTACTGCTTGCTCAATATACAGATTGAATAACATCGGGGATAGGCTACAACCCTGTCTCACTCCCTTTCCAACCACTGCTTCCCTTTCATGCCCCTCGACTCTTATAACTGCCATCTGGTTTCTGTACAAATTGTAAATAGCCTTTCGCTCCCTGTATTTTACCCCTGCCACCTTTAGAATTTGAAAGAGAGTATTCCAGTCAACATTGTCAAAAGCTTTCTCTAAGTCTACAAATGCTATAAATGTAGGTTTTGCCTTTCCTTAATCTTTCTTCTTAGGTAAGTCGTAAGGTCAGTATTGCCTCACGTGTTCCAACATTTCTACGGAATCCAAACTGATCTTCCCCGAGGTCGGCTTCTACTAGTTTTTCCATTCGTCTGTAAAGAATTCGTGTTAGTATTTTGCAGCTGTGACTTATTAAACTGATAGTTCGGTAATTTTCACATCTGTCAACACCTGCTTTCTTTATAAATACAAAGAATATTATATGTGTACCAGTAACTCTGAGTAAATAAAAGAAATAATTAGTATGTTAAAATATTTTCCCAACACCACAGAATCATAAAACACAATTACGGAAGGCACACTGGACTTGCATTCGGGGGGACGACGGTTCAAACCCGCGTCCGGCCACCCTGATTTATGTTTTCCGTGATTTCCCTAAATCGCTTCAGGCAAATGCTGGGGTGGTTCCTTTGAAAGGGTATGGCCGATTTCCTTCCCTAATCAGATGGAACCGATTACCTCGCTGTTTGGTCACCTTCCCCAAATCAACCTACCAACCATATGCTCAAAAAAATATTGGCACATTACGACGTTTGTTATTGTGCTTGACAGACAGCGCTGCAAGTGCTATATCTGTGCAATCGGAGTTAACGAACAGTTCAGTCTCTTGCCTCACGGCCAGTGTAGGTGGCATTCAGTTCTCATGATGAGTCCGAAAGGGGAAGAGCATTCCGTGCGGTTCCGCAACGAGGCGGCTTTATTGCATTCGCAGGGTAAAAGTTACCGTTACATTGGCAAAAACCTTTCTGTTAGTTATACAACAGTGGTGGCTGATCAGAGGAGACGGAGGAGGCAGGGCCTCCTCACTTTTATTCGGTGGTAGTAGTAGTAGTAGTAGTAGTAGTAGCAGCAGCAGCAGCAAAAGCAGAAGCAATGATTGTTTTTACAATAAACCTTTATGAACTTTTGTCAGGGAGCGCGAAAGACGTTAGCTTTTGTTATTCTAAACCGCCAGCAGTAAAGAGCAAGTGAAAGTGCGAAAGGTTAACTGTAACCAACCCAAGGCAGACGGAGGCGCGAAGCAAATTACAAGGAGGCCACGCACACACCAGGCCGCCTGTAAAAGCTCCGTTTCCGTTGTAACCATGACGTCACTGCTAGGAGCAGAAGAGCAGAAGATAGGATACAGGTTGTCATAGCCCTCTCGCCCTGCGCTTCCACGGCACGGGAGCCCAACAGTTGTGGTTATGCCTCTCTAGGTTTCTCTTATGTTAGTTGTCCATGTGCAGCACCTGACCCACATGCAGTTGGTATAGATAAGCCCTAACTGATGTAACACTTTGGAGTGAGGACATGATGACTTCCTTGCACATGCTGACGTGTACAAAGAGATGTGGAACGTAAGAACATGAATTTTTGGAGACAGGACGTTCAACACCAGCGTCCAGAAAGATAAGTTCAAAACACATGCATTCTGAAGTTCATGGTACGAGCAGCACATGTGGTTACATGCTAGTCCTACAAAAGGAAATTGATCTCCATCTGCCAGTTATAGTCACTACTGCTAGTTACTACCAGTCATAGTTACTGCCTCCATTTACACCCTAAACTATTCCTGCCCATTACCTACCAGTCATAGTTACAAATGCCAGTTACTCTTAACTACTGCTGATTATGCATCGGTCGTCGTTACTAGTGCCGGTTACCCGTGGATCGTAGTTCCTATTGCTGGTTACCACTAAGTCATAGTTACTACTGCTGGTTACTGATCAATCATAGTTGCTACTGCTGGTTACTCCCTAGTCATAGTTGCTGTCGCTGGCTACACACCAGTCACAATTGCAACCACTGGCTACTCCTTAGTCATAGTTACTACTGCAGGTTACACGCCTGTCACAGTTACTACTTCAGTTTGCCGCTAGCCATAGCTACTACCGCCAGTTACCTGCCAGTCATAGTTACTACTGGCAGATAGGTGTCAGTCATAGTTACTACTGCCGGTTACCTGCCAGCCATAATTAATTACTAGCACCAGTTACTCCCCAGTAATAGTTACTACTGCCGGTTACCTGCCAGTCATAGTTACTCCTGATGGTTATCTGTAAGTCATAGTCACTACTGCCAGTTACTGTTACTCCCACTGGGCACTCCCTAGACATAGTTACTATGGGTGGCTACCCACCAGTTATAGTTACTACTGCCAGTTACTCCCTAGTCATAGTTACTCCCGCTGGTTACCCGCCAGTCATAGTCTCTACTGCCATTACCTGCCAGCCATAGGAACTCCCGCGAGTCTTGGTTACTACTGCCAGTTTACTCTCTAGTAATAGTTACTACTGCTCGTTACCCACAGTCATAGTCACTCTTGCCGTCTACCTGGCAGTCATAGTTACTACCGCCGTTTAACCGTTAGTCGTAGTTAGTACTGCAGTCGTAGTTACTCCCATCGAAAACCCGCCAGTCTTACTCCTGCTGGTTAGCTGCTATTTGATTATTCCCGCCTGTTGCTACTAGTCTTACTTAATTACTCTTGCCTGTTACCAGCGGCAGATAATGGGCCTAAATTCTGGTGTGGTCAGAAAACATATTAGAAAATCCCCTTCCTACCGACCACCACCAACACTACCGCCTCTACTATTACTGCTACTACTAATAATACTACAACTACTAACAAGGGAACCTCCCCATCGCACCCCCCTCAGATTTAGTTATAAGTTGGCACAGGGATAGGCCTTGAAAAACTGAACACAGATCAATCAAGAAAACAGGAAGAAGTTGAGTGGAACTATGAAAAAATAAGCAAAATATACAAACTGAGTAGTCCATGCGCAACATAAGCAACATCAAGGCAGGTATGAGCTAATGAGTGCCGTGGTCCCGTGGTTTGCATGAGCAGCTGCGGAACGAGAGGTCCTTGGTTCGAGCCTTCTCACGAGTGAAAAATTTAATTTTTTATTTTCAGACAATTATCAAAGTTCAGACACTCACACATAATCAACTTCGCTCTCCAAAATTCCAGGACATGTTCAGATTTGCTTGGACATATGCAGGATTTGACGGTCTACACACGGAAACATTTGAAAACGTAAAAAACATATTTTGACAGAGCACAGGGAAAACTGTGCGACTGTGAAACTGTTGCATTCATTTGTTGCAGTTTATGTGACAAACTCTTATGTTTTCATCACTTTTTTGGGAGTGATTATCACATCCACAAGAAAACCTAAATCGGGCAAGGTAGAAGAATCTTTTTACCCATTCGCCAAGTGTGCAAGTGAGGTGGGTCGACAACATATTCCTGTCATGTGACGCACATGCCGTCACCAGTGCCATATAGAATATATCAGACGTGTTTTCCTGTGGAGGAATCGGTTGACCTATGACCTTGCGATCAAATGTTTTCGGTTCGTATTGGAGAGGCACGTCCTTTCGTCTACTAATCGCACGGTTTTGCGGTGCGGTCGCAAAACACAGACACTAAACTTATTACAGTGAACAGAGACGTCAATGAATGAACGGAGCCGGCCGAAGTGGTGCCGGCACGGTAGCTCAGCGTGTTCGGTCAGAGGGTTAGCTGCCCTCTGTAATAAAAAAACTGAGTTAATAGATCAACAACGAACTTAAAAAAGGGTGTCTTAGGACATCCGCTCCGATCAGATTCAACGAACAAAAACGAACAAAATGAGATTTTAAAAAAAAAAAAAAAAAAAAAAAATGTGGCCGTGCGGTTAAAGGCGCTGCAGTCTGGAACCGCAAGACCGCTACGGTCGCAGGTTCGAATCCTGCCTCGGGCATGGATGTTTGTGGTGTCCTTAGGTTAGTTAGGTTTAAGTAGTTCTAAGTTCTAGGGGACTAATGACCTCAGCAGTTGAGTCCCATAGTGCTCAGAGCCATTTGAACCATTTGAATGAACGGACAGATCGTAACTTTGGGAAAATAAAGAAAGTAAAATTTTCACCCGAGGGAAGACTAGAACCAAGGACCTCTCGTTCCGCAGCTGCTCACTTTATCCACGGGACCACGGCGCTCGTCAGCTGGCATGGTCCTTGATGTTGCATATGTTGCACATAGACTACTCAGTTTGTATATTTTGCTTACTTTTTCATAGTTCCACACAACTTCTTCCTGTTTTCTCGATTGATCTGTGTTCAGTTTTTCAAGGCCTACCCACTGTGTCAATTTATAACTAAATCTGAGGGGGGTGCGATGGGGAGGTTCCCTTGTAAGACGATACCTATCACCACCACCACCAACAACAATTACTGCTACTACTACTACTACTACTGTTGCTAATAATAATAATAATAATAATAATAGTAACAACAATAATAATCACACTGACTTTTATTCACAAAAGAAGTGATAGTGCGAGCGTTTGATCGTTGTTACTTGTAAAACAAGTTAACAACATCACCTTCTTCTTCCTGATATTTCGACGACAGCAGCATTTCGTTGTGCCTCGGATTTCAAGTACTGGTTTTTCAGTTGACGCACAAGTAAGAGCTGATAAGTGAGCCTCAAATACGTTTTTAAGCGTTTTAAATAAGAAAAACTCCTTTCAGCTTAAGAACTTGTTGCACGAGGATAGCAATTAAACAAAACACTTTGAAATCTCCAGGAAAATATTGGTCTGTTTCATTCTCAGTCATTCTTTTGGTAACGTAACCCAAATTGACACAGTGACATTTTTATTTATGTCGGGAAGAAATACAGTCTCCAATTCTACACGCAACTGAGAACAAATACAGAACGCACCATGGGTCGATCCCGACGATCACCAGCAAATAATCGGGTTGTATGGTGCCAAACGTCTTTGTGAATGTGAGGAGCACATCTCTCCGTGTGTGTTGCACGGTTTGCCTTTTGTGCGCACAGACCCTTTTTATGCGACACTACCGTTGCCGTGAAAATTGGATGAAGGCGATGATGAAAATGGAGAGGGCGGAAATGGTGTCGGCTTTATGGCCTTATGGTGTATGTAAAATACTGTCTGAGTCGCTATTAAGAAATACTCCAATTTCTTCTAGAACTTCGCTCATCAGACATCTTCAGCCTACTCCTCTGGAACATTACCAAGGGAGCCACCCAGCTATTTACAAACGGATGAGCGAACAGCGCTTGTGGTGGGGAAGTGGCTTTCCCCGGAAGAACGCTACGACTGACGTTCAGGATTTTAAGAATCACATTCTAGTCTAGCTGTGAAATGCAGTAAGTGCAATTATGTGTCGATTCAGTGTGTGATATTCTGTATATTTTTAAACGTTTAATGGAAAATAACGTTCGTCACTGGATCGCCACTAATTTAAAGTGCGAGCTGTGGAAAGGTCGGTATAATTTTGTGCAGCCTGTAGCTGCTCTTTGCCACATACACAATGCTGACATGTGCTCCCAAAATCGGATATCGTAAAGGCTCCCAAAGCCGGATATCGTAAGCCGATTTCCCAGTATCGCTTCTGGTTGGTCATTTAAACACTCCAATACCGATACTGGTAATGCGGTTCTAGTATTTCCACAGTCGATTTTCTCTCCTATGTAACGCCCGACGCTTTTTCTAACGTGCTTGTGTTGTCAGGTTACGTCTTTTTTTAATGTTATGCTAATCTGGATGGAACGTTTTTGTGCAGCAAAAGAGAGAAGCATTATATTGAGCATGAAATTGTCTACCTCTAATATTTAACTGAAGAGAGACAGCGGTTGTGCTGACTGAAACTGGAACAGCAGATTTCCAAACGCAGGCTTTAACATGTAAATACGACACCGAAAAATTGTTTCCGAAATCGTTTTCCGTCTTTCTAAAGCTGTGTCGCAGGTAAACGTCACAGTGGCTTAGAAAAGGAAGGAAGATTAGGGTGCAACATCCCGTCAACAGCAAGGTGGCAACGAGACATAGGTGACCGGCCGTCTGTTCGGTATGCAGACGTATTACAACACCCCATCGGAGGAACGTTTCGCCATCAACAGTGCCATTCGTCAGTCACACCGCTGCGACATTTGCCATACTTCTCGACTTTCGAAAGCCGTTCGACCCAGTTCCGCACTGTCACTTGCTACAAAAAGTGCGCGCTTACGGTCTATCCGATGACATCTGCGGTTGGATAGAAAGTTTACTAACAGACAGGGAGCAGTATGTCGTCCTGAATAGAAACAAGCGTAACTTCAGGTGTGCCGCAGGGGAGCGTAATAGGTCCGCTGCTTTTTACGATTTACATAAATGATCTGGTTGATGGTATTGACAGCGGAATTAGACTGTTCGCCGATGATGCTGTAGTCCACAGGTAAGTAGTATCACACGAAAGTTGTGAACAAATCAATGATCATTTGCAGAAAATAATTGCGTGGTGTAATGACTGGCAGTTATCTCTCAATATTAGTAAGTGTAAGCTTCTGCGCATAACAAGGCGAAAATCCCCATTCATATACGAGTCTTTGGAAGCGGTAACATCCGTCAAGTATCGGGTGTGAGTATTCGAAATGATCTCAAATGGAATGATCAGATTACACAAGTAACGGGTAAGGCGAACTCTAGATTGCGGTTTATTGGTAGAATCCTGAAGCGATGCAGTCCTTCAACAAAGGAAATTGCATAGAATACGTTAGTTCGTCCAGTCTTAGAGTATTGTTCGTCTGTATGGGACCCTTACCGGTTGGGTCTGATTCAAGAGACTGAGAAGGTCCAAAGAAGAGCGGCAAGATTCGTGACTGGTGCGTTTAGCTAGCGCGAGAGCGTTACAAATCTCATTGAAAGTTTGAAGTGGGACACACTTGCAGATAGACGACGCGCTGATAGGAAGAGGCTGCTTACTAAATTCCGAAATCCGATCTTCGCCGAGGATGTGAAGCATATATTATTACCACCAACTTTCAAATCGCGCAATGATCACTATTCCAAGATAAAGCAAATTAGAGCTCGTACTGAGGCGTTCAGACAATCGTTTTTCCCTCGCGCGATCCGCGAGTGGAACAGAAAGGGGGGGGGGGGATATGACTTTGGCGCGAATTGTGCCCTCCGCCACACATTGCTTGGTGGCTAGCGGAGTATATATGTAGATGTAGACTTAACACAGGGTCTCGGTGCACAGTCTGGTGACAAGGAGTCTTACAGTGGCACCAGGAAGTACTGGCAAACCTACCAGTATATATCATTACGAAGAAGTAAATGGGTTGCCAACACACTGTTACACATATTTATACGTACAGAAGTAAACATAAGGTTCTTCTAGTATAATTTGTTTCTTAACAAAAATATTAGTTCACAAAAAGAAATCAGTTGCTCTACACATCAAAAAAATATTGACACACCTACACAAAAATAAAATTAAAGACTCTCTGATTCACGTAACCCAATTCTAGTAGTCTGTCTGCATACCATTGGCATTGATGACAGCTTGTAGACGTCTTGGCATGGAGTGTACCAAGTTGCGACCATTCCTCTAATAACACCGTCTGAAACTCCCACTTCCGTGTATAACGACGTATCCAAGCATGCCCAAAGATGCGCTGTCGGGTTAAGTTCAAGGCTCTGTGGTGCGTTAAAGCCCCTGTTGGAGAAGTTATTAACCGCTTCTGAGTTATGTGGGCTGCATGTTTAGGGTCGTTATCTTGTTGAACGTGAAAGTCGTCATCAAGACCCAGTTTTATGCACTTCTACATAAATCGCCTCGCAACACATCGATATGTTTACGAGGAACCATGACAGCTTCAATAACTCCCAAGTCACCAACAATAGAAGCTGGCATGCATTCTCAAACCATTACGCTCCCTCCCCCAATTTTTACTGTACGTAGGAAATGTGACTGGAGCTCTGTATTTGGTTTGCGTAACTTCCGAAATAAATGAATACTTTCTAGGAGATCTGCCATGAATATTAGCTGCATTCAAAACATTCCTAACAGTTTGAGCACTGACCTGTTTGTTGGACGTTGCCCGGATGTTCGATACACCCGACCCTGCACTTTTAAAGAGCTCTTTTTGTGCAAGACGAACTATTCTTCGACGCTCCTTGCATGTAAGAACTATCAAACATCCGGATCTGCGTTTATTGTCTGTTGAACCAGTCCCTTGAAACTTCTTGATCGCCCGCACTGTTGCCTGACAGTGGTAGACCATAGGCCTAAATTCTGGGGAGGCCGGGAAAGAGACCGGAGTACCCTCTCTCTTCCCTAGCGTTCCTAACGACCACCACCGACACTACCGCCTCTACTACTACTACTACTACTACTACTAATACTAATACTAATACTACTACTACTACTACTACTACTACTACTACCACCACCACCACCACCACCACTACTACTACTACTACTACTACTACTACTACTAATAATAATAATAATAATACGATACCTACTACTACTACTAATACGATACCTACTACTACTACTACTACTACTAATACGATACCTACTACTACTACTACTACTACTAATACGATACCTACTACTACTACTACTACTACTAATACGATACCTACTACTACTACTACTACTACTACTACTACTACTACTACTAATAATACGATACCTACTACTACTACTACTACTACTACTACTACTACTACTACTACTAATACGATACCTACTACTACTACTACTACTGCTAATACGATACCTACTACTACTACTATTACTACTACTACTACTACTACTACTACTAATACGATACCTACTACTACTACTACTACTGCTAATACGATACCTACTACTACTACTATTACTACTACAACTACTACTACTACTACTAATAATAATAATAATAATAATAATAATAATAATCACTCTGAACTTTATTTACATAAGAAGTGGTATGAAAGGCGCGATCGTCGTTACTTGTAAAACATGTGAACTCGATGATCCTCCTCCTTCCTGAATCTTCCGACGACAGCGTCATTTCATGTGAGCCGATAAGTGAACCTGGGCCATACAGTTCCTCAAATACGTTTTTACGCGTTTCAGACAAGAAAAACTCCTTTCTGTTTAAGAACTTGTTGCAAGGGGGTAGCAATTAGACGAAACAGTTTGAAAGCTTCTGGAAAAATTTGACAGCCGGCCGCTGTGACCGAGCGGTTCTAGGCGCTTCAGTCCAGAACCGCGCAGCTGCTACGGTCGCAGGTTCGAATCCTGCCTCGGGCATGGATGTGTGTGATGTCCTTAGGTTAGTTATGTTTAAGTAGTTCTAAGTCTAGGGAACTGATGACCTCAGATGTTAAGTCCCATAGTGCTTAGAGCCATTTGGACCATTTTGAAAAATTCGATCCATTCCATTCTCAATCATTCTATTGATAACGTACCCCAAATTGACACAGTGAAACTTTTATTAATGTTGGGAAGAAAATACAGTCTCCAGTGCTACATGAAACTGAAAACGAGTAAGGTACGCACCATACGTTTGTAATAATGGATCCACATCGTCTACAGGGAAATGCTGAGCCTAACTGACCAACTGAGTACTATCGCCTAATTTAAGGAAGAGCAACTTATCACAATGTGAATATCTTGTTTCCAGTTGTGTTACGATATTATCCAATATCTCGAAGTACACCTGTTTGTATTTGACATTAGGTCATTGCTAATGTATTCATCCGTCATTTCAGCTCTATTCATGGTAGCTTCAGCTTGTGAATTAGTCGCTTTGATAAACAGAGAGAAAAAGAAAAACAAGGTCAAAGAGTAAGAGGCTGTTTTTGAAACCACAGGCTTCTCTCGTAGTCGTTGCACTACATTATGAATTTTTAATTATTTCATTTAAAACCTCAGTTATTCATGTATAGTTTTCGTAAATGGCAGAGATTATCCTGGCGTTACACTTCCATCTCGTTTCACTTTTCGAAGGAAAGCGTTTACCTACAATATTGTCGAAAATTGCTGTGCGTTTGGAAGACCCGTGGAAGAAAGCAGGAATACCATGAAGCGTGCCGAAAAAAAAATCCTTGTAGGTTTTATACAAGAACAGTTCTGCTGCAAAACTAATGCAAAGGTTGTGCCAAACAGTGAGTAAAAAGAGCTTGAAGGTGGGGGGGGGGGGGGGGGGGGCAGGCAGAGGGCAATTTCACGGACCTTAGCTTGCAGGTCAATTAATTCTCCTGCTAGAACGGATAACTTTGGACCACCAGTTTGTTCTTCATATCATAATTCCGAAACACGCCATCCAGCACATTGAATAAAGTAGCAGTTCTAGTATCGCTAATATCGTGAAAACCAAGAAAATGTTCTTGTTTGTTGCCACTGGGGCCCACTAGTATCACAAGAGTAGAATATCGTGACTTGTCTGAAACGACTATTGCTAACGCAAAGCAGCCATAAAATGAAGTTAGATCCAGACTTGAATGTATATATTCACAAATCTACTCGTTTATATATGCTGAGTGGCGTGTTCCGGGATTATAATATGAAGAACAAACTGGTGGCCCAAACCTATGATGGTACATCCGTTCTGGGAGGAGAATTAATTGACCTGCAAGCTGAGATCCGTGAAATTGGCCCCTCCCCTCCCCCAAGCTTTTTTTTATGCACTGTTTAGCTTTGCAGCAGACCTGTTTTTGTATAAAACCATTAAGGGCTTCGTTCTCCCCACTTCATGGTATTTCTGTTTTCTTCCACCCGTCTCCCAAACACACACCAGTTTTCGACAATATTTCCCTTCGAACTGTGAAACGAGATGGGATTGTAAAGCCAAAATATTATCAGCAATTCATGTCCGGGAAACACTGAAGTTTCAAATGCAATAATTGACAATCCATAATCTAGTGGAACGACTACAAGACAGGCCTGTGGTTTCAAAAATAGCTTCCTACACTTCGACTTCGGTTTTTTTTCTCTCTCTGTTTTTCAAAGCAAATTATTAAAGATTGAATTACTTTTGAACATTCTTCAGAAAAAGTTCTGAAACAATATTGTCACATAATGTATAGTTTACACAAAAAACTTAAGAAATGAAGATAAATTGATCGACTTTTAAAGGCGCGAATACGAACATAACTGATGAGCACATTCTGGCGGATGCAAATAGTGTTGCGGAAGATGTGGGCAGGGATTATGTGAGTGTAAGTGTGAGTGTTGCGTTACTACAATGATTGAGTGTGTACAACCATGACCACACCGCCACACCAGTGAGACACTACTACCACATCATTCACGCTCCAGTTCGTGAGATACATAAGAGGCAATGGAGAGAAGCTACGTAACGGAGGAAGAACACAGATACGTGGAGTGTAATACGTCGGACAACTGCAGACAGTCGTGGTGAGTTTGCGAGACTCTTTTCTAGCACCCAAAACTGTAATGGGTAGAGCAATTGTGCAGCGGTAACCTGCTCCTCGCCATTACATATCATACAAAACAATGCACACATAATTGTTTGCGGAAATACTGCAACCGGCGATTTCTTGTATAGCTTTATTTATGCCAAGATGCGTTTCGGGCATTCACCGATCTTCAGTTGGCGTAATACATTTATATCTTTATCAACACAACGTTTATGTCTACACCATTTCGAAAGCTGCTGCTGCTCCTCTGTACAAAATAACAAATTGTTTAGCTAAAACGTTTAGTGAATTGACACAGTGGATCTCGGAATACTGAATTCCCTAACGATTTCCGCGATGGAATGCCCCATGCGTCTAGCTCGAATTACCATTCCGCATTTAGGGTCTTAATTCTTTTCATGCGGCCATGATCACGTCAATAACTTTTCCACATGAATCATCTGAGTACAAAACACAGTTCCGCCTTTGCACTGCACTTTTACACTTTGTGTACGCTTTCTATCGTTATCTGTGTATGGGCATATCACTACCTTTGTCACCTCAGTGTATTTCTTAGGCAGAAGGTGGGCGCAAATGACTTCTGCAGCGGAATGTTCTTAATTCTTATTACTCATGCTTGAAATGGAGAAAGACGTCGAAGGTAGGAGCTATTATAAAATGTCATTAACCAAACTCGTCGCGATTAACTTCGTATTAAAATATATTGGGAGCGGTAGTAGCACATCTAACTCAGTTATTTGACGACATACACAACAGTAGTAAAACTGTCAATAAAGTGTTTTTACGCCGCCGTTCTTGAGATACATAGTAGCTGGGCGAAAACGGAAGCGAGCACTTAGCCCGCAAGCATGAGTCAGACCTCAAGTGCTGCGGTCTGCATGTTTTCTTTATTTCCCAGTCGCTACTCGCAATGCGTAATGCTCACAGACACGTATCACTCCTGGAACTATTCGGAATCTACGAAGCCCATGTAAAAAAGTCCTACTTTAAGCCATGATTTGCAAAATGAGGGTAAATCTGAATCTAAAAAACAGAGCTGTCATTAAAGGGGAGGTTTATTTTAACACCGCAGTGCTTTACTAGTCATTTCCTACTGCAGGTTCTATGCCCTTACCTCAACCCCACCGCTGAATCTTACACAAGCAGTTGCAGGAGTTTCTAAAGTATAACGTCAATCCGAACAACGGCTAACTTGCCCTTTTCGCACTAACAAAGCATTATCAGAGTTGCGAGAAGTGATAAGCGACAGGAAAAAACACAAGGACAGACTGGGGATTGAAATCTGGACGTTTCGATTTATAGTGTGACACTGATTCATCTTTTTTATACTTAGCCATACTATTTGAGGCTGAGCATTGTAATTCAGTATTCCTTGACCTAAATCCAATAATCAAAATGACACCTAACTAGCTAATCCAGTTAAACATCACAACAGTAATATAAAGATTCGAGGCTCGACCGCTACCTGATTCGAGCTTTTTTCCGTTACAGGTTAACACTCTGTGACACGTGGATGTGTATGCGGACTTCAGTAAGACACGCCGTTGGCCGCATTTCACAGCAGTGGAATCGCTCCCAACCACCTCCCTACGCCCCTTTCCTTTGTTGCTGTAGTTTGTCGACAGCTGTCTTCTTACGCGTGGAATTTTGAATATTTCTGCAAAATCTCAGAAGAAAACATCAGGAAACACTCAAAAATGCTAATTTACGGTATTAAAAAAAAACCAGCCGAAGCTCAAAAATGGTATAAGGCAATACGGATCTCGGCACCAGATGTTCATATTATAGATACGGTACGAAACGAGAAACTGTCCATACGGTAAAAAAAAAAAAAAAAAAAAAAAAAAAAAAAAAAAAAAAAAAAAAAAAAAAACACTAAGCTATAACTACGGGATATCTGATGCAAGATTCCAGAGGAATGAATTAGCAAAGTATTAGAAACCATTCGGTGTCTGCAGGAGAAAGTTTCAGACACGACTAAGGATAGAGACGGCGCCCATTTGTAATGACCACGTAAATATCGTACATTAATTGCACTACTGTACTGTTACACACACACACACACACACACACACACAGTGTGCGCGCGCACTTGAAGAAGGCGAGAGCGGTAAGAAGGGAAAGTGGGGGAGGGGCCGTACAGAAACACACAAAGCAATGATAAACCAGTGGAGAAACTGGGTGATAGACAGTTTACAGAAAATAATGATAATAGAATTTACTAGTAAATTTGAGTGCGTGAGCTTATTAGTAGATACAGCAGACTTACGGAAGTCTGAAAACAAGTCCAAAATATCCCATCTTCGTATTACAGACCTTTTTACTGTAAGAAAAAGGGAGAAGGTATCCAGCAGACAGTTCTCTTGATTCTCTGGAATTTAGCACTACTCTCAAACTTTATGTTTCTATCTAATTTTACCGTTTTCAAAGAAAAATCGTCTAACTTTTCACGTAGAATTGTAAACTTCAACATTTGTCAATTGCTGCTCTGTTAAAAGCTGAACATCCAGTTTTCTAGAGTAACATGTACGTGATCTTGGAGTTTGTTTTGCTTCAAACAATTCACAGCGTAAGACAATTTTCATGCCAGGTCTGCAGAATTGTATAAAAAAAAGTAATGTAAACTGGTTTCTGTTACGCAATCAACACATCCGAAAGCTGTGTCACATACGAAGTGAGGGAGTTGTTAAAAAAATGAGGCGGGGGGACGGGGAATGGCCGATTTAAACATTACTGTCCCTGCTTGCACATTTTGACGTAAAAGAGTGATGAATGACTTTCATAAATATTGCTGGACGGAGAAACATCGCCACAGTCGGTGGCAGAGGGAGAAGTTCTACAGGTTGCTACAGAGCTCGGGAAAACTGCCGAACAGCTTACGTGAGAGACGATTTAATTTCGTAATCTGCTACGGTCGCAGGTTCGAATCCTGCCTCGGGCATGGATGTGTGTGATGTCCTTAGGTTAGTTAGGTTTAAGTTGTTCTAAGTTCTAGGGGACTGATGACAACAGATGTTCAGTCCCATAGTGCTCAGAGCCATTTGAACCAATTTCGTAATCAATAGTCGAAGAGCCACAAACTAGATAACATCACTTGTGTCGTCAAATGCGTGGTGGGATCTATGGAAATTTAATACCGCAAATTGCGACGTACAACGTATCACCAAGGATTGTGCAAGGAAGGCGGATACCGCAACTGCGCAGATCACTCTGGCAGAAGGTCGTCTGACACACTATGAAACAACCTGGCACGCAACTCGAGAACGTTACACGGTTCCATGTTAGGAACACTTTATAACCAACTGCTTAGGGAGTAAGGACCACTAGCAAATGGCGAATTTCAGTGCAGATTCCGATTTGTTGTATTTACTGTGCGCTAGGAAGCTTACCAAGGAATTACATTTGCGATTATGTTTATCACATCAAGCAAATAAATAGAGCTTTTCGCTTGTTTTTTGTAATCACTTTTCTAACTGCGTTGTTGCTCTCGTTCAGTAGACTGTTCTTTCTGTTCAACAGGTCATGTAATTCTTCCGGTCCTACACAGGAGATAAAAATATAATCACCGAATCTTAACGTTGATACCCTTTCAAAGCGAATTTTAATCTCGCTTACGAAAGTTTAGTCTCTTAAGCGAGCCTCTTCATTTCAAATTAGCACTTAAAACCAATGTCCTCTACTGTTCAAGCTATATATCGACGAAATCATCAGTTTCTCGAGTATCATACTGAACCACGATCAGCTGCTGTGAAACCTTTATCTCCCAGTTCAGATACGTACTCGTCATGATCGGGTGAAAGAAGTTTTTTAAATTATAGCATCTGTATCTGTGCAGGATCGGCGAGGAAAGGGATAAAGGGATATGTGGAAAACGCTGACAAGAAGAAGAAGGGACAGTATGATAGGACATGTCACGATATCAGGGAATAACTTCGGTGGTACTAGCGGCAGCTGTAGAGGGTAAAAAAAAAATGTAGAGAAAGATAGAGACTGGAATACATCCAGCAAATGATTGAGAACTTAGGTTGCAGTTACTACTCTGAGATAAAAATGTTGGCAGAGGAGAGGAATTCGTGGCGGATCATACCAGTCACAAGACTGATGACTCAAAAAAATCTGTGTGGATACACACATGAAGTTCCACCTCATGCATCATCAAAATACGAAATAGACAACGTAACTCAGGACGGTGTTAAAATAGCTGTGAAATGAATAATGTTTTTGAGGTGTTACTGAAAATGTCTCCCGTTTAAATTAACGCACAACTCGCAAATACGTGCTAATGATTGTCCAACACGCAAAGACCAACCACAAATAATGGCTACAGCTTAAGCAAAACGAGCAATCAGCTCTTGTGGAGTATCTGTCTGTGTCTCGTAGCCCAGATACATCTCCAGCCACAAAAAGAAACACATAGGAGGTCGTCAACAACTCGAAAACAATATTCATTTAACGGCGGTCTTTAGAGTCAGAGAACAAACTCGAGGTGGGTGAGAACGAGGAGGGAAAACTGGCACATCCTTTTCAAAAGAACCACCTCAGTGTTGCTGAGCTACTTACCGGAGTCTTAGGGAGACCTAAATCTGAATGGCCGGACAGGATACTGAATCCAAGTCACCCAGACTCCGATTACAGTACATTAACCACTGTGTCTACTCACTCGATCGTTTATTCGTCCTGGAGCGCGAGTTGCTTGACTGATGGAAGACGTTCTCCTAAGCGATAAGGTAACTGAATGGCGACTAGATTTCCATATCACCTTAATATGTTCTAATGCTGTATTCACACACTCTGCTATGGAGATTTTACAGTAACGGAAAGAAAGTAATGAGCGAATTTATTTCTGTTTCTGTTAGCTGATACTCCACCTTCTACTGCTTTTGAACGAGGAAGTATCACTACGTACAATATTCAGTCATTTTCTGTATGGATGAAATTTTGAAGATCCCTACCAACTTTCACTTCGTCAGTTGCAGAATCTGTGGAGACAAATATTGCCGAAATTCCTGTATTAGCCTTTTTTCCAAATACCAACTCTAAAAATCTTCTTGCGTTGATAAACCGATAGTTAATGGTTCAAATGGCTCTGAGCACTATCGGACTTATCTTCTGAGGTCATCAGTCCCCTAGAACTTAGAACTACTTAAACCTAACTAACCTAAGGACATCACACACATCCATGCCCGAGGCAGGAATCGAACCTCCCACCGTAGTGGTCGCGCGGTTCCAAACCGATAGTTAAATTGGTTTAATGTGGTGAAATTCTCGTCCACGTGCGAAGAAAATTATTATGCAATAAAACTACGCAGCTTGCTCCCAAAAATATTCGGGTGTGCTGAGAGGAGGGATAGGTTCAGCTGGGTCTCGTCGTGTTCAAGGTCACCCGTTTGTGTACCGGCCGGCGGAAATAACCGTTCAGGCAGGAATTTTCGTCGTGGACGCGGATCTTAAAGGCGTTGCACAGGTCACCGAGTCAAGGGCCTACCGTGAGTGGCTTTATTGGAATAAAACAGCTGCTAGCTAAGTGGCCAACGGTGGGCGGCACGTCAGACAGCTCTGACTGCAGCAGCGAATAGAATGGCCACATTGTGAAGGAACACTTAACCATTTCAGCGCAACTTGTGAACTGCCATACCACTGTAAACCATCGCCTCGCTTTGGGTTGGGAAACATCACCCCAAAACTGCGGTAACCAACTGTGTATATATTGGACCTGTTGGTACCACTCGTCTTCTTAGACCCATGAAGCCATTATGATGCCATCAAAGTCCTTGATGCCATCAAAGTAACTATGGTAACCTCTCTTCAAAATCTAATATGCGTAGTAACCGCCATAAAAGTAATTATAATTATTCCCATGACATCACATTCGTCGGTTTCGGCGCAACCACACTTCTCAACCTTAGACCTCAGGCAACTCTTAGACCCGTCTGTCGCCAAAACATACCTTCCACAAAATAATAGAGAAGCAAAATAAATATTGTTATTGTTATATTCCTCTTCTGTTTACGCACGTGCAGCATCATGGGGTATATGATTACGTCACAGATCAATGCCGACGACCGGTATCGGTAGCTTCAGTCGACTCCCAAATGTCACAGGACGTAGAAATCACTTGAGCGGTATAGTTACGCAGCTGCATGCCCAAAATATGGCAAAGGATGCCTGGAACAACGAGCTGTCGTATATTTGGCGTATGCAGACAACAAGGGTACGAGATTTTCAGGAAGCACTGGGATAAACGCCTACTGTCAGGTGAGTTCAGTTCAGGTCAATGGTGGCGTCCTCTTCGGGGGAATATTAATGCGGGATTGCTGGAATATCTTCCATTCCTTCTTACTGGCAGACGCAATAGTGAGCTCGTATTAATTGGTTGTTCGCCTGTAGTAGTAGCACACCACTTCCGCCATCCGTCTCCCTCCCCCATTCCGTTCCGCCGTAACCGCGCCGGGTAGCCGTGCGGTCTGAGGCGCATTGACACGGTGCGCGCGGCTCCCCTCGTCGGAGGTTCGAGTCCTCCCTGAGGCATAGGTGTGTGTGTGTGTGTGTGTGTGTGTGTGTGTGTGTGTGTGTGTGTGTGTGCGTGTGTGTGTGTGTGTGTTGTCCTTAGCGTAAGTTAGTTTAAGTTAGATTACGTAGTGTGTAAGCCTAGGGACCGATAACCTCAGCAGTTTGGTCCCATAGGAACGTACCACAAATTTACAAATTTTCCGTTCCACAGCCACTCAACCTCCACACACGTCCAAAACTGGAAATGCACGCGTTAAGCGAAATAGTACGCCGACCAGTCGCTCCCATATTCTGTCAGGCTCATATGAAATATTAGCGACCAAAAATTGTCTTTACTTTGTAATCACAGTACCTTATACGCGCCATGGCATAAGTGAATCTAGGTAGAAAAGATTTCATCTTCACTGCATATTACTGTCTTAGAAATTGAAACTAGTTTATCTTAGCTGTCAAGACTCTTTCGAATGACGTAAATACCTGTATCTGAAAATGTTAAGCTGCGGTCCGTGCGCCAGACAACTAAATATGCAACAACAAAAATAAGTGAATGCACTAATGAAATGATATAAAAATGAAAATCACTTAATGTGCACAATAAAACTATGTGTATCTTTTACAGGATAGTATTTCGACACATTACCTCATTGATACACACAGCAAATGAACGTAATCAAACTTCTCATTAATGTAATGTACAAGTAAATGGAATGCATCTTATGATGGCAACATGCTCCCGAAACGCGTGGTGCTAATTAAATATTAGTAAAAAGTGGTTGAGGAAGTAAACATTACTTCATAAATCATATGACATTGCTTAGCTGACATTCAAGGCCAACAGATATTGGTCTAGGTTAGGACATCCTAGATGAATAAAAAATGTAGTTTACAGAAGGAGTCTAAATCATATTCTGTGCTTAAACATAATGCCTTTCCTTAAGAAGAATTATCTTCTGTTACAGTATTAGGAAAAACCACTCGTGTGGAACACAGCTTCCTTCGTTCATACGCGGTATTTTGCATACAGTAGGCGCAAGTAAATAGGTAGATTCCGTCTTCCTAGACTTCCGAAAGGTGTGCGATAGTTCTCCACATCATTGGCTATTAACAAAGAGCCGGCCGGAGTGGCCGAGCGGTTCTAGGTGCTACTGTCTGGAACCGCGCGACCGCTACGGTCGCAGGTTCGAATCCTGCCTCGGGCATGGCTGTGTGTGATCTCCTTAGGTTAGTTAGGTTTAAGTAGTTCTAAGTTCTAGGGGACTGATGACCTCAGAAGTTAAGTCCCTTAGTGCTCAGAGCCATTTGAACCATTTTTATTAACAAAGATACCAGGGTCTATCACTGGCTCGATTAATATTGGCCTGACAGAAACCAGTACGTATACTGGACGGCGAATGCTCAACAGAAAGTAAACTAACATCGGATGTGCCCCAACAAAGAGTAATAATCTCTAACGTCCTCAATCAGATACGCTCTGCTGTACTGTGAGACTGTTAGCTGACGATGACGTTGTGTGCAGGAATGTAGCATCGTCTTAGGACGATTATAAAGAAATGCAGACAGCTAAGGATAATAGCACGAAGTGATATAAAATGAACGAAACGTAAAGTCAGAGATGGGCAAAAAAATCGGAACAACACAGATTATTTACGGAAATCCGCGGAAAACCTAAGTCAGGATCCGCAGTTGGGAATTTGAGTCCGACTCGTCAGGAATGTGAGTCCATTACTTTAATCATTGCGCCACCTTCATCAGTAATATGTTTTTTAATTCGTCAGTGGCTACCTTACTTCACTAAAGTCAAAATTTCTCCGTAAAAGTTTTCAAGACCCTTCAGTTCGCTATGTGCCATTCGGACTCCGTTTGGGGAACAAATAACCTGCGACAGATGATGCGCATTGGCACTGAGTGGGCTGTATGACTACTAATATACTTACTAAAGGACATCCTCTGTACACCATGAGCTGCACTAGTATATCGCCTGCTGCTGCTGCTGCTGCTGCTGCTGCTGCGAGTGTGTGAGGCAAAAGGAGAGATATTTCGCTATACGTCCATAAAAATACATCAACTGAAGGTACAGATATAGCCAGTCATCTTAGGCCCTGAGGAGTACAGAAAGGACGATGTGTCGAATCGAAATGTATGTCCTAACAGTTGGCTACGTGAGCGGCTGTTTTTATGCACAGCCTAGACAGCGGAACACTTGTGACAACACCAGTGAAGACCGTTCGCAAATCAACTACAGAAGTAGCAGTAGAACTGCGTGAACATGGGTTGCGATGTAGGGGCTCCCATCGCGTCACTACATACTTTACAATGTCTTCCAGAGGTTCGGAGATCACTTTAAACAGCCAATGACTGCTCAATGCGTTGAGCCGAAGCCCTAGATACATTTGTGTCAGCTTTTCAACACTTGCTCGCGGAAAATACACCACTGCCTGCTTTCCGGTATAGAGCAACTCCTGCCCCGCCAATACCATCCCTCTTCTTCCTTTATTTTCCGCTCGGAGAGCTCAAAAACGAGAGCTGTTTTCTAAATCCGCGGGACAACTGCGTCAATTGGAAATGTGATAGTAGCCGAATCGCCCCTGCGGGGGTGCAGTGAAAGTTAGGTATGAAAGTTTCATTCCAACGACGATTAGTTACTAGGCCATATCTTCCAGTGATCTCTTACACAACATGTCATTAATATCTGGAACGTGTAGGTCTATTCATACAACTTCGTTCTATTTTTTTCACATAAGCATAGCATACCAGTTGTATATCAGCAATTATTCAACAGTTAACGTGAACTATATTCTTGTAGGATCCGTGTTATACACACACACACACACACACACACACACACAATGTAGTGTCTTTCTATCCAAAGCCATCTACGGAACATCTACTTTTTCATCCACTCGTGTCATGCATGGAATAGCAAGGGCGTTTCTGTTTCGGCAGTTTACGTGCCAGGGATCATTGGTGTAGCTGTTTACTGTTTGTGCCTTACACGTGTGACT
The DNA here is from genome assembly GCF_021461395.2 of Schistocerca americana. Lineage (NCBI taxonomy): Eukaryota > Metazoa > Arthropoda > Insecta > Orthoptera > Acrididae > Schistocerca > Schistocerca americana. The sequence goes on along the minus strand of NC_060121.1, from coordinate 315,653,471 downwards.
GTGGAGAGTAATGTGTTTCTGTTGTATGCTCTGATAAGAGAGAAGACAAATTGGGCACCCAAGCAACAAGATTTTTCTGCCAGAAACGACGACAGCACTTTTAAAAGCTTACCTCTCTTTTCTACATGTTTGGTGGGCTATACTAAAATATCAGAAAATATTTAAAATTAATAGTGTCACTTTACATTGTTAGTTGTAAGAGAAAAGAATAATATATCTTTGAAAATCAGAAAAATTGAATCTTTAGCGTGGAGCTCTTGTGCTAATACTGCTGAATGGGGAATTTGTGTACATTCGGCCAGATTTTAACAGAGTACTTATTTGTCTCTGAAGAGAGTATCAAGAAGCTACACAAAACACTTTTTGCGGCCCTAGGCGATAAGAGACTGATTCAAAAATAATTTGGGGATGGTGGTGAGAAATACGCGAAGAGACTGTAAAGAATGTTGATGCGTTTGAAATACGAGTACAAAGAGATACTCAAAAGTGACCATGAACGAACAGCAACATAAAAAAATGGAAGAGCGCTAGGAAATAATTGTTAGAGAGGAAGTTGGCACGGTATCGATACCTAATTAAAAATAGATGATGAAAGATTACGGGTATGGAAATGGAATCCCATTATCAGATCACAGATAGGAAGGCCATGAACAGACGGCACCTATCACCTAACTTCTAGAGCAAGTTGTGTGACAATTATTGTGCTGAAAATGGCGAGTGCTATAAATATTTAAAAGAGTTGCAATACTTACTAGATCCTGATGGGTGGACTGATGTAGACCAAACAGCTCTAGGAGCTACCAGTCTTCTTTGAACTGTTCCCGAAATTCAGACGCTCCGAGAACAGGCTACCAGTGCCATGGCATGGTAAAGAAGTGCCACCTCTCTGCGACCTGTAGGCAGAAAACAAAAACCAGAGGGTAGGTTTTATTTCGTAGCTTCCCCGACGTCAGGGCGATACAGTTTCTGGGTGCCACTTGGCAAGGACTGCGGTGCGCGCGGTCTCTTGCGCCGACCCAGACCAGTGCTCCTGACGTCGCAGGAAGTACGTGACGCGTACGCAGACTGCAGTTACGAAAGTGGCCACACAGACCACCAGAGCGACAGCGGAACCGGCATGAATCACCGGCCTGTGTCGGTGGCCCTGGCGGCTCTGCTGATGGCTGCTGGTACCGTTCCCTTTGTGATGTACGTACACGCTGGAGTCTGCACTGGGTGCTTCCTTGTGTCTTACTGATCAGATAGGATCGGCAGCACTATGATATTGTTCTCTGATGATGCTGTTGTCTACAGGAGTGTATTGTCGTGGGACAAAATTTCTATGGTTGCAAGGGTTCTGAGAAAGTGCAGTGCAACTGCAAAGAAAATCGCACACAGAACGCTAGCGCGATCTATTCTAGAGTACTTCGTAAGTTATTGGAGTTACTGTCCGGTAGGTATGACATCTGACATCGAACGAGTACAATGAAGCGCTGTTATGGTGGTAACAGTTCGACATAGTCCACGGGAGGCTCTCGAGCTGTGACCTGGCCCGCATGCCGTAGTGTTCAGCTTGCCTGCACACTTCCCCCACCACCAGGACTGCGATGCTTGAGCTTGAGGAGTGGGGAGAGGGAGAAACTGCAAATGTGCCATTTTTAGATGGCAATGCAGCCTCACTGCATACGACTTGGTTTCGTATTTCTCAATAACATGGATCATAAACGAAACAAATCTTCAGTATTACTGAAATACACTCCTGGAAATGGAAAAAAGAACACATTGACACCGGTGTGTCAGACCCACCATACTTGCTCCGGACACTGCGAGAGGGCTGTACAAGCAATGATCACACGCACGGCACAGCGGACACACCAGGAACCGCGGTGTTGGCCGTCGAATGGCGCTAGCTGCGCAGCATTTGTGCACCGCCGCCGTCAGTGTCAGCCAGTTTGCCGTGGCATACGGAGCTCCATCGCAGTCTTTAACACTGGTAGCATGCCGCGACAGCGTGGACGTGAACCGTATGTGCAGTTGACGGACTTTGAGCGAGGGCGTATAGAGGGCATGCGGGAGGCCGGGTGGACGTACCGCCGAATTGCTCAACACGTGGGGCGTGAGGTCTCCAAAGTACATCGATGTTGTCGCCAGTGGTCGGCGGAAGGTGCACGTGCCCGTCGACCTGGGACCGGACCGCAGCGACGCACGGATGCACGCCAAGACCGTAGGATCCTACGCAGTGCCGTAGGGGACCGCACCGCCACTTCCCAGCAAATTAGGGACACTGTTGCTCCTGGGGTATCGGCGAGGACCATTCGCAACCGTCTCCATGAAGCTGGGCTACGGTCCCGCACACCGTTAGGCCGTCTTCCGCTCACGCCCCAACATCGTGCAGCCCGCCTCCAGTGGTGTCGCGACAGGCGTGAATGGAGGGACGAATGGAGACGTGTCGTCTTCAGCGATGAGAGTCGCTTCTGCCTTGGTGCCAATGATGGTCGTATGCGTGTTTGGCGCCGTGCAGGTGAGCGCCACAATCAGGACTGCATACGACCGAGGCACACAGGGCCAACACCCGGCATCATGGTGTGGGGAGCGATCTCCTACACTGGCCGTACACCACTGGTGATCGTCGAGGGGACACTGAATAGTGCACGGTACATCCAAACCGTCATCGAACCCATCGTTCTACCATTCCTAGACCGGCAAGGGAACGTGCTGTTCCAACAGGACAATGCACGTCCGCATGTATCCCGTGCCACCCAACGTGCTCTAGAAGGTGTAAGTCAACTACCCTGGCCAGCAAGATCTCCGGATCTGTCCCCCATTGAGCATGTTTGGGACTGGATGAAGCGTCGTCTCACGCGGTCTGCACGTCCAGCACGAACGCTGGTCCAACTGAGGCGCCAGGTGGAAATGGCATGGCAAGCCGTTCCACAGGACTACATCCAGCATCTCTACGATCGTCTCCATGGGAGAATAGCAGCCTGCATTGCTGCGAAAGGTGGATATACACTGTACTAGTGCCGACATTGTGCATGCTCTGTTGCCTGTGTCTATGTGCCTGTGGTTCTGTCAGTGTGATCATGTGATGTATCTGACCCCAGGAATGTGTCAATAAAGTTTCCCCTTCCTGGGACAATGAATTCACGGTGTTCTTATTTCAATTTCCAGGAGTGTATTTTTGGCACGCTGAAGACATAATTTTTATCTGGTAAAAACTGTTGCTATACGGACAGATGCAGACAATTTCACAGATTTTTGCGCTCATGTTGCCATTTAATTGTGACCAATTTAGTTTCACAACCGGACAAAAGGTATTCCATACAAGCGTTGATCGAAATTCTGTACTACTTTTACAACCTGGAGACGTGGAAACTCTGCCTGAGGAAAGCAACATAGATGTCCTCGACAGGTTCAACACAAAATGATCTCTCTTACATTGTAGACCAATCTGTTCCATCTGCACATGCACGGGTGAACTAAAACCGATGTAAGTTGGACAGTGTCTTGAAAAAGTTTAGAAAACACCTCCGCTGGTCTCCAAACTCCTAGACATGAACATCATTGAGCATATCTGGGATGTCTTGCAACATGCTGTTCAGAAGAGATCTCCGCCCCCTCGTACCCCTACCGATTTATGGGCAGCCATGCAGGATTCATGGTGTCAGTTCCCTCCAGCAATACTTCAGACATTAGTCGAGTCCATGCCACGTCGTGTTGCGGCTCTCCTGTGTGTTCACGGGGGCCCTACATGATATTAGGCAGGTGTACCAGTTTCTTTGGCTCTTCAGTGTATGACTGTCGATGGGTTTGGTTTAAGCTTTTTTATTCTGTAGTATTTTGACAGACCTTCAAAAGCTCTATTTAGGGACATTCCTATTGAATCGAAGTTTGTGTTTGGGTTGCCAGAGCGAGATCACTATAGAAGAAACTCCTGCAGTTGAAGACTATGGGTTGCACAGAACTGGAGCCAACGGACTTCCCTGGGGAAGGCCACTTTTATGTACCCTCCATCGGCTACACTGGCCTTGGAGGTCGACAAAGAATCTTCGGTTCTGCAGAAGATTGGCGATGAGCCTGGTGAGGCTGAAATCATTGGTTAGCTTTTACACCTTCTTTAATAGTAACTGGTGGTTGGCGGTGTCGTACGCTGCTGTCAAGTCTACGAATACCGCTGCAGTTACCTTACGGGGTTCAACACCATATTCTATAAACTGCATAAGAATGAGTAATTGTCATGTGTAGCTTTACCAGGGCGGAATCCAGCTTGCTGAGGTATTACCAAGGGATCGATAACGTGTAAGAGACAGTTTAAAGTCATTCTCTCTAGCAATTTGTAAAGGTGACATAGTAGTGCGATTGGTTTAAAGTTCTTTGGACTGTTTCCTTCTTTACCACGTTTCAGTACAGCAATTACTCGGCTCTTCTCTCATACCTTTGAAATTTGACATCTGTCAATACATCTGTCCACGAACCTTTAAATAAAGCAAGTGTCGTCATAATAGTAGTGTTTTATTGACTGGAGACCCACAGAAACTGGTACATCTGCTTAATATCGTGTAGGGCCCCCGCGAGCTCGCAAAAATGCCGCGTCACGATGTGGCATGGACTCGACTAGTGTCTGAAGTAGTGCTGGAGGGAACTGACACTATGGATCCTGCAGGGCTATCCATAAATCCGTAAGAGTACGAGGGGGGTGGAGATCTCTTCGGAACACCACGTTGCAAGGCATCCCAGATATGCTCAATAATGTTCGTGTCTGGGGAGTTTGGTGGCCAGTGGAAGTGCTTAAACTCAGAGGAGTGTTCCTGGAGCCACTCTGTAGCAATTCTGGACGTGAGGCGTGTCGCATTGTCGTGCTGAAATTGGCCAAGTCGGTCGGAATGCACGATGGACATGAATGGATACATGTGATCACACAGATGCTTACGTTCGTGTACCTGTCTGAGTCGTATCTAGATGTATCAGGGGTTCCATATCACTCCAACTGCACATGCCCCAAACCATTACAGAGCCTCCAACAGCTTTAACAGTCCCCTTCTGACATGCAGGGTCCATGGATTCATGACGTTGTCTCCATATCTGTACACGTCTATACGCTCGATACAATTTCAAACGAGACTCGTCCGACCAGGCAACATGTTTCCAGTCACCTATAGTCAAATGTCGGTGTTGACGGGCCCAGGCGTGGCGTAAAGCTTTATGTCGTGCAGTCATCAAGGGTATACGAGTGGGCCTTCGGCTCCGAAAGCCCATATCGATGTTGTTTCATTGAATGGCTCGCACGTTGACACTTGTTGATGGCGCACCATTGAAATCTGCAGTGCGGAAGACTTGCACTTCTGTCACGTTGAACGATTCACTTCAGTCGTCGTTGGTCCCGTTCTTCAATGATGTATTTCCAGCCGCGGCGATGTCGGAGATTTGATGTTTTGCCGGATTCCTGATATTCAACAGTACACTCGTGAAATGGTCGTACGAGAAAATCCCCGCTTGATCGCTACCTCGGAGATGCTGTATCCCATCGCTTGTGCACCGACTGTAACACCACGTTTAAACTCACTTAAATCGTGATATATTGTAACAGCAATAACCGATCTAACAACTGCGCTAGACACTTATTGTCTTATATAGGCGTTGCCGACCGCAGCGCCGTATTCTGCATGTTTACATATCTCTGTATTTGAATACGCAAGACCAGCTTCTTTGGCGCTTCAGTGTAATAAAACTCAAAACTATTTTTAGTGAGAAGAAATCAATATCGGCAGCGAATATTGGTGCTCTGTGGCTGTGAATTACTCTGCAACTGTTAGCTAACGATCTTTGGCCGGATCTCCAGTTTCATGTTCGTCCAAGCTGGGCTGCTAGCGGTGCTGCATCGCGCCTTCTCCTCGTCGTGACACAGATACGGCCGCGGTAACCACTCCTCATACGTAACGTGCAATTGTGAAAGGCTTTGATATTAGGTGACCACAAAGGATCAAAATTAATTCATGTAACCGTGCCGTGCTGTGAACGATTTCCTACTGTGGCACTTGAATCTAATTATGTTCCGAACCTAGTGGTGCTGCATGTCTATAAGAGATGAGCTAACAGAGGCGAGGGAAAAGCAACCCCTAGAACTGTTCACAAAATGGATATGAGATTACTTCGTCACGTTTCTTATTGAGTACCCCCTGTTTACTGACTTCGTTATTCAAATTCCTCTTGCCTCCCCAATTTTTAACCTCAGACTATACTTGCGAAGTTTTATCAGTTTCTCCTCCCACTTTGCCTATTACGTTGTTCCTTCCTTTTGTCTGCCTCCTCCTCGCCCTCCCCCCCCCCCCCCTCCCCCTTGTGCATGAATCAGGTAGGGTCCACTGTGATCAGTTAATATTGATGCACCCTTCGTACACTAAGCGACGGTTTCCACAAACATGGAACTAGAGGTGCGGCCAAAGATTGTTAGCTAACGGTTACAGAGTAATACATAGCCACACTGCGCCACCGCGGGACTGCTACGGTCGCAGGTTCGAATCCTGCCTCGGGCATGGGTGTGTGTGATGTCCTTAGGTTAGTTAGGTTTAAGTAGTTCTAAGTTCTAGGGGACTTATGACCTAAGATGTTGAGTCCCATAGTGCTCAGAGCCATTTGAACCACACTGCGCCACTGTTTCCTCTGTATGCTCGGTTTCTTTTCAGTAAAAATACTTTTTGGTTTGTAATGTCAGGATGTTCGAAAATTCCTGTCAAGTACATAATATTTTGAACAGAAATCAGTGTCCGGAGACGTACCATTTCCGTGCTACAGCCGTTTGATTGGTTGATGTCATTTGACGTCTATCCTACCTCTCTCACCTCGCTTGAGCCTCAAACACGATTCTGTAAATGCCAGAGGCGGTGTGGATGTAGTTGGTTGTCATCCATAACGTACTAGACGGTGCTGGGAGCAACATCCACTGCAAGCGCAATAGCCCGTGTACTCGTTCACGGGTTCCCTTCAGCATGATCCAGTACGGCCTCTTCAAATTCGGGTGTGCGGCGCATCCTTGGAGCACCACAGCCACGCCTTCTGACGGTGAATGCACCCTTATTTCCCAGAAATTCTTCCGCACACCTAGTTGTACTAGCTGTCGAGTGACAAGAGCTCAGTGGCGCGAAAGGCAAGGTTTTGGTTTCCGGTGCGGATCGGCACACGGTCATTATATGCCAGGGAGTTTCAAATCAGCGCACACATGACTGCAGTGTAATAAAGTATTCGATCTGGATCTCACTGACTGTCGATTTGCACACGGGTTCCCTTATAAAAAGTGGTTCAAATGGCTCTGAGCACTATGGGACTTAACATCTGAGGTCATCAGTCCCCTAGAACTTAGAACTACTTAAACCTAACTAACCTACAGACATCACACACATCCATGCCAAGGCAGGATTCGAACTTGCGATCGTAGCAGCAGCGCGTTTCCAAACTGAAGCGCCTAGAACCGCTCGGTCACAGCGGCCGGCTGTTCCCTCATCCATCTCGAGTGTGCAGCCAGTGTGCACAGGCTGCAACAGCCGTCGATGACTACACGAATACGTGTAAGGGTTAGTATGTGTTACACTACGCTGTTGATACAGGACCCTCACTGAAATAAATCAAATGGGTCAGTTTTTAAGTGATAATACGTTCAAGGTGCACGTAGGCAACAGTGATTTACGTTTACCTTCAATTTCAGGTTCTCACCTAATCTCTTATTACCACTAAACTGAAGTACTCGAAATGCGTGAATATCTCTCAACACCTTGAAAAGCAACAACAGGTAAGGATTAGAACTTCCCCGAACTGAAAACTAAATATTTATAATTTTGCTTCTAACTTAAGTTTTGATCGTTATCCATTACTTGTTCTTCACATTGCTCGCAAAGTTTCTCTAAAAGGATTTATGGGTTCAGTTTGGTTTTCTACACATCTTTAAATGAAATAGTACAGGATGTTTTTCCATCGTCCACATTTTGGTGAATACTTTCAATATCACTCTTATAAGAGTACATGAAATCAACAAAAATAAATAAAACTCTACAAAATACTACTTCTTCGGCTGTCTCCAAAACATGCCCGATTGTGATTCATGTCGAATCACTACTCATGTCCGACTTCTACTAGCAAGTACCCGCCAACCGGCCAAAAACGATTATAGAAATTAGATATCATTAGCATCGATTATAAAATAAACAGAAGTAACTCTGTGCATATTACACTCTCAGTTCATTTTTGATATTATTATTTCAATACCCAATATTAGTATTAATAACAATCTTGATAATATCAATAATAGTGACAATAATCAATGTTACCGGTTCCGAAAAAGTACGAAGTACGTATAACAATGAAAGAATTACAATATCTGAATGAAAATAGCTATCTCAAGTGCATTCTATATTAGTAAATAAGCAAATAACACGTTTATATTCGTACGTATGTAAATAAAAATAAGAAAAACAACTTTGTGTGAGAAATGTTATTAGATCGTGAAGTGAATTAAATGTGTGTATCGGGTTCTTTACCTCACTATGAGAGTGAACTACTGACCACCTCCATTACAAGGCGGATGTTAAAACGCTTTTCAGTTCATGGAGCGATAACAAAATCAAATTGTAAGCTTTACCTTTTTTTATAAAAGAAAAAAATAGATGTGTCAACGCACATGGAGTATCTCCGTCCATTACCTTTTTTTGCCATCAGTCTTCTGACTAGTTTTATGAAGGCCTCCACGATTTCCTCTCCTTTGTTTCTCTCAGAGGAGTACCTACACCCAGCTTACTCAGATATACTGACACAACGACTCATCTTAACAGATAGGTTAAGGAAGTCAAATTTACGTTTTTAGCATCAGCAAATTTAGAAAAACGTTTTGACAGCTTTGTCTGGATTACATACTTTGATAATATGAAACTAGCAGGAATAAAATACAGGGAGATATATAACTGACAACCAGTACAGAAATCACCCTGCAGGTGGAAGCGTGGAAGGACATGAAAGGGAGGCATTGGTTGAGAAGGGATTGAGAAAGGGTTGCAGTCTACCTCCGACGCACTCTGAGCAAGCAGTAAACGAAACCGACGAGAAAGTTGGAGAGGGAATTAAAGCTCAGGGAGAAGAAGTAAAAAGTTTGAGGTTTGCAGATAAAATTGTAATTCTGTCAGACAGCGAAGGACTTGGAACAGCAGTTGAAAGGACAGCATTTGAAAAGAGGTTATAAGAGTACGCCAAAACAAGGGAACCAAGGTTAATGGAATGTACTCCAAGGTTAGTGGAATGTAATCGATTTAATCAGGCGATGCTGAAGGAATTACATTAGGAAATGAGACATTAAAAGTAGTTGATGAGATTTATTATTTTGGCAGCAAAAATATGGATGTTGGCCAAAGCAGAGAGAAGGTGAAACGCAGACTGGCTACAGCAACAAAATTATTTATGAAAAAGAGGAATTTGTTAAACTTGAGTGTTAGGAAGTATTTTCTGAAGGTATTTGTGTGGAGTGTACCGCTACATGGAAGTGAAACGTGAACAATAAACAGACAAGAAGAGAATATCTACATCTACATGGATACTCTGCAAATCACATTTAAGATCCTGGCAGAGGGTTCATCGAACCACCTTCACAATTCTCTATTATTCCAATCTCGTATAGCAAGCGGAACGAATGAACACCTATATCTTTCCGTACGAGCTCTGATTTCCCTTATTTTATCGTGGTGATCGTATCTCCCTATGTAGCTCAGTATCGACAAAATATTTTCGCATTCGGAGGAGAAAGTTCGTGATTGGAATTTCGTGAGAAGATTCTGTCGCAACGAAAAACGCCTTTCTTTTAACGATTTCCAATCCAAATCCTGTATCATTTCTGTGGCACTCTCTCCCATATTTCGCGATAGTACAAAACGTGCTGTCTTTCTTTGAACTTTTTAGATGTACGCCGTCAGTCCTATCTGGTTAGGATCCCACACCGCGCAGCAGTATTCTAAAAGAGGACGGACAAGCGTAGTGTAGGCACTCTCCTTAGAAGGTCTGCTACATTTTCTAAGTGTACTGCCAATAAAACGCAGTCTTTGGTTAGCCTTCACCACAACATTTTCTGTGGTCCTTCCAATTCAAGTTGTTCGTAATTGTAATACCTAGGTATTTAGTTGAATTTAGATTAGACTGATTTATCGTGTAACCGAAGTTTAACGAGTTCCTTTTAGCACTCATGTGGATGACCTCACCCTTTTCGTTATTCAGGGTCAACTGCCACTTTTCGCACCATTCAGATATTTTTTCTAAATCGTTTTGGAGTTTGTTTTGATCTTCTGATGACTTTATTAGTCGATAAACGACAGCGTCATCTGCAAACAACCGAAGACTGCTGCTCAGATTGTTTCCCAAATCGTTTATATAGATAAGGAACAGCACAGAAGCTTTTGAAATACGGCGCTGCAGAAGACTGCTAAAAATTAGACTGGAAGATCAGGTAACTAATAGAGAGTACTAAATGGAATTGGAGAAAAAAGAAATTTATAGCACAACTTGACTGAAAAAAAAGGATACGTTGATAGCACAGCCAGAAACAAGAAGTAATCATAAATTTGATAACGGTGGGAAGTGAGGGGCGTAAAAATTAGGAGACCTAGATGTGAATACAGTAAGCAGGTCCAAGCGCATGTATGTCGCAGCAGTTGTTTGGAGATGAAGAGGTCTGTATAGGAAAGAGTAGCTGGAGAGGTGCACCAAACCAGTCTTCGAACTGAAGACCACAATAACAACGCAGTATAATCTGTCTTCTCCTGCAATTTTTGCCGTTTACAGCTTCCTCTACTGCCTCTTGTCTTAGAACACATCCTGTTAACATATTATCTCGAAGCAAGGAGATAGGCAAAGAAGAACATTTCATTGAAAAGAATTCATTCCACGAATTTATTAACTGCAAACACGCGAACTCAAGCATACAACGTGGTCCTCTTCTTTATCACGAGTTTCCTGCCCTCTAGCATAAAGAATCAATGTACCGGTATTTAGCAATATCAACACATGTGGTGTTCCATGTTTTGTGGTTTCGGTCGTGGTTGGTCTGGTTTAGAAACTAAGAATGGATTAAAGTTAAAGTGACGTCATGGGAAAGTAATTGCGTGCGCTTACCCAGTTGATCGATACCTCACGGCACGTAACGGTATACTGCAGCCATAGTTCTGAAGTATTTTTAAACTCTTTCCGAGTATGTCTTACCCTATGTGCAGCTCATTTTACCGTGGTTAACTATTTTGTATTTTAAGCCTTTTTTAAGTTAGGTGCAGAATGTTTAAGGTATCGGCAAAATACCGAAGATAACATTGTAATTTGTCAAAGAGTAACAATAACTCAAGGAAATTAGTATGTGATATTCGTAGTCGTTTTCAATGGTACGGGTATAAGATGATGATTCATAATTCGGTATCCCATTCTGATTCTCTCTCTTCTTTATGTCGCATCGTGATGTAAAGGGTGAGCTTTTTTATCTTAACAATACCAGAGTAAATACACACATCACGAAAATTTTTAGCATCGCCCTGGTTCCCAGAACTCCTGAAGATAGACGTTGACTGTGGTTGTTGTATCACAGACATGGTCCCTTTGGCTGTTTAGAGATGTCACTAAACCCGCACAAAGATGTAAACAACCATGCATGAGCAGCGCCTATTAGACGGAGGGGGTACGACAGTAGATCAGTTCCAATCATTCCACCAGGAAGGAGGTACACGGCTCGTGTTGTCTGTAGTTCAACCAAGGGCTCTCAACAAAGGAAGTGTCCAGGCGTCTCGGAGTGAACCAAAGTGATGATGTTCGGACATGGAGGAGATACAGAGAGACAGGAACTGTCGATGACATGCCTCGCTCTGGCCGCCCAAGGGCTAATACTGCAGTGGATGACGGCTACATACGGATTATGGCTAGGAGGAACCCTGATAGCAACGCCACCATGTTGAATAATGCTTTTCGTGCAGCCACAGGACGTCGTGTTACGACTCGAACTGTGCGCAATAGACTGCATGATGCGCCACTTTACTCCCGACGTCCATGGCGAGGTCCATCTTTTCAACCACGACACCATACAGCGCGGTACAAATGGGCCCAACAACATGCCGAATGGACCGCTCAGGATTGGCATCACGTTCTCTTCACCGATGAGTGTCACACATGCCTTCAACCAGACAATGGTCGAAGACGTGTTTGGAGGCAACCCGGTAAGGCTGAACGCCTTAGACGCACTGTCCAGCGAGTGCAGCAAGAAGGAGGTTCCCTGCAATTTTGGGGTGGCATTGCGTGAGGCCGACGTACGCCGCTGGTGGTCGCGGAAGGCGCCGTAACGGCTGTACGATACGTGAATGCCATCCTCCAACCGCTAGTGCAACCATATCGGCAGCGTATTAGCGAGGCATTCGTCTTCATGGACGACAATTTGCACTCTCACCGTGCGCATCTTGTGAATGACTTCCTTCAGAATAACGACATCGCTCGACTAGAGTGGCCACCATGTTCTGCAGACATGAACCCTACAGAACATGTCTGGGATAGATTGAAAAGGACTGTTTATGAACGACGTGACCCACCAGCCACTCTGAGGGATCTACGCCGAATCGCCGTTGAGGAGTGGGACAATCTGGAACAACAGTGCCTTGATGAACTTGTGGATAGTATGCCACGACGAATACAGGCATGCATCAGTGCAAGAGGGCGTGCTACTGGGTGTTAGGTGTTAGAGGTACCGGTGTGTACAGCAATCTGGACCATCACCTCTGAAGGTCTCGCTGCATGGTGGTAGAACATACAATGTGTGGTTTACATGAGCAATAAAAAGGGCGGAAATGATGTTTATGTTGATCTCTATTCCAATTTTCGGTACTGGTTCTGGAACTCTCGGAACCGAAGTGATCCAAAACTTTTTTTGACGTGTGTAAGTCTTGACTTTCATCCAACCAGTATGAAAACCTTTTAAAATTGAAGTTATTTTTGTAACTAGTGGTGGCCTTAGTAATTGTATTAGCTGACCCTTGTGTAGAGGTGCGGACGATCGCTCGACTTTCTCGACCGATGGCAATCCCAGTATCTAGAAACAAGAATCTGCTTGACTTGTTAGAAATATACGACGCTGATTTTTCATGAGGGCGATGAAGTGAAAAATTTATTTACGGTTTCAACGCGTTCTAAATACAACCAACCAGAGCCGATGCTATTTCAGTAACTTCGGGTTGTACCTAATTCAAAGGAACGGCGGAGGCCAAATCATTTGAAATTTTAATTATCATAATTTACTTCATAAAAGAAAACTTGATTTAAATGACATAGAGTTATTTTCACTTCCATTATGCAGCAAGGCAAATGTCATACAGCATAATAATATCAGTATTTTTCCAAGTTTGAAAACATAATTTTTCCTGCAGTAGTTTTCCTGGAGGCATTTTGAAATATTTTTACATTTCATTTAACTAGGCTACTTGGGGATAAGTTGTACCTGGAAATGACATGTGAAAAACTGCATTATACTGCATAACAGATTCAAATCAGTTAAACGTTTTCTTATAAAAAGCTCCAGAAAACGATAACAGCTGTTCATTAGAGCCTAATGGTTAGATGTTAAAGAATATCATTAGAATTTGCACTTTTTCTTTCGTGAGAAGGATATATGGAACGAGAGGTTTCTGAATAGGAAGCCGGTTGAATCAAAATGTGAACAGTTTTCAGTGAACAGAGTCGGCAACAATGACAACCAGCGACATTTTTTACCTAACAGTTCTGTGCTTGTAGCTAACTCTGACGGCAAGTGTAACACCACTGATTACCCTTCGAGAAGCAGGAAACCACGAAAATGGGAAATGGCTAAAGGTTTCTACGCAACCAGTTCACGATTTTATCCACGAACACCTACACTGAAGTCCACAGTTTTACGCACTCAACATTATTATTCAACGCAAATACAAGAAAATCGTGTCCGGAGTGATATATATTTCACAATCATCCGCAAGGTGCAGGCTTCGAAGAGAAGTTGTGCCAAGGACACGAAGAAACTTTAACTTTAAATGACTCGATAGGATACGAACAGAAGTCACCTGACCACGAATAACTGTAAGAAACGGTGCATCGTGTTAGTCGAACAGAATTAATAAGGATACAGGAAGCATCAAACTACAGTGTACGTACTTAAATTTACGCCCAGTCAGTTCTTCCTCCTTAAGAACGTTTCGGTCATTTCACCAAGCTTTTGTTTTGTCAGGTGACTCTTCTACATTTAATTCTTTCAGAGACAGAATGAGATTTTCACTCTGCAGCGGAGTGTGCGCTGATATGAAACTTCCTGGCAGATTAAAACTGTGTGCCGGACCGAGACTCGAACTCGGGACCTTTGCCTTTCGCGGGCAAGTGCTCTACCAACTGAGCTACCCAAGCACGACTCACGCCCCGTCCTCACAGCTTTACTTCTGCCAGTATCTCGTCTCCTACCTTCCAAACTTTACAGAAGCTCTCCTGCGAACCTTGCAGAACTAGCACTCCTGAAAGAAAGGATGCAGAGTGAAAATCTCATTCTGGAAACATCCCCCAGGCTGCGGCTAAGCCATGTCTCCGCTGTATCCTTTCTTTGGCGAGTGCTAGTTCTGCAAGGTTCGCAGGAGAGCTTCTGTAAAGTTTGGAAGGTAGGAGACGAGATACTGGCAGAAGTAAAGCTGTGAGGACGGGGCGTGAGTCGTGCTTGGGTAGCTCAGTTGGTAGAGCACTTGCCCGCGAAAGGCAAAGGTCCCGAGTTCGAGTCTCGGTCCGGGACACAGTTTTAATCTGCCAGGAACTTTCAGAGATACTTTAAAAATCAGAACCTATTACAGATGAGAGAGATCAGGTGAAACATATTTTGCAACAAAACATTGATTCTATGACTTATTGACATTCTGGTGTCAATTATTAAACATATTTACTTTTACCACCATCTGCAATTGGATATTCTCTTGTAAATCCTGATTCTTTAAAGTATCCAACTGCCCTGTGCAAAACAGCTTCATACTTCTGATTACTTTACAAATGAATTATTGTGTCAGATACTGCACTTGACGGTAGGCAGGTAAGCGAGAAAAAGTTTGGAAAAAATTTGAAATTATATTTGGAGTTCATTTGAAGGCGCTAAGTGCTCTCATTCCCAAATACTGAATGAGTACAGTCTGGCTAACTTGCGCTCCGTTTCAAGCGAAAGATAGTTTTTCGCGCATCCCAATGTCTATGACATCGTATTTCTTTAACTATGTGTCAGCCAGCGACATAATTTTGCACGTACATTTAGTATTATAGGCTCTAAGGGAAAAAATAAAAAAAGGAAGCCACGCAGAACGAAGGAGTTATGCAAATTGGTCACACACTGATATTCGTACAGGTTTCAATGGAAAATGCAAAATTCTAATCTTTGGCGGCCGATTCATAAATGTGTGACGCTGCAGCGCAATTTCACCGCACAGCCGGCAAGGATGGCAAACAGGGGACATATCGATACCAGGGCATGAAGTGTACTCAGTTGGACTGTAACTATGCCTTGCAGACAGGCGCCTGAATAGTATACGCATGTGTCAGCACCTGAGAGAGGACGTGTAGTTGGGATTAAAGAAGCCGGTTGAACTACTAGCCGAATCTCTCGACATCTGGATAGGAGGGACGCCATTATTGGACGATGTTGGCAGGAGTGGGTGAACCACTGTCGAACACAGTCAAGAAGGAAGCGGTCGACCTAGACAGACGACAAAAGGTGAGGACCGAGCAATCGGCAATCGAATCATCATCATTATTATCGATGCAACGTGCAGCTGGTGCTTCAGTGACCACAAGGGAAGGTCTCATATTCTAGTCCAAGTTAGGCACGGTTTTGGACTGCCAGGAGGCTTCAATAACTGTTTTATGTAATTCCTGTAGAAATAGACTGAAACAAGTGTAAATTGCTTGATTGTCACAAATGAAAACGTTTGATGCTGAAATAACAATGTCAACAGCCTTTTTACTAGGGCTATCCGGAAAGTAAAGCTGCAAAACACAGAAAATGTTTCAGATGCGGTGTATTTTCAAAAAAAATGGTTCAAATGGCTCCGAGCACTATGGGGCTTAACATCTGAGGTCATCAGTCCCCTAGAACTTAGAACTACTTAAACCTAACTAACCTAAGGACATCACACACATCCATGCCCGAGGCAGGATTCGAACCTGCGCGGCTCCAGACTGAAGCGCCTAGAACCACTCGGCCACACGGGCCGGTGGTGTATTTTCACATTAACTTTATTAATGCTTAGAAATTTCTCACTTGATCGTCACAGATGTCCATATCTTTTTTGAGGTTGTCTACGAGGTTTCCTTCCTCTAATTACTTTATTGCCACTTCTTGAAGTTCACCGTTTTTTGCAGTAACTCGAAACCCATTAAAACGGCCGTCACCGCCCATAGAAAAAGTACAACAGAAGAAACAATACATCAAGGCTTTTTTTTATTTGGAAGTAGGTGTGCCGAGGCAGACGTCTATCAATTTAGACTTTCTTCTTTCTAAAATAGTCCATACGCTTTCCTCAATCATTCTCATTTTATAAACGATTTTCTGCCACATCTAGTGCCCCCACTATATTACTCACGCAAAAATACTGCAGATACACCAGATATAGATACACCAGATATGTTTAATGTTGCCAAGGGCAAAACTGTCAACCCCATGGCTACGTTTAGTAGTAGTGTGACCCCCCGCTTGAAAAGTTATTGTAAGACAAACAAAATTTATGTCTCAGGAACTCTCATGTGGCCTGTTCGTGAAAGGCATGAGCTACCTGCGTCCTGCCCATTGATTTCCACAACCGTTCATGCGCCTGGATGCGTCTGAGATTACAGAAGTGCGATTCCGCCGGAGGAACATTTCCGGGTTCGGCCTAGACGGAGGCAGAGATTGTTCTACGGCCTGATTCTCCAGCAGCCTTGGTAACACCGGTGTGCTGTTCAAACGAGTTTGGGTAGTTTTACAGACCGGTTGAGCTACAGCGGCGATCCATAACCCCAACCCCCGCATCGAAGAAGAAACGGGGGACCGTTATCTTCATCTACCCTAAACACGACGAACCGTGGAAAACGGGAGCGCCACATTTTCCCATGGCGCAATATTCACTTATTAGCCGAAAAAAGTTAATTGTGCTTAATGGAACTCTTCCTTGTCAGGAGAATCGTTTTCCTGAGAAGGAAAACACATTACACACGTTCTATTGCTAGTTATCTATGTTTCGTGTCGTCTTTAACCGAGGATCGTTGGGTAACACAGCAGATGAATATCCACTGTTTGTTAGTTAACTTTTAAAAATCATACCTGATTCGAAAATATTTAATTCAAATATAAGCTGTTAACAAAACTGTTAGAGACTTATCAATCTTCGAAAAGCGAAATGTAAGAATTTATGCTAAACTAATCACTTCCTACTTACAGAACTGCTAGTCATTTGTTTCAGCGTATCACCTAATTGATATTTTTAAAACTATCTAAAATTCATTTCAAATCCAGACACTTTTTGTTTTCTTTTTTTCGGTAAATGAAGTAAAACTGAAACTAGGAGCGCATAACCATCATATGAAGTTCCCGCTGTTAGCTTCAGTTGAGCCTAGCCTAAGGATAATACATAATTCACTTTTGTAAATCATTTGTTTCTATGAAAAAAAGCTCTACAACTGTCAGCTGTTCTAAAATTTCTGTGACCTTACTTTTTTTGCATTTTCTACTTTCCAGTTACCTCTGTTATCGCAGACCTACTTTACCTCAACATCAGAGTGGAAGATTTCTCCACGACACAAAATACAGCAAAAAATATAGTTTCATTTCACTTTTACGATATCTGCTGAAATATAAGCTGTTTTGTAACATTATAAATTTTGTTTCAGAGTATATTTGTTAATGTCTCATGAGCAGCAGGCGTATGCCTGTCGAGACAAACTTTCTCGAAATCCAAATGGGGAGAAATATTTACATTTAACTGCCGTTGCGAGAATGATGTTAGACGAAAAAAGTACCATTAATATTCTACCACCTGCTTTACTTACGGCAGCCTATGTGATCGTTCCATTTCATATCGCTACAGAGCGTCGCACCTAGGTATTTCTAAGAGTGGGTCGATTTACGCTGTAACTCAGTGATATTATAGTCATAAGATACTTAGTTTTTTTTTCATTTTGTGGAGTGCATAGTTTTACACTTGTGAACATTTAAAGCAAGTTGCCAATCATTGCACCACTTTGAAATCTTAGCAAGATATGACTGAATATTTATGCAGCTTTTTTCTAACATTACTTCGTTATAGATTACTGAATCATCTGCAAAAAGTTTGAGATTACTATTAATATCGTCCGCAAGGTCATTAATATGAAACATGAATAGCAATGGCCCCAACACACTTCGCTGGGGCACACCCGAAGTTACTTCTACATCTGACGATGGCTCTCCATCCAGGATAAATTGCTGCGTCCTCCCTACAAAAAAAATCCTCAATCCAGTCACAAATTTCGCTTGACACACCATATGATAGTACTTTTCACCATAAGCGTAGGTGTAGTACTGAGTCATTTACTTTTCGGAAATCAAGAAATACTGCATCTAGCTGACTGCCTTGATCCAACGCTTCAGTACGTCACGTGAGAAAAGTGTGAGGTGGATTTCGCACGATCTGTATTTTCAGAATCTCTGCTGGTTGGGATGGAGAAGGTCATTCTGTTCGAGATACCTTATTATGTTAGAGCTCAGAATGTGTTCTAAAATTCTACAGCAAATCGATGTCAAGGATATTGTTTTGTGGATTGAAAACAGGTGTCACTGGTGCTTTCTTCCAACTACTGAGCACGGTATTTTGTTCGTGGGATCTACGGTAGATTATAGTTAGGAGAGAGACTATCAGCCGCGAATTCAGTATAGAATCTGACAGGTACCCATCGGGGCCTGGAGCTCTGTTCAATTTTAACGATTTTAGTTGTTTGTCAAAACCACTAACACTTATTTCACTCATCTTTTCAGTGGTACAAGGGTTAAACTGGGGGCAATTCTCCCGGGTTTTCATTTGTTAAGGAAACTTTGAAAACATATTAAGCATTTCATCAATTACTTTGCTACCCTCAGTTTCAGTTCCTGCCTCATTCGCTACGGACTGGACGCTAACTTTGGTGCCACTAACAGCCTTTACGTACGACCAGAATTTCTTTGAGTTTTGTGAAAGATCATTTGACAACATTCTGCTATGTTAGTCATTGTACGCTTCAAGCATTGCCCTCTTGACAGCCCATCGTGTTTCATTCAGAATCTGTCTACCTATGGTCCTATGCTTTGTTTTACACCTATTATGCAATAGTTACTGTTCCTTTAAAAGTTTCGTTACAGCGACTGTGTACCATGGAAGGTACTTCCCATTATGAACTGTTCCACTGAGTACATATCTATCCAGGGCAAGGTCAACCATTCTTTCAAACTTGAGCCACAGTTCTCCTACGTGCTCCCGTCTACCCTCGTATGTATAGATGATCAAAACTGGTTATGAATACTACAAACTTACCATTCCAAAAACATCGAAAGCTTTGTTTCCAAAAACTCTAATTCACCAAAAGCATTTCATGTCATTCTTGTACTTCGTTCTCTTTTTGTGTCTACTCAATCGTTGTCTTTAATTGCGCTAAATATAAAAACTGGTTCTACCTGCAACCTCGACTTTTTGCAACTGAAGTGGTTATGTTATCTGAGACGAGGATTTATCTGATTAAACTTCAGTAAAAATCAATCTTATCTTGGCAAGATAATAGCCTGGTGCAAAGCCTGACAACTTCCTCATAACTCAGGGAAATGTAAAGTTGTGCACGTTATGTGAATCTTCAGGTTTTGGCGGCGCAAAGACTGTTCCATTAAGTTTTGGGTGTGCAGCCGCAAGAAATCTCCTTCTTCTTCTAATATTTCGGCCGTATAACGTTCAGCCATCTTCAAAGTGAGCCGCACGTTAGTTTAAATGCAAAATTCTACCGCGCGTTCGTCGCTGATTGGCTGTCGCATTATGGCCGTAGCTTCATTACGGCACATTATCGACCTGTGCCCTATTCGTCTCCTACCCTGCTCCCACATTATTACCCGATTGGTTTTATGCACTCTATATACGATGTGCTCAGAAAGTGAATGTACTGTGACCGTAAAGGAGTGTGGTTTTATGTTTTTATTGTTTTGTTTTTATAAGGTTGACAAGACTGAGTGGTCGAGGGAGATCCCCTGACCACAGCGAGCATCGGAGGAACACGGTAGTACATAAACTCACACTGTAGCATCCAGTTGCATGAAAGATGTCAGTAAGAAATCCCGCCAGCTGCGAGCCATATGATGTGATTCGTTTCCAACTCTCGGAAGGAATAATACCCACTGAAATTTTTTCGTGAATCAAAACGGTCTGCGGCGAAGGTGTTATGGGCAAAACCAGTGCGTTTAATCGGTGTAGGGAGCTTAGTGGAGGAACAACAAATATTCATCACGAACAGAGGTGTGGAGGACGTTCCACTGTGACTGATGAGTTGATGCAAAAAAATCGAGGAAACTGCTCGTGAAGACCCCAGATTGACCCTGGATGAAATTTCTGCCATGTTCCCACAACTTTCCAGAAGTCTATGACACGAGACACTGACAGAAACGCTGGGATACCTGAAATTGGCGCATGACGGGCCCCAATATAACTGACAGAGCAGCACAAGAAAAACCGGGTCAGTAGTGCCCGCGAGTTTCTTAACCGACTTGAACTGGAAGGCGAGGATTTTCTGAGCTCTTTGTGGGTGGTCCATTAGACGACTGAGACGAAAAAAGAGTCGTCACAGTGTCCTCACACCTGCGACAAATTTCAAAACGGCAATTTCGGGCAGAAAATCACGGCGAAGTCTTGGGGCCGAAAAGGTATCACTTTGATCTAAGTTCTACCTCAAGGGCAGGCCATCAGTTCACAAGGATCTTGTGAGACCCTGAGAAATTAAAAAGGGTCATTCAAAACAAAAGGTGGGGAATGCTGAAGAGAGGAATGTGCTTGTGGCATAACAATGCCCGCCCTCACACAGCCTTAACCGCCAAGCCGCTCTTGGACTCATTTGACTTGGCGCCCAGCGATTTACAGTAGACCTATTAACAGTATAGTCAGCATAACCAGCCTTTAAACGACGGTGATACTCACTAGGAGTCACTTTTTCAGCAGTTAAAAATCCGATAACAGCACGCTGATTAACTCTCTCGCTGGCGTAGCACTACAACACTTTTCCATATTGCCGCTATTCAAGATACACTGCAGGAACGCAAGGCATTCAAACTGCGCATGCGTATAGTGGGGGTCGTTACCTCCCACACCTGGCGCGTGTATCAAAGTCATTTAGGTCGCATTCTACAAGCATTGTGTGCATTTTGAGCCTACCCTCGTATTACTACATTAAAGTCCCCCGCCGCGGTTTTCTGCCTTAGACTATGTGACGCCGGCCAGAGTGGCCGAGCAGTTCTAGGCGCTAGAGGCTGGAACCGCGCGACCGCTACGGTCGCAGGTTCGAATCCTGCCTTGGGCATGGATGTGTGTGATGTCCTTAGGTTAGTTAGGTTTAAGTAGTTCTAAGTTCTAGGGGACTAATGACCTCAGAAGTTAAGTCCCATAGTGCTCAGAGCCATTTGAACCATTTTTGACTATGTGACGGCTGCAGAGAGAGGTTCCGTGATGGGGAAAGGAGCTGGCAGGAGATATCTTCAAGGAGGGCATGAGGAACCTTGTCGCGTCTCACCAAATGAACTGAAAGGGACGGTGACTAGATAGAAAAATAGTCAACAATATCCTGTTTCTAAAAAAAATATAAAAATCTAATACACTTACTTCCTGAACATGTCTCGTATGCGATTTTCTCGTCTAGAAGAGAGCGTTTCCATCCAGAAGGTAAAGAGTGTTTAGCATTTCGGCCATGGCGAGATACCGCGCCCCTGGACAGGGAGCGAGAGTGTTCCGTAGAGCAACGGACGCAGTGGGAAAAGAGCGGCTGTTGGCGGGTGGCGCGGGTCTGCGTCAGCGCGACGTCAGCTCATTCCTCCCTCCCGACGCCCGACCGCGGCCTCTTTGTGGCCTGACCGGCGTTAACGCTACCAGACACGGCTGTAGGCCGCAGCCACGGCTACTTCTACAGTCATCTCGCTGATTAATAATGGAGCTGATACTGTGCTCACTTATTTTTTCTGGAGGCAGAACAGGAACTCTAACGTTTCGAAAAGCAGCGAATGAAATAATTCTGCGCACAAATAATCCGTAAATATAAGGGCTCTGTATCTGCAGTCTCTGGAAATGTAGCTTACGGCAGAAAAATAAAAATCTCTTCCAACAAACGAAGGAGGCGAACGGGAAAACAAAAGTCTAAAAAAATGAGATTGACAGGAAGTGCAAAGTGGCTAAGCAGGCATGGCTAGAGGGCAAATATACGGTTTTAGAAAAGTATTTCCCTAGGGGAAAGATAAATATCGCCTAGACGAAAATTAAAGAGGCCATTGTGGAAAAAAGTAGTTGTATGAATATCAGGAGTCTAGATGGGAAATCTGTCCTACGCAAAGAAGGGTAAGCTGAAAGGGCGAAGGAGTATATAGAGGATCTAAGCAAGGGATATTAACTTGAAGGTGGTACTATAGAAATGGAAGAGGACGGAGATGAACATGAGATGGGAGATATGACACTGTAACAAGAATTTGATTGAGGATTGAAAGACCTAAGTCGAAATAAGGCCTGAGGAGTAGACGACATTCTGTCATAACTACTGATAGCCCTGGGAGAGCTAGCCATGACAAAACTCTGCCATCTGGTGTGCAAGATGTATGAGTCAGGCGAAATACCCTCAGACTTCAAAACTTACTCGACTTGACTTAGTTCCTGTCGTTCCCTCTGGAACACAGGGCCGTGACGAAATTCCTCCACCTAGTACGATTTCTAGCACGTCTCTTCACGTGCATCCTATGCAGCTTCTCTCTCGATCGTCCTTTTCCAGGTCTGTTTGGGACGACCATGTTTTCTAACTCCTTCAGGGTTCCAGTCCAACGCCACCCTTTCAACAGCTCCATTTGGTTTCCTCAATGAATGCCCAATCCAGATACATTTTCTTTCCTTGATTTATATGTTGATTGGTTGCTGATTTGTCTCCCTCCAAAGATCTTCATTTGTCATTATATCTGGCCATCTCGCATTTAAAATACGCCGGAGACAGCAGTTGGTAAAAACTTGGAGCTGGTTTTTGATGTGGTTAGTCACCTTCCAAGTTTCGCAACCATGCAACAGAACAGCCTTCACATTTCTATTGAAAAGCCGGAGTTTGCTCTTCTTTGAGATGTTTCTATTTCTCCGAACAGGGTACAATCGTACAAACACATTATTTGCTTTGCGGTTGCGACTACAAACGTCCTCCTCAGCGCCTCCTGCATTCGTGACTGTACTTCCGAGATAGAGGGAAGATTAGACCTGTTCTACGTTCTGCCGGCCGCTCTGGCCGAGCGGTTCTAGGCGCTTCAGTCTGGAACCGCGCGACCGCTACGGTCGCAGGTTCGAATCCTGCCTCGGGCATGGATGTGTGTGATGTCCTTAGGTTTAAGTAGTTCTAAGTTCTAGGGGACTGATGACCTCAGATGTTAAGTCCCACAGTGCTCAGAGGCATTTGTTCTACGTTCTCTCCATTAACGGCCAGCCTATTCGTGATGATCGAATTTATCCGCATTTCTTTGGCTTTGCGAACATTTATTTTGAAGCCTTGCTACTTCTGAAGAATATAATAATTCCAATCCCAAAGAAAGCAGGTATCGACAGGTGTCAAAATTACCGAACTATCGGTTTAATAAATCAAGATTGCAAAATACTAACACGCATTCTTTACAGATGAATGGAAAATCTGGTAGAAGTGGAACTCGAGAAATGTCAGTTTGGATTCCAAAGTAATGTAGGGACACGCGAGGCAATACTGACCCCACAACTTCTCTTAAAAGACAGGTTAAGGGAAGGCGAACCTATGTTTGTAGCGTTTGTAGAATTAGAGAAAGCTTTTGACCATACTGACTGGAAGACTCTCTTTGACATTCTGAAGGCAGTAGGGGTGAAGTACAGGGAGTGAAAGGCTACTTACAACTTGTACAGAAACCAGACGGCAGTTGTAAGAGTCGAGGGACATGAAAGGGAAGCAGCGGCTGAGATGAGTTGTATCAGGCTTGTAACGTGTCCCCAATGTTGTTCAGTCTATACGGTGAACAAGCAGTAAAAGAAACCAACCAAAATTTGGAGTAAGAACTAAAGTTCAGGAAGAAGAAATAAAAACTTTGAGGTTTGCCGATGACATTGTAATTCTGTCAGTGACAGGAAAGGACTTGGAAGAACAGTGTAGCGGAATGGATAGTGACCTGAAAGGACATAAAACGACACACTTATAGTAGTAGATGAGTTTTGTTTTTGCGCAGCAGAAGTAGAGAGGATATAAAATGTAGACTGGCAATGGCAAGAAAAGCACTTCTTCAGAAGATAAATTCGTTAAAATCGAATATAGATTTAAATTCTGGGCAGTCTTTTCTGAAAGTCTGTGTAAGGAGTGCAGCCATGTATGTTGGTGAAACATTGATGATAAACAGTTTAGACAAGAAGAGAATAGAAGTCTTTGAAATCTGGTGCTACAGAAGAATGCTGAAGATTAGGTGGGTGATAACGTAACGAATGAGAAGGTGCTGAACAGAATTGGGGAGAAAAGAAGTTTATAGCACAACGTGACTAGAAGAAGGGTAGGTTGATAGGACACATTCTGAGACATCAATGTATCACCAATTTAGTATTGGAGGAAAGTGACGGGGAGGGGTGGGGGATCGTACAGGGAGACAAAAAGATGACTACAGCAAGCAGATTCAGCTAGATGTAAATTGCAGTAGTTATTTGGAGATGAAGAGACTTGCACAAGGCAGAGTAGTATGGAGAGCTGCATCAAACCACTCTTTGGATTGAAGACCACAACAAGAACAGCACTGCATCGTGTCTCGAAATGCTACGAACGTAGCAGTTAGTTAACTCCGGGCCGTGACGTTTACAGATTTCCTAACTGTAGATCTCGCGAAACTTCGCACTTAATTGGATTTCGACAGAGGAGCTTAGTCTGTACAACGAGTGTTTCTACACGTCGAGAAGCATCTGGATGAATAGATCGTTATCCTCTTCGACTGCAGACCAGTGCTAGCGTTATTGAGATATCTGTAAAACGGACGAA
Organism: Schistocerca americana; assembly: GCF_021461395.2. Taxonomy (NCBI): domain Eukaryota; kingdom Metazoa; phylum Arthropoda; class Insecta; order Orthoptera; family Acrididae; genus Schistocerca; species Schistocerca americana. Next base: position 315,628,223 of record NC_060121.1, on the reverse strand, counting down.
AAAACCATCCAGTGGCATACGACATCATGAACCTGATATTAAAGCACGCAGCTATCAATCAGTGTTACCATGTACTGAGTAAAAGATCACTGCAACACTCCTGAAGTAAAACAGCAGCCACTTACGACAGAGAGAGGAAACATGTAATTATCAGAGAGAAGTGCAGCCAAACTGACAAAGATACAGATAATTAAACTGCTACTTGTTACTTATTACTGGCACGAGAAACATAGCTCCTGGAAGAAGGTTGTTGCCGAGATATGGCATAGCTACGCTGTAGGCTAGGGTTGCCCAACCTTTTAGCTTACCTGGGTCACACTGGAAGAGAAGAGTATTTTTTTGGCCGCACATAATGTACCTCAGGCTACTAAGAATAACCATTGAGGAAAAAAGTATGTTGTGGACCATCGAGAGAACAGTATAGTGTGGCGGGAGTTCCACGTATTGATACTTGTTTTTTGTTTAGGGCGCAAAAACAACTGAGGTCATAAGCGCCCATGTTACCTGTGTCATAATCTTAGAACACTAATACGAAAGAGAAGTTAAAAAGCGACTACACATTAAGCCCAATCGTCGGAAGGAAATAGACCTAAGAACAAAGACTTTGTCTTGAAGAAAGGTCCACGAAATACGCCGTAGAGATAGCGGAGGTCAGCTCTGCCCTAGGCGATTGTTTCCAGAATGAATTTTCACTCTGCAGCGAAGTGTGCACCGATTTTAAACTTCTTGCCAGATTAAAACTCTGTCCCAGACCAGGACTCGAACCTGGGACCTAAGCTTCTCACCGGCTGAGGTATCAACGGACGACTCAGTTCTCATCTTCACAGCACTATCATTTCATCTAGGAGTGCCAGCCCCGCAAGATATGCAGGAAAGTTTCTGTGAATTTTGGAAGGTAGGAGGTGACTTGCTAGCGGAAGTGCAGTGATGTATTGGTGAATAATTTTCTGGCATAGCTCGTCACTTAGAAAGAAAACGAGCAGTACGAATAATGTGTGATATTCACTCACGGACGTTATGTAGGTATCTCTTTAAAGAGGTAGGGATTTTAACTGCGCCGCCACACCACATATATTCGCTAATGAAATCCGCCACAATTTGAGAAGAACAGTGATGTCAATACCTACAACACTAGAGGGAAAATTGCCTTTATTATCTATTGTTAAAGCTGTCAGTGTCACAGAAAGTAGCTCAATATGCAGCAACAAAAAATTTTGATCATTTTTCCTATAACGTAAAATGTCTGATAGGTAGGGAAGCAAGTTTTAAATGTAATTTAAAATCATTTCTCCTGCACAACTCGTTCAATTTTTTTCCACTTAAAAACTGGCAGCCAGTAGAAAAAAGTGTAGTTGTATGAGTAGGACTAAAAATAATAATGTGTTCATTAATGTTATCACTAATCATTTATAATTACCCTCTAAACTGTCTCGTCCCTCATCATTTCTATAAAAGAATTGTTCAGATGATCTATGGACCGTGTAACTAGCTAACTGAGGTAAAATCTTAATCGTGCTTGGATAACTCCATCGTCACTATGGAACAGTTTAAATCTGCCAGGTTCTTCCACCTCTTTGTTGTATGTCCGGCTAGATCCGATATTACGAGTCAGTACAGTCGGCATCCGTCGATTTCAATAACCGTGATTCGTTATTTCTTGCACACTAGTATCTCTTCTGGGCGCCAGTCAGATGTTATCTGACATTGGCCCAATCAGCCGAAAACCGATTTGTTATAAAGAAATATAAGTGGAACAAAAAGCAGTTTGTTTGACAATGTTTCAATTCATTTAGCGTCGCATATACACATTTGTAATGGGGGCAAGTACAGCAGAACTTGGAAATGAAACTTGTACTGCCTATGCGAGTGTGAAACACAAAAGAGGCCACACGCAGCAGGCCATACGGACATGTGATATGCGTATTTACTGCACTGCGAGCTCAAGTCAGGTTTAGGACACAGTAGATCCCCCGAGACCACACCGAAACCCGCAGAATGCGTACTTAGCTGTAGAGTACAGCTCACCCTCCCTACACCCAAATACCTTCAGCTCTAGCAGAGCTGCGTGTGCGCGAGCACCCTGAAGCCTCACAGCGAGCTGGAGTGTGAATGTAATCGCGTGCGTGCTGCAGAAGACGATTAACAGGTCGAAAGAGGGTGGTAGAGAGCTTCATTCGTGGGGTCATATATCCAGACCACCTTTGCTGTCACAACCTCTCTCCGGTTCATCATTTACAACATACTGACAAACAGGGCGTCGCCCAGGTATTCATTTTACCGCCTTTCTATTTGAAACGAAAACAAAAAATTAAATACGTTTTTAGTGAAGCATCAAAAAATTTATTTCCTTGTGTTCGTGAAACCGGATTTGAAATTATGAAACAGTCACACAAAGACATATGCATGTGTATAAGTACAGTATTCAAATTAAGAAAAACCATCCCTGACAGTTTCTGTTTCTGCTTCGCTTGTCTATGTTGCGATTTCGTAGGGGGTCTCCATGGCAATGCCTCTTCATAGCTCACTAGACGGCTATAATATATAATATAATATACGCCTCATCCGGTTGCGCTTCGCAGTTGAACGCTGCCAAAATATAATATAATAATATAATATAATATTCGCCTCATCCGTTTGCGCTTCGCAGTTGAACGCTGCCAAAATCGCTGCCAGGTGTCAGGAATTTCCCTAGGTTGACTCGACTACAGGGCTATTACAAATGATTGAAGCGATTTCATAAATTCACTGTAGCTCCATTCATTGACATATGGTCACGACACACTACAGATACGTAGAAAAACTCATAAAGTTTTGTTCGGCTGAAGCCGCACTTCAGGTTTCTGCCGCCAGAGCGCTCGAGAGCGCAGTGAGACAAAATGGCGACAGGAGCCGAGAAAGCGTATGTCGTACTTGAAATGCACTCACATCAGTCAGTCATAACAGTGCAACGACACTTCAGGACGAAGTTCAACAAAGATCCACCAACTGCTAACTCCATTCGGCGATGGTACGCGCAGTTTAAAGCTTCTGGATGCCTCTGTAATGGGAAATCAACGGGTCGGCCTGCAGTGAGCAAAGAAACGGTTGAACGCGTGCGGCAAGTTTCACGCGTAGCCCGCGGAAGTCGACGAATAAAGCAAGCAGGGAGCTAAACGTACCACAGCCGACGGTTTGGAAAATCTTACGGAAAAGGCTAAAGCAGAAGCCTTACCGTTTACAATTGCTACAAGCCCTGACATCCGATGACAAAGTCAAAGGCTTTGAATTTTTGGCGCGGTTGCAACAGCTCATGGAAGAGGATGCGTTCAGTGCGAAACTTGTTTTCAGTGATGAAGCAACATTTTTTCTTAATGGTGAAGTGAACAGACACAATGTGCGAATCTGGGCGGTAGAGAATCCTCACGCATTCGTGCAGCAAATTCGCAATTCACCAAAAGTTAACGTGTTTTGTGCAATCTCACGGTTTAAAGTTTACGGCCCCTTTTTCTTCTGCGAAAAAAACGTTACAGGACACGTGTATCTGGACATGCTGGAAAATTGGCTCATGCCACAACTGGAGACCGACAGCGCCGACTTCATCTTTCAACAGGATGGTGCTCCACCGCACTTCCATCATGATGTTCGGCATTTCTTAAACAGGAGATTGGAAAACCGATGGATCGGTCGTGGTGGAGATCATGATCAGCATTTCATGTCATGGCCTCCACGCTCTCCCGACTTAACCCCATGCGATTTCTTTCTGTGGGGTTATGTGAAAGATTCAGTGTTTAAACCTCCTCTACCAAGAAACGTGCCAGAACTGCGAGCTCGCATCAACGATGCTTTCGAATTCATTGATGGGGACATGCTGCGCCGAGTGTGGGAGGAACTTGATTATCGGCTTGATGTCTGCCGAATAACTAAAGGGGCACATATCGAACATTTGTGAATGCCTAAAAAAACTTTTTGAGTTTTTGTATGTGTGTGCAAAGCATTGTGAAAATATCTCAAATAATAAAGTTATTGTAGAGCTGTGAAATCGCTTCAATCATTTGTAATAACCCTGTATAAGAGTGCCTCGTTAGCGAAGAATAAATGTATTAAAACTTTATGCATGATACGAAACATTTTATTTTACGCATGGTAGTGACATTTCAACTCATTTCATTCTTTATGACGCCATATCTCCTCACCTATGTGTCCTACGCTGATAGGTACAATTTCAGCGGCAGATGTGGTTACTGCCAGCAGACTTTTACGAATAGAGTTAGCAACACAGAAGTAATATTGGTTTTTTAGACGTGCGCATGGTGCGGCAGTTTTCACGCACCTCATTGTTTACGACGTTATATCTTCTGACCTGTGACAGATAGGTGGTTCTTACCCCATACCGCCTGTTGCGTGACAGTAAGGGATATGTGTACCGGTTTTGCTTGAAACCGGTCCAGTGGTTTAGGAGGTGTGGGGAAAAAACCGCGCGTGCGCCCGCGCCCACACCCACACCCACCCACACACATACACACACACACACACACACACACACACACACACACGCAATGCATACATACATCTATTTTTAATATGTATAGATTTCTCAAAAATTGTACATTATGCGGATCCACAGAGAAATGAAGTTAACACAAATACAAATTAAGCAACAAGTGTTTCAGACTGTACAAACACCACAAATGGCGGAAAATACGGCTGGTTCTTTACATTTCCTATTGTGGGTAAAGTATACTACGTCTGGTTATGATGTGGCTCACTCTACTTAAGATCAAAAACACAAACTGTGCAACAGAACTCAGTACATAGAATTAGAAACTTTATTCAGAAGATTCTACGAAACGTTAATATAATAGTATAATACATCTAACCTCCAGAAATCTGTACTGTTGGTAGACCGAGATCTTAGCTTCATGCCATCTATAGTCCGAGATCTACGTTAAACTACATGCATGTTTCATCGATCATGGGTTTATATCTTATACAATTCCTTAACACCCCATGTTTCTACAATTGTATATTAACTTCTTATATTATACATACCACTTCACTATTTTTGAGCAGTCGATGTCTATGGTACAAAAAAATCTTTTTTGTTTCATGACTATTACATAATGATTCGTTTGTAGACGCAATGTGTCACTTGACGGAAAAAATACTGTCACTATTATGTTTGTTGACATGCATTTTATTAGTGACAAGGATGAATTTGATATTGTAGAGTAAAATGTGTGATCGTGACATTACCTTTATCAGATAACAAACTCAGCCATCGTAAGTATTTCTTACAATATGTCTCTTACATATTATTATTATTATTATACCATTATAGTCTCTTACATCGTTTTCATATTGTATTTCACTTGATTGGCATGTTTCGTGAGAGCGCCGTCTGTGCTTTGTTTGTTTGTTGATGCTGAACGCATGGACGTAAAAAAAAGAAGGGAGATGGCACTATAGACTGTACATTACTTTGAAGCCAGAGTGTGCGAGGCCTGCCACCGTCTCAAATAGCCCATAACGTTAGCAGACTGCTATTTACAGTTGCTTCTTGTTTATTATTTCTGTCGTGTGCACTCAACAGTTCTTTCAAATACTAAAAATTACAGTGCTTACGTGAATAATACAGAGACAGGAAGGCAATTTCGAACGTTTTTCAGTTCTTGAGTGCGTATTTGCTCTAGTAATACGACACTTTTGGCATTCTTAAAGTAACTTGTTTTCTTGATATATTTCGAATAATCAAGAAGAGAGGTGAGGGTTATATTGTGAGAGAAGTGCTTTCGTAATTCAAGTAATGAAGTTGAAATCACGAAATCAGTACTTGTTTGTTTCTGGTACTGCTTCTTTTTCGTTATAGTTTCAGCTTTCAGCTCGTACACATTTCATGTTGTTTTCATGAAACAAACCTGTGAGTTCTTTGTTAGTGTGAAATGAGGAAAGAAGCAAGGCGTGCTGTTGTATCTTGTGTATGTCAATAAGTGAGCGATTACTGAAATGTCAATTTTTTTATGAAACAACTACGACTCCACGCAGTCAAAGCAGATTTTATTTTGGATTCGACCACAGAAGTCGATAGTTATTCCTAATGGTCGAAACTGCGTATGGGCACGTCAGAGTAACGTCAGGGAAAGTATCACCGCAGTGAACCAAGTAGGTATAAATGCAGCGAGCCAAATTTTTTTGGGCTTCACAAGACGATGAACGTCGGCTTCAAGTTTGTGACGTAATGACAACTCCTTTCTTTTTCTTACCTCCATGGTTGAATACACACCACAGATAAAATAGACTACGCATGACATTATTTTATCGAAACCAACATCCAAGTCACGTGACTCGGGGCACGAAGCCGAGTATGTCCTTACGCATTTATGGTGCACAATTTATGACATTTAAAGTACAGATCAACTGTTATGCTTTTTACTAGAACCAGAAGTAATGATCTCCATATATGCTCAGATAAATTGTGTTTTGTATCCAGCAAATTAGGTAAACTAACGAAAATCTCAGATGTGAAAGTGAACTGCTTTAAAATAGTTGCAGACATATTTCCATGTATTGAAAGTTAGAATGTATGTTGATTCTTAGATGTAAAACTCGATGAAAGACTAACATTTTAAAATGACAGAACACATCACTCACTACATGAATTCCCTACAATATTTTCTGGTATGTTATGTCCGTTTTATAGTATCTGTACTGGGTTAAGCATACGTCATAAAATATAAAAGCTTATTATGGGAAACGATGGACATTATGGATATAAGCGGATTTCATTTCTTATAAAAGTGTAATAAAACATTCCGTACATATTTTTAGGAATCATCGTAAAACTAACACTGTCTGCCAAACCGATAGTTCGTCTTCTACTCTCCTGGAAGCGATGAATTAAGACTGGCAGTGCAACAAAAACAGGCATTTACCAAATAACTGTAATTCTGTCGTTTCTGAAAAGAGCTGTTAATACTTTTCAAATGGCCATGTGTAATAATTATAACCATCCCGTTAATATTAGGAATTTCGAAAAAATTAGGTCTGGTTCAAATGGCTCTGAGCGCTATGGGACTTAACATCTGAGGTCACCAGTCCCCTAGAACTTAGAACTACTTAAACCTAACTAACCTAAGGACATCACACACATCCATGACCGAGGCAGGATTCGAACCTGCGACCGTAGCGGTCGCGCGGTTCCAGACTGAAGCGCCTAGAACCGCTCAGCCACTGCGGCCGGCAAATTTAGGTTTATTGTACTAGCTCATGACATATGACAACAATACGACAGGTAATTTTATTGTTAGAATTTCAGGTATACATGAGGAAAACGGCTAGCTCCACTTCGCGTAGCGCGGAATGACAGTGATTCGGATTGCTGCTCCGAGTCAACGTGTCTTAGATTTTTGGTTTCAAACGTCAACACGGCAGAGATTGGTGCGTTCGCGGTCTATGTTATCTGTGGTCTGAGGCTGTTGTTAACAACCCCTCTGACTTCTCCGACGACTATATTGCAAATCGTATACTTTTACTATTTCATATTAGACTTTTTGGTGATTTGTGGTTACACAGGCCTGAGATGCCATTTATCTGCTTGACTGTCAGTAGTGTGTATGTAACTGCCTGTACGTTTCATGACATAGCTAAATTATGGTTATTCCACATGCCACAGTACCTAAGACATTATATTTGGCATGCTAATGAGTCTTCTATGAAAAACATTTATTTTTTATCTAACAGATGTATAGTTTTAAAGGGATTGTCTATGATGTTGACATATAGAGGGACAGTTCTTATATTTTCGATCTTTTCGCTTATGTATACAACATATATCATTTTGTTTGTTCAGTCTGAAAAGAGATGATGGTTGAATAACCGGTCAAAAACAATTTTAAATATATACGGCTGGTGGCCAAAAAGGCTTTTCTTTAAACACCTTACAGCTGTAGCTATTTACCTACACAAATTATTAATTGTTGGAACACAGTTAGTTCATGCGTCTAACGCAGATGACGTCCTAACAGTTCAGACGTCTATAGAGACGGGATATGCTGTAGTATTATATTACTGACACAGTGGATCTTCTGAACAACGCTTAAATATTATAAACCGATGTATGTTATATAGTTAGTACTTGTTATCTTACGAATAATGGGATGGAACAATATGTGAAAAATTTCTTATCCTCAATTTTCATTCGTAACAATCGAATGTGATAGCACTAACAAAAGTTTTCACAGCACGTGACGGAGGAGATACAACTTGGTTTTCCATGGTGCGTAAGTGTAATATTGTCCCACGATACTATTCGACAGGACAGTAAAGGCGGAAACTACTTAAAACTTGTACGTCACTTAGCTGTCTCTGCTTCATTCCAAATCTTCTCGGAACTGACTTTTTTTCCAATGTACACTATTGTACATCTTCCTACCTTTACGAATGCCATGAAGGGAACATAGATTTTTCTTTATCTTTCCTTTAGTTTTAAGCTCAAAATCGTAATTGTCTTCCGGGACCCTTTTGTTATCGTCCTCCGTTTCCTGCAGCAATTTTCTATGTTCCTGTAAATAATTGTAGCAAACAATTGTGTTATGCGACGTGAACCTGGTTGTGGATTAGTTCTCTGATTCATGCGTTCGTGGCGAAGATAATATATAACAAAAACCTTAGGAAACTATGGGAGATTATGGGCGTCAAGGGTTAACGTCCCTTCGTCACAGAGACAATTAGTGAGGTATCAAGTCATGGCGTTGATGAGAATACCGTCCCACCATTCTTCATAAATGGTTTATAGAAACAGCAGAAAGGCTAAATCATAATGGCCGGATAGGTATTTGAACTCCATTCCTCCTGTATACTGGCCACGCAAAGCAACAGACTTTTACCATAATAGAGCCACCTCTCAGCCGTTCAATCTGGTTAAATCCTGATGTTATTAATGAGGAGTAAGTCACATGACTGCACAATATTTCATCATCTCTTCTCTCGACATTATGAAGAACGCGAACGTATCATACTCTTCATATACTCATGGCTGTTATTTCAGCTAATCAGTTTGATTTACGACATACATTCGCACTATGTGAAATTAATGGTAACATACATTCACACTATGTGAAATTAATGGTAAGATTTCCTTTGGTCTATGGATCCAGTTCTTGGGGTCTCAAAGCCGACATTCTCATCCGACTTCACTATAACTTCACCGTTCTGTCTCATTCACGAAAAAAAGAGAAAAAAAACCTAGCTGTTTACTTCCACAGCTGCGCCCTGTAATTAATCTTATCTCGTTCTAGGAATTACTACACGATTATCGTAACGGCTTCTTAAGAGTATTTATAGATCCTTCGTTGATACTCGTTCTCGCAGCCCCTCGAGTCACTTCACGTAGTGAACATCAGCGTTCTTTTTTCCCCTTGCGATAAAGCTTCCTTATAGCCAATTGCGTCATCCGCAAACATTGTGCGATTATAGCCGATGTTGTCTGGTAACTGGTTAGTACATGCCGCGAATTACAATAGACGTACCACGCTTTTTTTTCATTTTATGATATAGCAAGGCGAATAAAAGCCATGCGCTGCATTACGCATTATTCATTTTGAACAGCATAAACTCTAAAGTTTAGATACAAATGGAAAATAAATGCCCGCAATTTTCACTTAACGATAAAGATATGAAGCCGTGCCCAACATTAACATCGTTCCAGTCGTTGTCGGGACCTCAGAGTAGTAACATTAGTCCCAGTCTCTACAGGACAAGTTCAACTCGCTCGTAATACAATGGATCAATTTTCATTTGTGTGGGTCTCCTAAGTAACAGTTATAAAAAGTTACCAATGACAGTCAGAAGGAGTGAATGGAAGATATGCGTATAACGGCCCGCTGACGGGAAGCTATTCTACTTCACCAAACCTCAGGCTTTTACCCACAGTGACCAGTACTAAGATAAAATTCAAACGGGCCAAAACTAACTGGATTCCGTATCTTCCGCGGCTATAAGAAGCCCAGCATGTTCAGACGACAACTAGAACTCCAGTGGATTTTATGGATTAAGAGATTCAGTCTTTTTACATATAGTGATTTTAGGGATTTTGCCCTTAGGTTTCGCCAATGGATTTTGGTAACGAATTCCACTTTTTATTGTCTCTCCTAACGTGTTTCTCATAATCATTCCTTTGTTTTTAACTGCTCTTTTAATGTTTTGTGTTGGAGAGTAAGTGTCCGTGATATGTAGAGTGCTTCTGATTTGATCACTGTTGTCTGACGTCGGATTTTACAGTTTCAAGACAGGAATTTTTTTTGTTATAAATTTATTTGTTAACTGAAATGCGTATTGTAATTTATGGAGTGTGGATTCTACGGGCTTCTTTTCGTTAAAATTTTCAGTGATCCATTCAAGTAAGTATTTAAATTCTTCAACAGAGAATACTTTATTACTGCCAATTTCGGGCTTACCCTACTGTAATGTTTTCCCCCACTCAAGAAAAGAAAATATTGCCAACTGTACACTACCAGTGTTCATTTAAATGCCAAAGCGAAAAAAAATCAAGAAGCATTTAGCAATGCTTAAGTGACAAAGACGTTTTGGACGAGCTTTCACAACTAAAGATAACAGAAATATTTTTGCTGCTAATCTGTGTAAATGTTTAATTACGTTTGGCGATGAACCGAACTGTAGCCAAATCTTCTAGAGGAATATCACTAATATATGAAGAAGTATGCACATTTGCGAAGATTATAATTCGCTTTACAGACCGACATTTATGGCTCTCTTGAGCTCCTGTCTCATACGACTACTACCAGCAATTTAAACGGGGTATTTATCTAATTTAACTTGCCATTAATTCGATAATAAAGACTGCCAGCACTGCTGCCATAAAGCAATTAGCTCTTGTTACGTACGTCATGCAATTTCGGGTCGCGTGTTTGGTTTTGCACCGGCACGTACGTTCAATGAGGTAAAAACTAACAGTGATCACGTTGGGAGAAAAATATCGGAGTTTTAAAGCGTACTCCAAGAATTTGTTCGTATGTTTTTAATTGTGCGTCATTTACGAAAAATGTACTTCAAACGAGCCATTCGTGTATTTACTTTAAGCAACATAGGGAAGCCACGATACATACAAATGTGGATGGCCAAATGAGGAGAGCTATCGTTGTCCCAAATGCGAGTGCAGTAACTAGCACGCCACCAGGCTCGGCTACTATGTTTCTGTTTTGTGTAAATGACTGAAAAGTTATGGCAGAATGTAGCATTTTATCTGTGTTGGTAGGGCAGAATACGGAAATTTAATCAAAGGAAGAGTATGAAATTTCCTGTCGGCACGCAGCCCAATGCTGGTGGATTAGTTACGTGGCAAGAAATTGGAGATATGTGGTAAGGTCTTATGGGACCAAACTGTTGAGGTCATCGGTCCCTAAACTTACACACTACTTAATCTAACTTAAACTAACTTACGCTAAGAACGACAAACACACACCCATGCCCGAGGGAGGACTCGAACCTTCGACGGGGGAGCCGCGCGGACCGTAACAAGACGCCCCAGACCGCGCAGCTACGTAGCAAGAGTTAGCAAATGCTACGGCCCACTGGATTGAGGGCAAATCACTAGGGGAGAAGAAAAACAAGCAAATGGATCGGGAAACAGACAGGTGTGTGCGACATAGTTGTGACAGTATTGAAAGAAGGGAGATAGAGTTTAACGTCTCGTCGTCGACGAGGTCATTAGAGACGTACCAAAGTTCGACCTCGGGGAGGACGCGGAAAGGAACCGTTTTTGCCCTTTCGAAGGAATCATCCCTGCATTCGTCTTAAGCGATGTGAGGAAACCACTGAAAGCCCATATCTGGCTGGCCGGACGGGGAACTGCCCTTTGTCCACTCGAATTCGTGTCTAGTGTCAACACTGCACCATCGCGCTCGATGACTAATGAGAGAGAATGACATGTGGTGATGCGAAGTAGTAGTAGGTGGAGTCAAACCATAAGCAAGGACAGACGCTACGACCTAAAGGCAAGTGGGTAGGTGCATTAGAAATCATGCAGGAAGAACCGTAATGTATGGAGCACTCAGCAAAGTTAGTTAGGTACATGTTCCATCCATTATTTGAATGATATTTTTATCGAAATGAGGTAGAACGAGTCAGTTTTAGCGCATGATTAATTTTAACATCCACAAACATATCATCTTTAAGCCCTACTCACAAAATTACACTTAAAAGCTAGGGTTTTTTCAGGCTATCAGTTTCTAAATAAAAATTCGTCTATAGCAGTAGCAGCCAACCTGGTACCTACCGCCCACTAGTGGGCGTTCCAGCTTACATGGTGAACGGTAGGCAGTTGGGGATTAAAGATATTTTCATTATGTTTTCATAAAATTTTGACAAAGTATTTGGTGCGACTAGGGCCTCCCGTCGGATAGACCGTTCGCCGGGTGCAAGTATTTCGATTTGACGCCACTTCGGCGACTTGCGCGTCGAAAAGTATTTGGTAAGTAATTATTATTATATGCTTTAACTTGCTGCAAATCTGCGTCATAAATTTTATGACATATACTTACTTTATAAGTCATCAGTGTTGCAGAACTGATGGGCGGTTAAAAATTTTTATTACTAATAGAGATACAAAAGTGCGTGGTAGGTAAAAAGTGACTACCCCTGGTCTGTAGCATAGAAGGAGTCTAGAAGAAACGATTTTACGTTAAATTTAAAGCTTGCTTTGTTACCTGTCAGACGTTTTATGTTATTCGACAAATGATCAAAAATATTTGTTGGGACACACTGAATCTTTTTCTGAGCCACTGAGAGCTTTAATAATGGATAATATAGGTAGTTTTTCTTCTTGTTGTGTAGGTATGGTCATCGGCGCTCCTCTCAAATCTATAACGAGATTCATCAGCGAATATGTATATTGTAAAGATACAATTAAAATGCATAACTACTTGAAGACGGGTGTACAAAGTGACTTCGACTAAACACAACGTACTATTATTATTAGTGCTTGCTTTTACCCAATCAACACTTTCTCTTTAAGTGATCGGTTACTCCAATTAACTATTCCATAAGACACTATTGAGTGGTAGGAGGTTGATTCTTTTTCTTTTTCTTTTTTCTTTTCAAGACGAGCAAAAGTAGCTGAACTTAAACTGTATGAGCAGTATTGCGGTTCAAGTTTTCATCGTATTTACACCCCCAAAAAAAATTAGAGTAATAAACCCTATTCATCGACTTCTGTTCATGTGCTACATCATGACTGTTTGATGTACAGAACTGTGTTTTCTCAAAATTTAGGGAGAATTCATTTGCAGAGAACAATTTAGTAATTCTTTGAAAAACATCACTAACAATTTCTTCTGTTGTTTTCCATCTAATGGGACGTATTATAAATATTTAACATAATGCAGCGCTTCAGCAACCGTAATTGTTCAATTGTTCAGACAATAAGAAATTCAGCCTTCAGTTGCAAGGCAAAAAAAAAGAAAGGCTTTGCAACTGAAGGCTGAATTTCTTATTGTCTGGACTTATTATAACACTAGCATCGTCTGCAAAAAGTACCATTGCTGTTTGATTAATGTTAAGTGGAAGATCACTGTCTCATTTAAAATTTAGGGGTGGAAAGAAGATTGAACGCTGTGGGAGTCCCGTCGTGATTTCTCCTCAGTCATTAAAACTTTCCCTCCTTGAAAGACTGCTTGAATTATTCACCACAACTTCTTACATTCTGTTTGCAAAGTACGATTGAAACTAGATGTTTGTCAAGCTATGAGTTCCTTAAAACTAAAATTTTTCTGAGAGAGTAACATGATCTACGCAATTAAACCCTTGGAAAGATCACAGAAAATACTAGCTAGCCATATTTCGTGCAGAAGTTGATGTCAAAAGGCTGATGGTGAACTATTTTGGGCGTCCAAGTTGTGTGGGATACCATATGGTTTGGGCTCTTGGTACCCGATGCGGAGGCGGTTTCGTTAAGAGGCGGCAGCACTGTTTGTGCCGACAGCCGGGTCGCGTCTCTCCACGCCACGCCTTATAACAGGGCTGCAAGGGTGTCTGGGAAGAGAATTCCAGACAAGGCGGGTCGTGCTTATGACTACATCCACCGACCTCTCTCCCCTAGGAAACGGGCAGCAAACCGGCCTTACTAGCCAATAAAACGCACCACCGAATTCAAGTTCAGTGCATAGCAAGCAAGGTTATCTGCAGTGAGACGCAAAATTGTGACACGCACATAATTGGGAACTTATACTGTGTGTATCTCGCGCTTACAAAAGAGTTTGGCACTTCAAAAGAGTGGGAGACATGAAAAACACTGACGATGCCCTATACGAATAGGTATAACACGTTTGGTTGAAAACAATAACAATGTTTCTCTTACAAAATAAGGATCAACATGCTCAATATAATTTAAGTAGCAACTGGCGGCGCATGGCTACAAATATTAATAATAGAACAAAAATTTCCAGAATGAGATTTTCACTCTGCAGCGGAGTGTGCGGTGATATGAAACTTCCTGGCAGATTAAAACTGTATGCCGGACCGAGACTCGAACTCGGGACCTTTGCCTTTAGCGGGGAAGGTAGGAGACGAGGTACTGGCAGAAGTAAAGCTGTGAGGACGGGGCGTGAGTCATGCTTGCGTAGTTCAGATGGTAGAGCACTTGCCCTCGAAAGGCAAGGGTCCCGAGTTCGAGTCTCAGTCCAGCACACAGTTTTAATCTGCCAGGAAGTTTCAGAACAAAAATTAATTAACAGAGTAGGCATCATAGTTCACAGTCGCATGTCAGTATGTGACGTGTTGTCATATTGACTACCTACTTAATTATATGCAGACAGTCAAATACGTTTTCTTCTGTTATATTATAACAATACTTATACGATACAGTCATTTAAATAGATTTTTCAATTGCGAAGTTATATCTCCACCACCGCCACCAACCACAACAACAACAATAAAAACAACATTAAAGGTTAAACTGTCTTTGGTTTGTTGCATCCTCAGGCCTCCTGTTCTGAGTAGCGATGGGCTGAATCGGGTTTACGTCAAACAGGGTAAACAGAGTTCAGAGTTCGCCTAAACCTTGTTCAAATCAAGTTAGAACGAAAAAACTCAGATAACTTTCAAAGCTGTTCTCTCTTTCGTGTCTGCGAGCAGATTACGATTCAGTTCAGTTACCAAACCCGAGCTCCGCGGATTCCCAATCGATGAGTACGTATATAGTCACGAGCGTAAGGCACACAACACAGGGCGCAATTTTTGGTCTTTCGGCTTGAAATTTTGAGGATATACTTGTGAAGAACCTGAAACAGGAGTACAGATTTTGATGACTATCGGGCGATCTTAAGGTAGCCAAGCAGCTGTTCAGAATTATGACTGCATACTGCACTACAATCCGTAATGTTGGGTCTTTTCGTTTGAAACTTTCAAAATTCTCTTCTGAAACATCTGATATTAGCAGTATGAATTTTGACAGCCGTTGGTTGATCATAAGGTAACCAAAAGCCTGTTCACGAGCATGACTGCGTACCACGCAGCAGGCCACAATTTTGGGACTTTTGATTTGAAATTTTGAAAACAGACTTGTGAACCATCCGAAATTTAGAGTATAGATTTTGAAGGCCATCGGGCAATCGTAAGGTACCCAAATGTATCGTCATGAGAATTAATAGATGCCACACTGTAGGCTGAAATTTGAAAATACACTTACGAGACACCTTGAATTTGCTGTAAGATTTGGAAGGTGATCGGATGATCTTACGGTGGCCAAATGCCTCGTCATGTGCATGAATGGTTGCTGTGCTATAGACCCCAATTGGAAAGCACACTTATGAGACGCAAGGAATTGGGTGTAAAGATTTTGAGTACAATCGGACGATCTTAGGGTAGTCAAGTACACGGCTCGAGCATGAGTGGTGTAAACTTGCCGCTTTGTCATCGTTTTCCCCAGTCACTTCGTACTCAATATATTAATGTATACGCTGACAGAAAAAATTGCAACACCAAAAAATAATGTTTAATGCAATCATGCAAACGTGCATGAGTTGTGTTGTACAAGTGCCAGACGTCCGTTTGTAGCATGGCATTCCATGCCTGTTGCACTTGGTCGCTGAATGTAGGGACGTTTAATGCTGGTTGTGGGTGACGCTGGAGTTGTCGTCTGATGATGTCCCATGAGTGATCGACTGGATACAGAGGACTATGGGACGTAACTTCTGAGGCCATCAGTCCCCTAGAACTTAGAACTACTTAAACCTAACTAACCTAAGAACATCACACACATCCATGGCCGAGGCAGGATTCGAACCTGCGACCGTAGCGGTCTCGCGGTTCCAGACTGTAGCGCCTAGAACCGCTCGGCAACATCGGCCGGCCGGTTCTAAGTTCTAGGGGACTAATGACTTCAGAAGTTGAGTCCCATAGTGCTCAGAGCCATTTGAACCATTTTGAACCACCCCGGCCGGCTCGGCTGGATACAGATCTGGTGATCGAGCAGGCTAAGACAACATGTAGACACTCTGTAAGGCAGTTTGGGTTACAACAGCGGTATGTGGGCGAGCGTTATCCTGTTGGAAAACACTCTTTGGGATGCTGTTCATGAACGGTAGCACAAGAGGTCGAATCACTATATCGACGAACATATCTGCAGTTACGAACAAATTTGCTTTCAGGATGCACGAGATGACGACGAAAGTAATCCTGCTGTCATACGAAATCGAATCTCAGACCATAATTCCAGGTGTAGCACGCAGACAGGCTTGTTGCAGGCCTTCTAACCAACAAAGGGCCATCACTGGCACCGATGTAGAACCAATTTATATCAGAAAACACAACAGACCTCAACACTGCCCTCCAGTGGGCTCTCGCATGACACCACGTAAGCCGCGAATGGCGGTGGCTTGGGGCCAGTTGAATGGACACTACAGAGCGCCTAGCTCGGAGCTGTATTTGAAGTAATCGATCTGTAACAGTTTGTTGAGTCACTGTGGTGCCAACTGCTGCTCAAATTGTTGCTGCAGGTACAGTACGATGCCCCAGAGCCATACGCCGAATACGATGGTCATCCCTCTCGGTAGCGCCACGTCGACGTCCAGATATCTCGCTGTCACTGGTTACCTGACACTATCCATGCATTGGCTACATGAGGTGCCGCGTTACCAACCGACGAGCGGCCCTGTTTGCCATTTGGTTGCAAATTACATGGGACACAAACAGATTCCAAACAAAAAAAGGAATCTTAGGAAGAAACCTAACAGAAAATTAAAAAAAAAACAATCAATATGATGATGAAAATGACTCGACAAAGCATTAAATGAAAACTTACGTTTAAACCAATTAATTGGTATGTGACTCTCAAACGCGTCTTGTGTGGAAGGTTCGAGCAGTGCTTGGTTTGTGATATTTATGAAGCGTAGCATTTCGTTAGCATCGTTTGTGTTTTTTTATGCTATCGCGTGTGATAAAATACGAAATACTAGATCCAGAACCAGGATTGGGGATCCAAACACATCAAGAAAGAAAGCCGGACAAGGAATTGGAGGTGAATTCATTTTGGCGGCTTGGCAACGGCGGAGGGTTCGGACGCGACGTTGAGCGCTTCGATTGGTGGAAACCAGCTACAACGTGCGAAGTGTCAAATGTCGAGTAATTTTGATTGGACTATAGTCGCAATGTAAGTACTATATTTGCAGCAGCCAAGAATCCGCCGTACTCTTCTGAAGACATAATGAGATTCGATGTCGACTACACTATCTATAAAAAACAATAAAAAGTAACTTTTTATTTCAAGCCCATTTTATTTATCACTGTAGTTCCCAACGACGTGGAATATTACGTATATAGCGGACAGTAAATTATGTAACATCCGAAATCATGCAAAGCGGTAAGTTATATTGTTGAATCAAACTCTATTATTTTTATGAGTATTGTCAGGAGGTGGGAAAATACAAATAATCAGCTGAACTTACAGTCTTTCATACTTTTAATTACCGATATAGAGTCAAATGTTTTCTCGACCGAGATTACTGCATCGCGATAACACTCCACTCCGAAGCGAAGTGTTCGAAGTTAGGTCAGGAGAAAAATGCGTGTCCCCGGAACACGTACGGTAAGTGGACGAGAACAGCGGAATACTGATCCAGTTAAAGACACTACATGACGTCTTGCTTGAATTCATAAACTCTTGAAGCTTTTATTTGGAGTTTATCGTTTACTTTGCCGTCTCGGCTGTATATCTAGTTATTTTTAGCATGTGCAACTGAGGTAGCTTTCGCAGTGACCACTGTTCGTTGCATGCTTTTGTATTTGTGTTTCTATGTAGGATAATAAATTTTATTGTAAGGTACACATATTCGAATGTGGTATTCTTCGTCAAAATACTTTTTATTGCAGAATTTCTAATCTTGTTGCTGATGTATGGAAATGAGTGTATCGGAATAGATCTCAGACTGCCTTATTGTTTTGATGCAACTAACACAACTGTTAGCCTCCCCGCCCTTTCGCCCTACACATACACACATCTCCATCCACGTAAAAATTAACTATGCCTCGAAACGTCATGATGTGTCATTGTGACAAGTCCCTCGTCAAGATGCCATAATTTTTTTCTCTCTCCTTTTAGATTCTGTATTTCTTTATTAGTTATGCGATATACCTATCTAATCTTCATCCTTTTTCGCGCGGTTCCCCCCGTCGGAGGTTCGAGTCCTATCTCGGGCATGGGTGTGTGTGTTGTCCTTAGAGTGAGTTAGTTTGAATTAGGTTAAGTGGTGTGTAGGACTAGGGACCGATGACCTCAGCAGTTTGGTCCCATAGTACCTTACCACCTTCAACCTTTTGTAGCACTACATTTCAAAAGCTCTACTTGTCTGTACTGTTCATAGTTTCACTTCCGTATAAGATTACACATCAGGCAGATACAGTCAGATAAGACTTTGTGACACTTATAAACTGACAGATAAAAATGGGAACACCAAAAAATAATGTAGAGTAAATTTCAAGAAGACCTTTGTCTAGGTAACATATTTCGGTGATTAACACTGCAAGACCACAGGTTAATGTCAACGCGAGATAGGCCATTCCAAATGTGAAATGCTGGCACATTAATAACCGGTGTGTCCGCCAGAATGTTGAACGCGAGTATGCAAACGTGCATGCACTGTGTTGCACAGACACCACGTCAGATGTCAGTTTGCGAGATGGAGTTCCATTCCTGTTGATAATGCAGGAGTTTTCGTCCGATGATGTCCGACATGTGCTCGGTTGGAGCCAGATCTGGTGACCGAGCAGGCCAAAAAATATGTCGACAATCGTTATAGCACGTTGAGTTACGAGGGTCACTCCAAAAGAAATGCACACTATATTTTTTTAATCCATCTTTTATTCTACATGTTTGAAAGTTTTACAGTGTGTAGATACATCCTTTAGGAACAATATTTTCATTTCTCCACATAATTTCCATCCCTCTCAACCGCCTGACGCCATCTTGGAACCAGCGCCTGTATACCCGCACGGTAAAATTCAGGACCAACCTGTTGGAGCCACTGTTTGGCAGCGTGCACAAGGGAGTCATCATCTCCAAACCTTGTTCCACGAAGAGAGTCTTTCAGTTTCCCAAAGAGATGATGGTCACATGGAGCCAGGTCAGGACTGTAAGGCAGGTGTTTCAGTGTTGTCCATCCGAGTTTTGTGATCGCTTCCATGGTTTTTGACTGACATGTGGCCGTGCATTGTCGTGCAACAACAAAACATCCTGCTTTTGCCGATGTGGTCGAACACGACTCAGTCGAGTTTGAAGTTTCTTCAGTGTCGTCACATATGCATCAGAATTTATGGTGGTTCCACTTGGCATTATGTCCACAAGCAAGAGTCGTTCGGAATCGAAAAACACTGTAGCCATAACTTACTGAATTTTTTTTTCTCGGGTGAATTTGCATGATGCCACTCCATTGATTGCCTCTTCGTCTCTGGTGAAAAATGGAGCCATGTTTCATCACCTGTCACAATTCTTCCAAGAAATTCATCTCCACCATTCTCGTACTGTTCCAAAAGTTCGCTGCATACCGTTTTTCTTGTTTCTTTGTGAGCCACTGTCAACATCCTGGGAACCCACCTGGCACAAACCCTTTTTAACGCCAACACTTTCAGTATTCTGCAAATACTTCCATCCCCTGTCCCAACGTAGCGTGACAATTCGTTCACTGTGATGCGTCTGTCAGCAGTCACCAATTCGTTTACTCTCTGCACATTGTCTGGAGTGTGTGCAGTACGAGGCCTGCCGCTGCGAGAACAATCATCAATACTGCCGTGCTGGCTTTCATCGCGTAACCTGCTTGCCCACCGACTAACTGTACTGCGATCGACAGCAGCATCTCCATGCACCTTTTTCAACCTCTTGTGGACGTTTCCCACTGTCTCGTTTTCACAGCACAGAAATTCTATGACAGCACGTTGCCTCTCACGAACGTCAGGTGTAACAGCCATCTTGAAGACAAGCTGTGACGGCGCCACTCACGGGAACAGGTTGAACTAAGTTTGAAAACAAGCGGGAAGGATGTACCTACACACTGTAAAACTTTCACACATGCAAAATGAAAACTATATTTTTACAAAAATAGTGTGCATTTCTTTTGGAGTGACCCTCGTACAATAGAGGCACGTGAATGAGCGTTAATCTGTTGAAAAACACCTCTTGGAATAATGTTCATGAATGGCAGCACAAAAGGTCGAATCACCAGACTGACGTACGAAATTGCAATCATGGTGCGTAGGATAACCACGAGAGTGCTTCTGCTGTCAAACGAAATTCGCACCTCAGATTGCAACTCCAAGTGTAGGTCCTGTGTGTCTAGCACGTAGACAAGTTGCCTGCAGGCCGTCAACTGGCCTCCCCCTAACCAACACACGGTCATCACTGTCCCCGAGCTAGAACCAGCTTTCATCAGAAAACACAACAGACCACCCTATCCTCCAATGAGCTCCCGCTTGACACCAATGAAGTAGCGAATGGCGATGGTTTGGGGCCAGTTGAGTGCACTGTACAGGCCGTCTGGTTCGGAGATGTCCCTGAAGTAACCGATTTTGTAACAGTTCGTTGAGTCGCTGTGGCGCCAACTGCTGCTCAGATTGCTGATGCAGTCGCAGTACGATGCGACAGAGCCATACTGTTGTCTTCCCTCACGGTGGAGCCACGTTGCCATTCGGAGCCCAGTCTTCTTGCGACCGTATACATTCTCGTGGCCACCGCTGTCAGTATTCATGTACAGTGGCTACATTCCTGCCAAGTCTTCCCGCAATATTGTAGCAGGAACATCCAGCTTCTCGTAGTCCTATTACACGACCTCGTTCAAACTCAGTGAGATATTAACAATGGCATGTTTGTCGCCTTAAACGCATTCTTGACGAACATCAACTCACCATGTCCTGTCTGAAAGGTAACTTGCACTCACTGCCGTGTCTAAGAGAATTACGAACACATCGAAAAACATTAGGCCAACATACCGGGTGATCAAAAAGTCAGTATAAATTTGAAAACTGAATAAATCACGGAATAATGTAGATAGGGAGGTACAAATTGATATACATGCTTGGAAGGACATGGGGCTTTACTAGAACAAAAAATACAAAAGTTCAAAAAATGTCCGACAGATGGCGCTTCATCTGATCAGAATAGCAATAATTAGAATAACAAAGTAAGACAAAGCAAAGATGATGTTCTTTACAGGAAATGCTCAATATGTCCACCATCATTCCTCAACAATAGCTTTAGTCGAGGAATAATGTTGTGAACAGCACTGTAAAGCATGTCTGGAGTTATGGTGAGGCATTCGCGTTGGATGTTGTCTTTCAGTATCCCTAGAGATGTCGGTCGATTACGATACACTTGCGACTTCAGGTAACCCCAAAGCCAATAATCGCACGGACTGAGGTCTGGGGACCTGGGAGGCCAAGCATGACGAAAGTGGCGGCTGAGCACATGATCATCACGAAACGACGCGCGAAAGAGATCTTTCACGCGTCTAGCGATATGGGGTGGAGCGCCGTCCTGCATAAACATCGTACGTTCCATCAGGTGTTTATCAAGCAGGCTGGGGATGATGCGATTCTGTAATATATCGGCGTACCTCTCACCCGTCACGGTAGCAGTTACAAAACCAGAATCACGCATTTCCTCGAAGAAAAAAGGCCCGATAACGGTAGATGTGGTAAATCCAACCCATACCGTGACTTTCTCGTCGTGCAATGAAGTTTCCACGACAGTTCTGGGATTTTCGGTAGCCCAAATTCTGCAGTTGTGGGCGTTGACAGACCCTCGGAGCGTGAAATGAGCTTCGTCGATCCACAACACGTTACTCAACCAATCGTCATCTTCTGCATCTTTTGAAACGCCCACACCGCAAATGCCCTCCGCTTCACTAAATCGCCAGGTAACAGTTCATGATGCCGATGGATTTCGTACGGATAGCATCGGAGGGTACGCCTCAGTGCCAACCAAACAGTAGTGTATGGAATGCCGGTGCGACGTGCGACTGCACGAGCGCTGACTTCCCCGTGCATAGACGAACCCGCTACAGTCTCCATTTCTTCCTGAACTGTCTCAGCAGCATTACGCCTTGTGCTCGGTCGGCCACTACGGGGTCTATCGTCTAGACAACCCGTAGCTTCGAACTTCAAAATCAGTCTCGCCACAGCTGCATTTGGCAACGGACCTTCACCCATTCGAATCCCCTTCCTATGGCGATAGGATCGTAACGCTGAACTAGCGCATTCCCCATTCTGATAATATAGCTTCACTAAAAGCGCGTTTTCAGGTAACGTCAACATGCTGCGACTACTCGCGCATCTGATTCTCTCTTTCATTACAGCTCCTTTTATACACGATTGTCATGCGCAGTCACTGACGTTTTGCTGTCCAGCGCCATCTGTCAAACATTTTGTGAACTTTGTTTTCTTTTTTTGTTCTAATAAAACCCCGTGTCATTCCAAGCATGTGTGTCAATTTGTACCTCTCTATCTACATTATTCCGTGGTTTATTAAGTTTTCAAATTTATACTGACTTTTTGATCACCCGGTATTTATGTCTTGAACTTAAACTCCTATTCTATGACGAAGTAAGTATATAATAGTAAGCGCTCCCATTCGACGTCATTATGAGTTAGGGAAACTGCATCGCAGAAGTTTTATACTGCGCTCCACGTCGGCGTGTTACCGCTAGCTGCTGCGTCGTGCCTCCCATTGGTGCTGAAGGGCGGCCGGCTGGTTCCTCATGCACCAGGACAGGGGGAGTGGTGGGTATTTTATTGCCACTGCCGCGGCGCGGTACCATCTGTATTGAGCCGGGGGTGACCGCCGCCGGCCGCCAAACGGGGTCGCTCTCCCTAGAGCCTACAGCCTCCCCTCGGAAAGGGCACTTCCAGCACACAAAGTGAATTGACTGCTGCGCCACAGATCTCGTGCGTCCGTCCAAGACATCTTAGGATCAATATTCGGGTCACCAACTTAATGTTTCCTACCTAGTAGGCGTATTTGAAAAGAAACTTGACGATTAGTCACCTCGAAAAAATAAAGATACGTAATTAATTTTTTGGGCGTTTTCAGGTGCATGTCTGGACAACACTACCGAAGAGCCCACTGTTAAATTGACATTACTTACATTTCTTCTTCTCAGCTGGAACTAACTGTTCGACGTTTTTTTCTGCCCATTAACCTACAGCTTATCCACTGCATTTTGGTTCCCCTGTGTTTTTGATTGATAAATGGCTGCTCTTTAACAGTTTTTATCGCTCAAATCCTTTTAGCAGGCTCATGCGCGAGAAACTGCCTCATCATGCATGATGGTTTAATACATTTATTCTTCACTTCTAAGACACTCCTGCAGTCGAGTCAGCTAAAGCAAATCCCTGACACCTGGCAGCGTCCGGAACCGCGCGACTACTACGGTCGCAGGTTCGAATCCTGCCTCGGGCATGGATGTGTGTGATGTCCTTAGGTTGGTTAGGCTTAAGTAGTTCTAAGTTCTAGGGGACTGATGACCACAGATGTTAAGTCCCATAGTGCTCAGAGCCATTTGAACCATTTGAACACCTGGCAGCACTTTTGACAGCTTTGAACTACAAAGCGCTGTAGGCGCCAATACTAACCGTCTCCACAGCTATGAAGAGGCGCTGGCACAGACACGTTTACAAATTCACGTTGTGCGTTATGCATATTTCTTTGAACGGCTGTATCATAATTTCAAAGGTGTTTCGACGAATAGATTTAAATGATTTTTTGAGAAATTATACTACAAACACAGTTCATTCTTTCTTGGTTTCGTTTCTAACAGTAAATTGGCAAAATGAATACCCGCGCAATGCCGGATTTGTCAGTCCGTATTACATAATTTTTTTGTATGTGTCAGAAGTCTCATCAGTGTCTCATTCTTGATGTCCTGATTATTGTTCGTCACTTGGAAGTATCCTGCGGACACCTTCCCCAAATTTTTCCTTTATGCTTGGTTTAGCAGACACCGAGTTTGGGTTTCTTTTATTACAGATTCTGGGAGCTCTTCTCTGTGCAACATTTGCTGTTGACAGCCTATAATCTTCATGTTTATAATCACTTGGGATGACTCTGTCGTCATCCACCGTCGTTCATACCTTTTGATTTGTTAGTAAATATTCGATTGCTGCACTAGTTTTATCATGAATCTTCCTTGCAGAATAAAACTGTGTGCCGCACCGAGATTCGAACTCGGGACCGGGTAAGTGCGGTACAATTGAGCTGCCCAAGCACGACTCACGCCTCGCTCCCACAACTTTACTTCCGCCTCTAGCTCATCTCCTACCTTCTAAATTTCACAAAAGCTCTCCTGCGAAAGGCAAAGGTCCCTAGTTAAGGTTACGTTCCGGCACACGTTTTAATCTGCCAGGAAGTTTCATATTAGCGCACCCTCCTTGCAGAGTAAAAATCTTTCTAGTTTTATCATGTGAGCTATATCTTACCATTTCATGGGTACTCTCTTCTTGAACCAGATGATGCCTACCAACAGGTTCTTTCTCAGGCACAGACCCAATTTACATTCTTTCCCTGCATTTTTACCTCCCATACCTGTGATATGTGCTGTGAAAAATAGTCTGTTGCTGATCATAAATACAAACACGTAAACATCGTCGCAATACCGGTGTAAAAATACCTTTCTCATAAAACAGTATTTCACCGTCCGATCACCGAATGAAAGTTCATTACGGTGATGCATGTTCGACGGAAGGGGAAACGTAAAACGAAGAGAAAACAACACAACTGGTGATATTTCTTCAAAAGCAGAATCTGGCCCCTCGGGCTGCTCAAAAGTTTCCAGATGAAATATTAACACTACAAAATCTTTGAGAGGAGGCTAATGATATATTGGTCGTTCTGTTAGTAATTATGTGATCCGCTTTCGGAACCTGTCGATACGGTGTCCATCAAGACAACTGACTCAGTCTGAAAAAAAAAAGAAAATTCTACTCATTTTCAGGGCATAAGTACCGTGATAGCGAGTACGGCGAAGTAGAAGAACATTAGAATATTATTCTGTGGGTACCAGGTTGAAACCCCGTTTCGACGTCGTACTTTAGATTTCCCGCAGTTTTCTTCAATTACTTCATAAGCCAAGGCCACGACTGATTCCCTGTACCGTCGCTCGGCGGCTGAGGTGTGCTAAAAGCCGCTGCACTATTTATTACGAATTTTCATTACCTCGCAGCAGTAATTACCTCAACAAACCTCTTAACTTCCAACTGCATCTCGATCTACTAATACTTTTTCGCTGTGGTTTCATCGAACTACTCGGACGATATTCTCACATTAGTAGTGTTCCATTTCTTCTGTTCCTTTGGCATGCTCACCCGTGTTCCGTTTAAGTTAGAAATCTATTCTTATGCATCGAGAGTCGGTTACATTTTGCCGAGTTTTCCATACAGCTGCGACAGAAAAGCAAACGTACTCGTGAGTGTTGAACGTACTTCACTGCAGAACAATGTTCCTGTTTCGAACATTTTGAACTATATACCGAATGACGTGCGGGTAAGTACAGATGATGGAGCGTAATTGGAACGAACGAGAATCTGGAATAAAACAATGTGGGTAAACTGTGCAGGCCGCGCGGGATTAGCCGAGCGGTCTTGGCTCTGCAGTCATGGACTGCGCGGCTGCTCCCTGCGGAGGTTCGAGTCCTCCCTCGGGCAAGGGTGCGTGTGTTTGTCCTTAGGATAATTTAGATTAAGTAGTGTGTAAGCTTAGGGACTGATGACCTTAGCAGTTAAGTCCCATAAGATTTCACACACATTTGAACATTTTTGGTAAACTGTGCACTAATAATATGGTACGACCGTAGACAAATTCTAGCAGCTGTGGTATGGAGGCGCCAGTGAAACCGTACAAGTGTGAGGAGCATCATGCGGAGCATCATTATCACAAATCGTAGGATTAACGACCAAGCGGTAAAAAATGTTTTGGGTGGTTGTGATAGTAACAACAAGAGTTCGAATATGACTGCTCATTTGTAACACGCAGATTTCATATTCCTAGTTTTCCGGAAAGTGTTTGACACATTGCTACACTGCAGACTGTTAACGAAGGTCCATAGATACGGAATAATTTCCCAGATATGTGAATGGCTCGAAGGTTTTTTAAGTGAGAGAACCCAGTAAGTTGTCGGGGGCGGCGAATGTTCATCGCAGACAAAGGTATTGTCAGGACCGCGCCCACAGGAGTGAGATAGCACCACTCTTGTTCTCTCTATACATACACGATCTGCCAGATAGGATGGGCAGCCATTTGCGACTGTTTGCTGATGACGCTGTACTGTACGGGAGAGTGTTATCGTTGAGCGACTCTAGGATGACTCTGACAGAATTTCTAATTACTGTAATCAATGGCAGCTTGCTTTAAACGTGGAAAAATTATGTTAAAGCAGATGGGTAGGAAAACAATGCTGTAGTACTGGAATACAGTACTAATGATGTACTGCTTGACACAAGCAAGTCGATTAAATATTTCGGCGTAATGTTGTAAAGCGACATGAAATGGAAAAGCATGATAGGTCGGTTTTAGAGAAGGTTAGTGGTCAACTTCGGTTTATTGGGAGAACTCTAGGAAAGTGTAACTCATCTGTAAAGGAGACCATTTACAGTACATGTGCACGATCCGCACGACATCGGAATAAAAGAGGACATCTAAACTAGATTTGTTGCCGGGGAATTCAATCCAACGCGCTAGTGTTAATGAATGCTCCCTGAACTCAACTGGGAATCCCTGGAAGGAAGGAAACATTCGTTTCGCAAACCACTATTGAGAAAGTATACGGAACCGGTATTTGCGGCAGATAGCACTACGATCCGACTGCCACCAACGTACGTCTCCCGTAAGGACCGCGAAGACACAACAAGACAAATCGGACCTCTGTACGGATGTATACAAACAATGATTTTCCCTCGCTCCATTTGCGATGGAAAAGAAATGAGTAAGAGTGGTACAGGGTTACCTTCCGCCACGCACCGCCTGGTGGCTTGCGCGGAATTTATGTAAATATAGATCACATCTTAACTGCTTCACTATCTGGGTACTTACACCCGTATTACAATCCGCAAGTTTGTGTATATTACTCACGCTATGTACTAATGCTTTTGCCTCAAGCATTATACGCATTTCCCACACGTGGCAAGGACACCCAACTAACAAAGTGAGTTACCAGTTACCTCTGAAAACTGCGATATGTCAGGGAGAGAGACGAAGATGCGAAAGATTGTGGCTCCTTTCCTTTTTTTCTCTCGTGCAGTTGTTCAAATATTCGAGAATGTTGAAGTGAAAATGGTGTCCACATTTTTTCCGTACATTAGTACGTGGTTAAGTTGCGGAGTTTAGTTTCGTGACATTCTCTGGAAATTAGTGTGCACCTCCTTAAGACAAGATAACGAACAATTGGAATCTCGTTGCGTTGTTATCTTCGATTATGGAAAATCTGGATATTGTAGTGACTAATACCTACAAAACAGCGACCAGCCGGTGTAATTCAGCGGAGCTCAAAATAACAAAGAAAGCTCCTATCAGCATGATTTAATCTGATAATTCTAACACTTCAACTACATTGCGTAGCTACTGTCACTACCTTAGTTAACTCACTGGGGCTTAAAAACAACGCATTGACTGGTGACAAACTATAACCACAAACACATGATGCAGTTGTATTTTTTCCACATTATAATCGAAATTATGACATTAATAATTTTCATTTGCAGATGATGCTGTTATTTACCGTCTCTTAAAGCCACGGAGTGGCCGAGCGGTTCTAGGCGATACAGTCAGGAACTGCGCGACCGCTACGGTCGCAGGTTCGAATCCTGCCTCGGGCATGGATGTGTGTGATGGCCTTACGTTAGTTAGGTTTAAGTAATTCTAAGTTCTAGGGGACTGATGACCTCAGAAGTTAAGTCCCATAGTGCTCAGAGCCATTTGAACTATTTTTTTCTTAAAGCCATCAGATGATCAAAACAAATTGCAAAATGATTTAGATAAGATTCTGTTTGACGAGAAACGTGACAATTGACTCTAAATAATGAAAAGGCTGAAGTCATCCAAACGAGTACTAAAAGGAGTTCGCTAAATTTCACACAAATCACACAAATCTAAAGGCCGTGAATTCAACTAAATGCTTAGGGATTACAATTACGAATAACTTAAATTGGAACGATGACATGGATAATGTTGTGGGGAAAACCAACCAAAGACTGCGGTTTACTGGAAGAACACTTAGAAAATGCAACAGACCTCCTAGGACAAACTGCCTATAATACGCCTTCCCGTCCTCTCCTGCACTATTGGCGTGCGGTATGGGATCCGCCTCCGATGAGATTGAGGAAACAATCGAAAAAGTTCAAATAAGGATAGCTCGTTATGTTGTCGCGAAATAGAGGAGAGAGTGTCGCGGATACGATACTCGAATGGGGCTGGTAATCATTAAAAGAAAGGCATCTTCGTTGCTGCATGATCTTCTTACGAAATTTCATTCACTAAATTTCTCCTCCGAAACATGAAATATTTTGTTGGTGTTCACCTATATAGGGAGAAATGATCGTTGTAATGTTGATGATGACTAGTCCCATACTCCTTTACAGAGCGTAGGGGAGCGACGCGGGAGAACCGCGACGCCTTACTAGGCAAGGTGGTTTGCCATTGCCTTCCTCCGACCGTAATGGGGATGAATGATAATGATGAAGACGACACAATAACACCCAATCATCTCGAGGCAGGAAAAATTCCTGACCCCGCCGGGAATCGAACCCGGGACCCCGTGCTCGGGAGGCGAGAACGCTACCGCGAGACCACGAGGGGCGGAAAAAAAAAATAGAGCTCGCACGGAAGGATTTGAATGTTCGTTTTTCTGTGCGTGTTTCAAGAGTGGAATGATAGATAAATAGCTTGAAAGAGGTTCGGTGAGCCTTCTACCAGGTACTTAATTGTCAATTTTGTGTAATCACGAAGATGCAGATGTAACGAAAGTGATCATGTGACTTCCTTATTAACATGTAGCCCGTGTTTTGCTCTGCTTCAATGACGACAGAGATCACAGTGTGCCACAGTTTACTACTGAAGAGTTTCTTGTGGTTGCTACGCGCACAAAAAATACGTACATTCAAGAGTGAACTAACGACGAGGTCTAAGCAGTTGTAACTCAGCCTATCTCTGTTGCTGCCAACTAAAACGTAGTAGGTTAGCAAGAGAACTTAACGTCTACCGTTACGTGTGGAGGTTCCAAGGCCGTGAAGGGACTTCACTTCGATTTTGCAATTCTGCTGCGGAGAGTCGTGGAGGTTCTACGTGTGTGACTCATTCTTTCGTGAAACATCTCAGATAAAAACAAGAGAGAGAGAGATTGTAGAAAAGATAAACAGGGCAGAGTAAAATAGTAGGAGAGAGTTCGATATTTACCTCTCAGTTATCTTTCTCTTCTCTGCGTAACACGGGGCACAATTTTTGGGCCTATAAAATAAGTCATCTAGCATAAAAACACGCTGGTGTAGCCTTAACAATCTTCATAACCTCTTCAGGTTCTTAACTTCTAACACAGCCCTTTCTTGACGTTTTCCCATAGATAATAACGTGGAGCACGGATTTTTCGGCATTAATTTGTTGCATGCTTGGAAAATTGGTCTTACTCGACTTGAAAATGCTGTTAAAATTGTTGATGTGTTTAAGAAATTAATCACCATTTGAATAATTCTTAGACCTATGCTTCTGTATAAGAAAATATGCAGGGTAATCTGAACTCTGATAAGAGAAGAACGCCACTCATACACTGCCACGAAGAGAGCAATAATTTAATCACGCCACATCTACCAAGAAGCGCAATGAAGAGATGAATTCCACGAGTACCGACTGAATTTGCGCACGTCGCCGTGCTCGCTTAATAAGGTGACTCACATTTCTCGTTACGACTTCTCTTTGTCCCTGCTGTCAACGACGCATGGCCACCCACGTGTCTTGTAAATCCGGAAAATGTAACACGCCATGCTACGTTAATTAATACTGCAGTCGCCAGTCGCACTTATTTGATGCAACACTGCACGTTAGTCTGTCCTATGCAAGTCTCTTCGTCTCTGCAACCAACATCCATTTGAACCTGCTTACTTTATTGGCCTCCAACGACAATTTTTATTTCCCACACTTGTCTCCTTTTAAAATGCATAATTAAAATGCCTTCAGCCGTCTAAATTTGCAGTCGTTCTTTTATCTGAGTAACACCGTCTTCAGGCGTAATGTAGCGCTGAAACTGGTTGCTCAAATAAAATACCAACTGGAAATTTGACGGCTGAAGGTGTTTTGATTCGACATTTTATATTGAAAAGCTTATGTCCCACAAACCATCTGTATATAAAGATGGTCTTACTGTGCCTCCCTTTAAACGAAGTTTTTTCTTCCTCCATTAGATTGAATACACCTTATGTAAATGGCCCATGTAATCTTCAGAATTCTTCGGTAGCAAGATGTCTGATATTGATAAATATTGGCTTAGTTGCTGTTGGAACTACCATCAATTCCGCAAACGCGTGTGCGTTTTTATTGCGAGCGCGCTGACTAGAAAGTTCGCTAACGGCGTCTCTTAAGCTGAGCAGTGTTGTTGCTAGCTTCCCCAATATACCCATCACTTTGGTTAATTTATGTATTAGTGGCCCAGATCCGTCACAGAAATCAATGACTCTCCTTGCAGCAGTTCGGGTGGCGTCTTCTCGTCAACATGAAACGGACAATGGCCCTTCGTTTTTCTTCAGCGTCTATCCAGTCCGATTTGTCTGCCAAGGATGGGCAATAGGACCCCTAAGATTCTGCGATAATTTTTTTACTTAAACTCTGCGGCGTGATACGTCTATAGCAACAATCGGCAGTTAACCCAAATAGAGTATACTTCAGTGTGTTGTGTGTTGTGGTTTTGAGGAGAAGACAGGACACAAGTCCAGTATTATAAAGGACGAGCTTAGGAACAACGCTCTAGCAGATCTGGTTAATCTTGCAAACCAACGGATATAGTAGCCTACGAGTGCACGTGAAAAGAGCATCAGCTATAGAGCGACATTCAGATACACCCGATAAGTCAGTCGGAAAGCACTTTTTCCTTTTGTACGTTCGGTTCCCTGAACAGGACGTCAGCTCACGTCGGATAAAGGCACACTACAGTATTAAGAGAGACGAAATGATTGATGTTTTGTATAGGGAACCCACTCATTATGGAGAAATCAGTCACTGCAGAATCCCAGCAACTTATTTCCTACGAAGAGTTAAGAGTATCAGCCAAGTAACTATGGAACAAAGAACGGCTGGAATCTTCTGGAACCAGTCAAGATTGAATAAAGAGTCGCATGGCACTGTCGGCTGGGAGATGCCGAGTGATAGGCTGAGCCGCCTAATCTGATACGATTTCCTTTCTCCACGCACAATGGCATCTTTCTTTGTGATACGTGAGTTTTTGTGTGGTAGGTATATTTGTTGAATATCGGTGACATGTAATGAATACTTGTTTGTGTTGTATGATGATAAGGAAAGGGAGAGAGGGCGAAACCTGGCGCGGGGACATATTCTATTCCTCTCGAATAGCACGAAGGTGGTCACCGAGCTTAATTTTCCCATCCAATGGACAGATCGCCATCAACAGTGTCATATGCACTTACGCCATGAGATATTGCAGAGAAGCTTGGAATTCCATCGAGGACATGTGCGTTATATCTAGGGTTCAAGAACTTTGACGGTTAAAATTTCTTCCACCACCAGGATTCGAACTGGCCACCTCCTGGCCGAGCGCCACCGCACAGGCAGCTACGGAGAACGGTAGTAATTCCAGTATTAATAACCCTTCAAGTGACACTGGTAAATACGTATATCACAGGCATTAAATCCTGTTTATTACATTACTTACAACAAAAAATCGATTGTATTGGTATTAAAACTTTCACCGCAGTTTCTCTGATACGTATGAGTACCATTTTTATGTGTCTAAGTCGCTAGGTTTGAGGTATCAGCGAAAATGTGAGTAACAGCTTGTGTATTTACCGATGGTCTTTGAGGCACTCGTCTTCAGAGCTCGTTTTGTGTTTAACTAGCACTTGTTACTTGTGGATTTACTCTTCTGATATCTTCTGATAATACCGACGGCAAGTTCAATTCACGTTTTCCTACATTATAAAGTATAAAATCAGTACGGGAGTCATTTGTAAATATATTTATGGTTAAGTTTTCTTCTGCGCCATACATGTAAGCAAATAGATTGTCGTGAATTCAGTTCCTAATTGTATCCCATTTTACTGATTATATGTTGTGAAATGCCTCTTCTAATGAAGAAGGAACATTTCAGATACTATTATTTCACAAATTATCTCGAAAATGTTAGCCACTGAGATTATATCAATTACTTCCTCTGTTAGTGTAGATGTAAGACGATTCCTGGAAATATACACATGACGAAAATAAGTTTATACGAACACTTGAACGCAATGGGCGTATTTCTTACTCGTTTTTGGTAGGTTTTTATAGTTAGAGGGATCGTATCAACATTCTTGAATGTTTCTTTTAGACCTGTAAGAATGGTTCCATGGAGGTGGTGTAGTTCTATGGAAGATGAAATTCTGGCTGATCACGTAATGGGCTGCGAGGAAGAGGTTAGGGAGGAGCACGCAGAAGATTCAGAATTTGGAGGAGACTCTGATGCGGATGATTTAGCTACTGTTTTTACAGTTTCAAATACTACTACAATAACGGATGGTACTCTGGGCAGCGCAGTGTCAAGTAAACCATTTGGTGAAACTCTATCACAGCTACAGCAGGTAGAGCAGACTGTGCCTGAAGAAGTACTTCAAGAAAATCGTGAAATTGATTCTGATGCCGAAGTGACTGCAAATGTGGATTTATATGCATGGTCTAAAGTTGGTTGTGAGTGCAAGTTCAAAATGGTTCAAATGGCTCTGAGCACTATGGGACTTAACATCTGAGGTCATCAGTCCCCTTGAACTTAAACCTAACTAAACTACGGACATCACACACATCCATGCCCGAGGCAGGATTCGAACCTGCGACCGTAGCGGTCGCGCGGTTCCAGACTGTAGCGCCTAGAACCGATCGGCCACATTGGCCGGCTGTGAGTGCAAGTCCGCTCGGAAATGTCTCCCTCAGAGGGCATATGTGTCCTGACGAAAGCTGACACTGCTAATTTCCTGTACATTTTTTTTCAAACTAATCCGCAGAGATTTTGTGCTCCCGATT
Organism: Schistocerca americana; assembly: GCF_021461395.2. NCBI lineage: Eukaryota > Metazoa > Arthropoda > Insecta > Orthoptera > Acrididae > Schistocerca > Schistocerca americana. Next base: position 315,594,490 of record NC_060121.1, on the reverse strand, counting down.
CGTTGATATGAATATATTCCATTCAAAGTGTACTTATAAATACACAATAAATTGAGAAATTATTGATTACTACTCCAGAAAGTATATAATGGCAAGTATTTCATTGTTATGTTGACTGAAAGGTTTTGTGACTTAAAGGGTTAAAAAGCAGACAAACTCTTCATCACTGAGACGGCGTTAGGCAGTACCTGATACTGAGGCTTTGCGTTTTAACTTGTGGCAGGACCCTTGATGAGAGAAACGTTCCCTGTGATTGGAGAAGGGCAGATGTCATACCAACCTACAAAAACGTAGAAATGATCCAAGGAACTAACGTCCCGTATTACTCAAACCCATTTGCAGAAGAATCCAGGAACAATCTCTGTGTCAAACATAATTATCGGCCTGGAGCGAGTTAACATTCTCTAGCGAAATCAAAAATGGTTCAAATGGCTCTGAGCACTATGGGACGTAACATGTGAGGTCATCAGTCACATAGAACTTAGAACTAATTAAACCTAACTAACCTAAGGACATCACACACATCCATGCCCGAGGCAGGATTCGAACCTGCGATCGTAGCGGTCGCGCGGTTGTAGACTTAAGCGCCTAGAACTGCTCGGCCACCCCGGCCCGCCCTAGCGAAATCCATCTAGCCTTCACAAACGATGTCCTCAGTGCTACAGATAAAATAACCAAGTTCATTTAGGCTTTCAAGGGGCTTCTGTTCGACATCTTATATAGAAAGTACTTTCCTGTAGAATGTCTAACCATGTTAATGACTGGACTCAAAAATTTGACGGACAGCAAGTAGCATATTATGTTGGACGGAGAGCAGGCTACAGAGGCTGAACTAAAATCTCGTTTATGACGTGGGAGTGTAGTGGAACCAGTACTGTTCACGTGATACATTAATTACTTAACGGATTGTATTAATTGCAATCCCTGACTTTTCGCAGACGAAGCAGTTATGTATGAGAGAATTCTGCCCGGGTAAAATTGTAATAATTTCCAGTTAAATCTCGACAAACTACAAATCTGATGCTAAGACCGGCAATTAACTATTAATGTAGAACATGCAGAGTGTTGCACTTCACGGAACGTAAAAGCGCGATATTCTTTGACTACAGCATTAAAAGGTCATATTTAGCGTTAGTCACGTAAGTGAGCAAAAGCCAACCTTCAATTGGTTGATAGGTTACAGGCAAACTGCAGTTGGCATGCAAAAGTCGTTGCATACACAACTCTTGTAACAACCTTACTTGGGAGACATTCCTTTGCATCTTACTCCTATGCGTTCGCGTCTCATATCATAAAGGTATAATTTCCTTGACAGGAAAGAGAGAGACCTAATTTAGAACAGACGATGGATTCGCGCTCTACGAACAATGTAACGAAACGGCGCAGGCGAGGAGTTAATAATAATTGCCAGCAGAGAGCAGCAGCGGAACCAGAGAGAATAAATCTGGGAAGCGGAATTTTCGATTTTACGCAGAACAACCATGCACTCAAGGAATTTGTATAAAGGAGTTACTGTTGTTTTGTTCCAGGACAGAAATGGAGTATTTACGGGCAGCGGTTTGTGGTCGCGCCATGTCGCGGACTACTGTACGGGACAACGGTTTTCCGCGCTGGCGATTTTTGGTGACACGTCTCGGTTTTATGAGCGTATCGTACTACACGTCAGTTGTAATTGTTGACCGACGTTGCATAAAATCAACTAAAAGAACGCCCTCTTCGGCCCAGAAAGAGGTAACCGTCATTTTTCGATTTGATTATGGAAATGGCTTGAATTCTTTTCTGTTTTGGCGAAGCTCTAATGTGTCACTACGCTTTCATTTGTTTTGGTTCTGTGCGGGGAAATGTTTACACGTCTCGTTTCCCCTAAGAATATGGGAAAATCATCCCCATCTTATTGATAGCGGTCCAAAAAACCACGTGCGTTTGACATCTTTGCTCTTTCTGTTGGTAGGCATGTATTTTCGGCAGCACCTCTGCATTTAATTTGCGGTTCAGAGCTTTTCCGAGACAATCGTCTAAATAGGTCTGCCTTATATGGTTCAAATGGCTCTGAGCACTATGGGACTTAACTTCTAAGGTCATCAGTCCCCTAGAACTTAGAACTAATTAAACCTAACTAACCTAAGGACATCACACACATCCATGCCCGATGCAAGATTCGAACCTGCGACCGTAGCGGTCGCGCGGTTCCAGACTGTAGCGCCTAGAACCGCTCGTCCACTGCGGCCGGCTCTGCCTTAAACACGAACCAATTCATCAAGCAGCGCATCAGTCGTCGATCATATCGCAGTTTTTGGTCTAGTCGTTGAACGATTTCACTGGCCTGAATACTGGGCCTGCCGCTCTGCTCCTCATCGCGCACATTTGCACGGGCAATCTCGACACCACTGTCTAATTTTAACTTCACTCACCACAGTAGGCCAATAAACTAGACACCATAACTGTTGAACTTTAGCGATTATAGACCTATTACACGCAAAAATCGAATTACAGCACGTAGTCTTAATTTCATCAGCGCACCGATTTCCGAAGCCACTGTAGCTTCCTTTTACCTCCAGTCAAACACCACTGAATCAAAACAGTTACTTCTGTGACTCTTTGAAAGATCAATTACAACTTTGTTTTGAGTTGCCTACATTGATAGTCCATCTTTTCGAATACGCTACATAGTTGGCCACAGGGGTGGCTAGGGAATCGTCTAAAGCCCCCCCCCCCCCCCCCCAAGCCCTAGCACTTCCGAAACAAATAGCGCGTACACAAAAAAATGAAGTGTGTGCGGAAATTTTGCTGGGATTCCCCTTCTAAGGAGGTCGGCCGTCTGGTACATTTTTTTTATTATTTTTTATCTGACGCCACTTCGACGAACTGCGTGAACTTCCGACTGCTGTCTCCGTCGTACTCATCAGGAGTGAAATTTTATTCGCAAAACCACTGACAGCTGCTTTCCGTGTATTTGTATAACTTTTCTATGAAGCGACTGTACAGAAACGCGCGTTGCATCTTCTACGTGAATAGGACGTAAAGTGGACTTCCTGAGTTCGGTAGCCTCAGACATGCAAAATCACGTTCACACGCGAAACGAGCATGAGAACTTTGGAACCACTTCTTGATGGGAAAATCAAGCAAGGTGGCACGCTCTAAGACAGCTGTCGCATTCTTGGGTAGCGGAGGAAGAAAAGTCCATTTGACCATCCAGATTATGTATTATATTGTTTTTTCTAATCACTGCCAGGATGGCCGTTCTTTCCCACCTTTTATGACCTTTATAACTTTCTCGTTTTTATTTTTCTAATGATAGCTTTAATTGAAACTTCCTGGTAGATCAAAACTGTGTGCCGGCCCGAGTCTCGAACCTGGTACATTTTTTTAATTTTTTATTTGAGGCCACTTCGACGAATTGCGTGCCATTCGCTGGCTCATACTCTACTGTCTGAACTATCCAAACGTGGTTCAGGACGCGCTCTCACATCCTTCCGCCATTATCTCTTCTCCTATTTTTCAAATTTTACAGAGATTTTCCAGTTTAAATTGCGGGACTAGCATCTCAGAAACGTCAGGACGGGCCCCTAGTAGCGCTTGGATAGCCCAGTCAGTAGAGCTCTTGACTGCGAAAAACAAAGGACCCAGGTTCGAGTGCCCATCCGGCGTACAGTTTTGAGTAGCCAGGAACTTTCAAATCAGCGCACACTGGGCTGCAGAGTGAAAATTCATTCTGGGTAACTTGAATTCTTTTCTGAAGTTGCATGTGCTTCTTCGGGGTGTCCTCAACTGTTTATGAATCCTTAATCGGCAAGTCTGTTGGAAAACAAGGGCTCCAAAGTATTGTAGAGGAGGTCTTAGATGTGTGTACGTCAGGCAGATAGTCGATAATCTTGTACGCAGCAGTGTTGTCGAAATGAGGATAGCCGGCCGCTGTGGCCGAGCGGTTCTAGGCGCTTCAGTCCGGAACCGCGCTTCTACTACGATCGCAGGTTAGAATCCTGCCTCGGGCATGGATGTGTGCGATGTCCTTAGGTTAGTTAGGTTTAAGTAGTTCTAAGTCTAGGGGACTTATGACCTCAGATGTTAAGTCCCGTAGTGCTTAGAGCCATTTGAATAATTTGAGGAGGATAGCTGCTGAGCGAACCAACAACAAAGTAAACTGCCAGCAAGGTTGGAGAAAAATATGAAAATTTCGCGAGAAATGCATGTTGGAATATCAATGCAGATGTTAACCAAGCCTGCAGGTTGCACTGTTGTACTGACCAGCAACGCATTGACGTCAATGCGTTGCATATTTAATTCGTGGTCAGAACAGTGTTTGTTTGCTTGTAAGTGCATTATCTCGGAGCGAAGTGAATTCGAATGTGGGCAAATTGTTGCTGCCCGTATGGTCGGTGCTTCTGTAACCAAGGTGGCCGAAGTGTTTGGTGTTTCAACAATTACCGATCGAAGATTTATGCCGCTTCCAGGGAAAGCGGAAAAACAACAACCGCTAAGCCAACGCGGACGAAAGTGTGTGTTGAGTGATCGTGAGACGGTTATTGAAGAGGATTGTGAAGAGGACGACAGCTGCAAAAATCGCTGCAGAACTGAATGTTGCACTCGCGAATCCTGTCAGCACCAAAACAATGTACAGGGAGCGCCATAGCTGGGAAGTGTAGGGCGAGCTGGAATTCCAAAACTACGTATCAGTGAGACAAATGCCCTTAACAAGGAAATGTGGTTCCGGAGCAATAAAACAGGATTCTACAACAATGGAAGAAAGTCGTTTGGTTGGATGAGTTTTGTTTCACATAGTTTCCAAACTCTGGCCGAGTTTACGTCCCAAGAGTGAAACATGGCGGGAGTTCGGTGACGATTTGAACAGCCATGACGTGGCCCTTGTGCAAGGTTGCATTAATGCCAAGCTTTATGTGACCTTTTTGACTGATCAGGTCAATCCCATGGTACAATATTTTTTCCCCAATGGTAGTGGTGTGTTCCAAGACGGCGGGGCCCCTGTACTCACACCTCCGCATCACCCAGAACTGTATTTTCGAGTACGAGGAGAAACTGTAGCACCTTCCCTGGCCACCAGTCATCAGATCTCAATATTATTGAGCCTCTGTGGTATACTTTGGTGAGAAGGGTGCGTGATCGCTATCTACTTACATCATCGTAATCTGAATTCGTCACTATCTTGCAGGACGAATGGAATAATGTTCCCTTGAAAACCATAGACGACCTGTAGTTAGCCATTCCGGGACGACTGGAAGCTGTTGTGAATGCCAAAGGCTTTTCTACGTCGTTTTGGGCATGGTAATTTGTTTTCATATTTTTGTCCTTACGACTAACATTTCTGATAACAGTAATGTTATGATCAAAATAACTTCAAGGGGTACCAGAATCTTTTTTTAACAGCCTTAGTGTTCCGTGCAACGGTCGTAAACTAATGATGAACAGATGAAAACCGCTCAATATATACCGCTCCTCGTATAATTGGAGAGGATTGGCAAAAGAAATAGAGGGCAGTTTTAGCAATAAAAATTGAAAAAAGCCAAATATTTTGCCGAGTGATTTGTCAAAAAATAAGAAATAAAACGGATAGAAAACAAATATGACGCGCCTTTGAAATATACATAACATGGAATTTTAAAAAGTACTAAAGATTATTTGTCTGGAGGACTAAGTAGGGCGTGCAGTCTGCTGTTACGTGGCCTTGAGATATTATTGCTATGTGAAGTCGAGCAATAAAATATTTTACCCGTTGAAATACTATTGGTAGCAAGCGGCTAAATATTTAACCGATTGAGTTACTATTTTTATACAAATCATCAACCGTAGCAATAGTATCTCAGCGCTACGCAACAACAGACTGCATAGTCTACAATCTAAATAGTCCCCCAAAACAAATGTCTGCTATTACTCTTTAAAATTCCAAGAATCTAACTTAAAAATATTGATCTTTAAATTCTCAATCGGCACATAATTTGCTGCACATGATGTCGAGCACCATTCAGAGGCTTGACAAATGTTTCTCTAATATACTTTATTTCTCACTTTTTGATAAATCTTTTCACAAACCATTTCATCGTTTTTATTCCATGTTTTTATTTTTAAGATTTGTTCAGAAAGTATGCGATACAATACATTTAAATATAGATCAGTTCTCTATTATTATTATTATTTCTTTCTTTTCTCAGACGTTATATCTGGTCAAAAATGGAAAGTGACGCGGACCTTGATCAAGCGTGACTTCCTTTTAACTGTACGGTTTATATTATATTGCATTTAGGAACTTTCGGGTAATTGAACATGTATCAATAATTACGGATTTCTGTAGTTGTATATATAAGTTTGGATGTAGATGTATTGCGTTGATGTACTGGTGGATATTGTGTGGTATGACTCCTGTAGTTGATAGTATAATTGGTATAATGTTAACTTTATCCTGATGCCACATGTCCTTGACTTCCTCAGCCAGTTGGATGTATTTTTCAATTTTTTCTCCTGTTTTCTTTTGTATATTTGTTGTATTTCGATTAGTTGTGTTAATTTCTTCTTTTTATTGGTGAGTATGATGTCAGGTTTGTTATGTGGTGTTGTTTTATCTGTTATAATGGTTCTGTTCGAGTATAATTTGTATTCATCATTCTCCAGTACATTTTGTGGTGCATACTTGTATGTGGGAACGTGTTGTTTTATAAGTTTACGTTGTAAGGCAAGCTGTTGATGTATTATTTTTGCTACATTGTCATGTCTTCTGGGGTATTCTGTATTTGCTAGTATTGTACATCCGCTTGTGATGTGATCTACTGTTTCTATTTGTTGTTTGCAAAGTCTGCATTTATCTGTTGTGGTATTGGGATGTTTAATAATATGCTTGCTGTAGTATCTGGTGTTTATTGTTTGATCCTGTATTGCAATCATGAATCCTTCCGTCTCACTGTATATATTGCCTTTTCTTAGCCATGTATTGGATGTGTCTTGATCGATGTGCGGCTGTGTTAGATGATACGGTGCTTGCCATGTAGTGTTTTCTTTTTCCAATTTACTTTCTTCGTATCTGTTGATGTTATGTGGTCTAAACGGTTGTAGAAGTGGTTATGAAATTGCAGTGGTGTAGCCGATGTATTTATATGAGTGACTGCTTTGTGTATTTTGCTAGTTTCTGCTCGTTCTAGAAAGAATTTTCTTAAATTTTCTACCTGTCCATAATGTAGGTTTTTTATGTCAATAAATCCCCTTCCTCCTTCCTTTCTGCTTAATGTGAATCTTTCTGTTGCTGAATGTATGTGATGCATTCTATATTTGTGGCATTGTGATCGTGTAAGTGTATTGAGTGCTTCTAGGTCTGTGTTACTCCATTTCACTACTCCAAATGAGTAGGTCAATATTGGTATAGCATAAGTATTTATAGCTTTTGTCTTGTTTCTTGCTGTCAATTCTGTTTTCAGTATTTTTGTTAGTCTTTGTCTATATTTTTCTTTTAGTTCTTCTTTAATATTTGTATTATATATTCCTATTTTTTATCTGTATCCTAGATATTTATAGGCATCTGTTTTTTCCATCGCTTCTATGCAGTCGCTGTGGTTATCCAATATGTAATCTTCTTGTTTAGTGTGTTTTCCCTTGACTATGCTATTATTATTATTATTATTATTATTATTATTAGTAGTAGTAGTAGTAGTAGTAGTAGTAGTAGGAAGACACATAGATCAAGAGAAAGGAGGGAGTGTTTTAGTCTATGCTGTGATTTGATATTTATTATATTTTTTCAAAATTTGTCCACTTCCCACTCTTCATTTGGCTATGAAAATCTGCACTATAATCTATTACTTGATTTTTAGGGAGTCTTGTTATCGCTTCGCTCAAACATTTGACCAAAAACAATAAAACATACATTGAATTCGTAGATCTGATGAAGAATTCTGATAATGTGCAATGGAATATCCTCTCTTGACTTCGCCTGAAGTGATGTAGGAAAACTCATGAAAACCGAAATCAAGATGCCTGTACGGGGATTTGAATTCTTGACCTTCTGACTAAGAGCCTAGTGTATTAGGCACAGCGCTACGGGTCCGAAGCTTCATTCATTTTGCCAAACCCTTCAGATGCTTTTCTGCTAACAGTAATGTTCTCATCAAAAACATTTCAAGGGGTACCAGAATCTTTTTTAGCAGCCTTAGTGTTCCGTGCAACGGTCGTAAACTCACGATGAACAGCCGAAAACCGCTCAATACATACACGTCGAACTATCTTAGTGAAATGTCAGGCTCTGGTCTCGTGTATCGTAATAAGAGCTGTGCTGCAGAGCCACGGCGTAGTGGAAAGGCGTTTTATACTGCAACGAAATACGGTATGGCGTGGTCCTTCGTCAAAATCGTGCACATATAAATAACTTGTGTGAACAGTACCGACCAACAAGCGAAGTCCAGAATGAGATTTTCACTCTGCAGCGGAGTGTGCGCTGATATGAAACTTCCTGGCAGATTAAAACTGTGTGCCCGACCGAGACTCGAACTCGGGACCTTTGCCTTTCGCGGGCAAGTGCTCTACCAACTGAGCTACCGAAGCACGACTCACGCCCGGTACTCACAGCTTTACTTCTGCCAGTACCTCGTCTCCTACCTTCCAAACTTTACAGAAGCTCTCCTGCGAACCTTGCAAGCTTCTGTAAAGTTTGGAAGGTAGGAGACGAGGTACTGGCAGAAGTAAAGCTGTGAGTACCGGGCGTGAGTCGTGCTTCGGTAGCTCAGTTGGTAGAGCACTTGCCCGCGAAAGGCAAAGGTCCCGAGTTCGAGTCTCGGTCGGGCACACAGTTTTAATCTGCCAGGAAGTTTCAACAAGCGAAGTGTTTACGGCCAACTTCGCAAGCGCGAATGTTGAATTGTAATTTATCGTAGGGACAGTTACTGCTCAACATGGCAACGTTACGTCGTGTTACGGTGATACTCAGGTCACCTACTTCCGTCTCCTATCGACGAGCAGTTCAGAAATTTGCATTGTGTATGTAATCTTCAAAGAACACTTGTTCACACCACATGCTTCACAACGAAGCATCTCACGACAAAAAAGGGACAAAACTCGCACCGGTTTTTAAATGTCCTGATCAGAATCCTGATTTAATCCTCGCTGAATATTCATGCCGTGTTTCGGGACGCCAATTTCGCGCCAGACGAAAAAAGGCGCACATCGATTACGAGTTTTCTGCGGAGTAAGGGTTATCCCTTTTCCCAGAACCTTCCTCCACCTAACCAGTAAGGTGACTGTAAGACAAAGTGTGGGGCACACCATGTTAGTCGCCACTACACGAGATAGGCAGACCAAAAAAACTGCCGGCCGGTGTGGCCGTGCGGTTCTAGGCGCTTCAGTCTGGAACCGCGTGACCGCTACGGTCGCAGGTTCGAATCCTGCCTGGGGCATGGATGTGTGTGATGTCCTTGGGTTAGTTAGGTTTAACTAGTTCTAAGTTCTAGGGGACTGATGACCTCAGATGTTAAGTCCCATAGTGCTCAGAGCCATTTGAACCATTTTTGAACCAAAAAAACTTTGGCTAAAGTTTAGGGGGTGTGGCAGTGTGTCTTAGTCGTTACTAAAATTTTAATAACTAGCCATACAAGCAGATTAGTTTTCCGTGATTGTTGGAATAAAGGATACATACATGTATCGTAATCAAATGGTTCAAATGGCTCTGAGCACTATGGGACTTAACATCTGTGGTCATCAGTCCCCTAGATCTTAGAACTACTTAAACCTAACCAACCTAAGGACAGCACACACATCCATGCCCGAGGCAGGATTCGAACCTGCGACCGTAGCGGTCGCGGTATCTTAATCAGCCACAATGTTTGTTATTATAAATTTTATGACATTATAAGTGACGCGTTTCGAACCATTAGTACTCAGCATCAGGTATCAAGGCATAAAAATCACGTAAACATTACTTACGCTACTAATACTATTAACTAGATTGCCGCTAATTTGTTCCGTTGCTAGGATCCTCATTTGGTCCAAAACATATGGTGCCTGCTGTGAGCACTGGCGGCTCGAAACGCACCGCAAATAAAATGATGCTGTAAGATAAATAATCTTAAACATTATGATTCTTACGGTACATACATATATCCTTGACTTGAGCTTTTACATACTATTGACATTTGTCGGAAGAAAAGGAAGTTAGGATTTTAATGCCCCGTCGATATCAAGATTATCAGAGAAAAAGCAACAAGTCAGGTCTGACATGGATGAGAAACGAAATTTACCGTAGAATTCCTGAAAGAACATCCCGACTGAAGTGGCTCAAGCAAACCAGGAAAAAGCTTAATCAGAATGTTAGCACGGGGATTCGAAACATGCCGCATTCAAATGTGTATCCACAATCAAAGTCATTGCAACACCTACCTGGGTTTAGTACATTCATATTCTCTCTCTTTCTCTCTACTGTTTCTTCGTTCTATTTTCTCGTTATCTAGTTTACATTTGCATCTTTGTCGGTAAGTTCTCCATCTCTCCGAATCCTTCTTCCAACTATTCTTTTTCTTAATTTAATCCAAACTTTACTGCCGCGCTGAAGATGTTACGGCCTCGTCTGATTTCTTTTATAGCACTCATTGGCAACTAAGTAAAAAAGAAGGCCTGGCTCAATAACGATAGATTCGTAGCCAAACCATCTCACGCCCACAAAACTAATACAAGAAAGGATGAAATACGAAAATGATTATCACGAAAGAAAACATGTCAAAGACGAAGGAATAATTTAAGGGTGCGGTTGGAATGAGTGAAATGATTCAAAACATTGTAACTCACTGGTTATCAATTTTTTTTTGGATACACGGCTTCCGTGAGTTGAACATAAACACCTGCGGCTCCTTTCGCACATGACATCCAACTCTAAGTGTGGGGTCAAAAAACTTGAATACATAAACAAAGTGAACGAAAGTAGTTATTCCTTTATTAACTGTTGACATAACGCATTACATCTTGATGACGGTCACACTGAAATACCTATCTCATATACGTAAGTAGGACGTTGCAAAAGGTATCAAAATTCAAAAGGTCTCGTTACCTGCTTCCGGATTCTCCTGCCATCACCAGTCTCCAAAACTTAGGCAGTAATGAGAGACGAAATTCGGTTTCAATGAAGAGTCTGTAAGAAATGTCAGTAAATTTCTCTTGTACATCAGTAGTAACTGTTGATGGAAGTTTTGTACTGAGTGAATCTTTGATCCAGTTTGTTGACCAGCTCTTTCTGGAAAGCACTTCAGAAAGTAATCACTGAGTGCAGTTAAATGATTCACAATCAGAGACTTCAATTCTTCACTAAACTGAGAGTCATTGTCTTCTAAAGCCTAGAAGAGCGGGGTAAACGTAATGTATCTCATTATTATCAAATTTTTTCTTCCACAATAAGTTTTTTTTTTTCGAAGGCTGAAATTTCATCTGACACTTGCAGAATGTTGGTCTCATTACCTTGAAGAGATAGATCCAATGAATTGAGTTGTTCGAGGATGTTACAATGATACGCCAGCTTCAAAACAGTCACTGTCTACGAGTTTCTCGGAACTCAAATGTTTCTCTTGAACAAGGTAAGAGTAAATGCATGCACTCTTCTACGACATCCCATGTGAAAGCCATTTACTGTAATAAATTGCGGAATTGTTCTCAACCTCCATATCAAACCACATTTCTCGAAAACACCTCGACATAAATGTCCGAGTTTTAGTGAAGTTAGACCACTTCCCTGACTGATTGAAGAATCTCATGAGGGACATTGCTCGAGCTTTCTGATGCCAGTGCTCCTCGGTGAGTAAAACAGCGTGTCCAAATAGCAGCAGAGGACGCTTTACTTATAAGAGCTTGCATTCCGGCGTACCAGCCAGCCATACTTCGACCTCCATCTGCACACATGCCTAGACAATTTTTCCAGCGTGGTTTTCTTCTATAAAAGGGTGTAGTATTTCAAAGAGGTCTGTTACTGTTACTACAAGGTTATTTTCCTGTGGAAAAAATTTTCATGAAATTTGTTGTCACGTATAAGCCGCATGTAACAAATTAGATGAGCATCATTGTTGTTGGCTTTAGCTTCATCCAACCCGAATAGCGAAATCACCATTACCTTTGACTTTTGCGAACAACTGAACGTTAATATCGTCAGCCATATGGGATATTCGTTGAGCTGTCTGACATAGGGACACTTGCCAGTTGTTTCGCAGATGACTCACCTCAAAATGGTGTGAGGCATCTTGCTCTTTGCCACACGGTAGGCAACTTTATAAGATAAAAGAAGAGGCTTTGTAGAACTCGTAGCTTACTTAGAGAAAGTTTTCTTTGTTCTGTAATTTCTTTCAACTTGAGAGAAAAGTAGTATAGTAGTTTGTTTACCAAACTACCGTGACATTACTTCAAATGACACACTTTGGTCGTTCTTCATTTCCAACAGTCGTAGACGTAAAACACAATTCAAGTAATTGTCGTTATATTTTCTACGTGTAGTCACATCTTTTGAACTGCTTGATATTTTGACATGTGACTTTCGTCGTTACATTTGAAAATTTGTCCATGGTGACAACACAAGCCGCATAAGACAAACAACAATTAAAAACGATCAATTCAAGTAATTGTCGTTATATTTCATACATTTTCGTGTAGTCACATCTTTTGAATTGCACGATATTTTGACATGTGATGTTTTGTCGTTACATTTGAAAATTTGTCCATGGTGACAAACACAAGCCGCATAAGAAAAACAATTAAAAACGATCTACATTCGATAAAGTAATCTTCAAACTGACTGTTACAGAATAAAAACAAATGAGTCTTATAGTATGATTCGACTGCCGTCTGTCACGCTACCAGATAATCTCAGGAAACTCCGCTTCATTTTTGTTATAGACTGTGGCAGCAGCGCTCCAAGCGGACAGGAAGCTACAGTTCTGAATACCACATTGGATGAATGCAGATAGAATCGTTTGTATTGCTTTGTAACATAGTTGTCACAACAGGGAGCGTGTTTAGTGACATAAAAATCGGAAATTGCTAAATATGGCACTACGTTTGTCTTTAGTTCCCTAAGGATTTTAGGAGGTATGAAAAGGTACATTATAGGGCAGTTTATTTACGATTCCCTTCTAAACTACAGATACTTGATGAAGGAAGGTGTTTACTTTTAAGAACAAAAATGGCTAGTTAACAGCAGAAGACTTGACCTTTTGTAGAAAGATGTATATCTACTTAACAACGTGAAATTTTCTTCGCTACAACTCTAGTCAAATCAGTGAGTATGGAACGTAGGAAACTGTATGCAATGCAATATCTACATTATTTAACATACCATACAAACCACAACTGTAACTGAAGGGAAAACCACACAGGAATAATAACTGATAATTGAGCGTCAAAAGCAATAAAAATGTTTCCCAATAAAGAAGAAACAAGTTCAACAATTGTTGCTACATCTGAGCTACAAACGGCAGGAGTCTTCAAAATGTTCGCTTTCGAAGCAAAAGTAATTACATTTACAAAATATTCGTATATTAGAAAGTCGAGTGTCGTGTGAGAATGTGCGAATCATTGGAGTCCATACAAAATTGTTATGTGCCAAGAAAGTGCCTCTCACAATAAAACGTACAACAGAAGTATATGCTCCTCCTGCATGAAATATGCGTTTATATTCTCTTGCTTTCAGCAGAGTAAGCTGTAGTTATACACATACTCGAAGAGATTTCTTTATGAATAAGCTGTAGCTTAACGTAAAAATATAATAACTATTTCGTTAATAATGCAAATAAACCAAATTATTATTGTTTTGAAACCACCGCGACGCATAGCTTGAAAACCTCTGTTCTAAGCAGCAATAATGTTAATGGCAGATTGTGTTGGAAGTTCACGAATAAAATGACGTACGATGTTTTATAAAGGTAAACTGAAAGATCGGCCACAGTTACCTAAGAACCACCACCATTTAGGTACAAAGATTCCAACAGGAGTGCTGACGTCGACAACATAAAACATCAATAGAAAGAACAACACTGAACTGCAAACTAACATCAGGAAAGGTTCCAGATGCACATTAGAGATACGAAAATACAACAATAAACTGCTTGGACACAGATCCAGTAAATTCACAGAAAAAGAAACCAGAGATTTCTGTGTAAAGCTAGAACAAACGTGGCGACGGAAGAAAGAGAACAACACACGGAGTTTAAATATGTACGAGGGAACGAGGCGTTCAATTCTTATATTTCACGGAGGAGGTTCGATGCTGCCACGCCCTTTGTGAATTCCTGTGGGATATAAACTACGACTTACGTCTATCACCTCTAATTTCATGAACTCTTTGCTGAAAATATAGACGACAATATGTCATACTTGTTTGCCGTTGAGACTTAATAAATAGCTTATTCCACCGCGTAAATACAAAATAGTTCTGTTAATTCATCAGCTTTCATCTGCAAGATGGTTTCAGCTCTCGAATTCCAGTAAAGTGACGCCGGTGATATATACCGTGGCAGTGGCTGAAAAACTTGAAGAAAAAGAGCAGCCATTTCATAGAGTCTCCAGTAAAATGTTTGTGGAAAACAACACATGGAGAAAAAGCCACAATATCCCACGAAATCATCTTCGCTTGGGCAGTATATTAAAAGCTAGTTGCACAGAAACACGTCGATTCTCGAAAATAAGATCACAAATAACTGGGTGTAACACTTTGTAGGGATATGAAATAGAATAATCACATAGGATAAGTAGTGGATAATGTAGATGGTACCTTTCGGTTTATTGGTAGAATACACAGGGAAGTGCAATCAGTGTACAAAGGAGATTGCTTAAAAATCACTCGTGCGAACGGTTCTAGAATATTGCTCAAATGTATGGGATCCGTACCAGATAGGGTATAATGAACGTATACAGTGAATCGTCACATGTTTGTCTGATCCGTGGGAGAGTGTCATAGAGATACAGAAGGAACTGAACTGGCAGATTCTTGAAGACAGACGTAAACTATCCAGAGAAAGTCTATTAACAAAGTACCAAGAACTGGCTTTAAATGATTACTCTAGGAATACACTGCAACCCCCTATGTATCGCTCACATAGGGATAGTAGGGATAAGTTTAGAATAATTACTCCACTCACAGAGGTATTCAAACATTCTTCTCGCGCTCCATACGTGAATGGAACAGGAAGAAACCCTAATAAATCGTACAATGGGACGTTCTGTCTGCCACGCACCTCACTGTGGTTTGCAAAGTGCGGATGTAGATGTAATCAGCTGCCATTATATAGCCGTTAAGAAATTAACCACGCAAAGAAACGTCGTGGGAACTAGTAAGATTATGAGCGGCGTCCCATCACACAAAAATGGTAAAGGTTGTGAACGTTTACACGTAATGTTTCTTTGTGATATTATTCGCGAACACCGACAATAGGCCATAAAGATGTACTGTTAGAGCTGAGCGCGTTCGTAGTATTTCGTCGTGAGCCACCGTGCACTGTAGTCGTGGAAAAACAACGTGCTGGCCTACACATCTGACCATATATCTTAAAAGAGCATCAGAGAATTAGATTTCAAAATGAAGCCTAGCATCCGCGTCGGGAACAGACAGTCGAACTAGAATTTTTAGTGAGAAAAATCTTGGAAGGATCTCGTGGCAGACACTATACCGTTAACAACGAGCCAAAACGTTATGACCACTGCCGACCGCGAGACTGAATGCGCCCAGGTTCCTTGGCGCGTACATAAGGAAAGTATACACTGAAGAGCCAAAAGAAACTGGTACACCTGCCTAATATCGTGTAGGGCCCCGCAAGCACGCAGAAGTGCCGCAACATGACGTGGTATGGACTCGACTAATGTCTGAAGTAGTGCTGGAGGGAACTGACACCACGAAACCTACAGGGCTGTCCATAAATCCGAAAGAGTATGAGGTGGTGATCTCTCCTGAACAGCATGTTCCAAGGCATCCCAGATATGCCCAATAATGTTCATGTCAGGGGAGTTTGGTGGCCAGTGGAAGTGTTTAAACTCAGAAGAGTGTTCCTGGAGCCACTCTGTAGCAATTCTGGACGTGTGGGTGTCGCGTTGTCCTGCTGGAATTGCCGAAGTCCGTCGGAATGCACAGTGGACATGAATGGATGCAGGTGATTAGACATAATGCTTCGTATTTGTCACCTGTCAGAGTCGTATCTAGAGGTATCACGGGTCCCATATCACTAACTGCACACGGCTACACACCATTACAGAGCCTCCACCAGCTTGAACAGTCCCCTGCTGACATGCAGGGTCCATGGCTTCACGAGGTTGTCTCCGTACCCGTACGCGTCCATCTGCTCGATACAATTTGAAACGAGACTCGTTCGAACAGCAGCCGGCCAGAGTGGCCGAGCGGTTCTAGGCGCTTTAGTCTGGAACCGCGCGACCGCTACGGTCGTAGGTTCGAATCCTGCCTCGGACATGGATGTGTGTGATGTCCTTAGGTTAGTTAGGTTTAAGTAGTTCTAAGTTCTAGGGGACCGATGACCTCAGCTGTTAAGTCCCATAGTGGTTCAAATGGCTCTGAGCACTATGGGACTTAAATTCTGAGGTCATCAGTCCCCTAGAACTAACCTAAGGACATCACACACATCCATGCCCGAGGCAGGATTCGAACCTGCGACCGTAGCGGTCGCGCGGTTCCAGACTGTAGCGCCTAGAACCTCTCGGCCACTCTGGCCGGCTAAGTCCCATAGTGCTCAGAGTCATTTGAATATTTTTTTCGTTCGACCAGACAACATGTTTCCAGTCATAAACAGTCCAATGTCGTTGTTGACGGGCCCAGGCGAGGCGTAAAGCTTTGTGTCGTGCAGTCATCAAGGGTACACGAGCGGGCCTTCGTCTCCGAAAGCCCATATCGATGGTATTTCGTTGAATGGTTCGCACGCTGACATTTGTTGATGGCTCAGCATTGAAATCTGCAGCAATTTGCGGAAGGATTGCACGTCTGTCACGTTGAACGATTCGGTTCCGCTCTTGCAGGGTCTTTTTTCCGGCCGCAACGATGTCGGAGATTTGATGTTGTACCAGATTCCTGGTATTCACGCTACACTCATGAAATGATCGTATGGGAAAATCCCCACATCATCGCTACGTCGGAGATGCTGTGTCCCATCGCTCGTGCGCCGAGTATAACACCACGTTCGGACTCACTTATACTCGATAACCTGCCATTGTAGCACCATTAACTCTTGTAACAACTGTGCCAGACACTTGTCTTATATAGACGTTGCCGACCGCAGCGCCGTATTGTGCCTGTTTACATATCTCTGTATTTGAATATGTATGCCTATACCAGTTTCTTTGGCGCTTCAGTTTATATAAACAGAACAGAGACGAATGGGGAATTATTCTAGCAACGACATGAGCCACAAATGTGGTAATCCAGTGACATGCGCGACTTCGACAAAGAGCCCGGCGCCTGGGAAAGAGATCTCGAAAACGGGCAAGCAGTTCGGCTGTTCTTGTGCTGCTGTCGTGAGCTTTATATGGGAAGTGGTTGAAGGACGGTAAAAACACTAGAATGAGAAACGGCGTTAGACGTCCACCCATCAAAGAATGTGGAAGTAGGAGGCTTGTACGATATTTAAAGCACGATAGGCGACAATGTGTGGCAGATCTGATGACAGAGTACAATACTGGTACAGGCATAAGTGTCTAGAAGGACGTCATTCACACGTATTGCTGAACACGGGCTCCGAGGCAGACGACAACTACGTGTTCCCATGTTCAATTATGGTACATGGGGCAGGCCGTCATCGAGGTTGAACCGTGGATCAATGCAGACGTGTCGTTTGGTTTCCTGTTACACAAGGTTGATAGCTGTGCTCGGGTCCAGGTGAACGGCTGCACGAAACTTGCACCATGCCAGTGACAGAGGGCCGATGGGGGTGGTATTATGCTGTGGTGGACGTTCTCCTAGGCTTCCACTGGACGTTTAATGCTAACCGAAGGCATGATGACAGCTGTGCAGGACTTTCACAATATTACGGACCACCTGCATCCCTTCATGCTTGATGTCTTCCCCGATGGCGACAGCATCTTCCCAGAAGATAACTGTCCGTGTCACAAGTTCGTTATCGTGCTACAGTACTTTGAGGAGCGTGACAGTGAACTCACGTTGATGTCTTGAACACCAAATTCGCCTGACATGAACGCGATGGAACGCATCTGGGGCCCTACCCGGAGCGCCATCTTCGCGTCCACAAACCTCCGGCTCGGACTTGGGTGACCTGTAAGACTTTGCCACATACCACCGCAAACATACCGGACTTGTCGAATACATGCTATTAGTAAATGGTCATAATGTTTTGCGTCATCAGAGTGTACTGCCCCGTATTGTAAATGTGTGATAAATAATAAAATAACTTTCGTGACCTTAAATGTCAGTATTTTTTGTAGAATTTTCACTTCTGAAGTTAATATTAAATCTTCATCAATTTGGCAGGGGATTGCAGGATAATGAATACTGCATTACATGAGGGACTCGTAAAGTCGTCAATCCGCAGTTTGTGTGTTAGCTTGAAGTGTGACGGGATACATTTAATTTTTGAATCCAGGCCAATTTGACGAGGAGGCACCATACACAAAATGACATTCGAAGGAACGAAGATTAAGGTTTAATGTCATATCGACGACAAGGCCAAGTATTAGATACGAAAGGGATTGAGAAGAAAATCAGTCTTGTGTATTTTAAAGGAACATTTCAGATATTTGTTTCAAGTAATTTAGGAAAACCAAAGGAAATTCAAAACTTTTGATAACATTTTCGGGAAGCAGCGACATTGTAATCTATATAAAATCAGTAAAAAAAAAAAACAGTCTAGATCGCGATGGTACTTCATTAAAATGACCGGTTTCGGCCTATACTTAGGTCTGAAGATGGCCAAGTATAGGCCGAAACTGGTCATTTTAATAAAGTACCATCACAAATTAGTTTTTTCAATGATTTTACGAAGGAAAGTCGACTTTCGTGTCACATCTTCAGTGCTCTAATAAGAATATTTTCTTAGCGTAGCTGAAAGCATCAGTCGGCCAATACCTTTATCTACAAAGCATCAGTGGGCCAACATCTTTATCTATAAAGGCTTTCCAGAACATCTTGCTTGATCAATACCTAAGAGAACAGAAATATTCGAGAATGAAAGAAAAGCATGGTGGCATGAATAGTCGACAGGTCACGAAAACTGACAACGGCCGGGAGTGCGACGATGTGACCCTAATCCCCTTCATACCACGTCCAATGGGTAGAGAGGATGACGCGGCACTAGGTCGGTACCGATGCGCTTCAAGACAGAGTACACGTTTACGTTTACATGAATTACCGGAGGTGCTGGCACACTAAAGCTTAACGTCTGGCGGTAAGGTTCAGATGGTAGAACAGTTCTGAACTATTTGGTCTAGTATATTGTTTCAGTTTATATTGTTACCAAACAAATTACATTCTCAAAGTTCCCCTATCTGGACTGACCAACTACTGCAGAGGAAACCAACTGAAGCTTAACCCATCAGAAACTCCGGTATGAGCCTTCAATCCAAAGAAAAAACATGCTCCAAGGAAATTACAGGTAGCTTGGGAGGACCTTCAATTAGACCACTCTCCAACATTTAAGTATTTAGGTGTAACAATGGCCCGCACCCTCACTTACAAAAATCACTGCATAAACACCAAACAGAAAGTGTCGGTCAGAAATTACCCCCTTCGCAAACGGACTCGAACCAACTGAGGTACACAACTAGGCATGCTCAAAACTACTTACTGCCCTGGCTCTGCTATTCCACTGCAGAGTATGCTTGCCCTGTTTGGTAAAGATCCAATAATGCTAATCAAGTCAACATCCTCTGAATGAAACACACCGACGCATCACTGGCTGCCTGAAACTATACCATGTGGAAAAGTTTACTGCTTCGTAGGAGCAGCTCCACAAAGAAGAGAATGTGCGACCATGAACGAGAGGTCTAAACCACTTCTTTATACGTGCGCCGTCGCATGGATATCAACCTGTCCGTCAACTACTGAGGTCTAGGAGGAGTTTCCCCATACAACTGTAAATCTAAAAATCTAAACGAACCTCCTAAGACTGCACAGATCAGATTACGGGGGTGAGAAACACTCAGACACATCCTCCCAAGGCATAAGGAACACCGGTCTAGCTGGAAATCGTTAGGTTTCGTAATGGCACTGGCAGATCCAAATTGAGCATATTAATATATATTCTCGCTAATGAATTTTGTCCAAATAATCCACCACATTTTTGCAGTGATGTGCATACCTACAACACTTGAGGGGAAAATGACCTTTATTAACAACTGTTAAAGCTGTCAGTGTCTCAGAGAAGTGTCCAGTTGCAGCAATAATTTTTTTTTTATCATTTGTTGAATAACATAAAATGTGTGAGGGGTAGCGAAGCAAATTGTGCGTGTAATTTAAAATCATTTATCCTGGACTGGACAGCTCCTTTCGTTCCACTGAAGAATTTATACTTAAAAACTGGTAGCCAGCAATACGATTAAAGTGATAATGTGTTTATTGATGATAACACTAATCATGTATACATGTCCTGTAAACTGACTGGTTCCACATCTTTTCGATAACAGAATTGTTCAAATGATCTATGGAACATGTAACTAACTAATTACTAAAGGGGGCTTCCCTGGCCCATCTAGGCTCTACGAATGTGGCGAAGCTCGAATCTCAGCCCGCATCATGAACTGCAGCAAATGCCGTTTGAGAAGCACAATGGAAGACCTGATGGCAACACACCTAACACTTATGATTTGGTGAAATTATATGCAGATATGTTTTGTCATTACATATCATTACGTGATACAACTTGTATTTTATAATTGTTTCTGGTATTAATAAATGAATAACTAACAGTTATGTAGAATATGACTGCTATTGTGCAACTCGCGGAAGTTACAGGCAGCACACGCTGTCAAAGTGTCACAACGATGGTGATTTACATGGTTTATTTGGCGTCCTGTCAGACCACGGGATAATTCAATCGGTGTTGCACTGCTAATTCCAGCTATATGAACATGTCAAGTGATTTAATGCAGGTGTTAACATAGTTAACAGTCTTATTGTGCTTACGGTTTGTCAGCTCGTTGGTAGTAGTGTTTAGGTGAGATTACTAAAAATGGTTCTATTGGCTCTCAGCACTACGGGACTTCAAACCTGAGGGCATCAGCCCCCTAGAACTTAGAACTGCTTAAACCTAACTAACCTAAGGACATCACACACATCCATGCCCGAGGCAGGATTCGAACCTGCGACCGTAGCAGCAGCGCGGTTCCGGACTGAAGCGCCTAGAACCGCTCGGCCACAGCGGCCGGCAGGTGAGATTACTGGAAATTTATTTAGCGATTCACAAAACAACAATTTTTCGTTGCACTGGCCTGAAGTGCTGAAGAATAAATAAGCTTCTCTGAGAAACGTTCGCTATATCTAGGAAGTTGGTTTCATTGAATTACTACGGTATACTTCATTGCAAGTACACTAGCTGACAAAAAAAAGTGAAACACCCAAAAGACAAGGTACAATGTCAAAGTTATTTGGTACACATACACACCGTCGACAGGTATACATAAATGATTATAATTGCACTTATTTGTGACAAGTAGAAAGGCCACCAGTGCATTAGTGTTGTTACCACGCCTGGTAGAGTGGGGCGTGAACGGCTTCAGATACTGAGTGATCGCTGAACGACACAGAGATACCGCGTACCCGTGTGAGAGTGTTACCAGCAACTTTCAGAGTCTGAAAGGGGCTTCATTGCGGACTTCATCTGGCCAGCGGGTCGAATCGTACAATCCCCAGATTTCAGGGCGATTCAGATGTGAGAGTGGCCCGATGTAGGACTGCATGGGAACTTGAGAACAGGCGTACTTGTCAAGGTTCCGATCGACCACATCTGACCACCACAAGGGACGATCGCTATGTTATTCCCCGAGCACATAATTCCCTCACATCTGTGCTTGCCATCCAATAGCAAGTATTGGACAACCTGCAACACAGTGAGTCATCCGGCACCATTAGTCGGAGTAGCAGCAGCCGGGATAGAGAATTACTGTCCCATGGGTAGTATGCCTTTAACACAACAATATAAATGGTTGCATTTGGAGTGGTGGCATGACCAAGAAGCATGGACTGCTGACGAGTGGCGTCACATGGTGATCAGCAATGAATCGTGGTTCTGCTCTATCTCTGATGACCATCGTCGCCGAGTTTGGCGGCGACCTGGGGAGATGCCTCAGCCATCCTAAGTTTTGAAGAGGTACAGCGGTGTTACTCCTAGCATCGTGATGTGGAAAACCATCGGGTATGTCTTCAGACCACGGCTGGCAGTGACTGAGGGAACTCTAATGGCACAACAGTACGTCACGGACATCCTGCATCATGAGTTGCCTCTCATGCGATGGTACTGTGGTGCCATATTTCAACAGAACAATGCTCTTCCACACATCATACGTGTCTCTGCGAACTATCTGTGTGATGTTGAGGTACTCCCATGACCAGCAAGTTCCCCAGATCAGTCCCCATTAGAACATGTGTGGGGCCACCTCGGATGTCAGCTCTGTCCCACTGCCAGCATCTATTACATCAAGGACCAGTTACAACAGTTGCGGGCCAAGGTGCCCCAGGAGAGGATACAATGGCTTTATGTCCTTTCCAACAGATTCTGCTTATGCATCCAGCCCATAGCAGGTGCAACGTCATGCTGATAACTGGACTGATACTGCTAAATTCTTTTGCAAATTTAACTCAATTTTATGATCACTGAAATAACATCATATGCGCTGTCTGTCGAAGTTTCATTTCGTTCCCTCCTCTCTTCTGGGTGCTTCACCTTTTAGGTAAGGTAGTGTAGTGTAGTGTAAATTCCTTAGTCATTTTTGTATATCAGTTCAGAGAGGGTGTAAGGCAACAGCTTCTTTTCTTGAGCTTCGTATCGTTGTCTGGCAGAGCATGGCGGTTTTTTCGATTGTTCGTGGTTTAATGAACCGTGCAGTATTAATATTCTTCTTTCCATTTCTTCTGGAAGCTGCGCCTCATGTGTGTCCTTTCGCTAGCACTAGGAATGTCTAGTTCTAGTTTCATCCATCCCCATAGCTTCTTTGGCTAAATTAGAAGAGTGGTGAAGATTAGATACTAATGACGAGGAACTGAATCGACTAGAGGAGAAAATAAATTTGTAACACAACTTGACTAAAAGAAGGGATAGATTAATAAGACACATGATGAGGCATCAAGGAATAGTTAGTTTAATAATGGAGGGAAATGTACCGTGTAAAAATCGTAGAGGGATGACTTGGCAGGTATACATAAGCTGGTTCAGATGGATGTAAGTTGCAGTAGTTATACACAGATGAAGAGGCTCGCACATGATACAATACTATGGAGAGCTGCAGCAAACGAGTCTTCAGACTGAATACCAACAACACATGAAGAAATTAGTTCTTCTGATACGGCTTGAGGGACATGAAAATGAAACGTAATTGCTGTGTTTCCATTATCATGGGTTCCAGACGGGATTAATGGTGGATTGTTCTATTTTGTGACATCTTTTATTGTAACTTATTTACAAAAAAAATTAACGGTATACTCCAGGGGAAACGTTTAAGAGGCAGCAATAAAATGAAGCCCCTCTATTAATTAACGCAAATTAAATTATCGCTAATGTCGTGGCTTTTGACTCGCCTCTTTGCGCGCAGCATATCATAGTAAAAACACCGGACCCACAGAGGATGACCTTACATCTATTATCTACAAATAATTATAAAGTGTATAAAACAATGTAGTTTTTATTGTAACTCTTACTACGATTTCATCCCACGCCATTTACGGATGACGCTTGGGAAGAGTGCTTGCTTTGTGGGTGCTGTTATTAGTCTAATTTTATCTGTGGGAATGATACGTAAAAGGTTGAAAAGCATTTACAGAGTCCATCATGAACGAAGGAAGGAATATTAGGATTTAACGTCCCGTTCCGTCGACGACAAGTTCATTAGGGACGGTCCGACAAGGTAACCGTTTAGATGTAGTAAGCCGCTTTCCGCGAGATATTGCACTTCTTTCTTCGACGGTTTGCAGGTTATGATTTTTCAGTGTTTCTGCCCCCACTCTCGAGCTGCTGTTTTGACTACACCGGAATATCTCCGGTTTTGGTAATCTACCATTGAATCGATATCTGCCACTAGCGTTACCTCCTACTGGGCCTAAATGATTTGACACATTGTTGCTCCCTAGTTTTTGAATGACACGACTGACTCCATTTGACACTCATTAACCCATTAGTTAAAGGTTTTTAGGTTTCATGAAGTGCACTATATTACATTTTTCTATATTAACACCAAGAGTCACTCTCTGCAGCAGGTGATTTTTGTCCAATACCTAACTATATGTCGGATCACGCTTACCCTTGATAGCCGCATCACCTATAGAAGGCCGAGTTAGCGACTTATACTGTTTTTTGGCCATTAATGTGTATAATAAACAATAATGGTCCAATTGCATTTTCCTTAGGAATCTATACCTGTCGGTGACTACTGAACACCCAGGACAGAGGACTGCGTTATAGTAACGAAGTTGTCAGTCCAATTGCAAAGCTGGCTATATGTGCTCTATGAACATGAACTTGAATAAGCAGTAAGCATATCGAAGCGAACGATGTACTTCGAGATATGGCATATACACATGTAAACGAAACGGAGAAGAGTATGGCGAATGTCCGAACAATAGCGCAGCAACTGCAACTGGCTGTTCGTTGTCTTCCAGTAAGGCACAGCACAGGACAGGTCAGGTCAGTGAACACGGCACGGCGGAATAGACTTGTCTGCGGTGCGGGGGCGCGTCGTACACGCAGGGCGTGGCAAGATGAGACCACAGCTCGGCTTCCCCTTGCAGAGCAGTTGAACAACCGCACGCGGTCGGCCACTTCAGCTAACGAACAGTACAGTTCGCTAACGGTTAATAAATATTACGGACTCACCAATACGGCTTGCGATTCGATATTAGTCATGCCGGTCACTGTGTCATTCAAACATTCGAGTTCAATTCTATGGTAATGCAAGACACTATTCGTTACTGCATATCTTCTATCAGCATTGTGATAATAAACATTGTTTTTGTCTGTTTCTAACGTGGTCAGACTTGCCAATAAGTCACTAGATCGTACTTAACATCCGAACAAATAATACTGCACCTTGGCGCATGTGTAATGCATCTCTCCTCCAACAGTAACGAACGCCAATCTGACCAGCTGTCAACGCGCACATGGCGCCCTTTTCAAATTGCACGAAAGCCGCAAAATTGTGTACGGGCTATCAGTCACTTGTTCTTCAGGAATGGGTGCAGAAATTATTTTGGCAGTATAGTCTCCGAGCAAACAAACTGCAGCACACAAAATAGTAACGAATGTGAATATCCGCCAATATACATGACTTCTCTACCGTTTGCGATTCAGCGTAGTTTCGTCCAGGATGGTGCTATAAGAAAAATTGTTTTTCGGGCACTGCCATAACACGAATGCGCATAATGTTAATCTGTGTACAAATCGCTCTATTCAACTTATAATGATGAGAAATGTATTTTTTACTGTCTTGGGTCGATACACCTTCCCTTGCAGCACTAGCGCAGTTCGGAAACTATCACATCGACAGTACAACAGTTAAGCCAACGTTTTCACTACACCAATTTTCAGAAACGGATAGTTATTGGTGGAGCATATATATGTAATAGAAAAACATTTAATGAACATTTTATTTCCGAGAAACAAAAGTTTCGAATCGCCCCGCAATACATTTGAAAATATTTCTTTCTTCAAATATAAATATTACGAACAGCTGACGTGCTAGTAGTATATAATATGTGGCTATTTCTTTTGAATTAATCTTCAAACGATATGACTTAATAAAACAATGATTATAAACAATCCTCTGATTTGAAGCCATGCTATCACTCAATCGGCTATCATGCAGCGTATTTAAATGAGCACTTACCCGGTGCGTTAGTGCAATCAAGAACTGTGTGCATGCACGGCTACGCCTCGCGTTACAGAATAATTATCACACGCGACTTCTGTGATGAACGGACTCACAGTTTCCCCCGACCGTCTTTTCCGAACTGCTACCGCATTTGCACTGAGCTCTTGGTCTTACGGTATGGACAGCGCGTAACAGCTGATGCTGAAGGCAAGTAAAACACGCGCCCCTAGTGGCGGGTGCGGCTACTGTGTCACAACTGTTGCTGCACTGCGGCATCACGTACGCCATCGTGCGACAGATGTACGCACTAAATGCAGTAGCGGCTACGCCAATAAGCGGGACCTCTGGTTTTCAGTAGTACATAGCTTGTACTACGAAATGATTTCGCGTTAGGTACCCACACTTGTAGCAAGTGTAGAGCAGGTTTAAAACGTAGCAATGATTTACATAATGGATTATGTCCAAACGCACAGATCTCAGTTGCGGAGATAATGAGTAATATTACAGTACGAAATCTAGCCAAACTTTGAAATTTCTGCAGTGTGTCCTATCGAAGGAATAACTATATGCAACAAAATAGTTGAATGACGAGCGTACACTATTGCCGGTGGAAAGACGAGCCATACAGTTTGCTCTAGTTTGCACTGGCAAAGTAAATTTCAGCAAGTGTTCGTCGCTCACTAGCATCCAACTTTATTAAAAAACCACTTATTTTAGAAAAGAATGTAAGGGGGCAATGGAACTACTAAAATTAAGCAAAGCTGTGTTCATCCCATGATAAATTAAATGTCCACTCATTATAAAGAGCCATTAGACTTCTTGAAACATAATCAAAATTAGATTTCAGTATATCCATTGTGGATGACGAACTGCGACTGTGATTTAAATTGGCGATGTATCTAGTAGTAAATACGCAACCAGTCGCTTTTTCACGATTTATTCAAGCATGAACATGTTTCCGAAGCCACTGCAGGCTCATCGTCTGACACAACATTATGCTGTGGACCAAGTGCAGTGCAGTAGCTAAATGCAGTGCTGGTGCTAAGTGCATTGCCTTGTGGTATCCATGTAAGATCGCTTCTTATAACATACATTATTAAGGTATGTGCACAAATATACACAGGATTTAGCTGCTCTTGTAAAACTAAGTTTGATATGGCTACCACAAGGCACTGCACTCAGCACCAGCATTGCATCTAGCTACATTTGGTCCACAGCAGTTGTAACACCTTCATCTGATGATGAGCCTACAGTGGCTCGAAAACATGTTCATGGTTGAATAAATCGTGAAAAAGCGACTTACTACATATTTATTACCAGATAAATCGCCAAAGGGTCATTCCATGTCAATTAAATGCAGTAAAGTAACATTTTCAACCTGACCATCGCAGATCTCTTTCAAATTTGGTGCATTCAATGACCCAGATAAGAGATGGAAAAATACCAATTTGCAGGTGTGTGTTACAGCTGTGAAGAAAGTTATAGGTCTGTAAAGTTTGGAATTAGTGCGAAATTTACATGTGTCTGTCACAACATAAATGACTAATTCTGGTTCTAATTTAGTTACAGCAATGAAAATTGTACCATTGGAGAGCTAACAAATTTTACATCGATACACCACATAGCAGGTTTCTGAGAATTTTCATACTAAAGCTCATTGACCTTGACCTTTGGCCTTGATATCTCAAAACATTCCATCTTCAATTTTTTTGAAAAAAAAAGAAAATATTCAATTGTTCCAGTAGGTATGTTACTATAAATATGGTAAATATCAAGATGGCACACCAAAGGCATCACACACAAAAAATTATTTTGTCAGCATCAATACACTACTGAAATGTAGGAGGTAACACACATACATGAAACACAAATTATGATAAAGTACAATCCATAAGTAATATTGTACAAAGATATGGTTTGCATTATTATAGTGGTGTTATGAATTATTTACATTACAGTTGTAATGTAAAGACAATGAAAAGTTACTAGATCTACCCTCACAATTCTCCAACTAAATTTTTAATGTTCGCCAGATCTGATGCAGGGAGATTGTATGTCCTTCCAGTTGGTGTCACTGGATCCACTCTTGTGATAATGTCACATTTTCTGATGACACAAGTGTCTGATTTGGCAGGAAACACAAATGACGGAGATGGTCCATGTGGATGTAAGAAGTTGACCTTTACTTCATCTGTTTCTTCACATTTTTGCAAGACATATGCAACCCACCAATGACTGTCATACATGCAGGCAAAAAAATCCATATGTATCTGTTACCAGCATTTCATTCATGATAACAATCACTGACTCTTCTCTACTCACTAAAGAAGCAGAATATGTCTTTGTCTTTACTAAACCTTTGTTAACGGGCATTACACAATGAAGCTCATGGGTACCTGGAATCGTCCTTGTATTTTTGAACTGTTGTTTCAGCTTGGCTATATCTTAATCATGATGGGAAACCAATGTATAATGGTAGACACATGAAGGAATATTTTCCTTGCACCACTCAAACAACTGTTGTGATGTCAAAATACGATTTTTGTAAGGTTGCTTGAGGCTGGCAAGTCTTGCTAATCTCTTTACAGTCCCTCCAATCCCATCACAAGGTCCTTTACCATGTGCTGTAGCAGAAAAATGCCATTCTGCTGTAACATATAAAGCTTCTTTATGGTAGGACAGATTCGTAAAGTTCTTTCAGTTTTTGTATTGGCAGCACATCCACCTGAAAAGTAATAAATGTGCTTTGGATTTGAAAACTGACATTTTAAGAAATTGATGAAATTTGTCTGGAAAGAATAAACACACACTGTATCATGCTGAAGGCAGTCAGATATTTCCACGTATGATACATGTCGTATTTCATTAGTGCTTGAGTCTCTGTAGTAAGCTACAAATGGATTAATTGTAGCCTGTGAATTGTTCCAGTGGAATCCTTGTACCTCATCCTGAATGGTGAAGGAATAATTTTCTGCAAAGTCACAAAGAACAAGAAACTCATTTACTTTGAGACCCTGTTTAGTGATTTTACAGAAATGTGACTGCTGCTGGGAGATAAATGAGTGCGGTAGGAGCTGTTGTAATCTTGATACAAAAACCTCAATGAAATCACCTGTTGACTTTGTTATAGCCTCTAGAACTACCCTGCCTGTAGTTAACCAACACTTACATCCAATTTCGTCAATGCAGTTCTTACCAAACAGACCATACAGATAATCAGTAAGTCTTGTCACGCCTGGACAAAAGGGACATGAACCTAAGAAACATGCTGGTAGTGCAAGATTACATGTAACAAATGCTACACAGTGCTTGTATGATGGTAATGTGTATTCTTCACTCCTTGTTAATGCTTTAAGTTTACAAGCTTCAATCATTAAGCAGAAAATTCTTTCATAGTTTTCCTTATACTCCAACTCTTTGGAAGTACGGTTAGAAATTGTGTTTTGTAACACATTTACAGTCTGAAGTGTGAAACTTATCTTCCAGTGGGGTGATAATTTGACTTTCTCCATTTTCACTCTCTTCTTTTTCCAGTTGTGCTGCATAAATATGCTGCAACACAGAGGCTATTTTTTCAGTTTTTGCTTTGGGTACTTTTTCTCACTCTGAAGCCTCTTTTTCTTCACAGGAGATTCACCTAAATACTGAAAGCTACTACTTAAAGCATCAAGTGCCAGATCTGATTCTACTTCATCCTCACTTAAATCTTCTCTGGAGGCACCTGGCACAACTGAGGCAACATCTGCAGTGATTGTTGGGTTTTGCAATATTTTCTTTTCTGCATTTACTGAAAATTTTTCCACCTAACAATACATTAGGATATTTGTTTATCATCCACTAATGGACATTCCTTAAATTCTTCTGCACTCTTGCATGACCTTCTTCCCTAAACAGATTGCAACAATACAATTTTGACTTGAAATCAATTTTTAGTAAATATTACTTTACTAAACATTTACACTGCACTTTGTTAAACAAGCCACAGCCATAAAACATACGAAACAAATTTTGCATAATATATAGAGATCAGTGGACTAATGGTGACTAGTTGAAATAAGAGTCTCTGTGATTGGCTATTCACTAAAACAGGCTAATGTTGATTGGTTGAAATAAAAGTGTCTGTCATTGGCTGTTCACAGGTAGAAATATTAAAGAACTGGTCTGAATAAAAGTAACTGCTATTGGCTGGTGTTATAGAAAAAAACTGGATAGATAGCTGCTTACTGCATGTTGATGGTGCACTTAAGTTGACAAAATAATTTTTTGTGCATGATGCCTTTCATGTGCCATCCTGATATTTACCATATTTATAGTAAGATGTTGTTGTTGTTGTGGTCTTCAGTCCTGAGACTGGTTTGATGCAGCTCTCCATGCTACTCTATCCTGTGCAAGCTTCATCATCTCCCAGTACCTACTGCAACCTACATCCTTCTGAATCTGCTTAGTGTATTCATCTCTTGGTCTCCCTCTACGATTTTTACCCTCCACGCTGCCCTCCAATACTAAATTGGTGATCCCTTGATGCCTCAGAACATGTCCTACCAACCGATCCCTTCTTCTGGTCAAGTTGTGCCACAAACTTCTCTTCTCCCCAATCCTATTCAATACTTCCTCATTAGTTATGTGATCTACCCATCTAATCTTCAGCATTCTTCTGTAGCACCACATTTCAAAAGCTTCTATTCTCTTCTTGTCCAAACTATTTATCGTCCATGTTTCACTTCCATACATGGCTACACTCCATACAAATACTTTCAGAAATGACTTCCTGACACTTAAATCTATACTCAATGTTAACAAATTTCTCTTCTTCAGAAACGCTTTCCTTGCCATTGCCAGTCTACATTTTATATCCTCTCTACTTCGACCATCATCAGTTATTTTGCTCCCCAAATATCCAAACTCCTTTACTACTTTAAGTGTCTCATTTCCTAATCCAATTCCCTCAGCATCACCCGACTTAATTCGACTACATTCCATTATCCTCATTTTGCTTTTGTTGATGTTCATCTTATATCCTCCTTTCAAGACACTGCCCATACGGTTCAACTGCTCTTCCAAGTCCTTTGGTGTCTCTGACAGGATTACAATGTCATTGGCGAATCTCAAAGTTTTTATTTCTTCTCCATGGATTTTAACACCTACTCCGAATTTTTCTTTTGTTTCCTTTACTGCTTGCTCAATATACAGATTGAATAACATCGGGGATAGGCTACAACCCTGTCTCACTCCCTTCCCAACCACTGCTTCCCTTTCATGCCCCTTGACTCTTATAACTGCCATTTGGTTTCTGTACAAATTGTAAATAGCCTTTCGCTCCCTGTATTTTACTCCTGCCACCTTTAGAATTTGAAAGAGAGTATTCCAGTCAACATTGTCAAAAGCTTTCTCTAAGTCTACAAATGCTATAAATGTAGGTTTTGCCTTTCCTTAATCTTTCTTCTTAGGTAAGTCGTAAGGTCAGTATTGCCTCACGTGTTCCAACATTTCTACGGAATCCAAACTGATCTTCCCCGACGTCGGCTTCTACTAGTTTTTCCATTCGTCTGTAAAGAATTCGTGTTAGTATTTTGCAGCTGTGACTTATTAAACTGATAGTTCGATAGTAAGATATTGGAGCAAATAAATATAATTAAAAAAAAAAATTGAAGATGGGGGTCGGGGGGTGGGGGGTATTTTGAGGTATTTAAGGTCAAAGGTTAAGGTCAATGACCTTTAGTATGAAAATTCTCAGAAACCTGCTATGTGGTGTATCAATGTAAAATTTGTTAGCTTTCCAATGGTACAATTTTCATTGCTGTAACTGAGTTAGAACCAGAATTACAGTCATTTATGTTGTGACATATGCATGTAAATTTAGCACAAAGTCCAAACTTTCCAGACCTGTAACTTTCTTCACAGTTGTAATGCACATCTGCAAATTGGTATTTTTCCATCTCTTGTCTGGGTTATTGAATGCACCAAATTAGAAAGAAATCCGAGGGGGCAGATTGAGAGGTGCGTTGAACTGACATGGAATGACCCCAAAATAAACAAAATTGGATTTCATGATGGAATTTATTTCACACCACAGCCAATTCTGAGCTGAACAAAATGAAGGAAGACAACCACATCTGCAGCAGATTGATACATAGCACACAGATAAATGTAATCATACATGAAAATTCACATACCATGAACATGCAACTGTGAAAAATTATGTACCACTACATGCATCTACATGCCATGCATCAATGAGTAGGAGTGTCATGGCATTCTTTAACTTTTGTTAATAGTTTCCATTCTGGAATTTCCTTAATCATAAAGTTGGATTACATAGGTATTTACGTATGTTGTAGTATCTTGAAGAGGCCTGGATCCACAGGCTTCATGAAATGTTTGAATGAAGTTGTTCCGCTTCAGGCTGTTAAAATATTATTTATTGTATTCACAACTGTGACATGATGGGACATACTTTTCAGCAGTATAAAAGCTTTTTTTTTTAGTGTTTTCATTCTCCACTCCATGGAGTGGAGTGGTCTCTCTTAAGACTGGCCTATTAAAGTGTCACACTTCTATTCAGCCAGGTATCAGATAAGCTGATAGTTGGGCAGATGAGGAATCGTAATAGTGAATAATTGGGAGGATCTTAACAGTTCCGGCATGCACCTTACAGCCAAGGGAAACATCCAAAAATACTTTGCCAGAACAAGGGGATAGGAACTTTATTAATTTATTTATGTGACACTGCCCTTCGTTGAGGATGTTATGACATGACTGAACATAGCTCTCAGTCGTGTAAAAGCATTTTTTTATCTTTTCACTCTCCACTCCAGGGGATGGGGTGACATCTTTGAGACTTGTCCATTAAAGTGCCACAGTTCCATTCAACCAAATATCAGACAAGCTAATAGTTGGGCAGATGGGGAATCCCAATTTGGAATAAATGAGAGAGGTTTACCAGTTCCAGCATACACTGTACAACCAAGGAGAACCTCCCAAAAACCTTGGCTGGAACCAGGGGACAGGTCTTATTAATTTATTTCTGTAACATCATCCTTCATTGAGGATATTGCTCCAGCTAAAATTTAAAATGTGTGTGTGTATATTGAATGTATGTTGTATAAGTGTACGTGTTACTGAATGGAGTGAAGTATTAGAAAAGCAAATGCATGTGGTCACATAAATCTGTGTGCTGTTCCATACAGCACATGAGCAAGCATTAGAAAGCTGGTGAAACACTCAAGTCAAAATCTCATGTAGCAGTTGTGGTAGATGGATCATGTAACAAGATTGCATTTGTGATAAATAATATTTTAACAAGCGTAAAGTGGAATGACTTCATTCAAAAATACAGATATTGTGATAGTGGAGGGTGAAAAACAGTACAGATAGAGGCAATGAATGTGACATACCATATGTCATGTTACGTCCAAGGTAACCTTTGTAACTTTTGTTAACAGTGCGCACCTTGTTTAGCTGTTTCATCGCCACATCCAGTCACATCCAAACTGCTATTTTAAGTAGACGGCATGGTGTGCTTTGTTTGCTGTTTATATTAATGCGAGTTTATTTCAATAGCAGCACAGAAGCTCCAACAAAGTAAATGTAACACAAATAATGATTACTTTAGAGCAGCACAGCCATCTGGGCTTCAGAAAAATGTGGAACTCCAAGAAAGACTAGTCTGCAGGATGAACTCCAGTATTGCAATTACAAGTAAATAACAGGAGAGCTGTCCAAGTCTGTAGTGAGGATCTGATAACTGGAAAAATGAGAAGGTGTTGGAGATCAGTAAGGACAGTGCTTGCTGTGAATAATTATTATTGTTAGGTCTGTTACTATTGCTTTTTTTATTCTCTACTCCTAAGGATAGAGTTCCAAGTGGACTAAAAACGTATCAAGGTGGAATACCTCCACTTGCCACAGTACCACTTCTAACAAAATCCTTTTTTTTGCTCCCTTTCTGGTTTATTTATTTATTCATCCTATAACCATTTGACACAACAGTATAGGATATGGCAATTACGCTGCAGAAATATTGTAAACATATATAAAACACTTACAATCTGGAAAGACTTAGGTGGGGCAGGATGTCAGCCATGGCCTCATATATGGAACCTTCCTAACATCTACCTTAGCTACTTTTGAAAAACATGGAAAACCCATGTTAGACTAGCTGGACAGGATATGAATCCTGCTCCTCCTGAAAGTGAGTCCAGCGCATTAGCGTTGCCTTAGTCACTTCATTCAGTATATGAACATCACATATACCTAGTCTACTAGGAGCTTAAATCACGCACAACCGAGCGAGGTGGCGCAGTGGTTAGACACTGGACTCGCATTCGGGAGGACGATGGTTCAATCCCGCGTCCGGCCATCCTGATTTAGGTTTTCTGTGATTTCCCTAAATCACTCCAGGCAAATGCCGGGATGGTTCCTCTGAAAGGGCGCGGCCGATTCCCTTCCCCATCCTTCCCTAATCCGATGAGACCGATGACCACGCTGTCTGGTCTCCTTCCCCAAACCAACCAACCAACCACGCACAAGAACTATAATAAACTATGTAACCATGATATGAAACTTTGTTATATTGCACTTCTGAAAAATATACAAACATGAACACATTATATTACAACTCTGACAAGTATAAACACACACAAACACCTTTCAACACTATATCCATCACAACTGTTTGTGCAACAGACTCCCCTCTCTGAGGTGGTTTATTGCACTGCATCTGAAACAGAAACAGGAAACCAACAGCAGAAACAGTCTTGTGCTAAGACATACACACAGCATAGATAGTACATCTGTTAACAGGTTATGAAATACTCAGCGATAAACAAGAGCCTAGTATTTCTGCAAGCTAACATATTCACTTACACTGTAGAAACACTCCTCAACAATAAATGTTTTTAACTCTTTTCTAAAAGCAGCTTCTTCTCCAACCTTTTTTTATATGTCGGCAGTGCACTGTAAAGAAAGACATCAAAACAGCTTGCAAGTCTTTGAGTATGGTACTGTATAAGTTTTTCTTGCTTACTTTACATGGAAGAATGCACAGTTCAATGCGTTATAACTAAGGTAATCGCTATTACTTTCCAGGTCACCAAGATCAGCTCTTGTCATCAACACACACTTCCATACAATACAGGTACCACGCATAAATGCCGTCTCTAAATTCTTTTGCAAACTGAAATTGTCTAAACCTTATTGTTCTGTGTACAGTTTACACACAACTCATAATAATGTAACCAATCATTTCATTTATTCATTTGTTCACAGTTTAAATTTGGATGAATCACAATTATTGTGTGTACAATAGTTACATTTTCCACAAAATGCAAAAATAGAAAGAGACCATATTTACATTAATGGGCATAATATTTATGTAGTATAGACTCTACAGTACAATGTACAGATATTATAGTGTATGCAGAATAATATTAAATTCAGAGAAAAAAAATCAGGAACCTCACTGCACTGCATTGTGCATAGGGTGACCATATGTCCCAATTAATCGGGATTGTCCCGTTTTTTGAGGCTCAAAATTTGTCCCGACTTTATTTCTTAAACAAGCAATTTGTCTCGATTTTCAAGGATTATTTTCAGACATTTACAAAGTGGTTAAAATATTTTCTGAGTGTTGATTTTATAAACTATCAATTGAAACTGACATTCCGTACATTGGTACCCCCTGATAATGTACATCTTAAGCACTATAATTGTTGTGTACTTTTATTTTCTTTGCTTTTGCTTGCCATTGTTGTCAGCACTCAGTATCAGTTTCATGAAGTGCTAGCACGTCGTGGCGATGCCGAAACGAAAATCAAAGTTTTCGGAAGAGCTTCAGAGAAAATTTCCTTGCTTCACTGCCAGAGACAATGACTGTTCAGCAAAATGTAACATATGTAACTGTGCCGTATCTGTGTCTCATGGTGGTGCTGCAGATCTCAAGCATCATATGGAATCAGAGAAACACAGGAAGAATCTTCGATCGGCAGGTTCCTCGCAAAAAATGACCAGATATTTTGTAACTTCAAATACACAGGAACAGAAAAATGTAGCTACAGCAGAAGGAAAGCTGTCATTCCATGTTGTTAAACACCACCAAAGCTATCGTTCTAATGACTGCAGTGTTCAACTAAACAAAAAAAAAATCCTGATTCTAAGATTGCAGAAAATGTTTCGTGTGGAAGAACAAAGTGTGAAGCAATTATCAACAATGTTATAGCTCCGCATTCCCAGAAACAGGTAATAGCTGCTGTAAACAGTGCAAAATACTTTTAAATATCTACTGATGCTAGCAACCATGGGCATCAGAAAATTTTTCCTGTGACAGTTCAGTATTTTTCTGTAAGTGAGGGTGGACTGCAGACGAAATTGCTTGATCTTGATGAATTGCAGAACGAAAAGTCCGAAACAATTTCCAATTATCTTCCTCATGTTATACAGTCATTCAGTATCATCTCAAAGAGTGTTGCATTTGGTGCAGACAATACTAACTGTAATTTTGGGGGGTAAAGAAGAAAGAGGGTAATAATGTTTTCACACATCTGAAAGAAAAATTAAAAAACTCTAACATTGTTGGCATAGGTTGTCCAGCACATGTTGTTCATAACACACTTCAAAGTGCTTGTGATGTTTTACCTGTTGACATTGACTGCATTGTCATGAAGTTGTACAACCATTTTCATATTTTTTCTATTCGTGTTGCAGAACTCACTGAATTCTGTGAATTTGTTGGTGTCACTTACAAAAATTTACTTTCCTTTTCCAAAACAAGGTGGCTTTCATTGTTGCCAGACATAGAAAGGATTTTGAAAATGTATGAACCTTTGAATTCTTACTTTTTGTCACAGTCTAACTCAAAGTGCCCTGCAATCTTAAAGAGTTTTTATCAGTGATACTATAAATGAATGTTATTTACTTTTTGTACATTCACAAATGAGTGTTTTCCAACAATACATTCTGAGCATTGAGAAACAGAATAATTCCATATGTGAAGTATTAGCAGTCTTAAATAACGCTTTGACAAGTCTAAATTCGAGGAAACATGAACATTTTGTACCACTAAGTGAAAAAAAAAACCTGCTGAATGATAGTGATGACCAGTCTGTTAAGAAATTTGACATAACAGTATCAACGTTTTGTGATGCTTCAGTAGACTATTTATCCTCATGGTTACAGGGAATAGCTGAGTTTTCTGTATTCTCATGGATGATGCTCACAGAACCACCAAAATGGTCAGTAGTTGAAAATACTTTAATGTGGCTTTAAGGAAAAGGGCATTCTAGTAAATGACAGCCTCTTATTTGATGAAATAATTCAGTCATTCGTAAAACAATAAGTGGAAAGAGACAGTGAACAATGGAATCAGTTGATGGCACATGAAAAATAGTGTAGGTTTTTCAGATCTTGCCAGTGTAATGAACAGATCAGAGAATCTCTTAATATAGCGTAGTACTTCTTTTCACCCCCTGCCCACAATGCAAATGTTGAAAGAGTTTTCAGCTTGCTATCGTCACAGTGGACAGATGAGAGGAATAGATTTACGGTGAGGAGCATTAAGTGTATTTTACTGACCTGTTTAAACTTCAGTAAATACAGTTGCACTGACTTCTATTCATACCTATTAGGCAAACCTGAGTTGGTGAATGAAAAAAAAAAAAAAAAAAAAAAAATATATATATATATATATATATATATATATATATATATATATATATATATATGTCTAAAAAGAAAGATGATGAAACTTACCAAACAAAAGCGCTGGCAGGTCGATAGACACACAAACATACACATACACAGATACAAGCAGACATTTTTGCTTGTGTCTGTGTATGTGTGGATGGATATGTGTGTGTGTGCGAGTGTATACCTGTCCTTTTTTCCCCCTAAGGTAAGTCTTTCCGCTCCCGGGATTGGAATGACTCCTTACCCTCTCCCTTAAAACCCGTATCCTTTTGTCTTTCCTTCTCCTTCCCTCTTTCCTGACGAGGCAACCATTGGTTGCGAAAGCTAGAATTTTGTGTGTATGTTTGTGTTTGCCCCACACACACACACACACACACACACACACACACACACACACACACAAAAAATAAAACAACCTCTGCAACAGTAATATCCTTCAACAAAACAAATTCTTTGCATGTTACTATACGCTTTAGCACAATATTCTACTTGGTAATTGTAATTGTCATGGTAAACTTCTTAATATTCCCTATATAATATTCCTATAGTCAAACCTGATTTCAGTTCATCAGAGTTACTTTCTAAAAATGTTTGCAGAACACCAACAGACACAGGTGCGTTTATGTTCTCCGAGGTCTCAGCTAGTCATGTCCTAAGCATTGTAAAACGGATGAAATCTTCAGACAGTGTAGATATGTATGACATATCCTGTAATTTACTAAAGAAAGTAATAGACTATATTGTGTACCTCTTAACATTCTGTATAAATAAATGCATATCTGATGGATATTTTCCCGAAGAACTCAAAGTGGCTAGGGTAGTTCCAATATTAAAAAGGGAGATATGGACTTACCTTCCAGTTACAGACCAATATCCATAGTCCCAGCTTTTTCTAAAATACTGGGATGTGTAATTTACCAACAACTATCTGTCTATTTTGAAAAATTAGGAATAATTAGTGAATCTCAGTATGGTTTTAGGAAAAAGTTGTCTACTGTGGATGCTATAGACTTTGTAGGCAAATACTTACATCAAGTGTTTGAGGATAAGGGCTATGCTCAACTCACATTTTGTGATCTAAGCAAAGCTTTTGACTGTGTAAAGCATAAGCCACTCCTAGAAAAACTGCAATTCTATGGCATTAGACATAACAGCCTTAAATTAATAAAATCATATCTTCAGAATTGTAAGCAAGTTGTTTGTGTAGGGAGAGAAATGTCGAGTATAGAACAAGTCGAGGTAGGTGTTCCGCAGCGATCTGTGCTGGGCCCCTTTTTGTTCCTGATAATGATAAATGATCTGCCGTCATTTATCAAGTCCACCACTGTGTTGTATGCAGATGATACAACATTTCTTCATGCTAGTGATGATTTCAATAGCCTTAAAACTTGTGCAGCAAAGACAATTGACCAAGCATCCTATTGGTTCAAGGCAAATGGATTCCTACTGAATGAAAACAAAACACAGCAGATGGTCTGTAGTCTTAGAGACAAGCTTCTGTCAGATGATCCAAGTTATGTCAAATTTTTGGGGGTATACATTGATGATAAATTATCTTGGGGTCAACATGTAGAATATATTCGTGGTAAATTGTCAAGAGTTATTTACCTGTTAAGGTGACTTATGGATTGTGTTCCTGAAAATATGTTAGAACATCCTATTTTTCATTCTTTCAAAGTATAATAACATATGAAATTATTTTGTGGGGGAATTCTAGCTGTGTACACGACATATTAACACTGCAAAAAAAAGCTATTAGGATAATTACTGGTTCTGCATATAAGGCACACTGTAAACCACTGTTCTGTGAACAGAAAATAATGAATGTTATAAACTTGTACATATACTATGTTCTAATTTATACGAAGAAGAAATTACCAGAAACAAAAACCAGAGAAAATGTACATAGCCACAATACAAGAAGGAATAGGTGCCTCTATATTCCTTACCACAGATTATCAAAGTCACTCAACAGCTACGAAATCATGGGGTACAAATTATTTCATAATCTTCCTCAATCTGTTCAAGAATTACCTGAACAATTATTCAAACAAACAATTCATGACTGGCTAGTCCTCCACCCATTCTATGATATAAGAGAATTTATCAACTGTAATATAATACTATAATGTTAACAGCAAACCAGTTGTTTCTTTCAAACTATTAATTGTATTTTAGTATGTATATGACGTTGTCTATTGCTGTAATGACCGAATCACAATAAAATTATTATTATTATTATTATAAACAAGCAAAAGCGTTTCTGCACTAATGCAATATCTTTTGTTAATGTTCTTTAGTCACTGAAGATCTACAGGTGTCTTATCCATTCGCAGTATCCTTTTGCTTCTAGCATGGTCATAAACATTACTGTTTATTAATGAACTGCAGGTACTTTTCCCGTAACATAATTGCTTCATATATAAAGTTCGAATACTGTCATATTTTACATTCCGTAAATTTATATCTGCAGGACTGTCATGACAGCACACCTACAATACATCTAACAACCTTTCATAGAATCAAGATTCTCTTTGTATGAAGTGTGGAAAGATAGAGCCATAGTTCGTTTACAGTAATGTGTCTAATTCATTGAAGCGGACAGTTTCTTCATCAGAAATGAATTTTTGGGGATATTTTTCTATGAGCGTTTCCAATGTTATATATCATTCTGCAGTGACAGCTACGAATTTGGCCACAATTAATTTTGTCACCTGGGTCTGTTATACTGATATGGAACTACACAGCTATTGCCTTGCTGTTGTTTGTAAATACATAATTTCCACTGGAATAGTTATCCCGTTATCCGCATTTTCTATATTGTGTGACGTCTTTGCTTTCACAGTCCTATAGCTACAATGGATACGTCATCAATATGCATAATTGTCTGCATTCACTGCCAGCCGCCAGGGGCACGTTTAACTACCCACATAAATTCTTTTCTTACCGATCCTAAAACCTGAAAACAAAGTCGACCGCACTTCTTTCATTAAAGATGTAAAATTTAATTTTACAACGAAATTTCGAAACTTATACAAGATTATCCATTTTTTTACCTTTCTCATTCCCGCCTTTACCTTCTGAAGGTCTAATTTTTCAAAATAACCATACCAGGAAACCGTTTAATAATTATTATTTCATGGAATTGCTTTTTAATTAGCATTTTGAGCAATCGATGACAAGTTTTAAAGCTCTCAGGCATTATACAATCACTGTTGGCGACACTGTACGCGCAAGCGACGCGAAAACTTAGTTGTCATATGTTAGGCGTGTGTTAGACAGGTGGTAACTTAGTAAACAAAATTCCGGATGTACAGCTGATAGTATTTGAAGTACCTTATCTTTTATCATTATTTTGTGACGGTTAATTCGGGAAAAATGTTCAACAAGACACACAAACCGCCAGATGAGAGCTATGTAATAGACTTAATTCGTCAGGAAATTGTGACTGAAAATCTGAAAGTGAAAGCAATTATTCAAGTACGTTTGACAGATGGTAACCAACGAAACATCTTCTTTCATTCTGTAAAAATGAACTTGACAATTTTCCTTATTGTTTTGTTTACAAGGTTCATAGTGAAGCGATGCGGCGTGTGAACTAAGTTATGCATACGTATTTACTTACGATGCTCAGTAAAAACTATTCCGTAATGAGTTTTTGGGGATGTGAAATACGCTTCTAATACCGGAAAACTGGAGTACATTGTTGTGGTGATTTTCTGGTTCTATACAGTATAAATCATTGGCGAGATTCTACGTGATGAACAGCAAAAAATCGAAATTAATTACAGTAATTCGGTCGTAGTCTGTATAGAGCGGCTTGTATTCAAATATTTAGTAGATACCACCACAGTAGTTCCACCTGTAACAAGAATGTTTGAGCGTCTTGTAGAATTTCACGAAATAATTTAATGATACAAGTCAGTCAGTCTTGCCCATTTGAATGTTTAGCACGTTTATGAGATCAAATTGATTAAAATAATAGTGTTTGTAGTGAATTGTGAACATTTAACACTATTTACATACCCGTTTAAGTTTACTTTTGAGCTGCTACAAAATATTTAATTGACTTTTAAAACGGTGCCACTATGAAATTCTTAGGAGGAGGATTCCGCCGTAAAACACCAAATTTTCATGGTTTGAGTTCACTTACATGCTTCACACACAAATCAAAATTCGTACAAACTGTGCTAGAAATATATCAGATTATTGCTATGCTATTGAGAAGTAAGATGACAGTTGTTTGAAGATTTTTTTTCTGAAGTTACAAACGCTTTAAAATTACATGAACTACTTGGTCAAACCCTAAGTGCAAATGTATTGAGCTACATGGTGCAGAGTGTTAGTTAGTTAGCTATTTTTTGCTGGAATGTAGTTAAATTCCTCATCAGAGTAGCCTTATTCTAACTTTTATGTGCTTTCTGTAAATCACTTCAACAGAATAACTCCATGGTTTGTTTTTCAAATTTGTTCCTATCATTACAATTAAGCAGTTGCATTGTGCTCCATCTGTAAAGTATTTAATATTGCAAAGATTTTAAACTCTGACCTTCTTTTCTTCCTTATTTCAAATTTTTTGGAGCATACCAGTGTAACAAGCCATACGTGATGGCAGCAGAGGTTTCCAGTTTGAAACTGTGTCTAACAACTAAATAAAATTGAGTCATATTGCACAATTTCATTTGTATGAGTTGTAGTCATATTGATTTGGCAAACATTAATTCTGAAGACCTATTTGGAAAGTCAGTTCCTCAGAGAATGGTGTTGTGTGCTTCTCTTATTTGTGCCAATTTTCTCCACAGGCATATTTCAGGAATATCCCAATTCTTTTGCAAGAACATTTATTGTTGAATGAAGTCATTCTGAATTTGGCTGTTAAAATATTAGTGTGATCGGTATTTTGGAACAGTCATTGTCAAACGTTGTGGGATGTTGAAACCCACTGTACACATTAAGCTGTGATGTAGTGGAACATAGTTCGCAACAGTCTTGAACCACATACATGTAATGGGATAAATGTCTCTGCTGTTCCGCATACCCTGTCAGCATACGCCATGCAGCAAATACAG
This sequence comes from Schistocerca americana, assembly GCF_021461395.2. Lineage (NCBI taxonomy): Eukaryota > Metazoa > Arthropoda > Insecta > Orthoptera > Acrididae > Schistocerca > Schistocerca americana. The sequence goes on along the minus strand of NC_060121.1, from coordinate 315,551,759 downwards.
TAACAGTAAACAGCTATCATAAAGGTGAAAAGCCAGGTGAAAACAACGTCCATATACCAACTTCCCTGACATCTGTACTCAGTTGATGATTGTGATGTGCCTTACAGTTCAGTATAATGTGTACTTCAGTATCATTGTTCGATTAATTAATTAATTCCTACATAAAGCTCCACAAATCCTCTCATGAAGGTGAGCTTTTGGGGATGTGGAATGGTTTCAAGTTATATATGATCAGGCAGAAGCAGCAACTGCCATTTATCAAGAAATGCTAGGTAACACAAAAAACACACACAACTTCTATAACTTCTTCACTAAAATGTAAAACAAAAGGAAGCTGACTTCAGAAATAAACAACAACATGTCCTTTAGGACTGCATGTCTTGTCCGAACTTTTCTTATTTTAGTGAAAAAGATTCAACATCGCCATTAGGAGACCTGTATAAGCACAGTATAAACAGTTTTTTTAATGTATTTTGTTCTCTACTAGTCTACTACTGAGAGTTCAAAATGTTTTTCTTGGCTCAAAGAAATCATATCACTTCTGACTATAAATTGGAGTCCTTTTACATAAATATGAGCCTCCAACTGTCTTTAATGTTTTGCTATTATAACAAGCTAATTCATAAGCAGGTAAAACTATGTATTCAGAGCCAATTCCTCTACACCAGTGTTCAGAAATGCAAACAATCAAGCTGCCTATGGCTTCCTGTTCAGTTTCTAATTGTTGCACTTTGTTTCTTATTGACTGAATATATTGGTGAAATAGTGTTAAATAATTAAAGTTACTTGTCAACAGGAAATTTTGTGAAACTTATACCAGATGGTTTGAGAGCTTGCACAAGTATACATAATATAATGGGAAGAACCTAAAGGAGACGTGCATTTAAATTAGTGTAAAAACTTGGAATTTACATGTTTTTGACAAATTGGAAATTATAGAACAGGTAGCTACAGTGTTTGCTGACTGCAGATAGAAAATTTCACAAATACAGTTTTCGTTATCTCTACAGATTTCAGCATATTTAATCACTTACAGACTGTGAAATGAAGTCTAATTCTGTATCATATGTTTTCACTTTTTGCAGAATATTTATGCTTGCAAAGGACCCAGGGAAGTGTTGGATGAACTGAACAGTGAAGGTCGTAGTAAGATTGCCATCCTGAGGAAACAAATAACGAAATTGGAGACATTGGCTAAGGAAAGTGACAATGAAAAGACAAAGAGAGAGATTCTGTCAGATGTTGCCAATTATAAGGATGAACTAACAAGGTAATTACCAATTATTATAAAACAGCTGAATAGTAATAATAATAACAATAATAAATACATCCAACTGGCTGAGGAAATCAAGGACATGTGGCATCAGGATAAAGTTGACATTATACCAATTATACTATCAACTACAGGAGTCATACCACACAATATCCACCAGTACATCAACACAATACAGCTACATCCAAACATATATATACAACTACAGAAATCTGTAATTATTGATACATGTTCAATTACCCGAAAGTTCCTAAATGCAATGTAACATGTACAGTTAAAAGGAAGTCATGCTTGATCAAGGTCCACGTCACTTTCCATTTTTAGCCTGACATAACATCTGAGAAAGGAAAGAAATAATAATAATAATAATAATAATAATCCCCGTGGAGGCCCGGGAAAAGAATAGGCCTCCGGTATGTTCTGCCAGTCGTAAAAGGCGACGAAAAGAACAAACCACTAATAGGGCTAACCCCCCTTTTAGTGTGATCAGTTGGTTCAGGACAGAACTAAAGAAGCCTCGGACAAGCGCCGTCATGGTCGGGGACGACGCTTGAACCCTATGCCCGCCCACAATGGTAACGACACTGCTAGCCAACTGGAAAATGATTTAAATCCAAATAGAGGTGTTTTGCAGGATATGCTTCCTGCAACCACCCTAGAAGGAAAACAAAGACAGAGGATGAGATGGTCAGATGAAGTTAATCGACACCTCATGTTCTTTCAAATAACTTCCGGGAATTCAGCCAGGTAACACTTTCAGCGACCGCCGATATTTCGGCGGGAGAACACCCCACCATTTTCAAGGCAAACTGCAACGGGCAGGCGACGTACATGCAAATTTAATACCTCGGTTCTTGGCCCAAGCAGGAAAGATAACACACACACACACTGAACACTAGTGCCACCAAAGATGGCCAAAGTCAGAGCTATCGATAGTGAGACTATGAATTCGCAGGTGAGGTAGCATTGAGTCTGTCCCTCTGTTTCTTGACAAGGGAGAGAGCCGGATTCCAAACAGAGTTTAAACAGAAACCTGCATCCCTGTTAACAAGGTTGCTCGCTAATTTAATCTCAACTGCCTCCCGAATCACACTGTCCCAATAGCTGGACGTGCATGCCAATATCTCGGTGTTATTATATAACATGGAGTGACCAGTATCCAAGCAATGTTCGGCAATAGCAGATCTATTTGGCTGCTGTAATCGTGTGTGCCGTTTATGCTCAGTACATCTGTCCTCCACGGTCCTGATAGTTTGACCAATATATGCCATGCCGCAGCTACAAGGGACACGATATACACCCGCCTTACGCAGTCCAAGATCATCCTTAACGGAACTCAAAAGTGCTCTAATTTTAGATGGAGGTCGGAAAACACATTTCACATCGTATTTCCGTAAAATACGACCGATCTTATTGGACGTGTTTCCTACGTAAGGCAAGAAGGCAGTAGACTTAGGTGTTGACTCAGAATTATCATCAATCACCTGATGTACAGTTGGTCGATAGCGCAACGCACGTTCAATCTGTCTATCACTGTAACCATTTTGACGAAATGTAACTTCAAGATGGGACAGCTCAGCTGGTAAAGTCTCAGCGTCAGAAACGATATGTGCCCTGTGTACCAAGGTACGAAGTACCCCTTCACGCTGAGCCGAATGGTGACAACTATTAGCTTGTAAGTACAAGTCGGTGTGAGTACGTTTCCAGTAGACTGCATGTCCCAATGATCCATCATCCTTCCTCCTAACCAACACGTCGAGAAAGGGAAGGCAACCATCCTTTTCCACCTCCATCGTAAAACGAATGTTCGGGTGGATCGAGTTCAGATGTGCTAGAAAGACATTCAAATTCTCCCTACCGTGAGGCCAAACAACGAAGGTATCGTCAACGTATCTATAGAAACAGGCGGGTTTTAAAGGCGCCGACTCCAATGCACGTTCCTCGAAGTCTTCCATAAACAAATTTGCGATCACAGGAGACAACGGACTACCCATCGCAACTCCATCTGTCTGCTCGTAATACTGGTCATTAAATAAAAAGTAAGTGGATGTCAACACATGCCTAAAGAGATTAGTTAAATCAGCACCAAAGCTGGCTTCAATTAACCGCAACGAATCAGACAGAGGAACACGAGTGAAGAGAGAGACCACATCGAAACTCACTAAAATATCAGAGTCATTCAGCCTCAGTCCCTCCAAACGACGTAAAAAATCAGCTGAGTTCCTGATATGATGTTCACACCGTCCTACTTGTGGACTCAACAGAGATGCAAGATGCTTGGAAACACGATATGTCGGGGCGCCGATGTTACTCACTATAGGATGGAAAGGAACCCCTTCCTTATGAACCTTTGGAAGGCCATATAACCTAGGGGGGAACCTGCTGACAAGGGCAATGCCACCGTTGTTTTAAATAAACATGATTATGTACAAAAGATGCAACGTTTACTATCTGATTCAACGTATCGCAGAATCGATGCTGACCCCACGAAAAGTGTTGAAAGACCAACAGCCTCCTGAAGAAAAGTGGTTTGTCGCAGGACACAATCAAGAGGCTTAACACCTATAGTGCGGTTCCCCCTAGGTTATATGGCCTTCCAAAGGTTCATAAGGAAGGGGTTCCTTTCCGTCCTATAGTGAGTAACATCGGCACCCCGACATATCGTGTTTCCAAGCATCTTGCATCGCTGTTGAGTCCACAAGTAGGATGGTGTGAACATCATATCAGGAACTCAGCTGATTTTTTACGTCGTTTGGAGGGACTGAGGCTGAATGACTCTGATATTTTAGTGAGTTTCGATGTGGTCTCTCTCTTCACTCGTGTTCCTCTGTCTGATTCGTTGCGGTTAATTGAAGCCAGCTTTGGTGCTGACTTAACTAATCTCTTTAGGCATGTGTTGACATCCACTTACTTTTTGTTTAATGACCAGTATTACGAGCAGACAGATGGAGTTGCGATGGGTAGTCCGTTGTCTCCTGTGATCGCAAATTTGTTTATGGAAGACTTCGAGGAACGTGCATTGGAGTCGGCGCCTTTAAAACCCGCCTGTTTCTATAGATACGTTGACGATACCTTCGTTGTTTGGCCTCACGGTAGGGAGAATTTGAATGTCTTTCTAGAACATCTGAACTCGATCCACCCGAACATTCGTTTTACGATGGAGGTGGAAAAGGATGGTTGCCTTCCCTTTCTCGACGTGTTGGTTAGGAGGAAGGATGATGGATCATTGGGACATGCAGTCTACTGGAAACGTACTCACACCGACTTGTACTTACAAGCTAATAGTTGTCACCATTCGGCTCAGCGTGAAGGGGTACTTCGTACCTTGGTACACAGGGCACATATCGTTTCTGACGCTGAGACTTTACCAGCTGAGCTGTCCCATCTTGAAGTTACATTTCGTCAAAATGGTTACAGTGATAGACAGATTGAACGTGCGTTGCGCTATCGACCAACTGTACATCAGGTGATTGATGATAATTCTGAGTCAACACCTAAGTCTACTGCCTTCTTGCCTTACGTAGGAAACACGTCCAATAAGATCGGTCGTATTTTACGGAAATACGATGTGAAATGTGTTTTCCGACCTCCATCTAAAATTAGAGCACTTTTGAGTTCCGTTAAGGATGATCTTGGACTGCGTAAGGCGGGTGTATATCGTGTCCCTTGTAGCTGCGGCATGGCATATATTGGTCAAACTATCAGGACCGTGGAGGACAGATGTACTGAGCATAAACGGCACACACGATTACAGCAGCCAAATAGATCTGCTATTGCCGAACATTGCTTGGATACTGGTCACTCCATGTTATATAATAACACCGAGATATTGGCATGCACGTCCAGCTATTGGGACAGTGTGATTCGGGAGGCAGTTGAGATTAAATTAGCGAGCAACCTTGTTAACAGGGATGCAGGTTTCTGTTTAAACTCTGTTTGGAATCCGGCTCTCTCCCTTGTCAAGAAACAGAGGGACAGACTCAATGCTACCTCACCTGCGAATTCATAGTCTCACTATCGATAGCTCTGACTTTGGCCATCTTTGGTGGCACTAGTGTTCAGTGTGTGTGTGTTATCTTTCCTGCTTGGGTCCAAGAACCGAGGTATTAAATTTGCATGTACGTCGCCTGTCCGTTGCAGTTTGCCTTGAAAATGGTGGGGTGTTCTCCCGCCGAAATATCGGCGGTCGCTGAAAGTGTTACCTGGCTGAATTCCCGGAAGTTATTTGAAAGTTGTATACGCCAGGAGAAACTCAGGTCTCACACCTCATGTTCTGTTATTACCAAGCAACAAACCTAGGAACCAACATAACTGGATACAGATCACAAGTATACACAACATTTATTACCAGATACCCAGAATTAAAATTTTTAACAGAACAACGTCTAGCTGATCAGATCCGTGTAATAATAAAAAATAACAGGATACCCCAGTCAGAATTAGAAAACATCAAACAACAAGTACAACAAATACTGGAACAAAATAATGTGCAATCAGAAGAAGAAGAAAATACAGTAATGGACTCAAACATCCCAGAGCAAACAAACAAAGAACAACACGCACCAGTTAAACAATCAGAGGAAAACGAAATCTTAAGACAGCCACCAGAACAAGCACAAATAGAACACGAAGTGACACAGATGTTAGATATAGAAGAAAAATTTCAGCTAACATACATAGAATACAAAGACACAAATACAGACATTAGACCATTCTTGCATAGACCACCAAATAACCCACAAGTCGAAACAACAATAAAAACTATCAACACAATCATACACAACAAAATAAATGAAAACACAACTATGGAAGAGTTACAACTACTGGTTTATATAGGAGCACTCACTACACTAAATATACACACTAGGCAGAGATCAGAACCAACCAACACACAGAAGAAACCCACAAAACCAGCATGGCAACACAGGCTACAGATCAAAATAGGAAAACTGAGAAAAGACATCGGACAGCTAACACAATTTATAAGAAATGAAATCTCGGAAAAAAAACGAAAAAGGTTAGGTAAAATCTCACAACAAGAAGCGACAGAGCAATTAGACGAAAAGAAGCAGAAATTACAAGCATTAGCCAAACGACTCAGAAGATACAAAAAAAGTGAAAATAGAAGGAAACAAAACCAAACATTCAACACAAACCAAAAGAAATTTTACCAGACAATAGATAACACACACGTTAAAATAGACAATCCACCAAACATAACAGACATGGAACACTTCTGGAGCAACATATGGTCAAACCCGGTACAACATAATAGGCATGCACGATGGATACAAGCAGAAACAGACACATACAAGATGATACCACAAATGCCTGAAGTGATAATTTTGCAGCATGAAGTCACCCAAGCAATTAATTCTACTCACAATTGGAAAGCCCCTGGAAATGATAAAATAGCAAATTTCTGGTTAAAGAAGTTCACCTCAACACATTCACATCTAACTAAATTATTTAACAGTTACATTGCAGACCCATACACATTCTCTGATACACTTACACACGGAATAACATATCTGACTTCTTAAGAAGGACGTAAAAATTCTTCTCGGCGATTTCAATGCACAAATTGGTAAAGAGAGGAAATATGAAAAAACAGTCAGCAATTACTCCGCACACAAATTCACAAACCAGAATGGTGTCACGCACATCAAGTTGTGCCAACAAAACAGTCTAAAAATCGTGTCGATATCACTTCGAAAGAACCCTAAGAACCAAAAAAAATGTGGCAATCACCAGTCCCTCAGCTAGGTGAATTTCAGGTAGACCATGTGGTGATCCCCTATGATTTCCAAAAAGAAAAACACGATGTTCGAGTCTGCAGAGGGACAAATTTTGATTCTGACCACTACATTACCAGAGTCAAAATTAAATTCACACTAAAAAGGAAATGCCGAAGGAAAACACCACTAATTCCCAAATTTGGTTTGAAAAAATCCAAGAATAAAAAATTACAGAAGTGTGGGATAAACAACCTACAAATATCTGGAGAGATTTCTGAACGAAAATTATACAGAAAGCATGAGAACTGATCTCATTAAAGAATAAATCCAAGCACCCATGGCGGAATTCAAATTGTGATAATGTGATAGAAGAGAGGCAATGAGCCTTCTTAAACTATAATTGTGACAAATAAGAAACCACACAAGAGAATTTTTTGGAAGTCAGAAAACAAGGAGCTAAAATACTTAGACAAACTAAAAGAGAATATCTTAATGAACAACTAAACTCAATTGAAGAATACTTTAGGAACCACAAAACACGACTTTTACAAAACATTTGAAAACCAAATCAAAGGATACACTCCACGAAACCTCTGTTTCAGGAAACAAAATGGAAAATTGACACTAACTAACAAAGACAATTGTCAAAAGTTATCCAAATATTTCTCACAACTTCTAAATTGCTCACAACCAAGTATGAGACTCCCCAGATTGCAACTAAAACACACAAATGAAACTTCACTACCACCAACTCAAGAAGAAATTTGTAGTCATATTATATAGCTGAAAAATAATAAGCCACTGGGAGAAGATGGAATTGTAACTGAACTGCTAAAGAACCTTAGTCCAAATTCCTTAAAAGAGATTACTCAAATCATCCAGGAAATTTGGCAGAGAGAAAAAATTCCAGAGGATTGGAAATGTGCACTAATTCACCTATTGCACAAAAAGGGAGAGAGATTAGATATGAAAAACTACAGAGGCATTTCACTTTGCCAGTCACTTACAAAATCTTATCTGCGTGTCTTCTAAAAAGAGTTCAAGAACAGCTAGAACATACAATTTCAGATTACCTAGCGGGCTTTTGACGTAATAGATTATTCCCAGAACAGATCTGTAATCTAGAAACTATTTTCAAAATTAAAGCAATCATGTTGAAACCAATAGTCTGCACATTTTTTTATTTTAAAAAAGCATATGATTATTCTATAGATAGTCAGTCTCTTTTGCAGTACTCAAGAAGACCGCAAACTAGACGCGAAAACTTGAAAACTCATCGAAGAAACACTGTCAGGAACCAAATCAAATATTAAGTTCATAGATGAAATTCCAGAACTGTTCTTAGTTAATACATGAGTAAGACAAGAAGGTGGGATCTTGCCACTATTATTCAACATTGTTTTAGACAAAGTAATGAAAGAATAAGAAATGGAACTAAGAAAACAAAACTTTTGGAAGCCATTCAAACTAGAAAGAGATCAAGGAAAATTGAGCGTTCCATACTTAGTGTTTGCAGATGACTTGGCAATTCTAACCGACAGTGAAGAAACAGCAGCAAAACAAATTGAGAGCCTCAAAGAATGTGCAGAGAAGGTTGGCCTGCAAACTCCTTTGAGAATAGTGAATTCATGTGTTCCAAATTAGATATTCCGAAACTTAAAAGAAATTATGGTGAAATCGTCAGTCAAACATTTTAAGTACCTTGGTGAAATTATTGAACTAACACGACTTGAAAAAATAGCCCAAAAAACAGATTGCAGAAAATCAATAAAGCATCTGGACATGCTTCAAGTTTATATAACAATAATGCCTGTCAAAAGGTACTAAAATCGGACACTAAAATACAGTAATCAAGCCCACAGTCATATAGAGAAGTGAAACACACTCATTGAATTGAAAACTAGATTTACAAGAAATTAAGAAAGTAGAGGGCAAGATTATTAGGAAAATTCTGAGACCACAATGCACGCCAGATGGATACAGACTACAAATCATCAAGACAACAGAAAAAGTATCAAACATTGAAATCGGCATCAGAAAGAGATGATTGAAGACTACCTGTAAACAGACTAACGAAATGTCTATTGGACTATGTGACATACCTTAAAACATCAATATGTTGGGTAACTGAAATTAAGGAGGATTTGACAAAAGCAAAAATTGATGTAACAGGCACATCAGACGGGGATACATTCAGAAGCAAAATTGGTAAGTGAAAGTTTATTCCAGAGATAGAACCAAAACCATACCGACCAAAGTGGACCGGAGAAAGAAAGGCGGCTTTTGGGGAGAAAATGAAGAAATATTGGGGAAATAAGAAGAATTCTAAGAAGATTGGAAATCACATGCTTATCGCTCTCCAATGGGGACATTTGCTATTAGTAATAATAATAATAATAATAATAATAATAATAATAGTCACACACAATCAAATAACATGGTCACCTTTTTCTGATCAAATCATCATTCCTAATGATGAATTGAAAGGTCATATAGTGAAAATGATGAAAAATATTATTCCATTCTGACAGCTATTTGCAGAACTTTGACTTTGAAACAAGGAAGAGGTAGTGGGATAATTTTCACTGGAAAACGACCATCATTTTTACTCATTTCCTTCTTTAAACATTAAAAGAACACCATTCATTGTATCAAATATTTTAGTTCAAAACTCTTCATATCTGTCATGAATTTTGAGCTTACTCTGTTTTGTAAAGCTTGACATTGTCAGAATGAAGCACACGATCTGAATGTTCAATATAAATTTTATTTGTCTTGATCACAAGATACCATTCTGATTAGAACTGTATCTTGCATTTGAAAGAAATAAAGTCAGTTATATGCTTTAGTAATTTCTTAGTACATTTCTGTGAAGTTTGCAAATGAGTAAGCTTTTTGTAATAACTTAATTAAGTACCTGGAGTGCATATGTATCTTGTCACATTGGAACAATAGTGGCACTTCAAATGAATTCTGCCTTGTGTCCACTGGTGAAATTCTAGGGAGAGCCAATGTCATATATTATTAACAATAATGTAATGCAAGTGAGTTTAACTAATAGAAGAAGAAAACTTTAAAATGCAGCATATGAAGTAGGCAAAAGGAACCACTGGTGCCTAAAAAGTGAGATTGATATAAAATAGCTAAGAAGGTATGTCTTGAGGACGAAGACAAGGCTGTAGAAGCATGCAAAACCAGGGAAAAGATAGATGCTCCCTATTGTAGGGAAGTTAAAGAAATCTATGCAGGAAAGAGCAACAGCTATGTGAGTATCAAGAGATTATACGGCAAGCCAGTTTTAAGCAAGGCAAAGAAAGGAAAGGTGGAAGGAGTACATAGAGGCGATATTTAAAAAAAAAAAAAAACCCTTGAAGACAATATTATACGGAAAGGAAAGAAGAAGTTGATTTGATGAGTTGGTGGAGAGCTGTGAGAAGAATTTGGCAGAGGACAGAAAGACTCAAGTTGAAACAAGGCCCTTGGAGTAGATGTCATTTCCTTAGTCTTTTGAGATCCTTGGGAGATTTGGCTATGACAAAACTATTCCACCTTGGGTGCAATATAAGTTATACAAGACTGGTGAAATGCCCTCAGACTTACAGATGAAACGCCCTCAGACTTAAAGAAGAATGTAATAATGCCTATTCTGAAGAAGGCACTTGCTGATAGGTGTGAATGTTATCAAACCATCAGTTTACTAAGTCATGGTTGTAAGATACTGGCATGAATTTTTACAGAAGAATGGGAAAACTAGTAGAAGCCAACCTCGGTGAAGCTGAGTTTGGATTTCAGAGAAGTACAGGAAATATGGGGCAATATTTGACACTACAACTTTTCTTAGAATGTAGGTTGAAAAAGGCAAAACTATGTTTATAGGATTTGTAAATTCAGAGAAAGATTCTTACCATATTGGCTGGAGTAAGTTCTTTGAAATTCTGAAGGTAGCTGAGTTGAAATACAGGTAGCAAAAGTTTATCCACAACATCTGCAGAAACCAGACTATAGTTACACGAGTCAGAGGTATGAGAAGGAAGTGGGGAAAGGGTTGAGCCTATCTCCAGTGTCATTCAGTCTGCACATTGAGTAGGCAGTAAAGGAAATTAAGGAGAAATTTAGAGAGGGGATTTAAGTTCATGGAGGAGAAATTAAAACTTTGAGGTGTGGTAGTAACATTGTAATTTTGTCAGTGACAGCAAAGGACTTGGAAGAGCAGTTCAGTGGAATGGTTAGTGTCTTCAAGAGAGTTTAGAAGATGAATTCCAACAAAAGTACAACAAGGCTAATGGAATGTAATCAAATTAAACGAGGTGATGATGGGGGTATTAGATTAGGAAATGAGACACTAAAAGTAGTAGACAATTTTTATTATTCGACAACAAAATAACTGACAATGGCTGTAGTGGAGACAATATAAAATACAAACATCTAATAGTAAGAAAAGCATTTCTGAAAAAGAAAAAAGAATTGGAAATACCAAAATGTCTGATAGGGGCCATCAGCTTTGATCCGTGACACCATAAAGATGGTGGACACAACTAAATTATGTCTATCCAATGTAGTGATTGTAACATCACATACTCAGTAATGTTAACAAGTCAAAAACAAATCCAAAATTTAATTATAATAATTTGAAGAAAGTCGTTGAACTAATGGGACACCTGCAAGAATTATGATTTTTGGGGCTGGGAGACACAAGACAAATGGCAGTCCTACCCTGTCACACGCAACCAAACAAAGAATATGCAAAAGTAAATAGTGCCAGCATGACGTAAAGGCCATAAAAAGACCATACAATTTGATATTGTCACCCTCAGTTAATCTGTTTTATAAACTGGACTACATCATATCATCAAATGAATAAGTCTACAAAACAGCAAATATATAAATAAATAGTATCGAAAAGCCACTAACAAAAACAAAACCTTGCTGCAAATTCTGGAATCAGAAATGTCAGTTTACCTATTTAGCTAGAACAAAGTCAATGATGGCAAGAAACCAAAACTTGCTGCAAAGCTGGTATGGGAAACTTCACTTGACTGTCCATGGTACCAAGAAATCACAATTTTCTACCAAAATTGGCACTGGAAACATCACTTGACCAATATAGTTAGAACAAACTCCACAGTGTCCACCAATGATAAATAAACATTATAAACTACCAAAGCAAAGAAAGTAACCCACAAATTTATACATAGTTTTTGTTAACATTAATTTATGCATACAACTGAAACACAAGGTGATACACTGAATAAATATGTATGACATACTTCTTGAAACAAACAAAGAATTAAAATTTTAGTTACAAATCAAAATCCACTGTTGCACAAAAAATTCTGCACTAGTGAAAAAAATTCCTGGTAAAGTTTAAGAATACATCTGGAGCCAATTGAAAGAGTAGCATATATCAAAATCATGTGGTTGAGGTCTACTAAGTTACCTTTAATGGAGTGAGAGAAAGAAGTCTCCTAAGATGCTTAGTGCTGGTGATTTCGGTATGGAGAGATGAAGTTGTTGCATTCATAGGAAGTGAATAAGGGTACAAACACGTAAGCATTCCATTTAAGAACAGTTTTTTTCCCAATAGTTCAACCTTATTCTGAGAGGTGTCTTACAGTAGCTTTGAGTCTTTACAAATCAATGAATACACCCTACCACTCTACATATTTGTCCTTTCTAGCAACTTCCAGCTCCTGAGTTCTACCTTTTGCTGTCAGAGATTATTGCTCTCCTTGTAACTCATTCTGACAAAACACAGTCTAATACTTTAACCACAGTGGGAGGCAAGGGGGAGACATTGCTTTTCCCTCCTTATATCCTTACACCCAGAAAATATCAATTATTACTCATTGCTGCTACTAGAGACAAACTCTACAGTGCGTGTTCTTTTATAGTTAGCAGAAAACTCAAGATAATAACAATTACTTCAATTGCTTATTGGAAACACAGTTGTCCTCCCTCAAATTCTCTTAATTTTTACTGTATAAGAATCAGTGTCATTGTATACCGACTGCTCCCAATGTCTTGGCTGTTTTACTGCCCTATGCATTGGCCATTTATATTGTGGTTTTTCATGACTTTCATGTGAGTTTCTCCTGTAGAGATGTTCGCCCATGACTGTTACAAAGCTTTCTCTAAAGATTCTTCCAGAACACTCTAGAAAGTTCTCAAATATTCTGACTGTATGCCAGTGTCTGCTAGTCGCCTTGTTCCTGAGGATGCCGTTGACACCTACCCATTGCAGCAGCACCGCTTCCTCAGCAAGCAGTCAACACACCTGACTTCATAGAGAGTACTGGCTCACTTTCTGATTTCCCCGACACCATGCCTTGCTCGTGGTCTTAATATTAAAGCTTCTTGCCTTTGTTTGCAGCCATGCCACCTCATGCACTAATAAAATTTGATACCCATGGTGATATGTGGGGTACTGAAATGTAGGTAAGAAGTACATCTACTAATATAAATTTCAGAAATTGACATACAGTGCACTGAAAATTATATTTCAAGACAAATGTATGAAATACGGAGTAGTAGTCAGTAACGAGTGGTATTGATTCATTAAACAGGTGGTGGAACCAATGAGAAAATAGTGTTCGATGAATGTCATCATGATGAGTAAATAAAAACATGTGGTGGCATAATGAAATACAGTTGTGTAGAATGTTGTAATGTTAAGTAAAATCTTCCATAAAATTTAAACTGTAGTCCTAGGTTCCTGTCTAACCACCATCTTATAAGTAAGAACATTCTGAAAATACCCCATCAAGTTTTTAAAATGAGCATTTTAAAAGTAACTGCTGCAAGTGAACAACTGAACTGGAACATTCCAACTTATACCAGAGATCAGGATATGCTACAGATCATCCACTTATTCTTCTATGCTGTTTTGCACATTTATGGAAGGGGTACTACTTCTGTCAGTTTGTGACACTAGTTCATACATAATCAGGAGGTGGTAATGCTACAGACTGCAGTTTGTGTTGTCGACTCTACTTCGCTCCAGCCTAATATTTAAGTGTAGTCAAATGAGCCATCTTTTATTAATAAACAAAACACTAAAAAACAAAAAGAGAAATTCAAAGTAGCAAGCACAAATGAATATAAATGAGTAAAAAATGAGATTGACAGGAAATACAAAATGGTTAAATGGGAAGGGCTAGAGGATAAATGTAGTGATATAAAAGCACGTATCAACAGGGAAAGATAGATACCACCATAGGAAAATTAAAGAGTTGTTTGGAGAAAATAAAAGCAGCTGTATGAATATCAAGAGCTCAGATGGAAAACCTGTACTAAGTAAAGAAGGGAGAGCTGAGAGGTAGGAGTATACAGAAGAGCTATTGCAGGGAAAATGCACCCAGGTAATATTATAGAAAGAGAAGAGGATGTAGATGAAGATGAGATGGAGGAGATGATATTGCGAGAAGTATTTGACAGCCTACTGAAAGCCCTAACTGGAAACAATAACCCTGGAGTAGACAATATTCCCTTAGAACTGCTGATATCCCTGGAAGAGCAGTCACAAATAAAATTTTCGATCTGGTTTGCAAGATGTATGGGACAGACGAAATACCCTGACTTCAAGAAGAATGCAATAATTCTAATTCTTACTGTCAGATGTTAATATTATCAAACTATCAGTTTAATATGTCATGGTTGCAAAATACTAATACAAATTCCTTACAGAAGAGTGGAAAGACTGGTAGAAGTCGACTTTGGAGAAGATCAGTTTGGATTCTGGAAAAATGTAGGAACATGGGAGGCAATACTAACCCTACGACATGTCTTAGAAGAAAGGTTAAGGAAAGACAAACCTATGTTTATAGTTTTTGTAGATCTAGGGAAAGCTTTTGACCATATTGACTGGGATACACTCTTTGATATTTTAGGATAGCAGTGGCAAAATACAGGGAGTGAAAGATTATATACAACTTGAGGCGAAACCAGATTGCAGTCATAAGAATCGAGAGGAACGAAAGGGATACAGTGATTGAGACGGCATTGAGACAGGGTTGTAGCCTATCACTGATGTTATTCAATCTGTACATTGAATAAGCAGTAAAGGAAACCATCATGGGATATACGGAACAGTGTTTGCCAATGATTGGGCGAGTTAATTATTCAAATCACTAAAGTTCACATTGCTTAATTGTAGTGCTTAATAGAATCATCAACTGAGTACAGATTCTAGGAAAATTGAAATATTTATTAAAAGATATAATAAAGCTTTTAAACTTGGTAGGAGTTACAGTGTTGTTAACAAGAGATGAGAATTTGTGCTTGGCTTGTGCCACCAGCAAAAAGTTAAGACTGAAACACGCAATATAAACGTTTCATGCTATTGAATATGAAATGGCCTTATGAATGGCATAAATTGACAGACTGTAATGGGTGAGGGAGTGTAACACTAAAGTTGGTGACATGGAAGGCAGAACAAAGGAATCTTGACCTCTAGAGAAGGATAGTAACTAGACAAAGGGGAAAATGCACAATATTTTTCCTTAGTGCTGCTTGAAAATTTTCCTTATTCTTGAACTTAGAAAGACACATCAGAAAAGAAGTGAAATGGATTAACACCGAAGTGCAACATACAAACAGTGCAACAGATAATGGGTAAATTGTTATTTTATAGGTTTCAAAACTGTGCACATGTATTTTCAGAATCCCCACACCATGGAATCTGAATAATTGATGTGAAGACAAAGACGTCATATAAACAGAGTAAGGATGGGAAGATAAAAAAAGGAAACTGGAAGGGATGGTCATAAAGCTACATAAGTGGGGGAGATATCTTAGTCAAAAGATGGACAGTGTGTGAACCTATATTAAGAGTACAGTGCTGTCAGCGTCAGTTGAAATAATAATTTAAGTTATAAGCTGAAGCTCTGTGATTTGTAAGATTAATACATATATGCTCATAGAAAATTAAAAGATGAATGCAAGATTTAGATGATCTCATTAACTGATAAAATCTACAAGTCTTGTAAGCAAAAGTGAGTTATACAACTGTACTGACATCCACACAATGCCTGATTGTGTGTACCTTGTACCACTGCCAATCATTCCTTTTTGCTTTCCACTCATGAATGAGGCAATGGAAAAATGACTCCATGCTTCCGCACAAGCTCAAATTTTATTATTTTTACAGTCTTTACACGAAATGTAATTTAGTGGCAGTAGAATTTTTCTGCAGTTTGTTGCAAATATTATTTCTCTAAACTTTTCAATAGTTTTTCATGAAAGATCATCATCTCTTCTCCAGGGATGTCATATTTGAACTGACTGAGCATTTCCATAATACTGGCATGTTGATTGAACCTATCAGTAACAAAAGTAGCAGCAGTCATCTGAATTGCTCCACTGTCTGCCTTTATCTGATCTGATGGGGGTTGCAAACATTCGAACAGTACTCAAGAATGGGTTGCACAGGTGGACGTCCACCTAACCTTCGTAACCTCTTGGTTCATCCCTATGAAATCCCCAAACCACCTTCCCTACCCTCTGGCTCCTACCCTTGTAACCGCCCCTGGTGTAAAACCTGTACCATGCACCCTCCCACCACCACCTACTCCAGTCCTGTAACCCAGAAGGTGTACATGATCAAAGGCAGAGCCACATGTGAAAGCACCCATGTGATTTACCAACTGATCTGCCTACACTGTGAAGCTTTCTATGTGGGAATGACCAGCAACAAACTGTCCATTTGCATGAATGGACACAGGCAGACAGTGTTTGTTGGTAATGAGGATCACCCTGTGGCTAAACATGCCGTGGTGCACGGCCAGCACATCTTGGCACAGTGTTACACCGTCCGGGTTATCTGGATACTTCCCACTAATACCAACCTGTCAGAACTCCGGAGATGGGAACTTGCCCTTCAGTATATCCTCTCTTCCCGTTACTCACCAGGCCTCAACCTCCGCTAATTTCAAGTTGCCGCCCCTCATACCTCACCTGTCATTCAATAATATCTTTGCCTCTGTACTTCAGCCTCGACTGACATCTCTGCCCAAACTCTTTGCCTTTACAAATGTCTGCGTGCGTGCGTGCGTGCGTGCGTGCGCGTGCGTGCATACCTGTCCTTCTTTTCCCCCTGAGGTAAGTCTTTCCGCTCCCGGGATTGGAATGACTCCTTACCCTCTCCCTTAAAACCCATATCCTTTTCTTTCCCTCTCCTTCCCTCTTTTCTGATGAAGCAACCTTTGGTTGCGAAAACTTGAATTTTGTGTGTGTTTGTGTTTGTTTGGGTGTCTATCAACATGCCAACGCTTTCGTTTGGTAAGTTACATCATCTTTGTTTTTAGGTATATTTTTCCCATGTGGAATGTTTGAGAGAGAGAGAGAGAGAGAGAGAGAGAGAGAGAGAGAGAGAGAGAAAGTATAAGAGCAGTGCTGTCACACTTCCCTGGGCACTCCACATGATACCCTTGTCTCTGATGAATACTTGATATCCTTGACAACATACTGCATTCTGCAACTTAAAAAGTCTTTGAACCACTCACATATTTGAGAACCTAGTCCATACGCTTGAACATTTAACAATCCGTAGAGTGGCAGTGTGTCATATGCTTTCCAAAAATCTGGGTGTATGGAACTGCCTGTTGCCTTTCATCCATGGTTTGCAGGATATCATGTGAGAAATGGGCAAGTTGAGTTCTAAATTGGTGCTGACTTGTGATCAGAAGATTTTCTCATTTGAGGAAATTTATTGTGCTCGAACTTAGATGATGCTCAAGAGTACTGCAGGAAACTGACATTAAAGATATTGATCTGTAATTTTGCTGGTCTGTTCTTTATGCTTCTTATATATAGGAGTCACCTGCACTTTTTTCCAGTTGCTTGGGACTTTGCACTGGGCAAGAGATTCACAATAGATGCGAGATAAACAAGGTGCCGATGCCAAAGAGTTCTCTCTGTAAACCTGAATTAGTACTTCATCAAGACCTGCCTACTTATTTGCTTTCACTCAGTACCATGGATCCATGTCCTCCACATAGAAATCTGTGCGATGATGAAATGGTGATACGTCTATATGAACCACCTGTGTGAATGATTTTTTAGATGCAAAATTTAAAACTTCAGCTTTCTTTACACTATTTTCTACTGCCACACCAGACTGCTCTGTGAGTAAATAGAAGCCTTTAACTTGCTTCATTATTTTATGCAGCATGAGAAATTTTTCAGGTTCTCAGCATAATCTTTTGCTGTTGTTTGACGATGAAAATTGCATTCTCGGAACATCGATCGTTTTATAGATGCACAAATTTCTATCAAATTTTCCAGTTGAAGTGTCTGCATTCTTTTTTAAACTGAAGATGTGACAATCCAAGTTTCCTCAGCATTTTACAAATTTTGTTATTAAACCAAGTATATGTTTTCCATCCTTAATCAATACTTCTCCAGAATATTCTTTACAATCAGTTTCAACTTGGGCCATAATTCTTCATGTCAGTCATATTGGAACTAAATGATGCCCATTCACTGTCTAAGTAGTGTGGTAACAACTGATTTCCTGCTCTCTCCAGCATAAAAACTCCCCCACTCTTCTTGATGGCATTATTAACTTCAGGAACTATCATCACTTCAGTGACATGGTCACTAATCGCTGTCTCTATACTGACTTTGTCGATAAGATCAATCTGTTTGTAGCTACAAGGTCTAAAATATTTCTAATATGTGTGACTTGTCTAACTACATATTCAAGATTGTTTTGGAAGAATATGTTAAGAACTACTTCACAAGATTGTCTATTCGTACCACCTACAATTCATCCATAGACATCCCAGTGATACTAATATTGCATGTCAGGGTACTTCAATGGTACTGAGTGTAGACTTTCTTAGAATTTGTCTGTAACTGTTATGGAGGAATCAGGTGACTGGTAACAACATCTGATGATTAACGTAAGATCATTTATTCCAGTTACTCACAGCCAGATAACTTTACAGTCAGTTTAAATTTCATCCTAAATAAACATAATATTTTATCAGTTGCAATGTCCACTCCTCCTCATATAATATCTAACCTGTCTTTTTGATAAATGTCCCATGCCTCATTATATATTTTGTAGTTTTATTCCTCAGGTTACATCCAACTCTTGGTTCTGAGCATAATTTGAGCATGACAGCTTTCCAGGAGGGTGGTAAATTCACAGGCATTGTTACAAATGCTGAGGCAATTTACTATTAAAGTTGTATATTCGAAATATTTTTACGTTGGATGCAGTCTGATTTCACTCTGTGTATCGACTGATAAGAATTCATCAGAGGACCTCAAACTATTGCTTAGTATAAAAAAAGAAAAAGAAAACCTTGTGAATTCCATAAGTAGTGTTACTGAAGTAGTTGCTTCCTCTGTGTAATGCACTTCTGACCTATCTAGGAGAATTCTGCAATGCTCCACCCCATAAGGCATGTCCAGAAATCTTCAGCTAAGACCATTAAGGAATGATGGAGCCTCTGGTTGAGACATACCACTTGGCTCTAACCCGTAGGTCCCCAATCAGTTCTGGGTATGGTACTTCAAAGTGTAGGCTCAACATGCTTAACATTGGAGCTCCTGATAACTAGCAAACATCTCCCCCTCTTAGCCTGCGTGGACACTCCTGAAGGAGCAGTCACTTGTCCAGATGGAGGGAAATTTAGTGAAACCAGACAGCCATTCCCCACTTTTCCCTTGCTGTCTCTAGCAACATGAAGAGTTACAACCTGCCACTCACACTGCGGTGAGTGCAGTTCCTTCACATCAGGTATACTGGAAGGTGCCTCATTAGCAGAGCCCACAGGCAAAACAAGTAGCCTGTGAGGTTTCGTGTGATGTGCTAGTCACCCCATCACTGGTACACTCAGAGGCAGAAGTCTGCAGATGCCAGACTGTGACCAAGAGCATCTTAAACTGCACTCCATCGATAATAGTTAGTTTTAATTTTATTTGATTTCCACATTAATAAGAATATTGATACTACAAAGATTTTGAGAAAACTGTAAGTGGAATCATTATGAAGCCAAATAAAGAAGAGGTGGAAGGAAAGAAGAAAGATTTGAGTTTATCTCCCGTCAACTACAAGGTCATTAGAGGAAGGATGGATAAATGGAAATTTGCAATGTCCTTTTTTTAAATGGGTAATACTGGTATTTGTGATTTTGGGAAACCATAGGAAACCTTCATCTAGATGGGAACTGAAGTCCTGTATTCCCAAATATACTACCTCTCTTGGTGCCCAAATGAAGGACTAGATACTGCAGACTATTCCATTCAGTTGATTCTGCCTTTTGAAAGAAGTTTTTCATGAAGTGGACATGGTATGATAGTGCATTCTTATCTGAAAGAGAAACTTATCACCAAAATACTGACTGTAGGACTGAACAGTAGTTTGGAAGATCCTGTTCCGATACTGCACTGCCCTCAAATGATCCTCAATAGCTATGAGAGGTACCCAACATCCAAACATATCGGCTCCCATGCTGAATTTGTGGGACTGTCTTAGATTTATTTTGATACCTGTCCACCTTCACATTCTTCTATGACAATCGTCAAGCAACAGACAAATACACTTACGTTGGTAAAGAGAACGTGATACCATTGATCAAGAGTTCCATTCCAGATGTTCCCTCACCCACATTCTTTGCTCACCATGGTGCTTGGTGAGTTGGGACAGGAGTGTACTGTTGGTGATGGTCGCCTGGAGAACAAATCAATCATGTTACGGTTTCACACTTCTGGGACACACAGCCCTCTGTTTCCCCCAAAAAGGTAGCACAAAGCTCTGTCTGGGTAATTATGAGCCTTTATTTGTAGCAGTGATCAACCACTGATGTTAAACTTGGGTGATCACTACAAGGCAGATTTTCAATGTTTTTGTGTCTCATGGTAGTGGTTGAGTGTTTGAATGTCACTGCTATGAAGTATAACAATTTGGCTATGCTGACAATCCTCCTCACTGTAAAATGACATTGTGTGCAAGACTTTTTGAATCACGTTGACAAACTGAATAGTATACATGAGCCTTATTGTCATGTTCACAGCTGGAGACACAGCCCACTTTACTGAACTGCACTGACAATACTGGTTTGCTTTTACTGCTTTATGCAATTTACTCCTTTAGCAGTTTCCTGTGGTCAGGAGAGGGTTGAACATACAGGGTGTTTACACCAAAATGCCCTATTTTCAGTTTGCTCCCAACACAAATAAAATAAAATATTTTTTTTAATGAGCAAATGACCGTTTGACTAAGTGTTACTGTAGTTATCTTTTGTAGTATTTAGTTTTTGGTTTTTATGTCACTGTCAAGTACAGTGCTAAAAGTTCTTAGACCATTAACATGTCATATCTGTTATTGCAGTCCAAAGCATGTAAATGTGACTAACACATGTCTTTAAGATGTAACTGTCAAAATCAAAATGAAATAAACGTATTTCTTTCTGAAGAAATAAGTTGTATGTCAACTTAAGTTAAAAAAAGGCAGTATGAAACTGAAATACTTCCATGTGAGCCACTATGGTGACATGAAGAATATCTCAATTGTATTCAGTTCCCATTCAGGTCTACTGCAACATTTCTGGAGGGATGGTACTGATGACTTCCACAGTCCAAGTATGGAGGTCTAGAAGGTCCTGCACTGTAGTGGTGAACACCCTGTCCTTCATGTAGCCCCAGAGAAAAAAAAAAAAAAAAAACCAATGGTGTGATGTCAGGAGAATCTGAAGGTGAATTCACAGTTCTGTCATGTCCATTTTAGCATCTTGGAAATATTCTATTCAGCATTTCCAGAACATCCAGTGAGAAGTGAAGTTGCACACCATCTTGTTGAAACCAAAGATTTGGTTGCAGGTCTCCAGAGGGTAAAGCAGATATCTCCAACATGTCTAGATACGTCATTCCTGTGACAAGCTCCTCAGCAAAGAAGGCTGGACCAGTTATCTTTTCGTGCATGAGGCCACACCGAAACATTCACTTTCATGCTATCTTGCTTATTTCACTGATACTGTGTGGATTCTGTGACCCCCAAATGCTTATACACAGACAGATCCAGTGGCATGGAATGTGGCCTTATCAGAAAACATTACACTTGGCAAGACAGCAAGAATCTGGTCCATTCGGTTAAGAATTTCAAATGCAAATCCATATACTCATTGGTTTCTTGTCTTCATGGCCTGCAGAATCTGCACTTTGTATGGATACAGAAGCAACAACTTTTTGAGGACCTTATCAATAATTGCACTGGTGTCTGAAATTCTTTCACAGCTTGACAGATTGATTTGCATGGACCTCATTGGAATGATTGGTTGACATTCTCAGCTTATTTTTCAGAGAGAGGCTGACCTACCACCCCCCCCCCCCCACCCCCCCACCCCTCTTTATGTCGCTTCAGAATGCTGCCAGTGTCCAGAAACTCCAAATGCCATGCTTTTTATCCTTTTTGTTTCAAGTGCTACTTTCTTGTAAACAGAATGAAACTGCCTTTGCAGCATAAAAATGGATTTCAACTCTTCTTCAAAAGCACAGTTTATGTCTTCTCCTGAACTGATGCCATTTTCACTTGGATGGACAATAGTGAAACAATGAAAATGCGCCAAATGACAAAAATTAAGCAGCAGTATTCAGTCCTGCACCCAAGGGAAAAGTCAAATCTGAAACAAAGAAAAAGATTTACTATTTGTAAACTGCATAAAAAAATGGGGCATTTTGGTGCAGACACCCTATATTAACTTTGGGCTAAGTAGCAAGATAGAAAATTTGAAAAATTTGAGTATCAGCTGTCAGACCAACATGAATGCAGACAGAATAGTGTTACTGTTTAATTTTAATGATTTCAGCTGTTTCTCAATGCCACTGACACTAACATCTATATCATTCATCATTGCAGTGGTGCAAGAAGCAAACTGAGGCAGTAAACCTGTCTCTTCCATAACATAAATTTTCAAATGTTCATTTACTAATGAAGGTACAAATATACTTGCCTGGTTTACAATTTGTACCAGTGCAGAAATGAATTATATGGATATTAGTGGCACTGAAACTGAGAATCAACTAAAATCATTGAAATGAAACTAGGCACCAGGGCCTGAAAGGAGATCCCTGCCAGATTCTGTACAGAATTTGTGGCTGATTAAGCTCCCATTTTAAGCACAATGTACCATAGATCCTTTAAACAAAAAACTGTGCACAATGCTTCCATCTACAAGAAGGGTAACAGAAGTGATTCATAAAATTACCATTTAGTCTCATATGTTCTTGGCTCCTAAAACATATTCTGAGTACAAAAATATTGAAGTACCTTGAACAGAATGGCCTCCTTGATGGCAACCAGTGTGGATTCTGAAAACATTGATCAAACAAACTCAACTTTCACTTTTCTCACATGACATCTTGAAAGCCATGAATTGAGACAAATCAGGTGGACTTCTGTAAAGCATTTGACTCAGTACCAAGCCAATCTTTATTAAGCAAAGTGTGATTATATGGGATATGGGACAAAATTTGTAACTGGATTCAGGATTCATTAGTAGGGAGGATGGAGCATGATATCTTGGATGAAGATCCACTGATAGAAGTAGAAGTAGCGTCAGACATGCTCCAGGGAAGTGTCTTGGGATCCTTGTTGTTCGTGGTGTATAGTAATCACCAGGCAGACAATATTAACAGTAATTTGCAGATGATGCTTTTTTTCAATAATAAAGCACTGTCTTTAAAAAAAGCTGTAGAAGTATTCAACCAGACTTTGATAAGATTTCAAAGTGGTACAAATATTGCATGAAATGTACCCGAAGCATAAAATTATGCCACTGATAAAATGGAAAAATGTAGTATCAGATGATGATAATACTAATGATTCCCAGTTAGAATGAATCAACTCATTCAAATACCTGATATAACTATTTGTAGAGGTATTAAATGAAATAATTGCATTGGCTCAGTTATAGGTAAGGTAGGTGGCAGACCTTGTTTCATTGGTGGATACTGGGAAAATGCAGTCAGTCTACAATGGAGGTCGCTTTCAAAACACGACCATACAAAATAAGACTAACAGGTGATATTGACCTTGTACAAAGAAGGGTGACCTAAGTGGTCTCAGATTTGTTTGGATCACTGCAGCATGTCAGGGAAAGGTTGAAAAACTGAATTTGCTGACAGGCTATCCATAAAATTTCAAGGACCAGTATTAAGTGAAGAATCTTGAGATATTCTTCAGCCTTGTATGTATTGCTCCTGGAGGGATCTTGAGGACAAGATTAGACTAACTGCAGCAAGCACAAAGGCATTTAAGAATTCATGGGAATAAACTCTGACTTGTAGTAATGTTATAAGCATCTTCTACCATGCACTTCGCAATGATTTGTAGAGTACGTATGTCGTCATAGGTTTAGTTGTAGTGTGAACTGGCAGTGCTGGAGCATAAAACCACTCACAAAGTGTGAAGTGACTCACACCTATTTTGGCACAGAGAAACTTAAGTCCAATATAATGAAAAGGATAGTTGCTACTCAGCATATAGCGGAGATGGTGAGTCGCAGATAGACACAACTAAAAGACTGTAAATAGGCAACAAACACCCACACCCACACACCCACACCCACGTACACACGTGTGACCACGGTCTCTGCCAGCTGAAGCCAGACTGCGAGCAGCAGCACATGATGGGAGAGACAAATGGTTGGTGGGGGTAAGGAGGAGGCTGGGGTGGGGAGGGATAGCAGGGTAGGGGTGGGGGACAGTAAAGTGTTGCTTGTGGGGGCAATGTTAGACAAGTTGGAGAGGGGGTAGAGCAGCTAGGTTCAGTCGGGAGGTTAGACAGAGGGCAGAGGAGAGGGCAGAGAGTAGCAGAAAAGGAGAGATGTAAAATGACTAGGTGCGTTGTATAGTGCTGGAATGGGAACAGAGAAGGGGCTAAATGGGTAAGGACAATGACTTATGAAGATTGAGGCCAAGAGGGTTATGGGAACATAGGATATATTGCAGGGAGAGTTCCAACATGCGCAATTCAGAAAAGCTGGTGTTGGTGTGAAGGACCCATATGACACAGGCTGTGAAGCAGTCATTGAAATGAAGAATGACGTGTTGGGCAGCGTGCTCAGCAACAAGGTGCTCCAACTGTTTCTTGGCCACAATTTGTCACTGGCCATTCATGTGGACAGACAGCTCGTTTGTGATACCCACATAGAATGCAGCGCAGTGGTTGCAGCGTAACTTGTAGATCAGGTTGCCCTGCCTTTTATGGGATAGGTGATGTTTGTGACTGGACAGGAGTAGGTGGTAATGGGAGGATGTATGGGACAAGTATTTCATCTAGGTCCTTGCCATGAGGCAAGGGGTTGGGAGCAGGGGTTATGTAGGGATGGATGAGGATATTTGTTTAGGTTCAGTGGGTGGCGGGATAACGCTGTGGGAGGGGTGGGAAGGATAGTGAATAGGACATTTCTCATTTCAGGGCATGGCAAGAGGTAGTCAAAACCCTGCTGAAGAATGTAATTCAGCCGCTCCAGTCCTGAGTGGTACTGAGTCACGAGGGGAATGCTCCTCTGTGGCCAGTTGGTGGGACTTTGGGAGATGGTGAGTGAATGGAAAGATAAGACATGGGAGATCTGTTTTTGTACAAGGTTGGGAAGGTAGTTATGGTCTGTGAAGGCCTCAGTGAAACCCTCAGTATATTTTGAGAGGAACTACTCATCACTACAGATACGATGACCGTGGATGGCTAGGCTGTATGGAATGGGTGGTAGCTGTTGAAGTGCAGGTATTGCTGGTGGTTGGTAGGTTTCATATGGACAGAGGTACTGGTGTAGCCATTTTTGAGGTGGAAGTCAACATCAAGGCTTGTTGGACTGAATAGGACCAGGTGAAGTGAATAGGAGAGAGGGTATTGGAGGTTCTGGAGGAATGTGGATAGGGTTTCCTCATCTTTGATCCAGATCATGCAGATGTCATCAGTGAATCTGAACCGGGTGAGGGGTTTGGGATTCTGGGTGCTTAGGAAGGACTGGTCTAGAAAGCCCTTGAATAGGTTGGCGTAGGGTGGTGCCATGTGGGTGCCCATAGCCGTACCCCATATAGGTAATGCTTTCAAACGTGAAGTAATTGTTGGTAAGGATATAGTTGGTCATGGCAACTAGGAAGGTGGTTTTTGGTTTGAAATCCATTGGGTTTCGGGAAAGGTAGTGTTTGTTAGCGGTAAGGCCAAGGGCATTAGGGACATTAGTGTAAAGGAAGGCGGCATCAATAGTGACGAGCAGGGCACCATAGTAAAGGAACAGGAACTGTGGAGAGTCAGCGGAGGAATTGGTCTGCATCTTTTATTTAGGAGGGTAGGTTGCAGGTAATAGGCTGAAAGTGTTGGCCTGTGAGAGCAGAGATTCTCTCAGTGGGACCACAGTAACTGGCCACAATGGGGCATCCTGGGAGGTTGGGGTTATGGATTTTAGGAAGCATGTAGAAGGTAGAAGTGCAGGGAGTGGTAGGGGTGAGGAGAGAGACTCCGGGGAGACATTCTGGGATGGGCCTAAGGATTTGAGGAGAGACTGGAGATCCTGCTGGATTTCTGGAACAGGATCACTGTGGCGGGGTTTGCAGGTGGACGAATCTGACAGCTGGTGGAGTCTTTCTGCCAGGTAATCCTTGTGGTTCAAAACAACAGTGGTGGAGCCTTCATCAGCGGATAGAGTTATAATGTCGGGATCAGTTTTTAGGTAGTGGATTGTGGTTACTTCTGTGGATTTAAGGTTAATTTGCATGTTGAGGAATTTGGGGAATGATGGTGAGTCAAGATTCGAAGTTAAGAAATTCTGGGAAGTTAATGGTGGATGATTTGGAGGCAGTGGGGGTGGATCAAGGTTGGATGGAGGAGTGAACAGAGTCAAGCAGGGTTCAATATTGGTCTCTGGTTGACTCTGGCTGGTAGGTTTGGTGGCAAAAAAGTATTTCATAGTATGAAGGCTTTCCACGACCGGATGACATATCTTCTGGTAAACCTTCCGGGAGGAGAAACACCTCTGAAGATGTCCAGCGCAGCTCTGGACGAAACGTTAGGAGCTGAAGAGTTTCATGGACCACGACCTTACATCCCGGAAGGTTTACCAGAAGATAAAAAAGTATTTACACTCTAGGGTCTGAGAGAAGGAGAGGTGGTTTTGAAAAAGTACTGTATGATTGAATTTCGGAGTGGGGTAAAAGGTGAGGTCTCTAGAAAGGACTGATATTTCTGCTGGACTAAGGCTTTTGGAGGAAAGGTTCATGACTGTGTTTCAGGAGTGTTTAGGTTCTCTATTCTGTCTGGTAGTGGGAGGAAGTGTTTGAGGGTGGGGTAAATGTGGTAGGTTTGTGAGACAGGGTTTGTCAGCTTATGAGGGGACGTGGGAAAGGTTTAGAGGTTGTGGAGTGGTGGATAGCTGTAGTCTAAGTCGGTAGTATGAAGTGAACAGAGTGGAGAGTTTTTTGAGGTAGCATTGTTCATGTTGCTCTAGTTCCTGGAGGGCAAGTATTTCAATGTGTGTTATGGGATCCAGGAATTTGGGTTGCATAGCAGGAGAATTTTATGGATGGAGAGGACTATGTTGGTGAGGGTTGAGGACTTATGGAATCTGAAAAGATGGGGGTCATTGTAGAAGGAAGGGTGGCAGCCGGATATTGGTAATTTGATGGTAGGGCCATTTGGGGGTATTCCATGAGCCAAGCAACAATGCAAGAACAATATGTGGGACTGGGTTCTGGCTAGGGGTAAAGAAACTTTTCTCTATTGAAGCAGAAGGATAAAAATGCGTAAAAAACGTAAGTAACTTAGAAATGCGTCCAAAAAAATTGGCAAAAATCCATCCAAACACATGGAAAAAATCACGAAAAGGATGAAATGGGTGAAATAATGAGAAACAATATGAAATCTGAGGGAACAGGCCGATAGTGAAATGGGCGCGAAGACACAGTGAGATCAGAGAAAAAATAATTAAAAAGGTTGTAATGTCGGTTGCAGGTCTGTGGATGGGTAAGTGTCAAGAAGGGGGACAGCTGATGTGACTAGATTAGGTGAAGTTAGTAGGTGTGAACTGGAATAGAGAGAGGAGGAGGAGTGGGGGTTGGGGAGGGATTGGAAGGAAGAGATACACGTTTGCATGGCAGGGGAAAGGTATGGGAAATAACAAGCGAAAATACCCAAGAGTGACACGGGAAGAATGATCAATTTGAAGGTCCCTGCTCACTTCCACAAGCAGCACTTTGCATTCCCCTACACGTACTCTGCTATCTCCCCCCCCCCCCCCCCTCCACCCCCACCCAACCTTCTCTTAGCCTCCACCACCCAGTTGCCTCTCCCATCATGCTCGCAGTCTGGCTTTAGTAGCCAGAGACTGTGGTCGTTGTGTGTGTGTGTGTGTGTGTGTGTGTGTGTGTGTGTGTGTGTGTTTTGTCCATTTTTGACAAAGGCCTTGTTGGGCAACAGCATCTCCGCTATATGGTGAGTAGCAACTATCCTCTTCATAATATTGTTACAGTTCATTCTGGATTTTCCATTGTTTGAAATTGAAGCCCAGATAGAAACTGAAAAGTAAGGTGGTTATAATGATTATAAAGCTTCAACTCTTCTTCATCGGAGTGTAATTACACAAAACCAAACAATGGTTTACAATTAAGTCTCTGAAATAAGAGAAAAAATATAAGTCCGATAGACTGTTTGACATGGAAAACTGAACCCTATTTTCAAGAGTCATTGTACTAGTTGATGTAGAACTGAATGTGTAAGTACACAACACTGTATTGGGCCAAACCCAAAGTCCAAGAGGCCCGCATTGCAGAGGCCAAGTCTTGGTGTAGCTTGAGGACAGTTGCACGGTGCTCTGTCTCACACTGGGAGCTAAAGTTCCTGGTTGCTGGGCTGATGTCAGTTGACAGGTTGTGGGATGACTCCAGGAGAGCTTCTGATTGAGTAACAGTGGTAGTAGTTGGCTTAATTGCCCAGATAATTTGTCCGTGGAGAATTGCAGTAGCAGTGTTTGCCAAAATCCCTGTGACTTGTGGCATAGGCCACCCCTACGGTGTAGTGCTGTTATGCTGGAGAGCTAAGAGCCCTGACATGTGACTGAAACATGAAAATTACTTGATTGCCAAGTGTGCTATGGTTAATCCGTAAATGACATCTTCAGTTTCAATTGTGCAGAGACTCTTTTTCTCTGCTTGCTACATCATCTCAACAGAAATGATTCTTTGAGAGGAGTAAAACCTTCTGTTTTCAAATGAGAAAGAATTTGGAGGTTGCTGCTAACAAGAAACATATGAACTAGTGAACAGATGACGAGTCTAGAGTATGTTGATGTCACAAAGTGAGAGTCAAATTGAATGGCTGCACGTAATGATGGGGAACTGGAATAAAATTTGTTTCACTGGAAGTTAATGTTAGAGTGACAGAAAAAGTGGTTTTAAAATGTTTCAATAATGAGTTGTGGCAGGACTGAGCCAAAGATTTTGAAAAGGAGGCTGTGTGGGAGTAAGATTTTGAGTTGAAAATGCAGATACATGATAAAGGCATTGAATATATGATGAATCACTTTTTAGAAGAAAAAAAGAGGAAATTCCATTTCTGTTTACCTTATATTAGTAATTTCATATTTAATGTAGCATTAATAAATGTAAATGTGTTATCATAAAGTTGCTATGTATGATGTTTTCCATAAACGTTAAAGAGGATGTATAAATGTTGACAGTTTTTGAATCATTTAGTTTTTACATGTTTTCTACACTGTTGCAGTACTCTTGCAGCATTTCGTAAAGCAAACATTACCTGCCTGCTTAGTATAGAAAAGAGCTCACGGGAAGAGCTCCTTGGGGACTCTTCAGAAGAAGCAAGTTTAAGACACAGGTAAGTGCTGTGATTTGCTCTCTAATCCGGACTAAACTTTATTACTAACTGGAATATGATATCATATATATTTCTTTCATTTTTATAGGCAAAGAAAAGATAAAGAAAGTCTGGTAAAACTGTCGACAGATGTAACAGAACAACTTCTTTCTATCAGCCGTGCATTGGCTGAAACAACAAAACATAGTGCAGAGACGTTGGATACATTAGGTATGTGCATTCAGTAATATCATAAACTTCTCCCTTATCTCCACATTGACAGATCTTTTTCCTTGATAGTTGAGAATGTAATCAATACCCAGCTTCTGGTATTTGTTCAAATTACATGAACTAAAGCAAGTGAAGAATTTATTCTATTGTTATTTCAAATTGCTTGGTCAGAACTAAGCATGCTGTGTTTGGGCTGCATCAGATGCTGGTCTGGTATTCAGTTTCAAGAAGGCTCATATCGCAACTTTATATCCCTCACTCCGATTTCCCCATATCATTCCTAAATCTGTTTACAAGAATTCCAAGATGACCCTGTCACTGGTGCCTTCTGAACTAATTGTCATTACTGTTGAGACATTAAAACTTTAACAAACTGAAAAGAGTTCACCAACCTATGAACCTGATTGATTTTCACATAGACTGTTGTTGTAGTATCTGAAGCAATTTTGTAAGTATGACTTGTCACAATTGCAATACTGGAATAACGTACATTCTAGGTGGCCCACTTCAGTGGTGCTTATCTGTAAATTGCTTCTGCCCTCAGTAATGACTCTATAATGACATTTGCAGCTAATCTTAAGTGTTTGACTGACAAGTTGCTCTAAGTGCTCTTTAATTATTCATGTTTTGGGCTTTTAACATTTATAGTGATAGAGGCTGTTGTATACTTTAAAGATTCATTGTAGTTTCTGGCAACAAGTTCAACTGAGAGCTTACCTGACACAGAGAAGAATCTGAAGGCAAGGTCTCTACAGCAGTTAGGGGATATTAGTGACAGGACTCATGAAAAGAGAAAGAGTGAACAGCACTTGTCATCCCAGCTTGATTATGGATGCACAATCAGCATATCTGCAAGACGAAGTTATGTAGAACTATGAGATGCATTATCTCTTGAGGTAATTAGTGTTGCTTCAGGGGCATAAGCACTTTTTTCCCCAGCCTCTGTGTTGTGGTTGCTATGTCACCAGTGCACATAAAGCAGTAACTTGTGATATGGAGTGAGAAATGTGCAAGATGTTTTCTAGTCCTTAAAATTTCAGGCATGCAGCCGCACAAATAAAATTTCCTCCACTGATATTTCGGCCGCATATCGTCCAGCCATCCTCAGAGTGAGTCACAAGATTGACGACAAGATGCCAAGCATGGCCTTATATGTTCCACCGCGGCAGTACTGCGCATGCGGGTCACAGATGCTGGTCGGCAGCAAAGAAATACTCTTACACATGCGCCGCCTGTGGCGAAGTCATACAGACATTCGATTCGCGTATCGATGTATGATCGACGGCGGTGACACCATGATGACTTCTCTGCAGTTTCAATATCTATAGTTTAAATATCAGTGGAGGAAATTTTATTTGCGTGGCTGCATGCCCGAAATTTAATGGACTGTTCATTATACTGCGAGTAGTTGAAAATGCACAAAATGTTTTATGTATGAAAGTGTCAGTATTTTGTACATCTGCTTAATTGCCTGGATTTGAGAATATAGCCAGAGACAGCTCAGTTTTTACACTCTATTTTGTATCTTTCACCAGTTTTCATGTCTGAAGAAATACTGGTGAAAGAAAGGGACTGCATATAGCTTCATGCCTGAAATCTCAATGAATATTCAGTAAGACAGAAAGACATGAACTTCCTTAATCATTGCTTGCTGATCAATAGAAGAGTGCAGCAATAATTTCTTCTGAACAATGTAGTAATGTGTGATTTGTGACAAGAACAGATTTTTAGAAGTGGCTGTGGTGAATACCAGTGTTTTACACCATGGTCAGAGAAATCAACATATTGGCTTCTCGTGAAGCCCAGAAACTCCCAGATTTGACAAAATTCAAAATTAATGATCAATGAACGAAGTTTTCAGATCTTAAGTTTGTTCAGATTGTGTCAGGTCCCCACCAACAAACTTTGAGTGACAATGCATTGCTTAAAAAGGGTAATTTTTTCTTAAGGAACATACGTCTACAGCTGTACTCTGCAAACCACAGTGAAGTGCATGGCAGAGATTACATCCCTTTGTACCAATTATTAGGACTTTCTCTCATTCCATTTGCATACAGAGCACAGGAAGAATGATCGCTTAAATGCCTCTGTGCATGCTGTAATTGTTCTAATCTTGCCTTTGTGATCACTGTGGGAGCAATAGGTTGGGGGTTGTAATATATTCCTAGATTAATTGCTTAACGTTTGTTCTAGAAACTTTCTAAGTATGTTTTCACGGGATACTTTGTGTCTCTGTGAGTGTCTGTAAGTTCAGTTCTTTCAGCATGTTCGTGATACTCTCCCATTGGTAGAACGAACTTGTGAACATTCATGCTGCCCTTCTTTCAATCTGTTCAGTATCACCTCTTTGTCCTATTTGGTATGGATTCCACACACATCAGGATTACTCTACAATGTATCACACAGGTGTTTTGTATGCAATCTCCATTGTGGATTGATTGCATTTCCCTAGTATTCTTCCAATGAACAGTGGTGTGCCAGCTGCTTTATCTGTGACTGGGACTACACTGATAAGCCAAAGCATTATGACCATGCTGCTTTACCTGTGACTGGGACTACAGTGATAAGTCAAAGCATTATGACCACTGGCCAGCTGAGCAGACATGGACAGGGGATCAACCTAGTGAAGATATGGGCTGCCAATGAGGAAATCCATTGAGATAAGGGACTTTGACGTTACGTGATCTGGTTAACTGTGCTTCATGATCTGACATTCCGTTTATCACAGGGTTGGTATGTATTTGTTCAACTTGTGCTTGTTGTCTGAGTACATTACTGTATATATTAGTGTACTACTGTCTTGAACTTATTGAGTAGGGAAATTTGTTACTCACACTAAACCATGTATGGCTAATAACATTTTTAGATGACTAGATTCTCCATTTATGGTGGGTGCTGATACTGCAACTGTATGTTCAATTAATGAAAAGCTGCTCCAGTTGATACTAAGAACTTCATTAAGTCCGCAACCATTTGCAACCTTTACATCAGGCTATTTTCAAGTGGGTCTGAAACTGCCATTGTGAGTGCGTGATATGATGGCCATATAAATATTTTACTTAATAGGAGATGAAAAATGAAGTTTAGATATATACAGTAGAAGTATGCGGGGTGCATCAGTAAAGTTTGTTGAATGGTCTCAGAAAATAAAGGAAACAATAGTTACAAATAAAATATCTTTACTGACCTTCAAAAAAGCACCATTGGCTACAACATACTTCTGACTTCAATTGTAAAGCTGTTTGTTAACTGCCAGCAACAGTTTGTTGTGGAATCGCTTGAAGCACCTGTGTAAAGCATTGTTGGATATCCACCTCATTACAGGAGATGAGTCCTGGTGCTACCATTATGATCTGGAGATCAAGTGACAGCCAGAGGCATGGTGTTCATTGTCTTCTCCTCCTCCATTGGGTAGAAATTCATGATGGCTCAAGCCCGCGGTGTCAAAAAAGGCGATCATTCTCTTAATTGCGGCTTTTGTCAGCCATCTTTTTTTGCGGAAGGAAAGCTGAAGAATAAGGACAAACACACACAGCAGACACTTTTTGGACAGGTGAATGTTGTAGTGAAAATCAAACAAGGAAGAATAAGATGGACTGGTCATGTACAGTTAATGCCGGAAACTCTGAGTGTTCAGAGTATGTTTATAGAAAAGTCTGAGGGGAAAAGAAGAGTAAGACCCAGGAAAATATGTCTTGAAGATATGGTAGGGACCTCAAAGCAGTGGGAATCAGGAACTGGAGGAGTAAAGAAATTGACAGATCAATGATCCTTTCTTTCTGCCTGATAAATAGCACAATAAGGCATCAAAAATTTTCATGAAAATTTCCTAATTCCCCTCTGATGATATGTATAATGTAACAGTAACAAATGTTATATTGTGCAAATATTAACTAACAAGCACATGCTTCCATACCTTGGTCTGTACAAAATTTGTCATTGTTTTTGAATTTACATTCATTTTTTACGAAATTGACTCCCTCCTTTATTCATTCTGGATTTATACTAATACACAGCTAATTTGTAACCGCATTCCTTAAGCTTTTCTGGCTACTGAATTCTTAAAAATAAACTGTGAAATCATGTATATTTTTGTCTGTCTAATCCTCTAATGACTCACAAAGATTGGGTTTTTTGTGCTAATGGACCCCCCACCCCCCTTATGCTTTCTGCCAATAGATCTGCTAACTTGCCTATCAGGTGTGAACCATGAGAAATACATTCCAATACTTCCTATAGCAACCACTGGAACAGCACCGACCAGGATCCTGTCTAGTCTTTGTGTTTACTACATTTATAACAAAGTCAACCCGTGACTGGTCACTATGCCACAGGACCCCTACAAAATGCACACTTGTGTACAAAGTGGCAATTCATGTTTTGTCCAAGTCTCCTCCAGTACTTTAATTTATGTTTATAGCCAGGCTGTTTCCAGCTCACCAACTACCAGAACCTGACCATGATTGCCAACATCCCTACATATTTTTCCTGCATTTGCCATTACCTGATTAAGACTAGTACTTGGTTCTACAAAACTTGTGATCTGGTATCCTTATCGTAATTTTTTCTGTCACTGCTGGCTTACAACCCCGTGGCTACCTTGCAACAAAACTATTAGCTTCCTGTTCTGTTTATCTCGTGACTTCTTTGAAAGACGTCTAGCCCAGTTCTCCTGCATTATGATTAATCCAGGTGAGTATTGAGCCGCTTCCATTTCTGATTCTAGTAGAGGTGAAATCTATTGGTTAACTACATTTTGAATTTGCTAACAAGGTTTCTGCTTGTCTGCCCTTTGCTTGCCTCCATTTCCTGTTCAGTGTTTTTCTGATTTTTCTGGCTTAATCAACAATTTCATGGAAGAGCCTTATTGAGTACCCCTTTGTCTTTCCCACAGTATGCCCAATGAAACTACAATCTACATTTTTTGCAAAACACGCTCAGTTTAGCTAACCTGTGGCAACATAAATCTTTAACATGGGAGTTGGTGAAATAGGAACAATAGATACAATGAAATATAAAATTATGTGATGATTTCAAAATGTTAATCAGGTGTAAATGTTGTTGTCACAGTCTAGTCATAGAGATGGGCTGATGTTACCCTCACTCATATGCATTTACAGAATTACTGTGGTAACTGAAAGTCTGATGCTGGTAGTGCATGCACTTCAGAACACTGCATTTTAGCAGTGTGTGTTATTTTATCATGCAAAGAAACAATATCACATAAATGGGTGCCTGTCTTATATCTGATTCCAAAATAAATTTCATACTGATCTTAAAATTTGCTCTGTTACCAAAACTTCTACACAAGTCTTTGGTTGAAGGGTTGAATATGTTGGAGAGTTGATGGCTAAATGTATAAGCTTTATAGGGTTGCATATTTTACTCACCCTTATCACTCGATATTCTGTATAGGTGCTATCAACTTTGCTGTCTTATGCACAATAAAAAGTTTCATCATCATTGCCAAATGTGTTGGACTATGAAAATTAAGAACAGTGTATTATTAAGGAAGCAAATTACTTGTTGATTGATGTATGGGATAAGTGTTGAAATAATCGAAGAAAACCTGTTTTCAAGAAGTATCGGTTATTATACAAGAATGTTGTGAAAGTCTGCTGTTGCTGTTATTTTCTGAATTGGAATAACACGAGAGTACAATGAAACTAGTTAGTATGTATAATAGTGGAAGTGCTTTTCTTTCCATAAATTATGTATTTATTAACAGGTATGAGACCATCTGCACTTTTATTGTGCATATAAAATGAATAAAAAATGACATCTAACTTGATCACCTTTCATTTTCAGCCACATCATCATCTGTGGTGCACAGTACACATGAAGAACTTCACACGTTGGGTAGTGTTATAAACCAGTCTGGGAAGCTGCTATCTAAATATGGTCAAAGAGAATTTACCGACAAAATTTTAATATTTTTTGCATTTGGATTTTTTGTCGCTTGTGCAGTATATGTTGTTTTAAAGAGGTTATTTTGAGTGTCCTGTGTACAAAGCTTTTTTAAAAAATTCTATTGTTAAGAAAAATTTTCCTTTCTTTATGTGTAACTTTTATTTGTAAATATATTGAACATAAAAACTTGTACCATAATGTGCCTCTGATCTGTTGATTGATTTGAAAGAAGTTGGGGCGAGAAACACTTGTTGTCAATTGTGTAGTTTCATTCAGTCTCTCTGATTTTGCCACTAGTGACATAAATCTTCACAAAATGCAAGTGCAACTGCCTCATCAGGCTGTGATGAAAAATCTCAACTGAAATGCAATAACCCTGAAAATGATACTACTTTTGCTCTAGAACATGTACAGGTAAATAAAAAAATGAAGTACAGTTAGTTGAAAAACTTTTGTTCATAAAATACACATGATATAATATTTGTAATCTACAGGGTGATTGTGATTAAAGCCAGTTTCAGAACACTGTAAAAAGTGAACCACTGCTTAGAACATCAAATTTGAACAGAATATTATCGAAGAAGGGGGAAATGTTATGGGGGGGGGAGGGGGAACTTAATAAAAATCTTACCACTAGATGGCACTTTATGCATAAAAATGTGTAAAATAAAGGATGTGGGGTACATGGCTGTTCTTCAGTTTGCATTTGAGATGCTTGATATAACTGTCTCAATGCAGGATCACCAGATGCTGGTAAAGCTCTTCTACAAGAATGGTGACTGTGTGCCAACAACTCTGCAGAAGTTCTGGACACTCAGGCTATGAAAAAGGGTGTTGGTCCAATGTGTGCCAAGGGTCTGGAGAAAATGATTACAAAATTTGAAAAGCACAGGTTCTTTTGAAGTGCTGTGTTGCAGAGGGAGGAAAACAGTTGATCTGATGTCAGTAGATGATGTGGCCACAGCACTGCGGTGCACAGGGAATTGCCTCAACTTTGGACATGTCTGTGACCACAGTGCAAAAAAATCCTACAAAACATCTTGCATTGCTATCTATACAAAATTACTCATGTTCAGGAGTTGCCTCATTCTGAGCTGCCAGGAAACAAACGTTTGCTCTAGAATTTCTCGATTGCATGTAACTGGACAATGAATGATCATGGAACATTCATGGACAGATGAAGTCCATTTCTGTTTCCAAGTACATGTCAGTACTCAGAATTGCAGAATGTAGGCAATGGAAAATTCGTCCACACACCAACCGGTACTGCTTTATTCTGCAAAAGTAACTGTGTAGTGTGGGTTGACAGCATCATTTACTGTAAGGCCTCAGGAGGTGGGTCCTGCTGATGCTGTTTCCT
Source organism: Schistocerca americana (assembly GCF_021461395.2). Taxonomy (NCBI): domain Eukaryota; kingdom Metazoa; phylum Arthropoda; class Insecta; order Orthoptera; family Acrididae; genus Schistocerca; species Schistocerca americana. The sequence continues at coordinate 315,514,434 of NC_060121.1, read as the reverse complement.
TTACTGTCACTGGTAAACACTATGAGAGCCTTTTGAGCACCAACATTATTCATACCCTTCAACAACATGGCTGTGACAGTAGGATCATTTTTACACAAGATGGCACTACTTTGCACATTGCACAGTGAAGCATCTGCTGCAGAGGCATTTTGGAAATGCTAGAATTACCAGCCATCATTTCTCTACAGCTTGGCCATCTGGATCACCTAATCTAAATTCATGTGACTTCTGGCTGTGTGTCTATCTGGAAGATGCTGTGTACAGTGCTCTGATTACAAACATAGTTGAATTGAAGCACATGTTGCACAACACATTCTCTCACATTCCTGAGACAGTCAGATCTGTTGTGGAACTTGCCATGTTTCAACTTCATCTTGTGGCAGAAAACAGTATTCAACATGCCGTGTACCACCCTCAGGAAAATTAAAGACAAATTTTGTTTTTGCTGTTTATGAGGTTTCTGGCCTAAGGACCATTAAAAACTGAAGTCATTGTTGTTTTGTACACGGTTTTTGACCTCGGGACAGTTAAAAACTGATTTTTCCTGTCTGACTTGCTATGACCTTGCTGCAGTGGATAGGCTCACCTAACCAACAGTGCCACAACTGTTTAACACCAAACTTGTGCAGTCATGCACAGGTGCTAGTAAGACTTAGTAGAAATAGCAAGAAAGTGATTGTGGAGATTTCAGTGTAGATTTCATCTCAGGTAGTTATGATCAAGGGCACCTACAATTAATGATTTGCAGCTTTGGTTTGACACCACAGTAACACTTATAACAATAATAAGAGAACATAGCAAAGCATCAGTTGATAGTTTATTTTTGAATTCACCTGTTTTTAATGAAATAGATTGGAACACGACAATAAATGGTTTATTTGACCATGATGGCAGCAATAACACATCCACATCAAGTAAGTTTAACTAAGAATGGAAAATGAAAATTTCACCAAATTGTAAATATGGACTCATTTAAACCACTCAAAGAGAATTTACAGGCTGAAATATGGGAAAAAGTTTACCAAAGAACACAAAGCATATGATACGTTTATTATAACACTGAGAACCTGGTTTTTCTTTAGAGGTGGCCATGAGCATTTACAGTGAGGAAAAAAAAGTTGAACACCTACATTGCAGTAGCAGTGAGCAAATCATACAAAATTAAAATCAGTGGCTGCTAAATTCAATGAATTCTTCATAACAGTAGCTGTAAATACGGAAACAAAAAAAAATCTTTCATTGAAAGTATCCAGTAAACCTACTTAGACCAATAATACATTTGCCACCTCAAGATATCAATTTTGCTAACTTCCAGTTAGGGAGATCATGAAAATCATTAGATGACTAAAAAGAAGTAACTTCTCTGGCTGTGATTACATTGCAGCCAATGTACTAAAATCATGTGCCGACTTGATAGTGCCACTCGTTGATGAGTCAAGGAGTATTTCCTGAAAGACTGAAGTATGCAGAAACAACACTAATGTGTGAAAGTGGAGATAAGCAATTGATATCTAATTATAAACAGATCTCACTCCTTTGCGCATTGTCATAAATTTTTGAGAAGATAGCCTACAATACAATATTGAACCATCTTTCTGAAAATAACCGTTTAACAGCAGCTCAGTATGGCATCAGTCAAGGCTTTCCTAATGAGGAAGCAACAAATGATCACGTAAACTCAATATTAGTGGAAATAAATGGCAGAAATCAGTCTGTTGGCATTTTCTGTCATCTTTGACTGTGTACAATGTAAAATTCTGCTAGGGAAACTACAATGGTATGGCATCCTTTGGGTGGATGGAGCTGTATATTAACAATAAAAAAATGTAGACCTACATTAGCAAATGATACAAAAGGTATAAGGTTAAACCCATAGTGGGGAAACAAAATATGTTGTAGTGCATGTTTGGTGCTTGACTGGCTCCTCTTCTTGGCCTAGATAAATGATTTATTGGGGACATTTGAGGAACCTTTAAAAACTCTTAATGTTTGCAGGGGGGGGGGGGGGGGGGACCCAAGTTTACTGATAAAAGGTCCAAATGCATCCATACCAGAAAAAGATGGAATGAGCTTACATCTGGTTCGCAGCTAACACCTTAACCCTTGATTTTACAAAAAAAGCATATTAAGCAATTCCAAACAAAAATAATTTACAGGTACCAGAAGTAGTCATCAGTGGGGAAACACTGGATGAAGCTCCATGTGTGATGTTCCTGGGTATCCAGATTGATAACAAACTGAGGTAGAACTAGCATTTGGATAAGTTAACCAAAAAACTCAGTTCTCCTTGTTTTGCACTCAGATACCTTGCAATGTGTTATCCTGTTAACAAGACTGCTAGCACACTTTCACTTAGTTCTGTCTTCTGGCATAATCTTCTGAAGCACAGCAATTAAGGCATGTTTGTTCTACAGAAATGCACAGTATAGATATTGTGTAAAGTGATAACCAAACTTCTTGCAAAAGCCTCTGCCGGGATTTAGACATTCTTACACATACATGCCTTGTGTACTCCCGAATGATATTTGTGGTTAATAATGTGTGATTTAGGATGAACTTTGCAATTCATAATCACAATGCTAGAAGTAGAAATTGCTTCCATGTAGGCTGTGCATTCCTTTCTAGGATTCAGAGTTTTATATTCTTGTGCAAAAATCTATAACAGGTTGCCACTGAACATCAGACAGGAAATTGAAAATCCACAAATATTTAACACAAAGTATCAGAATACTATGAACCACTCCAACTGCAATATATTCGATTACTTGGACACAGGAATGTAAATTCTGCCCAATCTAATGTTGTATTAGATAGATCCTGATTTTTTCCTGATAGTGATACAGCTAATAGTGCTCTTTGTCAAGTTGAATGCTTTGTTTGAATTATTAAACATTAACAGAAACTAAGTAGCATAGGGGGAGGAGCAGTGGTTTTTTAAAAGTAGCCTTTTTTCGCCTGAAATACATATATAACAGAATACAAAAGTACTTACCATAATTATCAGTAGTAGATTAGGGCTAGTCATAATTTGTTTTTACGGTCGCAGGTTCGAATCCTGCCTCGGGCATGGATGTGTGTGATGTCCTTAGGTTAGTTAGGTTTAAGTAGTTCTAAGTTCTAGGGGATTGATGACCTCAGATGTTAAGTCCCATAGTGCTCAGAGCCATTTGAACCATTTGAATTTGTTTTAGTATAGTTCACAGAAGTAGCTAACAGCGGTTGCCCCTTCCCGTTAATGAATGAGATCTGTTTAAAAAATTCTGGAACGTTTGTAATTATGTGCCAATGGTGTGTTGGAGCGAAGTTACATTGGTGCCACTGTACACTCTTGTGTTTAATGTGTAACTGCCAAAAGTTTCATTGTTGTATGTCAGTTAGTTATTGTTCAGTGCAGTATTGAGTAGAAAGTTATGTCACACAGTTTGCGAATTTCGAGATGGGAGAGTTAAGCAGTAATGTGTTTGCATTAAATTTTATGTGAAACTCAAGAAAACCTTTACAAAGGACACCAAAATATGCACCAAGCCTACGGTGATGAGTGCTTAAGCTGTACTCGGTGTTACGAATGGTGCACATGGTTTAAAAATGGCTGGATGGAAGTTAAAGATGACCCTCGTTCAGGATGCCCTTCAATATCTATCGATGATGCTCACATCAGGAACATCAATGAGATCGTGCCTGTCAGTCAAAGACTGACTGACTGAGAGATTGTGGAAGAATGTAACATCATGTCATTAAATCCTGACACAGCATCTTGGAATGCATTGCGTTGCCACCAAATTCGTCGCATGGATCATGACTCAAGAACGTAAAGTCCCTCGCCTCACAATATATGAAGGACTTTGGGATCGCACAAATGATAATGAGATGTTCCTTAAGAGAATCATAACAGGTGATGAGACATAGATCTACGGTTATGATGTTGAAACAAGGTTCAAGCTTCACAGAGGGAAGGAAAGGTTCTCCAAGATGATAAAATGCTCATCAGATCATGTCAAATGTCAAAGCCATGCTGATAGTTTTCTTTGACTTTGAAGGATTAGTTCATCATGAATTCATGTCACAGGGACTAACTGTTAATTGATGGTACTATCGGGATGTGTTGCGATGCCTGTGAGAAAATGGCCTGCATAATAAGAACACACCCATACATTCATCCCTGTTGGTGCATGACCACTGCACAAAAAACGACCTCACTGTGCTACTTCATGCCCTGGTCCTCCACAGACATTGAAAACCCTGTTGATAGGATTTGCAACAATAAATGAGACAAAAGAAAATTCTCGGATGGCATGTTACGTGATCCAGCAAGAGGCATACCAAGACTGTTTCTGGAAATGGAAATGGTGTTGGGAGCAGTGTATCAATTGTGGAGGAGAGTATCACAAAGGAGACCATGCACAATAAGTAGAAGGTAAGCGTAGAAAAATTTTGTGGACAAAGTCCATAAAGTTTGGAACAGACCTCATATAACTTCACCTGTTACGTATTCCTGAAGTCTCTTCTTGCTGGTACCCCAATACTGTACCCAGAAACTTACATGTTTTCCATCAATTCCTCAAGTTGGTCTAACACTTCCTCTGTCGACCCTGATGTCCATTGAGGCATTGGCACACAAACTAAATCTAGTTACCTGTAAGTTATTACTGCTATTCTACTCTTCATACAAATATATAAATCGTGTTTTTTATGCTGTTGCTATTACTGATTCTTGTATTTCTGTCATTAATACACTTTAAGAAAAAAGAAAGAAGCACCATGAAGGACCTATCCTCTTGGGATGAAAATCAGTAGATCTGGTGTACACATACAGACAAACAAGTGACTACAGTTTCAGAAATATTGAACAATTTATTCAAGAGTGAGAGCTTCACAAATTGAGAAAGTCAATAATGCATTGGTCCACCTCTGGCCCTTATGCAAGCAGTTGTTGGATATTGTCCTGAGGGATACTGTGCCAAATTGTGTCCAATTGGTGCCTTAGATAATCAAAACCCTGAGATGGCTGGAGGGCCCTGCCCATTATGCTCCAAATGTTCTCAGTTGGGGAAAGATCCGTCAGCCATGCTGGTCAAAATAGGGTTTGATAAGCACAAAGACAGGCAGCAGAAACTCTTGCCATGTGTGGACGAGCATTATCTTGCTGAAATATAATCCCAGGATGGCTTGTCATGAAGGGCAACAAAATGGGGCATAGAATATCATTGATGTATCACTGTACTATAAGGGTGTCATGGATGAAAACCCAAGGGGTACTGCTATGAAAGGAAGTGGTACCCCAGACCATCCCTCCTGGTTGTGGAGGGTGACAGTCAGGATGGTATCCCACTGTTGCCCAGTGTGTCTCTAGTCACATCTTTCGCCTGACATCTCATTGAATGGAATATAATTGTCTTCAGTGATACGTTCTGCTTCAGACTGAGTCCCGACGACCAGAGATCTTAATCAGAAACAGTGCATTTGATATATTTTGTGTTAAAGACATTTTAGGCAACTCATTGTGGGTGAATAGAATGGTAAACTTTCAAGTACCTCGAATCTGTTAGAAACTGTATGAAATGAATTCAAATAGAAACACGGTACAAAAAACTACCATTCAGTACAGTTCTGAATATTGACATTTTCTCCAAAAGGCAGTTTTTGTTTGTATTTTGTGAAACTTAATCATCATCAGAAACCCCTACCTGAAATAGCAATGCTTGTGGAAAAAAAAGTCTGATAACTGTTGTGATTTTTAACGTTTGAGTGAGACTGAATCACCAAGCGATCTAAAAATTAAGATTTACCAATATTTTTTTGAAGCAGCATTATTTGACATTTGTTTACATTGACAGGTAAAAGCAGCAGGACACCACAAGCTCTTTGGTCCATTTCCTTCACGATGCAGCCAGGTCACAACTTATTACTTCATAGCCACTGCTGAGCTGAGCTGGATGCAGTCCTGGAGGCTCAAAGGGAGACAAAGCATAACCTGTGTCAGAATTTTATGATCCTCTATGGTTACATAAGTTATATTGAGGAGATTTACAACTATTTTTTAAAATGGAAGAATAAGGGCATCTACTCTGTTGGGATCTGCAAAGACATGTCAAGGTGAAATGTCCTGTCAGATTAAAACTATGTGCTGGATTGAGACTCAAACTTGGGACCTTTGCCTTTTGCTGGCAAGTTCTCTACCAATTGAGCTACCCAGCCATGACTCATGTACTGTCCTCAAAGCTTTACTTCCATCAGTACCTCAATCCTACCTTCCATACTTCCTGCAAACCATGCACGACTAGCATTCTGGAAGAAAGGATATTGCAGAGACATGGCTTAGCCCCAGTCTGGAGGATGTTTTCAGAATGAATTTTTTCCTCTGTTGCAGGGTGAAAATTTAGTTCTGGAAACTTCCGCCTTGCTGTGTCTAAGCCATGTCTCTACGGTATCCTTTCTTCCGTGATTGGTAGTCCTAGTTTCATAGGATTAATTCCCTGAAGTCTGGAAGGTAGGAGTTGCTGGTGGAAGTAAAGCTGTGAGGACAGGTCATGAGTCATGCCTGTGTAGCTCAGTTGATAGAGAACTTGCCTGCGAAAAGTAAGTTTCATTTCAGCACACAGTTTTACTCTGCCAGGGAGTTTTGTATAAGTGTACTCTCCGATACAGCGTGAAAAATTCATTCTGGAAACATGTCAAGTAGATATCACACTTATGGGCATGAGGACATGTAAAAATCTAAGGAAATGAGTGAGCTAATTGAGCTAGCAAAGATCCCTGTTTACAACAGTAGCACACACTTTATGTTTCTGCACCATCAGGTAGCTCTACACCAACAAGGAAGTATGTGTTGTAGCATCAGCATCTAGCAGGCCATTGCAGTTGTCTGAGGGTTATGCAGACTGGCCACTTACATAATCTGCAGTTGGGCACAGCAGTAATCTTGGTGTAGTGTTCTGCAATGCAGTGTTCCACTGGACAGTATCGCTGCATGCTGTATCACAATTCTGCATGCCTGTGACTGGCTACGGATTGGGAAGTTACCTCTTTTATAAAGTACCCAGCCAAGTCAAGTGTAAATACAGCCTGCTCTGACATTAGCAGCACTTCTATCAGTGCCACACTTTCACCCATCCATTAGTCAGATGTGTGGCCAAGCAGCTGCAACCTTATTGAGAAGCATCATCTACTAGGTGAAGCTGCTGGCCTAAAAGCCATCAAGTAACCCCATTGTTTCTGGGTTACAAACTGGTACTGATGAGAGCACCTGTTGTATGCCATCACCTGACACACTAGCGAGACTCTGAGAGTGCTGGGTTCATTCAATTCAGGGCATCTTCAGTGCCCTGTTGTCTGCCTAAGGCCATGCACGGTGTTTGTCAGCCAGCAGTCTAACCAAGCATGCTGCAGAGTGGACAGACACCTTCCTTCAGCAAGGTTCTGTCACTGACAACCATTTCCATGGCATTCTGCAGACTCACTTCCTGTTAGCATCAGCCACTGTCAGCACCTGTGCACAGCTGTCAATCTACTCTATGAAAGCATCATGTAATAAAGAATGTTATATTGTGCAAAGATTCTTAACTTCATGCTCACTGCAGTAATGAGTGATCCCATCCTACAGCCGCCTGCATGCGCAGTTCTGGGAGCAGAAGTTATAACATTATTTTATGTGTAATCCCCCTTATGACAAAGAAGAACATAAATTGCCAAAAGGAAATCTGAGATGCTGTGGCTTGAGTCAGAAAAAAGTCTCAATGTATGGAGAAAGAAGATATTATTAAGTGCTTTTATTACACATGTTTACAATTAGCTAAAACATTATACCAATTAGAGCTAAAAACTGCTGAAGAGTATATTGAAAGTAATGTAAACAAAACTCATTCTGAAATCGCACACAGGCACCAAAAGAAATGTGAAGTCATGTGCCTAAAACTGCATCAGTAAGAGGAGAAACAACAATCAGAAGAGCACAGTTTTATGAAAAATTTATTAACTAAACTGACATCACCTTCTTTCAATTACTGAATGAAATTCTGAAGCAGTACTGTACTTTTCATCCATCATACTCAGAACACAAATGAACTGGCAACTAAAATTAAAGATATAGAAACTCCTGCAGGTGACAGGTTTGCTTCTTTTTATATAATTAACCTATTTACAAATGTACAACTGAAGAAACAGTAGATATAATCTTTGAAAAGTTAGTAAAATTTAAAAAAAAAATTTGTCAGTTGCAGAAATATCAGAAGTCAAGGACATGTTGCAGCTAATATTGTCACAAAATTACTTCACATTTGCTGGGAAGTTTATTAACAGAAAGAGGGTCTTCACATGGGCAGTAGCATATCAAGTTTCCTGGAGATATATTTGTCAGTCATCTGGATAGTAAGTTCTTTGAAGAAAACAATGTACTTAAAAGTAAAATTATGTATTACAGGAGATATGTTGATAATACCTTGCTGCTATCTGATGGAACAAAAGAGGTGATTGAAGAACTACTGGTATTATTCAGTTCTTTCCACAAAAACATAAAATTCGCAATAGATCATAAGGCCAACAAAAGCATAAATTTCCTGGTCTTAAAATCACCAACCACCAACAAAAACATAAGTTCACCATACACAGAAAACACACATACATGGACACAACAGTAGACAACTCATTATGTCCTCCACCAGACAGGAACATGCTGCATTTAGGCCCATGCTGCACAAAGTACACTTTCTTGATTTACAAGAAAACAGCCTCACAAATAAACTACATATAATAAAAAGCATTGCCATAAACAATGGCTACACACGCAAAACAATTGACAATTTAGACGGGCAGATTTACAAGAGTAAGACAGCAAATGGCCACACTGTGAAGTAAGAGAGAATATTTGGCAGTATCCAATACGTGAGCCCCTTATCACAAAAAAAGGTAACAGTTGCATTCTTAGCTAATATTAAGTTAGGAAACTTACTCGTCCATGACATAAAATCAAATACACAAAAATTAAACGGCAGTGGAGTGTAATAACTATCATGCCCCAGTTGTCATTCCTACTACGTAGGGAAAATGGGCAGAAACTTCACAACCCATTTTCAAGAACACATAAATGCTTCCAGGCTCAGCAACTTCATAAAATAAGTTATTACACAACATATTTTGGAAATGAAATGTATCATCAAAAGTCTAGAAAACAATAATGAAGCTAATGGTAACATCCTAAATCTGTTAGGACAACTGGAGATACACCTCCATAAATAAATAAAACAAACAGAATCTATGTTAAATGAACAGACAAATTTTGCAAGCCACAGTTACTTTAGTAACTTTAAACACCTTTCTAAAGTTATTCCCTTCCTATGTCAATTGTTTCATAAAATGATCTCTGGCACTACAAATAAATTCATCTCTGACTACACCATGTACAACACTATCTGTGAAGTGTTTACAAAAATGAATGTGTAAATGTGCCTCTTGAGTCAAGTGATATGCGTGAACAAGATGGAGAAACTAATGTATGATAGTGTTAAATATGCTATTTGTGGATTGTGTAAAGTTCGCACAGTTAATTTTTTTCACTGTTTTCATGACAGGAACATGCATTTCACCTCATTTAATAGCAAAAAGAAAGGGGTCCAAAATGCTCTGTGTATTTAATAAAACACAAAGATTTGTGAGTCAAGGCATTTTTTAATTCATACTTCCAGTGTATTGAATACAGTCACGTTTACAGCTGCAAAACATGAATACAATTAAATTCAGAATAATTCTGACATGTAACATACTACTTATACACTACTCTGTATTCATTAGTAACTGATATTTGTATGTTTTAATGCCTCACTATCAGCACCAAAGAAATGGAACAATGATACACAGCAACCAGCTTTCATGTAAATTGTATCTATCACAAACATTGATGCTCCATTGTTTTTTTTTTAAATTGCCCTCCTTTTCATTCTGAATATTGAGTAGAATAGACGTAAGTTTTATGCAGTCTATCATTATCTGAAATAAAATTTGTTGTATGACTTAAACTGCTTTTATTTAAATTTATAATAAATAGAATATGAAATCATATAGCTATTCAGACTGTCAGAGACAGCACATTTGGTGATTCAATGATCGGGCACATTATCATTGAGTTTTATATTGTTTAAACTGGGCAGCATTTCCTAACAAAATCCGATAACCTTGTTTTCAAAGTATTTTTACATGTGTGGTGATATTAGTTAATGTACACCGTCAAGCATCATCAAGCATACTGCCGACCAAGGTGCCACATTGGCCTATACTAAATATGGAACTTCAACAAAGGAGAATAATTTAACAGGAAAGTTCTAAAGTATGATCTGACAATTAAATGATTTCATCATCCTCTTATACAAAGAACGTTCATTCCATATAATTTATGGAGTGCATTCTTCTGATATTTTAAATTGCATAGTTATATTAAAAGGTAACCATACCTTGAAAGGAATGCTCCAAAGTGGCCACCCTGCAACACAAGTGTCAGTGTAGCAGTCAACACAAACATGACACCATTGTATGTGGTGTCATAACACACAATAGACTACGGTATTTTGGTGTGAGAAGAAAAAAATAGCTGCAGGTGTTACTGGAAACAGTGAGCAACGTACCATGAAGACAAGGGAGTCAATCAGAAACTCTGTTGACAGCATTAGGAAACTGAATGTCAATACTTGATGGAATACGCTGACCCCAAAAGGCTCCTTCTACAAGAAGCGAAAAAGAGGGCATGGATCCTTTTTTGTGGGGACTACTGCCTGACATGTCAGGGAAAGTAGAGGTAGAGTTCCTTAAGAACTTGAACACAGCAACAGTGACCGTGATGACGTTAGAAGAGGTAGTCATCTGAGGTCAGGTTGGAAAACGAATTTTCACTGGATGATTTAAGTATTACCATTGCGGATGAACAGGCCACATAAGGTGGGAATCATGAGCTGCAGTGTAAGTTGTGTGGGTGAATAAGGCATCTGGAATGGGATAGCAAGCATAAGCCTTATGGGGCATGATAGGTGATAAAACACATTAACCCTAGTGTAGTCAGTTGTGTTTAATCAGAGTTTTATTAGCTTTTTACCACTTTTGATGGTGCCTATCTAGGCTAAAAGTTTTCGTGTTGTATTTATTAGTACAGGGAGGCAGACATATCTGATGATCCCATAGATCAAAAGTGATCATAACAAGGAAAAAATTTTCTATCAAAGATTGTTCTCAATTTCACAAACATATGACTAAATTTCCTTTACTGTTCCAAGAATGTCAAACAGATTGACTCACCACTGATCCTGCTGTTCAGTGAAGCCATATTAATATGAACATATTGCTTTAGTCAGTCAGTATCACTGCCAGTCTCCAGAACTGATACCCCATGATCAGAAAATTTTGTATCTCATCAATGCCACATACTAGTGTTACATTTCCGTCGGTATTGTTTCATTACGTGGTTAGTGTTTCTATCCATGATAAGATGTAATCTGTATTTCTGGGCATGAACAGAACTGGACCATGTGAAGGTTACTCAGTTGTCTTCATTTTGGAGTTGGAAAATCCAGGAGTAACCTCCAGAAATGGCACTTCCCTCTTGATACCACCAACTGTGACTGAGGAGAACCACAGACCATGGAGCACATGCTGGACTTTCAACTGTATCCTGCACCTTGCACAAAAGAAGGTCTTCTGCTTGTAACTCTGAATACAATTGAAGTTGCAAGGTTTCAGCCAACACTAGTGTGACATGATAACTCTTTATTTCATTTGCTTTTAATAGTAATAGCCATGTATAGTATTTTGACTTGGATACATAAAGTACTGATTGTTAAAGGTCTGTTTAAATGAAGTACAGGCATGTTCTTGAATTGTTCTATTATGAGCTCTGTGAGTGAATTATTGCTCTTATTCTGTATGGCAAACAATTATTGGATACAAATGAGATGAAAGATTTTGTGTATGCGTACACAATTCTCAATCTGACAGTGCTTTTCAGCAGTTTAAAAAAATGTGTTATACATTGTTACTTATATTTTAATTGAAATACGTATTTTTCCAATAGCATATGTATTGCACCACCATCACGATGGAGTTCCAACAGTTGGCTATAACTAGGTCTGTCTGGTAACTGCCATTTTGTCTCCAGCGCCTTTGTAGATCAGCACCTGTCTGACCAAAGGAAGGTCCTACAAGGAGAGGTCCCCACCTGCAGATGCCCCTGTTCACATTCATTTCTAGTTCCAAGAGTAATGTAATCTTCACGTCTGTCTTATATTGTCACTAGCTATTATTTGTTCTTTAGTATTCTTCATTTCTGTAAGGTTCCTGAAGTATCTTATGTTTGAATATTCTGGAATTTTTTATGTTTGTATAAATACCAGCGTTCTAGAATATTCAGTGTTTGTATAAATAGCTGCACTCTCTAGCCAGGACTTAATTTCTGTTCTGGCTGTTCACGATAAGTGTGTTTTCAGTGCTAAGTGTGGTATTTCATTGATGACCCAGCTTTCGGATTTGTACTCGAGATGCCAGGTACCTCAAAACATCTACTTCACTGTACTCCAATTAGGCAATGTAAAAACTGTCACCTATGTGGACAGGAACTAGAATAAAAGCAGTACATTGCTCTCACAATCCCTATATTTAGGAGACAAATGGGTTCAAAGCCAGTTCACATCAGGCATCCATCATTGTTTCCCGGAGACACTGGTCAGACCCAACAACATGTCTGAAAGGATTTGACCAAGTTGCTAAATACAACAGGTAGGATGAGGTGATGTGTTAGAAAACTTTTACTTTTACTTGGATGGCACAGCCCAATAGTGATTCAAGAACAACAAAGAGAATCTCAATAGCTGGGAAAAATTTCAGGTCAAATTGAAGAAGATGTTTGGCAACAATCATCAGCAAGTCTGCTTAGTGGAAGAACACTGAAGAACAGGTCCCAACATCATAGTAAATGAAATGGTCCTACATACAGAACATTATGGCTATTTGCCACATTGCCAGTCCAAATATGACAGAAACTGACAAAATGTCACACTTCATGAAAGTTGCAGAAGACATGTACCATGGTCTTCTGATAAAGGATGTCACAACTACTGAGGGATTCGTCAAGTGGTGCAACAAAAAATGACTCAGATTACATATGTGTAACTGACTCCCGAATGTGGTCACTATGGCAGTTGTTGAAGACACCATAACCTCGCCTCTTTCATATACCAGATAAAGAGAGAAAAGATACAGCATTTAAACCAGAACTATTGGACTAAGTAAGCAAGAGATAGCAGACATGAATGTCGACCTGATATGTCAGGAGGTAACAGAGAATGTTGAGGAAGAGTTGTATTGATTTTTAGCACCTGTCTCTGTCAGCAGCCAAATTTACTGGGAAGAACGGTCTCAGGCCAACTTGGACTTAGGTCACAACTATCAAATCACAACCCAGCACCTTACCAACACAGATACAACCAATTCCTATATGAAGTATAAAGCCCTGAGAAATACAGACATTTGGAGGGCAAAGGACAACATTCTGATACAGTTCCACTGTGAATGCTTTGGACAAGTATGCTGCTGCAGAGACGAAGGTGAGTTTCTGACAACTGCTATGCCTCCAAATGTCAATCATTACAACAGCTCTATTAACATCAGTCAGATGATTATAGTCGACCTGTGGGATGAAGCCTGTTGCAATACCCTGGACAAGGTCACTCCTCATTGCTGTACAGATGTATCATCCCCTTGTCTAGCCACTAACTTCAGGAAATTCTTAGCAAGACAATCATCTGTAGAGGTTAGGCTGCTACAGATGCAAATGGACAACAGTTATTCAGGAAATCTCATTGATGTCATCATCAGTAGCCAAACTGTCCAGGTGCTAGTTGACTCAGGAGCTTCCTTTTCTGTCCAGGTGCTAGTTGACTCAGGGGATTCCTTTTATGTAATGTCAGTTGTTTATCGTTATCAGATAAAGAGAACTGTTCTGTCATATGGAAGTGATTGTGCTGAAAGTTGCAAATGGGCCAACTGGCAGGAATGTGCACTGGAAGAAAATTATCAATGACAGAACACAATCCTTTGAATTTGTTGCTTTAACAGAATGTTGTCATAATGTTATTCTTGGGTGGGACTTCTTTCTGGTTTCACAGGCAGTCTTAGACTGTGGAAAATCAGAACTTAAGTCTGATGAAACTACTACAACAAGCACACACAACAAAGATCTGAATGCCATCAAAGATATTGGTATCCCACCTTCATCAATGAGATGAGTTCCAGTCATCAGTAGAAATGTTCAGTTAAACTGTGAAGCTTTTGTTGACTGCAGAAAGCTACTTAGGCTCACAAAAGAAGTGTACATGGCAGCGATACTCATAGGCATTGTAGATAGTCAAGGAGAACTTTTGATTACTAATTGTCAGAAACAGCGGCATCTCATTCCTAAAGGTACATGCATAGGAAAGCCAAGCCAGTTCACAGAGGGCAGATTAGTGCCAATGACAAAGGATCATGTTCTGCTACCATGACAGGCAACACAGGAATGGTAGCTAACACTGGATTGCTAATAGGACGTGGCATGACCAAGGAACAACTTCAGTGAGTGATAGCTATTCTGCGTCAGTTTTCAGAGGCTTTCAGTTCCAGATTGCAGAAAAGAGAGACAAAATAGCCTATATATCAGTGTATCAACACTCTGGTGATCATCCACCAACTAGCCAGTGCTCATATAGAATGTTGTCAGCTGAAGAATGGGTAATCCAACAGGAAATGAAGAAGACGCTGCAAGATTATGTCACTGAACCTTCAGAGAGTCTTAGGTCCTTGTTTTTGTCAACTATTGATGACTGAACAAAATCACAAAGAAAGATGTCTATCCATAGCTGTGCACTGATGACACCTAGACTTCTTAAGAGAAGCAAAGTATTCATCAACTGCAGACTTGCAGAGAGGCAACTGCGACTCCAAGGTGATGAAGCTGACTGGGAAAGATTGCCTTCATAACATCTGATGACTGCTGAATTTAAAGTTATGCTGCTTGGACTGTCTAATACTCCAGCCACCATTGAACTTATGATAGACAACCTGTTCTGACACCTTAAGTGGATGACATGTCTTTGCTATATGGATAAAATTGTCTCTTTTTCGAAGACATTCAAAGGACATCTAAACCACTTGACAGCAGGCCTCCACCTGAATGTGAAGATGTGACTCTTCCCCATCCAAGAAATAAAGACCTAGTGGCATCTAGTAAATGGTGATGGAATCCTCCTGATCCAGAGATTTTCCAACTCCTCAGCACATTCATGATGTGAGAAGTTTTCTCAGGATGTACTTGTACTACTGGCAATTCATAAAGATGTTTGTACCAAGGCATGTCCCTTTCAAGAACTACCGCATTGAGAAGCCAAATTTTCCTGAATGAGGCCCAAGAAAGATATTTCCTTGTCTTTAGGGAGGTGTTGGGAAGAATATGCTGAAACAGAACTTCATACTAATACTAGCTGTTATGGGATAGGTGCAGTTCTATTATAATTCAAGAAGATGCTGAAAAAGTGATAGATTATGCTTCCAGAGTACTTTCCAAGTCCAAGATGAACTACTCTATTACTAAGGAAGAGTGCCTTGCAATTGTCTGGGCCATCAAAAAGTTCCAGCTGTATTTATTTGGCAAACCACTGACCATTATGATGAACCAGCATTAACTATGCTTGCTGACTAACCTCAAGGACCTGTCGAAACACAAGGGTGCCGATAGCCTTTCAGTGTATCCTTTAGTGGAACACAGCAGTGTGGATGAAATCACTCATTGCTGGATTAAAGAACATTGCTGTGAAGAGACAAGATTTAGCACTACTGAAAACTCTGGGAGTCTTGAAGAATGAGAAACTGACCAAAAGAGGATTGCAATTAACAAATGAAACAGTGTATAGGAGGAGCCACGATATGACGGGGCGGAAATGGTTGCTCATCATTCCAGCTTATCATGTGCCAGTGATCCTGAATTATTTCCACACTACTCTAACATCTGGTCACCTGGGATTTGTGAAGATTCTAGACAGAATCAGATGCAGGTATCAGTGGCCAGCTCTACCAAGCTGTTAGACCATGTGAATGACTATAAGAAATGCCAACAATGGTAGCATGTGCTGCAATTACCTCTGGAGTATCTGGTGTCAATATGGTGTGCAGCAGTGTCATTCCAACCGAAATGGGATCGATCTCTTGGGGAGGTTCATGAAGTCAATGGGTAACAGTCTTCACTGACTTCGCCGGCCGGAGTGGCCGAGCGGTTCTGGGTGCTACAGTCTGGAACCGCGCGACTGCTACGGTCGCAGGTTCGAATCCTGCCTCGGGCATGGATGTGTGTGATGTCTTTAGGTTAGTTAGGTTTAAGTAGTTCTAAGTTCTAGGGGACTTATGACCACAGCAGTTGAGTCCCATAGTGCTCAGAGCCATTTGAACCATTTTCTTCACTGACTTCCTCAGTCGTTATGCTGTCCTAAAACTGGGTGGATTGCTGAAGCTTCAGAAATTGAAAAGTTTTTTGTTGAAGATATCATTCTGAAGCATGGAGCACCCCATGTGATGATCTCTGATAATGTAAAAGTTTTCCAGTTGAGACTAGTATCAGAGGTAATTCCACATTGTGATACCTCCAACAGGATGACAACTGTCTACCATCCACAGATGAATGGCCTCACAGAATGCTTTAATAAGAGACTGGTAGACATAGTCTCAATGTACATTGATGTTGAGCAGAGACACTTGTGTACAACTCACCAAAGCAAGGCAATACAGGTTTCACACTGTAGTTTCTGCTCCAAGATTGCAAGGCCAAACTGACAGCAGATCCATTGTTTCCTTTTCAGCTGGAAAATACAATGAGTGCATGAAACACATCATCGCCTGGATCAAAGAATCTAGGCAGCTGGCTCGCATACAGACCTTGGAAATTGAGCAGGAAGACTGAGAGTGTCATAATGCCAAGCACTGGCCAATAAGATACAGTCTTGGATTTTTATGCCTGTGAAGAAAGTGGGATTATCAAAAAAGTTATTGAAGTGCTATTTTGGGTCATATCGTATCCTTCATCACTTGTCAGACATCACATATGAAGTCAAGGATTATGACCTTCCATTGAGAAGACAAAACCGCACCGATGTCTATGTCCTCAGTAAAACTCGTCATAGAGAAGAGGATGTAACAACACGACCAGAACGTGAGGATTCACCAGTACTACCATACAAATGACCACTGACAAGATCTAGATTCAAAATGCTGTAGTTGGTTCCAATGAGAAGTTCTGAAACAGTAGGTTACTGCTCTTTCAGGAAATGGGGCAATGCCACGAGCTGTCTTGTGTACAGTGTGGCATAATAATTAATGTCGATAGCTAGCATGCTGCGAGCCGCCAGTTCAAACCTCACCACCAGCGATTATTTGTTGTTTAGTATTAATCATTTCTGCAAGGTTCATGAAATATCTTTGTAATGTTTGTGTATTCTGAAATATTCGATGTTCATATAAACAGTTGCACTCTCCGTGCAGGAGTTCAGTTCTGTTCTGGCTGTACATTGCTGTCTGTAATAAATGTGCTTTCAGTGCTAAGTGTTGCATTTAACTGATGAACCTGCTTTTGGTTTGGATTCAGATGTGGCTACAACACGACAATATAAATGAAATGTGCTAGTCCTCTTGGCTACAATTTGTAAGTTAACTTGAGCTTTGTTCACTGTGCTAGCAACTGTTGAGTTTCCACAGAGCTATCATGGCACTCTGGTTATTGTACCAAAGCTTTAGCAGCACCTACTTGTCTAATTCTGAGGTGAATAGATCATTTGGTGTTGAATGCCACAATTCCATGTTGTGTCCATAGTTTAAAGGGAGGCCTTTTACAACAGACAGACAGACATCAACAAAATGAATGAAATATTTATTTACAAAATGCACTAGTTGATTTAATCGTGATACATAACCCTGACTGTGATGTGAGTCTTTTAGTAGTTGCTGTGATAGGCTAATATCATCTGGTTCCCCTGCTAGTGTTTATTAGCTCAGTCACTGGCTAGCTGTAGAAATAGTAGTGGCGTGCTATTACAATGTACCCTCACTGCAGATGTTACAAAATCTGGGGGGGGGGGGGGGGCAGGGGGGGGGGCGGGAGAGCTCCGCCGGTGATGTCTTAAAAAGACTTGCCGATGGAGCAGTTGAAGCCAGAGAGTTGTTTGAAGACGACGTCCTCTGGTTGTTCCTGGTGCCACCTGTTGCAGGTGGCGAGCACTGGAGAGGGCAGGCTTGCGGAGGCACGTTGGCAGGAGGTTTAAAATAATGTGTCGCCTCCTGCAGGTATGTGAGTGGCGCACGGCGGACTGTGTATGGTCGATGAAGACACCACACCATCAATACTACATTCCATTTGTGTATAATTTTTATTGTTTGACAAAAATCTTTTCAACAGAACAAGACCCATATGTAAAAAAGAAGAGACGAAGATGAGAGGCAGAAAAATGGATGGATTGCGTAATATTCTGGATCAAAAACAAAGTGCGAAAGTTTTGTTTTTCTGTGTATAAAAGCAGCTACATACCATCCAACGAACATGACATGATGTTCACTGAGTAAAAAAGGGCAACAGAAAAAAAGCGGCCAGAAAATGTCGCAAACAGCGACAATAATTCTTAAAACATGCTGTAACATACAATAAATAAGATCAAAAAACCCACTGATGATGGTGGTATTTGTCGCCGAAACTAATTTGGGAGAATAAAGAAAAAAACGAATAACAAGGCGTTTTGCATCAAGGCGGCCTCAATTTCTGATATTACTGTTTTTCTATGCAAACACGGACCAAATGGAAGAGTTCCAAGATAAAATTATATTTTGTAATTGGAATTGAACGTCTGATGATTTTACTAGACGGTAAATTACAGCGTCATCTGCAAAAAATCTAAGGGGGCTGCTCAGATTAGCACCTAGATCATTTATGTAAATCAGGAACAGCAGAGGGCCTATGACACTACCTTGCGGAAAGCCAGATATCATTTTTCTTTGAGCCGTTCAGCAGTACAAAAACGAGACAGCAGTTATCCGTGGACGGACAAAACAAGAAGAGGTGCAGATACGGAAAGGCGTCCGACAAGGTTGCACACTATCCCCTGTTATCTTTAACGTATACATTGAAGAGGCGCTGAAACAAGTGAGGGAAAATTCGCAGACACGTGTAGTAATTCATGGCCAACGAATAGATATGATAAGATATCTACATCTACATCTACATCTACATTGATACTCCGCAAGCCACCCAACGGTGTGTGGCGGAGGGCACTTTACGTGCCACTGTCATTACCTCCCTTTCCTGTTCCAGTCGCGTATGGTTCGCGGGAAGAACGACTGTCTGAAAGCCTCCGTGTGTGCTCTAATCTCTCTAATTTTACATTCGTGATCTCCTCGGGAAGTATAAGTAGGGGGAAGCAATATATTCGATACCTCATCCAGAAACGCACCCTCTCGAAACCTGGCGAGCAAGCTACACCGCGATGCAGAGCGCCTCTCTTGCAGAGTCTGCCACTTGAGTTTATTAAACATCTCCGTAACGCTATCACGGTTACCAAATAACCCAGTGACGAAACGCGCCGCTCTTCTTTGGATCTTCTCTATCTCCTCCGTCAACCCGACCTGGTACGGATCCCACACTGATGAGCAATACTCAAGTATAGGTCGAACGAGCGTTTTGTAAGCCACCTCCTTTGTTGATGGACTACATTTTCTAAGCACTCTCCCAATGAATCTCAACCTGGTACCCGCCTTACCAACAATTAGTTTTATATGATCATTCCACTTCAAATCGTTCCGTACGCATACTCCCAGATATTTTACAGAAGTAACTGCTACCAGTGTTTGTTCCGCTATCATATAATCATACAATAAAGGATCCTTCTTTCTATGTATTCGCAATACATTACATTTGTCTATGTTAAGGGTCAGTTGCCACTCCCTGCACCAAGTGCCTATCCGCTGCAGATCTTCCTGTATTTCGCTACAATTTTCTAATGCAGCAACTTCTCTGTATACTACAGCATCATCCGCGAAAAGCCGCATGGAACTTCCGACACTATCTACTAAGTCATTTATATATATTGTGAAAAGCAATGGTCCCATAACACTCCCCTGTGGCACGCCAGAGGTTACTTTAACGTCTGTAGACGTCTCTCCATTGATAACAACATGCTGCGTTCTGTTTGCCAAAAACTCCTCAATCCAGCCACACAGCTGGTCTGATATTCCGTAGGCTCTTACTTTGCTTATCAGGCGACAGTGCGGAACTGTATCGAACGCCTTCCGGAAGTCAAGAAAAATAGCATCTACCTGGGAGCCTGTATCTAATATTTTCTGGGTCTCATGAACAAATATGGCGAGTTGGGTCTCACACGATCGCTGTTTCCGGAATCCATGTTGATTCCTACATAGTAGATTCTGGGTTTCCAGAAATGACATGATACGCGAGCAAAAAACATGTTCTAAAATTCTACAAGAGACCGACGTAAGAGATATAGGTCTATAGTTTTGCGCATCTGCTCGACGACCCTTCTTGAAGACTGGGACTATCTGTGCTCTTTTCCAATCATTTGGAACCCTCCGTTCCTCTAGAGACTTGCGGTACACGGCTGTTAGAAGGGGGGCAAGTTCTGTCGCGTACTCCGTGTAGAATCGAATTGGTATCCCGTCAGGTCCAGTGGACTTTCCTCTATTGAGTGATTCCAGTTGCTTTTCTATTCCTTGGACACTTATTTCGATGTCAGCCATTTTTTCGTTTGTGCGAGGATTTAGAGAAGGAACTGCAGTGCGGTCTTCCTCTGTGAAACAGCTTTGGAAAAAGGTGTTTAGTATTTCAGCTTTACGCGTGTCATCCTCTGTTTCAATGCCATCATCATCCCGTAGTGTCTGGATATGCTGTTTCGAGCCACTTACTGGTTTAACGTAAGACCAGAACTTCCTAGGATTTTCTGTCAAGTCGGTACATAGAATTTTACTTTCGAATTCAATGAACGCTTCACGCATAGCCCTCCTTACGCTAACTTTGACATCGTTTAGCTTCTGTTTGTCTGAGAGGTTTTGGCTGCGTTTAAACTTGGAGTGGAGCTCTCTTTGCTTTCGCAGTAGTTTCCTAACTTTGTTGTTGTACCACGGTGGGTTTTTCCCGTCCCTCACAGTTTTACTCGGCACGTACCCGTCTAAAACGCATTTTACGATTGCCTTGAACTTTTTCCATAAACACTCAACATTGTCAGTGTCGGAACAGAAATTTTCGTTTTGATCTGTTAGGTAGTCTGAAATCTGCCTTCTATTACTCTTGCTAAACAGATAAACCTTCCTCCCTTTTTTTATATTCCTATTAACTTCCATATTCAGGGATGCTGCAACGGCCTTATGATCACTGATTCCCTGTTCTGTACATACAGATTCGAAAAGTTCGGGTCTGTTTGTTATCAGTAGGTCCAATATGTTATCTCCACGAGTCGGTTCTCTGTTTAATTGTTCGAGGTAATTTTCGGATAGTGCACTCAGTATAATGTCACTCGATGCTCTGTCCCTACCACCCGTCCTAAACATCTGAGTGTCCCAGTCTATATCTGGTAAATTGAAATCTCCACCTAAGACTATAACATGCTGAGAAAATTTATGTGAAATGTATTCCAAATTTTCTCTCAGTTGTTCTGCCACTAATGCTGCTGAGTCGGGAGGTCGGTAAAAGGAGCCAATTATTAACCTAGTTCGGTTGTTTAGTGTAACCTCCACCCATAATAATTCACAGGAACTATCCACTTCTACTTCACTACAGGATAAACTACTACTAACAGCGATGAACACTCCACCACCGGTTGCATGCAATCTATCCTTTCTAAACACCGTCTGTACCTTTGTAAAAATTTCGGCAGAATTTATCTCTGGCTTAAGCCAGCTTTCTGTACCTATAACGATTTCAGCTTCGGTGCTTTCTATCAGCGCTTGAAGTTCCGGTACTTTACCAACGCAGCTTCGACAGTTGACAATTACAATACCGATTGCTGCTTGGTCCCCGCATGTCCTGACTTTGCCCCGCACCCGTTGAGGCTGTTGCCCTTTCTGTACTTGCCCAAGGCCATCTAACCTAAAAAACCGCCCAGCCCACGCCACACAACCCCTGCTACCCGTGTAGCCGCTTGTTGCGTGTAGTGGACTCCTGACCTATCCAGCGGAACCCGAAACCCCACCACCCTATGGCGCAAGTCGAGGAATCTGCAGCCCACACGGTCGCAGAACCGTCTCAGCCTCTGATTCAGACCCTCCACTCGGCTCTGTACCAAAGGTCCGCAGTCAGTCCTGTCGACGATGCTGCAGATGGTGAGCTCTGCTTTCATCCCGCTAGCGAGACTGGCAGTCTTCACCAAATCAGATAGCCGCCGGAAGCCAGAGAGGATTTCCTCCGATCCATAGCGACACACATCATTGGTGCCGACATGAGCGACCACCTGCAGATGGGTGCACCCTGTACCCTTCATGGCATCCGGAAGGACCCTTTCCACATCTGGAATGACTCCCCCCGGTATGCACACGGAGTGCACATTGGTTTTCTTCCCCTCTCTTGCTGCCATTTCCCTAAGGGGCCCCATTACGCGCCTGACGTTGGAGCTCCCAACTACCAGTAAGCCCACCCTCTGCGACTGCCCGGATCTTGCAGACTGAGGGGCAACCTCTGGAACAGGACAAGCAGCCATGTCAGGCCGAAGATCAGTATCAGCCTGAGACAGAGCCTGAAACCGGTTCGTCAGACAAACTGGAGAGGCTTTCCGTTCAGCCCTCCGGAATGTCTTTCGCCCCCTGCCACACCTTGAAACGACCTCCCACTCTACCACAGGTGAGGGATCAGCATCAATGCGGGCAGTATCCCGGGCAACCACAGTCGTAGTCCGATCAGGGGATGCGTGGGACGAGCTGGCCGTCCCCGACAAACCCCCATCCCGACCGCCACTGTGATGCCCATTGGCAACAGCCTCAAGCTGTGTGACCGAAGCCAACACTGCCTGAAGCTGGGAGCGAAGGGATGCCAACTCAGCCTGCATCCGAACACAGCAGTTGCAGTCCCTATCCATGCTAAAAACTTTTGCTAAGAACGTCTGAACTAATCTACAGAGAGCGCAAACAAATCGACAAAATTTAAACGGTTATTAAAATACAAGATTGCCTAGTAAATGCAGTAATGCTGCTACTTGCGCACTGCTGACACTGCTCGGCGGCGGAAGGAGACTAAGCGAAATTACACTATTCAGGTACTAAAACACGATGCTACACTCTCAAATACTATAATACGCTCGAAATTTATGAATTAAACAATGCAAGAACCAAAAACACGCAAAGAAATTAAGAATTAAACTATGTAACAAATGAGTGAGCTAGGAGTATACGACTTGCTGCTCAGCTGCTTATCCAACGGCGGCAGGGGGCACACTGACTGCGACCAACCGACACTGGCCGTTCAAAACAAAACAGTAGACAAACGACTACGCGAATTTACACTATTCAGGTACTAAAACGCGATGCTACAACTCTCAAATACTATAATACGCTCGAAATTTATGAATTAAACAATGCAAGTACGAAAAACACGCAAAGAAATTAAGAATTAAACTATGTAACAAATGAGTGAGCTAGGAGTATACGACTTGCTGCTCAGCTGCTTATCCAACGGCGGCAGGGGGCACACTGACTGCGACCAACCGACACTGGCCGTTCAAAACAAAACGGTAGACAAACGACTACGCGAATTTACACTATTCAGGTACTAAAACGCGATGCTACAACTCTAAAATACTATAATACGCTCGAAATTTATGAATTAAACAATGCAAGTACGAAAAACACGCAAAGAAATTAAGAATTAAACTATGTAACAAATGAGTGAGCTAGGAGTATACGACTTGCTGCTGCAGCTGCTTATCCAACGGCGGCAGGGGGCATAGCTGTCCTGGCTGAAAGTGAAGAAGATCTTGTAGTCCTACTGAATAGAATGGATAAAGTTATGGGTGAAGAATATAATATGAGAATTAATAAAGCAAAAACAAAAGAAATGGCATGCGACAAAGAAGATCAAGTGAAAGTCCAAGTTCATGTAGGCAATGAACTGCTTGAACAAGTTGATAAATTTACTTATCTGGGCAGTAATAAAATCAGGGATGGAAGGAGCAAGGCAGAAGTGAGAAGTAGAATAGCTCAAGCAAAGGCTGCTTTTAACAAGAAGAAAAACATATTAACATCTAAGAGCATCAGCCTTGAAATCAGGAAAAGATTTTTGAAATCATATGTGTGGAGTGTGGCATGCTATGGGTGTGAAACATGGACTCTCGGGACAGAGGAAGACCAGAAGCTAAATTCTTTTGAAATGTGGTGCTATAGACGCATGCTCAAAATAAAATGTATCGACAAGGTCACAAACGAAGTGGTTCTGGAAAGAGCAGGTGAGAAGAGAAGCTTCTGGAGTTTCATTGTTAAAAGAAGAGTGTAATTTACAGGCCATCTATTAAGACATAAAGGACTCCTGAACACAATCATAGAGGAATATGTCGAGGGAAAAAGACCAAGAGGAAGACCACGACTGAGGTACATGGATCAAATCGTGAAAGATGTGGGATGTAACACCTATAAAGAAATGAAAAGCTGAAAGACGCACAGAATGGAGACAAGGTGCCATTGTAGCTGTTGCAAACCAATCCTTGGATTGACCACTACAGAAGAGAAGAAGAAGAGTTCAGCTATTATATCAACTGAGTCGGGGGGTCGGCAGAAGGAACCAATTATTGTTTTGGTACGGCTGTTGAGTATAACCTCTACCCATAGTAATTCGCAGAAACTATCTATTTCAACTTCATTACAAGATAAACTACTACCAACAGACACAAACACACCACCGCCTACTTTATTTAATCCATCCTTTTTGAACACGGCTTGCGCCTCTGTAAAAATTTGACCAGTTTGCGTAACATTACACGTATACAAATTACACGTCTGGGCCTAAAATTGTTAGGACTGTTATAATTTGTGGCACAGCTGAAGAAGAAAGTGTTTTGATTCCATTAATTCAACGGATACCGATGAATTTGTCTTTTCAATTTACAAGATTACAACTACCACTAAAAATTGCTTTTGGAATAACCGTAAATAAAGCCCAAGGGCAAACATTTAACGTTGCCAATGCGCATTTAGGAAAACTGTGTTTTTCTCATGGACAGTCCTATGTGGCGTCCTCACATTCATCCAACCCATAAAGTATTTACGTTATTGCAAAAGAAGGCAATACCAAAAATGTTGTTTGTACAACTGTGTTAAGATTGTGCTATAAATAATTAACAAGAAATAAATTTTTTGTAGTTTTTCATATTTTAAACTAAGATTTAATATACAGGAAAACAACAGAAACACATTCATTATGTACCTATATAGCGGCGCTACATACATTTATACAGATGCACGTACCCAGATATTTATAAATTAATGCCATAGTTACCATCACTCAGCATAACAAAACTACTGATAAGCCAGCGCAGCCGTGGGTGACAGCCAGTCTATTTATGTTGAGGATCAGTTGACGTACTCGCCACGGTAATAGTTTCATGTCGTTGGGCAGTGCTGTATCCTTAACCATGGTAATGTGACTTCATGCCATCTGAGAGGCTGACGGGATGTTCTCCAAGGCCAGAAAGATTGCTTAATATGGCTAAAACTTATTACTTAACTACAGCATTTAGCCACTCAGTTACTCACTGACAATTCAGTTTTCTGTTCAAAACGAGGTGACAGCATGTAAATGGATAGTACAGGTTAGATAGACAGAGACAGAGACAAAGACGGAGAGAGAGAGAGAGAGAGAGAGAGAGAGAGAGAGAGAGAGAGAGAGAGAGTTGTATAAGTTCAGGGTGGTGTCTGGAATACATTACTGAACTTTAAAATTGCTGCATCAAGAAGAAATGCAGGTGATAAACAGGTATTCATTGGACAGATATATTATACTAGAACTGACATGTGATTACATTTTCACGCAGTTTGGGTGCATACATCCTGAGAAATCAGTACCCAGAACAACCACCTCTGGCCGTAATAATGGGCCTTGATATGCCTGGGCATTGAGTCAAACAGAGCTTGGATGGCGTGTACAGGTACAGCTGCCCATGCAGCTTCAACACGATACCATAGTTTATCAAGAGTAGTGACTGGCGTATTGTGACGAGCCAGTTGCTCGGCCACCATTGACCAGACGTTTTCAATTGGTGAGAGATCTGGAGAATGTGCTTGCCAGGGCAGCAGTCGAACATTTTCTGTATCCAGAAAGGCCCGTACAGGACCTGAAACATGCGGTCGTGCATTATCCTACTGAAGTGTAGGGTTTCGCAGGGATCGAATGAAGGTTAGAGCCACGGGTCGTAACACATCTGAAATGTAACGTCCACTGTTCAAAGTGCCGTCAATGCGAACAGGAGGTGACCGAGACGTGTAACCAATGGCACCCCATACCATCACGCCGGGTGATACGCCAGTATGGCGATGGCGAATACAGGCTTCCAATGTGAGTTCACCGCGATGTCGCCGAACACGGATGGGACCATCATGATGCTGTAAACAGAACCTGGATTCATCCAAAAAATGACGTTTTGCCATTCGTTCACCCAGGTTCGTCGTTGAGTACACCATCGCAGGCGCTTCTGTCTGTGATGCAGCGTCAAGGGTAACCGCAGTCATGGTCTCCGAGCTGATCATCCATGCTGCTGCAGACGTCGTCGAATTGTTCGTGCAGATGGGTGTTGTCTTGCAGACGTCTCCATCTGTTGACTCAGGGATCGAGACGTGGCTGCATGATCTGTTACAGCCATGCAGATAAGATGCCTGTCATCTCGACTGCTAGTGATAAGAGGCCGTTGGATCCAGCACGGCGTTCCGTATTACCCCCCCCCCCCCCCCCCGAACCCACCGATTCCATATTCTGCTAACAGTCATTGGATCTCGACAAACGCGAGCAGCAATGTCGCGATACGATAAACCGCAATCGCGAAAGGCTACAATCCGAACTTTATCAAAGTCGGAAACGTGATGGTACGCATTTCTCCTCCTTACACGAGGCATCACAACAACGTCTCACCAGGCAACGCCGGTCAACTACTGTTTGTGTATGAGAAATCGGTTGGAAACTTCCCTGATGTCAGCACGTTGTAGGTGTCGCCACCGGCGCCAACCTTGTGTGAATGCTCTGAAAAGCTTATCATTTGCATATCACAGCATCTTCTTCCTGTCGGTTAAATTTCGCGTCTGTAGCACGTCATCTTCGTGGTGTAGCAATTTTAATGGCCATTAGTGTATTTAGCAGGAAAGTGGGGACCAGTAACTGATGGGGATGATTCAGACTCAATATCCAAATATATTTCCATGTACGGAGTAGAATCGGTCACGCCCTTGGGTTGTAGAACAGACTACTAGCCAATCAGGAAGGTTATGTCAGGTGTCATATGGTGGCAGAACAAAGTCTGAAAGCCATAAGGAGAGAGAGACAAGACGTCATGCTTCGCTGAGGGCTGTGTCTCGTCCGACGCTGTGGTCACATCTCGCAGCATGGTTCCTGTCCCACATACTTCATTGGCTGCTCAACCGCTGCGTAGGGAACTTCGTCTGTCAGCGCTCTTTACCAGAACAAACAATTTTGCACTGGAGTGATTATCCTTATTGGCATGTAAGGAACAAGAGTTGGTACAGGAATGCTTGACGTGAAAATTTTAAGTAGGAAAAATGTTAAACTGAGATAAAGAAGTCATGGTTCATCGTAGACTGGCAGCAATGTGCTACAACCAACGGACAGATAACACAAGACAACGAAAAAAAATGTTTCTATTACTTTTTGACAGATATACCATGAAGCTAAGGAGTCGTCAATTTTGTAAATGAGAGAGTTGAGGGTAATAATGATTATAGGGGGTGACTAAAGGATGAATACAGTGACCCAGTTCAAATAGATGTACGCTGCAGTAGTCACCTAGAGATGAAGAGGCTTGCACAGGATAGACAAGCGCGGAGAACTGGATCAAACCAGCCGGCAGAATGAAGACTGAAACAACAGGCTGCCTCTTGTACGTCTCGATGAAGTGGCCAATATAGTCCTCCAGCACACAGATATCCCAACGGCCCTCTTATAGTCTTTCCATTATTTTGATGTCCTGATTGCAAGCTCTCATTTGTTACTTACTGACATGATCTCAGTTTTAAGACGAAAAAGTGAAGGAGATTGTTCAAAGACTAAATCATGAGGCTCATCAAACTGCCTAACTTCTTGAACTTTTGCCTGCAACGGAAATGTAATATGGATCCTTCTTGTTGCCTACCAGCTTCAGCAACAACCACCTTGAATGATATCTAACAAGGAGACCGTACGGCAATCGGAGTTTTGTATTTTTTTTTTTATATTCATGATATGTGAATTTCAGAATCCAAATATCAAATGCCCAAAGCTGTTCGATGAAACTCTTAAAAATTTACTAGAAAATCGAGTTTGAAGTTTTCCGAGCGTCCATAATACACTAAGGCAAGGTGAATATTTCGACCAACCGTATTGCTCTGTCGTAGAATGCTTGTCTGCCGTCTAGATCTACATCTACATACATACTCCGCAAGCCACCCTGTGTTGCATGGCGGAGGGTACCCTGTGCCGCGACTAGTCGTTTGCTTTCCTGTTCCACTCGCAGATAGAGCGAGGGAAAAGCGACTATCTATATTCCTCTGCATGAGCCCTAATTTCTCGAATCTTATCTTGGTGGTCCTTACACAAATTGTATGTTGGCGGCAGTAGGATCGTTCTGCAGTCAGATCCAAATGCCAGTTCTCTAAATTTTCTCAATAGTGTTCCTCGAAAATAATGTCTTCTTCCCTCCAGGAATTCCCTTTTGAGGTCCTTAAATATTGCTGAAACACTTGCGTGTTGTTCGAACCTACTGGCAACAAATCTAGGAAGCTGCCTCTGAATTGCTTCGATGTCTTCCTGTAATCCGACCCGATCCCAAACATTCGAGCAGCATTCAAGAATAGGGTGCAAAAGCGTCTTATTTGCGGTCTCCTTTGTAGATGAACCACTCGCCATCCCTCCCACAATCCTCACACGCTCGTTCCACTTCATATCGCTTTGCCACGTTACGCCCAGATATATAAACAACGTGACTGTGTCAGATAGGACATTACTGACACTGTATTTAAACTTTATGGATTCGTTTCTCCTATTCATCATCATTAACTTATATTTTTTCTACTTGTAGAGCCATCTGCCACGCATCATACCAACTAGATGATGATGAGGTCCCATACTCCGAGGAGCGTAGGTAACGATGCGGGAGGCCCGCACAGTCGACTAGGCAACGTCATAGCGGAGGTGGTTTGCCATTGCCTAAATGATGATGAAGACAACACAACAACACCCAGTCATCTCGAGGCAGGGAAAAATCCCTGACTCCACCGGGAATCGAACCCGGGACTTCGTGCGCGGGAAGCGAGAACGCTACCGCAAGACCACGAGCTGCGGACATACCAACTAGAAATTTTGTATAAAATGTGCACCCCATCAGTCTGCGTCTAGTGTTGTCTCATGAGCAAGTTTGAGAAAGTTTTCCAAATGTTTGTGTACCGTTTGTCTGAGCCGAAACGTGAGTACTGGTCCGCTATTCGTGTACTGGGACGTGAGAAACCGCCTAAAAACCACATCCAGGCTGGATGGCGGTCCGGCATCCGTCATGAAAGCGCGCGTAGAAGCGCCTAACTGTTCAGGAGGTGTGCATATCGTTATCCTGTGTAATTTCAAGCGGGAAGCACGGTGGTTTATTTTGGCTGTGTGTCGATATTCTTCTGACAAACAGGTATTATACATCAACAACTGTGCTCTTGAGGATCGATTTCGGAGTCGCTAGAGTCTGTCATGAAGTAAGTACGTATAACATCAGTGGTTCCATTACGTTTGCTAAGGAATTGACGATGAAATTTTTTGTTTGAATGTATGATTCTCTATTATACGCCTGTTAGTGGAAAAAGAAAGGTGATCAAGCTAAAGAATTTAACACTTACACAGAGTCCAATGAATCTTCGTGATGTTGTTATTCAAAATGAATGAAAGAGCTCAACTGAATGAAATTTCACAGCACAGAATATGATAAATACCACTGGCACGAGTCTACACTCAGCCCAATTTATATTATTTTATTGTCTCTTATAGCTGCATAGGATCACACTTCACTCCCAGTCACAGTATCTTCTCCCACGGTTTATATGAGAACTTCGGAAGGCACATTTGGAATATTTAGCTCTCCCCCCAGCAGAACGAAGCCAATGGTTGATAGCAAATTTCTAATGATGAAGTTTGCTAATCATGAATCTTTACTTTTTTCTATGATATTTCTGCGAGTAGTTCATGGCGACGCCAATTTCATGCAAAATGTCGTGCATTTGTTATTTTTTGGAAAACAAAACAACACCCTGTCCGGTTATTGATATAGGACGTCTTGGATCTCGTTGATACGTTTAGTTGTAAAATAAGACTATGAAAATAAAGTTATAGGTTTAATTTGTAGAACTTCTCGTGAAGCATAAATTAAGGTTTCTTTCCCAGAGCAAATCAAACTTTTTTAAGCAACTCCTTTGAACGACGTGAAAACTTCTTGATTACTGTTCTGATTGGGAAGTGTTGTTATTTCTAAAATGAATTTACAATGAAAGATTTTTACAGAGGACAGTGATTAAAGTTTGTTATTGACTAGTATACACATATATTATTACACATTATTCTGACAATAATTTAATTACAGCTTACAATACATATAATAAGTAACTAAAATAATTTATCAGTACAAAAAAGTTTTAAACACTACGCGACATACTTCACGAATTCGATATCAAGAAACGTTAGGTGAAAATACAATTGTCCTCACTTGGATGATGAGTATATTGCTGCACGCACATCATCACGTCGCGTGCCATCTGTAACATACTCCTGTACTAATCTTTACTTAATTTGATCACGGATCCAGCAATACAATTCCCGTGATAACTGCTAGTTATTCCTTGTGCAATTAGTTCTTGTTCGTTATGTGCAAGTGCGTAATCGAATAATTATTCAGTTGTACAGAAATCTCATTTTGAGATTTTATTCGGGTGCTGTTTGTTGTATTTCCTGCGTTTCTATCTGGCATGACTCACTGAAATAAGTGCATTAAAACGTCCAGCAGCAGATGGAATTGGTCTCTGAACTTTGTACAAACGTCAAACTGTATGACAAATTAATGAATTTAAATTCCCAAATCTTACTCGCCAAAATGAGCTCCTCGCCTGAATCTCTGTGGCTTTAATGATTCTTTGCTTCACTTAACATGCACAGCTGTATCAATTTGGAAAATTCTTTTTGTGTATGGGACTGTCAGTAAACAGGGTATGGGAATTACACACTCTGCTGTTACGTAGACCGATATTTGAAGCTGAAACTGTCATTGGCTGTCGTCATGTAGTTACATTTGGTTTGCACACAGAGATCTTCTGGCCGTTAATGTCGACTTTCACAAAACTGATGAACTACTTAGCGTTAAGGAGTTTATCAACTGTCTTCTCGAGGCAGAGTGTATTCTGTAAGGTCTTGATGTACAAATCCTTGAGATTACCAAGAATAGATGTCAGATCCGCCTCGCAACAGCCAAAGCAGTGACCAGTCGGCTACGGAGGTGATGTTTGTTATCACAACTAGTGGGTATTGTGAAAGTACGCCATAAACTGATTCAAACCAATTTTGAGATCCTGATGCAAGATAAAATTTTCGTAAGAGGAAGTTGCGGGGAGGGGGTGGGATTTTTGATACAGCCGTGGCTCTATAGTGCGATGTTGCACGACTGCGAAGTTCCTAGGTGAAGACTTGGTGCACGAGTGGTAAGGTCCGTTGTGATGAAGGCTTTCCCGGCGTAATAATTGATAATATTATTCTCGGGTGTGCAGCCTGATCATAACATCATCTTGACACAATATTTCCGCTGTCCAACTGGCCGCCATCTCCAGGTAAGAGGGCTGGTACACGATCTCGCCGGAACTGACTTCTCAGCGCAGGCAGCGGCCCCTATATAGGCCGCAGAAGGCCCACAACGCGTGCGCGAGGTGGTGTCGTAACTGCCCTCTAGCGCAAGTAAACATACCGCGCCGCCAGTGGTAAAAACAGGCGAAATCGAGATATCGCTATCAAAAATTAAAAATTATTCCGATGATCGAAACACAGACCGTTGTTTTTTAATGTCTGATAACACTGGGTTCCAAGTCTTACTTAAAAGACAACCCTTGTCTCTATTAATAAGATTACCAGATAAACGAATCTCTATGGATTCTTTTAAAACACAGTCCCAGTAGCAGGGGCAACCACTTGTGTCTCGTCATACAGCATTCTACGTCCCTCGGTGAGACAGTGCTCCGTCACTGCAGATTTCTGATGTTGAAGCAACCGTGTGTGCCGCTAGTGCTCAACACATCGGTCCTGAATGGTCCGGATTGTCTGACCAATAGCGATATCTCGATTTCGCCTGTTTCTACCACTGGCGGCGAGGTATGTTTACTTGCGCTAGAGGGCAGTTACGACACCTTCTCGAGCACGCGTTGTGGGCCTTCTGTGGCCTATATAGGGGCCACCACTTGCGCTGAGAAGTCAGAACCGGCGAGGTCGTGTACCAGCACTCTCACCTGAAGATGGCGGCCAGTTGGACGGCGGAAATATTGTGTCAAGATGGCGTTATGATCCGGCTATACACCTGAGAAGAATATTATTTAGTAAGGTCCATTTGGCACACAGTAGAAGTTCCACACTCACTGAAAAACTGTCTGCGTAATTTTAAAACACACTGTAAACATACTTTTGCCCAGTTTATGTAAACACTCGGGACACTCGCCGTGTGTCGATGAAACTTTGTTCGGCAGAGACCGAAGCTAGAACAGGGGAGACACCTGAGTTTTTGTTCACAATAGTCCTCTGGTACAAGTAGTATGTGGCGTTATCGCCACGATTGACTTTAAGGCGACGCCTCGTTTGTAGCTCGTGGGGACACTACTCGCTCCTACCGCTGTCCCCCTGCGCTGGGACGGCTTCTTCCTTCTCGCGGACGCCTTCGCCGCCCTCTGCCACGCCGCCGCCGCCGCCGCCGCCGCCGCTGCCTTCACCAGCGTCTGTCTTGCGGCGGCGCCGGTAGGAGAGCTGACTGGTGGCTTCTATGCAGAGCACGGCGAGGCGGCTGCGGCAGGGCGCGCGCGCCTGCTCCAGTAGGCGTCGCGACGCCAGAGACGCCGCCAGCCCCTCGCCGCCGCTCGACTGCCACGCGTTGCAGTAGGCGTCAGTGCGGCGCTCGCCGTCGGGCCTCGAACCGTGCCACACCATCTTGGTAGGCCTGTGGTAATTGGAAGAGAACAGTCAGCAAAGGGCAGTTGTCGCGAGAGGAGATAGTATTAATGAGCAGAATGGAAAAAAAAAGTTGTGCTGAATAATTCAAGAAATGTTGGAAAGGCAGAGGCCACAAAAGGGAGAAATCACAAAAGGAGTCCCATAGGGTTCAATTTTGGGTTCACTGCTACTACTTATACAGGGTGTTCAAATGGTTCAAATGGCTCTGAGCACTATGGGACTCAACTGCTGAGGTCATTAGTCCCCTAGAACTTAGAACTAGTTAAACCTAACTAACCTAAGGACATCACAAACATCCATGCCCGAAGCAGGATTCGAACCTGCGACCGTAGCGGTCGTGCGGTTCCAGACTGCAGCGCCTTTAACCGCACGGCCACTTCGGCCGGCTATACAGGGCGTTCATTTTAGCTGAAGACATTGAAATATCTCGCATAAAAAAAGTTATAATTCCAATTTTTTTGGTCTCGGAGAGAGACATCCAATGATACCACACTTGACCCCGCACTCCACCCCGTGCCTGCGTGGCGAGGGAAAACTTTGAAATCTTCAATGGGAACCCCCGTTTTTTTTATTGTAGATTACGATTCTACGTCAAAATCTACATACTTTTTGTCCAAAGCATTTTCTTCATTTCGCCACAGATGGCGCTGTAATCGGAGGAATAGAAATGGGTACGCAATCATAATTTACGACATGCTACTCAATGGCCCTTGAAAAGCTAATGGCACACGGGACCCTACCTCCATGCTGCGAGGGTAGGACAGGCTAGTATTTCACAACTTCTAATTAGAAATCCCATTCACAACGTTGTATTCATATCGAACAGGGGACTACTCCACGCACCACCGTGGCCATGTAGAGAAATACGACGGTTCATAACAGGCAGTACACTGCGACCGGAGGTCTCCTATGGTGCAGGCGTTGAACAGATAACGGCTTTAAAGTGATTAAAATTCTTCTGGGTGTTATGCCGCGTCATTGCTAAAAACTAACAACAATAATTCTGTCCTGTGTACGTTAACTGGCCGAGCCTACCGGATAAGCGATGAAAATAACATCAAAGAAGAATTAAAGGAGCTACAACACACGTTTCGTGCCAACGGCTATGATGACAAAATCATAAGCAAGGTAGCTAAAACCAAAGGGAGCAGAACACGAGAAGAAAGCAAAGAAGAGAAGCTTCCACTGGTACACTTACCATGTGTAAAAGGCGTCAGTGAATGGCTAAGCAACGTCCTCCGCCGACGAGGTTTCAAACCGATTTTTCAAAGCAATCACAGCATCCACGAAAGGATGTAGTCAACATCCCTAACACTGCAGGTGTTTACGGACTACGGCGTGAGTGTGGAGCTGTCTACATAGGAGAAACAGGGAGACCTGCCAGCTTACGAGTAGCAGAACACGAACGCTATGAACGATTACAACAACATAATAAATCGGCGTTAGCGGAACACCACCGTGACTGTGGACAACCTATCAGGTTCCAGGAGGCCCGAGTACTGGCGAAAGAATCGTGGATGCGAGAACGCAAAATACGGGAAGCGATCGAAATTGTTAAATAGCCTGACAACATCAACAGAGAAGATGGCTACAAACTCCCGGCGTCCTGGCTGCCGGCCATCCCAGTCCAATGGGCCGCTGAGCGGTCGCGGGGCAGAAGCTACACGGGACACGGACGTATCTGCACAAACAGTTGTAGAGCAACTGTCAGTCCACTTCCGCGCACACCAGGAGGAAAACTTGCCGACCAGAAGCCGAACGCTGATTGGCGGACAGCTACCAATCGTTGACGACGTGGACATCCACGAATAGCCTCTTTCTTTCCATCTTCCGTTACGTCGTGACTAGCCAATCATATTAGAGAGCCAATTAAAAGTTTTACAACAGTGACGTCAGACATCGATAGTCTGTAATAAATAGAAGCACCTATCCCCATGCAAAACCAGTCGTGCCCTGAGGAAGGCCGTTTGCAATTCGGCCGAAACGTCTGTTTTAGTTTATTATTGTTGTTAGTTCTTAGCAATGACGCGGCATAGTACCCAGAAGAATTTTAATCACTATGACACCGGCCGCGGAAGCCAACGTTCTTATAACTGCGTTAAACATTACAATACTTGCACAGTGTTTATTGCCTGCACATCCACTATCATTTGGAGAACAGACGTGCAAGTGGACGTTTAATGTTGCAACCACAGAAGAAAATATTGAAATGATCCCGAATTACGGAGAATGTAGGAGATATGTTGAGGCTACTGGTTGCCTTATACGCCTAGCGTTTTCCAGAGAAAATTCGCTCTCATTCGTTCTTTTACAACATCGTGAACGCTTTTATGTCTGATGGCATTGTACAGACCGGCAAAAGGAAACGACGTCAATGTGTTACAGGAGAAACTAATGAAGCAGCTGTACTAGCGGCAGTGCACCACAGCCCATGGATAAGCGCGCGCAATTACGCTACGATGCCGTTATGTACGTAGGTAGTATTGTCACAATACTGCATCGTCTTAAGTATCATCCATAGCAAGTGTCACTGCATCAAGAACTTCATGGCGCCGATTTCCATAGCGGATGAGCACGTCAGCAAATGCAAGCGATCCCCACGCTCTTTGCCGAGGTACCACTTTCTGATGAGTCTACATTCACAAACCATGGTAGCGTTAACCGACATAACATGCATTATTGGATTGTAGACAATACCCCACTGGTTACGGCAAGTTGACCATCAACGTCCTTGGTCGGTTAACGTGTGGAGTGGCATCATGGGGAACATGTATCTTCTGCAGGTTTTCCAATTTTATTTGCTTTGAATATATCTTATGTAGAGTAACGAGTATATTAAACCACACGAAGAATGGTCCCAAACTGATTTTTTCAGAACATATCTTCTCATTCTGAATGTCACGCAATCGATATCTGCCACTAAAATTTGCTTCACAATCGCGGTGTTGCCTCTCTGTAATATTGTAGCTCTTTGTTTCTGCTTGAGTCACATGAACATGGAGGTGTGCGCTGAGAAACATCGAAGTCTCAACATTTTGCAACCGTTACTGTTTTAACACAACGCCGTGGAAGAAGTATTATTATGTGACGAATGTTTTATTAATCCTCAGGCAAGCAAACTTTCACCAATTTGGTTAAGATACCAGATAACGTCCAGCCGTTCATTGAGACTGACTTTCCCGAGGGAAATAATATCACCCAGTAAGAGAATTGAAGATAAGGATTTACTGTCCCTTTAAAGACAAGGTTATTAGCCGTGGAACATAAGGCTCGGATTGCACGGGAATTCAGCTATATCGTTTTCAGAGGAATCATAGCAGCATTCACCTTCAGCTATTTAGGGGAGCCACTAAAAACCTAAATCAGGGTAGTCGGACAGAGATTCGAAACTGAAGGTCCGCGAAACTGCCACAGCTGTCGAGTTCGCTACGAGAATCCTCAGCCATGCTCTGTTTAACAGTTACGAGATGCCTCTGAAATAGCTCAGTAGAGACCTATTAGTGTCTGAATCAATCAGATGCTGCATGGTTGCGAAACTGAGGTTACTTTAGGTATAGCAGTTGGTTACATTAAGACGATTCAAAGAAAGTACTGTCGTCCAATGATACGCTGAACACCAACAGTTCGGTAGTTCAAGAATGTGACATTATATGCGAATTTGTCGTTCTCGATTACATTGTTCATCTGTTACACTTCCAGTATTTCTGATGTCTCAAAGATGACTGAGCTATCTTCTGAGTTATAAATTTGAAGACAAGCAGAAAACAAATATCTCTTTCACAACTATGAATTTAGATACGCCTTCAAAACTACTTAGAAGGGGGGGGGGGAGATATAATATAACTCGAGTTTATTCTATGTTGACCTTTCTGAATATGCTGTAATTAGTACTTACCATCCACTGTGAGAAATTAGTTCTTTGCAATTCTTTTAAAAGCTAAAAAATGTCCATTTAAGAGAAAATGCCAATGGATTATATACATGTGCTTACCACATGCTGTCCTTCATTATGTTCTTCCCGTTGAAACTGTATATCGTTGCATCCTCGGGCAGCAGTCCTTCTTTCCCGTTGAACATTTCTTTCCACGAGTGGAAGAGCATCTCGCCCTGGAGAGGAAAGATAATGTAAGTGTTCGTCTACTGTTAATTAAGAATGCAAGATATGCCAGTATCTCGTGGCTTTACATAGAGATTTTATTGGTGTAATTTTCATATTGAATATATGGTGTAAGGCATTCATTATAGCATTTGCTGGATTGACCACAGGCAGCAAAAGTGAATATACGATGTCACGGCCTACCAACACTTCGCTACCACTGCCTGTTTTCTTTCTTTCACTTTAGGGCCCTATCGACAGAGACGTAGTGAGTGTCAACAAAGTATGCTGGTCCAAGAAAGATGGAATTAGCAGTATTACATGAAGTTGTACCAACATTTTTCTAAAGATACATATTTTTGGTTGTATTTTTTCTAGTAGTTTCAATATATTTTAGTGTATAATACCCATTCTCCAAAAACTGATCCTCCATACCTGTTTATGTAGCTCTGTGTCCAGGAAAACTCAATTTGTTGGCAGCTGCTAACCATTTTAAAACTGACACTTCAATAGAACTATATTTTCAATAACCTTTCCATGCCCTATGCTAGCAAAGAAAAGAGAACATAAGGGCACAAATGAAATCGCTTTTTGTGGAGTGCCTCTGATGAGTATTTGAAATAATTTTCCTTTGGTGGCTGATTTTGTACTAAAGTTCGTTCGTGAAAATATACGCTACAGGCCATTAAAATTGCTACACCTCGAAGATGACGTGTTACAGACACGAAATTTAACCGACACTGCTGTGATATGCAAATGATTAGCTTTTCAGAGCGTTCACACAAGGTTGGCGCCGGTGGCGACACCTACAACATACTGACATGAAGAAAGTTTCCAACCGATTTCTGATACACGAACAGCAGTTGACCGGCGTTGCCTGGTGAAACGTTGTTGTGATACCTCGTGTACGTTTCCGACTTTGATAAAGGTCGGATTGTAGCTTATCGCGATTGAGGTGTATCGTTTCGCGACGTTGCTGCTGGCGTTGGTTGAGATCAAATGACTGTTAGCAGAATATGGAATCGGCGGGTTCAGGAGGGTAATACGGAACGTTGCGCTGGATCCCAACGGCCTCGTATCACTAGTAGTCGAGATGACAGGCATCTTATCAGCATGGCTGTAACGCATCATGAAGCCACGTTTCGATCCCTGAGTCAACAGATGGGGACGTTTGCTAGACAACGGCCATCTGCACGAACAATTCGAGGATGTTTGCAGCAGCATGGACTATCAGCTCGGAGACCATGGCTGCGGTTGCCCTTGACGCTGCGTCACAAACAGGAGCGATGGTGTATTCAACGACGAACCTGGGTGCACGAATGGCAAAACGTCATTTTTTCGGATGAATCCAGGTTCTGTTTACAGCATCATGATGGTCGCATCCGTGTTTAGCGACATCGCGGTGAACGCACATTGGAAGGGTGTATTCGTCATCGCCATACTGTGGTATCACCCGGCGTGATGATATGGGGTGCCATTGGTTAGACGTCTCGATCACCTCTTGTTCGCATTGACGGCACTTTGAACAGTGGGTGTTGCATTTCAGATGTGTTACGACCCTAACCTTCATTCGATCCCTGCCAAACCCTACATTTCAGCAGGACAATGCACGACCGCGTGTTGCAGGTCCTGTACGGGCCTTTCTGGATACAGAAAATGTTCGACTGCTGCCCTGGCCAGCACATTCTCCAGATCTCTCACCAATTGAAAACGTCTGGTCAATGGTGACCGAGCAAGTGGCTCTTCACAATACGCCAGTCACTACTCTTGATGAACTATGGTATCGTGTTGAAGCTGCATGGGGAGCTATACCAGTACACGCCATCCAAGCTCTGTTTGACTCAATGCCCAGGCGTATCAAGGCCTTTATTACGGCCAAAGGTGGTTGTGCTGGGTACTGATTTCTCAGGATCTATGCAGCCAAGTTGCATGAAAATGTAATCACATTTCAGTTCTAGTATGAAATATTTGTCCAATGAATACCCGTTTATCATCTGCATTTCTTGTTGGTGTAGCAACTTTAATGGCCAGCAGTGTATTAGTGGAGCGCCGGTGAGCGTGTTTGGTGGCGTGGTGTGGAGTGGAGTGTTACCTTGATGTTGACGACGGGCAGCCGGCGGTCGGAGGGCCGCACGATGGAGCTGAGGTCCTGGACGCGCGAGGCGAGCAGCGCGCGGAAGGTGCCGCGCAGACCGGCGCGCCGAGCCTGCCGGTAGCACGCGTGGTCGGCGCCGCGCACGCCCTGCATCTCGCCGGCCAGCGGCTCGTTCAGCGCCGCCAGGCGCAGCTGCGGGCAGAGCACACCCAACGCGTCACACACCAGCCACACTACAAATATGGGCTGCACACGCGGGCAAGCTGGCTTTACAAGGCGGTGCAAGTCTGTGTGCCATTTGCAAGAACAAAGTGAAAGTATCATTGATAAGATTGCTCTAAATTAATTATTCAGCAAACCTGCGTCTGTGAATTTGTTTCTTGCACTCCTCCATTTTGCAAGAAATGCTACATGTATTTGACTCAGCAATCAAGTTTAAGAGAATAATGGCGTTTGTGCAATGGCATTAAGATGGTACTGGAAAATAAACTTTTGGCCCTGATGTTTACTTGGTTCTTTCATTGGTGCGCAACTTTACTTTACTACTCATTTTCATATTCAGTAAAAGCAAAGGATGTGGATTATGATTCAGGCTGTTAGATTTAAACACAATGTTTATCTCAATATATACATTGTTAAAATTTAAGTCATACACAAAACCTACCTTTTCAAACATTTTTGAAGCACGAATCACTCTTACAAAAAATTTTACAAAACGCTTACTGCGTCAAACCTTGGACATACAGATCCCAACTCTGAACATTATCTAACAAAAACCAATTTGAAATGATTATATATCTTCTCTCATTTATATGCTAAAGTTTGGTCAGGGCAGTGTGGTGTGTGTACTGTAAGACCTTCGGTACACACACCATCAGATTATTTGACTTGTCGCTCTAACGAAGTAGGCGAGTGTCAGCAATATGGCTCGTGGTCCTATCGTGGCGTGTTTATGTTCTGCCGTTTAGTCAGACGATAAAATGCCACTTGCACGCTTAGAGTAGCAGATTGACAGTGACCAACTTTAAACAGAACTTGATTAAATTTCACACACATTTTTATTAAAATAATAACAATCATAAACCTTACTTAACTTGATTCTGGATGCTATTTACAATTGACAATCTGGTACGTTAATCTTATTCTCACATATCTCTCATACTTGATAAAGTGTCTATTCATTTATCTTCATGGCTATGTACAGGAATATGATAATCTTATTAGGCGCAGACTGAAACTTGACTACAGACAAGTGCAGACTGACTAATCGGAGGTCTGTACACTCGTTAAAATACCTCGCGCGTTCAGGTATCACTGCGCGAGTGTGATTCGCGAGGAGAAAAGGTTCTATGTTAACAGCAATCTCATTGGCTGTGTAACATATTAATACGTGGATCGGCGGAAGCAGAATTTGGTCCGTCTCTTAGGCAGCGCCATCTCGTAGTGCGGAGACGGACGAGTGCTGCGCCTGCGCTGTTGTGCTTAGCGGGGCGCGCTCTAGTGGGACAGTTGTGTACGCGCTGACTACGTGGACCTATGTACACAACAGGCAAATATCTACCTTAACGCTGTCACCACACATCTGCTTCCTCCAGGCACCTAGCTGCGACTCTCTGTCTTCTTCTTTTTTTTTTTTTTTTAACTGTGCGTGCCCGTCTCTCTCAACCATTAAAGATCATCCTACTCAAAGATATTATACTCGTTCCACCTTGCGGTTGGCAACTACCGACTACTTTCTGGAGCTACCCTGATCAGACCTTAGCACATACCTTTCAAAAGCTACGCAACAGAGGAATTTGCAGGTTTAAGAGACTACAGGCAGCACAAATAATTCACTTCACGGCCTAAGAAATGTTATGTGACTAAGGCCTCCTGTCAGGTAGACCGTTCGCCGGGTGCAAGTCTTTCGATTTGACGCCACTTCGGCGACTTGCGCGTCGATGGGGATGAAATGATGATGATTAGGACAACACAATACCTAGTCCCTAAGCGTAGAAAATCTCAGACCCAGCCGGGAATCGAACCCTGGCCTTTAAGATTGACATTCTGTCGCGCTGACCACTCAGCTACCGAGGGCAGGCCAAGGCCTAGTGTCACCTCATAACTGTGATGCAGTCCAGAGCTCGCGTTTGCCACACCAAAGTCGGCAACGCACATCGATACCACAGACATTTGCGAGAGCTTGCTGCAATCTGCAACGACATACAGGTGGCGTCCCGAAGACCATGCCTCCCCTCTCAGCACTGCAGCACCCTCGTACTGAGGTCAATATAGAGCCGAGCATGGAGGAGCTCTTCCACAGTTCGTGACCTCATTTGAAGGAGTCGACATCGCAGTGTACGACCAATGAGTTGTTTAGCTTTCTGATGAAACTGTTCTTTAGTAAATGTTGAACATTGTATCTCAAGAGAACAATTTGTTAATAAGTGCAGCAGGTGATGATTTGCTGATCAATGACAGTTATAAATTATCCAGTATCCTGGGGAAAAGAAGTGTGTCAAAGTAAATCTTTTATTTTTATGGAATAAAAAGGACCAATATTTTATGTGTTTTAGTTTGATGCGCAATTATGGAACCTACAGTTATGGCGAGACAGAAACAGTTTTGCCTGGTCACAACAAAAACCCCTGTCTTTCTTTCCTCTTTCAGTTTAGGGTCTCATGGTCAGAGATGTTATTAGTGTCAACCAAATGTCTCAGGCAAAGAACCTCGATAGACTTTGTGAAAGATTTTAACGCAGAAACTACAAAATTTGTTCTAACGGCTGGTGAGAAACTGAAACACATACGAGGTGTGAAAATAAAGTAATGAGACTGGTTTTCTTTGCAAGATGTGGCAACCCTGCAGGCTTGTGTAGCACAATATCTTTGACCTTGGTCTATAAGCTGCTTCTAGTCCAAGCGGCACATCGATGCAACTGCTCAGTCGTGAGTTGTGCTGTAATATGCTAACACGTGTTTGTGTCTCTCATCACGGACTCAAGTTTTTCGTTGGCATAAAATGTTTAGTGAAGGCAGAACGAATATTGGAGATGAAGCCCGCAGTGGACGACGATTAACCTCATGGACGAATGTCAACTCGGCCAGGGTTCGTGAACTCATACGATCTGATCGAATATTATACTTGAAAATGATTGCAGAAGAACTGAACATCAGTCGCGAAACGGTTCATCTAATAATAACTGAACATCTTGGTATGAGAAAGATTTGTGCAAAAATGGTCCCCAAAAACCTCACACCACAATAGCGAGAAACACGGGAAAATGTTGCAGCCGAACTGTTAGAACAAACGGAAATCAATCCAGAATTGTTGAGCCGTGTTAGCACTGGTTATGAAAGTTGGTTTTTTCAGTAAGATCCAGAGACAAAACGCCAAATTTCGCAATGGTGGTCAAAGGGATCACCCAGACCAAAAAAAGCTCACATGTCAAAGTCAAAAGTGAAATGCATCCTTATGTGCTTCTTTGATTCCAAGGGAATTGTTCATAAAGAGTGCCTCCTGCACAAACAGTTAGCCAATATTACTACAAAGAAATTTTAGAAAGACTTTG
This sequence comes from Schistocerca americana, assembly GCF_021461395.2. Classification (NCBI taxonomy): domain Eukaryota; kingdom Metazoa; phylum Arthropoda; class Insecta; order Orthoptera; family Acrididae; genus Schistocerca; species Schistocerca americana. The sequence continues at coordinate 315,471,239 of NC_060121.1, read as the reverse complement.
TAAAAGAGTTCTTCGTGTCCGTGCCAGCATTGCTGATAATTGTATTCTGTATCACGATAATGCGCCATCCCATACTACTCTGTCAGTACAGCGATTTTTAACCTCAAAACAAATTTCATTACTACCACAGCCACCTTATTCACCAGATATCGCTGTGTGCGACTTTTCTCTATTTCCAAGAGCCAAAACGGCTGTCAAGGGACGCCATTTTCAAACAACACAAGATGTCCAAAAAGCTGTATCGAGAGTCTTGGAGGATATTGCAGAAGATGAGTTCCAGAAATGTTACCATCAAAGGCAGAAGCACTGGAAAAAGTGTGAGCAATCAGACGGGAACTACTTTGAGGGAGACAAACTAAACTTGACTAAAACGGTAAGCAACATTTTTTTTCACATCAGTCTCATTACTTTATTGTCGCACCTCGTATGTGCCGTTTCTTGCTATTCCACCACTAAGTCCTGTAATCTATCTTCAACTGTGTACTTGCTCGTGTTATGTTGATTTGCAACACATCGACAAAGTGATGAAATACGGAATAAACTTTATCTCATGGGATGCTGTGAGGACAGGGAGTGTAGCAACTGGGTACAACGCGCTCTAATAATGACTTATGATATCTTTATTACAGAGGCATTGCAGCTAATACAATGTGATGTAAAGGGTAGTCAAATGAAAGCTACACGGATGGAAAAAAGTAAATGAACTGTGTATTATTTCAAAAGTAATCGCCTTAACTGTCAGTAAAGTCATCCCAATCTGAGACAAGACGGTCAATGTAAAAATGTTTCCGGTTGCTTACTGAACCATGATTGTGCCAAGGCGTGCAGATCTTCGTTTGAAGCAAATCGACGGGCGCGATTGTCTTTCTTGAGGGCCCCCAAAATATGGAAATTTCGTGGGGGGAGATCAGGACTGAATGGAGGATGTGTAAGGGCTTCCCAGCGAAACTTCTGCTCACTTAGAGCAAAAATTAAAAGGAGAACGATGCGTGTTGGCGATAGCCACTTTGCCAGCAATGCTAACTGCATATAAGAGGCACATAAAGGGTGTCCGATGGGTTTGTCGTTCAGTTTCGTCACGTTTCGGATTTGTCCGAAACACTTCATCTCGACTTCCCTGTTTTTTCATTTCTGCCAACGCTAGTGATCTAGCAGTTGAAGTGTCAAAATTGCGTGGTGAAGCTAAACTTTGCAATTTCCGTTGGTAACGCCGAGTGCCGATAACGTCAACATTTCCCTTCACACGTCTCTGCCCACTGGAAAGACGTGTCTTGTCATTTAGATTTTTGTTCATCATTTTCAGCAACTGTTTTTGAAGAATGCCCATGTGAAGAAAAAGCACACTAACAATTTTAACGCAAATGGTGCGCTATTTCTTCACATCGGAAATCTTTTTATTCCACTCACATGCCCCTCCCCCCCCCCCCCCCCTACTGCAATCAGACTTCTACTTTTGTGCCACCTATAATTCACACAATCAAAGAGAAAGACTGTACAGGGTAAAGCTAAAAAAGTAGTAAGACTGCTTCACACAGTGAAAGCAAAATTGTGTTTTACTAAAATTTCAAAAGAACAGCTTCAAATATTTACGAACAATCTGAAAAATCATATAAAATAAAAATATCAGATATTAGATATGTCGATATTTTATCAACAGCCGTACCTCCGAGCGGCTACGGGCTTTCGTTTCACCAGGACCTCTCTCCATGACTGTGCTCGAGCCTTAACTGCTCTCCACCAATACGGCTGCAGTGACGTCGCCCTTGTAAGAACTCTCCCAGTCAGCGGCTATCGTTGGGCTAGAATCAAGTAGTGCTGCTTCACACCTAAATAACTCTTTTGTTGTACTCATTTTACGAGTTAAAATAAAAATTTGTTCTTGCTGCTTGGGTTTATTAATCATCGTCGCTCTCTCAGCTACGGCACAAAAGAGGTAAAACTGGTCCTCCGTGCCCCAAAATCTACAAGCACCGCTTTTCCTACTGAGGATTAACCCTTGAATTTCTGTGCGAATACATCAACAAAATATGGGACAACACCCTCAATGGAAATGAGCGTTTGGCGTCATGGGCCGGAAGGCCCCTTACGGGGCAGGTCCGGCCGCATTGGTGCAGGTCTTGTTACATTCAACGCCACATTGGGCGACCTGCGCGCCGGATGGGGATGAAATGATGATAATGAAAACAGCACAACATCCAGTCCCTGAGCGGAGAAAATCTCCGACCCAGCCGGGAATCGAACCCGGGCCCCTAGGACGGCAAGCCGTCACGCTGACCAGTCAGCTATCGGGGCGGACAACACCCTCAATAAAGACGGTGGATTGCAACTGAGTACGGGCTGGGATCCTGTAATTGGGGCGCTGAAGCGGGCGCAACGGTCGTACCACCAGAAAATTTCCACATATGGTGCGGGACTGAGCACCTGTGGCGCCACTGACGGTAGCGAGGCTATATAAGCACGGCAGTGGCACACACACCACTTGACAACGACGGAGGAGATATCTGCCGGAAGCTCATGGGCAGTTAACCACTTGACCTGGCTTGAAACTTAATATTTTATTATTGAATTTCTTTTTCGCTGGAGATATGAGGCGTTTCCATTCCATAGCCTGATGTGTCTGAGGTTCAAAGTGATGACGCCACATTTCATCTATAGTGATGATTTGCTTCAAAAATATTTTGCCTTCGTTAACATGTCGGTGCAATAGCTGCTGACACATTGTTTCATTACCTCACATATGCCCTTGAGTTGTTTTGAGTCACATCTTGCACAAACTTTGCGAAAATTAAGCTTGTTATTGATGATGTAATATAAAGAACCATGGCTAATGTGCGTTTTGTTTGCCATTTCATTGACACTCAGTCATCAATCATTCTAATCTGCTCACAGGTTCGCTAAATGTTGGCATCACTGGTGGGTGTGACTGTACGTCCTGCTGTTTCCTCATCCATCAAACTCTTTCGGCTGCTTATGGATAGTTCAATGCACTGTCAACCACTTCGCCGTGGTAAATCACTGCCCCTGCATTATGCTGAAAGTCTTTTATGGTGTTCAGCTCCCTGCACACCTTCAGGCAACAAGAAAAGGATTACAGAACGCCTTTCTTCATTGGTGCACGTGGAAAATGGGGGCAACCAAGTTTACTTCCAAAAACTGCAAAGCAGACAGCTGTGACAACTCTGTAGCCTGGCACAAACGAAGATAACGGTGCCATCTAGCTGCTGGTGAGCGTACTACGCTGTACTGCCAACCTACATCTACATCTACATCTATACTCCGCGAGCCACCTTACGGTGTGTGGCGGAGGGTACTTATTGTACCACTATCTGATCCCCCCTTCCCTGTTCCATTCACGAATTGTGCGTGGGAAGAACGACTGCTTGTAAGTCTCCGTATTTGCTCTAATTTCTCGGATCTTTTCGTTGTGATCATTACGCGAGATATATGTGGGCGGTAGTAATATGTTGCCCATCTCTTCCCGGAATGTGCTCTCTCGTAATTTCGATAATAAACCTCTCCGTATTGCGTAACGCCTTTCTTGAAGTGTCCGCCACTGGAGCTTGTTCAGCATCTCCGTAACGCTCTCGCGCTGACTAAATGTCCCCATGACGAATCGCGCTGCTTTTCGCTAGATCATGTCTATCTCTTCTATTAATCCAACCTGGTAAGGGTCCCATACTGACGATTAGAACGAAAGTGCAGATACTTATTGGTGTACCCTGGTAGAAACAGGATGATTTTGGTTATCTGAGAAGAGAAAATCAGCTTAGTCGAGATCACGGATAAAGTAAGCCAGATACTCACACTGGGTTCGTCGACGAAATTGATGGCCTTGAGGTGTAGCAGGCGCTTCCGTGGCGCTGGTGGTGGCGGCGGTGGTGGAGGTCGCGGGGTGGTGACGGGCGTGGGAGCGGCTGCTCCCTTGCTCGGCGCCGTCATCGTCAGGCCCAACTGAAAAAAAAGTCCCTCATGTCAGTCACTCCACTTTACTGACTGCGAGGCCCACCATTCCTGGGTCTCTGCATTTACCATGTGTACCAGTAAGTAATGCCATGTGAATCTCGAAATTTTCCTGGGTTTCTGAATACTCCATGATGTTTCAGGAATGCTTCTGGTCGTCATTTACTACCACGCACTATATTTCATCTGGGTACCAGTCAGACATCTGCACGCCGCACAATTCATTAGCGCGCTTTTTTCATTCAGCGTATGCGTGGCAATCATTGTTGCAAGACCAGTCTGCCAGCAGACAGGACCCCGAAACTCGACTTGTCTGGTTGGTTGTCACTAGCCGGGGCCCTCGGCGTATTGCGTAGTCTTCGCTGAGATCCCATCGTGGAAATAGAGGGTGCCCGGCCTGGTATGTACACTGGTACAAATTTTACATCCCAACGACTTGCGCCAACGTATTCTTCCTCGGAAATCCACGAATCTCCAGTTCCATTGTGCCGAAGAACAGCAGCTGTACTCCTGCGGTTACCCAAATCACCCTCATGCTACAGGGTTTGATTTCTGTCAGCAGTAATGGACAACGGTATCCCAAAAATAAATTAAAAATAGATCCTATCCCCCGGTTCCAAACAAGGTTTACGGGAGGCTTACCTCGTCTCCTGATTCACTGAAACAGTTCAGTTACTTCAGTATCTACATCTACATCTGCATGGATACTCTGCAAATCACATTTAAGTGCCTGGCAGAGGGTTCATCGAACCACCTTCACAATTCTCTATTATGCCAATCTCGTATAGCGCGCGGAAAGAATGAACACCTATATCTTTCCGTACGAGCTCTGATTTCCCTAATTTTATCGTAGTGATCGTTCCTCCCTATGTAGGTCAGTGTCAACAAAATATTTTCGCATTCGGAGGAGAAAGTTGGTGATTGGAATTTCGTGAGAAGATTCCGTCGCAACGAAAAACGCCTTTCTTTTAACGATTTCCAGCCCAAATCCTGTATCATTTCTGTGACACTCTCTCCCATATTTCGCGATAATACAAAACGTGCTGCATTTCTTTGAACTTTTTCGATGTACTCCGTCAGTCCTACCTGGTAAGGATCCCACACCGCGCAGCAGTACTCTAAAAGAGGACGGACAAGCGTAGTGTAGGTAGTCTCCTTAGTAGGTCTGTTACATTTTGTAAGTGTCCTGCCAATAAAACGCAGTCTTTGGTTAGCCTTCCCCACAACATTTTCTATGTGTTCCTTCCAATTTAAGTTGTTCGTAATTGTAATATTTAGTTGAATTTCCGGCTTTTAGATTAGACCGATTTATTGTGTAACCGAAGTTTAACGAGTTCCATTTAGCACTCATGTGGATGACCTCACACTTTTCGTTATTCATAGTCAACTGCCACTTTTCGCACCATTCAGATATTTTTTAAAAATCGTTTTGCAGTCTGTTTTGATCTTATGATTACTTTATTAGTCGATAAACGACAGCGTCATCTGCAAACAACCTAAGACGGCTGCTCAGATTGTCTCCAAAATCATTTATATGGAGAAGGAACAGCAAAGGGCCTATAACACTACCTTGAGGAACGCCAGATATCACTTCTGTTTTACTCGATGACTTTCCGTCAGTTACTACGAACTGTGACCTCTCTGACAGGAAATCACAAATCCAGTCACATAAGCTGTTTCTAAAAGGCGTCCGAAGTCAGTTCGTCGCTAGTGAAACATTAAGGCGATATTCGCTTTCTGTCCATGGTTGGGTCAGCACTGTGCACCAACAATTGTCCTTGATTGAATCGTGCACGAAAGACAACAATGTCATTGACTGGTGTTGTGTACACGCCATCCTTGACGTAACCCCATAAAAGAAGCCGAATTGTGTGACATCAGGAGAGAGTGGAAGCGATGCGATGGGACCAGCACGACACTGGCTGTCTCTCTAAAGTTTCTGAACCACGTGATAATGATTGTTCTTGTCGGTGGTGCGCTCCTATACTGGCGACGATAATCCAGCAGTACCTTTGTCACATACGTGGATTCTGCATATCGGATGACACATTACATCTTCTCTGCGTCTGGCAACGTTTTGATGTACTCCAAGTCAAATCGGCAACAAGGGTTTAGGGAAACAGCATTGAGAGATGCTGAACATTTTACAGTAAATTACGATTCTCTAATAGTTTTCAAGTTATGATTTTTTTGAAATGATAACGGGACTTTTTTGGACACTCTGTAGAAGGGTTCTGTATCGGAAAGCGGCTTTCAATTGGATAACGTATGGAACCGCATTATTTCTACGATTTGTTCTCAGCAAGTACGCCGACGGCCACGGCTAGGGTCAACCCACCGGACATCAGGAGTTTCACATTTACAATATGGAGGGCGCTGTCCGTTCTCACTGTGCTTGACCTTCCAAAAAAGATGCACGAACTGCATACAGCTCGCTAGCAAACTGAGTGAGTGAGGAGTTGACGTGAGTTTTAGACGGCTCGCCTGAAGATGTCTGGCAGGTGTCCACATGGTGGTAGTAAACGACGACCGGCTGCAATCCTGAAACATCATATTGGCAGTATTACAAGTAGTGAACACACGCTCTTGAAGGAAAGATACAAGATTTCAGGAAATGTTAACGTATGCTAACAGATGGCATCATATGCTCATTTTGAGAAGGGCAGCTGCATATTCTAGATTCTGCTGCCCTTCTCAGTTTCGGTGGTGGTGGCCTTGCGTATGTGTTACATATATGTAATTGCTCCGCCATCTAAATTCATAAGTGGAGCTAAGTTTAGATGGTAAAGCCTTTAGATGTATACAACGCGGAGGAACGACGAGCAGTTATAAAATTTTTCTCGGCAGGATATTGGAGAGGACAAAATACTTGGAAGAACAGTTGAACGAAATAAATAGTGTCTTGAAAAGAAGTGACGAAATGAACATCAACAAAAGTAAAACAAAGGTAATGTAATGGAGTAGAATTAAACCAGGTGCTGCTGAAAGAATTAGATTAGGAAACGAAACACTGAAAGTAGCTGAGTTTTGCTGCTTGGGCAGAAAAGTAAATGATGATGGCCGAAGTCAGAGGACATTAAATGTCTACTAGTAATAGCAAAAAAGGACTTTTGAAAAACAGGAAGTTGTTAACAATGAATATAAATTTAGGTGTTAGGGAGTTTTTCTTAAGATATTTGTCTAGAGTGCAGCCTTGTACGGAAGTGAAACTTGTATGATAAGCAGTATATGAAAAGAGCCGATTGAAGCTTTTGAAATGTGGTGCTATAGAAGAATGCTAAGGGGTAGGTAGGTAGATCGAATAACTATTGAGGAGATACCGAGTCGAACTGGGAACAAAATAAATGTGTGGCACAACCTATCTAAAAAGAATCGTTTGGCAGCACACATCCTGAGGGATCAAGAAATGGTTAGTTTGTTAGTGGAGGGAAGTGTAGGGGATGAAAACTGTAGAGTCCGAGGCTCCAGTATTTAAGTAGGTTCAAATGAGTGTAGGTTGCAGTAGTTACGCAGAGATGAAGAGGCTTACACAAGGAAGACTAGCGTAGGCAGATGCAAAAACCAATCTTTGGACTGAAGACTATAAAATTACAGTGCACAATACCAGGGCAAAAAGGTTGTGCAAGCTGACTGATGATTTTACAAATGGGAGCGTAGCAGCCAAGGTGAGTTCTGGTGCTCTAGTCGTCCCAGTAACGACATTTCTGACTAGAACGACACCTGGATGCTCCATTATGAGTTGGACAACAAAAGACAATGACCAAGAAGCATCTGAAGTTTCAATTCTTCTTTGTATTGTGGTATTTGAATACGTAAATTTAGGACTACTATCAAAGGAAGAGTAAAACAGATAATACTGTCAGGTCCACGGTAGTGCATGGAGAAGGAGCTAAAGGCAGCAGTCCGATGTTACAAAGAACTTCCGTCTACACGTGGCGTGACTATACAAGAAGCTGTAAACAAAACCAAGAAACAATAAAGGCTATCAAAAGAGAAATAACCAGTCTTGTCCTTATGTTAATAATACTTAGGAAACCTCAGCGCAGTGCTGATTATTTGCTAAAACTAAAGTGGAAATAGGGAAGGGGCGTAGAGGGAAGGGGGAAGAAAAATATGGAGAAAGAGAAAGAGAGAGAGAGAGAGAGAGAGGGTGGGAGGGGGGAGGGGAGGATGGGAGACTTACTTTATTTGGACAGGAGGAGAACGTTTCAAGCAGGCATTTTAACATGAAAAGAGACAAAAAGGAAGAGGAAAAAGAAAAAAAAAGACGAGAACGCATTTAGGTATTAACAGATCAACTATGAGAAGTTTTATTGGGATAAAGGAATGTTTGACATTAAGTTTGGCTTCCAAGAAGATTGTTAGTGTGTGGCCTTTCGTCTCTGCTTTCTGCGGACACAGCTTTTTTGCCATTTGTGCACACGATTACATGCAAAGTGTCTATTGCTCGTACTCACAAAAGGAAGAAGAATAGAAACGAAATAGCTACACATTAGGGCCCTATGGTATAGCAAGGAGACAATTTTGATCATTTTGTTCTTTACTGTTGATTCATGTTACTGTCATTAACAACTACCACAGCTGTATTAAAGTACATTTGTAATGGATCGACCGGTTTCTTTCAATGAACACCATTAGGTGATACTGCCAACAGTCTACGTCATAAAGTCCCAGAGAATTATGCTGTTATCATGACTCAGATAACCCAGTTGTCTTACATAACGATGAAGGCACGTTCTTGAAACATGGCGAGCACACAAACGTCCTCCAGAATGTGGCTTCCTTTAATGTTACGTAGGACGACTGGAGTACCTGAGTCATGATATCGGCACAGTTCTCTGAGAACTTGTGACGAAAATTGTTTCCAGTGTTACCTAACAGTGCTCGCTGAAAGAAACCGGTCGTGAGGTAATAAATGTATTTTAATACAGCTGTGGTAGTTCTTACTGACGTTAACATTCGTGGCAAGAAGAATCAGTACGATCTCTGCGAAGACACTAATATCACTGACATGCAAAGTTGATTGCTACAGAACGTCCCATACCAACATTTGTAGCAATAGAGATAACATTTAAATATCTGGAAGCAAAGATGCAGTAACTGAAATATTATGTTACATTTTCATAGGCAGCACATGTCCACAAAAATTACACTGGAGCTATGTAAAGGTAGCAAACCTCGTGAAACAGGGAACTATCACTAATACAATTGAGCACCTATCAACGGATGTTATGACTTTTCTTATACACAGAACAAATGGAATGGAAACTGAGGATCATTCTGGAGGGAAATACCTCTAACGTTTGTACGCTTTTCGACCATAAGGTAACTTCTTGAACCAACTATACTACACTAAGCAAAGCATTCTACAATGCATATATTATTTTTAAGCCCACAATGCTTTTCTATGCACGGTACTATTGCAGGTGGTATGCCCTTGGCTTCGTCCTAGTTGGTAAACAACTGACGAGGTAAGTTAAGGAGAACTATTGACCACTTTTATTTCCAAAATAGATACCGTTGCTAGAGCGTTGTTGGGCGTTAATGCTGCATTAAAAATCAGAAATCGATGCTCAACTTCTGATAAACAATTTATCGTGCGATAAAGAGAGAGCACCGATAGTACAGTGAATCGTGCAGAAAGACTAGTGCAAAAACATATCGTAGCAGCTGTGTCTACGTCACCCTGCGGATTTTCGATGATGGTACGATGTCGGATCAAAAACACCTTCCGCCTTCTAATTACCAATTTTATTTTATTGATGGGAGCAGTTTTGGCATTTCACTGCGCCATCTTGGGAAGAATCCAACCTGCCGGCCGCGGTGGTCTCGCGGTTAAGGCGCTCAGTCCGGAACCGCGCGACTGCTACGGTCGCAGGTTCTAATCCTGCCTCGGGCATGGATGTGTGTGATGTCCTTAGGTTGGTTAGGTTTAAGTAGTTCTAAGTTCTAGGGGACTGATGACCACAGAAGTTAAGCCCCATAGTGCTCAGAGCCATTTGAACCATTTTGAATCCAACCTCATGTGCAATTTGAGCCTGCAATCGATGAACGAAGGGATCCCGTTGTTAAAAAAAAGAAAAAAGTCCACGGATAACAGTTACTGAATACTGCCCACATTTAGACTGCACATGAGGTCGGATTCCTACACATCGGTCAGGAGGTCTGAAAATAGCGTAGTAAAACGCCGAAACTGGCAGCATAAAAAAAATAAATTGGAAATACAGACGGCTTAATGTGTTTTTGATTTGGAATTTTACACTGAACAGCCGAAGTCCGCGAACCATCCCGTATAAAGATTGTCTTACAGAGACTTTCAATGATTTAATTAAAATAGCAGTATTATTATTTGCGAAAATCCAAATAGCTGTCTTTCAGCAATGAACACTTTCATTAAGAGCTTGGAATTTTTGATAAAGCTGTTACTTTAAAGTTTTGTGACAAACAAGATTACTGGCGTAGGAGATAAGGAGCTAAGCGATCATATACGGAAGGGTAAGTAAATGAACAAGCGAGTAAAGAACTTTGCTAAAGAAATGGAAAACACTGAAGCGTCCCGTCTACATGGGAAGGGGAGGCTGTATTTCCTTTAATGATTTCCAGGCAGTTGGAAGAAGGTTAAGACGAGAAGGAAAGCAGACACTAGCCTTGAGGTTAGTGGTTCCTGGCGTGGCTTGTACCGACCTGCACGTACTGCCAGCCGGGGTCCACGCGCACCAGCAGTGCCTGCTCGGCGAGCACGAAGGCCAGGGTGCCCAGCGGCGTCGTCTCCGTCACCTGGAACAGCAAGCGCCGCCTTTAAAAAACAACACCCTGCACCAGCAGAAGAGCCTTGCTACCAAAGATAATGGAAATCATCTCCATTTTTAGCAATCGTGTACAATAGCTCGCTCGGCGACAAATACGTACCTAAAATCTGAAAAGCTACACATGTCACATCAATATACAATAAAAGGATTTGAATTCATCTTCATAATTATGGGCCCATACCGCTAACAATAATTTGTAGTAGGATTCAAGAACATGTAGTGTTCTGTAATTATGAAATACCGTAAACCGGAAATACGCTACTGGCCATTAAAATCGCTACACCACGAAGATGACGTGCTACAGACACGAAATTTAACAGACAGGAAGAAGATGCTGTGATGTGCAAATGATTAGCTACTCAGAGCATTCACACAAGATTGGCGCCGGTGGCAACACCTACAACGTGCTGACATGAGGAAAGTTTCCAACCGATTTCTCATACACAAACAGCAGTTAACCCGCGTTGCCTGGTGAAACGTTGTTGTGATGGCTCGTGTAAAGAGGAGAAATGCGTACCATCACGTTTCCGACTTTGATAAAGGTCGGATTGTAGCCTATCGCGTTTGCGGTTTATCGTATCGCGACATTGCTGCTCGCGTTGGTGGGGATCCAATGACTGTTAGCAGGATATGGAATCGGTGGGTTCAGGAGGGTAACATGGAACGCCGTGCTGGCTCCCAACGGCCTCGTATCACTAGTAGTCGAGATGACAGGCATCTTATCTGCATGGCTCCAACGGATCGTGCAGCCACGTCCCGATCCCTGAGTCAACAGATGGGGACGTTTGCAAGACAACAACATCTGCAGTTTGACGACGTTTGCAGCAGCATCGACTATCAGCTCGGAGACCATGGTTGCGGTTAACCTTGACGCTGCATCACAAACGGGAGCACCTGCGATGGCGTACTTAACGACGAAACTGGGTGCACGAATGGCAAAACGTCATTTTTTCGGATGAATCCAGGTTCTGTTTACAGCATCATGATGGTCGCATCCGTGTTTGGCGACATCGCGGTGAACGCACATTGGAAGCGTGTATTCGTCATCGCCGTACTGGCGTATCACCCGGCGTGATGGTATGGGGTGTCATTGGTTACACGTCTCGGTCACCTCTTGTTCGCACTGAACAGTGGACGTTACATTTCAGATGTTCAAATGGCTCTGAATACTATGCGACTTAACTTCTGTGGTCATCAGTCGCCTAGAACTTAGAACTAATGAAACCTAACTAACCTAAGGACATCACACACATCCATACCCGAGGCAGGACTCGAACATGCGACCGTAGCAGTCGCTCGGCTCCAGACTGTAGCGCCTAGAACCGCACGGCCACTCCGGCCGGCATTTCAGACGTGTTACGACCCGTGGCTCTGCTCTTCATTCGATCCCTGCGAAACCCTACATTTCAGCAGGATAATGCACGACCGCATGTTGCAGGTCCTGTACGGGCCTTTCTGGATACAGAAAATGTTCCACTGCTGCCCTGGCCAGCACATTCTCCAGGTCTCTCACCAATTGAAAACATCTGGTCAATGGCGGCCGAGCAACTGGGTCATCACACTACGCCAGTCACTACTCTTGATGAACTGTGGTATCGTGTTGAAGCTGCATGGGCAGCTGTAGCTGTACACGCCATCCAAGCTCTGTTTGACTCAATGCCCAGCCGTATCAAGGCCGTTATTACGGCCCGAGGTGGATGTTCTGGTTACTGATTTCTCAGGATCTATGCACCCAAATTGCGTGAAAATGTAATCACATGTCAGTTCTAGTATAATATATTTGTCCAATAATACACGTTTATCATCTACATTTCTACTTGGTGCAGCAATTTTAATGGCCAGTAGTGTACTTTGACCGTCATCATTGCTTTGGCTACTCATACACCAAAAGTTTTACACCTCCCTGCTGGGTCTCGCTTGGGTGTATAGTATACTGGATGGTTATAATTATAATTTCCTTCCTATTTAACACGTTATAACACGAAAACTAATTATCGTACGAGTACCAAACTTGGTAGCATTTATATCAAGGACACGGGGAAGAGAAATAATGCAGCACCAATACAATTGAAACACTTTTAATGTGCTCCTACGGTACATCGTACCATTACATACCGGTACCATTACTGCTACAAAAGGGGCTCAATATGGCACCCGTCAATGTCTAGAAGAGTCTGAAAGCACAGGATTGCATTCTGCACAGCAGAACTAAGCATTTCCGTGGGTATGCTGTCTGCCTCTCTTGATGTGTTACGCTTCAGATGAACACATTTGTGAATAGTCCCCTGGTAGATAGCGCCATAACCACGAATCGCAGGGAGTGAGATCAGGTGATCGTGCCGGCCAAGCATTTGGAAACGATCGGCTGATAATTCGATCGTTTCTAAAAGTGTTTCGGAGAAGCAGGTGAACTTCACGAGCGATGTGCGGTGGGGCCCCATCTTGCATGGAAACTGTTGAGTTCAATTGCGTCTCTCTCCTATGGGGCGGGTATGACATGCTGGCGAACCATATCGCAGTAACGCTGGCCAGTCACACTGCACGTCTTTGGTCCTTGAGTGCCAATCTGTTCAAAAGTGATTGGACAATGATGAACGTAGCTGTGAAGCCACACCATACGGTGACACGTTAACCATGCAGAGAACTTCATGCGCAGTGACTGGAGGTAAAGATCCCCACACTCGGCAGATATGTGTGCTAACCTCACCCATCAGACAAAAATAAGTTTCGTCTGTCCATAGGATGGTCCAGGGCCAGCCCTCGTCAAGTTCAATCCTTGCAAGAAAGTAGAGAGCGAAGTCAACACGTCGTTGTGTGTCCTGTGGTGCAAGCTGCTGTATGACTTGGATCTTGTACAGATACCATTTGAGAGTGGTTTTAAGCACCTTCCGTACAGTGGACCGCTGGATGTTCAACTGTCTTTACACAGCACGCTCACTGCCTGACCGCCGGGAACTGCTCGCAGCGTTGTCTGCCGTAGCAACAGCGATTTCATCAACTACCTATGATGCAACTGGTCGTCGGCCTCTTCCCGGAGCGACGCCCAGTTCTCCAGTTGATTCGAACATCTTCATCATGCTCCGCACAGCATACGGAGAAAGAGGACCCTTCCGTAATCCTTTCAGCCGGTAATATTCTCGAAGTGCAGCTGCAGCATTACTGTTGTATTGATGGTAGACCTTCACCAATAATGCCCTGCTCCTTTTGTCCAAGGTCATGTTGGTACGTCAGAAAGTACACTGAGACTGGTCAGGAGTGAGAGACTATGAATTACGATGACTGAACACGGCATCTGGTGACCATAGTTGGAACTGGACGGCGCTGCCGTGACGCATGGATATCATGCACCCCATACTCTGCACTTAAATGCTACCAAGTTTGGTACCCGTAGGGTAATTAGTTTCCGTGTTATAACGTGTCAAATAGGGCAAGTTTGATTATAACCGTCCGGTATATTTTTTGGTGGTAAAGTTCCATCAATATACGCTAGATGACGCCATGTAGTGCTGGTTTTCTTGGGCGATAGATGACGAACCTGGTGAGACTTACAAGTGTGTATCAAAAAGTGGGTTAAAATCTGGTTGTGCAAAATCCACCGATATCATTTAACTGCAAAGCCGTCGTGTTTTCAACCATGTCATGTATGAAACTTCATTAATTCTCGAAACAGACCACTGGTAAGTTTTTTGTCCATATTTATATATCTTCCTGCATAATACTATTTCTGAGGTCATGTTCATGATTTATCTGTTTCGGAGTAATTTTCACCACTGGTCGTTGTTACTCCAGGATTACAGATACACAATTTATTATACAGCGTTGATGCTATTAAAAGTGTAGAACTAAGGAGTGCAAACATTGACCATCTGTATCTAGACGGAAACTCATTTGTAATTGTTAATGTGCTTACAACTAAGAAAAACAAATGCCAGTCATGTATCTCTCAGATTGTAAGGTGTTGTGGTTCAGGTAGTAATTCACATATAACATATGATGTCAAATATCTCTCGAAACAATGAATGAAGTTTGTTTGGCCACAAGTGGCAGATATTGACTCAATAAGTGACAGATAACCTTAGTTCAAGCTGTGCCAGGTGTTTTGGATTTAGGTTTAAGAAGGATGAAATGCAAGGTATTATGCTCAACTACATTTGGAGCTATATGTGTTGCACTCCATCTTAGAACCTTTCATTACATTTAATATTGTGATGATGTATCACATTGTTTTATCTATGTACCACAATAGGTTTTTTTTTTATTTTATGCTAACATCAATGCATTTATTTCTAGATGGTCAAAATTTCATTGTGTTTTTCAAATATTGATCACAGATGGAATAGTAGTTGACAGTTGTGATATAAGTACAGGCCGGTCAATGCATCCTCGGATCCATGATAAATTTTTTCCATTACTTCCTTTGTAATTTAGAAAATGCATTGTACTAATCAGTAAGCAGACCTTTCATACAACCCCTCTGTTCACAAACATAAATAGCACTGAAGTTAAAAAGACAGTCATAATAATCAAATCTGAATCTGAAAATCAGTCATTGTATAACCGATTTACGGAACCTCCAAGAAAACTATCCCTTGACACCAGCACGAATTTAGAAAATATCGTTTCTGTCGAACGCAATAAATAGGAACGGAAGAGACGGGGGCTCCACCTGAGTATTACAAAAAATTCCGTTAAGTTTTGTTCGCACATAAATTACACAAATTTAAAGGTTGTAGATTTAACTAAATACCTAGGGATCACAATTACGAACAACATCAGCTAGAACCAACACGCAGAACTCTTGCGGGGAAGTCAGTTTATTGTCAGAACAATTAGAAGGTACAACAAATTTCATACGTTCCCGTTTTTATAATAGCTGCGCGGTATGAGACCCGTACCAGATGTGATTGACAGATGACTTCAAAAATTTCAAAGACATGTGGCTCGTTTTATGTTGCCTCTAAATAGGGCAGTGTGTGTCACGGCTATGATAGGTGAATTGGGGTGGCAATCATTAAAACAAAAGTCTTTTTTGATGTGGCGAGATCTTTTCACGAAATTTCAGTCACCAACTTTCTGTTCTGAAAGCCAAAATATTTTGTTCGCTCCTACCTACATACAGAGAAATGTCCATCGTGATAAAAAAAGACCCAGAAAGATTTTGGTGCTCGTTCTGCTACAAACTGTTCGAGCGTCGAACGAAAGAAAATAGTCTGAAAGTAGTTCTATTCAACCTTTGGCAAACACTTAAATGTGACTTCCAGAATATTAATGTAGATAAAGCTGTAAATAAAAAAGTGCTTGATGCCATTAGAGAATCGCTGTATAGAGTAATCATGTCTCGAGAGCCTTTACTACAATACATTTGTTCCCGTGTTATTTTCATCATTACGTTGCGTGAAGTACTTACGCCTTAACTCGCTTGCTCTTTCTCCTTAGGTCTTCGCGACAGGGGAATGATATCATTAAGTAAGCCATTTTTTTGTGATCACTGCGGTGATACTGAAATTATGTTATTCATTTAGCATCTGCATTGTCAAATTGGTCTTTTAAGCAGAGCGCATCTGTAGTGGACACACAGATCCAAGTAGGAGTGTTCAGGAGAAATGAGAAACGTGTGCGTCCATTCATACCATATATTTTAGAGATCTTAGTTGTTAAATTAATCATATTTGTATTATACATCTATATCTACATGGGTACTCTGCAAATCACATTTAAGTGCCTGGCAGAGGGTTCATCAAACCACCTTCACAATTCTCTATTATTCCAATCTCGTATAGCGCGCGGAAGGAATGAACACCTATATCTTTCCGTACGAGCTCTGATTTCCCTAATTTTATCGTGGTGATAGTTCCTCTCTATGTACGTCGGTGTCAACAAAATATTTTCGCATTCGGAGGAGAAAGTTGGTGATTGGAATTTCGTGAGAAGATTCCGTCGCAACGAAAAACGCCTTTCTTTTAATGATGTCCAGCCCAAATCATGTATCATTTCTGTGACACTCTCTCCCATATTCCGCGATAATACAAAACGTGCTGCATTTCTTTGAACTTTTTCGATGTACTCCGTCAGTCCTACCTGGTAAGGATCCCACACCGCGCAGCAGTACTCTAAAAGAGGACGGACAAGCGCAGTGTAGGCAGTCTCCTTAGTAGGTCTGTTACATTTTCTAAGTGTCCTGCCAATAAAACGCAGTCTTTGGTTAGCCTCCCCCACAACATTTTCTATGTGTTCCTTCCAACTTAAGTTGTTCATAATTGTAATACCTAGGTATTTAGTTGAATTTACGGCTTTTAGATTAGACTGATTTATCGTGTAACCGAAGTTTAACGAGTTCCTTTTAGCACTCATGTGGATGACCTCACACTTTTCATTATTTAGGGTCAAGTGCTACTTTTCGCACCATTCAGATATCTTTTCTAAGTCGTTTTACAGTTTGTTTTGCTCTTCTGATGAATTTATTAGTCGATAAACGACAGCGTCACCTGAAAACAACCTAAGACGGCTGCTTAGATTGTCTCCCAAGACGTTGATATAGGTAAGGAACAGCAAAGGGCCTATAACACTACCTTGGGTAAGGCCAGAAATCACTTCTGTTTTATTCGATGACTTATCATCAATTACTACGAACTGTGACCTCTCTGACAGGAAACCACAAATCCATTCACATAACTGAGACGATATTCCATAATCATGCAATTTCACTATGAGCCGCTTGTGTGGTACAGTGTCAAAAGCCTTTCGGTTTACGACTGGAAAAATTTCATCAGTACGCCATATGTAAACTATTTATAACACAGGATACATTATAAAGGGAAATTGTAATAAGAGAATTTATGCTTAAGATGAAAATAGCAACTTGTGGTCAGCAAGAATGACATAAAGCAGTTGTCACCACAAGAAAGTTGTGTCTGACATACCGGTTTTCGTATGTGTTTTTCTATAAAGGATATTTTTACGTCAATTTAGAATTTTTTCCACCCCATAACGGATCCGAGGCAGTAATATACTCTGTACGCCTATGGAAAAGTGAAAGCGTACCTAAAAAAAATTCTGACGCGCAAGTGTGGAGTTGCAGTTTACGAGGTAACAGACGTAGTCTAAAGTCTGGTTTTTCAAGTATTAACAACCATACGTTTACAGTACGTTTCGTAATGGACATTCACAAAACATTAAGCAGTATAGTGTGTCGTGTGGACGTAGATTTGTATGCAGACCTGGAACATGTCGTTGCTGGTGCGGAACGAGATGGTGCTGGGTATCAGCTTGACGTCAGGCTCCTTGTGGTGCGGCTTCTTCTCGCTCTGCCTGTTCACCTCCAGCGGGCGGAACTGTGGGCCGTTTCCGTACATCTCGTGCTCCATAGGACCTGCGGGAACGAAAACAACCAAAAAATTAGGTTTCATCTCTGGATAAAATTCCTTGATCAACGTTGTTGACTTTTTCTGGAAACATCAAGCAATTTTCTCTTATAAATTGCAGTTGTTTCAAAGAAAATGCCTTTTGCATGCTGCACATCGAAATTTTTATTTTTATTTATGCACCCAGACGCGTTTCGCCTTTTTTTTTTACAAGGCATCTTCAGTGGGTGTCCTGAAATATTTCATGATTTGTAAATATGAGCCGGCCGGAGTGGCCGTGCGGTTCCAGGCGCTACAGTCTGGAGCCGAGCGACCGCTACGGTCGCAGGTTCGAATCCTGCCTCGGGCATGGATGTGTGTGACGTCCTTAGGTTAGTTAGGTTTAATTAGTTCTAAGTTCTAGGCGACTGATGACCTCAGAAGTTAAGTCGCATAGTGCTCAGAGCCATTTTTTTGTAAATATGACTAACAACTCACTGTTTACACTGATTGATCATATAATAGACAGAAATCCCAACAAACGATTACACATCTGATTCCTCTCGTAAGTATATCCAGAAAACTATAATAATAATAATTATTATTATCATTATTTTAAAAAATAGTAATAAAAATAAAATTAAAATTTTTTATTTTATTTAAGAAAAAATCTCTCCCCCTCTCTAAGACACACACGCGCGCGCGCGCGCACACACACACACACGCGCACACACACACACACACACACACACAGACACACATTCACAAAACAGTTGAATGCAGAAAACTGAGAATGTTGCTAACACTTAGAAAAACAACTGAAACTCTGTATTAAAAAGATGGCAGTTACAGTGACGTGAAACGTAAACAATGAACTGAAAGTGAACTGTAAGATGTCCACCTGATTGCCAGATGAGAAAAAGCAGTTTGCTTAGATGCAATGAATTAGAAGTTACCTGTAAGTACCTTTCCATTTCACAAAAAACGTTAAGGAACTGTTTTTAAATCTATTACCAAGAAGTGAAACCATAACCTATGTGTAAAAATGGACAAATCATGTAATATTTCAGGACACCCACTGAAGATGCCTTGTAAAAAAAGCGAAACACGTCTGGATGCATAAATAAAAATAAATATAAAAATTTCGATGTGCAGCTTGCAAAAAAGGCATTTTCTTTGAAACAACTGCAATTTATATACAGCTGCTGCGAAAATGGCCACTACAAGAAACGTGTTAATTTTCTCTTAATTTGTTGCCTTTATTACAAGATGCCCAGCACCTGATACCTAAAACATGCTATGACAGTGATACAATTCTGAAATGTTAGGTTTTATATAATGTTGTATTTCACCTATTTTACTGTTTTAACTATTACCATCGTATACAATATACTTAGCTACGTCTATTGACATTTTGCCCAGCAGTAGACATGTTTACGGCCCTGCAAGTTGCTTGCAGCTATTCATCCTATACTACTGAATTATCTAACCAATAATCACCACCGACTTATATTTAGTACAAAACAACATGAAATTAGCATCTCCTGCAGTCATCATTACATCGTCTGTGGAACCGACACGCTAAGTTCCAAATCATACCAACATTGGACACCTGATCATGTCTGGCGGTTTCTAGATGGCAGTAGGCGGTCCTGCCATTTGTCCCAACCCCTCCCCGTTGCCCTCTCTCCGCCCAATGAACAGTGCGGTACTGAAGGTCGCCTGAATATATACAGGGCACTCAGATGTTATCTGGTCTGGGATTCATTCAGGAGCACCGTATCCGCAATCTCCTGTACGCTTTTCCCCTGTTCTGTATAAACATGATGGGCAGGGGCCATGGACGGTAAGGAAGTGAACAATTCCACGTGTCGGTTAGAAAATAAAAAAAAAACACTTTCGGACTCTGGCAAAGATTCCGTTCTATCCTATGAACTGATTAATAGGCTTCCAGTTGTTTATACAGTATTCTTTTTTCCTTCTCATCGAATACTATTTGGCCAGCTATTTGTTTAATTTTGTCGGATTGTTCCCTTTTAATCAATAATGTGCAGCTTGTTGCCGAATTATCTATGCACTGCAAATACGACTAATGTAATCAGACCGCTGAACACGTTCTAGATGCGTGAATACTTCTGAGAATAATATTTCTTCTCTTCTCTGGCGATGGCACACTTCTCGAGGTTAAGTCTTCAGGCATACGTGCTTGAGCCATAGCCGACAACTGAAGCACGTCAAGACGTTAAGAACATTAAACGAGGGTCGGTTTGGATTTTTACCTTTCTGTGACTATGCTTTTGAAACAGTACTTTTTCTTTTTTAAAATCAAGCCAGATCTCCACTACCAACCCTTTCCTGAACATTTGATTTGACTTGATTTAAGGTATCGCTTTGTTTAACACGTCACTTCAACTCCGAAGGAATGAAGAAAGATTGGAGATTAACGTACCGATGACAATGATGTCGCTAGAAATGGAGCACAGGCTCGGACGAAAACGTAAGGCCCCATGTCCTCTCCATGTGAACCATCTCCGCATTCATCTTAAGGGGCTCCGGAACGCCCTATACTTGCAATGTTAAAATAACGCTTATAAATTACATCTTTCCTCACAAAGTATTTGAGGTAGGAAGTTGAACTTTTTACAGATTATTTATTGGAATATGGGCTACAACTTAACACAGGGATTTTACAAAATTTTACTTCAGTTATTAAAGATGATTTTTTTTCAATTGTAATGAAAATTCACAACATTTTTTTGCAATTTTTTATTTATATATTCAAAAATATACAATTTTTTGGAAAAAGGCTGTGTTAAATTATGCAGAAGGTACTGTGTAACATTTACTGAAAGTTTGAAACAAATATGTTTGGAAGATCCTTAGAAAACGTGTAATTAGTATGAGAAAATAAAAGTTTTGGGAATCGAGCGACAAAGATTGGATTAACTTTTTAGTGCATTCCAGGTCCATAGGATGGATTATCTTCATCCTCTGCAAACTCCTCCTCCAGCTTCCTCTTGTTCCTCCTCCTGTTTACTCTTGCTTGTATTTCTAGACTCTTTACAGCCCTGTCTGCAGCCCGAAGGCGTTCCTTGTCTAAAGCAAGCATCGCTCGTTGTTGTGTTCGTAGATTTTGCTACCATTTTCTTCAGTTGCAGTTACTGCAACACTGTTCCAAAAGGTGGTCATGTATGAACACTTATCACATTTCAGTTGTATTTCACTAGCAAGTCCTACGTGCTTTATTATGGAGAGTTCCAGACCAACTTCACTACAATGAATACATCTTACACAGTCTGAAAAAATTCTTTTGAGAACCGACATATCAAATATTTCATTCACATCCGATTCGCCCATAAAACATGCATAGTTTTCACTCATTGAACTAAGCTTCTTCTGTGAAGTATTTTCTTTCCCACTTTGACTGGTATGGGCAGGTGTACTTGAGAGGTTAGGTTCACTCACTTGATTATCGTCTTTATTGTTTACAGTAATAACACATACCTTTGGCTTTCCAACATTTCTCCTTTTCTTAAAAGCCTTCAGAGGATTTCTAATAACTTTACTTTTACTCATTATTATACTTCAACAAAACAGAGACTCAAGAAACAGAATTAATTACGAATATTTTCGAGATAACGACAGAGTAAATAAACATGAAACAATCGACAATCACACCAGCGATATATATTGAACCATCACAGGTTAGCCACAACACATACTTTATCTCACATCACTAAAATGTACCTGATGAACACGGACGTTAATAATAACACCATTTGACAGCAGTTTAACAGCGCCACAGTGGGTCACGCCCATGTAGAACACATTTAAAAAAAAAATTAAAAATAGTTGTAGTCTTCGGAATTGAATAAATTATATATCTATTAAAAGGTAATAGTCTGCAGATTCAGAAAACGTAAAACAGTAAAAATTGAACTTTTCATGATTTTGAGCCTTTCCGGAGCCCCTTAACTGATTTAGGGAAATGATAAAAATCCGCACCTGGACGGTCGGACGAGGATTTCTACTGCGAGTCCAGTGCCTTAACAACTGCACTACCTCGCTCAATCTTCAACTCTGAATAGTCGTGTAACCATCTGCAGTTGTCTATATTTTGTGATTCTTTTTGATATTTTTCAGCAATGCTTAACTAGCCCAGTGTGATTTCAGACATATCTTCTCACGGGTCCGACCGACTGAGCTTTCCCGGCACGACATACGACCTGCATTCACAACTTTACTTCCCACAGGTTGTGGTTAAGCTACTACTCTGAAATACCTTTTCTTCCAGGAGTGCTAGTCCCACAAGGTATACGGAACGTTTGTGAAGTTTGAAAGGTAGGAGAAAGGTATCGACGTAAATAAGGCTGTGAGGACGAGTAATGAGTCGTGCCTAGATAGCTCATTCGGTAGAGCATTTGCCTGCCAATGACAGAGGTTCCGTGTTCGAATCCTGCTGCAGCACATAGCTTTAATCTGCTATGAAGTTGCAAATCAGCGCACCCTTCACTGTGGAGTGAAAATCTATTCTGGAAACACCTACTCACATTTCTTTCTTACGGCCGTACTGCATGATAATATGTAGTTGGCAATATGTGTCATAATTTGTGACCGATAGTAAACGGTAATACAGGCGTTTTGGCTGTGTTGTTTTTCATTACTGGACTTCGCAGAAAAGATGGTGTCTTAAATTTTTTCACCTGTGAGAGACACATTAGATGCACAACACTGCAACCAATTTATTCAAATCAAACAGATTAGTATCAGATTTTTTTTTTTACGTCAGTGGTCCTGGGGAAGAGTTAATCTCTTGTTTGAGAAGTTGAGCCCAGAGCACATTGAACACTGGCTTTGGTCTCCACCAACACTCACGTTCGTTCTGCTCCAAACTGACACAGTCCCATCTTGCTCTGTTTATTCTGGACTTGCCCCCTTGTGATCTGGCTGCTCAAAAATTTTCAGAAAATTGAATCTTCCTTGTACCTAAGCTACAGGTAATCGTTAATTCTCATATGTACAGCGATGTTGGAAAGGTTTTCTTTCCACAGCTGCGTTGTTGACTATTGGTGTATCGTGTTAGTTACTAAGTTGGAAGATACCCCAAAATGAAAGTTTGTCGTCACTGATCGGAGAAGCACGTCCTCGATCAACTTCAGTTGGTCTATTTCCCTTTAGTGTCATTCCTATGTTGGGTGCCGCATTTCCTACGATCTAGTAGAGTCTGTGGCTTGATTAGATTTGAGATATCCTTCTCCAAAGAAACTAGGCGAGCATATTGTACGATGGGGTAACAAAATGTCTGCTGATGACTTGCGGAACGTTTGCGGTTTTTTATATTACTGTTATCCAACCACTCTACTAGGCAACTTATTTTCGTGGAGATGGTGCTTCTTGAATTTGAATGCTTTGTAAATTTTTAATCGCAGACAGTTCTTAGTGTTACACGACTCTAGATCCATTCGTCACAATTCTACGTCAGAGCTGCAATGAATAAGCCCTGCTTTGTTACTCCTATGGAAGTCACTCATATCTGTCTTTGTAGAATTAAGTTTAACACAGCTTGTTGCGTGTTATTAAGGGTCTTATGCACAGATTCAAAACAGAATTTTTCTCCAGTTAGGGAAATATACTAAAGGCTGTGTTAATCCTTGCTGTCTGATCAACCTCGTACATTTTAAAGAGGAGTTGAACCTCTACACTTCCTTTCGTTAGATCAGCCAGCGAAAAATATACGATTACTGTTAAGAATAATCATTGTTAGACGCTAAAGCATAGATGAAATGTCACGTTAAGTGGGAACTTTCAACAGTCAGAGGAGTAAATCACAGATGATAAAAGACGTACAGATAGGAAAACGGAAATAAAGAATGGTACAATAATAAGTGTTCTTTCCCTTCTCACGTTTTTTTTAAAAATAGCACCTTCTGTTGAGACAGTACTAACAATTTAATCATCGTACTAGCTGTTTGTCCATCTGCACGCTTCTTAGATTGTATTTTAGGGTTGCCAG
Organism: Schistocerca americana; assembly: GCF_021461395.2. Taxonomy (NCBI): domain Eukaryota; kingdom Metazoa; phylum Arthropoda; class Insecta; order Orthoptera; family Acrididae; genus Schistocerca; species Schistocerca americana. Next base: position 315,447,117 of record NC_060121.1, on the reverse strand, counting down.
CCTAAGTTTTTCCTCAGAACCAAGTGTTACAGGGGCTATCGACGTACTAGACTATCTCAGTCCTTCTGATTACTTCGATGTCATAAATGTGTGGACTTATTTTTTGGACTGAAGTAATCCAAGGAGATTTTCAGATGGCCAGATTCGGCCACAATAAAACATAAAAAATACATAAGTGTGACAAAAGGTTGGACTGACCACACAGAAGGAAACACCAGGATAGACACTACGTCTACTTTCCTATTTCTGAGGCATAAGGTGCTTTGTCTCCCGTATAGCACGACTGAGATATTACGGAATAAGAATAGGTAGACTGTGGAAAGATGGTGAGGCGATTGTGGAGTTGTATTTCTGGTTGTACAATGAGGGATTCCGCAACAGGTTAGTTGCTGGTGAATGTTCCGCGTTGTATGTTCGTAGTCAGTATAACTTTTGTGGTTCAGACTTGCGCTGAACATCTTTAGAGGTGCTCCTGGACTGACGAGTCGGAAGTCGGACAGCGACATAAATACTGTAAAAGGGGACGTGATCGCCAGAGGTAATTATTGACAGAGATAAAACTTAACTATCGGACGGTCATCTGTCAAAGATCCTATAGAGAAGCCTTCGAAATATATAAATATGAGGACAATTTTAACAGAAAAAACCATGAAACTTAATGACATATGGTTAGCAGCTCTGTACAATCAATACATAAATTTTATCTTTCAACAGACGCCAATTCGATGGTTTTCATGTTTGACTTTTGACAAAGATCATTTCTGCCGATTACACCCCCTTTTCAAAGTATTTATGTTGCTCTTCGACGTCCTAATCATTAGGCAGCAAGACTAAACGGAACCAAGAGCACCGCTGAAGATGTTCAACAAAGTTGTGGACGCAACATTAGGAACAAAAAAGCCTTACGGACCACGATGATACAATCCAGAAGGTTCACCAACAGCCAGTTGTATTTTTTCATTCCCAGGAGTACGCAGTTAAAAATACGTAAAAAGATTGAGGGAAGTACACTATCTGATCAACAGTATACGAACACCCCTGTGTAATACGGAATTGACCACTAGATGACACAAGTGACGAACCCGTCAGTATAACAGGTGGCGGGGAGTATTGTATTGTTAGTAGAGAAGCTGTAGTAGCACAGTTGGTTGGTCAGGAGGGCTCTGTAACCTCCAATGTGGACTAGTCAGTGGATTTCAGCTGAGTAACAAACCCATCAGCAACATTTCAACCCTTATAAATTTGCCGAAGTCGACTGTTTGTGGTGTGACTGTGGAAACACGAAGAAACAGCCACGACTGAACCTGCCTCAGGCAGACCTCATGTACTGGCGAAAGTGCTACACAGTCCAGCTAGCACAGTGACTGTCGGTACAGTGGTTGAGCAGCTCCTCATAAACCACACATTTCTGTTGTCAGCACTAAGCCGCGCATGAGATGATGTAAAGAGCGACGCCACTGGGTAGTGGATGACTGGAAACGAGTGATTTCGAGTCGAATCATACTATATCCTGTGGCAATCTGATGGAAGGGTTTGGATATGGTAAATGCCTGGAGAAAGTTACCAGCAATTATGTGTAGTGCCAGCAGTGAAAGTACAGATGAGGTGGTGTTAAGGGGTGGGGATGTTTTTCGCGGTTAGGGTGTGGTCCCCTCATTACGCTTAAAAAAACACTAAATGCGGAAGGAAAGGAGCAATGAGCATATTTTACAACACTGTGTACTCTGCACAGTAGAGCAACAGTTCGGAGAAGATGACTGTATCAGCGAGACAACCTACATCTACATCCATACTCCGCAAGCCACCTGACTGTGTGTGGCGGAGGGTACTTTGAGTACCTCTATCGGTTCTCCCTTCTATTCCAGTCTCGTATTGTTCGTGGAAAGGAAGATTGTCAGTATGCCTCTGTGTGGGCTCTAATCTCTCTGATTTTATCCTCATGGTCTCTTCGCGAGATGTACATAGGAGGGAGCAACATACTGATTGACTCCTCGGTGAAGGTTCTCGAAACTTCAACAAAAGCCCGTACCGAGCTACTGAGCGTCTCTCCTGCAAATTCTTCCACTGGAGTTTATCTCTGCGCTGCTCTCCGTTGGATCTTCTCTATCTCTTCTATCAACCCTATCTGGTACGGATCCCACACTGGTGAGCAATATTCAAGCAATGGGCGAACAACTGTACTGTAACCTACTTCCTCTGTTTTCGGATTGCATTTCCTTAGGATTCTTCCAATGAATCTCAGTCTGGCATCTGCTTTACTGACGATTAACTTTATATGATCATTCCATTTTAAATCACCCTTAATGCCTACTCCCAGGTAAGTTATGGAATTAACTGCTTCCAGTTGCTGACCTGCTATATTGTAGCTAAATGATAAAGGATCTTTCTTTCTATGTATTCGCAGCACATTACACTTGTCTACATTGAGATTCAATTGCCATTCCCTGCATCATAGCGTTGATTCGTTGCAGATCCTCCTGCATTTCAGTTCAATTTTCCATTGTTACAACCTCTCGATATACCACAGCATCATCCGCAAAAAGCCTCAGTGAACTTCCGATGTCATCCACAAGGTCATTTAAGTAAATTGTGAATAGTAACGGTCCTACGACACTCCCCTGCGGCACACCTGAAATCACTCTTACTTCGGAAGACTTCTCTCCATTGAGAATGACATGCTGCATTCCGTTATCTTGGAATTCTTCAATCCAATCACACAATTGGTCTGATAGTCCATATGCTCTTGCTTTGTTCATTAAAGGACTGTGGGAAACTGTATCGAACGCCTTGCGGAAGTCAAGAAACACGGCATCTACCTGGGAACCCGTGTCTATTGCCCTCTGAGCCTCGTGGACGAATAGCGCGAGCTGGGTTTCACACGATCATCTTTTTCGAAACCCATGCTGATTCCTACAGAGTAGATTTCTAGTCTCCAGCTCCCTGTCATAAAACAGCATCCGTGAGGTAATGCAGACAATAACATCCCTGAAATAGACTGACCTGCCAAGCATCATGACCTGAACTCAACGGAACAAATTTGGGATAACTTAGAACGTCGATTTCGCTCCATATCCAGCGTATAACATCACTACTTTCTCTAGTTTCAGTTCTTGAGGAAGAATGGGCTGCGATTCCTCCACAGGCATTCAGAAATCTCATTGAAAATGTCCTCTGCAGCGTTCATGCCGTGATAAGGCGAAGGATGGACCCATCCCAAGTCAATGCCCACTGATAGGTGTCGGGATGCATTTGATCAGATAGTGTGTGACTGTGCTGTTGGATTGTAAGTCACGGGTCAAGAGAATCTATTTAATTGACTGTCTCACCTGTATTGCCAGCGCTGGGGTCGTCGTACTGCAGGAAGCGGAAGCCGTTCCTGCAAGGTTCCCCTGGCTCTCCCTTCTGTCCTTCATAGGACAGTCCAGGGCGACCCTGCACAGAAGAAACATCTCAGCTACCTGCACTCTTTTGGAAACAAAGCTGCTGCAACCAGCATCACTTATTTTGCTATAGCGGAATTCACCGTTGTATCATGCGTTTCGTGTCATCCATGACTTTCTCGTGAATATTTATTTCGTATTATATGATTCCAAGATCAAGAATGCATAATGGTATTGATGGTCTGACGCAAAGAATTGTTCTCAATGCAACTTACTGCTGTCAGCACCAGAGGACACAGCGAAGATCGAATGAGAGCAGAATTTGCGTTATTTTGCCCAATCTGGCGACAATGGACACATAGTGTTGTTGTAACATCGTAGGATTGAGCAAATAATTATCGAGATTCATCTTTGGGTAGAAACTGGCAGTGCAGTGTTTTCGTAAGACGTTTTCAGTCCTGTAGAATACTCCATGTATGCCTTGTAGGAATCGTATCCGGCAGCAACGAAACGATGAAGTAAATTCAGGACTGAATTACTGGAAGTTTATAACAGTATGCCCGACGCAGTCCGAACTCGAGACCTTTGTCTTTCGCGGACAATTACTCTGCCGACTGAGCTACCCAAACACGACTCACAGTTTTACTTCCACGCAGTTTTAACCTGCCAGGAAGATTCATATCAGATCTCACTTCGCCGCACAGTGAAAATTCTTTCAGGAAAATCGAGGATGTTAGTATGCTTTTCACTGAAACCGTATGATAAAAAAATATAAATTTATTTCATAGCGGTAATGTGGAAATAAATGTTCATAGAAACATCATTTACAGAGTAAATACCTACTTAATACTAGTAAATGTTGTCAAATACACAGTAAGACATGTATTTACAAGTTTAACTATGATAATTATTACTGCTAGAAAGTGGATCGAATTTTAGTGCCACAAGCAAGGAACACGTAGATACGATTAAGTCTCCTATGCTTAGTACCTTCCTGATACTGAAAATACAGTCAAAGAAAGTCTAAAGAACGTGGAGGTACGAGACACTGCCAACAGATCTAAAAAAGAAGATAGATATAGAGAGAGAGATTTCATCACTCACTAATTATGCATGTTCCAACGCCACTTACGTAAATTTACGTTAGCACGTGATTCATATCTCTTAATTTTCTTAAGAACTTGTTTAGACCAAACAATGGTGATTGTAACTAAAAAAAAGTCAGTCAAATATAAAGTCACATGGACATAAAATAATACATAATGTGAGACATTACAAGTTCTACTAGAAGGTTGCTCAATACTTTGACCATTGACTATCGCCAATCTCTCTCTCTCTCTCACACACACATACACACACACACACACACACACACACACACACACACACACACACACACTACATCATTACGTGCTTTCCTGTGCTCGTAGCGTGAAAGCCACAATTTTGGTTGAATACAGAAACCTGCCTTGAACTGCCTAGTACAGGAATGCACAGACGTACTCCAGGAATGCACAGACGTACTCGACTAAAATACATCCAGAGTCAAGATAAGAACTAATAACCAAGAAAGTGACTCCGAGATTACCTTTAATCGAAGACACATGTTACTAGTGTGGTTTTATTCTTTGTGAGTGGTAGAAATGTGTTAACTGCTTTGGTACAAACAGCCCAGACTCAGTTATTAAGCGACTTTGTAACCAGGTCGTTATAATGAAATTGGATCTACTCACAGAGATCCAGTGTAGGCTGTAACTATTTTATGGCAGCGAAACTAGATAGATATTCTAATGCGTCAAAGCGGAACCGATTTACAGTGAAAAAAAAAATGAGTTCCAGTTTTGGCCACCACGTGCAAATCTGGCGCTGTGAACACAAGAAAGAAATGTTTCCATTTGTAATGAATTAGGAATGGGACGTCGGTAGAATAGGCTAAACAAGTGAGAAAGCCATAATGTTGATTTTATTATTAACAGCTGCTTACGCAGTTTGTTCAATATGAGCAGTGGAGACGTCGACGACATGCTGTACAGCGCAACCTGTACCTGGGGACCAAAACTGGAACTAAATTTTTCGAGCGTAAATTGGTTCCGCATTAACACATTAGCATATCTACTTAGTTTCGCTGTCACACGATAATTACAGCCCACACTGGACCTCTGTGAGTAGCTACATTTTACTTTTAACCACATGGTACTATCAGTTTAGTTGTGCTCCAAAACATATAAATGTTGTAGAAATAAAAACAATAATCATATGCTTCTGTTACATTGTTACAGTTGGAACAGTTAATTTTTTCACTTTTATTAATTGTAAATGCCACACTTAAGTAAACTGTTGATAATTAATAACTGTACTAGTGCAGAATAGCTACTCAAACTAGATAATGTAATAAAGTGATCACCACATAAGTGGTTTGCCAAAGCGCGCTTAATACGGCACATCGCGCATGCTAGGAAGATGGTGAGGAGTGACAGAGTGTGACGTGGCAGACGACTCACCGGCGGACCTGGAGGACCCGGTGGCCCGGGCACGGGTATGTAGGCCGTCTTGCAGTTGCAGGGCGGCGCCGGGCGTCCTGGAGGGCCCGGCAAGCCCACTCCGGGGTCTCCCTTGTCGCCCTTCAGCTGTGAACACACAGGCACCATTACGTTTCATCCCTGCTGAGTGGAAGTTTAATTCGGCCGCTATCGAAGAATTGTAACCAAAAATCACCGAGCGATTTAACGCCAATCGACATACTACCTGCAGTACTTAACCCTTAACTGCCCGAATTTTTCAAAACTGGATATTTAAATTTATTTTCAATTTTTTGACTTCTTGTGCATCTAAGTAGTGCATATAAGCTATTATTTGACTCTTCTCTGTCTTAGTTTGTCTGGAACATAACATGTCCATATGGACGCGCTGGGCACTCAGATGCATATTTGAAATATTTTCTGTGATATTGAAATACATTTGAAGATATGTTTTATTAATCAGAATTTTAATACAGGTAAGGCAAAATTTGAACAAAATAATTCTTACAAACCAATTTATTACACCATACACAAAATAATTCGAAATCATTTGTTTTACTAACTTTCATGGTACACTCCAAAACATTCTAGACACAGTCCTACATCACATTTCCCACATTTTGAGCGAACAGCTGATGATTTCTGTTTGCAGTACAAACCTACACATCTTCTCTTCTTCTCAGCTTTATTGATATAGTGCTTTATACCATCATATCTGATATCACTTGGAACACACGATTTGTATCCACACATAGGACTGCTCCTTTTACGGGATTCATATATCTTTTTAGGTAAACTTGTACAATTTCTCTTCTGAATTGAGGTTGAGTAGTCCTAGCTCCAGTTCCTTTCTTCAGCTGCCACGCATTATGTACAGATACGTCAATCAGCCAAGAAAGTAAAGCCCAGTACCACTTCTTGTTTCGAATGTTTATTCTGCACGTAGCAATATTTTCATCCATCCTATCCACTCCTCCCATGTGTTTATTATAGGCTGTGATAATTTGAGGACGTTGTACTTGAACTGTCTTCTTCTCCTTTGCGGAATATCTTTTTACAAATGATACAGGTTCAACTCCTTCACAGGCCGGCCGGTGTGGCCGTGCGGTTCTGGCGCTTCAGTCAGGAACCGCGTGAGCGCTACGGTCGCAGGTTCGAATCCTGCCCCGGGCATGGATGTGTGTGATGTCCTTAGGTTAGTTAGGTTTAAGTAGTTCTAAGTTCTAGGGGACTGATGACCACAGATGTTAAGTCCCATAGTGCTCAGAGCCATTTGAACCATTTTTTTCAACTCCTTCACAGGTAGAAGCTACAGTAACCACTGAATTGTCCATCCATTTTGTGACTATAACACCATCATCCTCGCAAAGTGAGGATTCAAAATACCCCCTTTCCGTTTTAACTAGCGCTTTCTTTGAGGAAATGGGGCACGATTTGGGAACTCTGTTTCCTCTGATAGTGCCTGTTGCTCCATAGCCCTTTTCTCTCAGGTATGACAGAACAGAAAAACCAGTAAATAGGTTGTCAAAGAAAACGTGGAATGGCAGTAGCTTTACATCCAGTGTCATATCATCTATCATCTGAACGAGTGGGGCAGTAACCTTACCAAACTGTGCTTCATATAATGTATTTGGATTGGGTGATTTTCCTTGATAAAAGGAAAAATTTACCAGATATCCAGAAGTAGTGCATAAACACCATGTTTTATATCCAAATCGTATCGGTTTCCCCCTGATAAATTGCTTGCAAGAGTGTTTCCCAAAATATTTTATCATTGATTCGTCGTAAGACAGATGTTTCTGAGGAACAAAAAGCTTATTACATTTGCCTCTTACTATTTCAATAAAGGGTCTAATTTTCCACATCTTGTCCTTATCAACAAATTTGTTATTGTCGTTACAGTGCAGAAATCTAAGAATTTGTTCAAAACGATTTCTTCTCATGACATTGCATACAAAATCGTTTCGTGTGTCTAAATTGGAATCCCAGTATAACCTCTCATTAGGGAGAGAGTTATACCTACTTAGAATGAGGATCCCCAGAAAACACCTCATTTCTTCACAAGTTATATTAGGATTTGGAAAGTTCTTGAAAAGTGCGTAGTTGTTTGACTCATCAACTAGGAATTGTATCAGATCGTCATCAAATAATAATTCGAAAATTTCCACTGCAGACTTATCAACATACGTGTCAAAGCATGGATTCATGAAAAGACATCAAATTTGAAATTAGTGCACCATGAACCCAGGTTTTTTGCATATTTCTGTTCTGTAATCTATATTTCTGAAATCTGTTTCTGTGTGTGTGTCTGTTAATCTTATTTCAGCTTCAGCCCGGAGTTGTCTAGGATTGAGATTATCTGCTATTCCTCCTTCATCCTCATCACCCGAATCCTCATCCGTGAGGACTGCTGGATCAGGGGGCGTGATGTAAATTCAAACCCTCCCTGAAAACAATATGTGGCCGCCAACGCTAAAAATAATTGTAAGCCAACAATGAAGTGAAAACAAAACTAGTCAACAATTTAGTCCATGTAGACACGCTGGGAAGTTATGGGTTATGTGGAGACGGAAGGCAAGTGGTCTTCAAAAATTCGATTTTTAGGTTTTAGCATATTTGAAATGCCTGGTCTTTCCTGCGTGAAACAGTTTTTGTTACATATATATATATGACAATTTTTTCTTGAGGTATGATGGTTTTCCTGACACTCTGTGCTATGTGGCATTTAAATGCCACGCCTTCCTTTTTGCGCCATGCAGAGATAATACACAGCATTTAATTAAATGAAATGAAATTAAAGCCATATTTAGAGACCTTTATAAAGATACCTTGTTGAAGAAATGTCTTCATGGGAAAACCCAAAACTTAAATGAATGTGTGAACTTTATCATTTGGAACCGGTTACCGAAAACTGTATTTGTTCAGCTTACAACCCTCAAATTTGGTGTTTATGATGCTATTTCTTCCTTCAATGATGGTGTAATTCTGGCTGCTTTGGAATTATTGGGCATGAAGTCTAGTGGAAATACTGCAAAATCCTAGGTGCAAATAGATAAAGAGAGAATCCGCAAAGCAGATATTGCTAATTTAAAATGCACAAAAGAAGCCAGACAGAAAAGAAGAGGGACCAAGAGAGGAAAAGAAGATCAGTATGATTCAGACGGTGCTCAGTATGGTGCAGGAAAATATTAGCGGTAAGTAATTCTCATCATTAACTATACTAGAATTGCAATGTTAAACTTTAAGTGGTTTTTTCTCAAAACTACATTTTTTAATTTTCAGGTACCATTATTTGATAAACTAATGGGGTTAGAAACATGAAATTTAGTCAATTTGTACTGCAGATGGTAGTAAGTTATTACAAGTAATCAGAAACTCTTTTATAATAATTAATGTACAAAAAAGTTAAATTTTACAAGTGAAAGAAAAAAGATTTTTTTCTCCAAAACAATAACAGGTATTATGTTCATTTTACTTGTAAATTGAGGCATATATGTTATATATATGCAGTTAAGATTTCATTGTTTTATCACTTATATTTCTTTTGAAAAGTACCCACCAAAATAGCATTGCCAAAATAGGGATACAAACTGGCTTCTGTCTCCCCTTGCTTTACAGCACACTGTTCGTATACAGCAGACAGACCACCTTAGGGCTTATAACATCAGTGACAAATGTCAATAAGGTTGCTGGAAACACTATCGCAGAGCATCTACGTTAATCAAACTGGCTGACGACATCAAACACGCAATGGACAGGTATGAAGCCACCGTTGTAATACTGTTTGATTTCAGCAAGAATTTTGGTATTGTTAACTTCAGTATATTAGTAATGACAATGGTGCAGATCACTTTCTCAGACAGTATCGTGGTGCAACTACTACCTTAAAAACAAATATCAACGAGTCGTCTGTGGGTCGGAGAAGTCGTGTTGCGATGCGTTCACCAGCGTGCAGTCCTTAGTCCACTGTTTCTCTCGCTAGTCGCAAATGGACTTGGAGGGATACTGACTTTGAACTGAAAAAATGAGATAGACTTTATAATGTAATGTGTGCCTCAGTGCTTTTTTTAATTAATTGATTTGTGCCTGATTTTATTCTGTGAAGCTCATTAATGTATGTAAATACCGTAAATGTAAATGCGATTCAAAAAGTACTTGAAGTGAAGTGAAGCGCAGCTGGACAGCAAGAAACTCTTTAACGCGCAGTCCCCGCAGCGATAGTAGTTGTGAATCTTTGAGTATGGACTCTAAAAGAAAGATAATTGATTTATTAAAAAAAGAGGACTGTTAATCTGTATATTGTGGAAAGAGGACGTGTTGCTAGGCCGTCGCCCAGAACGTATTGTGGCATTTAATAAAAATTGATATTTTACTGATAAAACCGAGTAAAGTATCTGTGAGAATTGCCAAACATTTAAGTATACAAATTTTCTGGAAGTGAAGAATAGAAACATCTTGTTCTTGGAAAAGGAGGTGAACTTCATTGTCGTCGCCGTCTATCAATCGACAGAATTGTAAGTGTACAAAGTTCACTAAAATTCAGGAAAAGAAATGCATTCTCTATAGTTTTCATTCAATACGTAACAACCTCTTATAATTTCTTAATTACAGTAATTGGATTATGTTCTTGTACAATAGTATGGTGCTGAACTCCACTGACCAATTTTGATGTAGCAGGGCGTGTAGTTTGAAGGAAGTTTGTGTGCCAAGGAATCTCCTTTTCTCACGTAAAGCAGATGTTTGATCTTATTTACTTACAACAGTGGTCCCTTAGATATGAAAATCAACGAAAACTTAGGCTCAAAGCTATCCGCAATACGGCCAAGTAACTAACAGAGTCGTGTTTTAAATCTTAAGGAACAATGACTTACCTCCAAATTGTAATACTTCACCAACTGGTGCAGAAGCTGATTATTCAAGGAGGCAGAAACCAAAATTCAGGTACCAGTTACGACTTAAATTAAAAAACTCAATAAAAAATCAATCTCTCTCTCTCTCTCCAAATACACTACCGGCCATTAAAATTGCTACACCACGAAGATGACGTGCTACAGACGCGAAATTTAACCGACAGAAAGAAGATGCTGTGATATGCAAATGATTAGCTTTTCAGAGCATTCACACAAGGTTGGCGCCGGTGGCGACACCTACAACGTGCTGACGTGACGAAAGTTTCTAACCTATTTCTCATACACAAATAGCAGTTGACCGGCGTTGCCTGGTGAAACGTTGTTGTGATGGCTCGTGTAAGGAGGAGAAATGCGTACCATCACGTTTCCGACTTTGAAAAAGGTCGGATTGTAGCCTATCGCGATTGCGGTTTATCGTATCGCGACATTGCTGCTCGCTTTGGTCGAGATCCAATGACTGTCAGCAGAATATGGAATCGGAGGGTTCAGGAGGGTAATACGGAACGCCGTGCTGGATCCCAACGGCCTCGTATCACTAGCAGTCGAGATGACAGGCATCTTATCTCCATGGCTCCAACGGATCGTGCAGCCACGTCCCGATCCCTGAGTCAACAGATGAGAACGTTTGCAAGACAACATCATCTGCACGAACAGTTCGACGACGTTTGGAGCAGCATGGATTATCAGCTCGGAGACCATGGCTGCGGTTACCCTTGACGCTGCATCACAGACAGGAGCGCCTGCGATGGTGTACTCAACGACAAACCTGGATGCACGAATGGCAAAACGTCATTTTTTCAGATGAATCCAGGTTCTGTTTAGAGCATCATGATGATCGCATCCGTGTTTGGCGACATCGCGGTGAACGCACATTGCAAGCGTGTATTCGTCATCGCCATACTGGCGTATCACCCGGCGTGATGGTATGGGGTACAATTGGTTAAACGTCTCGGTCACCTCACTTTGAACAGTGGGCGTTAGATTTCAGATGTGTTACGACCCTTGGCTCTACTGTTCATTCGATCCCTGCGAAACCCTACATTTCAGCAGGATAATGCACGAACGCATGTTGCAGGTCCTGTACGGGTCTTTCTGGATACAGAAAATGTTCGACTGCTGCCCTGGCCAGCACATTCTCCAGATCTCTCACCAATTGAAAACGTCTGGTCAATGGTGGCCGAGCAACTGGCTCGTCACAATACGCCAGTCACTACTCTTGATGAACTGTGGTATCGTATTGAAGCTGCATGGGCAGCTGAACCTGTACACGCCATTCAAGCTCTGTCTGACTCAATGCTCATGTGTATCAAGGCCATTATTACGGCCAGAGGTGGTTGTTCTGGGTACTGATTTCTCAGAATCAGTGCACCCAAACTGCGTAAAAATGTAATCACATGTCAGTTCTAATATAATATATTTGTCCAATGAATACACGTGTATCATCTGCATTTCTTCTTGGTGTAGCAATTTTAATGGCCAGTAGTGTACATATATAAATATTCATATTATTAAGTTAAAAGTCATTTTATAACTTCATCTTTGCCAACATGCCTCAGAGTATCAAAGACGTCTCTGTGCTGAACAGGTTAAATACAAAGAACGGTCATCGATTAATAAGAGCATGAATTAATACGAAACATGAAAGACTGAAACTAATTAAAGGGAAAAGAAATATTTTGCATCTGAAAAATCTCGAAGAACGGAAAAAATTCAGGAAAGAATTAAAGAATAATTAAAAGAATATAAAACAGAACACGTAACAAAGGTACTAACCACAACAGTTGAAGAAGTGAGTGGTTTGTGTAAATTTCAGAAGCAACGAAAAAAGCTAACAAATTAAACGATAAGTTTAATGGGAAAGAAAGAAAAATGAAAGTAGAAAGAGAAAAGTTAGAATATACAGAATTGTTCAAGACTCTGAGAAAGCTCGCGAAAGAAGACATCAACAAGTATGAAGAAGATACGCTGGATGCCAGTCTTGAAAATAAATCTAGTTTAATGATGGGCAACCGAGAGCTTATGACTGAAAAGAATCAGCTAATAGCGGTAGACGCAGATCAAGGCCGCATTACAGAGAATAAAGTAATACTCTACTGTCCTGGATATTTTTATAGTAACCCGTAACGCGTACAGTAAAATCAATGATGATGCCTTAATCCTTGATGAATTAGACACTTCTGTCTTCCAAACGCCAGAAATACTTGTCTCAGAAGTCAAACAAGCTACAGGTAAGATGAAAAATCAACTTCACCAGGCTGTGATGACCTCTTAGTGTTTATTTTAAAGCTCATGGATGAGGAATTATTTTCCATTTGTTTGCACAATTACCAACAGATTGGAATAAAGTCAGAAAAATCCTAATATATAAGAAAGGTAGTACTAAAGATGTGAAGACTTATCACCCTATCAGCCTTCTGTCCGTCTCTACAAAGTATTCACTGGAAATATGACTACCAGAGTGTGTTACATTTAAACTGGCTCAATCCACTTAGCAAGCTGAGTTTCACATAGGATTTAGTACAACTGAAACAATTAGTAGAAAAATGAGTACCATCTACTTCTTTGCGTTGCTTTATAGATTTTGAGAAGACATTCGATTCGATGACTCATCAATCTGTGTGAAGTTCTAACAGAATAATGTTAGGACAGGACTATATTAAAATCCTATACAACATACACAAAATCTCCACAATGTCTGTGAGTATTGTTGAAGAAACGAATAAATTTCCCGTATAATTGAGAGTAAAACAAGGTGACTCTACATCTTCAAAACTATTTTCAGTAATCCTAGAAGAAGCGATGTCTGAATTGGATTGTAAAAGAAAAGGAATCAAAATTCTGGGAAAGAGATTAATTAACATGAGATTTGCTGATGATATGGTTCTGTTGGCAAATACCAAAGGAGAACTTCAGACATTAGTTAACGAACTTGAATAGTGTGCTCTGAAGTTCGTCTAAACGTGAACTAAGACAGAACCAAGATCATAATGAATGAATGGACACTTGAGGCAAATGGATGTGGTCAACTTATAAGTATTAAAGGAGACTTTAAACAAAAAGTAAACTGCGCAACAAAATTAAAATCCCATTTTTTGGAAACCCCTTCACTTTATCCATTTCGGTGCACAAGTTCGAAATTAGAGTCGAAGGAGCCTACAGCCTTCCACTGTGAGGGTGCATAGGCGTGGCGCCTCGCCACGTCACCCTCGGACTCGGCGACGCTTCAAACAGCTAGATGTTGGCACGCAAAAAAAAAAAAAAAAAAAAAAAAAAAAAAAAAAAAAAAAAAAAAAAAAAAAAAAAAAAAAACCCAGAGCTCGGATGTTCATTTGAGGTGTAATGATATCGTATTATTGGCACCGTATTTCACCACATTTCTGCCCAACGCCGCTGTGGACGTGTCACACGATGGACAGATCGTCACGCCTCCTCTGACGCACGCCTCTCACCCCTTTTCTCCACGTCTCCACGACGGAGGTAATCGCGAAGCCCAGCGGTTTTCTTAAGGGTGTCCGAGCAAAACATTTCGGACTCTTCCCTGCTCAGAACTAACAAGAAAAGGCCTCCAGAGGTGTAATAAAAGGCGTGAAGGAAGCCACCCCTTCCATTGGGGCGTTCATTTTCACCCATTTCGCCGTGGGAAACGACACTTTGCAGTGCGATGTGAGACACGACGACGTTCTTGACAACCTCTGACACTGCTGACAACCTCCGGACGATTCAGCCGTCCTCTAAGGACATCGTAGGGCTGCAACCACGTTGAACATGATCTCACTCCTCCGGAATGCTCTACAGAATGGAAACAATAGGAGTTGTTCAAAACCATTCGACGAAATTTGAACGTGATCCGAAGCGGACAAGAGTGTTAATGCTTCCTCATCTCCCCGGTTTTGCACCCTTCTGTTGCGTGAGCACGGGTGGTGGTGGTGGTGGTGGTGGTAGTGGTGTGTGTGTCGGGAAGGGGGGAGGGGAGGTGTGACATTGTTCTGAAAACGGTACCTCTAAGAACCTCAATTCTGCAATACCCTCGGTGACACCTGCTCACCTTTGTGGACGATTTAAAAATGTCCCTTTTCAGAGACCTCACCAGTTCCTTTCTCTGCTCCCGGTAGCTGAATGGTGAGCGACACGGATTGTCAATCCTCTGTCCGCGGATTCGATTCCCGGCTGGGTCGGGGAATTTTCTCCGCCCAGGGACTGGGTGATGTGCTGTCCTTATCATCCTTTCACCCTCACCGACTGCAGGTCGTCGAAGTGGCGTCAGATTGAAAGACCGGCACCCGGCGAACAGTGTGCCCGAAGGGGGGCCCCAGCCATACGATAAAATAAAACCAATTCCTTGGCGCCAGCGGGACAGGCAACTCTTTCGACACCCATCAGATGTCGCATGCAACCAGTAAATGCGAGTACAGCGATGTAGCGCTACTCAGCTGTTAGGTTCTCATTCATGATCAAATCATTTTCTGCACAAAGGAAAACAAACATTTTGATTTTAATGATTGTTTTAATGATTTGAATGAATAGTAACAGGTGGGACTACCTCTAGCATGAATAACAGTGATTATATCTACCGTTAAAAGAACTGATCTAGCCGGCCGCTGTGGCCGAGCGGTTCTAGGCGCTTCAGTCTGGAACCGCGCGTCTCCTACAGTCGCAGATTCGAATCCTGCCTCGGGAATGGATGTGTGTGATGTCCTTAGGTTAGTTTGGTTTAAGTAGTTCTAAGTTCTGGGGGACTGATGACCTCAGATCGATAGTGCTCAGAGCAATTTTTGAACTGATCTAGGCCCGGGAGATGTAGTTCTAGATGTTTTGTAATACATCAGCCAGTTCCTCAACTGTTCCTGGCTTGGGATTTATGCAACTTAGCCTTCTACCCATGAAATCCCACTCATGTTCAATTCGGCTTAAGTAAGGCCTGTTGGTAGACCGCTTCATCGCTGGGATGCCTGCTGCGTCGAAACAATCTCAGACGACCTGGATGATGTGACACTGAGCATTGCCCTGCATCAATATGAAGCACAGGCTAACTGCTGCAGCCTCTAGAATTACTTGCATCTGCATTATCTCATCCTGGTAGTCCTGGGCGTTCAGTGCTGGATGTGGTTCAACGAAAAGGGACGTATTCCTATTTAGCCTGATGCCTCCCCAAATTATGCCAGTTCCCCTCTCCCCCAAAATGTCGTCTGTGGGGAAACGATGTCTGGATGATTCCTCACCTCCACATTGCGACTCCAAAGCGGATCCTGCCATCATGTCCCTCTCTGGAGAAGTGTCACTCATTTGTGAAGAGCACGTGACGCCAGCCCCCATGCACATTTCCAGCAACCATAGCTGAATTGCCTGTGTAGACACCACTTGAACAGTAGCAAGTCAATCAGCTAGAAGCTGTAGAGTTGCTCATCACTCACGGACTAACTGCTGTCCAATAGTGTGATCGTCATGTGATGTACTGCAATGGTGGCAGATCTGACCTCAATGTCGCATAGTAAAGCCTGTCTACAAATTTTGTCGTAAAGCTGTTCCTACCATGCTCTGTGACATGCCTGGCACGTTTACAATGTATCACTGTGACTTAACATCTCCAGACAATCAACATGTTAGCTAATCTTGGTGCAAGACAGCTGTCTCCATACCATAATTCTGTAAAACAAAACAAAGATTCCAATTCATCTACACTGAGATGAGAGTCCTTACCATGCATGAAAGCAATGACGATAGCAGGAGACAGAAACACACCACACCATGCGAGAGCTGTCTGTAGAATGAGCTGATTGTTCATTAAATAAAGAGCTGAGTGCGCTATGCCGCTGCACTAACACTTGCTGGCTGCATCTGAAATTTGATGGGTGTCAGCCCCTACGAATTGATGAAGGTGTGTCTCTGTATAGGGACACTTTTAAAGTTCAAACTTTTTGTGTTCTGGGCAACTGCAGCTGTTGAAAGGCATGGTGTTAGAACTCCGCTTACAGCTGGTAAAATTGTTGTTTATTAAAACACAACCGGTTTCATGGCTTAAAGCTGGATCATGAGGTGCAACCCACATGGTAAAAGGCAACGACAGTGTCACTACATTTTGTAGATATTAAAACTATTAAAGGAACGTCTAAAAGATACTCACAACGGTAAAATGTCATAACCATATCCATCACTCCTAGCCAAAATTAATGTTCAGAGAATATCGTCAATACTACGGCGAGCGAAAGGAAAAGAAGACGTGCTTCATTTTTACTATGCGGAAAACACAGTAATTTGCATTGTGCCGTGACTGACCAAGTTAGCAATGACAATTTTTTAATCGCCAATCCGGCTCCTTTTTGAAAACTTTTAGCGTCCGCTCACCATAAAATATTTTCGCTTTTATTTTTAGATGCTGGCAAACTTTAAAAAATGGTGCACGCCTTCTTTACCTTTTGTTCGCCATAGTGTTGACAATATTCTCTGAATAATAAATTTTGACTAGGAGCAATGAGTATGACTATGATCTTTTAATGCTGTGAGTATATTTGAGACGTTCCATTGTTAATTTTAATATCCAAAGAATGTGTACTTTGCTTTTTACCGTGCGGGTTGTACCTGATGATGCAGCTTTAAACCGCGAAACTGGTTGTGTTTTAACAAAAAAATACAGTTTTACTAGTTGTAAGCGGAATTCTTCCTAACATCATTTTTAATATGCTCCAAACGTAAGCTCTATCGAGGTCCTAGAGAGACCCTCTGCCACGTTATTCACGTGCGTATCAATATAACCGTCCCATCCCCTCCCCCCCCCCCCCTTACCATCCCCTCCATGAGCACATGTAACTGTAGGATGCGAAAAATGAGGGGTGAAAAAGCTTAAAATCCTTTTCTAATTCAGATCACGTTCAGATTTCGTCAAATTATTTCGAACAGTCCCTGCGGGTTCCAGCCTGTACACCAGAGCAAAAATTGCGGTCACACTACACTCTATAGGGATGTGATTACATTCAACGAGGTTGCACCCGCACAATGTCCTTAAAGAAGCATTGAATCACCCAGCGGTTGTCAACTGTGTCAAAAGTTGTCTGTGAATACTTACGTAAAATATATGTGTAATATTCTATTATTTGATCATGCTAGCCTTTATTATGCTCAGTTGTGGTGGATGCGATTGGATGGGCAGTGCGTTTTTCACACGGTTTGTCTTCCTCTGCGGTTTCTTAGTCACTGTCATTTTCCACACTTATCCTCATATCAGATACCTATCATCATTCTATTGCTGCAGAATTGGAGGAAACTACCCAGTAACTTGTGTTTAATCCAAAACACTTTACACTCAGCATATCCCAGCTGTCTTCCTTTTGTCTAATAGCGAACCAGTATCCCGCCACATTGTCAAAACTATCCTTATTTTCCTACCATCCCATCCATCCATATTATCTGCTAAACTAGCCCTATTACTTCTTGATCTGTTCAAGACCAATCAGCTTCTTCTCAAGATATGATTCCTTTTATACTGCTTCTGTACAAACGTAACAAGAAATTAGTTTCGTGTTAATGAGACTGAATTTTCTGAAATACCATATATTATTATTTTTATTATTATATTCAAAAGTAGCTGTACATACATATTGGGTATAATGTATGCATCAAAATGAGAGTAAAGTGTTAAAGTTGTGTCTGAAATTGCTTTATTTTCGAGTTATGATGCATAACATCATTTGTGTTAGGCGTTACAGCATGGGACAGTACAGGCTTTTGGCGTGTCGTGTCCACGTGCATATCGACTGATGTTGCTTTGTACAACACTGATCGCCGGCCGGAGTGGCCGAGCGGTTCTAGGCACTACAGCCTGGAACCGCACAACCGCTACGGTCGCAGGTTCGAATCCTGCCTCGGGTATGGATGTGTGTAATGTCCTTAGGTTAGTTAGGTTTAAGTAGTTCTAAGTTCTAGGGGACTGATGACCTCAGAAGTGCTCAGAGCCATTTGAACCACTTTGAACAACAGTGATCGGTTGATTCTGGCACGAAATGCCTTTGCTTGATTTGCACCCATTTCGCCTGCAGAAGGTGCAGGATCTGACACCTGTCGACTACCGTAGACATAAGAATTTCTCTCAGTGGATGCTCGAGCGCCATGCATGTGTGGGCACAGCAAAATCCTTGGGTAACTTTAATATGAAGATATCAACATCGTTTTGCTATGAACATTTGGCGTGGTATAGGGGACAATCAGTTACACGGAATGCAATGTATTCCATAGCGCCTGACTGGTAGTGTACCGACAGTTTCTGGGACACGAACTGAGTGCTTCGTGATGTTCCACCTCGCTACAGGAAACAAGTTACGGTTTTTGCATGACAGTGGTCCTGCAAATTTCAGACGGGGGCGAGAGAGTATCTCAGTGTCGGTTAACCCGATAAGTGGCTAGGTCGAGCAGGACTAGTTACTTGGCTCGCCAGATCTCCGGATCTTAGACCGCTGGACCTCTCCCTTTGGGGCCCTCTCAGTTACCTCGTGTATGTTGTTGCTGTTGTGATTTGGCAGGAGCCAATTCACGGAGTTTGGAGGAAGCCGAAAGGCACGCGTTTCAGCTCTCGCAAACTGGCGTGAGGTCTGGAACAGGACAATGTAATTAATATAGCCAATAAGGTACGTTGCGGCTGGAATACTTAACTTTAATCCATAATTGGTGTACATCGCTCTTGATGATACATAATTACAATCTCAATATAAACTGGTAATGGCGCCTTGCTAGGTCGTAGCAAATGACGTAGCTGAAGGCTATGCTAACTATCGTCTCGGCAAATGAGAGCGTATTTGTCAGTGATCCATCTCTGGCAAAGTCTGCTGTACAACTGGGGCGAGTGCTAGGACGTCTCTCTAGACCTGCCGTGTGGCGGCGCTCGGTCTGCAATCACTGACAGCGGCGACACGCGGGTCCGACGTATACTAATGGACCGCGGCCGATTTAAAGGCTACCACCTAGCAAGTGTGGTGTCTAGCGGTGATACCACATTTGCAAATGAAAATGGCTGCGCAATAGTGCAGAATGGGACGACCGGAGTTTGCAAGATTCCGAGAACGCAGAGCACGTCAATATCTTCGTCTATATGGACATCATTTTCAACATGTTCCACGTAAATCTGCAGCAGGTAGTTCTGCTGAATTTCGAGTTCCTTTCTTGACGTTGGTTTCTGAGAAGAATCAATTTTGTGTTGTTTGTAGCGCACTTGCGATCCCTACCCTACTGCATAACTCGGAAATAAAGCAATTTCATACAAAACTTTATTTAACATTTTACGCTTATTTTGATTCATGCATTACACCCATGAAGTGTGTACATTTACTTTTGAATCGCCAAGAACCAATTTTGTGTTGCTTGTGGCGCACTTATGATATATACCTTGGAAATAAAGCAATTTCATACAAAAATTTATTTAACATTTTACTCTTATTTTGATGGATACGTCATACCCATGTTCCGGGGTAATTGTACAGTAGATAGTTCTGCTGAATTTCGAGTTTTTTCGTGTCGCTCTCACAATAAAATATTTTTGTGCCTTTGTGTGTTTTGTCACCCAACAGAGCAACGGAAATGACTTGTCTGCGAGATTATTCGACGATTGCTCCAAGATCCTGTGTTGTTCAAAGTGTACCAGAATATTTATTTATTCCGTCTAGCAATATTAGGGCCTCCTGTATTTAACCAGACATCCTTAGTGATTTAACAGTACAATATATGCAGTACATGAGCAGTATACAGAGTGATCCAAAAGTAGCTGCACATGTTCTGACAGCAGTATGAAAACGAAATGCAAGAGAAAGTGAATTTGTGCCACTACTGAATGGAAGACGCTGCCGTGTACACACCTTGGGAGCTTCGCAGCTTTCTCCTCTGTCGCCTTTGACGCCGTCACGGCCGGGTATCCCGGGAGCTCCAGTGTCGCCCTTAGGTCCAGGAAATCCCTGTAACACAAAAGACAGTGAGACGACGACGTCACGGAGCTGCAGGACTTAGGACTAACTTCATCCACTTTTACTCTTTGAGTATAATGTTGCAGGCAATGGAACTGTTGAGGTTGTACTGGTAATTTGACAGGCATTAATTCGGATTTAATTACTGACGGAGCCGATAGCACTGATGAAATGCAGGGTCCCTGTTCAGCAACATATTTTTCAGTGTGTTATTTTGCTTTACTATGAAATGTGAAGATAACGTTTAACGAAATTGTATTTCACTGCTTTAAGCAGCAATATATCCAAAGCACTTTGATTGCTGCACCATTATCTGACCAAAATAATAAACATAAGCCACGACAATAAAGCTACCTGTCACAGTTGGTTTTAATCCGAACATTGTGGTTGAGATTGTAACCCTTATGAATATGAGTTGAAACTATAAATTAGCATAATCAGTCACATTTATTGTGTACTGTACCTGAGTTCTGCCAGATGACGAACTCAAGATTGAAAGTAGTTGCAGAATAATACAAATTAAAACTCGTTGCGGCTTATGGTGGCTGTTTACGAGAAAATGTCTTTTATGAGAGTTGTGAAGCATGATTTTAAGAACATTTACTATACTTTTGATTACGTGATTCAGATGATTATATGTCCATTTTTAGGTGGATTTGTATCATAAGTACGACTTTTGGGTAACATATGGTACTCTGTTTCACGGGCCACGGGCTGCTGTTCCTGTCGTATTTACACCATATGCGCTATATACAGGGTGTTACAAAAAGGTACGGCCAAACTTTCAGGAAACATTCCTCACACACAAAGAAAGAAAATATGTTATGTGGACATGTGTCCGGAAACGCTTACTTTCCATGTTAGAGCTCATTTTATTACTTCTCTTCAAATCACATTAATCATGGAATGGAAACACACAGCAACAGAACGTACCAGCGTGACTTCAAACACTTTGTTACAGGAAATGTTCAAAATGTCCTCCGTTAGCGAGGATACATGCATCCACCCTCCGTCGCAGGGAATCCCTGATGCGCTGATGCAGCCCTGGAGAATGGCGTATTGTATCACAGCCGTCCACAATACGAGCACGAACAGTCTCTACATTTGGTACCGGGGTTGCGTAGACAAGAGCTTTCAAATGCCCCCATAAATGAAAGTCAAGAGGGTTGAGGTCAGGAGAGCGTGGAGGCCATGGAATTGGTCCGCCTCGACCAATCCATGGGTCACCTAATGTGTTGTTGAGAAGGGTACGAACGCTTCGACTGAAATGTGCAGGAGCTCCGTCGTGCATGAACCACATGTTGTGTCGGACTTGTAAAGGTACATGTTCTAGCAGCACAGGTAGAGTATCACGTATGAAATCATGATAACGTGCTCCATTGAGCGTAGGTGGAAGAACATGGGGCCCAATCAAGACATCACCAACAATGCCTGCCCAAACGTTCACAGAAAATCTGTGTTGATGACGTGATTGCACAATTGCGTGCGAATTCTCGTCAGCCCACACATGTTGATTGTGAAAATTTACAATTTGATCACGTTGGAATGAAACCTCATCCGCAAAGAGAACATTTGCACTGAAATGAGGATTGACACATTGTTGGATGAACCATTCGCAGAAGTGTACCTGTGGAAGCCAATCAGCTGCTGATGGTGCCTGCACACGCTGTACGTGGTACGGAAACAACTGGTTCTCCCGTAGCACTCTCCATACAGTGACGTGGTCAACGTTACCTTGTACAGCAGCAACTTCTCTGACGCTGACATTAGGGTTATCGTCAACTGCACGAAGATTTGTCTCGTCCATTGCAGGTGTCCTCGCCGTACTAGGTCTTCCCCAGTCGCGAGTCATAGGCTGGAATGTTCCGTACTCCCTAAGTCGCCGATCAATTGCTTCGAACGTCTTCCTGTCGGGACACCTTCGTTCTGGAAATCTGTCTCGATACAAACGTACCGCGCCACGGCTATTGCCCCGTGCTAATCCATACATCAAATGGGCATCTGCAACTCCGCATTTGTAAACATTTCACTGACTGTAAAACCACGTTCGTGATGAACACTAACCTGTTGATGCTACGTTCTGATGTGCTTGATGCTAGTACTGTAGAGCAATGAGTCGCATGTCAACACGAGCACCGAAATCAACATTACCTTCCTTCAATTGGGCCAACTGGTGGTGAATCGAGGAAGTACAGTACATACTGACGAAACTAAAATGAGCTCTAACATGGAAATTAAGCGTTTCCGGACACATGCCCACATAACATCTTTTCTTTATTTGTGTGTGAGGAAAGTTTCCTGAAAATTTGGCCGTACCTCTTTGTAACACCCTGTATAATCTCAGTTAAGAAAACATGGCGTATTAGAAGCGTCGTCAGTAACCTTTCTTCTAGGGTGTACAACAGCGTAAAAAGAAGTATATGCTTTTTAAGGATACTTATGAGAAGGTTAAATGTCCAAAAGATACAACTAAACTCGAATCTTCAAGCCCGTTTTTGTGTTCATCATTCCGAGACCACAAAGATCAGCCGTTTTACAAAGATACAAGAAAAGTTGGCAACTACACGTCTACTAAAAACGAAACATTTATTGACAATAGAGAACAAAATATACCGTAATTTACAATAAACGTGTAGCTCATTTACAGATATTGCAGATTCAGAATATTATATTGTTGGTTACATGTACGATACCTGGAATTGTCTTCTTGTCTGATGTGCTGTTACTGTAGGTAGCGTGATGTACGTGGTAGGTAGGTGATAGAGATTTTCCTACTTTAAGAGTGATAGTCCATAGAGAAAATAGATAACTTGGCTCGCTGGTCAAAGCACTCCACACTGTTTGAAGGGAGACTACACATGAATCGTAGCTAGGTGACGCATTCCTGCATGAGCAGTCAGTCGGACGCATCTGAAATGTGGCACTGAACTTGGGAAATGGTCAGGTAGCTCAGTCAACGAAACCCAAGAAAAGGTGGAATAAGAGAAAATATTCATGTAGTCTCAAATATTTGTAGACTGATAGTAGGGAATTTCATGAACAACGTTCCAAATATCCCCACTGGAAAGCTGTGAGCGCGACGGCGTGGGGGATGGGGGTCAGTGTGGGGAGTTTCGAGGTCACTTCTTTATGTTTTTCTTGGATAACTCCAAAACTGTTGATTATATCAAAAATGTTTGTCAGTGCAACATTAAACTGCATTAAATTTCCTGTTCATTTCTTCTGTAGGACAAATAGCTCACACATTGCACAGGATGCAAAAATTGCAGATTATTATAAAGTAGTATATTAATGGTAAAAAATTGCTGTTTACTGTTAAATGAAGTGCGTTAAGAACAAATATTAAACGTGTGCTCTACGTCAAAGTGCAGGATCTTAAATAGGAGAGCTTTGTGTACTGCTCATCAGTATTCACCTGAAGATGGCAAGAACAGTCTGGGCTGAAATATCGTACCAGCAACTTACAGTCATCTGGCAGTACTCTCAAAATTTTATAGAATAGTCTTAAAACACATAACCAAGTTTTTATCAACGACTACACAGCAGAAA
This sequence comes from Schistocerca americana, assembly GCF_021461395.2. Classification (NCBI taxonomy): domain Eukaryota; kingdom Metazoa; phylum Arthropoda; class Insecta; order Orthoptera; family Acrididae; genus Schistocerca; species Schistocerca americana. The sequence continues at coordinate 315,422,818 of NC_060121.1, read as the reverse complement.
ATTTTGGAGTACGAGATGGCTTCAGCAAGGGGAGAATGGAATTCTCATTATTGACTCACAGAGTATTTCAGACTTGTTTATCATGCCGTTCATCTCATAATGATTTCAATGACACACTGTTAAAATACTAAGTTTCCATAGTGGAGGCGAGAGCATATCACTTCCGTTGCATTGACACAGTTCACCCGTCCAAAAACACCAGTTAGTAGATATGCTTACATCTCTCCACAGCATTAACAAACGATTTCTGCTATTAATCACTGCGACTAATCGCAGTGTGACATCTACCGTAATAAGCCACGTAAACACCATTTTAATGCTGCTGAGGGATACTTGTTGTGAATTCGGTAACTATGATTTTAAACTGTGACTAATCGCAACTGAAAATCGCAGTTACCGAATGTTAGCATTCACAGACGTTACGGATATCGAAAAATCACAGTGCCAGTAGCCAGTACTTACGTCCATGCCGGGCGGCCCTGCTGGCCCCGTGGGTCCGGGCGGCCCCTGCGGTCCGGGCAGGCCGCGCCGCCCCCGCCGGCCGGGTGCGCCCTTGTCGCCCTTTAGCTGCGGCGCGCCGCCCTCCGCCACGGCCACAGCGCCCGGAGGCCCGGGCTCTCCTCGGGGACCGGCCTCTCCAGGGACGCCCGGCAGCCCGCGGTCCCCGCGGTCTCCCTTCGCTCCCGGAGGACCCTGCAACAGGCAGGTACACGTCACAGCAGCTTACACAATACATCACTTTCAATGTACATTAGTAACTCCAAGGGAAAGACACTTTCATAGGACTTCATAACCTAGAAAAAGCATTCAGCTACGTAAAATTGAACATGATACACTGGCAGAAAGATATGCAGCACCCTCAATGTTCACTGACACCAGGCTGTAATACACGTAGGTGACAAAAGTCATGGGATAGCAATATACTCTTATACAGATGGCGGTAGTATCGCATACAGAAGGTATAAAAGGGCAGTGAATTGGCGGAGCTGTCGTTCCACTCAGGTAATTCGTGTGAAAAGGTTTTATTACTGACGCGAGACGGGAATTAACAGACTTTGAAGCCGGAATGGTAGTTGGAGCTGGATGCATGGGACATTCCATTTCGGAAATAGTTAGGGAATGCCATATTCTGAGATTGAAGATGCCAAGAGGGTGCCGAGAATACCAATTTGAGGCATTACCTCGCCCCACGGACAACGCAGTGGCTGACAGCCTTCACTTAACGACCGAGAGCAGCAGCGTTTGTATAGAGTTTTCAGTGCTAACAGACAAGCAACACTAAGTGAAATAAATGCACAAATCAATATGGAACGTACGACGAACGTGTCCGTTACGACAGTGTGAAGGAACCTGTGTTCTTGTGTAAAGGAAAAGGGTGTATGTTAAATTCATTCTGAAAAAGAAACTACCTACATTGCCTACTCCCCTCATTACCACACCGATTGAACTCTAGACCACTGGGTCCGCAGCTCGTGGTCGTGCGGTAGCGTTCTCGCTTCCCGCGTCCGGGTTCCCGGGTTCGATTCCCGGCGGGGTCAGGGATTTTCTCTGCCTCGTAATGACTGGGTGTTGTGTGATGTCCTTAGGTTAGTTAGGTTTAAGTAGTTCTAAGTTCTGGGGGACTGATGACCATAGCTGTTAAGTCCCATAGTGCTCAGAGCCATTTGAACCATTTTTTCTAGACGACTGGAAAACCGTGGCCTGGTCAGACGAGTCCTAATTTCAGAAGATAAGAGCTGATGGTAAGGTTCGAGTGTGGTTCAGATACTACGAAGCCATTGACCCAAGTTGTCAAGCCTCTGTTTAAGCTGGTCGTGGACGCATAATGATGTGCACTGTGTTTGCATGGAATGGACTGGATGTTGGCTACTTGGAGACCATTGTAGCTATTCAGGTATTTTTATGGATGACAATGCGCCATGTCACCGGGCCACAGTTGTTTGCGATCGAGTTTGAAGAATATTCTGGACATTTCGAGCCAATGGTTTGGACACCCAGCTCGCCCGATGTGAATCCCACTGAACATTTAAGGGGCATAATCGAAAGATTAGTTCGTGTACAAAATCCTACACTGGAGACATTCGCAGTTATTGACGGCTATAGACGCAACATGGGTCAATATTTCTGCAGGGAACGGCTTGTTGTGTCCATGCCACGTCAAGCTTCTGCACTACTCGAGCAAAAGCAGGTCCGACACGATATTAGGAGGTAGTCCATGACTTTTGCTACCTCCGTGTATCACTTTCATTATACGCAAGGAACACCAAGGAAAATACACTTTCATAGGACTACGTGACCTAGAAAAATAACTCAGCTATGTAAAATCGAGCAAAATACACTGCTACACTGCCGGAAAAAATGCAGCACCCTCAGGGACTGTGTTCAGTGGCATCAGGTTATATTATGTGCATACTGAAACGTTGTAGTGACGCTTGTGTGTGCACCCTCTATTTTTTTCTCTGCAGACAGTAACTGCGTTGAGTTTAGGGATTAACTGATTGCAACATTCGTTCTAAGTTACAACCATACCCCACCGAGTAAGTATGCTTGCTGAACAATTGCAGCCATTTGAACTGGGTCGCATTGTGGACCTGCAGAAAGCTATACGGACTCATCGGAGGACTGCTGCACGTGTTGGACGTGATGTATCGGTGGTGTGTGGCTGCTTCCAGCAGTGGTTTGTGGAACAGTTTCACACCTGTTCAAAAATAGTTCAAATGGCTCTAAGCACTATGGGACTTAACATCTGAGGTCATCAGTCCCCTAGACTAACCTAAGGACATCACACACATCCATGCCCGAGGCAGGTTTCGAACCTGCGACCGTAGCAGCAGCGCGGTTCCGGACTGAAGCGCCTAGAACCGCTCGGTTACAGCGACCGGCTTCACACCTGTAAACCTGGTTCTGGGCGTCCGCATAGCACAGACGCAAAAGATTGCCGCATTGTTCGAGAAGCAGTGGCCGACCAGACGTCATCGAGGTTGGAAATTCTGACACAGGTTGCACCCGATGTGTCACCGAGGATCATTGGGAACCGCTTGCTTGCAGCAGGATTACGATCGGGTGTGCCTCTGGCCAGGCAGCCACCGACGTCATCGACACCACGACACCGTCAATCGCGGCTACACTGGTGTCGTGGGAGAGTTTACCGGAGAGTGTAATGGTGCTCTGTCGTCTTCAGTGATGAGAGTAGGTTCTGTATGCATACAAGTGATGGACGTACATGCGTACTGCGTAGAGCTAGAGAGTGGGCTGTTACGGAGTTCATTCGCTCACGACAGACAGGTGCTACCAGACCTTATGATGTAGCGGACCATCAGTTACAAGTTGGGGTCATATTACGTATTTCTCCAGGGGAAAGCAACCAGTGCCCACTGCATTGCATAGTTTATCTGCGTGCTACTACCATTTTCTCGGCATGAAGGCGATGTGGTTTTCAGCAGATTGGCTTGGTTCAAATGGCTCTGAGCACTATGGGACTCAACTGCTGAGGTCATTAGTCCCCTAGAACTTAGAACTAGTTAAACCTAGGACATCACAAACATCCATGCCCGAGGCAGGATTCGAACCTGCGACCGTAGCGGTCCTGCGGTTCCAGACTGCAGCGTCTTTAACCGCACGGCCACTTCGGCCGGCTCTAAGATCTCAACCACAGCAACTGATCCCACGAGAAAACTTGGGCCATGACATGATGCTACGTAGTTATGACTCTCTGAAAGTATAACTTTTAAGCTTTCGCCCGCGCCGTTTGTTTCTTCTCGGCTCTGCCCTACTGCAGCCGCCTAACACCGGAGCGCGAATTACCGTACCCTGGAGTGACAACCACTATTGTCAGGACATTGAAGGCGAGGGAAGAGGAGGGAGACGTGGGCACATCCACCTAACGTGTTTTGAAATCTTGTTCGAGAACGCATGTTACTCTGCTAGAGAGACAGTAAGTAAAATGAGTGCGTAATATGTCAATCTCACGCACATACAAGGTGGTCCATTGATAGTGACCGAGCCAAATATCTCACGAAATAAGCATCAAACGAAAAAACTACACAGAAGAAAACTCGTATAGCTTGAAGGGGGAAACCAGATAGCGCTATGGTTGGCCCGCTAGATGACGCTGCCATAGGTCAAACGGATATCAACTGCGTTTTTTAAAATAGGAACCTCAATTTTTATTACATATTCGTGTAGTACATAAAGAAATATGAATGTTTTAGTTAGACCACTTTTTTCGCTTTGTTATACATGGCGCTGTAATAGTCACAAACGTATAAGTACGTGGTATCACGTAACATTCCGCCAGTGCGGACGGTATTTGCTTCGTGATACATTACCCGTGTTAAAATGGACCGTTTACCAATTGCGGAAAAGGTCGATATCGTGTTGATGTATGGCTATTGTGATCAAAATACCCATCGGACGTGTGCTATGTATGCTGCTCGGTATCCTGGACGACATCATCCAAGTGTCCGAACCGTTCGCCGGATAGTTTCGATATTTAAGGTAACAGGAAGCGTTCAGCCACATGTGAAACGTCAACCACGACCTGCAACAAATTATGATGCCCAAGTAGGTGTTTTAGCTGCTGTCGCGGCTAATCCGCACATCAGTAGCAGACAAATTGCGCGAGAGTCGGGAATCTCAAAAACGTCGGTGTTGAGAATGCTACATCAACAACGAGTGCACCCGTACCATATTTCTATGCAACAGAAATTGCATGGCGACGACTTTGAACGTCGTGTACAGTTCTGCCACTGTGCACAAGAGAAATTACGGGACGAAGGCAGATTTTTTGCACGCGTTCTATTTAGCGACGAAGCGTCATTCACCAACAGCGGTAACGTAAACCGGCATAATATGCATTATTGGGCAACGGAAAATCCACGATGGCTGCGACACGTGGAACATCAGCGACCTTGGCGGATTAATGTTTGGTACGGCATTATGGGAGGAAGTATAATTGGCCCCCATTTTATCGATGGCAATCTAAATGGTGCAATGTATGCTGATTTCCTACGTAATGTTCTATCGATGTTACTACAAGATGTTTCACTGCATGACGGAATTGGCGATGTACTTCCAACGTGATGGATGTCTGGCACATAACTCGAGTGCGGTTGAAGCGGTATTGAATAGCATATTTCACGACAGGTGGATTGGTCGTCGAAGCACCATACCATGGTCCGCACGTTCACCGGATCTGACGTCCCCGGATTTCTTTCTGTGGTGAAAGTTGAAGGATATTTGCTATCGTGATCCACCGACAACGCCTGACAACATGCGTCAGCGCATTGTCAATGCATGTGCGAACATTACGGAAGGCGAACTACTCGCTGTTGAGAGGAATGTCGTTACACGTATTGCCAAATGCACTGAGGTTGACGGACATCATTTTGAACATTTATTGCATCAATGTGGTATTTACAGGTAATCACGCTGTAACAGCATGCGTTCTCAGAAATGATAAGTTCACAAAGGTACATGTATCACATTGGAACAACCGAAATAAAATGTTCAAACGTACCTACTTTCTGTATTTTAATTAAAAAAAAAATGGTTCAAATGGCTCTGAGCACTATGGGACTTAACTTCTGAGGTCATCAGTCCCCTAGAACCTAGAACTACTTAAACCTAACTAACGTAAGGATATCACACACATCCATAGCCGAGGCAGGATACGAACCTGTGACCTCAGCGGTCGCGCGGTTCCCGACTGTAGCCCCTAGAACCTCTCGGCCACCCCGGCCGGGCCCGCATCTCGTGGTCGTGCGGTAGCGTTCTCGCTTCCCACGCCCGGGTTCCCGGGTTCGATTCCCGGCGGGGTCAGGGATTTTCTCTGCCTCGTGATGGCTGGGTGTTGTGTGCTGTCCTTAGGTTAGTTAGGTTTAAGTCGTTCTAAGTTCTAGGGGACTGATGACCATAGATGTTAAGTCCCATAGTGCTCGGAGCCATTTGAACCATTTGAACCACCCCGGCCGGCATTTTAATTTAAAATAAAACCTGCCTGTTACCAACTGTTCGTCTAAAATTGTGAGCCATATGTTTGTGACTATTACAGCGCCATCTATGACAAAGGGAAAAAAGTGGTCCAACTAAAACATTCATTTTTCTTTGCGTACGCCACGAATATGTAATAAAAATGGGGTTCCTATTTAAAAAAATGCAGTTGATATCCGTTTGACCTATGGCAGCGCCATCTAGCGGGTCAACCATAGCGCCATCTGATTTCCCCCTTCAAGCTAGACAAGTTTCGGTCTTTGTAGTTTTTTCGTTTGACGCTTATTTCGTGAGATATTTGGCCTGGTCACGATCAGTGGACGTCCAATACTACTTTAACAATATTCTCCTGTTGATATTCGGCAGCTATATAAAAGCCTCAAAATCAGAATGAATCACAGCTTCACTTTAACAGTACCAGCCTTAAAATTCAATGGAAATAACACGCAACAGGGATTTTAATAATTAAATAGTGATACGCTACTTCGTTAATGACACACTCATTTCAGTGACATTCTCATTCGTTAGAATGCATTTATGAATCGCTACATAAAAAAGTTCGAAGTAGAAAGGTCTGCATCCAGCTACAGATTAGAAACTGAGCAATTTGACAGAATGAGCGAAGTATACTACCAATGACAAAATAGTAATTCACAGAACCCGTTACTCATTCCACTGTGTAGTACTTCACGCTCAGGCATTAAGCGGCTGCAACGGAGAAATGCGTGTGACAAACATGAAGTGCGCTCGCAGGTATGAAATCTGTGCGTTCAGGAGGTCGATGTCATAACTGCATACAATATGGCGCAAATCTTCTCACGAAGTCGAGTTGTGGGGCTGATATCTTGCAGGTGTGCTTCTTTCTCCTTAAAATATGAGGTCAAATTGGCGATATTGCCTTGTTAGAAGGTAGCTACATCCCCATTTACCTTACCCTTCGCGTCTAGATTTCCTTACGAATGTCAAATAACATGTATAACTTTTTTCTCCTTCAATAGAGCTGATGTTTTCGCTATTGAAACAATTTTCATTAAAATGTTTGTCATTTTTTTCATTTTCATGTATTTTCACTGTAGGGATTTTCTCTTTAAAAGAACTATAAAATGTAAATAACTTTTTGCTTTCAAATCTGCGTCTTTATCTACATGGCTACTCTGGAAATTACACTTAAGTGCCTGGCAGAGGGTTCATCGGACTACCTTCACACTAATTCTCTATTACTGCCCTCTTGGACTGCTCACGGAAAAAGACGGACGCCTTTATCTTTCCGCGAGAGCTCTGATTTGCCTTGCTTTATTACGATAATCGTTTTTCCCTACGTAGGTCGACATCAACAAAATAATTTCGCATTCGGAGAAGAAAGCTGGCGATTGAAATTTCGTGGGAAGAAACGCCTTTGGTTTAATGACGTATCATGTCCATTATGTGATATTCTGTATCTCTTGTGGAAGAACATTCATAAGAACAATAACAAGTCCTCATACAACCTTTCCAACGCGTCGTAAAATGCAAGCAAACAATAAAATAAAGCTTAAGTGCACACATAGGCACCCAATCCGTTACTATAAAATTAGTGATTACGACGAAAATTGGTTGTAATTTCCAGTGTTAGGAGACAACGCCACCATTTGTGTCTCTGTGCATACGCCATCTTTAGCATGCTATGGGTTTCAGAGCTCTGCTGTTGGCATGGAGGTAAGAATAGAGGGAGACGCCGTGACGTCACAGCTGCGAAGCTATGTGAAGCCGAGGGTAGCCATCTCAATCCGACCAAAACATTGCTGCTGTAAGCTTGTGTGCATAGGCTTGTCGCTCGCTTTTGGAAGGATTTTGCGCTATTATGGTGACTTGTGTGGTGTTCGGATGTACGAATCGTTCTGATTGTGATGCGAAATCGAAGGGAATAACATTTCATGTGTAAGTTGTCTCGTTAAGTGTGATTTTACAACTTCATTGTGAATGAACGTGTGCTACATCGGTACTTGTACTATAGCGTGTTTTTCTCCTGTATGATTTTAATTTCCTAAAAATGAAAGTCGGAAAGCTCTGTGGGAGAATGCCGTGAGGAGGAAGAACTGGCGTGCGTCTAAGTGGAGCACTATATGTTCTCAGCATTTCCGAGAAGAGGACATAGACCGAACTTCCCTTTCAACAGTAAGGCTCCGAGAAAATGCTGTACCATCAGTTTTCCATACACACCCAAAACATTTGCAAAAGGTATGTTAATTCAAAGAATTAAATTCTTAGTTTTCAAGTTCACGTTTCAGTATAATACGTACGTATCGTCGATAATCGAAGTGTTGAGTAACTCACTTTGTCTTCATCATGTACCAAATTAAAAGCTAACACTACATTAACTGGCGTAAAGTATATGCCTAAACAGGACACTGTGTAGATTTGCCATTCTATGTACCGTATTTCAGTAAATATTGGTGGTAATGAACGGTGTTTCCCAGTAGTGTAACGTAAATGAAATGTTCCAGTACGTATTACAAACAAGATGTATTTATGGGGCTTTGGAGGGAGGGTATAGCTAACTTAGTTTTCAGTTTCTATTATTTAGTTTGTGATACACGTTTATTACTGAATTAACAAAATTGTATCGTTTACATTGAAGACTAGCTATTTGTAATATTACATTAAAAACTATTTTTAATCAGAAGAAATGCGGAATTTCGCCTTTACGAGATTTTATTTTAAACAAAAACTTTGAAACAACCAATCTGATAACGTTACATGCGTATGTGGTGCAATTAGCAACTATAATACACGCAGCGCTATAGCACACTGGCAATGTTTTGGTCAGAGTGTCATGGCAGCGAGCCACGCCCCCATGGCTTCAAAACGTAGTACGGCTGGGATACGTAGCGCCATCTCCCCTTATTCTTACCTCCATGGCTGTTGGCGTAGTCAGCCGATTACTGACGTCACTAACTCACTTATGGTTTGGATGGCAGGTGTGTAATCCACGTTTCCATATGCAACAGCAATTGACATAATGGCTGTTACAATAATGGCGCAGTGTGTTGTTGTTTCTACACGCTTCTGTCAAAACTGTCGTGGCAATGTTCTCACTAGGGCTGGGACTATTCATAGGGGACATTGGTTTTGTAATTTAGGTTATGGTATTCGAACTGAGCCAAGAATCCAGTAAAAAGAAGTGAAAGCACAAATATTGGATTTGGAAGTGGAATTTATGCGCACATAACACAGTGGCTTCACATAAAGTAATAGAAGCAGCCTTTGTAAGCGAAGACTCATACGTGAAACACTACCGGATAACGAAAGCTAATTTCTAGTAGTTGTAGAGCTGTGATTCAAGCTCTATTAAAAAATCCGACACGCATATGAAATATTCAGTTGTGGCTCAAGCAAAACTAGAAGTGACACTTCGATATTTTGTCAAAAGCACAATTTCGAAGTTTTTGTGTTGTATGTTGGATGCTTTCTACGATTCCCTAAAGACTCGTTTAAACCCTAATATTTTCACTCTTGAGTCCACATAAATTAAATACGACAAAATACTAAATTTATTCTATGCCTAATTTTGGACATATGCTTCGTGCAAGTGCACTAAATGTGATTGATTCCCTTTATTAAAAGCTACACTTAATATAAAATAGTACTGTTACCAGAAGACTTGTTACTTCCATTTTCAAATGCACTGGATAAATGTTTAAGGAACATTGAAGTTTCCAGTACTATAATATGATTGTCTGAATATGCTGCCAGTATTACACTAATTTTCATCGTTTTTAGAATAAAGTGAGCTGCTATGAAAGTACAAATAACGTTTCACTAATTAAATAATATTTACTTATTCACACAGAAATTTTATCCATGCAGTGTATAATAGCAACATCATATACTTTCACTGCATTAACCATTATCTGCAATGGCAAAATTTGTGCACCAAAGTCGCACCTCCTACTATTGTATTGTAGTAAAACATACTCAAAAAGACGAGTTTTGGAGAGATTTTTAATGTGCTGCATTGCTGAAACTACATATTTTCGTAATATACAAGTACGAATATGAAATCAATCAGATTCAGTAAATTATCTTCAAAGATGGCGGCCTCTTCTGGCGCTAATCGGTCGTGATAGAAGGAAAGTGGCGTCTCAAAGTTAACGTGTTTTCTACTGTTGTGGCACTCGAGTGGCGCCACAGTTATTTGGGTGCTTCCACACGCAACTTCGATGACACCACTCGAGTGGCTGCCAGGGGCGTCATGTTTTTTGCACATGGAACCCGGCTTTACATGCTGGAAAGCTATGCTCAACCAACACGCATTGTCGATTTTGACCACAGTGTCATTCGTGTAAAACAAGCTTAAGTGAGTAAGAGAGGACATGAGGAGGGTGTGCACTGCGCACTGTGGAGTGTTGGTACTACGCACCTGTGCCCCAGGTGTGCCGGGCGGCCCTGCAGGTCCCTTGGCCCCTGCAGTGCCATTGTGACCGGGAGGGCCCCGCGCTCCAACTTCTCCTTTTGGACCAGGATCGCCACGGTCTCCCTTCGGTCCTGGAACTGAAAATTTAAAAGTGATTAATGGAAAATCAGATACAAATTAACGAAGAGGTTCTCAATAAAGGACACCACTTTAGTTGGGTTGAATCAGGATGTTTATGTAAGTGTCACTTACACACTGTAACACATTAACATTTATTTATTTGGTGTTTTTCCTTGGTTGGGGACCCCAGTCACAATATACACTGAGGTGAAAAGTCATGGGATACACAAAAGTATAAAAGGGCACTGCATTGACGTGCCTGTCATTTGTACCGAGCTGATACACATGAAAAGGTAGGGTTTATGAGGGGAATTAACAGACATTCAGTTTCGGAAATCGTTAGGGAATTTAATATTCCGAGATCCATAGTTTCAAGAGTGTGCCGAGAATACCAGATATCAAATGTTCAAATGTGTGTGAAATCTTAAGGGACTTAACTACTAAGGTCATCAGTCCCTAAGCTTACACACTACTTAATCTAAATTATCCCAAGGACAAACACATACACCCATGCCCGAGGGAGGACTCGAACCTCCGCCGGGACCAGCTGTACAGTCCATGACTGCAGCGCCTCAGACCGCTCGACTAATCCTGCGCGGCATACCAGATATCAGGCATTACCTCTCACAAAAGATAACGCAGTGGCCGAAGGACTTCACTTGACGACAGAGAGCAGCGGCGTTTGCGCAGACTTGTCAGTGCTAACAGACAAGCAACACTGCGTGAAATAACGGTAGAAATCAAAGGGATGCCTGGCGAATGTATCCGTTAGGACAGTGCGACGAAATTTGGCGTTAATGGACTGTGGCAGCAGACGACCAACGTGAGTGCCTTTGCTAACAGCACAATATCGCCTGCAGCGCCTCTCCTGGGCTCGTGACTATATCAGTTGTACACTAGACTGGAAAACCGTGGTTTGGTCAGATGAGTCCCGATTTCGGTTGGTAAGAACTGACGGCAGGGTTCGAGTGTGGAGCAGACCCCACAAAGCCATGGACCCAAGTTGTCAACAAGGCACTTTGGAAGCTGGCAGTGGCTCCATAATAGTGTGGGCTGTGATTACGTGGAATTGACTGAGCCCCTGGTGCAAGTGAACCGATGATCGACTGGAAATGATAATGTTCGGTGACATGGAGACCATTTGCAGTCATTAATGGAGTTCACGTTCCGAAACAACGATGTCATGTCCCCAGGCCACAACTGTTCGCGACTGGTTTGAAGAACATTCTGGACAATTCGAGCGAATTCTTTAGCCACTCAGATCGCCCGACATGAATCCCATCGAACATTTATGGGATATAATCGAGAAGTCAGTTAGTGCACAACATCATCTAACGGCGGCTCTTTCGCTATTTTGGACTGCTGTAGAGGCTGTATGGCTCAATATTTCTGCAGGGGACTTCCAACGACTTGTTAAGTGCATGTCGCGCCCAGTTGAGGCACCACGCCCGGCAGGAGGAGGTCCAACACAGTATTAGGAGGTATGCCATGACTTTTGTTACCTCAGTGTACCTTCTGGATGAAATCATTGCCATCACTGCCGCCATTTGCCTGTAAGTTTTTTAAAATTATTTAGTTTTTCACAATCGCGATTTGCGCTGTAGAGTCTTTTTCAAGTGCAGTGGTGAAAAAGAGTCGTAAATGTCAGACACGTCTGAATGACACATCGTCGTCGAAATACACTACTGGCCGTTAAAATTGCTACACCACGAAGATGACGTGCTACAGACGCGAAATTTAACCGACAGGAAGAAGATGCTGTGATATGCAAATGACTAGCTTTTCAGAGCATTCAAACAAGGTTGGCGCCGGTGGCGACACCTACAACGTGCTGACATGAGGAAAGTTTCCAACCGATTTCTCATGCACAAACAGCAGTTGACCGGCGTTGCCTGGTTAAACGTTGTTGTGATGCCTTGTGTAAGGAGGAGAAATGCGTACCATCACGTTTCCGACTTTGATAAAGGTCGGATTGTAGCCTATAGCGATTGCGGTTTATCATATCGGGATATTGCTGTTCGCGTTGGTCGAGATCCAATGGCTGTTAGCAGTATTTGGAATCGGTGGGTTCGGGAGGGTAATATGGAACGCCGTGCTGGATCCCACCGGCCTCGTATCACTAGCAGTCGAAATGACAGGCATCTTATCCGCATGGCTGTAACGGATCGTGCAGCCACGTCTCGATTCCTGAGTCAACAGATGGGGACGTTTGCAAGACAACCATCTGCACGAACAGTTCGACTACGTTTGCAGCAGCATGGACTATCACCTCGGAGACCATGGCTGCGGTTACCCTTGACGCTGCATCACAGACAGGAACGCCTGCGATGGTGTGCTCAACGATGAACCTGGGTGCACGAATGGCAAAACGTCATTTTTTTCGGATGAATCCAGGTTCTGTTTACAACATCATGATGGTCGCATCCGTGTTGGCGACATCGCGGTGAACGCACATTGGAAGCGTGTATTCGTCATCGCTATACTGGCGTAACACCTGGCGTGATGGTATGGGGTGCCACTGATTACACGTCTCGACACCTCTTGCTCGCTTTGACGGCACTTTGGACAGTGGTCGTTACATTTCAGATGTGTTACGACCCTTCATTCGATCCCTTCGAAACCCTACATTTCAGCAGGAAAATGCACAACCTCATGTTGCAAGTCCTGTACGGGCTTCTCTGGATACAGAAAATGTTCGACTGCTGCCCTGGCCAGCACATTCTCCAGATCTCTCATCAACTGAAAACGTCTGGTCAATGGTGGCCGAGCAACTGGCTCGTCACAATACGCCAGTCACTACTCTTGATGAACTGTGGTATCGTGTTGAAGCTGCATGGGGAGCTGTACCTACCTGTAAACGCCATCCAAGCTCTGTTTGACTCAATGCCCAGGCGTATGAAGGCCGTTATTACTGCCAGAGGTGGTTGTTCTGGGTACTGATTTCTCAGGATCTATGCACCCAAATTGCGTGAAAATGTAATCACATGTCAGTTCTAGTATAATATATTTGTCCAATGAATACCCGTTTATCATGTGCATTTCTTCTTGCTGTAGCAATTTTAATGGCCAGTAGTGTATTACAAAACATATGTGGGCATGTAAATGGGTCGCTTCATATTACTATCAGAGTGCGAATTTTTTTTTTAAAAAAAAGGTTACAGGTAACATAACGCGCGGCTGACTCGCTTTGACGTGCTCAGCTGCAGCAATCCTTGCCGACACAGTGCTGTGGTAAGCACGAACCATGTCCGAACATGATTGTAATGGGCTGCGACTTGCCAGTTCGCAGCTGGCGTTGATCTTACGGCAGTAAGCACGTATTTCCCAACGAAAAGATACTCATAAAGGGACCTAGAAAATTCCAGCAACAAATGACACAGATTAAATTGATCACACAGTAGTATCCAAAAGCCGGCCGGAGTGGCCGTGCGGTTCTAGGCGCTACAGTCTGGAGCCGAGCGACGGCTACGGTCGCAGGTTCGAATCCTGCCCCGGGCAGTGATGTGTGTGATGTCCTTAGGTTAGTTAGGTTTAATTAGTTCTAGGTTCTAGGCGACTGATGACCTCAGAAGTTAAGTCGCATAGTGTTCAGAGCCATTTGAACCATTTGGTATCCAAAAGATGAGCAAATAACACTGCCTGTGAACGCTTGTTGTGGGGAGCAAACTCAGAATTGGTCCACTACCTTGTGGCTGCAGATTTGAGGAAAAGGATTGCTATGACGTATAAACTATGAGAAAGCTGAAATGGATTTTTGAATAATTGGAAGATAAGGGTGCAGCTTTTGAATATCAGAATAAACTGAGATAAAATTTACAGGTAGTGGAGCACAGTAATCACACAGGCTAGAAACGGGAATGTATTAAGATTAATGTCATAACTGTAGCAGAGGATGTAGTGGTATGGGAATCTGAAAGACTTAGAAATGAGGTGTGGTATCATGATGAATGTAAACAAGTGGTGCAAGTAAGAAAGAAGCAAGTTTAAAATGTCACCAACGAAATACGAGAATTAACTGGGCTATGTATTGAGAGGGAACAGTTTGTTCCATCTCATTACAATTAGTTTTTTTGCTGCATTACATTGAATATACTTTCAACATTTTTTTAGTTTAAACAGTGTGATATCTCGAGTGAAGAAGTGGACTATCTGTTTATTTAATTCAATTCATAATTACATAAATGCACTTTCTTTCCCTAATCCCACTACGTTGCCTTGGGTTGATAAAGTAGGGGTTTGTATTAAGAGTTCGTCTGCTGGTAGTGCCAAGGTAGAGGTGTGGTCACCCTGTAGGTCGGTTGGTGCCAACGTAAGCCTGGAGTAAAGACAGAGATGTTGCACCTGTTTGCCAGGGGTTAGTGCGGGGTTTGTAACAGGTCCCCTTCCCCTCCAAGTAAGGGAACGGCCGTTGAGAGCCGCCATGATAGTCACTCTTGGGGTAGCGACTGAACTGAGCGGACGGAATCGAGGGCAATCTCCGTCTTTGCTGCCAATTTTATCGTGGGATGAGGTATTATGTTTTATACTGTTACTAATCCGCTCTTTTCCAAGGATTGAAATAGTTAGCGTGTCGTTACGGCCATTCATTCATTTTTTTTTTTTTTTTAGAAATTTTGCCTTTACAATTAAAGTTTTCAGTTAGGGTTTCTTTTTCAGAGGCGAGCATGGGGGCTCGCGTTATCCCTTTATAGTGTTGCAATTACTTGGTGCCTTCAGCACACGAGAGCAGCAATAGCTCTAAAAAATTGTATAGTTTCACTTTCATAAGGAGTATTTTTTTTTTGCAATGTTAAAGTAACCTAGTTAAAACGTGGTCGTAACGGCTGATGAGTAATTTGGATGACGATTCCGTGTGAAACCTAATAGGAGATACGTGTGTGACATACTTAAGGTTCTAAGCGTGTGACGTAAAATTTTTCTAGGCCATCTCATAAATTTTGTTCACGGTTCCTTTTTAACCCCCGTTTGCAAGCAGCACGTCCTAACTACTTTGATAAAGAATAGGTTGAGCGTGTAAATGATTGTATAGTATGGAAAGCAAGAACGAACAGAGGGGTGAGTACAAAGAAATTAGCTGTTGGTATCGGTCACCCACGTGGCGCAGAATTGCACTACCAGCGAGCTACCAGTTCGTTCTTGGAAATTAGTCAAGGTGAGGATGCTTATGTGTGCTGTTTATTGATTATTTGCGTGTGCCGTATTTCACAGGATGTTTTATTTTTTTAAGAATTTGCTTTCTTTTGTGAATATGGGAGATGTTTGTGTCTGCTTTGTTCCCCCGTTTTTCCGCCAAAGAGAATTTTTGTTATTCGGTCCTAATAGTAATCTTGGGTGCGAATTTCGATCACTGTCCCAGCAGACAGACCACAAGCGCAGCAACGTAGTCCCATCCTCTTTCCCAGTGCTTAAGTAGAAACGAGATACCTATTAGTTTAAGCATCATCACTGCGAGACAAAACTAGAAGATATTTGACTTGACTTTGTTTGCTGCAATTATTAAATTTGTAAAGTTTTGGGGAATATAGATAATAAATGTCATATTAAGTTTGTAAAATTTCTGGGATCTAGACAATAAATGACCTATAAACTGGATGTCATGGATTTAGTGGTCATTACAAACCCCAGTCCTGTGTCGAGAGCAATGTCATGAATTTAATGATCATTACAAACCCCAGTCCTGAGTAGAGAGCAATGTTACCAACAAAGTGGTGCCCTTATAGATCATGATAGAGTGTGGCCTTTACTGACTTGCCCACTTGGTTGTTTGAGCCCACCCCCGCGTTATCCGTTGCGCAATATTAACATAATAATCATCGGATCATTTAACTAAACGTCGGGCCGGCACCTTAAATTCAATCCTTCCGAGCAATGTATCAAGCAGGCAAGCACGTGTCAATGAGGCCACTTGGCCACACACACTACCGGCACGCTCTAGTATAGAGAGAAGGAAACAGAGGAAGAGAGATACAAAAAGGTAACGATGCGTAACTAAACAGAAGGAACCTTTCAGTATAACGAAAAGAGGATAGAAGCAGCAAGTGTACGCGGAAGAAAGAAAAGAGATGCCTTAAAAAGGCTTAAAAAAAGTACTTTATAGGAATGAGAATAGAAAGTTTTATAAGAAATTAAAAATACGAACACAAGGGTATAAAGGGTATAAACTTAATGTAATAGGCGGCAAGGAAGATGGAATCCTGCTGACAGGCATGTGGAAAGTGCTGGACGGACGGAGGGAATATTTTAAATAAAAGTTGGAGGAGACCATATCAATGTGAAACAACGCATATGCCCTGCTGTAGAACCATTATCAGAAGAGCCCACTCTTGTAGCAGTATAGAAAGTGGTGAATTATCAAAAATATCACAAATCTCCAGGAAATGATCGAATAACTGCCGACCCGCTAAAGAGAGGCGGTATTACTTTAAACAAACGTATATATAAACTCATATTTTTAACTTCGAATCAAGAAAGTGTTCCAGAAGAATGGACTATATGCGTCCAAAACTGATCGTGAATACCACAGCACTGTGTTGGTATAGTCATACCACAGAACTTTAAAGTATGTCTACCATTATGTGGCCTGTAATCCTTGTTTTAATTAGCACTCAGATTGTAATATGAAACGACTCGTATACATTCCACGTATGTTTGTTTTTGACGACGATATGTAATTCAGATATAGGTATCTGATATTTACCGACTATTTTTCATAATTGAACATGAAAATGGCTCTACAGCCGAAATCGTGGTAGTAAAAAAATAAATAATTTAAAAAGAACTTACATCAAATGGCGGCAATGATTTCAGTCATAAAAATCTGTTTTCTGCACAGCGATTATTGCCAGCCGTTATTGCCAGTCGTCTAGATACTGTGCTAAACCCTACATTCCATTAATTACAAACTAACAACTGTAATTACAACAGTGAAATGATACACAGTTGACGTAGTCACTCACAAGTTGTGTACATTGCTTTATTTGATAGAGTAACAATAACTGAAAGAGTGATAATCCTGTTAGTGTTTTCTGCAGCTTACTACTACTTAATACAAAGGTATAAACTATGGGGAAAAATTGAGTGCATCTAGCTAAACTACAGAACGAGTGAGGAAAGTATAGATAATAAGAGCTATGGGTAGGTTCCCATCGCAGCAGCCAGGAATTGCGGCCTTGGAATTTGCAAGTCTCGATTCTACATTCCACGGCCAGTTGCCTACATTCTATTGCTTCAAGCGGTATTGCAGGTGAAGTTCAGCTTCTGAATATGTAGATCTTTTGTTAACCGTAAAGGGCTATTGTTAGCACTCACTGAGGAACATTGCGTTGCATTGTCAAGTTACACTCGAATTTTCGCCTAGAAAATATCTTATAGCTGACTTGATTAAAGTACAAGGTGGCTCCGAGAAAACACTACTTTTAATTACACAAGAATTGTTGCCAGTCACGAGCAGATACAACAACAAATATACACTGAAGAGTGAAAGAAACTGGTACACCTGCCTGATACCGGATAGGGTCCCCGCA
This sequence comes from Schistocerca americana, assembly GCF_021461395.2. NCBI lineage: Eukaryota > Metazoa > Arthropoda > Insecta > Orthoptera > Acrididae > Schistocerca > Schistocerca americana. The sequence continues at coordinate 315,404,791 of NC_060121.1, read as the reverse complement.
AGCACTCAGAAGTGCCGCAACACAACGTGGCATGGCCTCGACTAATGTCTGAAGTGGTGCTGGAGGTGACACCATGAATCCTGCAGGGCTGTCCATAAATCCGTAGGAGCACGAGGGGTGGAGATCTCTTCTGCACAGCACGTTGCAAGGCATCCCAGATATGCTCAATAATGTTCATGTCTGGGGAGTTTGGGGGCCAGCGGAAGCGTTTAAAACTCAGGAGTGTTCCTGGAGCTACTCGGTAGCAATTCTGGACGTTTGGGGTGTCGCATTGTCCTGTTGGAATTGCTCAAGTCGGTCGGAATGCACAATGGACATAAATGGATGCCAGTGACAGGACAGGATGTTTACATACGTGTCACCTGTCAGAGTCGTATCTAGACGTATCAGGGGCCCCATGTCACTTCAAGTGCACACGCTCCACATCATTACAGATCCTCCACCAGCCTGAACAGTCCCCTGCTGACATACAGGCTCCATGCATTCATGAGGTTGTTTCCATACCCTGTAAGAGGTATGTGCTGCCTGCGATATGTAAGCTATAAGAGAATCTGAGACCAAAGAGCAGTGTTGACTGCAGTACGAACTGTGTAGCAGTAGCAGTAAGTTGTTGCTAGCGAGCAGTCGCCTGTCTGCGCTTGTCAGTCCAGTCTGATGTATCATGTTGGCTGGGCCGGTCGCGGTGCAGCGATGCCGGAGCCTGAGTATTATTGTATAAGGTAAAAAGCAGCCTCGCGCATATCTAGTAATGTTATGTGAAGTCCCATGTAAATCTTTTAAAATGTCCTAATAATAATCTTCGTGATATAAAGTAATTTCTAACAAACATTCATTTCAATTTAAAGAATTTACTAATTTCTTCAATCCATGATCATTCCTATTGTTGCAAAAGAAAAATCAGTTGCTTCCTTTCATAAATGACAAATCTATCGGCCAGCATTGCACAGAGCTGTCCCGGAAAAATTTTATATAAGAGCAGATATATTCGCCGTTTTTATTGAGGTAAGAATTTTTCCTTTTTTATTCAGAATGATATTACAGGGCCATGACGCAGCGCTGCTGTCGTCCAAATTCTACCAGGTTACTGAATTTATTTTTTATTACGAGGTTTAGGAATTTTTCTGCTTCGAGCTTACATTAAATGGGAAACAAATTTTGTGTGGAGGTTAAATGTGAATGAATTTCTGTAGGGAGGTTATAAATGGGAACCAATTTTGTTCTGAGGTTACACTAAAATTAGAATCGCTTTCCATAATAATTATTAATTACAATTTTTTTTGTGGGGAGGTTACAACCCGTACACGTCCATCTGCTCGATAAAATTTGAAACGAGACTCGCCCGACCAGGCAACATGTCTCCAGTCATCAACAGTCCAATGACGACGTTGACTGGCCCAGGCGAGGCGTAAAGCTCTGTGTCGTGCAATCATCAAGGGTATATGAGTGGGCCTTCGGCTCCGAAAGCCCATGTCGATGATGCTTCATTGAATGGTTCCACGCTGACACCTTTTGATGGCCTAGCATTGAAATCTGCAGCAATTTTGCGGAAGGGCTTGACTTCTGTCGCGTTGAACGATTCTCTTCAGTGGACGTTCATCCCGTTCTTGCGGGATCTTTTTTCGGCCGCAGCGATGTCGGAGATTTGATGTTTTACCGGATTCCTGCTATTCACGGTACACTCGTGAAATGGTCGTACGGGAAAGTCCCCACTTCATCGCTACCTCGGAGATGCTGTGCGACAAATATAACACCACGTTCAAACTCACTTAAATCTTGATAATCTGCCATTCCAGCAGCAGTAACCGATCTAACAACTGCATCAGACAGTTGTTTTCTTATATAGGCGTTGCCGACCGCAGCGCCTTTCTCTGTCTGTTTAAATATCTCTGTATTTGAATACGCGTGCCTATACCAGTTTCTTTGGCGCTTCAGTGTATTTCATCCATCCTGGGAATCGAGAATCTCAACAATTTTTGCCTGTTTTCTGTAGAGATACTGGCAAGATATCGGTCCAGGAAATTCGAAGCCCCGTCGGAGGTTCGAGTCCTCCCTCAGGCATGGGTGTGTGTGTGTGTTGTTCTTAGCATAAGTTAGTTTAAGTAGTGTGTAAGTCTAGGGTTCGATTACCTCCGCAGTTTGGCCCCTTAGAAATTCACACACATTTGAACATTTTTGGAATTCGAAGACCGAATCAAAGTCTCTACAGTAGTTCCTCGGACTACAGAGGACATAAAAAAAGAAGTGAGCAGGGGCTTCAGTTTATATACATAGATATAGAAGATTTAATAAAATATTTTTTATTTAGTTACTATATCATTACTACGACTTACAATTTATGTTTCCTTGCAGTAACGTTTGTCTACTATGGTTTTGACGGATGATGAATGCAATGTATGTTCTAATGGCAGAAAGATATTTTCATGTGATACAATTTAACAATTTTCAGAATTTTGTTTTACTTGTTTCTTATCAGGTTTGATGATACTACGTCAAAGGGGAGTACCCTATAGGTTTTGCTGAGTGAGTTCGCGAGTGTCAAAATCAGTGACATGAATGGCCGTATGATTTGATTACATTGACTTATGAGCTTAAACTTTCTACACCACAAAGGGACCATAGACCTTGACGACATAATTTTGAAGTTTGTCCGCCAATCTGTTTACAAGAAAAAAGAGTCTTCACAGACAGACAAACACACAGACGGATAAAAAAATGACAATTTTTTTCCGTGATATTACCATTTTTTCGATTTTTTCATGTGTCTCTACTGTCAAACTTTGCTTCTTGCTGAATTTCATGACTCCATGTCAACCGGAAGTATCCTACAGATTTTGATGAGTGTGTTTGAGAGTTTCAAAATATGTGACGGAAACAGATCTTTTGATCGAACTGACTTAGGATCTTAAATGTTTCAGACCGCCAAAGGATCATAGACTTTAGTATGCGACATAAATATGAACTTGATATGTCAACCTATTCCAGAGGAAAAGGGGTCTTAACAGACGGACAGACAAAGAGACTGATAAAAAATAATAAAAAATATTCTTTTCGTGTGATATAAGTACATATTAAAATTTTTCCGATTTTTTTTCCTTTACTTGTAATGTGAAACTGTGCGTCTTCGGGCAAATTTCACTATTCTAGGTCTACCCTATAGATTTTGATCAGTGAGTTCTCGAGTATCAAAATATGGGCGTACCTTTTAACTGAAATGACTTAGAAGCCTAAAATTTTTACAAGTCCACGAGACCATAGACCTTTTGGACACAGAGCATCTCTTATGGATAAAAACAAATAAAGAAAGTAAATAAAAAGCATGAACCAACACTAGGCTGGTGTCAGCAGTCAGAGCTGAGGTTGGCTGTGCTCACCTGGTGCTACCTCATTGAAGCTGGGAGGTTCCAGCGCTGGTCCCGGGGGCCCTGGAGGACCCTGCAAGCCAGGCGCTCCGGGTTCACCTGCAACATGTCCGATGTGTCACTCCAGTACGCTGTATAAAAGAACAAATCATTCAGTAAGAGATAATGACAGTTTAACATTAAGTGGTCAGTGTGTTCCTCCAGTCGAGCCGAAGAAGTATCATATATCTGTTACTGCGAATCATCTGCAGTTTCAAACTTATTGGAAGTTCTATCTTCAGTCTACATCGAAAGGTAATGAAAGAATGCGTATTCTGGTCGCAGCCCAACACGTTCCAGCTCACTACTTGAAGAACATACCGAGATAACCTAAATGAAGCAATTCATTTTCCATAATGAGCACCAGAGCAAATATCGTGTCACACTTAGCGTCTCGATCTGACGCAACATCGGCGGCTTGCGTATCAGTTTCTCAACATATATAGAACCCAATACGTTGTCCTCGATGGTGAGGATTCATCGGCGGTGAGGGTATCATCTGGAGTGCCCCAGTGAAGTGTGGTAGGTCCGCTGTTGTTTTCTATCTACAAAAATGATCTTTTGGATAGGGTGGACAACAATGTGCGGTTGTTTGCTGATGATGCTGTGGTGTACGGGAAGGTGTCGTCGTTGAGTGACTGTAGGAGGATACAAAATGACTTGGAAAGGATTTGTGATTGGTGTAAAGAATGGCAGCTAACTCTAAATATAGATAAATGTAAATTAATGCAGATGAATAGGAAAAAGAATCCCGTAATGTTTGAATACTCCATTAGTAGTGTAGCGCTTGACACAGTCACGTCGATTAAGTATTTGGGCTTAACATTGCAGAGCGATATGAAGTGGGACAAGCATGTAATGGCAGTTGTGGGGAAGGCGGATAGTCGTCTTCGGTTCATTGGTAGAATTTTGGGAAGATGTGGTTCATCTGTAAAGGAGACTGCTTATAAAACACTAATACGACCTATTCTTGAGTACTGCTCGAGCGTTTGGGATCCCTATCATGTCGGATTGAGAGAGGACATAGAAGCAATTCAGAGGCGGGCTGCTAGATTTGTTACTGGTAGGTTTGGTCATCACGCGAGTGTTATGGAAATGCTTCAGGAACTCGGGTGGGAGTCTCTGGAGGAAAGGAGGCGTTCTTTCCGTGAATCGCTACTGAGGAAATTTAGAGAACCAGCATTTGAGGCTGACTGCAGTACAATTCTATTGCCGCCAACTTATATTTCGCGGAAAGACCACAAAGATAAGATAAGAGAGATTAGGGCTCGTACAGAGGCATATAGGCAGTCATTTTTCCCTTGTTCTGTTTGGGAGTGGGAAAGGGAGAGAAGTACCAGGTACCCTCCGCCACGCACCGTATAGTGGATTGCGGAGTATGTATGTAGATGTAGATGTAGTTAGGCTACTCCCATTTGAAGGGCTTATTTCAATAGCGGTACAAGTCCATTTTTGTTCATTCTGAGATACAGAGTCCTAAAGTTAAATGAGCGCTGGAAAATCTGCAGTTGAGATACCAGAAATATTCGAGTATATATACTTGAGTGTTTCTGGCATCTCAACTGCAGGTTTTTCAGCACTCATTTAACTTTAGGACTCTGTAGCTCAGAAAGAACAAAAATGCCCTTGTACTACTTTGAAATAAGCCCTTCATTTAGTATCACATAGGCGAATGAACCGAGTTTCAGATCATTCTACGACAGAACAATCTCAGATAGTCACCGGGAATCGAACCCCCAGACTTACACGTCAGTAGCTAGCAACACTAACGCCTAGGACACGGAGACGATGAAGCATAACAGCTCTGACCGTGTTCATAATGACCAGGACCAACGGCGCAAAAGCAGAATCGTCCTTGACAAATGGCAAGGGACGTGCCTCAGACTGCACTAATTTTAAACGTACGACACACAAGAGACGTACCTGTGACTTGCATGTGACAGCGATAAGCGTCCATATTTACAGCTCTGTCAAGACGTAACCTGGCATGATGATACAGCTCAGTTAGATCTCACGGAAAGATTCGCGTGTGACTCCGACCACAAGAAGGAATGGAACATTGTCAAAACGCAAATCACGTAGGTGGGTCTTCAATGGAATGTGCTTGCACATCTAACAACTGTTTTTGGTGATCATTTTATGGCACATTTATTCAATTTATGTTTTATTTTGGCAGACACTTCGTGAATATGTTCTCTTTTTTAAGCTGTGACACCTGCATTATGTAACTATGTGTAATATATTTAGACGATGATTTCGTTTATAGAAGAATAATCATGCACAACATTGTGGTACTGGCCTTGAAAGCGGCCAAAGACAAATGACCGAACTTTTATTTAAAAAGTAGGGAAAATCGGGCCGGAACATGATACTTAATGTCTAACAATTATTGTAAAATAAAGGAACACAATAAGTAACTTCTTAAAGAAATAAAAATATCACCTTGTAGCGTAACTTAACGTCCCTTATTTGGAAATCAGTGAAAACTGAATGTTATTTTTAATATTTTTTCAAAGAAATGCTTCCATATTTCCCTTTCTGACTCACCCACGTGGCAGAAAGGGGTAAGGCAACTTTGTTGTGGAATTATTGCATAAACGTTGAAATTATTAGGAATGTCATCTTAAAGTAAGGAAAATTGAATCTTAAAAATTCGTAAACAATAAGAAAATATTGTAATGTCATTTTAAAAAATGCATAATTATTTTTAATGCTTAACACCAAATTACTTTTACTGTTACTTCATTGAATTCCATCGCTCATGCAGCAGATGTATTTTCTGGCATGCGAATAGACAATACAGGATGCATAGTAATAACTCCTAAAATCCAGTCCTGCCCAGCTAGCCACGTTTCTTTGTCAAATCTGTGTGGTAAGCCAATTCTTTCTGCAAATGGATAGGCTAATGATCAGACAATGAGCTGTTTCATCGTTGGCCTAAAGAGTCTGTTTTCCATTGACTACACTATGCTAACAGCTCTTATTCTTGTTCTGTAGTGAACACATTTTTAAATTTTCCATCTGATTTGCTAACTTCATAGTTGGTATTATTCTTAACTTGACGAACATATCTTTCCAAAGTTGATTTGGATACATCAAACTCCTTAGATGCCTCAAAATCTCCCATTTCAGCACATACAACTGCTTAAACTACCATTTCCATCGAATTAACGTCCCAATGCTGTCTATCATTCTTTCTAATGTAAGTTAACACCATTTGGAAAAAATAGGGGAAAAAAAGAAATACCAGGGGCGTTCAATAAGTAATGCAACAATTTTGTTCTCGGCCAGTTTCGGTTGAAAAAATGCGGAAATGTGGGACATCGCCGAATATTACCGCTTCAGTCCCTGTAGTTTCATGAAGTTCCGGTAGGTGACCGCGCGATACGCAACCGGTGAAGTGGCGTCTGTAACGAAGGGGCGTTCGAAGCAGAGAGCTGTCATTGAGTTTCTTTTGGAGGCAAACCAGAGCATCACACATATTCATAGGCATTTGCAGAATGTCTAAGGAGACCTAGCAGTGAACGAAAGCCCGAGGGGTCGTTGGGTGAGGCGTCTGTCACCATTGCAATAACATCGCGCAAACCTGCCCGAGGTCCTGCATACCGGCCGGCCGCACACAGTTGAGACTCCTGGAATGTTGGATGATGATGAAGATGTTTGGTTTGTGGGGCGCGGTCTTCAGCGACCGTACAAAGTCCCAATTTTTACAGAGTCCAATTTTTACACAGTTCAATCTAGCCGCTGTCGCGAATGATGATGATGATGATGAAATGGTGAGGACAACACAAACACCCAGTAACTGGGGCAGAGAAAATCCGCAATCCGGCCGGGACTCGAATCCGGAACCCCGTGATCCAAAGGTAGCAACGTTAGCCACTTTTTTCATTTTGTCCGTTATTGTTAGTTGTATTTGGTCGTAGAGGATGTGACATGACATCCGTTGAAGTTCGTTGGTGATCCTTCCACTCAGGTTTTTTATTACAGAGACCAGCCAGCTCTCTCCGAGCACGCTGAGCTACCGTCCCGGCTATGGAAATGAGGGTGTGGCAACATTGGCCAGGAAGCCCCATCTGGGGAAGTTCGGCTGTCAAGAGCAAGTCTTTCATTTGGCGCCACACTGGGTCAATTGTGCGCCGGTGATGAGGATGGAATGATGATGAGGACAACAGAACACCCAGTCCACGAACGGAGAAAACCTCCAACCCGGCCGGGAATCGAACCCGGGCCCACTTGCATGGGAGACGAGTACGTTACCACCCAGCTACCCACTAGGCCACGAGCTGCGGACTGGGATGTTGGAACGTGCGGACACACTCATTCGAGGTAATTGGCGGATCACAGTCAAACGGGTCGATGTTTACCTGTACGTCTCTGTTGGTAGTGTTGACACACTCGTCCACCAGTTGGGCTACTCAAATGTGTGTGCACGCTAGGTTCCTCGCCGCGTAACAGAAGTCCATAAAGAGCAATAAAGGAACACCTTGCGCGTTACGAGGCTGATCGTGACTTTTTGTTGTTGAACATCGTCATCAAACTCAATTGAACTGTTTATCCTCATCTACCCTACAGCTCGCATCTCTCACTTTCAGACTTCCAGATGTTTGGCCGAGGAAGGCTGTACTCCGCAGCAATCAGTACGTGAATGATGGGGAGGATGGCTCCGACACGGACCAGTAGAGTGTACATGCGGGCATACGGACCTTCCCAGTAAGGTAGGATAACCCTGTCGCTTTGAAAGGAGATTACGTTTAAAAATAGGATTTTGTAGCCAAAAGAATGGGGAATAATGTGATGTGTTGGAATCCTGAATAAAACTACCCTTCTCTCAGAAAAAAAATGTGTTGCGTTAGTTATTCGTAAACGATTTGAAATCAACTTGCATCGAAGAATGACTGGGCAGAACGAAACACTACTCCCTACTTCCCCATCCTGTTCCGCCCGAAGAGTACATGTCAGGTTGTGAGGGTACTGGTGTGTAGTATCTGTAAGTGGTTGTTCTTTGGAGGGCGACAATGCCCAGTGGCGCAGAGAGTCGAAAGCAGAGGCAGTTGTTGAGAGGCTGTGGAAGGTGTAGGCTGTGTGAGCCAAAGGCGGTTGCGTAGCGAAGGATTTATCTCTGTGTTTAATAGTAGTGGCACACAGTTTGAATAATAGTGTGTTTATGTTTGTGCAGTGTGATAAAGGAAATAAATTAAATTTTACCAGTTCTTAATGCGTCTCCATCAGTTAGTACCACACCATTGCATTTAACAATAACGAAGTCTTGATATACACGGCCAACTACAACAAGAGGATTGTAACATAATAATCGTTAATTAACCCTTATAATCTACAAGGAGGCGGGAACTTATAAGGTTAACAATTTTTATGGGCAATAAAAACCGAAGCATTTAAACGTATTATATTACTGAAGTATAGAATTCCCAGATGTAGCCCGTTTTACATCCACCGGTGTAACTACATAAATCAAGCAGTCTATACTGCCTCTCTCACATAATAGGTGTTCATGTGCGATGTTCTACGCACTTCATGTACACTACCATCTACGGCATGACAGAACGCCTCATTTTTGGGTAAGCTGTGACGAGTGATTTGGTCCCATAGATCCCATGACGAATATAAGGGCAGACGTACATGTTACCTGGTCGTGTGACCCGTACGTGACGCGGTAAGGAAACTATATAAGCAGAAAATAGTCGAATATGGTATCATTTTAGCCGTGATATGGGCAACAATCCACTGACGTAAGCGACTCTGACTAAGCATAGACTGTTGTGGCTCGGCGCCTGGGACGAGTCTCTAGGAAACGGTGATGCTGGTCGGTTGTTCGCACGCTACTGTCGTGAGCATTTATGGAAAAAGTCCGAAGAACTCTGAAACCACTAGCAGGCGACGAGGTGCTGAACATACACACCTCATCACAGAACATGGACGTCGGGGACTTGCTGTTATAAAGAAATAATAGCAGCGATGTACAGCAGATCTGACAGCAGAGTACAATGCAGGTGCCGACTTAAGTGTTTCGGAGTAAACTCTTCAGCGAACTTAGCTGAACATGGGTTTTCGCAGCAGTCTAAACCTACCAGTTCCTATGTCAACCCACTGACAGTGCCGTGCGGGGTAGCCACACGGTCTTGGACGCCTTGCCACGGTTCGTACGGCTTCCAGTGCCGGAGGTTCGAGTCCTTAGCAGTTAAGTCCCATAAGATTTCACACACATTTATGTGTGTTTTTTTCAGTTTTCCTCTCTTTTGCAGTTTTCTACTTTTTTTGTTTCGGCCAGCCAAGGACCACGTTACTTCAACCGTGCCTTTTCCTGCACTTTACATTGTGGAGAAGAGGAGCTTGTGGCACAACTTGACTAGACGAAGGGATCGGTTGGCAGGACATGTTCTGAGACATCGAGGGATCACCAATTTAGTATTGGAGGGCAGCGTGGAGGGTAAAAATCGTAGAGGGAGACCAAGAGATGAACACGCTAAGCAGATTCAGAAGGATGTAGGCTGCAGTAGGTACTGGGAGATGAAGAAGCTTGCACAGGATAGAGTAGCATGGAGAGCTGCATCAGACGTCTCAGGACTGAAGACCACAACAACAACAACACTGTGTCCATTACTCTCACATTCGTTTTTTGTGAGCCTGCTTTATTTCTTCATTACGCCTTGTCAGTTTTTAGCTTTACCTTTTACTGGAAAGGATGATGTGTTTCAAGTTTCTGCTACAGAAGATCATAGTCCTACATGTCTTCATGTGTACCATCGCTTCTTGAAGATTCCGCTCAACCTTAACGAACCTGGCACCCTTGTTTTTCCGTCTAGAAAATATACACAAATCCGCCTAGTCAGTCTATTTGGGCCCATTCGTCCCAGAGTGAAGTTATGTCACTACATTATTGCAATGTCGACATAAGGTGGCCGCAATGAAAACATTTCGCCACCGAGATTGGGTCAGGTCGAAACACAACTCGGTGTTTCTGGCGAGCCAGGTAGCAGACTTCAGCGTAAAGTACTGGGTCAGAGCAGCGAAACAGGGTCACGTTACCCTCCTTACATGACGAAAGAAAGACTAAGGCGAATGCAACAAACGGTACCAAGAGCTTTTACGAACCAGATCTATGCTATAACAAATTCGTTAATCAAGCACAGCAGAAGGAAAACCTCTGGTACCTTCGTAATGGCAAGCCCTATGCGGTAATGACGAATGAAGTTGCGTAAACATTAGCCACTATTTCGTTCCATAAATACCCTAGGAGCTTAGCTCATACGGCAGTCGGTCAGAGCGATCGATGGCGTACATGACGTTCGCACTCGATTCCCTGATTGCAGGGAAGTGACTTCTTGCACAAGTTGTAACGTTCTTTTAAAGAAATAAACTTTACGATTACGTTGAACGAAAGTCTGAATTGTGGAACGGATACACAACTCGATTTATTATGTAGCGTGTTGTAAGCGGTGTGCTTACTCTGTGTTATTGCTGGCAAAAACTTTATACGAACTGATTGGGCAAAGCAACTCCAAATACCAATAAAGAAATACAGTCACTGCAAAATACATTCAGCCCATTAGGCACTGAATCCACTGGCCCTGTTCAAAATGACAACTTTGGTCCCTGTGCACATAACAAATAAATTAAAATGTCTTAACCCTAAGGCAGCAACGTTGTAACACGATATATTCTGGTCTGTCATGAAAACAATATAAATATACTAGCTACTGGCTCAGCGATGTGCAATGCTAACTGTAATACTTTGAAATGCACATGAAATTGTTTTGGTTGATAAATGAAAACATTTATGAAAAATCCAATTTTTTTGAAAAACATATGACCTGGACACGGAGGCCGTACTGATTGTAGTGAATTACTAACACTGAGCTTTTTTGGCAAAATTATATTGCAAGTTAAGTTTTGCTTTTCAAAAACATTTGACAAATTAAGTTATATTGGTTGGAATAATATATCGTATTTACTAACTGATCCACAAACAATGAGATTTACACAGCAAGTATTATCTAACCTCACTAAACCGGCATAAATGCAAATCATCAAATTATATATAGTTCTGTTAACAAATCATAGAAAAATTACAAGGCCGGCCACGGTGGTCTCGCGGTTCTAGGCGCTCAGTCCGGAGCCGCGCGACTGCTACGGTCGCAGGTTCGCATCCTGCCTCGGGCATGGATGCGTGTGATGTCCTTAGGTTAGTTAGGTTTAAGTAGTTCTAAGTTCTAGGGGACTGATGATCTAAGATGTTAGGTCCCATAGTGCTCAGAGCCATTTGAACCATTTGAACCAAAAATTACAAAAGCGAAATATCTAACTAGCCTTTTTATCAAATCAGCTTACGTACGTTCTGGGGTTACTCAACAATTACAAATTATCAGCCAACTCATCAACTCTAACGCGCTGGAAAAACAAAAATCAGAATTGTTTAACATCTTAACCTTGCTTGCAGGTAGTCTTCTGCTTCCATGTTCAACAATATTGACATACCTACCTCAATCTAACACATGGTGGCTTCACACAGCACACCGCAAAAACTGCCTACTCCATCGTCTTTCGCTCACAGGCAACGGCCTACAACATGCGCCCAGCGCACTCTCTTGCTCCAACACTACAATCTCAGACCAGAAGCAGTATCTTTGACTCTGCGTCGTGCAGTCAGCGATTCGCTTTATAAAGCCTATCAGAGACATACATCGTTTATAGTATGCTAGTTTCATTTTAATTTACTTTAATACTCTTATCACACTCGGGCGCCACTCACAAGTGCGCCCCAGTAGACACCTTTCAAAGTCTGTTGTAGATTTCCTGCGCAGTACACGCAACATCAGCCACTACTAGTAGAGATGGCTACCTCGACATAATCACCATTTGCAGAGTTGAACACCACAGTCTGCCACTGTCGCAGATGGGAGGACCTGGAGGTCTTCCCTTCCCACCAGGATCAGGACACCAGCGTTTCTGAGATTCCGGCGGACTGAGTAGGGCCCACTTGGACGGCAGGCCCATATCGTTGAATTTCACAGCTACTCGACAACCGTCGTCGCGGTACGACGGATGACGAAGAAGGGTGGTGAGCGGGAGGAGACAGAGCACCTCCCAAGTCAGAGTGTGGAAGTTCAATACACGCGCCGCCGTCAGTCACTGGCGCAGCCTGGCGGTACAGCCCGTGCCGGGGCCACCGCGAGCGGCGAACCTCTTGTGCATCAGTGTGGGTCGAAGTGTGCGGTGTCAGCCGCCTTGAGCGGCTGGAGGCCGCTTACGAGGCGTTTCCTCATCACGTATTGACAGACGATGCCAAGCACGAGTCAAAACGCTACCTGTATTTTTATGGAAATAAATAACTAATTCCGAATCTTCTTTCACTGCGCCTACCAGCGACCACAGGTCACTACCATCCTTCCTATGAAAACTGGGAAGGCGCGAACTGGGAGAGTGCTGTAATGACGCATTCTGACGCAGAGACATACAATACCTTAAAGGCTGCGCCAAAGATTAAATTGAGAGGCATGTAGATTATAATCTTTGTAATGTTCACATTGGATTCTCTTTTGTTTCATACTCCAAGAAGGAGCTAAGGGACACTTTCGATTGTTGGCTTGTGGAGGATGGACGTAATTTTTGGAGTGTGCGGAAAGGCAGCCATATAGTAATTATGGTTTGTGCGACGAGCACAGCAAGTCTTATTGTGTTGTGAATAAAAAATAGTGAGAAGTATCTAAGTTTTACGAGAATTATTTAAAGTGACGTAGCATTGTATTCCTTGGTTTCCATCGTCTTCGTGAAGTGAACCGATGCCGACTCAGGAAGATACACACGGTCAACAAAGAGAAGAACACCGATGGTGACTAACGAATTAATATTGTGGCAGAAGGACTAATTCTACGTCTAAGGTGAGAACTCTGATCAAATCAACAATGACGTAGAATTCAAAATGTAATTAATCGGAATGGTAAATTATATTACAGGTAAAATTTCACGCAGCACTGAATTTGTCCGCATTCAAGCCGGTCAATACAGTCCGTGAAAAAAAAAAAAAAAGCCTTTCAAACATTCTAAATTTACAGCTCCATATCCATAATTTTTCCTCTTTTCAAAAAACCAATAAATTTAATTTTTTTTATTTATTTCGCCACAGTGCCTCCTGACACAGTACTAACTCTACTTACGGTCTCCTAATAGTCACAACTTGCAGTAGTAAACAATCCTTTTTCTCATCGTGTTGTCACATGCAAGAACAATTTTTCGTTTTGCCGTCTTCTACACTCTCTTCTCTGTTTTACTGGGACTGAGTTCGTGTTTAAGGTCTGTTTCCCGTTGGCTTCTTACTTCTTGTTCAGACCTTTCCTGTTCGGAGCGAGACATTCTACTGCACACAGTGTCTCTGGACAAAAGACTGCAAAATCATGTCTGGGCTTTGCGTTAAACGACGTGGAGCGTTTGGCCGTAAACAATTCTAGTCGGATGGAATCCACGTCCATCTTGTTGATCCTTGATCTGAAAATTTCTTTTTCGGCGATATCAGTGTTGTCCACTCTCCTAGGCCCCTGAACTTTTCTGCCCACTTGATTTTTCACTGATCTACATTTAGCGTTTGGTTGATGAATGATATAGACGCATTTCTCTGTTGGACTCAAAGGTTGTGAGTTGTTTAATTTGTTCTGTGGCTGTGCCCAGAAAATCAGAAAAGATCGCATCTACGGAAGTTAAGCAGAAGCAGTCGATGTCTGGTCTGTTCTCATGTAGCCTTGTTACGCCGTTCTTGAGCCCTTCATGACGTAGTTTATGTGCAACTCCTGGACGATTTTGCTGTTGAAGATAAAGGTGAAACACCACTTCCTTTCCAAAAATCTATCGTTATGTTTTTGGAATCTAATATATCTCCTCTAGAATTCAGAATTTGTTGGTTAGTCCCTTCTTTTCTGTTATCTGATTCAATTCCTCTCGTGAATTGGAGTAAAATGTTTCTGTCATCTGAGTCGTAGACTTTATTGAAATCAACAAAGATCTCAATGAACTTCTCGTTTGTAGACTGCAGATGTAAAAGAACAGATGCAAGGTTGATGACTTTCAAGGCACAAGAGCGACTTTATCTCGATATTCTCCCTGTTGTAAGCCAAGTGAAAGGGTCCTGTAGCCACCTTTCATTGCCAACTCTCGTAGTGGTCAAGTCGGCAAAGAGGTTTCCGTTACTTGGGAGAAATCCACCTGCGGTAGGTTGGTGGCGGAGATGGCATCCTGGGGTTTTCCGGTCCACGCGGAGCGTGGAAGAGGCTGGAGAAGCGGGAGGCAGTCTGCCGCCGGTACGGGAAGCGTACACAGCTGTGCTCCAGTTGAAGAAGGGTGAGTTGGACTGACCGCGTGGCGCGTTGTCACATAGAGAGGGGAGCTTTTAGCTTTTGGTCTCGAATTTCGTCTTATAAAGATTTACTTGCTGGGTTGCAGCAGGGAATGCAAGGCTTTTGTAGACTTTCAGTTTGATTCCCAATGCAGTCTTGACTTTGATCCGTGAGAGGAACACAGCACAAAGGAGTTGCATATGTTGAAGTGCCCTCGGTTCAGTGTGAATGTTTATGTGCCTACAACTGTGTGTGTATGCTTCTAATCTTTTCCGGATCTTGGTAATTTTTGTGTATTTGTGAATTTTCTTTGTCTCATGTGATTAAAATTTGGCCACGGTCCATAGAAATTGTCTCCGCGGACCGAGTGGGCACGCGAGTCTGTTATGAAACGTATAGTATTTCACAAGCAATTGTACATAGTTAGCATGCAACAGCAGTCTATAGATGCACTACATCAATGTTTTAAGTAATAAATAATTTTGCCTTCAATCTTATCTTGTGTACCGATGTTACGTCGCCGTTACCTTCGCCATTTACCTTGTAATTTTCCTTGTTGGCCCACCAATAGCGTTTCCATGTGCACAGGTGTAGTGATTAGTGTCCCTTTTTTTATCTGAAACAAATGCTCTGGAATAGATCGTGTTTTCACGAATCTTGCTGCAGGCTGCACTTACGCATGGTGTTCACGACCTATTTACTTTACTCAATATTTGATTCACGGGAAGAATACCTGGATCATATTAATAACTACATCCCATTCTCTATCAATGACTTTACAATGAATGTTCTTTTGTGAGTTTTTCTTATTAATAAATTAAGTAATTTTCCGACTCAGTGCTACTTCTTCTTTGTCGTGTGGCTAGAGTTGGTGGCGACCCTATCTTTTATATTGATTTCAGTGTCAAGTAGCATTTTCTTATTCTAAGTGCGCGTGGCTCTTTTAGCTATCAGGATACATTCAAAGGGCGCTTCATGCTTCTTGCACATAGCGTCCTTTTATCCACGCCACTTACACAAGTTGTTTACCTTCCAAGGTCTGAAGGGCTTTAGAGAGGAACTTGTGTGTTGTCGAGATGAGTGACACGCCATAGTAGTTTTTCTCGTCAGATTTGACGTCTACATTATTATTAGGGTGAATGACATTATGAGTACATTAATCATCATAGTCATTATCATTTTATTATTTGTCTTTTTCATTGACGTTTAGTCGTTATGTAATTAATTTACGTTGACCTTCGTTTGTAGAAGTTTAAGCGCCTCCATCATCATCGTCATCTTCAATAACAACAACAACAACAACGACGAAAACAACGAAAACAAAAACAGCGTTACTAGTAAAATGTCCTAAGATGACAAAACATAACAAATTTCTACATCTGTCGATAGGGAATTTATTGTTGCACGAAATTTTTTCATTCTGGGATCTCTACACAAATAGAAGATGTGCTCCCTACTCTAGACTCACCCCTGTCTCCTTTGGCGCCGTCCTTGCCGTCAGCTCCTGGTATCCCCGGGGTGCCGTCCAAGCCCGGCGCTCCCTGGTCGCCTTTCGGTCCTGCGGGACCCTGAGGCCCAGGAGGTCCCTGCAAAAACAACGCCGCAGATGAAGAAACGTGGTTTAGCTAGCTGTCAGCAGCAACACGTATGTATGTGATCGCGCTTGGGACTGGAGCATAAAAGAGTTCAGAGCGAACTGCGTATCAAATGCTTAAACTGTTTATAGTTCAGTGTCTGAGATGAGGACTCAGTATTGTTGCTGCGTCATCTCAGCAGAATGTGCACTCTATGGGTGGTCTCAAGGCAGTGGCCAATAGTAGCCGCGTCGAAACCTAAGGTTTTTTTTTTTTTTTTTTTTTTTTTTTTTTTTTTTTTTTTTTTTTTTTTTTTTTTTTACGGAGGTAAGAGTCGCCACTGCCATTGTGGCTTGGGCGAATTGCAAACGGGGAGAATTTTTGTGCGTAGGAGAACTGGGGATGAAGACACTTGTCTCTGTATCAGATGTCCAAACCTATGCCAAGTCATCTCACAAATGAAAAACGCAGAACGGTATCCACCGCCTGGAAGGGACAAAGGCACGTTCCTTGCCACCGACTCAGGTCTTAAACTGAATGCTAGGTGTTGGAGTAGCTGCAAACACACTCATGCAAGGTGCAGGTTTCAGCATGCATCTCGCAGCCTGGCCCGTACAGTATGCAGCTGACGATAACCCAGAAGTCCTGCCTGGTCGTGCCATGTGGGGACTTCCTCGCCAGCCAGTCGCATTCCCAGCCTGCCGGGTTGCGCACTGAAGTTACTAGCCGAACCAGGCTGTTGCCTCTCCTACGTAGCTTTCTGAGTCCTATGTGACTGTGTGAGTCACCTTTACGCCACCTCATCCATTTACTTCTTCCAGCCAGTTACAGCTATTCACATAGGTACTTTACGTTTACAGGAGTCCGCCTTTGTGCAAAATCACACTGACAACCCATTGAAGGCCATGTAAGACCAAATGTACTCCACGCTGTTCCTCTGCTTTCTCCGCCACTCAAACTGATAGTTTAAATATACAGGATATTTCAAAACTCAGCTCCAGGAATGGATTCCTCATATAACAAGAAGCAAAAAAGTCTAGTAAATATGGGCTCTCAAATGCATACCTCAGGAGCTACGAGCACCTCTTCATCTTCAATACTATAAAACACATCTCTTCTATTGCAAGCTCTTTGCTTTCCACGTTTTGAGATGAAGTATTATTGACCGAAACAAGAAAAAACTTCTTTTGAACTTGGGATCTAAAGCGCACTCCTGAACAGTTATGATCACTTCTTGATCTTCGCTAGTATGAACGACATCTCTTTTGTTGAACAAGTCGTCATAGCTCTTAAGGTATGCAATTTAGAATCCATGTTTACTTGACATTTTTCTTGTTTTGGTCCATTCTATCTCCTCTCAAAATATGGAAAGCAAAGAGCTTGCAGTAGAAGAGATATATTTTACCGCGTCGAAGATAAAGAGGTGCTCATATCTCTTAAGGAATGCATTTCAGAGGCTACGTGTACTAGACGTTTTTTATTCTTCGTACATGAGGAATCCATCCTTGAAGTTTTGCTGTCGAATTTTGAAAGATATAACATTGCATTTGCAGTATTACAGCTACTCAGGATACGGAACTTTTAAACCTCCGCCTTCCTCTCCATCGCTTGCTGTTTCTGTGACGGGAGGGGGGAACACATAGATGCCACCAGAGGACGCCAAATACCCATGACCTTACTGCCTGTGACTCTGATTGGCTAACGCATCTTTTTAAGCAGCCGTAATTCAGAGCTTCGACCGAGACTCGGTGAATCTACAAACTTATCAACCTTAATATGGAAGACTGCAGTCGGAAAATTACATCAACGCATCATGACGATACTAAGTGTTGTTAGTTATCAGTGACATCTAGCGGCATCAGCATTCTAGACTATTCGTTTCTATCGAGAACATTACTCTCTTCGTATATGACTCAGCACCACAAAAGGACCTCACAGCATTTCAACGTTATGTATAACTCAGTCATTATGTGAACATATTGTAAATGAACTTATTAGTGTTTACATTTTGTAGATTTGTGATTGCCTTCTTTTGCCACCTCAATCATCGTCACATCAGTTTCAGTATCACATGTCCAGCGTAATGATAAATCTAAATATTTGTAACACTATAAATGGATACCCCCTACCTGGCTGGAGTCTTTTCTATAATTTGTCGAGTTGCAAGCCCATCCACATGAATTCGCCTTCAAAAAAGCAACTGATATCCTGTACGAAACATAGCGTATAATTATACAGTGTGAGTCACTAACTTTTGCCATCTAGAATAATTTCGAAAGTATGCTAGTAGCTGAAAAGTTGGTGGGACAGATGTTGCATGGCACAACGGGATCATAATATGACGTTCGTGTTTTGTTGCTAGGTGAGGTCGCGTCAGAGATATGAAGGTCAACTTCGTTTTTTTTTTAAATGGGATGCTGTAGTTTAGTACTTATTTTCTGACAGCGGTTATCGAGACGAATCCAATGATGTGTAACAGTAAGGTCTTTGAAGGTCAACGAAGGTCGAGAAGGTGGCATGAACGTCCATTTACAGGTGTTCGAAGTGATAACCACTGGTATAAATGCAGTGCTGCAAACTTCTTATCATGGAGTGAATGGTATTCCTTATCACTTCGACACTTATCGAAGCACATGCTCTGACAATTCTCTCTCGTATATCATGTAAATAGCAAATATTCGCCAAATACGGCGTATGCACCTAATGTGCCATTGACATGTAAACACCGTTCGACGGTTTCGCAATACAACACTAATAGGAACGGTAACACTTGTATCGTCGAAATTAGGCGAATGTGAATGATGCATTCCTTCGAAGAACAAGTTGATATGCTTCTCATTTACGGAGAATGCCAACGAAAATCAGTGAGAGCTAGAGACTTATACACTGAAAGGTATCCTCAACGTACTGACCCTCACGTCGTACATTTAAATATGTGTATGATAAATTGAGAACAGCTGGATCTTCAACGCATCAGAAACATATTCGGCAAACGAAAGTTACTAACGAGGAAACGGAAATTGGTACTCTTGCCACTGTGGTTCGAGATTCTTGTGTTAATTCGCGTCAAATAGCAAGGGAATCTGGCACGAGACAGAGTAGTGTTGTTCGCGTTCTGCATCGCCATAAATATCACCCTTACTACACTCCTGGAAATGGAAAAAAGAACACATTGACACCGGTGTGTCAGACCCACCATACTTGCTCCGGACACTGCGAGTGGGCTGTACAAGCAATGATCACACGCACGGCACAGCGGACACACCAGGAACCGCGGTGTTGGCCGTCGAATGGCGCTAGCTGCGCAGCATTTGTGCACCGCCGCCGTCAGTGTCAGCCAGTTTGCCTTGGCATACGGAGCTCCATCGCAGTCTTTAACACTGGTAGCATGCCGCTACAGCGTGGACGTGAACCGTATGTGCAGTTGACGAACTTTGAGCGAGGGCGTATAGTGGGCATGCGGGAGGCCGGGTGGACGTACCGCCGAATTGCTCAACACGTGGGGCGTGAGGTCTCCACAGTACATCGATGTTGTCGCCAGTGGTCGGCGGAAGGTGCACGTGCCCGTCGACCTGGGACCGGACCGCAGCGACGCACGGATGCACGCCAAGACCGTAGGATCCTACGCAGTGCCGTAGGGGACCGCACCGCCACTTCCCAGCAAATTAGGGACACTGTTGCTCCTGGGGTATCGGCGAGGACCATTCGCAACCGTCTCCATGAAGCTGGGCTACGGTCCCACGCACCGTTAGGCCGTCTTCCGCTCACGCCCCAACATCGTGCAGCCCGCCTCCAGTGGTGTCGCGACAGGCGTGAATGAAGGGACGAATGGAGACGTGTCGTCTTCAGCGATGAGAGTCGCTTCTGCCTTGGTGCCAATGATGGTCGTATGCGTGTTTGGCGCCGTGCAGGTGAGCGCCACAATTAGGACTGCATACGACCGAGGCACACAGGGCCAACACCCGGCATCATGGTGTGGGGAGCGATCTCCTACACTGGCCGTACACCACTGGTGATCGTCGAGGGGACACTGAATAGTGCACGGTACATCCAAACCGTCATCGAACCCATCGTTCTACCATTCCTAGGCCGGCAAGGGAACTTGCTGTTCCAACAGGACAATGCACGTCCGCATGTATCCCGTGCCACCCAACGTGCTCTAGAAGGTGTAAGTCAACTACCCTGGCCAGCAAGATCTCCGGATCTGTCCCCCATTGAGCATGTTTGGGACTGGATGAAGCGTCGTCTCACGCGGTCTGCACGTCCAGCACGAACGCTGGTCCAACTGAGGCGCCAGGTGGAAATGGCATGGCAAGCCGTTCCACAGGACTACATCCAGCATCTCTACGATCGTCTCCATGGGAGAATAGCAGCCTGCATTGCTGCGAAAGGTGGATATACACTGTACTAGTGCCGACATTGTGCATGCTCTGTTGCCTGTGTCTATGTGCCTGTGGTTCTGTCAGTGTGATCATGTGATGTATCTGACCCCAGGAATGTGTCAATAAAGTTTCCCCTTCCTGGGACAATGAATTCACGGTGTTCTTATTTCAATTTCCAGGAGTGTATATCAGTCTCCACCAAGAATTAACTGGTACGGATCGTATGTGTCGCATTGAATTCTGCCGATGGGCCCCACTTCAGATTCAGAGGGATGACACAATTATTAATTTGATTTTATTTACTGATAACGCAACATTCACAAACTATGGAAATTTTAATTTGCATAACATGCGTTACTGGGCAACTCAAAATTCATGTCGGCTGCGGCACGTTGCACACAAAAAACCGAGGTCGGTGAATGTAGCCTATGGTATGGGATTCTGGAGGACAGAATTATAGGCCCCTATTTCATCGAAGGATATCTTAATGGTAGTAAGTACACCACATTCCTGCAAGAAACATTAGGTCTGTTATTGGAAGAAATACCTTTAGGAATAAGGAACAGAATGTGGTATCAACACGATGGGTGTCCGGCACATTTTTCGCTGATGGCTAGAAATGAGTTGCAGAGACAATTCCCAAATCATTGGATTGGACGCGGAGGAGATGCGTCGTGGCCGGCTCGTTCGCCAGACTTGACGGCTCTGGATTTTTTTCTTGTAGGGATTCGTAAAAGACATTGTTTATAAAGACGTTCCAACTACACCTGAAGATATGCGAGGGAGAATTGTCAGAGCATGCGCTCCGGAAAGTGCCAATGTGATAAGGAATACCACTCAATCCATGATAAGAAGATTGCAGCACTGCACAGATACCAATGGTCATCACTCTGAACACCTTCTCTAAATGGACGTTCATGCCACCTTTTAGACCTTCAAAGACCTTACTGTTACACATGATTGGATTCCTCTCGATAGCAGCTATCAGAAAATAAGCACTAACTATAGCATCCCATTTCAAAAACAAAGTTGAACTTCGTATCTCACCTAGCGACCTCACCTAGCAACAAAAAACCAATGTCATATTATGGCCCCCATTGTTCATGCAACTTCGGTCTCACAAACTTTTCAGCTCCTATCATACTTTCGGAGTTATTCTTGGTGGCAATAATTAGTGACTCATCCTGTATAAAATTTGTTACTGCTTTGGAGAGCCTTCATTCTTTTGGTACCATTTTCTTCAATAGCTGAAAATTTTGGAAATTTATGCATGTAAAAATAAAAATACTTCTAGTAAAATTTTTGGGAGACATGAGGCTCATTTCCATTCCTCCTCGCCTGTAGACTACAGCCTGCAGTCTGGCGGCTACCTGGTACCTGTACCAGTGATGGTGGTGGAGTGAGTACACAAGAATGCTCTGAAGATCATCTGGAGGCATTGCAGGCAGCTGGATGGCTTAAGGCAGGGCTTCCCAACGTGTGGTCTGCGGACCCCTTAGGGGTCCGCCGGCTCTTTATAGGGGGTCCGTGGCCACCCTTCATGAAATCGTGAAAAATAATGAGTAAAATTATTGAATAAAAATGTGAAAATCAAATTCAGCACTTTTTTTCGTGTGACAAAAATGTGTACTTCTACTTCAGGTCGCACTCCCAGGCAGCCTTTGCGGTTCCTAAGTGAGAACGCATACACAGTTTAGTGCCGGAGAATGCGGCTTCTCTGATCGAATGTTTCGCAACAATACGGAGGTCGTTTGTGCGCCGGCTCACGGCGGTAGATGCGTTGAAACCTTTTACGCATGCGCGGAGCGAGCTTTGTCGACCAATCACAGCACTCGCTGGCACGTATGCGGCCCCAGGCATCATTAAATGTAAAACTTGCTTTGTCAGTGCACTACCTATTTCATAAGTCGATTTTTGAACTTCAAGTTGTTTTCATTCATCTCTAAACCAAAGACTATTGATACTTCGGGGTGGGGGGGATGGGGGGTCATTGGGAACAGACTAGGGGCCCGCCATGGATTTTCGACTGAAGAAGGGGTCCACCAGCTGAAAAGGTTGGGAAGCCCTGGCTTAAGGCATCCATACACAGGCCAACCAGTCGGCCATCCACCCCTGCCACATGGGTTAGCCTCAATCCGTTCACTTGTGTGTGGGCGACTTTACGGTTGTGTTGGATTGCCGGCAGACCTCTAGCTGGTAGCCCTGAGTGTTACCTGCCGGCACATACCATGTCAGTGCAGGCAGGCAGGGTCTGCCATGCAGTCACTGTGTTGCCCACACACAGTCAGACGGGTCGGCGAACCAGTCGAGCTGCGAATGGGCGGCATTACAGTGCGGCAGTTACCTGTGCTCCGGGGAGTCCAGGCGCGCCGTCCAGGCCTGGAGGTCCAGCCTCGCCCGCTGGCCCCTGCTCGCCCGCCGCTCCAGGCAGTCCGGGAAGTCCCACCTCTCCCTTCTCTCCCGCTGGGCCCGGCGGTCCGGCAACCGCCAGCTTCTGCACACACCACACACCACTACTTATTACACAGTAACAACGACAGAGCTGAAAACAAGGGCGCCAAGACACCACATAAATTTTACAGCATCTACATCTACATAGCAGATATACTTTGCAAGCCATTGTATGAACAAAGGATGTTTCATAGAAATATTAGCAGTTCTCAAGCATGTAACATTTGCATACAGAACGAGGGAGACGTGCCTGTTTACGTTATGTGTGTCTGGTACAACATTGTCATGGTTAGCAGTAAAGCTGTTATCAATGCTAAGGTTACTTTGAACACCACGGTGCTTTACTAGGAATGGTCCTAGTGGTATGCCCTTGCCTGCCTCATATCTTCGAACTGACTTAACCAACCAATTATCCAGGGACCTACACTTTAACATGGACACTGAATCACAGCGCAGCATGGAACAGCATTTTATAGTAGTGAACGGGAATGGGAAAACTCGGCCGGTCAAAATCGATACTGGTGTATTGGTTCTGAAAAACCGTGATTTTTTGGAATAGGCCTATGTTTGGCTTCGGTTATAACAGGTGGTTTTTATTTTTTACTAATAACCGGATAAAAAACCGAAAAATCAACTAGCCATAGGAGCAGTGCTAAAATTGTTCATTTTCAAATAAACCTTAATTAAAGAAAGTGTATATGTCAAATTTGCATTGCTTTGAAATATTGCGTTACAATAGAAATGGGAAAAGCGATCAGTGCTGTTTTAATAACAATGCCGGTAGAAATGAGCAACAAACACGTGACATAAGAAATGGTACAGCATTGCTGTGACAATAGTGTACCTGTTACGGTGTACTATAGCCATTAAATGATTTATGTGCACATGCAATGTGTAAGACCTGCCCCGTCTCATTGTCGTCGTCGTATTACAGAATGGCACCACTCCTATTCTGGAAATATTTTACAAAGTGCAGTAACAGTGAAGACCATGCACACATATCATCTAATAGGCCTTGTTACATGGTAACAGGTACATTGCCGGCCGCGGTGGTCTCGCGGTTCTAGGCGCGCAGTCCGGAACCGTGCGACTGCTACGGTCGCAGGTTCGAATCCTGCCTCGGGCATGGATGTGTGTGATGTCCTTAGGTTAGTTAGGTTTAAGTAGTTCTAAGTTCTACGGGACTGATGACCACAGCTGTTAAGTCCCATAGTGCAAAAAAAAAAAAAAAAAAAATAACAGGTACATTATTGTCATAGCAACGCTGTACCAATTATTATGGAATGTGTTTGTTGTACATTTCTATCGGCATTTTTATTGAGACAGCACTGATCGCTTTTCCCATATATATCAAAGCAATGCTTTAAAAGCTTAAAAACCGGAGGAGCCTCAACAAACTTGCAACATCGTATGAGGAGAAAACTTAAAATTTAACAATTCATTCTTACTTTACGATAAAGATAGAAAGTATCTGATCTGCTGCCTGTGTCTATATAATATGCCTTTACCTACTTGTAGCCCTTCATAGAGGACAAATTAACACGAAAAATAGAGTTCTTGAACCTCAGTTTTCACCCTTTAGCACTGACTATTCGTAAAGCCTAAATAATGATATGATAGGCAATTAAAACGTGATTTCTGAGCAGAGTTTCGAAAAGTTAGAATCAGTAGGAAAATACTTATGATTTTTTTGTAGCGTTAAACCACTTATCATTTTTCGAGAAAACCAGCGGATGGTGGAGGGACTAAGTTTCTTTCATTTGCCTATTTGGTATTTTCATTCTATGTATCTTGAAAGTGAGGGAGTCAAAATTTTTCAATCTTTGATCGATTTCTGCGTTTATTAAAGGAAGTAATAGGAATAAAAACCCGAAAATCGGTGATTTCAGAAACTGATTATTTTGAGCGGTTTTAACAGTCAGCTTAAATTGCCGTTGAAAAAAAAAAAAACGATGTAACCGAAAACTAGTTGTTTCAGCAATAACCTCCATCCCTATTAGTCAATCAAGAACTCCGGGAAAAGCGAAAAACAAGGCAATTAAAATAATGCTATTTTGTCAGATAAAGACGTGGTTGAAAACTGTGTATTATGTGAAATAAATTGTTGATGTTATACAGCAACCAACCACATACATTCTGATTGAAAAACTACAACGAACTTTACGAAATGCTACAAAAGGATATAGAAAATTGGATGCACTGATAAGGTAAGAAATTAGGATGTCCTCTGCAAAATCGGCAGAAACAAATATGTGGAAAACACTGACTAGAAGAACTGACAGGATCATAGAACGTTTGTTAAGACGTTAGGGAGTAACTTTCGTAGTTTTAGAGAGAGCTGTAGCAGGGGAAAATAGTTGGGGGAGACAGGATTGCAATATAGTCAACAAATAACTGTGGACGTTGAGTGTTAGTGCTACTCTCACATGAACAAATTGGAACTGGACGTGAAGTCATCGCAGGCTGCATCAAACTAGTCAGACTGTCAGTGACCCAAAAAAAGGGAAAAAATGCTTATTTTAGTCTCATGATCCCTAGTCGATGATGATATATTGATTTGGGCGTACGAGAACCACAACTTTCACGCCCGTACTAAAATATTTATGCGACGAGAGTGTTTAAAATAATGCTGTTTTCTCAAATAAAGACATGGTTGAAAACCGCATATTATGTGAAATAAATTGTTGTGTTATACGAGGTGCATTCAAATTCTAAGGCCTCCTATTTTTTTTCTAATTAACTACTCACCCGTAATCGATGAAACTGGCGTTACTTCTCGACCTAATCGCCCTGCAGACGTACACATTTTTCACAACGCTCATGCCATGATTCCATGGCAGCAGCGAAGGCTTCTTTAGGAGTCTGTTTTGACCACTGAAAAATCGCTGAGGCAATAGCAGCACGGCTGGTGAATGTGCGGCCACGGAGAGTGTCTTTCATTATTGGAAAATGCCAAAAGTCACTAGGAGCCAGGTCAGATGAGTAGGGAGCATGAGGAATCACTTCAAAGTTGTTATCACGAAGAAACTGTTGCGTAACGTTAGCTCGATGTGCGGGTGCGTTGTCTTGGCGAAACAGCACACGCTTAGCCCTTCCCGGACGTTTTTGTTGCAGTGCAGGAAGGAATTTGTTCTTCAAAACATTTTCGTAGGATGCACCTGTTACCGTAGTGCCCTTTGGAACGCAATGGGTAAGGATTACGCTCTCGCTGTCCCAGAACATGGACACCATCATTTTTTCAGCACTGGCGGTTACCCGAAATTTTTTTGGTGGCGGTGAATCTGTGTGCTTCCATTGAGCTGACTGGCGCTTTGTTTCTGGATTGAAAAATGGCATCCACGTCTCATCCATTGTCACAACCGACGAAAAGAAAGTCCCATTCACGCTGTCGTTGCGCGTCAACATTGCTTGGCAACATGCCACACGGGCAGCCATGTGGTCGTCTGTCAGCATTCGTGGCACCCACCTGGATGACACTTTTCGCATTTTCAGGTCGTCATGCAGGATTGTGTGCACAGAACCCACAGAAATGCCAACTCTGGAGGCGATCTGTTCAACAGTCATTCGGCGATCCCCCATATCAATTCTCTCCACTTTCTCGATCACGTCGCCAGACCGGCTTGTGCGAGCCCGAGGTTGTTTCGGTTTGTTGTCACACGATGTTCTGCCTTCATTAAACTGTCGCACCCACGAACGCATTTTCGACACATCCGTAACTCCATCACCACATGTCTCCTTCAACTGTCGATGGATTTCAATTGGTTTCACACCACGCAAATTCAGAAAACGAATGATTGCACGCTGTTCATGTAAGGCAAACGTCGCCATTTTAAGTATTTAAAACAGTTCTCATTCCCGCCGCTGGCGGTAAAATTCCATCTGCCGTACAGTGCTGCCATCTCTGGGACGTATTGACAATGAATGCAGCCTCATTTTAAAACAATGCACATGTTTCTATCTCTTTCCAGTCCGGAGAAAAAAAATCGGAGGCCTTAGAACTTGAATGCACCTCGTACAGCAACCAGCCACACACATTCTGATTGAAAAAATACAACAAACTTTACGAATATGACCCGCTGCAGGAAAACTAAAAACAAATTTACCAGACGGACATTTCACTGCGACTTATCAGCAAGCTAACCCATCATATGTTTTAACGAAAGCGTGAAATCCGCCTGATGATGAACTGTATGAATTCGAAGCATGTAGCGGAACTTTTTGAATCAAGAAACCTAAAACAAGTTTGTGGTTGGTTGCTGTACACCATTAACAATTTAACTGTTTAAAATGTTTAAACAATAAAAATTCAACAAGAATTAAAATGTAACGATACCTCATGTACACAGACGCACACATACACACACACACACACACACACACACACACACACACACACTATATATATATACAAGGGACAGCAAAAGGATAACCTCATTATGTCCCCCCACCCCCACCCCCAACCCCACCACCACAATCACTAGTCCATGTTTTGTGCAACCAGTCAAAATTTGGTAAATGGGAATGGTGATACAATTCCACTAGCTCATTATGAGGAACCTCGGGAATAGTTGTAAGGTATCTCTTCTAAGTATGAAGCAAATTGTCCTCAGATCCTTCATCTAAAATTTCTAGATTTTCGGAAACGTTGATAATGGAGTGTCACTCACCACATAGGTGTGCACTGAGTGCTGGTTTGAGTTTGTCTTATCAGAATATACTTTAAATGCAACATCAAAACTTCTATGTTTGGACAACACGGTTGTGGAGTAACAGCGATTGATATAAAATTAACTTAGTATTAAGAAAACAGTCTTAATCGCGTTTTTTTTATTTATTTAGTGCCGACTGGTTTCAGCCCATCGCAGGGGCCATCTTCAGGGCGAACATACTGTGAAATTACAATACATTTCTTAGACAAAACTAATGACAACCATCTTATAAGAGTGGATTACGTAAATATAATGTTTTACCCACTGGTCGAATGTTGGTGGCGTCACGTCTACCAAGGTGTGGCAGGAGACTGTAAAGAATTTACCTTATGCCTGGGTTTATATAGCAATCTATAATCACGTGAGCGTAAGCAACGCCTCCAGCGGTGACCAACGGTAGGCGTCTAGGCTTAAAAATTAAAAACTACGTTCATTTTGAAAAACACTGTTATATAAATAAACATAAAAAGTATGTGAAAAAGTTTTCAACGTCAAACTTATAAAAGAACGTTAGTAAGTTACCTTATCTTCATTCGTAATATACTATGGGGGAAGGAAACAATTCATGTCTGTATTCTATTTACTTCGTGCTTAATGAAGATAAGGTAATTTACTAACGTTCTTTTATAAGTTTGACGTTGAAAAGTTTTTTCACATATTTTTTTTTATGAAACTTACTGACAGAGTAAAACTGCGTGCCGGATCGAGACTCGAACTCGGGACATTTGCCTTTCGCGGGCAAGTGCTCTACCAACAGAGCTACCCAAGCATGACTTACGAGCCGTCCTCACAGCTTCAGTTCTGCCAGTACCTCGTCTCCTACCTTCCAAACTTCACAGAAGCTCTTCTGCGAACCTAGCAGAACTAGCACTCCTGGAAGAAAGGATATTGTGGAGACATGGCTTAGCCACAGCCGAGTGGATGTTTCCAGAATGAGATTTGCTTGGGTAGCTCTGTTGGTAAAGCACTTGCCCGCGAAAGGCAAAGGTCCCGAGTTCGAGTCTCGGTCCGGCACACAGTTTTAATCTGTCAGTAAGTTTCATATCAGCACACACTCCGCTGCAGAGTGAAAATCTCATTCTGGATACTTTTTTATGTTTAGTTATATAATAGTGTTTTTTTAAATGAACATGGTTTGTTTAAATTGTAAACTTAATACAAATTGTATTTATTCTTCAATTTTTAATTCTAGACATCTACCTTTGGTCACTGCTGGAGGCGTTGCTTACGGTCACGTGCTCATAGCTTGCTATGTAAACCGAGGCCTAGGGTAAATTCTTTACTGTCTCCAGTCACACCATGGTAGACGTGACGCCACCAGCAGTTGACCAGTGGGGTAAAACACTATATTTACGTAATCCACTCTTATAAGATGGTTGTCATTAGTTTTGTCCAAGATATATGTTGCAATTTCACAGTATGTTCGCCCTGAAGATGGCCCCTGCGACGGGCTGAAGCTAGGCGACACTAAATAAATAAAAAAACGCGATTAAGACTGTTTTCTTAATACTAAATCAAAACTTCTGCCTGTCTGACCAACATATTTTACTAGGCAACAGTTACAACAAATGCTATAAACATCGTACCATTAAAGGAGTCTTATCCCGACATCATACTGTGTCTAACAGAGGCACGAGGATTCTTAGGTATGAAAAAAAGTGTGTAATATTCTTCGCAGGCTATGCTTTGCCAACTTCTTCATATATTCTATCCAGATAAGGGATCTTATGGTGTCTGCTAAGATCTAGCTTCCTTGGTTCTGCTCATGCACTGCTGTGCATTCTTCTTGGAACGGCGCCTGCTTGTTTGTGTTCTACTACAGTCCGATCCATGAACGATGGTGGTTCGTGCAGGTCGAGACGTGCAGGTCGAGACAAGGACGGGGATTACATTGTTGCTGGTTCTAAGCGACGTTGCGGCAGGTGCATACACGTGCTTTGCGCCCGGTGAAAGCGTGTGTCCCGAAAATTATGTATTCTCTTGCTTGTGTAGAATTTGTCGCTCACCACCATGATCAGCCATGACAACTCGCAACAAATGGAATAAAAATTTACTAAATAACTCGCTGCGATAGCGTATAATTCTCGCATTACGTACATCATTCATAGCAGAGCGCTCAGAGCACTACTGAACGCTCTCACTGGCTGTTGGAGAATGCGTGACATAGGTGCACAGCATAAGTCTAAACTCGACCGCCATCATTCGTGACTCCAACTTTTTTTAATACTGATGCTTGGCAGTTCTTGTTCAACAATATTTTGTTTCTGGGGTTAGGTATTTCTCTAGATCTATTGGCTGTTTTATTCATAATGGTTGCATACTTTATGACGCCAATTTCGTACAGGAAGATAGGGAACTTCTACTAGTTACCTTTACAGAGATTTTAAGGGCGTTATATATTGAATGGTCCATGTACGCCACTTGCTAATCAACGTTATATAAATTAATATAGTTCTAGTTACGATTTTTGTATCTTCCTTAGGTCAATAGTTTGTTATCTGCTGATGCGTTTGCCATGTCATGAAACTTGACATGATTAATAAATCATTATGAGACAGCTGTCACGATTTTCATCATCTGAAATGTAACATCACTGTGGTTGCCAGTCACGCCAGTTATCTGTTGGATCTCTGTTACACTTCGGTAAAAAGAAAAGAAGGGACATCACACCTCTGTGCGGGAGCATATAGAATAGATATGTCACTTCAGCCAGTCCCGAGACAGGTTGTGTAATGGAACTTTGTTGAAACTGCGACCCTTCTTGAAGATGTTTTGCACATATGGGAACGAAACATTGTATTTCTCAAAGTAATTCATTCGACCAAAATCTGGAATATTTTAATAAGTGGTAGACTGTATGCAGATAAAGCAAAGATAGTGTAGCACCTTAGGTAACTATAGATCCTCTCGTAACCCCATTATTATAAAACAATACGCAGAATTAGTAGGATGATGAACTTTGGAGACCCACCTTGAGCTCCTCCACATCCGGGGGCGGTCCAGGTGGTCCTGGGGGTCCTGGTGGACCAGCCGCTCCGTCAAGCCCTGGAGGTCCTGCAACGTATTGGAGGCCACATAAAAACCTCTTTCATGTTAGATTTCATACCTGAAGTACAAGATGTCGCCGGTATTCTTATAGGAGATTTTGTTCGTTAAAACCAGAAGAAGTTCTACGTTTTGGGAGAATTTATCTTTTGAGACTTGGGCTACCATATCCTATGAAAGCCATCTGTCT
Organism: Schistocerca americana; assembly: GCF_021461395.2. NCBI lineage: Eukaryota > Metazoa > Arthropoda > Insecta > Orthoptera > Acrididae > Schistocerca > Schistocerca americana. The sequence goes on along the minus strand of NC_060121.1, from coordinate 315,373,700 downwards.
GTTGACAGTACAGGAGGAGTTAAGATGGTTACCGCTCAACCTCCGTCACAAAGAGTCAGGAACGCGTTCGAATACACGTGACTAATAGCTAGTTTCGTAGCATGTTTGGGACACGGCATCTGTAATGTGTGCACGCTATCAATGGTTGTGGCATACATCAATGGATTTAGTGACACTATAGCCAGAAGTCAAAGCATCAAGTTCAAGCGAATGGGGAGGCTATGTTGCTGAAATTCCTCGATCTGTCATTAAACGTTTTGGTTACGTACTGTCATACAAGATGTAGTAAACAGGCTGGAGCACGTCGTGTGCCCCGTTGTCTTTCTGAAATAACAGCATTTAACAACAATACTGGTAATTTGTCGTGAAAGAGTGGCTGAGAAGCCGCACGTGTTTACGTGTCCATTTAAGGGTAAGGACATACGAGGTAGCGTTTTCCACTGGCGTTTGTGGAACATCCCCGTGGCCTCCTCGCTAAATCTACATCTACATCTACACGGTTAGTCCGCAATTCACACTTAAGTGCCTGGCAGAGGGTTCATCGAGCCATTTTCATACTACTTCTCTACCATTCCACTCTCGAATGGCGCGTGGGAAAAAGAAACACCCAAATCTTTCCGTTCGAGCTCTGATTTCTCTTATTTTATTATAATGATCATTTCTCCCTACGTAGGCGGGTGTCAACAAAATATTTTTGCATTTGGAAGAGAAAGTTGGTGACTGGAATTTCGTAAATAGATCTCGCCGCAAAGGAAACCGCCTTTGTTTCAGTGACTGCCACACCAACTCGCGTATCATATCAGTGACACTCTCACCCCTATTGCGCGATAACACGAAACGGGCTTTTCGCTGTCCTCCGTCAATCTTACCTAGTAAGGATCCCACACCGCGCAGCAATATTCCAGCAGAGGACGGACAACTGTAATGTAGGCTGTCTCTTTAGTGGATTTGTCGCATCTTCTAAGTTTTCTGTCAACAAAGCGCGGTCTTTGTTTCGCCTTCCCCACAATATTATCTATGTCGCATTTCCAATTTAAGTTGCTCGTAATTGTAATTCGAAGGTATTTAGTCGAATTGACAGCCCTTAGATTTGTGCGATTTATCGTATACCCAAAATTTATCGGAATTCTTTTAGTACCCATATGGATGACCTCGCACTTTTCTTTGTTCAGTGCCAATTGCCACTTTTCGCACCATACAGAAATTCTCTCTAGATCATTTTGTAATTGGAATTGATCGTATTATAATTTTACTAGACGGTAAATTACAGCATCGCTTGCAAACAATCTAAGAGGGCTGCTCAGATTATCAGCTAGATCATTTATGTAAATGCAGAGGGCCTATGACACTACCTTGCGGAACGCCAGGTATCAATTCTGTTCTATTCGATGATTTTCCGTCTATCACTACGAACTGTGACCTCTCTTGCTAAACGAAGCTGTGACGAAATGCACTGCTCTTCCTTGTATCTTCTGTGTCTTCTTTGTTAATCATATCCGCTAACGGGCCCAGACTGACGAACAGTGTTCGAGATTGTGTCGAACGAAAGTTTGGTACGCTGCTTTCTTTAATGACGAATTCATTTCCCTACTGTTCCTCCTATGAATTTCTGCCTGACTTCGTCTGCTTTTACAAACAGTATTACGTGGACTTTTCACTTAACATTGTTTCAAGCGCGTTTTAACGACTTTAATTGTGTGTAGTGATTGATCATCAGTTGTACAGCAGAACAATAATGGAATTTTCTACTTACATGTATGTAATATGTTGTATACGTCAAGGTTCTACCGTCAGTCACTCCACCCAATGTCATTTCTCTGCAGATCTTTCTACGTTTTGCTTCTATTTCTGATTTTGCAATTTTGCTATATGGAACATTGTCAGACAATGGTCTCATAGAACTTGCGACATTAGTTGTTATACACTACATGATTTTCTGTATTATTAATATTAACGTCGTTGTATCAATCAACCATTGATACCTCATATTACCACATCCCTGCACGCATACACTGATGAGCCAAAACATGGCCGGTGCTCACCACGAGACTGAATGCCGCCTGGTAGTGCTACGGGCACATGACCCGGTATGGTAAGTGTTCAGGCGGATCAGAGACGAATGGGGAGTCATTATAGCGATGAAACGGGCCGCAAATTGAGAAGTCTACTGACGACTAGTTGTTTTAGCCCGGCACATGGGAACGAGCGTGGCTGAAACGACGAAGCTGCTCGGCTGTTCGCATGTTATCATTGTGAGCATATTTGGAAAGTGGTTGAAGGACGTTAAAACCACGAGTAGGAGACAAGATGTTGGATGTAAACACCTCACCGCAGAACGTGGAAGTCGGAGGCTTACCCACTCTGTAATGCAGGACAGGTGGCAAGCTGTGACAGATATGACGAGAGAATACAATGCAGGTGCAGGCGCAAGTGTTTTGGAGGACATGGTTCACTGCGCATTGTTGGACATGGGGCTCTGTAGCAAACGACGCCTAGGTGTACTTCCCATGTTGACCCAACGACATCGGTGGTTACGAATGGAGTCAGCATGCGTATTGGACGATGTATCAATGGAAAATTGCCGTTTGATAACATGAAGCACGTTTTTCTTTGGCACATCAGGCCAACGGTCGTGTCTGGATACACTCTCATCCAGGATGGCGGCTACTGGAAAGAGGCATCGCGCCACGAACTCAGGGCTTTGGGGGCAGTATTGTGCTATGTGGGACAAGAACATCCCATCAACCTGGGATCTCTACTGATTTCTGAATCTCGAGGTTTATCGGGACGTATTCAATTTCAGAAATTTTCTGTTTATGGAATCCATGTTGCTTTCTACATAGAAGACAAGGGAATTAAAGGTAGCTGGCTGCCAGTGAGCATTGATTTATATCACTGAGGCAAGTTGAAAATTTGTGCCGGACGGGGATTCGAACCTGGATATCCTACTTACTAAGACGATGTGCTACCACTACGTCATTCGGACACAGTGGTCACCACAACTGCACAGGTTACCGTAGCACGACTTCAAATTCTACCACAGGCTACTGAATCTAGTTCCCCTGCTCATTAGCGTCATTACTCATGGAATTTCATCAATTCCCGTAAGGGTTCGAGCTTGGTGTGCATCTGCACGGAAGGGATCATTGGCGGCCATAGCGTTAATTCTATAGATGTGGTGTCTGTTCTTTTAGACATTTCTGAAAGAACAAACACAGCGTATATTCTACTTAGGACACTTACGGTCTCCGAAAGGGTTATTTGCTTGAACATACACTGAGTTACACAATTATAAAACAGATTGGCCTATTATTACGCGCATCCGCACCACGAGCCTCCCTGAAACTGACAGTGAGTTGCCTTCTTTCTTCAATAGCTTCATGGCGTTCGTTGCTCTATAAAACTACGGTAAACAGCTGTTAGAAGGAGACTAAGTTTTTCGCATAATCCATATACACACATCAAAAAAAGTTTTGCGTCACCGCAGTTCCGAGAGTTCTGGAAACTGTACACAAAATTGTAATAGAGATCAACATAAACATCATTTCCGCCCTTTTTATTGCTCACGAAAACCACACATTGCATGATGTACCACCATACAGCGAGACCTTCAAAGGTGGTGGTCCAGGTAGCTGTACACACCGGCACTTCTAATATCCAGTAACGCGTCCTCTTGCATTCGTGCACGCCTGTACTCGTCGTGGCATACTATCCACAAGGTTATAAAGGCACTATTGGTCCAGATTGTTCCACTCCTCGACGGCGATTCGGCGTAGATTCCTCAGAGTGGCTGGTGGGTCACGCCGTTCATATAGCTCTTTTCAATAAATCCCAGGCATGAAGATAGGGTTCTTGTCTGGAGAACATGCTGGTCACTCAAGTCGAGCGATGTCCTTATCCTGAAGGCAGTCATTCACAAGATGTGCACGATGGGGGCGCGAATTGTCGTCCATGAATACGAATGCCTCGCCAACATGCTGCCGATATGGATGCACTATCGGTCGGAGGAAGGCATTCACGTATCGTACAGCCGTTATGGCGCCTTCCATGATCACCAGCGGCGTACGTCAGCCCCACATAATGCCACCCCAAAACAGCAGGGAACCTCCACCTTGCTGCACTCGCTGAGAAATGTGTCTAAGGCGTTCAGCCTGACTGGGTTGCCTCCAAACAAGTCTCCGATGATTGTCTGGCTGAAGGCATATGCGACACTCATGGGTGAAGAGAACGTGAAGCCAATCCTGAACGGTCGGTTCGACATGTTGTTGGGCCCATCTGCACCGTCGTTGCAAAGATGGACCTCGCTGTGGACGTCAGGAGTGAAGTTGTGCATCATGCAGCCTATTGCGCACAGTTTGGGTCGTAACACGACGTCCTGTGGCTGCACGAAAAGCATTATTCAACATGGTGGCGTTGCTGTTAGGGTTCCTCCGAGCCATAATCCGTAGGTATCGGTCATCCACTGCAGTAGTAGCCCTTGGGCGGCCTGAACGAAGCATGTCATCAACAGTTCCTGTCTCTCTGTATCTCCTCCATGTCCGAACAACAACGCTTTAGTTCACTCCGAGACGCCCTTGTTGAGAGCCCTTTCTGGCACAAAGTAAACAACAATGCGGATGCGATCGGACCGCAGTATTGACCGCCTAGGCATGGTTCAACTACAGACAACACGAGTTGTGTATCTCCTTCCTGGTGGAATGGCTGGAACTGTTCGGCTGTCGGTCCCCCTCGCGTCTAATAGGTCCTGCTCATACATGGTTGTTTACATCTTTGGGCGGGTTTAGTGATATCTCTGAACAGTCAAAGGGACTGTGTCTGTGATACAATATCTGCAGTCAATGTATATCTTCAAGAGTTCTGGGAACCGGGGTGATGCAAAACATTTTTTGGTGTGTGTACATTCATTCAGGAATCTCATTATATGCAGATGCCTCAGCAGTGTAGAGCGATGTTTTCTGTTTCGTGATCACTTATCTCAATATCTGACATTTCTGCGTTCGTGCACTGTTTGGAAAGAGGAATCGTTCCACAGCGAAACTACTTCGGAAGACCTGTACTGAATATTTCGGACCTGTCTGATCTCCCTTTTAGGTGCCAGTGTGGTCATTGAATGACTGAGTAAATGATTTTATCGTCAGATCAGTCAATAAAATTTCAGACTTCAATTCACTAAACGATTCTCGCCTTGCAATACTTATACTTATTTTGACATCATCTAGTTTTTATTCCTGAACAAGATTTTGAATTCCCTTAAATCTGTGATGGAACTCTCTTTGTTTTTGTAGCCACTTTCTAACAAGGATGTTGAACCACAGTGGATCTTTTCAACCCCTCACAATCTCCCCCGGCACATACCTGTCTAAGAAAGATTGTACAACGCTTCTAAATTTTATCCATTTGTGTTCCGCACCTCCGTTCCCACAGAACAATATTTCACATTGACTGCTCATATAATCTGCAGTCCATTTCATGCCACGTTTGCTAAACGTATTATTTTCCTACATTATTTACCATTATCTTTAATACCTGTAGTAATTGACGCTATAACACCCTGATTGTCACTGATTTCCCCCCCCCCCCCTCCCCCGCTTTTCTCTTTACATTGGTTGATTATAAGGGATTAGGTGTGTTAGTTACTAGGGAATTTAAGACGTAGCCCTGTTGATTCAATTCTCTCACTGTTTGAATGAATTTTCAGAATAAATTTATAAATCCCTGTCTCTGGCATCAGTTTTAGTGGTGTGACTTTCCCATTCTATAACTGACAAACTGACCTCGATATTCTCCAAATTTTCTCTCAAGCGTTAGGCCACTAGAGCTCCCAAAGCAGATGGTCCATAAAAGAATCTGAATGTTATGCTTCACCCACCTTTGACATGTACCTTATGCAGATTCTTTCAGATTCAGAATTTGAGAAGCTTCACTACATACAGAGTTCTCTACAGAAATAAATATACCGCCACCAGCAGTACCGTCTAGGCTATCCTTTCAATACAGATTTTAATCTGAATTTAAGATTTCGCTGCTATTCATTTTCCATTCGTGGTACTACGAGGGCACTATTCCTTGAAATAAGTTTTGATCTGCTATGGGACAACAGACCACCAGTGATGGTTTTGAATGTATCACGGGCCATCACTAATCGCCTAGACATAGTGCATGGTAGAACCACTAGTTATATACAAGTGCTTTAAAACTCTCCAAGTACCAATTCAACTATATAACCACGCAAATAAATATACTAATCTTGGGTTTCCATCACATTCATTGGTGACAGGCTGTACCTTCAATCCGCTATTAGACCTAATTCCAACACATATAAGAAGTCTCAGTGTACATCGTGAAAACTCTAAAGATTATGTTTTTAGAAGTATTCTATCCATTCTAGAATGAAATCGTTTGCATGTACTTTATTTGTCCTTTGTGTCATACTGTTTCCTGATGCTTGCCACATTATAGTGCCCTTTTACATACAGTGTGACAATGTAAGATTGCTGCAAAAGGCCTGTCTGTCTGAGATTTCCATTAGTGAACTTACGTGTGCCACAGGTTTGCTGTCGTGAATGCACATCTACGAGAGGATTCTAATAGTGGACTTACATCTACTAGAGGTTTCCAATAGTGGACTCACATTTACCAGAGGTTTTCAGTAGTGGACTTAATTTTACTAGAGTTTTCCAGTTGTGGACTAAATTTCACCAGAAGTTTCCAGTTGTGGACTTACTTCTACCACGAGTTTCCGGTGGTGAGCTTACTGCAAGACAATACAATCACCTTGTGGTCCAGGTGGCCCTGCTGGACCTGGAGGCCCGGCTTCTCCAGTGTCTCCTTTGGGCCCTGGTGGACCCGGGGATGTCTCCAAGCCCTGCCAGAAAGCAGAATCCACACTCAGCCAAGTGTTGCTCATGAAACGCCACAAATTGTAACAAGTTTTACAAATATTTTCGACTTTCTCAGGACATTATTAATCGACGTAACATTGAAAGGGCGCTATTTGTAGATTAAGGGTTCTAACACTCAATGGATAAGACTACACACCAAGGGGTCATTACACAAGATAGATATATTAGTCAATTATGATTGTAAGTGTACTATGTGTGAATCCTTTGCAGTCAGTTCCTTTGTATGTTAATCACCAATGCTTCAAAGAAAAGGTAATGTTAGTGATAACATTACAAAACATTGTTACACGTGTGTGGTCTCTACCGGACCTTCTTTTTTCTGTTTCTCTTGTAACTGTCTTGCAGTGGTATTCTCAAGCCCCGGTAGTTTTATGATTAGGATTGCAAAAGAAATAAATAATGATTTGTGTTCTGATATCTGTAGCTGCTGTTAAGCCACACACAGACTTTCTTTTCATCAGATGGATGGAAATCTGTCAGACATAGGGAACATATGGAGGAAACAAAATTTGATATTACACTACTGGCCATTAAAATTGCTACACCAAGAATAAATGCTGATGATAAACAGGTATTCACTGGACAAATATATTATACTAGAACTGACATGTGATTACATTTTCTCGCAATTTGGGTGCATAGATCCTGAGAAACAGTACCCAGAACAACCATCTCTCGCCGTAATAAAGGCCTTGATACGCCTGGGCATTGAGTCAAACAGAGCGTGTTCAGGTACAGCTGCCCATGGAGTTTCAACACGATACAACAGTTCATCAATAGTGATTGGCGTATTGTGAAGAGCCAGTTGCTCGGCCACCATTGACTCAGCGTTTTCAATTGGTGGGACATGTGGAGAATATGCTGGCCAGGGCAGCAGTCGAACATTTTCTGTATCCAGAAAGGCCCGTACAGGACCTGCAACATGCAGTCGTGCATTATCCTGCTGAAATGTAGGGTTTCGCAGGGATCGAATGAAGAGTGGAGCCACGGGTCGTAACACATCTGAAATGTAACGTCCACTGTTCAAAGTACCGTCAATGCGAACAAGAGGTGACCATGACGTGTAACTAATGGCACCCCATACCATCACGCCTGGTGATACGCCAGTATGGCGATGACGAATACACGCTTCCAATGTGCGCTCACCACGATGTCGCCAAACACGGATGCGACCATCATGATGCTGTAAACAGAACCTGAATTCATCCGAAAATATGACGTTTTGCCATTCGTGCACCCAGGTTCGTCGTTGAGTACACCATCACAGGCGCTCCTGTCTGTGATGCAGCGTCAAGGGTAACCGCTGCCATGGTCTCTGAGCTGATAGTCCATGCTGCTCCAAACTTCGTCGAACTGTTCGTGCAGATGGTTGTTGTCTTGCAAACGTCTCCATCTGTTGACTCAGGGATCGAGACGTGGCTGCACGATCCGTTAAGGCCATGCGGATAAGATGCCTGTCATCTCGACTGCTAGTGATACGATGCCGTTCGGATCCAGCACGGCGTTCCGTATTACCCTCCTGAACCCACCGATTCCATATTCTGCTAACAGTCACTGGATCTCGACCAACGCGAGCAGCAATGTCGCGATACGATAAACCGCAATCGTGATAGGCTACAATTCGACGTTTATCAAAGCCGGAAACGTGATGGTACGCATTTCTCCTCCTTACACGAGGCATCACAACAACGTTTCACCACGCAACGCCGGTCAACTGCTGTTTGTGTATGAGAAATCGGTTGGAAACTTTCCTCATGTCAGCATGTTATAGGTGTCGCCACCGGCGCCAACCTTGTGTGAATGCTCTGAAAAGCTAATCATTTGCATATTACAGAATCTTCTTCCTGTCGGTTAAATTTCGCGTCTGTAGCACGTCATCTTCGTGGTGTAGCAATTTTAATGGCCAGTAGTGTATAAATAATATATTGTAAACTTATTCCATACCTGCGATAAAACGTTTTCGTGCTTGTAGCTGTGTCAAGTACGCAAAACCCCTTGTGCTTTCGACCGAGCACTCTTTGCATTTTGACAAATTAAGCAGCTGCTAGAGGGCTGCTGATACATCCTCATATACTCTGGCCACCAGCTGTGATGTCACTGGCGTTCTCAGTATCGCCATGTAGGGGCGTACAATGACTCTTGGGTCCTACATATGCCTGTGATAGATAGCTTTTGTCACTTTTATAAGGGGCATTCAAATGAAATCTGGTCACTAGTGTAAAGTAACGGTACCGATTTTATTAACTCAAAAATGTAGTTATACACAATACACATACTCAAAAATAGTCGCCAAAACTGTTGGCACCTTTATCCCATTGCGACACTATCCGGTTGATTCCATCCTTGAAGAAGCTAGTAGGCTGCTGTCGGGTCCAGGCCTGGATCCAGTCACACACTTCGTTGAGAATCGATGTCCGCGATTAGCTTGTTTTAGAGGTCCAAACACATGGAAGTCACACGGTGAAAGGTCGGTACTGTACGGTGGATGTTCCAGCGTTTCCCACCGGAACTGCTGCAATTTCATCTTCTCCACATTGGCCGTGTGTGGGCGGGCATTATCATGCTGCAGGATAACGCCATTGGACAACATGCCTCGGCGTTATGACTTGATGGCTCGTCTAAGGTTCTGTTAAGTGGCTTGATAGCGCTGGGCATTGATGGTGGTTCCCTTTCCAGGAACTCGACAAGCAGTGGGCCCTTGTGGTCAAAAAAAAGAAGGAGACCATGACCTTATCGGAACTGATATGCACGGCCTTTGATTTCTTTGGAGGTGGTGAAGTCGCATGTTTGCAGTGCTTGCTCTGACGCTTGGTTTCCGAATTCAAAATGGTGATACCATGTTTCATCACCTGGGACAATACGCGACAGAAATCCGTAGTACTCCTCATGATAACGTAGCAGATGACTCAAAGACAGCGAAATTCGAATGTAGCGCTGGTGGGGAACCCACTGCGGACAGACTTTTTGAAAGTGCAAGTGTTGATGAATTATGGTGTGGGCGGTGCCCACGCTAATACTCAGTAACCGATGGATCTCGTCCACGGTGATCCTGCGGTTGTCCAAGACTAAAGCATTCACTTCGGCAACCATTTCCGGTGTGTTGACACGATGAGCCTATCCAGGACGAGCATCGTCTTCCAGTGACTCGCGCACCTCAAGGAATCGTTTGCGCCATTCCACAACACTTGAATGACTCAGACTGAAGTCACCGTACACAGCCTTCATCCGTCGATACATTTCACGGCCTCCAAACCCCTTCGCCGCCAAAAATCGAATTACTTCACTTTCTACATGCTTGTATTGTGTTGTATTGTATGGAACTGGGGACCGAGAAACGACGGAGCCCGCCGTAGCCCTCACTGGTTCACAACCCCACAACAGGCTACAGCTGTCCACTCACCCCACCGCCGCCCCACTCCGAACCCAGGCTTATTGTGCGGTTCTGCCCCCAGTGGACCCCCCGGGAACAGCTCATACCAGACGAGTGTAACCCTAAATGTTTGCGTGGTAGAGTAATAATGGTGTACGCAGTGTTTGCGCAGCAATCGCCGATATAGTGTACCTAAAGCGGAAAATGGGGAACCAGCCCGCATTCGCCGAGGCAGATGGAAAACCGCCTTAAAAACCATACACAGACTGGCCGGGAGGCCGGACCTCGACACTAATCCGCCGGGCGGATTCGTGCCGGGGACCGGCAGGCCTTCCCGCCCGGAAAGTAGTGCGTTAGGCCGCATGGCTAACTGGGCGGGCTTGCTCCTGTTTAGTCGCCTGCATGTTCGGTACTGGACTATAACTTGTGTGACCACTTTGTCTTCGGCGAGCAACCACGCTCGCACTATGCAACATCAAACGGTGCGCACGCGTCAGTCTCTCCGCCAATAGATGGCACCACCATACCCGCAGTTACGCGGTGCCACCTCACGTGTGAGGCAAAGGTAGACGCATTAACCAGGTTTATTTGAATGGACCTCATTCAATAGATTTAAAGTTACACAAAGCGATCATTTTGGTCTGAGGTACCTGTGTGTTCATTCTGCAGATACAGTACTTTGAATTTTGATATACCAACTACCTGGGTAGTGTCACTTTGAAAGAGTTATAGTGGGTGTGGAGCCACAAGACGTTGTTCATGCTAAAACATTTTGTATTAAAATGTAGTTTGCTAACCTATAGCGTATGTCCAGCTTGGAGCCAAAAAATAGACACCTCAACTTGTGTAACTATTTTTTAATGTTTAATTAAACAAATGTGTTATGGTAAGTCATTATAATATAAATAAACAAGCATTGTGGAGCTGATGTTTTCCACTCACAGGCTTAGTCAAATGATCAGACATGACATTAAACAGTTTGCTACAGTCATACTAAGGTAGGCATGAGTCGGGTATTTATTCTTTTGCTTACTAGAGTTGTGTAATCACCGATAACGAACTTAGACCATGTAATTTACGTAGCTGGTCATAATGTTTTAATCATAACCTCCAAAGAATTAAGTTACTTTTTTTTTCCAACTACAGGTCTGCACATTGAGATTACCGCGTCACAGTGCCATAGCAGGCCGCTACATGAGCCAATTCCATGTCATCAGTGGGCTGCGCCATTTTGATTTGGCTCCCCTAGACTGCAGACCTGTAGCTGCAAACGAACAAATTAATTGGATAACTTAATTCTTTTCGAGGTTATAATTAAAACACTGTGACTACATCTCGTAATCTACTTGTGAATGTCTTAGCGGTCATTGCGTAAGCATGTTATAGGAAACAAACAGATGGAAGGTCATAAACCCTTACAGAAAAAAGCGTACTGCTAAACACTTACCGGAATTGGAGCCGGTTCTACTTCAATGGGATAACCGTCCTGAAACATTACAAAAAGAAGTACAGTGAATTCATTTCGTATTGTAGTACACGGTCCAGTCACATTAATGTGACCCAGCTGTGTTCGACGTCTACTTGCAATAACCACTCAGAGACAAATGGTTTATGGCTCTGAGCACTGTGGGACTTAACTTCTGAGGTCATCAGTCGCCTAGAACTTAGAACTACTTAAACCTAACCAACCTAAGGACATCACACACATCCATGCCCGAGGCAGGATTCGAACCTGCGACCTTAGTGGTCGCTCAGTTCCAGACTGTAGTGCCTAGAACCGCTCGGCCACCCCGGCCGGCACTCAGAGACAGCTGGTCGCAGCACTATCATTGGAGAGTATATAAAGTGTGTCGGGAAACGCGGGAAACAGCGCAGTCATTGTCGTAATGTGGAAACGCAGCCATTTATCTGACGTCCAAAACGACATGATCACTGGCTTTCACCGAGCGAGGTGGCGCAGTGGTTACCACACTGGACTCGCATTCGGGAGGACGACGGTTGATTCCCGCGTCCGGCCATCCTGATTTAGGTTTTCCGTGATTTCCCTAAATCGCTCGAGGCAAATGCGGGGATGGTTCCTTTTAAAGGACATGGTCGACTTCCTCCCCCGTCCTTCCCCAATCCGATGATACCGATGACCTCGCTGTCTGGTCTCCTCCCCCACAACAACCCAACCCAACCCAACCCTCGCTGGCTTTCAGGCCAAGGGTGGATGCATTTACGAAACGGTTTGGTGTAGTGCTGCCACGGTTAAAGTGCACGGAGTGGTGCATGGCAAAATGACGCTATGCAAAACCGGCGCCGAGGCAAGCGTGGTGCACCACGGTCCATATGTGATTGACGGCTGCGGAGGTGTGTACCGGCGAGTGGAGGTACAACTGTTGAGCAACTGACCGCCCTCATGAACCAAGGGGCCACCAACAGCGTCTCCTCAACTAATGTTCAGCGAACGTTGCTGCATATGTGCCTCCGCAGCAGGCGCCTGGGTCATGCACCCATGCTGACTGCTGTTCATTGGCGACGAAGGATGGCATTTGAACACAACCGCAACTGGACGTCCAATAGGAGGCGACATGTGGCCTTTCCAGATGTTATGCTCCACCGGACAGATGGTCGATGGTACGTACGACGTGAAACGTCTGAAGGCAAACACCCCGCATGCGTCATGGCCTGGGGAATGTTTTCGTGACATTCCCTGCACGATCTCAACGTTGTAGAAGGCACAGTGGATCAATACAAGTATGCATCTGGCCCTGGAGAATATGTCCACCCCTACATGTGGTTTGTTTTTCATCGGCACGGTGACATCTACGACCAGGGCAACGCAACGTGTAACACAGCTCGCAGCGGACGTGCATGGTACGAAGGGCATCAGGGGTTAACCGTACTCCCCTGGCTACCAAACTCCCCGTAATTAATTCCAATCGAAAGTCTGTAGGACGACCTCGATCGGGCTGTTCGCGCCACGGATCATCAACCGAGAAACGCAGGGCAGCTGGCCACGGCTCTAGGGTAGCATGGCTCCACATCCTTATCAGCCGGCCGCAGTAGCCGAGTGGTTCTAGGCGCTTCAATCCGGAAACACGCTGCTGCTACGGTCGCAGTTTCGAATCCTGCCTCGGGCATGGATGTGTGTGATGTCATTAGGTTAGTTAGGTTTACGTAGTTCTACATCTAGGGGACTGGTTACCTCCCATAGTGCTTTGAGCCATTTGAACCACATCCTTATCCGTACCTTCAAGAAGGACGTTGACTCTCTTCCTACACGTATCGCAGCGGACAGCAAAAGGTGGTTATTCTGCCATTTGACAGGTGGTCACATTAATGTGACTGAACAGTGTATGAACCATGGTAAAGAAACAAGGAAAATGCGAGGTCTATCATTCGTATTTCCCGACTTCCGTACTTTCTGCACTTCTTAGACACACCACTTGAGTGACACGTAACCGATCGGCAACATGTTGCTGTGTATGACCTGCTGAAAGTTAAGCCATTATCTTCACTCTATCAAAATGCTGTATGCCTCTACGTGGCGTGTTACTGCAGTGCTGAACATAAACTGAATGAAGATGTTGGTAGTGGACTGTTCGCGGTGTGCCGCCACGGCAGCGGTATGTTTACACGACTGGGGAAAGACCGAAAAGCCGGCCGAAGTGGCCGTGCGGTTCTAGGCACTACAGTCTGGAACCGCGCGACCGCTACGGTCGCAGGTTCGAATCCTGCCTCGGGCATGGATGTGTGTGATGTCCTTAGGTTAGTTAGGTTTAACTAGTTTCAAGTTCTAGGCGACTCATGACCTCAGAAGTTAAGTCGCATGGTGCTCAGAGCCATTTGAGCTATTTGAAAGACCGCAAATCATGCCAGTAGTAAACACCATCCAGTATATGGGCTCTAATCAGATAATGCATCAAGTGCATAATCAATGAGACCTCTAGTTTTGTAGATTACATTTTACGATAGTATTCCAAACTTTTGTTGAGCAATGTAGATAGACGTGTTTTTTATTCTTTGAAGATGAATAAATTAAGTTAAAGGACGTCATCTTTTATTTGACGGGAATCATACCATCTTTTATGACAAATTTCTTTATTAAATAATTCCAGTTACGCCAAGTGAACTTAGGCAGTAGCTTAATATTTTTCGTGGTTGTAGCTGAAGTAAATCTCTCACCCTATAATCCGATAGACAAACAGTTCGTTCTACTGAACCTTTACCACTCTACATAACACTTTGTTCGCAGGGCATCCACAGCCGAAATATTCCGCGCTGAATGAAAGGATCGTTGCTACTGTTAAAAATATTTATTCAAATACAGATCGGTTTCGCAAACTATATTTTTATGATCAGGTGTTTATCTGTATACAAATGTATAAAACAACATATCAGAAATTTGACAATGTCAGGTAATGGAAAATAAAAGCGGTTAGGTTTGTGTCTACTTACAGGCAATCCCTAGAAGCGATCTGTTTAAAAGCCAGAAAAAGCACATTACCCAACATTTTCACCAAGGTATTTGTAATTTCTAACTCGCAAATGTGCGGACAGTAAACGTAAACAAGTATCCGATAAAAACTTAAAAAACGGGAACAGAATGGATATTAAATTAATAATTTATAAAGATATTCTGCAAAGAACCGCGTCTGAAATGTTGATGGAGAAACAACTGTTAGAATAATGTCACACGTTACCTCCAATGTAGGCAGTCTGGGGAGGAAGCGTTTCTATTGTCGATATTAAACTTAACCGTAAGCTGCAGCGTGGCCTACGCGAAGAGTCACGCTGCACAGTGTGACAAACAAGGTGTAACAAGGTAGTTGGTGGCAGACTGTGTATTTTTGAAAACAACTTGTAATTATGATAAACAATACATTCTGTTTTTGAGTCACTTATGCCCAAATTAGTATTACAATTAATTTCGAAACGTTTTCAGATACTGTGCAAATATTTATTCAATGTAAGGATATTAATAACCCATAGCAACTCCGATAATATCTGAAAACGTTTCGAAATTAATTGTAGCACTAATCTGGACGTAAGTAGCTCAAAAACAAAATGTACTATTTCTGATTGTTACAGGTATTTTAAAAAATACACAAACAGTCCCCAACATTTCAATCGGAGTGATGAGTTACACCTTGTTTGCGACAATGCATGTGCACGGCTTACCGCGTAGTCCATGCTGCAGCTTACGGTTAAGTTTAACATCGGCAACAGAAATGCTTCCTCCCCACGGTGTCTATACTAGAGGTAAAATGTGGCATTATTCTAACAGTTGTTTCTCCATCAAAATTTCAAACGCGGTTCTTTTGTAGAATATTTTTATAAATTATTAATTTAATACCCACTACGTTCCCGCTATTTACATTTTCATCAGGTCCTTGTTTAGTTTTAGGGTGGCCTTGGCCCTCTTTATTCTACTGGGTGATAAAAAAGTCAGTATAAATTTGTAAACTTAATAAACCACGGAATAATGTAGATAGAGGGGGAAAAATTGACACACATGCTTGGAATGACATGGGGTTTTATTAGAACAAAAAAAAACAAAGTTCACAAAATGTCCGACAGGTGGCGCTGGACAGCAGGTAACTGCTACCGTGACGGGTGAGAGGTACGCCGATATGTTGCAGAATCGCATCATCCCCAGCCAGGCTGATAAACACCTGCTGGAACGTACGATGTTTATGCAGGATGGCGTTCCACCCCATATTGCTAGACGCGTGAAAGATCTCTTGCGCGCGTCGTTTGGTGATGATCGTGTGGCCGGCCGGAGTGGCCGTGCAGTTCTAGGCGCTCCAATCTGGAACCGAGCGACCGCTACGGTCGCAGGTTCGAATCCTGCCTCGGGCATGGATTTGTGTGATGTCCTCAGGTTAGTTAGGTTTAATTAGTTCTAAGTTCTAGGCGACTGATGACCTCAGAAGTTAAGTCCCATAGTGCTCAGAGCCATTTGAACCATTTTTGATGATCGTGTGCTCAGCCGCCACTTTCGTCATGCTTGGTCTCCCAGGTCCCCAGACCTCAGTCCGTGCGATTATTGGCTTTGGGGTTACCTGAAGTCGCAAGTGTATCGTGATCGACCCACATCTCTAGGGATGCTGAAAGACAACATCCGTCGCCAATGCGTCACCATAACTCCGGACATGCTTTACAGTGCTGTTTACAATATTATTCCTCGACTACAGCTATTATTGAGGAATGATGGTGGACATATTGAGCATGTCCTGTAAAGAACATCATCTTTGCTTTGTCTTACTTTGTTATGCTAATTATTGCTATTCTGATCAGATGAAGCGCCATCTGTAGGACATTTTTTGAATGTTTGTATTTTGTTTTGGTTCTAATAAAACCCCATGTTATTCCAAGCATGTGTGTCAATTTGTACCTCTCTATCTACATTATTCCGTGATTTATTCAGTTTTCAAATTTATACTGACTTTTTGATCACCCTGTATTTGTGGAAGTTCGCACATTTGCGAGTTAGAAATTATAAATACCCTGATGAGAATGTTGGGTAATGCGTTTTTCCCGGCTTTTAAACAGATCGCTTCTATGGATTGATTGTATAAGTAGACACAAACCTAGTCGCTTTTATTTTTCATTACCTGCCATTGCCATAATTCTGATAAGTTGCTTCATACATTTGTATGCGGATAAACAGCTGAAGATGGAAATATAGTTTGCGAGACCGGTCGTCTATCTGAATAAAATTTTTTAATAGTAGCAGCGACCTTCTTATACCACTCCACTATTGTGATGTAATTCGACACGGTACGAGTAGTGAGAAAACTAGACAGTTAGAACTAACCATGAACGCTTGTGGGCGTTACATCTGCAACATTTGTCTACCTTGCCGTGTCAGTGCTTGATGCGCTAAGTTAGGGTGGGGGGGGGGGGGGGGGGCCTGAGCACTATGGGACTTAACATCTTAGGTCATCAGTCCCCTAGAACTTAGAACTACTTGAACATAACTAACCTAAGGACATCACACACATCCATGCCCGAGGCAGGATTCGAACCTGCGACCGTAGCGATCACGCGGTTCCGGACTGCAGCGCCTAGAACCGCACGGCCACCGCGGCCGGCAGTTAGGGTGGTGTCGGACAGCCAAGTTACGTGTCTACCTTAGGTTATGTCTGCTTCATCGGCCGCTCAGTGCACAAACACCGCAGTACATCAGAGATTAAAGACCCGTCGTCTCGTCATAACCGAAACACAAGGTCCAGCTGTGCCCATTCATAATACAGAAGTATTGCCACACCCTTTCTGTACTGCTGCTATCCGCCTCTGGAACAAGCCGCCCTGCACTCTACGCACAATTCAGTGCCCTACTGCTCTTAACAAGAAGTCGAAGCGGTTCCTTATGGCGTCCTCATAAAATTTCCCCGAAAATTAACGTATGTGGCCAATTTCCCCTCTGTCAAACAGCGAAGCCAATGTTCCTATCTTCTCCCAGTAATGCTTCTTTCTCTTTTTCTTTCTCTATGAGTCACGCAATCTTCTTTTCCCTTACAGCCTATTCATTAACTGTGTGTCATCACGTTCCTATTTCTTCTCCATCTTCCACCTCTTTCTCTCACGCTCATTGCTAATGGCGGTAATAATTAAAACACACCTTCTCGTAATTTATTGTTGTGATTATCAAGAAGGGATATTAACTGTGTGTTTCTTTGTCTGTGCTATTTGTAATTTTTAATTTCTAAATGTTGCGTAACCTGCGTATCTTAGATCGTGTGTAAAATGTGTACAACGCCTAATTAGGTGTAAGAGAGGACATATCACATTAAATAAATAAGTATTTATCCGATCCTTTTCTCACTCTCACATCCCAGCAACGGTTCAAACATTGCCTTTACTACGTATCACAAACAAACCCCTTCATTCAGTACCTTATCAGTTTTACTGAACGTTGTCAGCATGTGCTAGCACCTCTAATATTGCAATCCCATTTCCTCGTTAGTGTCTTTACCACAAACGAAACACATATTTGAGGAAAGTTTGTGGTAGTGACTGATAGATTACTGAAGTTACTACAGCGAAAATAACTAGTTTTGAATCACTATGCGTGATATTTAATTTACTATTTAATGTGTTCTGTACGATGAAGTCGAAAAAAAGAAAAAAAATTAGTACACCGGGTGATTTGAACCTGTAACGCCAGCGTGATAGACCTGACTCTTACACGCTGAAGTACTTTCGCTTGATCGTAACATGTCTAACGTTACTAGTGTAGGGGGTACGCATAAGACTGAAACATCGATTTTCTCGTAAACTAGGGCCCGTCACTTGAAAAGAAAATATTTAACAGGTCTGATGGCGCCCTTGTTAAACAAATATTAGTATCCTGTCATCGATCACAAACTACACAATTATTAAGCTATTACGACACCATTCTCCCCTCTGCTGATGCTACTGTTCTTCCTTAGACTAGCCCTTGTGTCATTCACTAACACTCTTACTGTTGTGAAATTTCATTTTGTTCGTTCCAGTTTTTCAATACGTAACTTAAATTGATGGAGAGTAGTATGGACCATTACCATCAAACGAGTCAGAGATGCAGTAAATAAGATTATTATAATACTTATCGGCAGACACAGATTCCAACTGCAGTCACTTGATACTCGTAGATTTTTATAAAAACTGTAGGCTTTTCAAGATCGTAAAATTCGGGATGCGAATCGAAATATTTGAAAGTAACAAGAGGTGAGAGAGTGAACACTCATTAGCTAAGAGGTATAGCGTGCGTAGGGAAGATACTCACGTAGATGGTTTCGTTAGATTCCTTGCAGTCGCAGACGCCCGGCGGGCCAGGTGGTCCAGGTGGTCCACGAAGCTTCTGTAACAGAGTACGCTGATCAAATGTTTTGCACATATGTACACTTTTCTCTCTATTAACAGAGGTTGGTGTATATACAGGGTAAGCCGAACTCAAATGAAGCGGTTCGGAGATATTTTCTGAGTGTGTTGATATAAGGGACCCACGGTCTTGATGATTACACAGGAACTCGACTTGCGCCTTAGGGTGGTGGGGTTTCGGATTCCGCTGGATAGGTCAGGAGTCCACTACACACAGCAGGCGGCTACACGGGTAGCAGGGGTTGTGTGGTGTGGACTGGGCGGTTTTTTTAGGTTAGATGGCCTCGGGCAAGTACAGAAAAGGCAACAGCCTCAAAGGGTGCGGGGCAAAGTCAGGACATGCGGGGACCAAGCAGCAATCGGTATTGTAATTGTAAACTGTCGAAGCTGCGTTGGTAAAGTACCGGAACTTCAAGCGCTGATAGAAAGCACCGAAGCTGAAATCGTTATTGGTATGGAAAGCTGGCTGAAGCCAGAGATAAATTCTGCCGAAATTTTTAAAAAGGCACAGACGGTGTTTAGAAAGGATAGATTGCATACAACCGGTGGCGGCGTGTTTGTCGCTGTTAGTAGTAGCTTATCCTGTAGTGAAATAGAAGTGGATAGTTCTTGTGAATTATTATGGGTGGAGGTTACACTCAACAACCGAGCTAGGTTAATAATTGGCTCCTTTTACCGACCTTCCGGTTCAGCAGCATTAGTGGCAGAACAACTGAGAGAAAATCTGGAATACATTTAACATAAATTTCCTCGGCATGTTATTGTGTTAGGTGGAGATTTCAGTGTACCAGATGTAGACTGGGACACTCAGATGTTTAGGACGGGTGGTAGGGACAGAGCATCGAGTGACATTATACTGAGTGCACTATCCGAAAATTACCTCGAGAATTAAACACAGAACCGACTCGTGGAGATAACATCTTGGACCTACTGGTAACAAACAGACCCGAACATT
Organism: Schistocerca americana; assembly: GCF_021461395.2. Taxonomy (NCBI): domain Eukaryota; kingdom Metazoa; phylum Arthropoda; class Insecta; order Orthoptera; family Acrididae; genus Schistocerca; species Schistocerca americana. Next base: position 315,353,620 of record NC_060121.1, on the reverse strand, counting down.
TCGACTCTGTAAGCGCAAAACAGGGAATCAATGATCATAAGGCCGTTGCAGCATCCCTGAATATGGAGTAAATGGGAATATAAAGAAAGGGAGGAAGGTTTATCTGTTTAGTAAGAGTAATAGGAGGCAGATTTCAGACTACCTAACAGATCAAAACGAAAATTTCTGTTCCACACTGACAGTGTTGAGTGTTTATGGAAAAAGTTCATGGCAATCGTAAAATGCGTTTTAGACAGGTACGTGCCGAGTAAAACTGTGAGAGACGGGAAAAACCCACCGTGGTACAACAACAAAGTTAGGAAACTACTGCGAAAGCAAAGAGAGCTTCACTCCAAGTTTAAACGCAGCCAAAACCTCTCAGACAAACAGAAGCTAAACGATGTCAAAGTTAGCGTAAGGAGGGCTATGCGTGAAGCGTTCAGTGAATTCGAAAGTAAAATTCTATGTACCGACTTGACAGAAAATCCTAGGAAGTTCTGGTCTTACGTTAAATCAGTAAGTGGCTCGAAACAGCATATCCAGACACTCCGGGATGATGATGGCATTGAAACAGAGGATGACACGCGTAAAGCTGAAATACTAAACACCTTTTTCCAAAGCTGTTTCGCAGAGGAAGACCGCACTGCAGTTCCTTCTCTAAATCCTCGCACAAACGAAAGAATGGCTGACATCGAAATAATTGTCCAAGGAATAGAAAAGCAACTGGAATCACTCAACAGAGGAAAGTCCACTGGACCTGACGGGATACCAATTCGATTCTACACAGAGTACGCGAAAGAACTTGCCCCCCTTCTAACAGCCGTGTACCGCAAGTCTCTAGAGGAACGGAGGGTTCCAAATGATTGGAAAAGAGCACAGATAGTCCCAGTCTTCAAGAAGGGTCGTCGAGCAGATGCGCAAAACTATAGACCTATATCTCTTACGTCGATCTCTTGTAGAATTTTAGAACATGTTTTTTGCTCGCGTATCATGTCATTTCTGGAAACCCTGAATCTACTCTGTAGGAATCAACGTGAATTCCGGAAACAGCGATCGTGTGGGACCCAACTAGCTTTATTTATTCATGAGACCCAGAAAATATTAGATACAGGCTCCCAAGTAGATGCCATTTTCCTTGACTTCCGGAAGGCGTTCAATACTGTTCCGCACTGTCGCCTGATAAACAAAGTAAGAGCCTACGGAATATCAGACCAGCTGTGTGGCTGGATTGAAGAGTTTTTAGCAAACAGAACACAGCATGTTGTTCTCAATGGATAGACGTCTACAGACGTTAAAGTAACCTCTGGCGTGCCACAGCGGAGTGTTATGGGACCGTTGCTTTTCACAATATATATAAATGACCTAGTTGATAGTGTCGGAAGTTCCATGCCGCTTTTCGTGGATGATGCTGTAGTATACAGAGAAGTTGCAGCATTAGAAAATTGCAGCGAAATGCAGGAAGATCTGCAGCGGATAGGCACTTGGTGCAGGGAGTGGCAACTGACCCTTAACATAGACAAATGTAATGTATTGCGAATACATAGAAATAAGGATCCTTTATTGTATGATTATATGATAGCGGAACAAACACTGGTAGCAGTTACTTCTGTAAAATATCTGGTAGTATGCGTACGGAACGATTTGAAGTGGAATGATCATATAAAATTAATTGTTCGTACGGCGGGTGCCATGTTGAGATTCATTGGGAGAGTCCTTAGAAAATGTAGTCCATCAACAAAGGAGGTGGCTTACAAAACACTCGTTCGACCTATACTTGAGTATTGCTCATCTGTGTGGGATCCGTACCAGGTCGGATTGACAGAGGAGATAGAGAAGATCCAAAGAAGAGCGGCGCGTTTCGTCACAGGGTTATTTGGTAAGCTTGATAACGTTAGGGAGATGTTTAGCAAACTCAAGTGGCAGACTCTGCAAGAGAGGCGCTCTGCATCGCGGTGTAGCTTGCTCGCCAGGTTTCGAGAGGGTGCGTTTCTGGATGTGGTGTCGAATATATTGCTTCCCCCTACTTATACCTCCAGAGGAGATCAAGAATGTAAAATTAGAGAGATTAGAGCGTGCACGGAGGCTTTCAGACAGTCGTTCTTCCCGGGAACCATACGCGACTGGAACAGGAAAGGGAGGTAATGACAGTGGCACGTAAAGTGCCCTCCGGCACACACCGTTGGGTGGCTTGCGGAGTATAAATGTAGATGTAGATGTAGATGTAGATGAGGGTGACGTGTAAAAGATGTTAAAATAGTGTATGTAATTGCATCCAAAACAGTAAGCACACCAGAGATGCAAAATAGGATGGAAAAACTAAGTACAAGACATATAGCAGTACTACTCTCGGAAAAATTGCTTAAAAATCAATAACTATTTAAGCAAATGGTCGCAGCTACCCTGCAGAAGACATACTTTCAAACCATGGTGGGAAGGCGACGTTCTTTTCGAGAGGCACTATTAAAGAAATTTAGAGAACTGCATTTGACACCAGTTGCAGAACGATTCTACTGCCGCCAACGTACGTTTAGCGTAGGGGCCACGAAGATAAGAGAAATTAGGGATCGTGTAGAGGCTTGTACACAGTCGTGTATGCTCGCTCTATTTGCGAGTGGAACAGCAAAGGAGATGGCTGGTAGTGGTACACGCTGCCCTCTGCCATGCACCGTACGGTAGCTTGGGAATATAAACTTAGATGTAGACGTAGATAAAAAGTCATAAAAGCAAGCTGACATATACAACTATATTTACCCAGTTAAGCAACTTCAGGTGAGAAATCAAAGCAAAATTAAAAAAGCCCATGCGTTATAGTTCTTAGGCCTGAAATAAACAACCGTGAGCGTCATATAACTTTCTTACAGAAATAAATCGAGACCCGAAGATGAAGACACAAATGTGTTAAAACATGTCTGGGTAAATAGAAAAAAGAAATACATTGTGTTTTGCAGAAGGCAGGGTGAAACAAATACACAAATTTGTTCCAGTCGCTGTAGACGTAGGCATAAAAGCAGACATATAGCTGCAGGGTTGTAGCCTCTCCCCGATGTTATTCAATCTGTATATTGAGCAAGCAGTAAAGGAAACAAAAAAAAAATTAGGAGTAGGTACTAAAATCCATGGAGAAGAAATAAAAACTTTAAGGTTCGCCGATGACATTGTAATTCTGTTAGAGACAGCAAAGGACTTGGATGAGCAGTTGAACGGAATGGACAGCGTCTTGAAAGGAGGATATAAGATGAACATCAACAAAAGCAAAACAAGGATAATGGAATATAGTCGAGTTAACTTGGGTGATGCTGAGGGAATTAGATTAGGAAATGAGACGCTTAAAGTAGAAAACGAGTTTTGCTATTTGGGGAGCAAAATAACTGATGATGGTCGAAGTAGAGAGGTCATAAAATGTAGACTGGCAATGGCAAGGAAAGCGTTTCTGAAGAAGATAAATTTGTTAACATCGAGCATAGATTTAAGTGTCAGGAAGTCGTTTCTGAAAGTATTTGTATGTTGACGATAAATAGTTTAGACAAGAAGAGAATAGAAGCTTTCGAAATGTGTTGCTACAGAAGAATGCTGAAGATTGGATGGGTAGATCACATAACTAATGAGGAAATATTGAATAGAATTGGAGAGAAGAGAAATTTGTGGCACAACTTGACTAGGAGAAGGGATCGGTTGGTAGGGCATATTCTGAGTCATCAAGGGATCACCAATTTGGTATTGGAGGGCAGAGTGGAGGGTAAAAATCGTAGAGGGACACCAAGAGATGAATACACTTAGCAGATTTAGAAGGTTGCAGTAGGTACTGCGAGATGAAGCAGCTTGCACAGGATAGAGTAGCATGGAGAGCTGCATCAAACCAGTCTCAGGACTGAAGACCACAACAACAAGAATAGCTGCCGACAGCTCCCCAACTCCAAAATGCGAGGATAAAAAGAGAGCAGAGCATGCTGGCACTCACCTCAGGATCCAGCTCTGGAACGGGGCCCGGTGGTCCCTGTGGTCCAGGCGGACCTGGAGGGCCCTGCATCGACTCCCCTGGTGGACCCTGTAACAAGAACCACACACTATGCATGCAGATTCCTTTAGTACTGTCTGCTGGTCCTGTAACTACAACTATTTAATATCTAGAACATAGTCATCTTACACTACAGGGGAAGTCTCTCGGTTCGAATCGGAATTCTCTATTCCAGCTGCATTTAGAAGTTTTACGTACCACTGTGACTCGGGTGGTGAGAGCATTCGATTGCTTGTTGCAAATAACAATATGCATTTTCATTACGAAAATTCTGTTTCCCAGTTTAGTGTCGAAGTCACTGGAGAGAATCTTTATTGAGTCTATTATCCTTTTGCATGTACACTGAAGCGCCACACTGGTATAGGCAAGCGTACTCAAATACAGAGATATGTAAACAGGCAGAATACGGTACTGCGATCGGCAACGCCCGTATAAGGCATTAAGTGTCTGGCGCTGTTGTTAGATCGGTTACTGCTGCTACAATGGCAGGTTAACAAGAATTAAGCGAGTCTGAACGTGGTGTTATAGTCGGGGCACGAGCGATGGGACCAGCATCTCCGAGATAGCGAGGAAGTGGGGATTTTCCCGTACGACTATTTCACGATTGTACCGTGAATATCCGGAATTCGGTAAAACGTCAAATTCTGACATCACTGCGGGCGGAAAGAGATCCTAAAGCCGGCCGGTGTGGCCGAGCGGTTCTAGGCGCTTCAGTCTGGAACCGCGCGACCGATACGGTCGCAGTTTCGAATCCTGCCTCGGGCATGGATGTGTGTGATATCCTTAGGTTAGTTAGGTTTACGTAGTTCTAAGTTCAAGGGGACTGATGACCTCAGAAGTTAAGTCCCACAGTGCTCAGAGCTATTTGAACCATTTGAGATCCTAAAAGAACGGTACCAACGACGACTGAAGAGAATCATTCAGCGTGACAGAAGTGCAACCCTTCCGCAAATTGCTACAGATTTGAATGCTGAGCCTTCAACAGGTGTCAGCGTGCGAACCAATCAACGTAACATCAACGACATTGGCTTTCGGAGCTGAAAGCCCAATCTTGTATCCTTGATGACTGCACGACACAAAGCATTACTCCTCGCCCGGGCCCCTCAACACCGACATTGGACTGTTGATGATTGGAAACATGTTGCCTGGTGGGACGAGTCTCGTTTAAAATTGTATCGTGCGGATGAACGCGTACGGGTATAGGTATGAAGACAACCTCATGAATCCACGGCCCCTGCATGTCTGCAGTGGAGTGTTCAAGCCGGTGGAGGCTCTGTAATGGTGTGGGACGTGTGCACTTGAAGTGATATAGCACCCATGATACGTCTAGAAACGACTGTGACAGGTGACACGTATGTAAGCATCCTGTCTGATCACCTGCATCCATTCATGTCCATTGTGCATTCCGACGGACTTGGGCAATTCCAGCAGGACAATGCGACACCCACACGTCCAGAGTTGCTACAGAGTGGCTCCAAGAACACTCTTCTGAGTTTAAACACTTCCGCTGGCCACCCCCCCCCCCCCCCCGGAAACAGACATTATTGTGCATGCCCGGGACGTCTTTCAACGTGTTGTTCGGAAGACATCTCCACCCCATCGTACTCTTACGGATTTATGGAGAGCCCTGCAGGATTCATGATGTCAATTCCCTCCAGCACTACTTCAGACATTAGTCGTCTGCGGCACTTCTGCATGCTCGTGGTGGCCCCACACGATATTAGGCAGATGTATCAGTACCAGTTTCTTTCGCTCTTCAGAGTATTTTAGCTTGTATATCGCCGGCCGAAGTGGCCGTGCGGTTAAAGGCGCTGCAGTCTGGAACCACAAGACCGCTACGGTCGCAGGTTCGAATCCTACCTCGGGCATGGATGTTTGTGATGTCCTTAGGTTAGTTAGGTTTAACTAGTTCTAAGTTCTAGGGGACTAATGACCTCAGCAGTTGAGTCCCATAGTGCTCAGAGCCATTTGAACCATTTTTTTTTTGAACTTGTATATCATAACATTTAAAATTATACGAACAGTAATGGTTCCGTTCATTTTTGCTGTTTGTGTATAACAATACGGACACACGACACTAAACACGTGACTGCTTGTTGAGATAACTGACTGACTGGCGTTTTAACGCCACCACCACTCCTCCAAGACTGCAAGCGCTATTGTGTACAGAACAAGTGCAATGCAATCACACGTCGTCGCTGACGTGGTTGGAAATGTTTAAATACAAACATACCCGGCGTGTCTACGCCATGTGTAGACACCAGACTCACTTGTAGGTGTCGGAGACAACACCCTCGACTTGAAGCAGCTGTTCTCGTAAACGATATCGAAGCCCACAGGACATTAGATTAGTCACCACTAGAAGACGTAAAGTCAGTAACGTGTAACATAACATCTGTCTCTGATGACGCCTGAAATTCGTTGAGGAAGAGAGTAGACAAGGTTTCTCAGCTATGTCATAGCCAACTGATGATGAAATTCCGGACAGCTTTAAAAGTGTGGAGAACTCGAGTGATATCAGAATGAGATTTTCACTCTGCAGCGGAGTGTGCACTGATATGAAACTTTCTGGCAGATTAAAACTGTGTGCCGGACCGAGACTCGGACTCGGGACCTTTGCCTTTCGCGGGCAAGTCCTCTGCCAACTGAGCTACCCAAGCACGACTCAAACCCCGTCCTCACAGCCTTACTTCTGCCAGTATCTCGTCTCCTACCTTCCAAACTTTACAGAAGCTCTCCTGCGATACTGGCAGAAGTAAGGCTGTGAGGACGGGGTTTGAGTCGTGCTTGGGTAGCTCACTTGGCAGAGCACTTGCCCGCGAAAGGCAAAGGTCCCGAGTTCGAGTCTCGGTGCGGCATGCAGTTTTAATCTACCAGGAAGTTCAACTCGAGTGATATGTTTCACCCGTTCTTCCAAATAGTCGCAGACTTTTCAATGGGATTAAGAACCGGAGATTTAGTGGGCCAGTCGAGGTGCGATAGTGTTCGTCAAACCAGGACATATGCTTGTAGCTCTGTGGATAAGGCTTTTGTCATCTTGGAAGACGGGAGTGTCCACAGCACCCTCATGAGAATGTTGGAATGAACATTATAGTTCATCAAGATGCGACATGGTCGCGAATTGAACAGTGACCCAAGTGTAGAACAAATTTCCTATACATCACGTCTATGGTCACAAGCTGATCGTAGGTTGTGTTACAAACATGAACAGCATAGACACAGAAGTGACGACACTTTCTGCAGGACCTGACCACCATTTTGCAGGACAATACCCAAGCACGTACAGTGCAAGCTATTACTGATTTGTTTGACTGATGGAGCTAGTAAGTGCTGTACCACCTACTGCACTCCCATGACTTAAGCCCTCGTAAGTTCAACTCGATTTCTAAACTGGAGGAAACACTTCACGGCATTCGCTTCAGAACTGCAACAATTTCGTCGGACAATAGACCGCTCCGCTGGAACTGTCAACACAACTGGCACTGCTAAGAGTATCCTTCGACTTCCACATTGCTGGCAACGGGTTACACACAATGCTGGTGACTACTATGAAGGTCAGTAAAACTTTGAAACACTTATCTATTTTTTACGAGCTGTAAATAAATAGTTGCCACTTTTAAAGTTCCAACCCTCGTATATATACCGGGTGATCAAAAAGTCCGCCGGCCGAAGTGGCCGTGCGGTTAAAGGCGCTGCAGTCTGGAACCGCAAGACCGCTACGGTCGCAGGTTCGAATCCTGCCTCGGGCATGGATGTTTGTGATGTCCTTAGGTTAGTTAGGTTTAACTAGTTCTAAGTTCTAGGGGACTAATGACCTCAGCAGTTGAGTCCCATAGTGCTCAGAGCCATTTGAACCATTTTTTTTGATCAAAAAGTCAGTATAAATTTGAAAACTTAATAAACCACGGAATAATGTAGATAGAGAGGTAAAAATTGACACACATGCTTGGAATGACATGGGGTTTTATTAGAACCAAAAAAGTACCCCATAGAGAAAGATCTCTAGCGCGCGTCGTTTGGTGGTGATCGTGTGCTCAGCCGCCACTTTCGTCATGCTTGGCCTCCCAGGTCCCCAGACCTCAGTCCGTGCGATTATTGACTTTGGGGTTACCTGAAGTCGCAAGTGTATCGTGATCGACCGACATCTCTAGGGGTGCTGAAAGACAACATCCGACGCCAATGCCTCACCATAACTCCGGACATGCTTTACAGTGCTGTTCACAACATTATTCCTCGACTACAGCTATTGTTGAGGAATGATGGTGGACATATTGAGCATTTCCTGTGAAGAACATCATATTTGCTTGGTCTTACTTTGTTATGCTAATTATTGCAATTCTGATAAGATGAAGCGCCATCTGTCGGACAATTTTTGAACGTTTGTATTTTTTCGGTTCTAATAAAACCCCATGTCATTCCAAGCATGCGCGTCAATTTGCACCTCTCTATCTACATTATTCCGTGATTTATTCAGTTTTCAAATTTATACTGAATTTTTGATCACCTGGTATTTGAAGATACTGAGGCTGATTTTGTGTTTAACATTTGACGATGCCACTACAGCTCCAGTATATTAGGACGTGTTTTTATAAAACAGATCTGAAGATGGTCATCAGAGACCGAAACCGGTAGTGTGATGACAAAAACGTTTGTGACCATAGACGTGAAATAAAGGAAATTAATTCATTGTAGTTCATGTTCACGCTAACCTGAATGTAGGAAATGTATCCCTGAAACGTCACGGAACCAGCCCCGGACTGAACCACTCCCTCGTCGCACTTCAGGTTGTATGCCTCATTAGACCGTCGAAGGACTCGACGCCTTGGGTCATTTGATGAGGGCCAAACTGCAGCTCGTCGCACCACACTATACGTCTCCAATCACCTACTGTCCAGTTTCTATGTTGTTTGGCGTCCTGAAGATCGGTAGCTTTAAGCGCCGTTGTGAGCAATGGCCTTTTGCGAGAAAACCAACCCCAAATGTCCATATTATGTAGTTACCTCTGCAATGTTGGCCCAAAAATTGGTTGACATTAACCTGCATTCGTTTAGTGACAGCAGCAATCAGCGCAGGAACTGAAACCAAATGCCGTTCCAAGTCGGTTAGAATCTTTCTGCGACCACTGTTCTTACGCCATGTTACGTGATTCATTCCATCATGCTTTATAGACATTTCAGAAAGTCCTCGGTGATATACCAAAAAATAGGGCAACTTCACTCACGATCTGGCTATGGGCACCTCCTAAAACGATAGCTTCTGTTTCCACGTCGACGTCTCTTGCTGGCAGACAAGAAATATATGAGAAAGGTAATAGAGCTGATTTTTTATCTAACAAAGTTTTTATTTTTTTCAAACAACAATATTGTCCCATTCAAAGTAGTTCCCTTCGAGAGCTACACACCGGCAGAATCATTGTTCGCAGTGTTGGTAGAAGCGCTGAAAGCCTTCAGCTTTTAGGACCTTTAAGTATGTCGGTCACATTATTTTGAATTTCCTCCAGAGCCCCAAAATGACTTTCTTTTAAGACAGTTTTCAATTTCTGGAAAAGGAAAGTCACAAGGACCCAAATCAGTTGAACAGGAGGCTTTGGAACAACAGGAGTGCCTTTTGAGGTCAAAAATTCCGCGACGGAACTGGCTGTTTGAGATGAGGCCTTGTCATTTTATGCACAATGCCCCTACGGTTCAAAAACCAAATCAGCAGTGTTTTGATCTTTGATCAGGTAACAGCCACTATTGTTAATCGAACATGTCATTATCCGCTTCCTAAAACTATCAGTAAATGAAATAAATACGTCGTTAACTTCTTGGAATGGAGAGAGGCAATCTCGTCGTAACGTAGCACACCAGGAGGTCGTCTTATAAACCCAAAAGTTAATTATTTCTTTTACTATGCTTTCAAAAAACAGTCTTTCTAGCAGTTGGAACTGTAATGAATAAAAACTATGAAAATATATTCCTCGATTATGTACTACACAGCAAAGCTGGGAAGACCACCTTCGATGATACACCAAAAAACAGGGCGACTGCACTTTCGATGAAAATTTCATTCTTCTGTAAGCTTTGATGTACTCACCGGAGGGCCAGCATCGCCTTTTTCTCCTTTCGGTCCCGGAATCGGAATCTCTGAAACATAAACCGATTGACTAAAATTGAGTTTTTTTCTAAACTCAAGAGTAAGTTTGATACAATTTTTTCATTAAATAATGGAAACGTTGGACAGGTACATTTAACAGTCATAGCTGTAAAGGAGTTTCTGGTAAGTTAGAAACTAAGTAGACAGATACATATTTCTACAACACTTTCAGTTATTCAGCTGAAAAAAAAAACAAAAAAAAACGAATTTCCGTCTGTAAATACACACATCAAAATTAGTTTTACGTCACTTCGGTTCCGGGAGTTCCGGAACCTGTACAGAAAACTGGAACAGAGATCAGTATAAACTTTTTATTGATCATGAAAACCACACATTGCATGTTGTTTCACCATGCCGCGAGACCTTCAGAGGTAATGGTCCAGATTGCTGTACACACCGGTACTTCTAATGCCCAGTAGCACGTCCTCTTGCGTTGATACATACCTGTATTCGTCGTGGCATACTATCCACAAGTTCATCAACGCACTGTTGGTCCAGATTGTCCCACTCCTCAACGGCGATTCGACGTAGAGCCCTCAGAGTGGTTGGTGGGTCACGTCGTCCATAAACAGCCCTTTTCTATCTATCCCACGCATGTTCCATAGGGTTCATGTCCGGAGAACATGCTGGCCATTCTAGTCGAGCGATGTCGTTATTCTGAAGGAAATCCGACGATCGTCTGGTTGAAGGCATATGTGACACTCATGGGTGAAGAGAACGTGATGCCAATCCTAAGCGGTCCATTCGGCATGTTGTTGGGCCCATCTGTACCGCGCTGCATGGTGTCGTGGTTGCAAAGATGGACTTCGCCATGGACGTCTGGAGTGAAGTTGCGCATCATGCACCTATTACTCACAGTTTCCTCCGAGCCATAATACGTAGGTAGGGGTCATCCAGTGCAGCAGTAGCCCTTAGGTCGGCCTGAGCGAGGCATGCAGTCGACAGTTCCAGTCTCTTTGTATCTCCTCCATGTCCGAACAACATCGCTTTGGTTTCCTCCGGGACGCCTGTACACTCCCCTTGTTGAGAGCCCTTCCTAGCACAAAGTAACAATGCGGACGCGATCGAACCGCGGTATTGACCGTCTATGCATAGTTGAACTACAGACAACGCGAGCAGTGTACCTTCTTCCTGGTGAAATGAGTGTAACTGATCGGCTGTCTGACCCCCTCCGTCTAATAGGCGCTGTTCATGCATGATTGTTTACAACTTCGGGCGAGTTTAGTGACATCTCTGAACAATCAAAGGGACTTTTGTCTGTGACAGAACATCCACAGCCAACGTCTGTCTTCAGGAGTTCTGAGTACCGGAGTGATACAAAACATTTTTTGATGTGTGTATAATGTCTCACTCCGCCCGAGAACAACGCACAGAACGTTAATATAACCATGTGAAACTGTCAGGAAAAACTTCTTCTCTGAGATATTGTTCAACTCGCAAAACACAGTCGCACATTCTTCGAACTTGGTGAACATCAGAGAACCATTCTGCATTTTTATCGTTTAGTGGTAGGTTCGTATTGTAACACCAAGTCCCGTAACTCTTTTCAGAAAAGGACTGTCCGCGTTTTTCATTTCAATAAAGACGCAACAGGTGCCTACGCCTTGTTGCTTATGTTCGGGAGCCAGGCGTAGGACACAAACTTTGCACACATTTTTACATTCTTGAAAACATTCTGATGAGTGTCTCGAACACTTGACTAAGAAATGATCAGTTCGTTGCTCCATTGCGATTCGTGACACAATACTGGCACACTACGGTCGCACGTCCACAGATTAACACTGCCTGCTAACTGGTCGAATGAACATCTGTAGTTTGCAGTTATTAGTTCAAGCTGCCAACGTAGATGCTGTGCTGACATTGCTTATATGCCAGGAATAAAACCAGTCTCGGAACTTTTTGGACGGACAGTGTGTATACAAAACCACATCAGAGACTGTGCCCACAGCCAGAGATCAAACGCCAGAGCACATCAACCTGTCCGTAGTGTAATCAGTCAGAAATCCGAGGTCTGATGAGCAGAGCCCGAAACGTGTGGTAAACTAGAGTATGAACGTCAGTCAAGGTAGACACAACACTGGCGTGACTAGACGGTGCTTATTCCGGAGTCCTTGCGAGAGGCGTTGCCTATTGGAGCCTACTAAAGCTCTGTATAGGGCGACACAGAGCCTCACACGGCACTGTCTCTGGCGGTGTCCGCAGCAGCTGCTGCAGTTAGGCACAGACGGTGCCCTTGGCTTTAAGGCTCGTCCAGTCAACTGGCGATTCTTAGTGGACTGTTTTGCAGAAGTTTTTGACAAGCTTTTTATGTTTTCGAGAGTGCTAATGAATACGAATTTTCAAAATCCCACCACAATTTCAGAAACCGGTCTAAAATGAATAAAAAACAAGTCGAGTGGGACTTCTTTGAGTTTTACGATTACAATTCAGAAATGACAATTTTCGGCAGAGTTAACTATTTATGAAAATAAAGAGCATAAATTTCCTACGAACTACAGGGTGTTACAAAAAGGTACGGCCAAACTTTCAGGAAACATTCCTCACACACAAATAAAGAAAAGATGTTGCGTGGACATGTGTCCGGAAACGCTTAATTTCCATGTAAGAGCTCATTTTAGTTTCGTCAGTATGTACTGTACTTCCTCGATTCACCGCCAGTTGGCCCAATTGAAGGAAGGTAATGTTGACTTCGGTGCTTGTGCTGACATGCGACTCATTGCTCTACAGTACTAGCATCAAGCACATCAGTACGTAGCATCAACAGCACGGGGCAATAGCCGTGGCGCGGCACGTTTGTATCGAGACAGATTTCCAGAACGAAGGTGTCCCGACAGGAAGACGTTCGAAGCAATTGATCGGCGTCTTAGGGAGCACGGAACATTCTAGCCTATGACTCGCGACTGGGGAAGACCTAGAATGACGAGGACACCTGCAATGGACGAGGCAATACTTCGTGCAGTTGACGATAACCCTAATGTCAGCGTCAGAGAAGTTGCTGCTGTACAAGGTAACATTGACCACGTCACTGTATGGAGAGTGCTACGGGAGAACCAGTTGTTTCCGTACCATGTACAGCGTGTGCAGGCACTATCAGCAGCTGATTGGCCTCCACTGGCGCGAAATTTGAACAGACATTATCTCTCAGATGTAGAAGCACGCCTACCAACTTTCGATAATGTCGCACAGCTCTTTCTTGGGGTGGCAGTTTTTTCCCGTCAGCGTATAATGCACACTGATGATTGTGTTTTAGCCCTGCGTCACCGTGCCAGTAACGTCGCCTAACGGCAAGTCACGACGCTAACACTACTAACGGTAAATATCGTACCGCACAGCTTCACATAATTCCTGTAACGTTGGGTAACCCATACTGTAAATAGTTCCTGTCGACACTGGCTCAAATAGCGAAAGCTTAATTGTAACCACTCTGTACAGATATACACTACTGGCCATTAAAATTGCTACACCACGACGATGACGTGCTACAGACGCGAAATTTAACCGACAGGAAGAAGATGTTGTGATATGCTAATGATTAGCTTTTCAGAGCATTCACACAAGGTTGGCACCGGTGGTGACACCTACAACGTGCTGACATGAGGAAAGTTTTTAACCGATTTCTCATACACAAACAGCAGTTGACCAGCGTTGCGTGGTGAAACGTTGTTGTGATGCCTCGTGTAAGGAGGAGAAATGCGTACCATCACGTTTTCGACTTTGATAAAGGTCGGATTGTAGCCTATCGTACCTGCGGTTTATAGTATCGCGACATTGCTGCTCGCGATGGTCGAGATCCAATGACTGTTAGCAGAATATGGAATCGGTGAATTCAGGAGGGTAATAATGAACGCCGTGCTGGATCCCAACGGCCTCGTATCACTAGCAGTCGAGATGACAGGCATCTTATCCGCATGGCTGAGTCAACAGATGGGGACGTTTGCAAGACAATAACAATCTGCACGAACAGTTCGACGACGTTTGCAGCAGCATAGACTATCAGCTCGGAGACCATGGATGCGGTTCCCCTTGCCGCTGCATCACAGACAGGAGCGCCTGCGATGGTGTACTCAACGATGAACATGGGTGCACGAATGGACGAATCCAGGTTCTGTTTACAGCATCATGATGGTGGCATCCGTGTTTGGCGACATCGCGGTGAACGCACATTGGAAGCGTGTATTCGTCATCGCCGTACTGGCGTATCACCCGGCGTGATGGTATGGGCTGCCAATGGTTTCACGTCTCGGTCACCTCTTGTTCACAATGACGGCACTTTGAACAGTGGCCAGCACATTCTCCAGATTTCTCACCAATTGAAAACGTCTGGTCAATGGTGGTCGAGCAACTGGCTCGTCACAATACGCCAGTCACTACTCTTGATGAACTGTGGCATCGTGTTGAAGCTGCATGGGCGGCTGTACATGTACACGCCATCCAAGCTCTGTTTGACTCAATGCCCAGGCGTATCAAGGCCGTTATTACGGCCAGAGGTGGTTATTCTGGGTACTGATTTCACAGGATTGCGTGAAAATGTAATCACATGTCAGTTGTAGTGTAATATATTTGTCCAATGAATACCCGTTTATCATCTGCATATATTCTTGGTGTAGCAATTTTAATGGCCAGTAGTGTATGACAGATAGCCCATGGTAATTAACGTGTTGTGCTTTCAGGTGCAAGGATAATAATAATAGTAACATTAAATTTGTGCTACGGGGATACGTCACTGACATTCTGCGTCCTCGTGTGTTACATCTCATGCGACAGCATCGTGACGTCATCTCTCAACAGGGCAATGATTGTTCACACACGGGACGCACCTCTACGAACTATATGCGCTACTTTGAGGTAGTTGCGTTGCCAGCAATATCCCCAGATCCGTCCTCAACCAATGTGTGCGTCCAACTTGCTCAACTTTGTTCCCGTGTCGTAACCGGAATATCAAGGACCAGTTACAACAATTGTGGGCATGCTTGCTTGAGGAAAGGTTTTATGGGGGCCACGTCATAAGTGAGCTCATCCTACCAAGATGTTTGTAAAGGTGACTCGATTTTGTAGTCACCGAAATAACATGACATACCTCTTCAAGGTGTGCAAGATGTATGAGACAGTCGAAATACTTTAAGACTTCAAGAAGAATTTAATTATTCCAATCACAAAGAAAGCAGGTGCTGTTGCGAAGTTACCGAACTATAAGCTTAGTAAGCCATGACTGCAAAATACTAAGACGAATTCTTCATGGAAGAATGGAAAAACTGGTGGAAACCGATCTCGGGGAAGACCAGTTTGGATACCGGAGAAATGTAGGAACACACGAGCCAATACTGACCCGACGACTTCTATTAGAAGATAGATTAAGGAATGGAAAATATAGGTTTATAGTATTTATAGACTTAGAGAAAGCTTTTGACAAAGTTGGGTGGAAAAATCTCTTTGAAATTCTGAAGGTAGCAGTGGTAAAGTATAGGAAGCGAAAGGCTATGTACAACTTGTACAGTAACCAGACGGCTGTTATAAATGTCGAGGGGCGTGAAAGGGAAACGGTGGTTGACGAGGGAGTGAGGCAGGGTTGTAGCCTATCCCCGATGTTGTTCAGCTTGTACCATGAGCAAGCAGTAAAGCAAATAAAAGAAAAGTTTAGAGTAGGAATTAAAGTTCAGGGAGAAGAGATAAAAACTTTGCAATTTGTTGATGACACTTTAAGGACTAGGAAGAGCTGTTAAACGTGATGGACATTGTCTTGAAAGGAGGATATAAGCAAAATAAGGATAATGGAATGTAGTCGATTCAAATTAGGCGATGTTGAAGGACTTATATTAGGAAACGAGGCATTTAAAGTAGTAGATGAGTTTTGTTATTTGAGCAGTAGAAAAAATGTTCAAATGTATGTGAAATCTTATGGGACTTAGCTGCTAAGGTCATCAGTCCCTAAGCTTACACACTACTTAACCTAAACTATCCTAAGGACAAACACACACACCCATGCCCGAGGGAGGACTCGAACCTTCGCCGGGATCAGCCACACAGTCCATGACTGCAGCGCCGTTCACCGCTCGGCTAATCCCTAGCGGCTGAGCAGTAGAGTAACTGATGATGGACGAAGTAGAGAGGATATAAAATGTAGACTGGCAATGGAAAGAATTGTATTTCTGAAAAACAGAAATTTGCTAACAACGAATACAGATTTAAGTACTAGGAAGTCTTTTCAGAAAGTAATTGTATGGAGTGTAGCCATGTATGGAAGTGAAACATGGCTGTTAAAAGGGAGTAGAAGCTTTTGAAATGTGCTACAGAAGAATGAAGAGGCTTGTACAGGGTAGACTAGCATCTAGATCTGCATCGAACCAGTCTTCGGACTGAAGACCACAGCAGAAACAAATAACAACTCTCTCAACCTGTGAAGTTTCATTTCATTTCCTCCTCCCCATCTGGATGCTTCACGTTTTTTTGTCAGCCAGTGTCCTAGACTTCGCTGACGGATGCGGAATCGCGTGCAACGTAGGCGGCATGCTGGCCTGGCGAGTAAAAGCTTAGGTTGCAACTCGGTGGGCTGGGGTAGTGGGGGGATGGCAAGGTGCCTGAAGGAGGCCGGGCTGGTCCGCAAGATTGTGCACAATTCCACGGCTCGGCATGCCAACTGGGCTGGCCTGTGTAGTGTATGCGCTAAGCCGCTGGTACACACTGGTCTGGCTGGAATTGCATTGTGCATGGCTGTCATGCCCTTGGCATATGCTGTAAACGGTAACCTCTTCTGAGGGAGGGAATACCACCGTGTGCAATTGCTGCACGTTTAAAATGGAGCCCCATATTCTGTCTCGCCAGGCTGGAGTACTCACCCAGTATTGCCGGCGGGGGAGGCGGCGTGATGAACGGCGGGCCGCCTGTACTGGCCTCGTCATTGTCCCAGTCGTCGCCCTCCTGAAGCAAAACGAAATAATCGTCAGTCACTGCTAGTACGCAGATCGCTAAGTAGTGTAGATAGCCACCAGAGGCTTGTGGAACATTTATGTTGTTGGCAGCTGAGATAGAATCGTATGTATAGTGTGTCCTGTAGTTAACATCATTTCATTCTTATGAAGTGCTGGTCTGGACCAAGCGAATTAAAATGCATCGCCACAAAGTGTGTGTACAGCGCCAGTGGAGAGCTGTATGAGTGCTTCCAACTGTATATAACAGTCTAGCCACATTAATGCGACTACCTCCTGCGTTCGGCATCAAACTGCAATAAGCACTCGCAGGCTATCACTGATAATGGAGGATGTATAAAATGTGACGGGGGACGCGGAAAACAATGCAGTCATTTCTCTGTATGTCCATCTTTTTAGAGATGGTTGTGGGACTCTGCTGTTCGATAAAAAATGTCAAATTAAAACCTTCCAGTCGTCAAATTTCCAACCTTATTTTATTTGGCAACCAGTTCCAGCGTTTTACTACGTCAAGCCCCTGACCGACGTGAATGAAGAATCTACCTCGGTTGTGATCAAAACAGGGAACAGCAGTACTGGTGCCGGCCGCTGTGGCCGAGCGGTTCTCGGCGCTTCAGTCTGGGACCGCGCGACCGCTACGGTCGCAGGTTCGAATCCTGCCTCGGGCATGGATGTGTGTGATGTTCTTACGTTAGCTGGGTTTAAGAACACTACTGGCCATTAAAATTTCTACACCACGAAGATGTGCTACAGACGCGAAATTTAACCGAGAGGAAGAAGTTGCGATGATATTCAAATGATTATCTTTTCAGAGCATTCACACAAGGTAGGCGCCGGTGGCGACACCTACAACCTGCTGACGCGAGGAAAGTTTCCAACCGATTTCTCATGTACAAACAGCAGCTGACCGGCGTTGCCTGGTTAAACGTTGTTGTGATGCCTCGTGTAAGGAGGAGAAATGCTTACCGTCACGTTTCCGACTTTGATAAAGGTCGGATTGTAGCCTATCGCGATTGCGGTTTATCGTATCGCGACATCGCTGCTAGCGTTGGTCGAGATCCAATGACTTATCAGAATATGGGAATCGGTGGGTTCATGAGGGTAATACGGAACGCCGTGCTGGATCCCAACGGCCTCGTATCACTAGCAGTCGAGATGACAGGCATCTTATCCCCATGGCTGTAACTGATCGTGCAGCCACTTCTCGATCCCTGAGTCAACAGATGGGGACGTTTGCAAGGCAACAACCATCTGCACGAACAGTTCGACGACGTTTGCAGCAGCATGGACTATCAGCTCGGAGGCCATGGCTGCGGTTACCCTTGACGCTGCATCACAGACAGGAACGCCTGCGATGGTGTACTCAACGACGAACCTGGGTGCACGAATGGCAAAACGTCATTTTTTCGGATGAATCCAGGTTCTGTTTACAGCATCATGATCGTCGCATCCGTGTTTGGCGACATTGCGGTGAATGCAGATTGGAAGCGTGTATTCGTCATCGCCATACTGTCGTATCACCGCATGTTGCAGGTCCTGTACGGGCCTTTGTGGATACAGAAAATGTTCGACTGCTGCCCTGGCCAGCACATTCTCCAGATCTCTCACCAGTTGAAAAGGTCTGGTCAATAGTGGCCGAGCAACTGGCTAGTCACAATACGCCAGTCACTACTCTTGATGAACTGTGGTATCGTGTTGAAGCTGCATGGGCAACTGTACCTGTACACGCCATCCAAGCTCTGTTTGACTCAATGCCCAGGCGTATCAAGGCCGTCATTACGGCCAGATGTGGTTGTTCTGGGTACTGATGTATCAGGATGTATGCACGCATATTACGTGAAAATGTAATCACATGTCAGTTCTAGTATAATATATCTGTCCAATGAATAACCGTTTATCATCTGCATTTCTTCTTGGTGTAGCAATTTTAATGGCCAGTAGTGTAGTTCTAAGTCCTAGGGGACTGATGACCTCAGATGTTAAGTCCCATAGTGCTCAGAGCCATTTGAACCATTTTTTAGTAATACTGGTATCAGTAGATATTTGCTACAGTGATCACTTCAACCATCATTTGCCGACTCAGTAGGCACCAGTCATTGTTCTAATGTGCAAACAGCGATTTATCTGGCGTTCTAAACGGTATGGTCATTGGCTTTCAGGGAAAGAATGAAAGCATTTCAGAAATGGCTAAGTTTGTAAACTGTTTCCGTGCCGCCATGGTTAAAGTATACTGTGCATGACAAAATGGCGATATCCAAAACCGGCACCGAGGCAACTGTAGTGCACTGTTGAGCAACTGACAGCCTGCATAAACTAAAGGGGCTACCAACAGTGTCTCCTCAACGACCGTTCAGCGAACGTTGCTGCATGTGGTCCCCGCAGTAGGCACCTGGTTCATGCCCCCATGCTGACTGCAGTTAATCTGCGAAGACGACTGGAATTTGCACGCCACTGTCGCTACTGGACTTCCGATGACTGGCGACAGGCGCCATTTTCAGACGAATGACCTTTTATGCTCCATCGGACGTTGGCTTACAGGGCCCTGCAACAATCTTCGGACGGGACCGGGCAGGTGGAGGGAGCGTTATGGTCTGGGGAATATTTTAGTGGCATTTACTGGGTGATCTCGATATTCTGGAAGGCACAACAAGCAGGTATGTATCTGTCCTTGGAGACCACGTCCACCCTCACACGCAGTTTGCAACGTGTCACACAGCTCGCGATGTACATGTGTGGTTCGAAGAGCACCATGATGGGTTACCGTACTGTCCTGGCCACCAAACTCCCGGATTTAAACCCAGTCGAGAATCTGTGGGACCACCTCGATCGGGCCTTTCGCTGCAATGATCCTCAGGCGAGAAATCTAGGGCAGTTGGCCACGGCACTGGAATCGACCTGGCTCCCCATCCTCGTGGGTACCTTCCACAAGCTCACTGGCTCCCTTCGTGAACGTCTCGCAGCAGCCCGCACTGCAAGAGGTAGTTATTCGGTCATTTGGCAGGTCGTCGACTAATGGTAGTTGTCAGTGTACATACACTACTGGCCATTAAAATTGCTACACCACGAAGATGACGTGCTACAGTCGCGAAATTTAACCGACAGGAAGAAGATGCTGTGATATGCAAATGACTAGCTTTTCAGATCATTCACACAAGGTTGGCGCCGGTGGCGACACCTACAACGTGCTGACATGAGGAAAGTTTCCAACCGATTTCTCATACACAAACAGCAGTTGACCAGCGTTGCCTGGTGAAACGTTGTTGTGATGCCTCGTGTAAGGAGGAGAAATGCGTACCATCACGTTTCCGACTTTGATAAAGGTCGGATTGTAGCCTATCGCGATTGCGGTTTATCGTATCGCGACATTGCTGCTCGCGTTGGACGAGAACCAATGACTGTTAGCAGAACTCGGTGGGTTCAGGAGGGTAATACGGTAATACGGAACGCCGTTCTGGATCCCAACGGCCTTGCATCACTAGCAGTCGAGATGACAGGCATCTTATCTGCACGGCCTTAACGGATCGTGCAGCCACGTCTCGACCCCTGACTCAATAGATGGGGACGTTTGCAAGACAACAACCATCTGCACGAACAGTTCGACGAAGTTTGCAGCAGCATGGACTAGCAGCTCGGAGACCATGGCTGCGGTGACCCTTGACGCTGTATCACAGACAGGAGCGCCTGCGATGGTGTACTCAACGACGAACCTGGGTGCACGAATGGCAAAACGTCATTTTTTCGGGTGAATCCAGGTTCTGTTTACAGCATCATGATGATCGCATCCGTGTTTGGCGACATCGCGGTGAACGCACATTGGAAGCGTGTATTCGTCATCGCCATACTGGCGTATCACCCGGCGTGATGGTATGGGATGCCATTGGTTACACGTCTCGGTCACCTCTTGTTCGCATTGACGGCACTTTGAACAGTGGGCGTTACATTTCAGATGTGTTACGACCCGTGGCTCTACCTTTCATTCGATCCCTGCGAAGCCCAACATTTCAGCAGGATTATGCACGACCACAATTTGCAGGTCCTGTATGGGCCTCTCTGGATACAGAAAATGTTCGACTGCTGCCCTGGCCAGCACATTCTCCTGATCTCTCACCAACTGAAAACGTCTGGTCAATGGTGGCCGAGCAACTGGCTCGTCACAATACGCCAGTCACTACTCTTGATGAACTGTGGTATCGTGTTGAAGCTGCATGGGCAGCAGTACCTGTACACGCCATCCAAGCTCTGTTTGACTCAATGCCCAGGCGTATCACGGCCGTTATTACGGCCAGAGATGGTTGTTCTGGGTACTGATTTCTCAGGATCTATGCACCCAAATTGCGCGAAAATGTAATCACATGTCAGTTCTAGTATAATGTATTTGTCCAATGAATACCTGTTTATCATCTACATTTTTTCTTGGTGTAGCAATTTTAATGGCCAGTGGTGTATTTCAAGCAATATGCTTAGGTATAAGATTAGATCTTTGACGAATTGTATCAAGTGCGACCACAGAGTTTTAAATGTCATATGATGCATGCGCAGTGGTAAAAAAACTTGTAATGTTTGCTTTCATTTCGCTAGGAATCATGATAGTAAGTAATGTGTATGTAATACGTTGATTGGATTTATGCCTAAATTCATGGCTGACTTAACGTTCTCGTCTTTGGTGGTGCTAAGGCCTCCTCCTGTGCAGACGGCGAGGAATCTGCTTTATTGTTTGCATATGACGTGAAACAGGACTGGAAACGAGAATGATGTCCTCTTAACATTGTAAAATATGCATTGGCGCACATCATGGTGAGGGCGGAATTGGATGTGAAGATCACAATTGTCAAGTAAATAAATACAATAAAAATTCAGACGGAACACGTTGTTTATGAAATACTCTAGGACTGTAGACAAAAGTAAACAGAAAATAATTCAAGAGAATAATCAACAAAAACAATTATTGTGGTTTATGGTTAGTTAAAAGCCAATACTGAGAAGCAACAGATGGTAAATTTCACGGGTTAGTATTTGGAATAAAAGACAGGCTACGATTCAATGGAAATATAAAATGTGATAGTGATGCAGTTATGGTGCATCGGATTAGAGAGGGTTGCAGTACGAAAGTGACGGGTTTGACACTGGTAGCAAGTAAAGAGGCAATAACTTTGAGCGTTATATGTTTGAACTAGGCTTGTGTGCCACATGGAAATATAACCGACATTGTACAGTGCATGATGTGGTCGACTTCTGGAGCGTCTTACGAGCAGGTACAATGCGAAATTTGCTCCACTGCCAAAGAATGTGCAACCCACAAAGAATAAATCGGTCCACTTTAATATTGTTTCGGAATATAATGGTTCAAATGGCTCTGAGCACTATGCGACTTAACTTCTGAGGTCATCAGTCGCCTAGAACTTAGAACTAATTAAACCTTACTAACCTAAGGATATCACACACATCCATGTCCGAGGCAGGATTGGAACCTGCGACCGTAGCGGTCGCTCGGTTCCAGACCTTAGCGCCTAGAACCGCACGGCCACTCCGGCCGGCGAATATAATGTAAACTGTAGATGTAGACAGGCCGAATTCCTCAATTGATGGAATATATGGGCTGGAAGAACGGTAGACAATATGTACTCGCCCAAAATGATAGTACACTGAAAAACAAATGAGGCATGTTCACTATCAGGACACGTATTTCCGCACTGCGACTCTCCTCAGCTACTGAAATCGAAGGCTTGCTTGAGTTGGAGCGTTTTAGTGGCTGAAATTAGCCCTCTGAATTTCTCTGAACCTACTAGACGTGGCGGAATGATGTAGTCAGTTTTCTTCAAAGATGCGGCTGTCAATTCTAGAGACAAATTGCGATGAAAAACTAGTAACCAATTTTCCTCAGAATCGTATCCTTTTGATAACTGATTAAGAGGTATCGAAAACATGTCAGAAAAAACTCAAAACTCTTGATAAAAATATTTGATTAAAGTCTTGAGCAACAGAACAAGAATGAGTAAGTCTAAATATGCAAGGGAACATTTTATGATTCACCCGCTCAGAGTCTCAGATAGAAGAGCCGGCCGAAGTGGCCGTGCGGTTAAAGGCGCTGCAGTCTGGAACCGCAAGACCGCTACGGTCGCAGGTTCGAATCCTGCCTCGGGCATGGATGTTTGTGATGTCCTTGCCGGCCGAAGTGGCCGTGCGGTTAAAGGCGCTGCAGTCTGGAACCGCAAGACCGCTACGGTCGCAGGTTCGAATCCTGCCTCGGGCATGGATGTTTGTGATGTCCTTAGGTTAGTTAGGTTTAACTAGTTCTAAGTTCTAGGGGACTAATGACCTCAGCAGTTGAGTCCCATAGTGCTCAGAGCCATTTGAACCATTTTTTTGTGATGTCCTTAGGTTAGTTAGGTTTAACTAGTTCTAAGTTCTAGGGGACTAATGACCTCAGCAGTTGAGTCCCATAGTGCTCAGAGCCATTTCAACCATTTTTCTCAGATAGAAGAGCATTTGTTGTACCTCTGTAGGTTTTCATAACCGTCTTCAATGAAGAAAAAGCGAAGAAGATTAGACGTTAATGCCCGTAAACAACGATGTCATTAGAGACAAAGCGCAAGCTCAGATTAGGGAAGGATGGGGATGGAAATTGGCCATGCCCTTTCAAGGGAACCATCCCAGCAATTACCTCGAACGATTCAGAGAACTCAGGGAAACCTAAATCTCCATGGCCGGACAGGGATTTGGACCGTCGTCCTTCCGAATACGAGTCCAGTACGCTGTCAATTGCGCCAGCTCGCTCGGTAGTTGTCACTGGAGGTAATACATTCTAGGTTGTTAGGCTGCATCATGTTATTCAGACTTCTTGTTCACAATCAACGTTCAGCTGTTCAGCTAAGCAGAGACACCAGAAAATCCTGAGGCAGATTTCAGCAGATGGGTCGAAGTTTCTATTGTGAGGAAGGAATGTGAAGAGGCAGATAATGCCAAGAAGATTTAGCTTTTTGTTTTTAGTATCCTTAGTATCATACGCGGAGTAGCCTTAGGCACATTTGATGGGAGAGGTAACAGACATCAAAAGCACAGAATATGGACGGCCAGTATAAATTTGATTCCAGCAGATAGTCTCGAGAAACTTCGTAGAAGCTGGTCGATTTTGAAATTCGTTAAGCAGAATGCAAGAAACATTGGTGAGTTGGTTGAGCTTGGTACTTTGTGGATCCTCATTCTGAGAGTCTATGGATATACTGGTCCAAGTGAAAGGTGCACTGTGACGATTTGTCCGTTAACTCATTTTTGCAGATTCTATACGCCATCATCCGGCTAAAGATGGAACTCTCAGGGAAGACAATGTTATCTGTAACACATGACAATTGTTGAAACATTATGTGATTGCCCTACCATTTTAAATCATTCACTAGCCGAGCAGTCGCTCAGAAACAGCTACAGTTAGCAAATAACGTCCTGTGACGTGACGTGTTTATCGTGGAAACGCCGTCAGAGATACAGTGAACTACTGACTTTGAAAGCCGCTGCGCGAAAGGGGGACAAAAGAAGATCATTTTTACACATTCTTGCCCGCATCTCGTGGTCGTGCGGTAGCGTTCTCGCTTCCCACGCCCGGGTTCCCGGGTTCGATTCCCGGCGGGGTCAGGGATTTTCTCTGCCTCGTGATGGCTGGGTGTTGTGTGATGTCCTTAGGTTAGTTAGGTTTAAGTAGTTCTAAGTTCTAGGGGACTGATGACCATAGATGTTAAGTCCCATAGTGCTCAGAGCCATTTGAACACATTCTTTTGATGTACGAGATATTCTCGATGAACAGTTACTCACTCTTCTATCTCTCGTAATTTGTGTCGGACACGCATGTCTTGCCACTGTATTATTACTGTTTAAAAAAATATTATTTTAGTGTAATGTGAAAGTACCATACTGCATAGCAATAGATTCATGTGAGAAGCTGTATTGTACGACGTGCATCTGGAAATGTTAAAAGATGTAATATCGGTATATATCGACTGCCATAAATTCAAAGTTAAATGGAACTTATGTATGGACTAATTATTTAGTATAGAACCTATGTCTAACAACTTTATGACCATACATATTTAATTTTCTTTTATGTTTCTGCAAATTTTGATTGTTCACAGTCACAAATTGTTACGTCGAAATCGGACGGAAGTTGCATACGGCGAAATAGTTTCTCCGCAACTTACTCTACTGGTAAATGCGTGATAAACTTCGGTCCCTTAGGAAATTCATGTTGAGCTATTCAAAAACAATTATATTTTCAATAGTCATTTAGCCCTGACCAGTAAAGGTATTCAAAACCACTGCAATAACTAGTTATGTCTATTGGCCTAAAATACAATATATATCAATATGTGCTTTTCTCTGCAAATATATTTCCACCGCCATTTATAGCTGTATGTTAATGCACAAAAGTAAATACATTGTTATAATGTTTAACAGATCCTGGAGGAACTCATCCCAGTTTTTTTGCAGGTAAGCATTTGTAAGATCAGGCTGTACGTGTTCTGTCATTCTGCTGACGTAGCCATTCAATCGGACATGCGGTGCACTTGTAACCTTCACGTATTTTTGAAAGGAGCGTTGGAAGAAGAAATATTAGAGCTTAACGTCCCGCCCAACAGCACAGTCATTAGAGACGGAACACACGTTCGGATAACGAAAAGACGTGGAAGGAAATCGGTTGTACAATTTTCGAAGGAACCATCCCGGCATTTGCCTAAAGCGGTTGGGAAACCTAAATCTGGATGGCCAGAGCGGACTTGAGCCGTCGTCCCCAGGTTGCGAGTCCAGTGTGGTAACCACTTGCGCATCTCGCTCGCCAGGATGATTCGAATTCAGCGTCTCGAGAGATGCCGACTTCATTTGCGACTGGGAGCTAAATCAATTTAACGAGAAGGAACAGTCGCAGGAACAGTCATAGCATTCGATTCAAGTGATTTGGGGGAAACAGTGAAGTTCTGAAGCCAGTCCGCCTCGGTGGCTGCGGGTTCAGCGCGGCAGGTTCCTGACCGAAGAGACGTTAGTTCGGATCCCGAGCTGGTCGGATATTTTCTCCGTTTGGGGACTGGGTGCTGCGTTGTTCTTACTTTCGTGTTGTCGTGGCTGACGAGAAAATCTTCTCCAAAACACTGTCGCATCATCTTTCCGTTATTGAGACGGTTGAATGGGTGCGAACCGTAAGCCAATAGATTGAAATTAAAGACAGAGACAGAGAGAGAGAGAGAGAGAGAGAGAGAGAGAGA
Source organism: Schistocerca americana (assembly GCF_021461395.2). Taxonomy (NCBI): domain Eukaryota; kingdom Metazoa; phylum Arthropoda; class Insecta; order Orthoptera; family Acrididae; genus Schistocerca; species Schistocerca americana. Next base: position 315,327,323 of record NC_060121.1, on the reverse strand, counting down.
GAAAGAGAGAGAGAGGTGAAGAAAGAAAAAATCTTGAAACCTGTCGGCTAAACCACGATTTAATCACCTATCCTCCACGACAACAGCCAAATATCACAGCCGCTGCACATCCTTCTGGCAGGTACACATACTAGATTACTCGTGCAATCTTCAATCAAACGACTTAGACAACATCTAGCGAGTGGGCGGAGTGGTCAAATTCGGAGAGTTTTCAAGTAGATCGTGCATATAGAAACAATAAGATAGCTAAAGTCAGAGCGTTAGAAGCAAACCATCATGCGGTAAGTAAGCGTTAGTACTGCAATAAGTTTGTGCCGAGATGGTTAATGGCGGCGATATCATCAGCAGGTTGTTATGAAGTGTGCCGCCATCTGCAGGTGCCGCGCCGAATCACTCACGAGGAAGTCGTCCTGCGGCTCCACGGAATTCAGCGCCTGCAACAAGAGCAGCATGTGGAAGATTACACGGCCAAAGTTCCTGATCAGTATGACGAACATAATCGAATTATTTGTGCAAGTCAAGGGCGCTAATGGCGCATCGTGCATATATGTTTTGCATCTTAGAATAGTTGGCGATCAACCGAGTGACATTAAATCATATTTTTTAAGAAAACAAAGTGAATATAATTCAGATATGTACCTGGTGATCAAAACGTCAGTATAAATCTGACAACTGAATAAATCACGGAATAATGTAGATAGAGAGGTACAAATTGACACACATGCTTGGAGTGACATGGGGTTTCATTAGAACCAAAAAAATACAAAGTTAGAAAAATGCCCGACAGATGGCGCTTCATCTGATCAGAATAGCAATAATTAGCATAACAAAGTAAGACAAAGCAAAGATGATGTTCTTTACAGTAAATGCTCAATATTTACAGCATCATTCCTCAACAATAGTTGTAGTCGAGGACTAATGTTGTGAACAGCACTGTAAAGCATGTCCGGAGTTACGATGTGGCATTGGCGTCGGATGTTGTCTTTCAGTATCCCTAGAGATGTCGGTCGATCACGATACACTTGCGACTTCAGGTAACCCCAAAGCCAATAATCTCACGGACTGAGGTCTGGGGACCTGGGAGGCCAAGCATGACGAAAGTGGCGGCTGAGCACACGATCATCACCAAACGTCGCGCGCAAGAGATCTTTCACGCGTCTAGCAATATGGGGTGTTTTTTTTTTTGTTCTAATAAAACCCCATGTCATTCCAAGCATGTGTGTCAATTTTTACCTCTCTATCTACGTTATTCCGTGGTTTATTAAGTTTTCAAATTTATACTGACTTTTTAATCACCCGGTACATAGACGCCAAGCAGCTCAAATGAAATAGAGTCCATTCCTAGTTCGCGATAGGTCAATTTGTTGGTATTCAAGTATAGAGAAGGAATGAATGAAAAATTAAGATTTAACGTGCTGTCGATGACGAGATGATTAAAGTCGAAGAAGTCTAAATGTAATTCACACATCGACGTGAAAACCAGCCCAGAAAAAAATATTCTATTAAAGGTTCAGAGCTTCAGGTGAGGAACACTTTTAGTATGTGGCCAGCAGAAACAGCACTAATGTCAAGTGCCCATAAAAAAGAAACCCACTCGGAACCAGTGATATCAAAGCGTGTCTACAGTGAGAATGAATCCAGGCTTACCTCAGTACCTCAGCCAGGTCCCACGCAAATCATGACGCCTGCACTAGAGATTTTCAACACTAAATGAGTGATTGATATAAATCTGCAGTCCGCATGCACTCGTACAATATTTGGTGCTGAGTGCATAATATCAGTATCATCTACTGTCGTTTGTACTCCTTTGTTATGGAAACGCCGGCCTTGGTGGCCGAGCGGTTCAAGGCGCTACAGTCTGGAACCGCGCGACCGCTACGGTCGCAGGTTCGAATCCTGCCTCGGGCATGGATGTGTGTGATGTCCTTAGGTTAGTTAGGTTTAAGTAGTTCTAAGTCTAGGGGACTGATGACCTTAGAAGTTAAGTCCCATAGTGCTCAGAGCCATTTGAACAATTTTTTTGTTATGGAAACACAGAAACGAACACACTTGGTACCACTCTGAGCAAGCCTGTATTTCTCAACTTTTAGCATCGGGATCGTTACACGAGTTGTATGTTTTCGGAGGTGATATGGTTCCTGAGTTCCCTTTGAAACGTGGACTGTTGGGGAAAGCCTTCTATTAGAAAAGTCGTTCAAATAAATTATCTTTACGCAAGTTACGCAAGGTATTAGTCGCTGGCGAGATGTAGAGATACACTATCACGGTTTTCGTTTGTTATGAATGCCACCTTCTTTCGATGTATGGAGAACGAATATCTATAAGCAGTACTTTGGAAGTGTAGCGTAACAGTCCAGCGTCAGTGTGGCAAAATTACGAACAGCGAGCCCGAGTAGCCTGTAGGCAAAGAACACTCGGGTTTCCGGGATCGTTCGAGCTAGATATATCACGACATCTCTGCCTGCACTAATGCTATGAATCTGATGCGTCAATTTAATTGCAATTTCAATGCCGTATCATAACAGTAATTTATGGTGAGATAGCTGCTTGCAAATGTACACTGGTGTAATATTTGATTTGCAGAAGTTTCAGATTTATAGATGCACCGACTTTGTGACCGAGGTTAAATACGTTGTTCAAAGCAAGAGGCTTTGTTTGATGTTTAGCAATCAATACTGGTATTTTATTTATACATCCGTGAATGTAGACAATGTAATACACACATTAAAAAAAAGTTTTGCATCACCTCGGTTCCGAAAGTTCCTGAACTTTTACAGAAAACTGGAATAGAGATAAACATAAACGTCATTTCGGCCCTTTCCATTGCTCATGAAAACCACACATTGCATGTTGTACCACCATACAGCGATACCTTCAGAAGTAGTGGTCCAGGCTTCTGTACAACCGGTACCTCTAATACTCAGTAGGACGTCCTCTTGCATTGACGCATGCCTGTATTCGTCGTGGCATACTATCCACAAGTTCATCAACGCACTGTTGGTCCAGATTGTCTCACTCCTCGATGACGATTCGGGTAGATCCCTCAGAGTGGATGCTGGGTCAGGTCTTCCACAAACAGCCCTTTTCAATCTATTCCCAGGCATGTTCGATAGGGTTCATATCTGGAGAACATGCTGGCCACTCTAGTCAAGTGATGTCGTTATCATGAAGGGAGTTGAGCCGTGCGTGGCTCGTGTTCGTGCCATCTCTCTCTTTTACATTTTGTTTTTACTCTACTGTCACCTCGACTGTTAATTAATTACTGGTGTTACTGACTTGCTGCCTTGCCTGCCCGTGAGTGGCAGCAGCAGGGCTTAAGCCCTGGCGTAGTATCTTTGCTGACTGCTATTACTTTTCGGCTGTCGTGTGTTCGAAGTTAGTTCATATCTGGTAGTGAGTTGCAACGAGCCAGGAGTGGAGTTCGGACCTGGCAGTTGGTCAGTTGGGACGCGGCAGGAGTCGGTGCGGTTGGAGCTGCAGTGAGTGATGAACATGGTTTCAATAGGGACGGTCTTCGTTGATCGTCGGTTGGTCGTCTTACCGGAAGACGTGACTGCTCACCGATCGTTAATGGATTGGCGATGTGTGTGCGTCTCAACTCGTGGTTCATTCTCGTCACTGTATAGTCACTGCTTTTACCATTGGTCGCGTTCTTCGTCCAAGTGTTTGTGATATTGTGTATCGCTTGCGATGTCGACTGCCCAGTTATTTTAGTGCTGTTTCCGTGCAGATGTGTAGCAGTTGGTCGATTGGCGCAGTCACGGCGTAGCACCAATGGGGCATGCCGCGTAAGGAAGGTGCGGATAGCCATTACTTGCCCGACTATTGTCGACACGCGTTTGCGTGGGGACGACTTTGATTGACCGTCGGTCTGTGATGATGATGATGTTTTGGTTTGTGGGGCGCTCAACTGCGTGGTTATCAGCGCCCGTACAAGTATCCAATCTTTGCTCACTCAAATTTCGCCACTTTCCTGGATGATGATGAAATGATGAGGACAACACAAACACCCAGTCATCTCGAGGCAGGTGAAAATCCCTGACCTCGCCGGGAATCGAACCCGGGACCCCGTGCTCGGGAAGCGAGAACGCTACCGCGAGACCACGAGCGGCGGACGACCGTCGGTCGTTCGTCTCGTTAGACGACGTGTATTTGGCCGGCGACTGCTTATGGGTTGGCTGTGTGCGCCGACTCGTGGTTCGTCCTCGTTATTGCACAGTCACTGCCGTGACCATCGTCTAGTCCTCGTGCAGATGTTCGTCGGGCTGTGTGTAGTTTATGTGATTTTCACTGACAAGTTTATTTAAGTGTTGTCGGGGTATTGGCTATAAGTTAGTCGGTCGTTTGATTAAACGACGTGGGTTTTCGGGTCCTCAACCCTAATGGGTCGTCTGTGATCCGTTCTTTTTGGTTCTACAGCCTCTGTCAGCATCGTTGGAATGCGAATGCGGAGCGGAACCTTGGTGCAAGTGTGGAGCGGAAACCACCTTGAACATTGGTCTCTTGACGGGCTGTCGGTCTGTCGGTTGGGTTGCCGTCAGTTTGAGGATGGTTGGGCCGACTGCCTGTCTCACCAAAGCGAACGTCAGTGTTTGAATTACAGGCCGAACCTCGAACATCTGGACAGTCTTGTGTGTACTGCCTTATTTTTTTTTTAAATCTGTTTTTGTTCTTGGTGCCGCGCGTGATTACCCGAGCGGTCTAAGGCGGTGCAGTTATGGACTGTGCGGGTGGTCCCTGCGGAGGTTCGAGTCCTCCCTCGGGCATGAGTGTGTGTGTTTGTCCTTAGGATACTTGAGGTTAAGTAGTGTTTAATATTAGGGACTGATGACCTTAGCAGTTAAGTCCCATAAGATTTCACACACATTTGAACATTTTTCTTGTTGGTACTTGTATGTATTCTAGCCGGTTTTGTGTTTTAAACTAAAGTTGTTTTACTCTTAAGGCCTTCAGCCTAGTTTAAGGTACTGTTTCACGTAAGCCATTTGGAATTTCAAAATTTTTTTAAATTTTAAGTCTTCAGCCTTCAGCCGATTTGAATTTAACTTGTTTACTTCAGCCTAACTAAAGAACTGTTTTAAGATAAGGCTTGCCTTTTAAATTTCTCATTATGCTTGCGTTTTAAGTTATTGGCTTTCAGCTGTCTTTAAATTAAAGTTGCTTTCAGCCGGTAATTAAGTCCCAAAGATTAAAGCTGTGTTTAAAAAACAATTTTTTGGCCTCTTGTAATGTTTGATCAAATAATAAAGTTGTATGTTCGAGTGTCACTGACAGCCCTTATTTTGGCCCCTTTCCACAATTTATACTATCTGTCCTGTTCTGCGGGTTAAGCAGGGGGTTTCAGAAGTCATTCACAAGATGTGCTCGATGGGAGCGCGAATTGTAGCTCATGAAGACGAATGATTCGCCAATATGCTGCCGATATGGTTGCACTATCAGTCGGAAGATTCACGTATCGTACGGCCGTTATTGCGCCTTCCATGACAGCCAGCGGTATACGCCGGTCCCACATAATGCCACCGCAAAACAGCAGGAAACCTCCACCTTGTTGCACTCGCTGGACAGTGTGTCTAAGGCGTTCAGCCTGAGCGGGTTGCGTCCAAACTCGTCTCCGACGAATGCCTGGTTGAAGGCATATGCGACACTCATCGGTGAAGAGAACGTGATGCCAATCCTGAACGATCCATTCGGCATGTCGTTGGTCCCATCTGTACCGCACTGCATGGTGTCGTGGTTGCAAAGATGCACCTCGCCATGGAGGTCGGGAGTGAAGTTGCGCTTCATGCAGCTTATTGCTCACAGTTTGAGTCGTAACACGACGTCCTGTGGCTGCACGAAAAGCGTTATTCAACATAGTGGCGTTGCTGTCAGGGTTCCTCCGAGCCATAATCCGTAGGTAGCTGTCATCCACTGCAGCATTAGCCCTAGGACGGCCTAAGTGAGGCATGTCATCGATTCCCGTCTCTCTGTATCTCCTCCATGTCCGAACAACATCGCTTTGGTTCACTCCGAGACGCCTGGACACTTCCCTTGTTGAGAGCCCTTCCTGGCACAAAGTAACAATGGGGCCCCGGTCGAACCGCAGCATTGACCGTCTAGGCATGGTTCATGTAGTTCAACCATGTTGTTGTTGTGTTTGAAGACCACAACAACAACAGGCATGGTTGAACTACAGACAGCCGGCCGTTGTGGCCGAGCCGTTCTAGGCGCTTCAGTGTGGAACCGTGCGACCGCTACGGTCGCAGGTTCGAATCGTGCCTCGGGCATAGATGTGTGTGATGTTCTTAGGTTAGTTAGGTTTAAGTAGTTCTAAGTCCTAGGGGACTGATGACCTCAGATGTTAAGTCCCATAGTGCTCAGAGCCATTTGAACCATTTGAACTACAGACAACACGGGCCCTGTATCTCCTTCCTGGTGGAATGACCGGAACTGATCGGCTGTCGGACCCCCGTCTAATAGGCGCTGCTCATGCATCTCTGAACAGTCAAAGGGACTGCTTCTGTGATACAATATCCACAGGCAACGTCTATCTTCAGGAGTTCTGGGAACCGGGTTGATGGATAACTTTCTTTGATGTGTGTACAATTGCGCTTCGCTGCGTGCCGCTTCCTCTTTTCTAGTCCAGTCGTGGATGGTGCGAGGTACAACACAACAACTTCAGGTTCCTCTGCACCCGTCTGACGTATTGTGTTCTAGAAAGTGTTGTGTTGCCAGGAACACTTGTTTACACTTGTCATTCACCTGTCTTCATGGTGTTCATTGTTTACATTTACTACAGGTAGTGAGTTAACTAAAAGTGGTCCGTTCAAACATGCCAGGATCCTCATTTCGTGAGAAAACAACATGATTTTTTATGGACGGCCGCGTGAATGATGCTCGGCTGTCTCAGGCGGCGTTTCCAGACCGAGACAGCAGAGTCATGCAGCCTTGGTTCTTTGTAACATCACATTGCCAGTATCCGTAGCACCACAGGCTACGAACGGAGGAAGACCTCATGTTACTTGTACGTCAGACAACGAGAAGCACGTTCTAAGGGCTATCGCAAGACAAGTGACCCTGGTAAGTTGTACATTTCCAAGTTAAGCATGGAGGAAACGAAGACAACAAGTATTCATATCACCCTCAACGTGTGCAGGGAATTACACCTGCCGATCACTCACCACTGGAGAACTTTTGCCGATGGTTTCTTGCTCAAACTACAAATCCGTTGATTGTCTCTTCAGTTCCGTTTGCAGACGAAGCAACGTTTGGAAGAGTTGGAATAACAAATTGCCACAACCAGCACATATGAGTCGATCGTGGTTCTCTTGATACAGTACACGCCAAACATCAGCATCAGTTTGAGATTAATGAGTGGGCCGGAATTGTATGTGACTGTTTGATTGGTTTGTTGGTTTGGGGGAGGGGACCAAACAGCGAGGTCATAGGTCCCATCGGATTAGGAAAGGATAGGGAAGGAAGTTCCCCGTGCCCTTTCAAAGTCGGCTGTCTGGTAGGGCCACACGTTCTCCCTTGATATCTTACAGGTGATGTCTACATGAAATTTATTCAGAACATCCTCCAAGACCTACTGTAAGATATGGTTTATGCACATTTCAGTCTCAGTGTTCGAGATGCACTGGCTGGTATCTACCACGACAGATAGATTGGTAGAGGAGTTCCAAGGCGTATATGTCCCCCGACCTTAATGCTTCGACTGTGGGGGCACCTTAAACAACTGGTCCACGCAGCAGACCAGCAGGATGCAAAAACTATTTGTCGATGTGTCACGGAAGTTTACGAAACAGTTCGGAACAAACGGAGTATTTCAAGGAGTGCGAGAGTCCATGATGCAACCAGTGCATTCGTATTTAGAAACAAGGAGAGGACATTTCGAACTTTTAATAAGTGTTTGTGTGTTCATGAGCTCTAATCAACTAAACTGTAACTCGAAAACGGAGGATTTTCGGACATATGTTTATACGAACTTTTTTTCTCGTTTTGGTATAAGAAACGTGTCCCCAAAATTTCTATAGGTATTTTTGGAATGACCCGTGTATTGTAAACAGTAATCATCCTATAATACTCCTTCGAGTACAGCTGAAGCTCCTTTTACGTGTGAAGTAGTGTCTCAGTTAACAATGACGTGTTGTTTTCTTTTTGCAAGGAACCATTCAACGCAATCACAAATCTGCTGTCATATGACCTTCATATGGCTGCAGATGTTCATTTCTACATCTACATCTATACTCCGCAAGCCATGTTACGGTCTTCTGCAAGCCATCTTATGGTATTAGAGTACTTCTGTTAGCCGCCCCCCCCCCTCCCCTCCCCCCATGCCCCTAGTCCTGTTCCATTCGCGAATTGCACGTGGCACTGTCGATGCATTGTCAATAAACTATCCTTTGTGCTCTAATTTCTCTCTTCGTCTTGCTGTGGTCACTTAGAGAGGAGCCCGCATCTCGTGGTCGTGCGGTAGCGTTCTCGCTTCCCACGCCCGGGTTCCCGGGTTCGATTCCCGGCGGGGTCAGGGATTTTCTCTGCCTCGTGATGGCTGGGTGTTGTGTGCTGTCCTTAGGTTAGTTAGGTTTAAGTAGTTCTAAGTTCTAGGGGACTGATGACCATAGATGTTAAGTCCCATAGTGCTCAGAGCCCAGCCCCCTTAGAGAGGCGTACTGTCTTTGGATAAAAGTATGAGTACACCACCGAAAATGCATGTTTGAATACAGACGTTGATTCTAATCAAGCCTGCAGGTTGCGCTGTCATATCTAACCACGAACGGCACCTGTGCAGTGTCCACAGTACATTGCAAGTGTCAGTAGTGGTCGGAACAGTGTTCTGTGCTGTTGTGAGTGCCTTATGTCAGAGCTAAGTGAAATCGAACGTGGGCAAATTGTTGGCGCTCTTATGGTGGCTGCTTCCGTAACCAAGGCATCGAAGTGTTTGGTGTTTCAAGAGGTACCGGTCGAAGATTCATACCGCATACAGGGAAAGCGCAAAACCATCATCCGTCAAGTGACAACGCGGGCGATACTGTGCGTTGAGTGATCGTGACAGACGGTCTTTGTGGAGGAATGGGACGAAAATTAAAATAACGACAGCTACGAATGTCACTGCAGAACTGAATGTCGCACCCACGAACTCTGCTAGGACGAAAACAACATGGCGGGACCTCCATAAGCAGGGAAACGCAGGGCGAGGTGGCATTTCTAAATCATTCATCGGTGATCCAAATGCCGGTAACAGGAAAATGTGATCATGGAACCTGAACTATAAGGCAATGGGAAAAAATCATTTGGTGGATGAATTTTGTTGCACACTGTTTCCAATTTCTGGCAGAAATTGAGGTCGAAGTGTGATACATGCCAGGGGTTCGGTGATGGTGATGATATGGACAACCATATCGTGGTATCCCACGGGCCCCACCGTTTCTTTGCAAAGTCGCATTACTGCCATGGAGTATGACTATTTTGGCTGATCAGGTATATCCCGTGGCCATATTTGTTCCCCAATGGTGGTTCTGTGTTTCAAGACGACAGGGATCTCTGTTCACACAGTTCGCATCGCACAGGACTGGTTTTGTGAGCACGAAGATGAATTGTCGCATCTCCGCTGGACACGACAATCAATATTATTTAGGTTTCTTTGGTCTGCTTTGGAAAGAAGGGTGTACGATCGCTATGCACTTGATTACTTGAATTTGCCACTATTTTGCAGGAAGAAGGTTATAATATTCCCTTGAAAAGCATATCCATTCGGGGACAACTGGAAGCTACACCCATGCTCATAAATTAAGGATAATGCTGATACATGTGAAACAACGCTGTGGTGGGCGGTTTGCGGGTTTAAATCACCTCGGGGTATGACCATGTGGTGCATTTGACCTGAGGTGGTCGCATAGTGCCGCTGGCAGCAGTCCAAATATGCAGAGGTGTGTTGGTGCATGTCAGAATACGGTATAGCGAGTAAGTGTGAAGACGTGCTTAATGGTGACTGTGTTTTGAAAATGGCTCACAAAACAGATATCAATGACGATATGAGGGGTAGAATACTAGGGCGACTGGAGGCTGGTCAAACACAGCAAGTCGTAGCACGGGCCCTCCGTGTGCCATAAAGTGTGATCTCAAGATTATGGTAACGATTCCAGCAGACAGGAAACGTGTCCAGGTGCTACAGTACGGGACATCCACAGTGTACAACACCACAAGAAGACCGATATCTCACCATCAGTGCCCGCAGACGGCCACGGAGTACTGCAGGCAGCCTTGCTCGGGACCTTACAGCAGCCACTGGAACAGTTGTCCCCAGACGACTGAACAGACATGGTTTATTCGCTCGGAGACCTGCAAGGTGCATTCCACTGACCCCTGGTCACAGGAGAGCCCGTAAAGCCTAGTGTCAAAAACACAGTACACTGTCATTGGTCCTGGATTATGTTCACGGATGAGTCCAGGTATAGTTTGAACAGTGATTCTCGCCGGGTTTTCATCTGGCGTGAACCAGGAACCAGATACCAACCCATTAATGTCCTTGAAAGGGATCTGTATGGAGGTCGTGGTTTGATGGTGCGCGGTGGGATTATGATTGGTGAATGTGCACCTCTGAATGTCTTTGACAGAGGAACTGTAACAGGTCAGGTGTATCGGGACGTCATTTCGCACCAGTATGTCCGCATTTTCAGTGGTGCAGTGGGTCCCACCTTCTTCCTGATGGATGACAACGCACGGCCCCACCGATCTGCCATCGTGGAGGAGTACCTTGAAATAGAAGATATCAGGCGAATGGAGTGGCCTGCCTGTTCTCCAGACCTAAACCCCTTCGAGCACGTCTGGGATGCTCTCGGTCGACGTATCGCTGCACGTCTTCAAACCCTTAGGACACTTCAGGAGCTCCGACAGGTACTGGTGCAAGAATGGGAGGCTACACTCCAGCAGCTGCTCGACCACCTGATCCAGAGTATGCCAACCCGTTGTGCGGCCTCTGTACGTGTGCATGGTGATCATATCCCATATTGATGTCGGGGTACATGCGCAGGAAACAATGGTGTTTTGTAGCACATGTGTTTCGGGACGGTTTTCTCAACATATGACCAATAACGTGGACTTACAGATCTGGGTCGTGTGTGTTCCCTATGTGCCTATGCTATTAGCGCCAGTTTTGTGTAGTGCCACGTTATGTGGCACCACATTCTGCAATTATCCTTAATTATTGGGATGAGTGTATTTCGAATATTGAAAGGTTCCTCACACCGTATTAGATATGTTAATGTATTGAGTTTTTGATGTTTCCGTCCAACCCCTGTACGTAGAAGAAAATAATACACTCACGCTCAGAAAAAAGAACATCTTGAACAATTGTAGATACAATGTTCATATTCACAGGGCATATACATTACTATGTTCTGCAGAAATGATTAGCTTTTGAACCATGTCGGCCTGCGGATTCAAAGTCAATATCGATATCGCCGCGCAACACCACCTACCGGTAAAATGTTCCTGCGGTTCTCGTTGTCGCAATAAACCGACGGTATTGGATCAGTGTAATTAGTGAAGAAGTGCAGGCTGTCTTGCAGACGTATGCGCGGACCGTACCGTCAAATAAGTGAGTTTGAAAGAGGGCGTATTATGGCCATGAGAGAATGTGATACATCCGTCTGGGAAACTGCTGCTCGTGTGGGACGCAGTGTTTGGGCAGTGCAACGGGTGTGTGCAAAATGATTCACGGAAGACCGTAGAATACGACGAGATGGGTCAGGTAGCACCACCCAGACCACTCCCCGAGAAGATCACCACCTCATCCGAATGGCATTCCAGAACAGATCTGCGTCTTCCTCGGATCTGACGCAACAGTGTAACACACCCTACACTACCAGGGGTGACAGTCCGTCGCCGTTTATTACAGCATGGTTTACGTGCGCGTCGTCCTCTTATCCGCCTACCTTTGACGAATGTGCAGAAACATGCTACACGACAATGGTGTAGGGAACGACGTCACTGGGGACAGGAATGGCATCAGATAATGGTTTCTGACGAATTCAGGCTCTGTTTGTTTGTAAATGATGGTCGCATGTGAGCAGCATCACAGTGACTGCATTCGCACGAGGCATTAGGCGCCAACTCGAGGCCTTATGGTGCGGGCTGCTATTGGGTACAACCACAAATCACAGTCATTGCGCGTCCAGGGCACTGTTATCAGTGTGAGGGTCAGGTGGTGCAGAGAGTGTCATCACTTCTGTGTCTAGGCTGTTCATTTTTGGAACACAATCTACGACCAGCTTAGAGACAGAAGTGATGACACTTTCTGCAGGACCTGACCATCAATTTGCAGGACAATACCCAAGCACGTACAGTGCAAGCTGTTACTGATTTGTTTGACTGATGAGGCTCCTAAGTGCTATACCACCTACTGCACTCTCCTGACTTAAGCCCTCGTAAGTTCAAATCGATTTCTAAACTGAAGGAAACACTTCACGGCATTCGCTTCAGAACTGCTACAAATTCGTCGGGCAATAGACCGCTCCCCTCGAACGTTCAACACAACTGGCACTGCTAAGAGTATCCTACGACTTCCACATCGCTGGCAACGGGTTATACACAGTGTTGGTGACTACTTTCAAGGTCAGTAAAACTTTGAAACACTATCTATTTTGTACAAGCTGTAAATAAATAGTTGCCACTATTGAAGTTCCAACTGTCGTATGTGGTGCAAACAATAACTGTCTAATGGCACTTTCTTATGGTTCTCTTGAAATTATCATATCTATCGATATCATTCTGTTAATAGTGACATGTTCGGTTCTGTCTGCAAGCAAGTCCTGAATCTTGTCACAAATTTAGAATGCTCGTATTTTGTTCACTAAACAACGTGACGGAACAGGTGCCTTTCTGAAGTCAAGGAACGCGGCATCAACCTGGACGCCGATGTCTTTCGTGCTCTCCATATCTTCAAAAAATTGGTTCAATGGCTCTGAGCACTATGCGACTTAACTTCTAAGGTCATCAGTCGCCTAGAACTTAGAACTAATTAAACCTAACTAACCTAAGGACATCACACACATCCATGCCCGAGACAGGATTCGAACCTGTGACCGTAGCGGTCGCTCGGTTCCAGAGTGTAGCGCCTAGAACCGCACGGCCACTCCGGCCGGCTCGATATCTTCGACGAGTAGAGCTAGCTGAGTTTTTCGGAATTCATGTCGATTTTTGTACAGGAGATTTTCGTTCTCCAAAAGCGACATAATACGTGAGCTGGAAATATTCTCTAACAGACGGACGTCAGAGGTATAGGGGAACTGTCGTACGACTCTTCCTTGAAAACGGGAATGACTTGCACTTTCTTCCAATAGCAAGGTATCATCCAAAACCCCAACGACTTACGGTGAATTAATGCTAGAAAGATTGCAAGTTGCTACGCATAATCTCTACAGAAAGTCACGGGTATTTCATACGGTCCAAATGGCTTTCCATTATTGAGCGATTTTAGCCGCTTTTTCTATTCTGCAACCCATAATCTCAACATCTTCCGTTTCGCAGTTCTTCTTATGGCAACCGTATAACGATCTTCCAAGGGGAACGAATTTCAGAAGACTCAGTGTGGTAAAGGGAAGAGGCAGCGCTCTGCATATGGAAGCGACGCCCTCGGGAGTCAACACGTTGACTGTTATTCTAACTGCTCTAGGGTGTGACGGGTGGGAGTGGGGAGTTACGTGCTCCAAGAGGGAACCTGTTGTTGGTATGCGGACGGACGTATAATTACGTAATAGCGGTAATGGCGCCCTCCTCAAGTCGTCCCGCCCAGGCGTGTCCTCTCGAGCGACAGTGAGGAGCGGCTGTGCTGTGTGTCGCCTGGGAGACAGGGCGAGACCGGCTGCTGACTCACAGTATGCAGACATTCAGGTGCGGCTCAGTCGCAGGCTAACAGACTTTTTAGAAAAAAAAAATACGCTATGCGCAGTTGGAAGTAGGTTTGGTATTATGTGTTAAAGCGAAACTGAGAACCTGGCCAGGGTGACAAAACTGTCGTTTTTACGCTGAAGAAACAGGCAGGGCAGGCGACGGCAGTGTACCCTCCAGTGCTCTTACAGCTAGCGCGCTGTCACACGCTACGGATCCATATGCCAATAGTCAGCCGGCCGAGGTGGCCGAGCGGTTCTAGGCGCTACAGTCTGGAACCGTGCAACCGCTACCGTCGCAGGTTCGAATCCTGCCTCGGGCACATGCATTAGGAAAATAATAAACTCTCTCAAGAATAAAAGCTCACATGGAACTGATGGCATTTCCAGCAGGATAATAAAAGCTTGTCCCCAAGAAATAAGTGGGATTCTTAGCCACATATGTAATAGCTCTCTGAAGCAGGGAATTTTCCCAGATAGACTGAAGTATCCAATTGTTAAACCACTGCATAAAAAAGGGGATACGTCTGATGTCAACAACTACCGCCCAATCTCTCTTCTGACTGCCTTACCCAAAATTCTTGAAAAAGTAATGTACTGTAGACTAGCTTCACACCTTTGTAAAGATAAAGTTTTACCAAATTTCAGTTTGGTTTCCAGAAGGGTTTTTCAACGGAAAATGCTATATATACTTTCACGATTGAAATATTAAATGCTCTGAGTAACCGGAAGTCACCCGTTGGGATTTTTTGTGATCTATCAAAGGCTTTTGATTGTGTAAATCATGGAATACTTCTAGATAAGCTCAAGTACTGTGGTATGAATGGGACAGTGCTCAAATGGTTTAAATCATAGCTACCTGGAAGAGTGCAGAAAGTTGAAATAAACAGTTCACATCACATGCAAAAAACTGGTGATTTCTCAAACTGGGGAACAATCAAGAATGGGGTGCCGCAAGGTTCTGTCTTGGGTCCTCTGCTGTTCTTAATATATATTAATGACTTGCCATTCTATATTCACGAAGATGCAAAGCTGGTACTTTTTGCCGATGATACAGGTATAGCTATCACACACGAAAGACAAGAATTAACTGGTGAAATTGTAAACTATGTTTTCAGAAAATCATTAAGTGGTTCTCTGCAAATGGGTTCTCATTGAACTTTGACAAAACACGGTATATACAGTTCCACACAGTAAATGGAATGACCCCATCAATATATATAGACTTCGATCAGAAATCGGTAGCTAAGGTAGAATATTCAAAATTTCTAGGTGTATGAATTGATGAGGGGTTGAACTGGAAAAAACACACTGAGGATCTGCTGAAGCGTTTGAGTTCAGCTACTTATGATATTAGGGTCATTGCAAATTTTGGCGACATACATCTGAGTAAATTAGCTTACCATGCCAATTTTCATTCTCTGCTTTCGTATGGCATCATATTCTGGGGTAACTCATCATTGAGTAAAAGAATGTTCATTGCACGAAAGCGTGTAATCAGAATAATTGCTGGAGCTCATCCAAGATCATGCTGCAGACACTTATTTAAAGAGCTAGAAATCTTCACTGTAGCCTCACAATATATATATTCACTTATGAAATTTGTTATTAACAATCCGAACGAATTCAAAAGTAATAGCAGTGTGCATGGCTACAACACTAGGAGAAAGGATGATCTTCACTACTCAAGATTAAATCTAACTTTGGTTCAGAAGGGGGTAAATTATGCTGCCACAAAAGTCTTTGGTCACTTACCTAATAGCATCAAAAGTCTGACAGATAGCCATATAGCATTTAAAAGGAAATTAAAAGAATTTCTTAATGGCAACTCCTTCTACTCATTAGATGAATTTTTGGATATAGTAAGTGGGTAATTTCACAACCCCCCCCCCCCCCCCCCAAAAAAATAAATAAATTGAGTGTTATGTAATATTTTGTCTAATGTAATATCTTGTATAGACACCTTTTATTGACACGTTCCACATCATTACGAAGTGTCGTATTCATGATCTATGGAACAAGTACTAATCTAATCTAATCTAATCTAAATGTGTGTGATGTCCTTATGTTACTTTAGGTTAGTTAGGTTTAAGTAGTTCTAAGTTCTAGGGGACTGATGACCTCAGATGTTAAGTCCCATAGTGCTCAGAGCCATTTGAACCATTTTTGAGCCAGTAGTCGGCGTAGCGTAGCGTAACAACCAGATATTGACCAACAGTTTTGTTTCACAGTACTCCTCACACACTGTCACCGTGACAACATTTTATTCATTGTGTGGTGTCTGTGGATCTAAGTTTCGCTCGAATAAACCACATCTCCCTTTAGTTCTGATATTTCATGTTTTCGTAAAAATATCTAATGCAGTATGTCTGTTTTGAAACAATGGTCATGTTAGCAAATGTGACTCGTTAACTCTGACAACATTAAGTAGCAGATGACACATGGAGAACAATTTTTTTTCGTTGACTTGTTAGCATTGAAGGCCAGTTCTGTGCGGTGAAATCTAATGTTTCCGTAATGACTGTATTTCTTTGTACTCTTTATAATATCATTTAAGTTTTATGTTTGTTTTATTCATTAAATTATTTATTAAATGCCAAAACATTCCAGTGTGACATATTTTTTCACCCTGTCATTTCTGTCCATCACTTGTTTTTGGTTTCTGCTAGTTTCCAGTAACTTTCAGGATCTGTTTGAAGAAAGCTGTTCATCGCAGTGTTGGCACGACGTCGAGAAATAAAAGTAATTTCTTTTTGTTTTTAGAAATTTTGAACTAGAATGTGTTTAGAATAAACAGCGATACGCTAATATACCTTGCGCCATCGAATAAGTGATTGTTTATTTCCTCACAACAATATGGTGATACAATCGTTCGATGTAGCACCGGCAACAATCTATACTTTCACCTTCACAAGAAGAAAGTGAAGAAGAGTGAAAAAGATGACAAAAATAATGTATTTCCAATGGCCGCGCGGGGTAGCTATGCGGTCACGGGCGCTTTGCCCCGGTTCGAGCGGCTACTCCCATTGGACGTTTGAGTCCTCCCTCACGCATGGTGTGTGTGTTGTCCATAGCGTAAATCAGTTTAAGTTAGATTAAGTGGTGTGTAAGCCTACGGAACGGAAGACCTCAGCAGTAGGAACTTACCACAAATTTCCAAAATTTCCAATGAGGAAACAGCCCAGAAAACCAAAGCCTGTGCCATCATCAATAGTTAGGATGAGGAATAAAAGGCAGAAAGGTCGTTTCGGATGTGCGTTGTCTGCATGTGTACGTTTCACATTTGCGCAGTACACTAAATGCAAACAATATCTTTACTTCACAGAGAAATTGATTGTTTTTCCATTTCTATAAAAAAATTAGCAGAATGGACCATGTACATACGGAATTCAGAAAGAAAGTTACGCGTATCGTCCCACGTTACTACACTACTGATCATTAAAATTGCTACACCATGAAGATGACATGCTACAGACGCGAAATTTAACCGACAGGAAGAAGGTGCTGTGATATGTAAATGGTTAGCTTTTCAGAGCATTCACACAAAGTTGGCGCCGGTGGTGACACCTACAACGTGCTGACATGAGGAAAATTTCCAACCGATTTCTCATACACAAACAGCAGTTCACCGAAGTTGCGTGGTGAAACGTTGTTGTGATGCCACGTGTAAGGAGGAGAAATGCGTACCATCACGTTTCTGACTTCCATAAAGGTCGGATTATAGCCTATAGCGATTGCGGTTTGTCGTATCGCGACATTGCTACTCGCGTCGGGCGAGATCTTTTGACTGTTAGCAGAATGTGGAATCGGTGGGTTCAGGAGGGTAATACGGAACGCCTTGCTGGATCCCAACGGCCTCGTATCACTAGCAGTCGAGATGACAGGCATCTTATCCTTATGGCTGTAACAGATCGTGCAGCCACGTCTCGATCCCTGAGTCAACAGATGGGGTCGTTTGCAAGACAACAGCCATCTGCACGAACAGTTCGACGACGTTTGTAGCAGCATTGACTATCAGCTCGGAGACCATGGCTGCGGTTACCCTTTACGCTGCACCAGACAGGGGCGCCTGCGATTGTGTACTCAACTACGAACCTGGGTGCACGAATGGCAAAACGTCATTTTTTCGGATGAATCTAGGTTCTGTTTACAGCATCATGATGGTCGCATCCGTGTTTGGCGACATCGCGGTGAACGCACATTGGAAGCGTGTATTCGTCATCACCATACTGGCGTATCACCCGGCGCGATGGTATGGGTGCCATTGGTTAGACGTCTCGGCCACCTCCGGTTCGCACTGACGACACTTTGAACAGTGGACGTTCCATTTCAGATGTGTTAAGACCCGTGGCTCTACCCTTCATTCGATCCCTGCGAAATCCTACATTTCAGCAGGATAATGCACGACCGTATGTTGCAGGTCCTGTATGGGCTTTTCTGGATACAGAAAATGTTCGACTGCTGCTCTGGCCAGCACAGTCTCCAGATCTCTCACCAACTGAAAACGTTTGGTCAATGGTGGCCGAGCAACTGGCTCGCCACAATACGCCAGTCATTAGTCTTGATGAACTGTGGTATCGTGTTGAAGCTGCATGGGCAGCTGTACCTGTACACGCCACCCAAGCTCTGTTTGATTCAATGCCTAGGCGTATCAAGGCCGTTATTACGACCAGAGGTGGTTGTTCTGGGTACTGATTTCTCAGAATCCATGCACCCAAATTGCGTGAAAATGTAATCTCATGTCAATTCTAGTATTATATATTTGTCCAATGAATACCCGTTTATCATCTGCATTTCTTCTTGGTGTAGCAATTTTAATGGCCAGTAGTGTATCATTGCGCAACAAAGATAGTGCATTGGTTCAAATGGCTCTGAGCACTATGACACTTAACATCTGAGGCCATCAGTCCCCTAGAACTTAGAACTACTTAAACCTAACTAACCTAAGGACATCACACACATCCATGCCCGAGGCAGGATTCGAACCTGCTACCGTAACAGTCACTCGGTTCCAGATTGAAGCGCCTAGAACCGCTCGGCCACAGCAGCTGGCGTAATGCATTGTCACAACGTCCTGCAGAAACAGTTTTGCTGCAGTATGGATAGTGCTAGGGGCGTTCAATAAACAATGTAACACGTTTCTTTTCTGAAAGCTGGTTAGTTTTATTCATGATCCCACTGCATCATAATATTCCTCGCTTTTTTGACTACAAAGCCGTACTTGGCAACATAACTTCCCTTCAAGGCGCAAGCCTTGCACCATCTTACCGAGAGGCCCTGTGTGCTTGCATCGCACTACTCTAAAAGTCTACATCGGAGCCAGCGTCTTGCTGCCCCAATAACTTCCCCATCATCCACTTACTGCTTCCCGCAGAGTGCATCCTTCACTGGTGTGGCGACACTCGACTGATTGCTGTATTGTTTCCGGTTCGAAGTGATGAACCCTTGTTTTCACCGCCAATGGCGCTGTTCGACATAGATTATTACGTTCAGCCTCGTAACGCTGAAGCAATTCCGCATTGGCGGTCCTTCGTTGCTATTGTGATCTTCCGTTAGGCGACGAGGCACAAACTTTTGAATAGCGCAACTGGTGGTTGGTTGTTGTTTTGGGGGGAGACCAAACAGCGAGGTCACCGGTCTCATCGGGTTACGGAAGGACGGGGAAAGAAGTCGGCCGTGCCCTTTCAAAGGAACCATCCCGCGGCATTTGCCTGTAGAGATTTAGGGAAATCACGGAAAACCTAAATCAGGATGGACGGGGTATTGAACCGTCGTCCTCCCGAATGCGAATCCAGTGTGCTTCACACTGCGCCACCTCGCTCCGTCCCAACTTGTGCACGAGTGTGTAAGCACTACCAATAGAGACGTCCAACAGAGGAAGCGAAGTGAGTGAGTGTGATTCGTCGATCACCTCGAATGAGAGTGTCCGCACTATCCAACACTGCAGGAGTCACAGCTCTGCGGCTGGCCAGAGAGATCGGACAGGTTCGCGGGATCTTATTGAGTTGACGACAGATGCCTCGCCCAACGACTCACCGTGCTTTTGCTCACTGTCTCCGTAGACATTCTGCAAGCGCCTACGAATATCTGCGAAGCTCTGGTCTTGCGCCAAAAGAAACTCAGTGAGAGTTGTGTGCTTGGAACGAACGTATGTTACAGACGCTCTTTTGAAGGCTATTTATGGCACCGCCACATATCGGAACTTCATGAAACTATAGGGGCTGAAGCGGGAATATTCCACGAAGTCCTGCAACAAATTCCGCATTTATCAACCGAATCTGACAGAGAAAAAAATGTGTTGCATTACTTATTGAACGCCCCTAGTAGGCACATCACAGCGTGGGAGTGAAGCTGCATGGTAACTATAAGCGTGCACCAAAGTTGAAGTATTTGTATGTCCATCCTCGTAATTTATGGTGTGCAGGACTTCGGCCGTTCATCTACGTAGTAAAACGAAACACATGCAACCGTGGTTGATGTTATTTTCTTATTTTACAACCAGTTTCGGTGACTCAGTATACCATCTCCTGGTCTTAACTGACGCAAAAGAGGTGAATCGTATACACGATCCCAACATCTATGAACTGGCTTCCGTAGGACACTGTAAAAGCGATATTGTGTCTGCAACCATCAACTACCAACTGCTGTGACGGTGTTGGAAGTAACGTGCTTTAAATATAATTTTTCGTGGTTACCGTCGTATGTCCCCATGATGTAATCAATCAATGAGTCTCTGTTTCTTTTGAGGTTCAGTTGTAGTTACAGGTAATGTGAAGTACCGGTTCAGTTCTTCGGCTCGGACGATGGGATCAGCTGCAGCTTTTACTTTGCCTATACCAACCCCACGCGGATTTTTCCAAAGGACAACAGTTTTTCTGTTGTTGGTTAATGTGTGGGCATGCCTGAGTTTTGCTTTCCTTACATCTTGTTTGATTCTGTTCCGCTTGTGCTTTTAAGTCATATGATTTTCAAGATTGGGGTGCTGTTTGTATGCATAATTTCCAGTGTCTCTGAGATTCATGGGCAGATTTAGTTCTTCAGTTAGCCAAGGTACAGATTCCCTTCTTACTTTACCGGTATCTTACAGCTGAGTAGGTATACTACTAAACAGATAAAGGTTTACGTTCATGTCCGAGAAAGGAACGGAAGACTTCACCCAAACTATTTTTGCGCCTCAGTTGCAAGTACAGATAAATTAATGCGCTCGAAATCCCGGTATGTGTTCAATAGCTGTTTCTATGTGGGAAATTCTAGAGAGTACGTCATGAAAATTATGTTATGGGCGCAAATGCCAGGTGCAGGTATCTGAGAAGTACGAATGTAATAAAACATATACACTACTTACTTTTGAATACATTATGGGAGAGGTAGTGATCAATGTCTTAAAAATATTTACTATTAAAAACTGTCTTGATCACGATTTATTTATCAAGACAACAGGAAGAGGTTCCTACTCAATGGTCTGAAGATGACCACAGTAGTGGTCTAAACCGGTCACCTTGATAAATAAATCGTGATCAAGACTGTTTTTAATAGTAAATATACACTACTGGCTATTAAAATTGCTACACCACGAAGATGACGTGCTACAGACGCGAAATTTAACCGACAGGAAGAACATGCTGTGATACGCAAATGATTAGCTTCTCAGAGGATTCACACAAGGTTGGCGCCGGTGGCGAAACCTACAACTTGCTGAGAAGAGGAAAATTTCCAACCGATTTCTCGTACACAAACAGCAATTGACAGGCGTTGCCTGGTGAAACGTTGTTGTGATGCCTCGTGTAAGGAGGAGAAATGCGTACCATCACGTTTCCGACTTTCATAAAGGTCGGATTGTAGCCTATCGCGATTGCGGTTTATCGTATCGCAACATTGCTGCTCGCGTTGGTCGAGATCCAATTACTATTAGCAGAATATGGAATCGGAGGGGTCAGGATGGTAATGCGGAATTCCAACGGCCTCGTATCACTAGCAGCCGAGATGACAGGCATCTTATCCGCATAGCTGTAACAGATCGTGCAGCCACGTCTCGCTCCCTGAGTCAACAGATGGGGATGTTTGTAAGACAACAAACATCTGCACGAATAGTTCGACGACATTTGCAGCAGCATGGACTATCAGCTCGGAAACCATGGCTGCGGTTACCCTTGACGCTGCATCACAGACAGGAGCGCCTGTGATGGTGTACTCAATGACGAACCTGGGTGCACGAATGGCAAGACGTCATCTTTTCGGATGAATCCCGGTTCTGTTTACAGCATCATGATGGTCGCATCCGTGTTTAGTGACATCGCGGGGAACGTACATTGGAAGCGTGTATTCGTCATCGCCATACTGGCGTATCAACTGGCGTGATGGTATGGAGTGCCGTTGGATACACGTCTCGGTCACCTCTTGTTCGCATTGACGGCACTTTGAACAGTGGACGTTACATTTCAGATGTGTTTCGACCCGTGGCTCTACCCTTCATTCGATCCCTGCGAAACCCTACATTTCAGCAAGATAATGCACGAACGCATGTTGCAGGTCCTGTACGGGCCTTTCTGGATACAGAAAATGTTCGACCGCTGCCCTGGCCAGCACATTCTCCAGCTCTCTCACCATTTGAAGCGTCTGGTCAATGGCGTCCGAGCAATTGGCTCGCCACAACACGCCAGTCACTACTCTTGATGAACTGTGGTATCGTGTTGAAGCTGCATGGGCAGCTGTACCTGTACACGCCATTGAAGCTCTGTTTGACTCAATGCCCAGGCATATCAAGGCCGTTATTACGGCCAGAAGTGGTTGTTCTGGGTACTCATTTCTCAGGATCTATGCACCCAAATTGCGTGAAAATGTAATCACATGTCAGTTCTAGTATAATATATTTGTCCAATAATACCCGTTTATCATCTACATTTCTTCTTGGTGTAGCAATTTTAATGGCCAGTAGTGTATTTAATGTCATAAAATGATGTCCATTCAGTTTTCTTGATTCTGCTTGATGCATGGATGAGTAAAGGTGCAGGACGAGTATGTGAGTATAACCTCATTAATTTTGAGCCTGGACTATACATTTAATTAATTAACCCCCCCTCCCCCAGTACAAGTTCTTAAGAAGAGGTTGTAAGTGACTAGCGTGCTCTTTTATGGGTTTAGCTAGTATTTCGTTTGGTGAGCTTATATTATATGGCATCTAAAGAACAACCAGGGTACCTAATCGCACGACGTATTACACAATTGGTGTACACTGACGTGATGAACATCATGAGATAACGATATGCATATATATTGGCAGCATCGCGTACACGAGGTCTAAAAGGGCAGTGCATTGGCGGAACTGTCATTTCTATTCCGGTGTTTGAGGATGAAAGGTGTCCGCAGCTCGTGGTCGTGTGGTACCGTTCTCGCTTCCCATGCCCGGGTTCCCGGGTTCGATTCCCGGCGGGGTCAGGGATTTTCTCTGCCTCGTGATGACTGGGTGTTGTGTGCTGTCCTTAGGTTAGTTAGCAGACTTTGAACGCAGAATGGTAGTGTGGTGTCACCGCCAGACACCACACTTGCTAGGTGGTAGCCTTTAAAATCGGCCGCGGTCCGTTAGTATACGTCGGACCCGCGTGTCGCCACTATCAGTGATTGCAGACCGAGCGCCGCCACACGGCAGGTCTAGTCTAGAGAGACTCCCTAGCACTCGTCCCAGTTGTACAACCGACTTTGCTAGCGATGGTTCACTGACTAAATACGCTCTCATTTCCAGAGACGACAGTTTAGCATAGCCTTCAGCTACACCATTTGCTACGACCTAGCAAGGCGCCATATTCTTCAAGAATGTATTCTGAACGGATAATATTGTGAATCATGTACCGTCAAGAGCGACGTTCATCATTAATGGATTAAAGGTAAGTATCAAACTAATTACGTCCGCTTTCTGAATTCTAATTCCTTGTCATGTTCCAGACCTCACGTCAGTATAGTTCTTCCCTCCTCATGCCAGCCTGCGTGAGCTAAAACGCGTGCATTTCGGCCTCCTCTCGTAATACGGTGTTGGATCTTCTGCCAACACATCACATTCCATTTCGGAAATCGTTAGGGAATTCAGTACTACGAGGTCCGCAGTGTTAAGAGTGTGCCGAGAGTACCAAAGTTCACGGACCACGTAGAGGCCGACGGCCTTCACTTAACGACCGAGAGCAGCTGCAATTGTGTAGAGTTGTCAGAGCTAAAGGGTAAGTAACACTGCATGAAGTAATAGCAGAAATCAACGTGGCACGTACGACGAACGTATCCGTTAGGACAGTGCTGAGGAAGTTGGCGTTAATGGGATACGGCAGCAGACGACCGACGCGAGTGCCTTTGCTAACAGCACGACATCGCATGCAGCACCTCTCCTGACCTCGTGACCATATCAGTTGTACCCTAGACAACTGGAAAACCGTTGCCTGGTAATATGAGTCGCTATTTCAGTTGGTAAGAAAAAAAAACTCCTCCAGAACAGGCTGTATAGGCCCAACGGTACCGACCCGCCGCCGTGTCGTCCTAAGTCCACACGTGTCACTGGATGCGGATAGCAAGGGTCATGTGGTCAGCACACCGCTCTCACGGCCATATGTCAGTTTCCGAGAGCGGAGCCTCTACTTCTCAATCAAGTAGCTCCTCAGTTCGCCTCACAAGGGCTGAGTGCACACCGCTTGCCAACAGCGCTCGGCAGACCGGATGGTCACCCATCCAAGTTCTAGCCTAGCCAGACAGCGCGTAAATTTGGTGATTGGACCACTGTGGCAAGGCCGTTGGCTCAGTTGGTAAGAGCTGATGGTATGTTCGAGTGTGGTGCAGACCCATTGTCAACAGGGCACTGTGCAAGATAATGGTTGGGCTGGAGCCTCTATCCAACTGAATCCATCGTTGACTGGAAATGGATATGTTCGGTTACTTGGAGAGCATTTGTTGTCATTCATGGACTTCATGTTCCCAAACAACGATGGAAATTTTGTATATGACAGTGCGCCAAAACAGTGAACCACAATTGTTTGTGATTGGTTTGAAAGACATTCTGGACAATTCGAACGAATGATTCGTCCACACAGATCACACGACATGAATCCCATCGAGCAGTTACGGGACATAATCGAGAGGCCAGTTCGTGCACAAAATCCTGCACTGGCACCACTTCCGCGATTATGGGCAGTTATATTTCTGCAGGGGATTTCCAACAGCTTGTTGAGACCATGTCACATCAAGTTGATGCACTACACCGGGAAAAAGGAGGTTCGATACGATGTTAGGAGATACTACATGGCTTTGTCACCTCACTGTAAATATAAGCACGAGTTTTGCAGAGAGCAGACGTTGGAACGCCTCTACGTTAGCGAAAGATGGGTGTTATGCATGTATTCAGCATGTTACCTCAGTAGCCCATGGCTGCACGACACCCATCAACCTAGACGGCTAATGTCAACTCTCTCCTGCATTAGGCTTAACCAAGAATTTGTCCCGCAGGACCTCCACCGTACTGGAATCAAGCCACATCTGTACTGCGATTGCACCAGCTCTACAAAAGTGACTTAACCATATTCTCTTTGCATACACAAAATGGGAAAGAAAATACATCTACTATTTGTGAAACAGCTTTACCACCTGAAAATAAAATTTCACACAAGTATTTCCATTCCGCTTTCTATGTACATTATTAGTATTTACAATAACTTTTTAAAATTTTTACAATATGCCAAGGTATCCCTGTAGTTACATCACAGTACTTGGAGTTATTATTAGCAGTTATTTCTAAAGAGCATGTAAGCGAACTGTATATTGTGTAATCATAATATGAATTAGTTTCATCAGTATTCCTTATTAATGATACTGTGTGAGCTCTTCACCTTTTTCTGTTTTTGTACCGAATAATTGTTTTCGTTAACACTGTACTTCAAAACTTATCATTCAACCAGTATTTTCACATTATTTCAATGAACATATCTACTTTTAGCCTGTAGGAAATCCTTTTGATATGCTTTTGATTTTATTAATTTCATACTATGACTATCGATTCATGTGGTTCAATGTATGTAACTTTTATCTGCTTAAATGGCAGATCTTTTCAGGAGGTAAAAGAGAAAATTATTTTATCTATGATACTGGTTGTAGAGCTTCTTGGACACGTACTCAGTTACAAATACCTATACAGATACATGATTACTCTGCCATTCACAATTAAGTGCCTATCAGAAGGTTCATCGAACCACGTGTAAGCCACTTCTCTATTGTCCCACCCTCGCACAATGCTCGGGAAAATACGTAAATATTTCCGTGCAAGCTCTTATTTTTCTTATTTTATTATGAGGATGATTTCTCCCTGTGTAGACGGGCGCCAACAAAATATTTTCACATTCTGATGAGAATGTTGGGTTTTGAAATTTCATTCGAAGGCCCTGCCGCAGTGAAAAACGCCTTTGTTTTAATGAATGACACACCAATTCGTGCATCATATCATTGGCACCCTCTTGCTTACGTCACGATAATACAAAACGAGTTGCCCTCCACTCATTTTTTCTATGTCCTCCAAAAATACTATCTGTTGAGGGTTGCACGTCGCACAGCAGTATTCTAGGAGAGAGCGGACAAACTTAGTGTAAGCAGTCTCTTCAGTAGACCTGTTACATTTTCAAGGTGTTCAGGCAATAAGTCACAGTTTTCGGTTTGCTTTACATACAAAATTATCTATGTGATTGTTCGAAATTAAATTAATCGTAATTGTAATCGCCAAGTGTTTAGTTGAACTGACACACTTTACATTTGTGTGATTTATCGTGTAAGTGAAATTTAGCGGATTCCTTTTTAGTACTGATGAGGATGATACATACTTTTCATTATTTATAGTCAACTGGCACTATTTTCACCATAGAGATATCTTATTTAAATCATTTTGCAACCAGGTGGTGAATGACAGCATCATCTGCAAACAATCTAAGAGGGCTTCTGAGATTGTCTCCTAAATCGGTTATGTAGACGAGGAACGACAGAGAGCCTGTAACACTTCCTTGGTGAACGTCAGATATTACTTTTGTTGAAAGAAATTTAGGAACCAGCCACTTTTATATAGTTTTATTTACGGCACGATGTGACAAGTCTATTATGAGAACTGAAGGTAGGCGAAAACCATAAACGCATGCGTGTTATCAATCGTACTAACGATAATGAGTCCACAATTTGTAGGCGCACACCTGATTTGGATGAATTGAGTTTGGGAACACCTAGGTCAGCCGTAATAAAGTGTCTGAGGACGTTGCGTGTCGACTGCGTGATATCTTCGAGACTCCGCCTGGAGTAATAGCCAGAGGGGCGTTATTTACAGCACCAATTTCCGATGGAGTTATGCCGCCGCCTGGCTCTAACTCAGGCTGCTCTCTCGCGGACGTACGCCCAGTCTTAAATACTTGTCGTCTCGTTTATGGCTCGTAACTCACCAGAGCAGACGACTACAATGGTGACTAAGCGCTCCATACCGGCTTGTGACGTCGTTCCAGGCGTAGCCCCGAGTGCGCTTGGTTTGGTACTTCCGCTCTAATTCTTTCTGGTTTATTATTAGAAATTCGTCATTTGTTACAGTCAGATAACACACTGCGCACAGAGTTTATTAGTGTGTACTAATCCTCTTACTAAACAATATCACTAAAAAGATGTTGATCGTATCAGTTTAGTCACAGGAGAATGTCCAGCGTCGCGAAAGTTATAGATTTACTTGAGTCAAATTGTGCGTGGTTAGGTGACAAGCCTTAACACATTCCGAAGACAACTTCAGACCTAACCTCGTCTATAATGGTCGTTTGAATATGCTCAAATTTCCGTAAATAACAGCAGCTGAGTGGAGGAAGAAAAATATTGCCAAGACTGAAGTCTATCTCCATTACTCACAAAAAAATTGCAAAGGTAGTTGCAATAAGTGCAGTTTAAAAGGATCTTATACGAGTAGAATGACCTCCAGTATATTAACATAACTGGGTGAGTGAAGCAAAAATACACTTTCAACAGACTATTACAAGGTCATAAATTTTTCCGTTTCACAAAATTTTTTTGTCAACTCATATTATCGGGTGAAAGAACACATTTCTAAACCAAAGTTGAAAAAAGAAATGTTCAAAGAGTCCATGAAATGGTTAGTCTTAAATGAGGAATCAAATAGATCGAAGAAATATTTGGCCTGTCTTTGAAAGATGCTCGAAATGATTAAAGTAAATGAAGTTGGACCGTCTACATCATTCACCAGACAAATATCCTCTTGTACCCTCTTTAAAAATGGGCACCTCATTCGCTGCATATGATTTCGAGCATAATTCAAAGGTGTGTCAAATGTTTTTCTAATCTGCTTTGTTTCTTACTTCTAGACAAATCATGTCACAAAACGTTTGATCGTTTTCTCTATTTTTAATTTTTTAAAACTTGCATTTAAATATCCCAACGATGTAACTTTTTATGGGCAAAATACCTAGGCCTTCAAGAAATGAACTTTTTCGTACTACATTTACATAGATAGCAGCACCTATTCGTGAAACATTTGAAATTTCCCACAAATCACTAAGTTTCTCTTAATTACCCGTGAGTAATTTCATTGCAATGCTTTTTTTTGCAATAGCAGACATCACGATGGTCAATTTGATACCTCATTTGTCCATTTCCAATGCTTTGCTTGGCTATGAAAGTTCGAACAAAACTTTTCCCTCAAATAACTTACTTTCTTCTTAATTGCTCTCATAACTTTCAAGTATTTAAAATTTGTTGTAAACTAGACCTCGCGATGGTTAGTGTGATTTGTCCATTTCCACTCCTCGCTTGACTATAAAAATGCAGACAAAATGCATTATCTGATTTTCTCTCAAATAATTAAGTTTTGTTTATTACAATGAATACTTACTTCTCGGATTGGGAATAAAAGTTCGGTCAAATATTGATTGTGTAATTTCTAGCGAGTTTTGTTTTCGAGCCATTCATACATTTGGTCAAAAAGTAAGTGTGACGGAAAATGCTATGAACGAACCACAAACACCGGAAATATCAGTGTAAAACAACAGTTCTTACTCATTTATGTTTCATCAGATTATAACTAGAATAGCGTTTCTTATTTCGAACGGCATTTTCATTCACAAGTCAGAAGTGCTAGTTCAGCAATAGAAATCCAACATCATAATCTGCTTCTGCATATTTTACAGCGCTTTGGCTGAGGGCAATACCGTGCCATACCGCAGGGCCACCTAAGTTCGCAGAGCTGAATATTTATGTAATATACTTTAAAGTTTTAAACATGTGCTGTGAAAAATAATAGCATTACGTCTGCCATACAATAACTTCAATGTCGAAAATTACTGCAGAATAGTAGAATATTTTGGTAGCTTGTGGTGATTTTACGTTAACATGTATTTTATAAAAGCTATGCAGCATGGCTTAAAGAGAATTATTTCTAAACCTTATATGCTATATTAATGTAAAGCTTTTTTTAAAAATCTGTATCTTTGTGTGAACATAATGTAGAATATCTAGAATGCTTGGCCTGCTTTCGCAGTGGGTCCAATGTCACTAATCTCACTAGGAAAAACAAATAAATAAATAAAAGCATAATGAAAAAAATAAGTGTAGAACTATGAAAGCACTCTAGTGACAATACGAGAGCATATCTAACAAAAATAATTCAAGAAATTGGGAAACAAAGCCACTGCCAAGTGAATGGACGTCTGAGTTAATACATCCCCTACATAAAAAAGGAGATAAAAAAGATCCTAACAATTATACAGGAATCTTCCTCTTGCAGTAACCTATAAGACCCTGACGGAGGTACTTTTCAACAAAACTGAAAGAATACTTGATCCACAGTTAGGGGATATCAAACAGGGTTCAGAGAGAATAGATCATGTGTAGAACAAGTCACATACTTAAAGCATGTCTTAGAAATTAGGAAAAGCATATCCTTGAAATATAAGGTAACATTTGTAGATTTTGAAACGGCGTACGATTCTATTGATAGAAATATATTATTCAACATTTTAAGAGAGTTTCGACTAAATAACAAAACAAGGAAAATAATCAAAGCAGCTTCAACCAACACAACATCAAAGGTACAATTAATGAGAGAATTGTTACAAATTTTGAAAAATATATCTTGAGTAAGACAAAGAGACGGTTTATCGCTCCTACTTTCTAACTATGCGTAGAGAAAGCGTTTAGACATTGGAGGAAGGTTATAAATACCAAGGGTATACAACTATGAAGGAAGGCAAACTTGATCGCTGTAGCTTGCAGATGACAAGTCAGTTATCACAGACTGTTTTGGAAGTGCAGAAGAACGAATCACAGAATTAGAACGTCAAGCAGTAAAAGTAGGTTAGAAGTATCACTTGGAAAAAAAATTCCAGACAGACACCAATAATGCACCTCAAAAGCTTAAAGTAAATAAGAACCAAAAATCTAAAGTACACTGTTTTAAATATCTAGGAGAATGGGTTGTTGTTGTTGTTCTTGTGGTCTTCAGTCCAGAGACTGGTTTGATGCAGCTCTCCATGCTATTCTATCTTGTGCAAGGTTCTTCATCTCCCAGTACCTACTGCAACCTACATCGTTCCGAATCTTTTTAGTATATTCATCTCTTGGTCTCTCTCTACGATTTTTACCTTCCACGCTGCCCTCCAATACTAAATTGGTGATCCCTTGATGCCCCAGAATATGCCCTACCAACAGGTCCCTTCATCCAGTCAAGTTTTGCCATAAATTTCTCTTGTCTCCAATTCTATTCAATACCTCCTCATTAGTTATGTGATCTACCCATCTAATCTTCAGCATTCTTCTGTAGCACCACATTTCGAAAGCTTCTATTCTCTTCTTGTCTAAACTATTTATCGTCCATGTTTCACTTGCATCCATGACTACACTCCATACAAATACTTTCAGAAACAACTTCCTGACACTTAAATCTATACTCGATGTTAACAAATTCCTCTTCTTCAGAAACGCTTTTCTTGCACATTGCCAGTCTACATTTTATATCCTCTGTACTTTGACCATCATCAGTTATTCTACTCCCCAAATAGCAAAACTCATTTACTACTTTAAGCGTCTCATTTCCTAATCTAATTCCCGCAGCATCACCCGATTTAATTCGACTACATTCCATTATTCTCGTTTTGCTTTTGTTGATATTCATCTTATATTCTCCATTCAAGACACTGTCAATTCCGTTCAACTGCTCTTCCAAGTCCTTTGCTGTCTCTGACAGAATCACAATGTCATCGGCGAACCTCGAAGTTTTAACTTCCTCTCCATGGATTTTAATTCCAGCTCCGAATTTGTCTTTTGTTTCCTTTACTGCTTGCTGAATATACAGATTGAATAACATCGGGGATAGGCTACAACCCTGTCTCACTCCCTCCCCAACCACTGCTTCCCTTACATGCCCCTGGACTCTTATAACTGCTATCTGGAGAATGGATATGAAACAAAATAAGGGAAAATAAAGTAAGAGAGACTAGAATACATAAAATACAAAGAGCCACACATATACTACAGTATCTTTATCCGCGAACCCAAAACTGAAACACTATGAAACAATGGTCACACTAGGAATATTCTGTGCACTAGAACATCTTAAACTGATTACAAAGGGAGAGCTAAAGAACTGGAAGAAGACTCCTAAGAAATGTACTAATGAGAAAAAGATTAATATTCTATGGACGTACATGCAGGATTAAAAAAGGCAGAGTACGCAAACAGATCTTTGGCTTACTAAACAATTACAAATCTAAAATAAGATGTCTGAGAGACTTAGGAAGATGCGGAAAATGTAGAAGTCGACCTGGACACAATAAGAAATAGAAAACTGTTAAAGAAGAAGTGGAAGAAAGAAGACGCTAGAAGAGAAGGAACAAGAATGAAGTGTGGACCCAAAGGAAACTGCAGTTGAAACGAGAGAAGCACAAACACTGTTACTACATCGTAACTATATTTTATTAAGTGGAAATTTAAGTTATAAGGAACAAAGAGCGTTCAGTCTGAAGTAACAGACTGGGAATCTATGGAAGGGTTGCAGCTGACCTTTGGTTAGAAGAGCAGAGAACGCAGTCAGTGCTAGGTGCAGTACTCACCCCCAGGACGGAATCGTCGCACTTGTCGGCAGCCACGGACGGGTCCCCGAAGATTCGCAGCTCCTGGACGACGCCCTGCACAACAAACAGCCGCAGCAGCGCGTGAGCAGTCGTCGTCATGGCGGGAGCTCAGCACAGGAGGAAGCTGCGCCTAGTCCTGCCTGGTCTGCCACTCACGGACTTCCGCGCTTATCCGCCTGCTTAGCTCCGCGGCTGATAGCAGAGCCCTTTCAAAATTCTCGACAGCAAGTGATATTGGAAAACGGTCGTTGGTCGTTAATACTCGGCGGACCATTGTTTCAGGATGAAGGAAACGAGCTGGTGGTCCTACTGGCACCGAAAATACTCTGCTGTCAATTAAAATTTCAACACCATGAAGACGGCAGGCAAAAAAAAAATGTTGATATGAGTTGAACTACAACTACATCTACATTTATACTCCGCAAGCCACCCAATGGTGTGTGGCGGAGGGCACTTTACGTGCCACTGTCATTACCTCCCTTTCCTGTTCCAGTCGCGTATGGTGCGCGGGAAGAACGACTGGCGGAAACCCTCCGTGCGCGCTCGAATCTCTCTAATTTTATTTTCGTGATCTCCTCCGGAGGTATAAGAAGGGGGAAGCAATATATTCGATACCTCATCCAGAAACGCACCCTCTCGAAACCTGGACAGCAAGCTACACCGCGATGTAGAGCGCCTCTCTTGCAGAGTCTGCCACTTGAGTTTTCTAAACATCTCCGTAACGCTATCACGCTTACCAAATAACCTTGTGACGAAACGCGCCGCTCTTCTTTGGATCTTATCTATCTCCTCTGTCAACCCGATCTGGTACGGATCCCACACTGATGGTCAATACTCAAGTATAGGTCGAACGAGTGTTTTGTAAGATATCTCCTCTGTTGATGGACTACATTTTCTAAGGACTCTCCCAATGAATCTCAACCTGGCACCCGTCTTACCAACAATTAATTTTATATGATCATTCCACTTCAAATCGTTCCGTACGCATACTACCAGATATTTTACAGAAGTAACTGCTACCAGTGTTTGTTCCGCTATCATATAATCAAACAATAAAGGCTCCTTTTTCTATGTATTCGCAATACATTACATTTGTCTATGTTTAGGGTCAGTTACTACTCCCTGCACCAAGTGCCTATCCGTTGCAGATCTTCCTGCATCTCACTGTAATTTTCTAATGCTGCAACTTCTCTGTATACTACAGCATCATCCGCAAAAAGCCGCGTGGAACTTCCGACACTATCTACCAGGTCATTTATACAGTATATATTGTGAAAAGCAATGGTCCCACAACACTCCCCTGTGGCACGCCGGAGGTTACTTTAACTTCTATAGACGCCTCTCCATTGAGAACAAGATGCTGTGTTCTGTTTTCTAAAAACTCTCCAATCCAGCCACACAGCTGGTCTGATATTCCGTAGGCTCTTTATCAGGCGACAGTGCGGAACTGTATCGAACGCCTTCCGGAAATCAAGGAAACTGGCATCTACCTGGGAGCCTGTATCTAATTTTTTTGGGTCTCATGAACAAATAAAGGGAGTTGGGTCTCACACGATCGCTGTTTCCGGAATCCATGTAGATTCCTACAGAGTAGATTCTGAGTTTCCAGGAATGATATGATACGCGAGCAAAAAACATGTTCTAAAATTCTACAACAGATCGATGACAGAAATATAGGTCTATAGTTTTGCGCATCTGCTCGACGACCCTTCTTGAAAACTGGGAATACCTGTGCTCTTTTCCAATCATTTGGAGCCTTCCGTTCCTCTACAGACTTGCGGTACACGGCTGTTAGAAGAGGGGCAAGTTCTTTCGCGTACCCTGTGTAGAATCGAATTGGTATCCCGTCAGGGACAGGTCCAGTGGACTTTCCTCTATTGAGTGATTACAGTTGCTGTTCTATTCCTTGGACACTTATTTCGATGTCAGCCATTTTTTCGTTAGTGCGAGGATTTGGAGAAGGAACTGCAGTGCGGTCTTCCTCTGTGAAACAGCTTTGGAAAAAGGTGTTTAGTACCTCAGCTTTACGCGTGTCATTCTCTGTTTCAATGCCATCATCACATCCCAGAGTGTCTGGAAACCGACCTCGCTCAGGCCGGTCTGAACTCAGATCATGTAAGAATTTAAAGGTCGATCCACTTACTCATTTAACGTAAGACCAGAACTTCCAAGGATTTTCTGTCAAATCGGTACATAGAATTTTACTTTCGAATTCACATCCATGGATGTGATAGTCATAAGCTCTTCAGCGCAACCATCAAAGTGGATAAAAGGATACCTATACAGGGTGAACATTAATAAAATCGAAAAACTGCAAGGATGGCTTCCTGACTGGAAATGGAGGAAAAAAGCCTTTGAACAAGTGTGCAGAAATGCATAGATCGCGCTGGCGAATGAAATTTCCTCTGACCACGTGCCGTGTGTTCCTTGTGTTTTTCAGGCTATGCGATTGACGCAGCGTGCTGTAAGCAGCAGAATGCTCCGGTATTCACGTCGTGAACAAGCCGAGACGGTGTCTGTGTACGGCCAAGCAGATGGAAACGGTCGAAAGGCAGAACCAGGTTCTCCAAATCTGGTGTACGCACAGTCCGCTGCCTCCCTGCACGTTCGCCTGTCTGAAAGGACCCATGATCACACAAACGCCCAAAAAGGGTTTGAAATGTTGTGTGATGTGTCTGCATCTACATATACGTTTACATGGATACACTGAAAATCACATTTAAATGCCTGGCAGAGGGTTCATCGAACCACCTTCACAATTCTCTATTATTCCAATCTCGTACAGCGCGCGCAAAGAATGAACACCTGTATTTTTCTGTACGAGCTCTGATTTCCCTCATTTTATCGTGGTGATCGTTTCTACCTATGTAGGTCGGTGTCAACAAAATATTTTCGATTCGGAGGAGAAAGTTGGTGTTTGGAATCCGCATGGCTGTAAAGCATCGTGCAGCCACGTCTCGGTCCCTCAGTCAACAGATGGGGACGTTTGCAAGACAACAACCATCTGCACGAACAGTTCGCCGACGTTTGCAGCAGGACGGACTATCAGCTCGGAGACCATGGCTGCGGTTACTCTTGACGCTGCATCACAGACAGGAGCGCCTGCGATGTTGTACTCAACGATTCTGTCGCAACTAAAAACGCCTTTCTCTTAATGATGTCCATCCCAAATCCTGTATCATATCACTCGCTCCCATATTTCGTGATAATACAAAACGTTCTGCCCTTCTTTGAACTTTTTCGATGTAGTCTGTCATTCCTATCTGGTAAGGATTCCACACCGCGCAGCAGTATTCTAAAAGAGGACGGACAAGCGCAGTTTAGGCAGTCTCCTTAGTAGTTCTATTACATTTTCTAAGTGTCCTGCCAATAAAACGCAGTCTTTGGTTAGCTTTCCCCACAACATTTTCTGTATTTAGTTGAATTTACGCCCTTTAGATTTGACTGATTTATCGTTTAACCGAAGTTTAACGGATTCCTTTTAGCACTCATGTGGATGACCTCACACTTTTCGTTATTTCGGGTCAACTGACAATTTTTGCATCATTCAGATATCTTTTCCAAATCGTTTTGCAATTTGTTTTCATCTTCTGATGACTTTATTATTCAATAAACGGCGGCTTCATCTACAAACAACCTATGGCGGGTGCTTAGATTGTCTCCCAAATCGTTCATATAGATAAAGACTATAACACTACCTTGGGGAACGCCAGAAATCACTTCTGTTTTACTCGATGACTTTCCATCAATAACTACGAACTGTGACCTCTCTGACACGAAATCACGAATCCAGTCACATAACTGAGACGATATTCCATAAGCATGCAATTTCACTACAAGCCGCTTGTGTGGTACAGTGTCAAAAGCCTTCCGGAAAGCCAGAAATACGGAATCGATCTGAAGTCCCTTGTCAATAGCACTCAACACTTCATGCGAATAAACAGCTAGTTGTGTTTCACAAGAACGATGTTTTCTAAATCCATGTTGACTGTGTGTCAAAATGTTCAAATTTGTGTGTATTTCTAAGGGACCAAACTGCTTAGGTCATCAGTCCCTAGACTTACACACTACTTAAACTAACTTATGCGAAGAACGAAAAACACATCCTTGCCCGAGGGAGGACTCGAACTTCCGATGGAAGGGGCCGCGCAGTCCGTGACATGACGCCTCAACCACGCGGACACTCCGCTCGGCGACTGTGTGTCCATAGACCGTTTTCTTCGAGGTAATTCATAATGTTCGAACACAATATATGTTCCAGAATCCTGCTAGATATCGACATTAATGATATGGGCCTGTAATTTAGTGTATTACTCCTACTACCTTTCTTGAATATTGGTGTGGCCTGTGCAACTTTCCAGTCTTCGGGTACGGATCTTTCGTCGAGCGGACGGATGTATATGATTGTTAAGTATGGAGCTAAGCATCAGCATACTCTGAAAGGAACGTAATTGGTATGCAGTCTGCACCAGAAGACTTGCTTTTCGTAAGTGATTTAAGTTGCTTCACTACTCTGATGATATTTACTTCTACGTTACTGATGTTGCCGTCTGTTCTTGCTTCGAATTCTGGAATATTTACTTCGTCTTCTTTTGTGAAGGCATTTGGTAAGGCTGTGATTAGTAACTCTGTTTTGGCAGCACTGTCTTCGCTAGTATCGTCGTTGCTACCGCACAGAGATGGCATTGATTGTTTCTTGCCGCTAACATACTTCACATACGACGAGAATCTCTTTGGATTTTCTGCCAGCTTTCGAGACAAAGTTTCGTTGTGGAAACTATTATAAGCATCTCTCATTGAAGCCCGCGCTAAATTTGGAGCTTCTGTAAAAGATGTCTGTGTGGGTTTTTCTGTTGGTATAGCCGTGCTGACTCTCGACCTTTTCCGTCTGCCTGACGGTACACAAACACCATCTCGGCTTGTTCCCGAGATGAATACCGGACCATTCTGCTGCATACAGCACGCAGCATGCAACACACAAGAAACGTACGACCCGTGGTCAGAGAAACTGATATTCGTCAGCGCCATCTACCATGGCGACGATACATTTTCGGAGACACATTCATGGGACTTCTTTCATCCATTTCAAGTCTGAAATCTGTCCCTGTAGCTTGTCAGCTTTATGAATGTATAGTGGGTAATTTTACTAAATCGGAACAAACTACAAGTTACGATTCCTGAGAGAATAAGGAAAAAATAGGTCATATGGACAATTGACGTAAATGCGTTCCAAGGGCGGTACAGAACACTTGAAAGTGGAGATAAAAGATCCTTGACCGTGAACCCAATTTCAGCACTAGACAGGTGGTTCACCAGCACGGGCTAAACCAGTCGGGCGTGTGGAACATTCTCTATGGCAACTGCCACTACAGGTGTCACTTAGAGCTCGTACATGCCGTATTACCCGCGGATTGCCTCCGTGGCGACCGTTTCGTATCTGGTTTGTCGCAAGGGCCATCACGGTGCTGGGATTTCTATCGTGCATCCTATTCGTAGCCGAGGCTACCTTTGCGAGGGGCGGTATCGTCAACCTTCACCTACCTGTGGGCTACGGAGAATCCTCATGATATGGTGACAGCGAACCATCAGAACCGGTTCAGCCTCAGTGTGTGGGCGGGGATTACTGACGAGTATCTCCCGGCACCAGTCATCCTACCATAACGCCTCACAGGCGAAGTGTATCTACACTTCCCGCGTGTGAAGCTGTCTCCACTACTTTGGAGGTCCGAAGAGTGATGTGGCTACTA
The DNA here is from genome assembly GCF_021461395.2 of Schistocerca americana. Taxonomy (NCBI): domain Eukaryota; kingdom Metazoa; phylum Arthropoda; class Insecta; order Orthoptera; family Acrididae; genus Schistocerca; species Schistocerca americana. The sequence continues at coordinate 315,289,583 of NC_060121.1, read as the reverse complement.
CATGATGGTGCTCCAGCTGACTTCTCTTACGGCTGTGGAGCTAAGACGCTAGTACGGACATAACTTTCCCACTTGCCTGGTACCCTCTCATATGTTCTTGCTATTCGTTGTAATCTGCACAGACAAGGACCTTTTATCTTCACCTCCAAGTGGCTGTACCTGCTTTGGAATACATTTCCGCCCCTGTGTTGATTTTATTCCTTTTACGCTCAGGAATCGTTTCCTGCAGTTTGTCTCCAGTTAGCAAAATCATCCTCTATATTCTATTGATAAGGAAAGATCATACAATAGGTTTTCCATGCAGAAACCACATTTGAATATTGTTTGTTTGTTCGAATAGCGTATTATGCTTCGCGTAATAAAGCGGAACGTCTTCCAGCGAAGTTAAGAGCTCCATAGAAACAGGCCCGTTGTTTATCGAGATTGCGGTGTATGGTTCAGCGATACCGTTGTTTACTTTCGTCAGAATCCCACGACTGTCAAGCTAATTTACAGGGTCATTCGTTTTAAATGGTAGAAAAGTAGAAAGTTGTATTTATTAAGTTAATGTGTACTATATGACTGAGCAATTTTCTGTAATGTACGTGAAAATGATGGGAGTTAAAAATGACTAACAGTGCTTTGGGAGGCAAGCCAACACAACATAGTTCACAGCGCGAACACCAGATGTTGTATATATAGCACAACTTAGTGCACTCAATGTGTCTCGACTGTTAAATGAAAATGGTCGTTACGCCCTTACAACGCGCTCAGGCTAAACGTTTCGTATGGTATGCGAAGTTTTTGACTGTCGTATAGACCCAGATAACTTTCAAACGTCAGTAAGTCATCGTTCCATGCCTTTTTAGCGGAGGAGACTGTTCATGCCGTCAGTTACCTTGAAATGAGCAAGCAGTATGTGGTTCCTCAGTTACAGAAAAATGGGATACTGGACACCATTATCAACAGGACCGCGCTCTACGATATTAAGCTGTAATAGTGGGGGAACAATTAAATAAAATGTTCAGCTATCGCTGGTGTGGCAGTGTTGGGCCTATTCCATGGCCTCCTAATATTGTAAACACCTACAGATTTACTGGATAAGGCTACGTCAAGTCAAAAGTGTATGAACAAACACCACAAAATCCGGGGAACTACGGAGGCTGATTGCAGCGGGCTCTCAGCAAATCTCTATAGCGATAGTACACGCCAAGTGGCGCAACACGAACATTTATGGCATTCGCAATGGCTAAAAGCAATAAAATTGCATAATTTCTTGTATATAGCGTTTTACTTTTCTGACATCTTAAACGGATCACACTATAGAATCGATGCCATGCAGAATTCCAACGATCTCGCGTGACTAGCGCCCGATAGGGCTGACATATTGTTCGCTGTGCCTTGTAGGATCGTACAAATATGTCACGTACCTTGAAACATGAAACGGGCTTGTTTGCAGCAAGACATGGAGATGCGACTATTTGGGGTTCTCGAAGTGGCACCAGAGGGAGGTTTGCCTACAGCGGTGCGACCTACGACAATACTGGACACAGGAACGGGAATCTTTTCAGAAGTCCTGGTTCTGGGTGCAGCACCGCTATGGATGTATCTGTGTATGGAGGTTTCGAGAGGAACGAACGTTGCCAGCTTGTATTCGTGACCGTCATACATACTCGGCACCTGGCATGGTGGTATAGCGTGCTATTGAGTACACAACAGGTAACGATAATTTGTACTTGCTCTGTCTTCGGCGTCTCCGTGATTTTCTCTCTTAACAAGACAAAATGTCGACTGTTCTGTCCCGATCTAGCTCTATACACAGGATATGAAGAGGCCATCTTCATATAGTTAAGGCTAACCGGCCACTAACCTCCTTCTTCTGTGCTGGATGCACACGCATTGCCCGAACTCTTACGGGACTCAGATTGTCTGCCGCGAGTAATGAGTGTAATGGGCAGGGGCGCTACGAATAAAGTGTGTGGACATTAAGTTGGGAATGTGGGTCTCACGGGCAGCGTGCAAGGAATAAATCCCTGCAGTCGCACTATCCTATGTTCCCTCGGTGGTTCAGATAGATAGAGCAGGGGGTCCCGGGTTCGAGTCCCGGTCGGGGCACACATTTTCAACTGACCCCGTTGATGTATATCAACGCCTGTCGACAGCTTAGGGTCTTGATTTAACTATCATTTCTCTACACAGGATGTCCGACTGTTGCCCTGGTCATCCCCACGCACTGAATACAAATGATCGTGCGTTACCGAGAGTCTCGCATACCATCACTTATCAGCCACTATGATTAATGAAATCGAGCACAAAGGAGCATGGAATGCTGTCACCCAAGCTGTGTTAGACTCGATGCCCACTCGGATTGGACCGAATATTGTTGCCTGAGGATTGAGCTCTCAGTACGAGATTTCGCACCTTGTAAAACTCCAAATCGCCTACGAATTTAGTCATGTAATCTTCCTAATCCCCTTTCGTCCATCCAGATTTACATTTTTAATGGCTCTCTTAAAACATTTAGGGCTTTGACGGGATGATCATATGTGCACCGCTCGTGGTGTCCTCCGAAGAACGTGGTCCCACGTCAAAGTTGGCACATCGCGACGAAACCACAAGTAAACACAGTCGCTGCCAGACATAGCGACGAGTGAGGGACGTCAGCATAGGGACGCCATCATGAGTTCCGTATGCTACTGCTACAGAATGCTTATTTACGTCAATGTGGAGTGCCTCTCGGTCTAGTCAGGAATCATCGCCGAAGACATTAGCATCCACTCACTACAGAGCCAGCAGCGTGAGACCTGTATTAGATAGAACTAATCAGAAAATTCATAGTCTGCTGCACTTTGAGAACAGAGACTAGTTTTGTGCACCACATCAACTGATAAGATAGTATATAGTGACAGTAAGAAATACGCACGATATTCCAGTGGAAATGGATTGTTTCAAAGTTCAGCACGAGGGGCTTTCAATGAGTGTTGCAATATACTTTTCCTCTCTCCCAGTTTCGGCTGAAAAAATGTCAGGGTTTGTTGTGTGACAACGTGGAATATTCCCGCTTCAGCTCCCATACTTCATGAAGTTCCAATAGGTGGCAGCTCCAGATATTTGTAATGGAGGCGCGCTCCAAGAATGTAGCTATCACTGAGTTTTTTTCTTTCTTTTGCGCAAAACCAGAGCATCTCAGATATTCATAGGCGCCTGCAGAATGTCTACAGAGGCCTGGCAGTGAACAAAAGCACGGTGAGTCGTTGGGTGAGGCGCCTATAATTATCGCAACAGGGTCTCGCAAACCTGTCCGATCTCCCGTGTGTCGGCCGGCCGCGCAGAGCTGTGACTCCTGCAATGTTGGAATGTGCGGACACTCTCATTCGAGGTGATCCACGGATCACAATTAAGCATCTCGCTGCACAACTGGACGTCTCTGCTGGTAGTTCTGGCACGCTCGTCCATCAGCTGGAGTGCTCGAAAGTGTGCGCCCACAGGGTTCCTCGCCGCCAATCAGAAGACCATAAAGAGCAACGAAGGACCATCTAAGCGGAATTGCTTGCGTGCCACGAGGCTGATCGTGACAATTGTTTGTCGAATATTGTTACTGGCGATGAAACAAGGGTTCATCACTTCTAACCGGAAACCGTAACCGAAAACATCCATGGAGTGGCGCCACATCACCTCTGCCCCGAATAAAAAGTTCAAAGCGGCGCCCTCCAGTGGTAAAGTCATGGCGATGGTCTTCTGGGACTATGAAGGGTTTATTCTGTTTGATAACCTCCAACACGTTGCAACGATCAACTCGGGAGTTGATACACTACCCTCAGGAAACTGAAGAAGCGACTTCAGAGTCTTCGTAGCCACAAAAATGCGAACGAACTCTTCCTTCTACATGACAACTCGAGTTCTCACACAAGTTTGTGCAACAGAGAGGAGCTCACAAAACTTCATTGTACTGTTCGTCCTCATCCACCCTACAGCCTGGATCTCGCATCTTTCGACTTCCGTCTGTTTGGCCCAATGAGGGATGAACTTCACGTGAAGCAGTACATGAATGATGGGAACGTTGTTGATGCAGCAAGACCTTCGTTCCGACTTCGTAGTGTGGTAACATGTGGGCATGCAGGCCCTCGCATTGAACACAGATTGTGTTGAAAAACGGAGTGGGAAATAACCTGGTGTACTGCAATTTTGAATAAAACAAAGCTGCTTTCAGAAAAAAGTGTGTTGCGTTACTTACTGAACGCCACTCGCAGTATTCAGTGATAGTAACAAATACACAGCCATTCCTGTCGACATGGACGATTTCAAAGTTAAGTATTTCATCCGGTTCAAGCTGTAATTAAGTGATCCAATTTTGTGTGAGTGGTCGTATCAACTCGGCGTCCTCCATATCTAAGAAGCTAGGTGCCGACAGGTGTTATTTCGTCCGGCACAACACATCTGAAGATGTCCAGCGCTGTTTTGGACGAAACATCAGAAAAGAAAAAGTGTCATGGACCAAGACCACACAACCCGGAATTTTAACCAACTGCTTTGACCGAACGCTACTTTTAAGCGGGACACGGCGGAATTCCTTCTCCTCGCACAATTCGAGCTTGTGCTGCGTCCGTAATAACCTCGTCGTCGAGCGGACGGGAAGCTCTGATCTTTCCTCTTTCCTTGAACAGTGGTTCAGGAACATAAAGCGTGCACTATGGTTGATACAGAGCGTAGTCACTGAGAGCATCTCATTGTCTTTGTGAATAGCGCTTCTGTTCGCGGAACTACGCCCGCACTCTGCGCTACGGATATTTCTCAGACCGGCAGTTCCTCTTCCGCTATTCTACACAGTACTGCGACAACGATACACATTAGGAATATACCAAGTGAGCCAAAAACAAGGAAAAAAATAAAATTAGAACATTTCCATAATACGGTAAAAAACATACAAAGTGAAAAGATAATAATTTAGGAAGAATAGGCTGTAGCACGATCTTTTCATATCAGTTCTTGAAGGGACTTTAAATTTTTGTAACAATGAAAAACATATTGACCAAAGGTCAGGATAGCTTATATTTTGTATAGCAACGTATCACAGTTTACAACTGAGTGCGCTTTCACATCCATTAGGTGAAAAACGGACTTCGTGTGTCCAGAGGACATTTCAAAAGTAGTCCACATTATTTTACCTTTGTATCGGGCACAAACTCTAGTTTGAGAACATGTGGCACAACCTCCAAAACCACTACATCGCAGCTATTAGTAAAAATGTAGCAATTCCTATTTATTCTAATCTTAACGGAAACGTGTCCATCCTACAACAACTACGAGACTCTCAGTAGTTTAGAATTACTAGCGTTTCACTTTACCGTTTAATTTTCTGTGCCTGGTACACAAGAAGCCTTCATGGACACCACAGTTTATCAGTTTTTCTCTGCAATTCGCCGAGCCATTGCAGTAGTGACAGTACGTTACTTACATACCATCAAACAGTTTATTTTTCATACTGTTACAGAAAAATTTTAGGATGAGATACGTTTTTCGTTGACTGTGCTTTACAGCTCTGAAAAACTTTACATTTATAGCGCTGTAAGTTGATGTTTAAATTATTATATTTCTTTATTTTTTTAAAAAATAATTTAAAAAGCATCTTACAGTGCTATATAATGTCATTTCTAAAACGAGAGTACTTACAGGACACCAATAGTACCTTTGATAGTCTACATGCCAAGTTACGTTATTATTGCCACCAGATAATGTTTCAATCAATATCCGTCCGTAACCAGGGCATCAGATGGACAGTGACCGAACCACAAGATTTGGCAGGTTACCTGCCGTTTTCTCTTCATCTACAACTACGTGATCACTCTGCTATTCACAATAAAGTGCCTGGCAGAGGGTTCAATGAACCACCTTCAAGCTGTCTCTCTGCCGTTCCACTCTCGAACGGCACGCGGAAAAACGAGAACTTAAATTTTTCTGTGCGAGCCCTGATTTCTCTTATTTTATCGTGATGATCATTTCTCCCTTCATAGCAATCTTTCAGATATTCACATAAAGTGACTAAGGGGAACTGCAAGAAACTTACATCTCAATGGCTGAGCTAGTTATCGTATTTGAACGCGTCCTTACAGAACGAGATTCCATTGTTTAATGATCTTCTGTTTGTTTTTATGTTTCAGATTAACGGACTACCTAACTCATTTACCAGCTGCTACCTCCGGGTCTATGTGAAACGATGACAACGATCAAGATTTTGCATGGAAAGAGATCTTCTGGACCTCAAGTAAACGCCACTTAGCTAAACACGTTAAGTAAGATTAGTGTGATTAATGTTACAGAAGAGTGACATCTAAAAGTGAAGAGAAAGAGTGGACACAAACTTGTAAGTGTATAGCGGGCAAGTAAATAGGCATTGTAGGCGGCTTGGAAACGCGAGCACTCACCACCAAATGCAGCGTCAGCGCAGCTTCCTCCTCGATTACACAAGATCGATCAAAGGAACAAACACTCACAGATAAAAGCTGCGTTACACTAGAACAAAATAAACATTTTACAGTTCAGTTAATTTCTCAAGCTATTACGCTCATCATAATTATTCCATGTGTTCTACAAAACCGTCACATAGTTTACTCATTTTAGTTATTTACTTCCTGTAACATATTTTCCGTTTAAGTTCATTACCATCTATTACCATTTGATTTATTTCATATAATTGTCATTGTACTGGAATTAGTATTACAACTGAGTACAAAGTATCGATTCGAGTGACTGTGAGATTAAGATCTTTTCTAAATCGTAATGCTGTTAAAGATCAATTTCAAACCATATTGTAAAGCTACTGAGTATCGAGCATCTAGTAGAGATTGCTTACTGTGCACATCAGAATCTTAGTCTGTCACTGCCCTTTTTCCCTTCCATTGTTCCTTTAGCTGGCCAGGTTGCCTATTCTTGGATGCCGTATCAGGTGTCTCATTAACCTGTCAGTTATTGTGGTAAGAGTCTTCCACAGACTTCTTTCCAAGCTAATTCTTTTCACTACTTGTTCACTTCGTACTTTACCTGTCCACTCAATTTTTAATATTCTACTGTAGCAACACATCCCAATGACTACTGTTTCTCCTTCTGCGTATTTCCGATGGTCCCTCTCTCACATCCACACAGTGCAGTGCTCTACTGTCTTGACGTACACTTCCAGAAACTTTTTCCTCAGTTCCCTATCAATATCTGATATCTTCTTCTTTCTGGCCTTTATCCCGTGTATTCACGGGGTTGCAATGTTACTTTGGACTTGGCAATGTTAGTGGCAGGGAGTGGCCAGATACCCTTCCCGTCACCACCCCTTCCTCAGCGGGACGCAATTTGTGTATCCATCTGTCTGCGTTTAGCGTTATCCCATGTGAAAGTGGGATAACGTTTCTGAAATGTTCGCTAATCGTGTTACTGGGGCGGGGCGTAGCTACCAGTCCATTATCCACGTAATGGTATGTGGGAAACTGTCTAAATACCACAACCAGGCTGGCTTGCACATCGAACCTTGTCGTTAATCCTCCAGGCGGATTCGATCCGGCGTTGGGGCGCCTCCCCAAATCCCGGAAGCGTCGTGCTAAAGCGTGCAGTTACCCGAGCGGTTCATGTCAATATCTGATATGCGACCTGCTATTGAAGAAAGTTCTCTTCGTCTGTTCAGACCCACTTCTTATATCGAATCTCACATAATATAAATCCTTTCACTATGAATTTTAACCCCACTACCGAAATTTACTCCCTTCATTGCTTCTTCGATACAAACATTGAGCATTAGAGGAGCCTTACGCCCGTTTTAATCTGACTACTCTCTCGGCACTTTTCTCTTCGCCTTCGATATTATTATTCCTTCTTGGTTCTTCCATAATTGTGTGTTACCCACCTTTGTTAAAGTGAATATCTGTTTTCGTGGGGATTTAAAACATGTTGCACGACTTTACATTGTCAAACGTTTTTCCTGGACGACAAATGCTATGAAAATTTCTTGATGTTTCTTCAGTCATGCTTGCATATACTGCTGGAGCTTCCTATACCTTTCCTAAGCTCAAACTGATCGTCGTATAGGTGATCCTCAATTTTATTTTCCAGTCTTCTATGAAAATATCTTACCAGAAGATAATACAGTTACAGAGACGTCAAATATGGTGTTTTCAAATAGTATAATTGCCACTGCGGAATAGATAAAATACATAATCAAGGACGCTTAGTAGGCATACATACGTAGGGTGTAAGGTGTTTCAAAGTCTGTGCGACAAACATGTAGGGGTGATAGATGATGTCATAGGAAACAAGTTTTGTTACAGACAAAGTATTCGGCGAAGCTTCCTGTCGACCTTAGGTATGTCTAGTAATTGATTATGCCCATAAAAGGCATCAGGGCATAGATACTCTGGGACGCTCGTATGCAATGTGTGTCGTCTATAAGCCAGTAATATGCCCCATGTGATAGGCTATAGGCCGAGCTTATGAAACATCTTTCTCCACTTAGAGACACTCAGTCTGAAGGTTTTATTGTTAAAAATCACCCAATAAAATTACTGTTCTATATAGTATGCAAGTGTGGCATACCTGGCTAGTCGGCTGTTACAGTTCGATTAGATGTCGTGGTCCCAAGGCCGGCGAATTCAATACAATGACGCCTGGCGTCGCCGGAAACCTCAGAGAACGATTTGCCTCCAAGAAATGTTGTTTCCCATGATGCGATCTGTCACCGCTAGATGTTTGTCGGAAAGACTTTCAAATACCCTGTGTATACTTTAAACTATTGAACCTGTTTTTGTTGTGGTCTTCAGTTCTGAGACTGGTTTGATGCAGCTCTCCATGCTACTCTATCCTGTGCAAGCTGCTTCATCTCCCAGTACGTACTGCAGCCTACATCCTTCTGAATCTGCTTAGTGTATTCATCTCTTGGTCTCCCTCTACGATTTTTACCCTCCACGCTGCCCTCCAATACTAAACTGGTGATCCCTTGATGCCTCAGAACATGTCCTACCAACCGATCCCTTCTTCTAGTCAAGTTTTGCCACAAATTTCTCTTCTCCCCAATCCTATTCAATACTTCCTCATTAGTTATGTGATCTACCCATCTAATCTTCAGCATTCTTCTGTAGCACCACATTTCAAAAGCTTCTATTCTCTTCTTGTCCAAACTATTTATCGTCCATGTTTCACTTCCATACATGGCTACACTCCATACGAATACTTTCAGAAATGACTTCCTGACACTTAAATCTATACTCGATGTTAACAAATGTCTCTTCTTCAGAAACGCTTTCCTTGCCATTGCCAGTCTACATTTTATATCCTCTCTACTTCGACCATCATCAGTTATTTTGCTCCCCAAATAGCAAAACTCCTTTACTACTTTAAGTGTCTCATTTCCTAATCTAATTTCCTCTGCATCACCCGACTTAATTCGACTACGTTCTATTATCCTCGTTTTGCTTTTGTTGATGTTCATCTTATATCCTCCTTTCAAGACACTGTCCATTCCATTCAACTGCTCTTCCAAGTCCTTTGCTGTCTCTGACAGAATTACAATGTCATCGGCGAACCTCAAAGTTTTTATTTCTTCTCCATGGATTTTAATACCTACTCCGAACTTTTCTTTCGTTTCCTTCACTGCTTGCTCAATATACAGATTGAACAACATCGGGGAGAGGCTACAACCCTGTCTCACTCCCTTCCCAACCACTGCTTCCCTTTCATGCCCTCCGACTCTTATAACTGCCATCTGGTTTCTGTACAAATTGTAAATAGCCTTTCGCTCCCTGTATTTTACCCCTGCCACCTACGTAATTTGAAAGAGAGTATTCCAGTCAACATTGTCAAAAGCTTTCTCTAAGTCTACAAATGCAAGAAACGTTGGTTTGCCTTTCCTTAATCTAGCTCCTAAGATAAGTCGTAGGGTCAGTATTGCCTCACGTGTTCCAATATTTCTACGGAATCCAAACTGATTTTCCCCGAGCTCGGCTTCTACCACTTTTTCCATTCATCTGTAAAAAATTCGCGTTAGTATTTTGCAGCCGTGGTTTATTAAATTGATAGTTCGGTAATTTTCATATATGTCATCACCCGCTTTCTTTGGGATTCGAATTATTATATTCTTCTTGTAGTCTGAGGATATTTCGTCTGTCTCGCCTGTCTCAAAAATGAGTCAATAGGTCAAATATCTTGAAGAAATCATACTGCTATACTAGCTGTCATTTGTTGCATTAAAGTGTCCCTCTATTTGGCGTTCACTATTGTGCTATTTTGACTATGTAGCCGTTTCTCAAACTGTTACGTAGTAAAATCCATCGAATGGACGTATTTGAGTTACAGTAAAAGTGTTCTTCAAATCACAGAATGTTAAAAATTGTAGGCGGCCTGGTCAGTTAAGAGTGTAAACTGTACTGACTACCACAGTGAAATCTCACAGCCTGTAAGAAACATGGGATGTTGACAACTTAGGTATCGATGTACCGGGTGATCAAAAAGTCAGTATAAATTTGAAAACTGAATAAATCACGGAATAATGTATACGGAGAGGTACAAATTGACACACATGCTTGGAATGACATGGGGTTTTATTAGAACCAAAAAAATACAAATGTTCAAAAAATTTCCTACAGATGGCGCTTCATCTGATCAGAATTGCAATAATTAGCATAACAAAGTAAGACAAAGCAAAGATGATGTTCTTTACAGGAAATGCTCAATATGTCCACCATCATTCCTCAACAATAGCTGTAGTCGAGGAATAATGTTGTGAACAGCACTGTAAAACATGTCCGGACTAATGGTGAGGCATTGGCGTCGGATGTTGTCTTTCAGCATCCCTAGAGATGTCGGTTGATCACGATACACTTGCGACTTCAGGTAACCCCACAGCCAATAATCGCACGGGCTGAGGTCTGGGGACCTGGGAGGCCAAGCATGACGTAAGTGGCGGCTGAGCACACGATCATCACCAAATCGACGCGCGCAAGAGATCTTTCACGCGTCTAGCAATATGGGTTTTTTTTTTGGTTCTAATAAAACCCCATGTAAGCCCAAGCATATACGTCAATGTTTACCTCTCTATCTACATTATTCCGTGGTTTATTAAGTTTTCAAATTTATACTGACTTTTTGATCACCCGGTACATTGGCGTTACCCTCTTACCACTTCTAAGTGGCAGATCCTTACAATATTTTACCGTTGTGTCACCTGAGGAACACTTCGGCTGGAATCCAAATATGTACTGTATATCTGATGTGTTATAGCACTCTGTTACTTGAAAATGGGTACATAGCTGACACTACACTACGGTGACTGCAAAGCATTTGGTTGTTTTAACAAACCCAACAACAGCCAGTGTGGTAGGATGATTTCATTTACAAGTTTGTGGTAGCTGTAAAACCTTATTGAAGTTTGAAAGAAAAGTTTCATTTTGATTTTGACAGAGTGGGCCGTCCTCATTTTTCTTGTAGTTTGTAGTAGAGATGGTGAAGTAAAGGAAGGGGCCAGTGCAGTGCCACCAGAAGTGTGTCGCTGGCGACGAAGCGGCTCCGCTCCGCCAGAACTGTCACTGCTCCACTACTGCCAGGGCGGGTGACTCACCGTGAAGGCCTTGGGCCCTCCGATTCGCAGCGTGGAGCCCTGGGGCAGGGGCAGCGGCCCTCCCGCGCCGCCGGCCGCCACGGGCTCGCCGTGCTGCTTGCAGTTGAGGAAGAGCGTCACGTTGCCCGGAGCGACGCGGAACGCCAGCCTGGACCAGCGCTGCCCCAGCGCCGGCACCAGGAAGCTGGCCGCCTCCTCGCCGTCCCGCTCGATGGTCACGCGAGACTGGTCCCCCTCCGCCGGCCCGATCTGCACAACAGCGACGCACAGACGCTAGCATATGGCACTACGCATGAAATACAGACTCTCCATAAATGTTTACCATAATTCAAAGATTACATATTAATTTTATACTGAAGCACAAAAAAATTGGTATAGGCACGCATACTCAAATGTAGAGATATGTAAAAAGGCAGAATACGGCGCTGCGGTCGGCAACACCTGTATAAGACAACAAGCGTCTGGTGCAGTTATTAGATCGGTAGCTGCTGCTACAATGGCAGGTTATCAAGTTTTAAGTGCGTTTGAACGTGGTGTTGTAGTCGGAGCACGAGCGATGGGACACAGCATCTCCGAGGTAGCGATGAAGTGGGGACCATTTCACGAGTGTGCCATGAATATCAGGAAGCCGGTAAAACATCAAATCTCCGACATCGTTGCGGCCGGAGAAAGATACTGTAAGAACAGGACAAAAGACGGCTGAAGAGAATCGGTCAACGTGACAGAAGTGCAGTCCTTCCGCAAACTGCTGGGGCATCAACAAGTGTCAGCGTGCAAAGTAGTCAACGAAACGTCATCGATATGGGCTTTCGGAGACGAAGGCCCACTCGTGTACACTTGATGACTGCATGACACAAAGCCTTACGCCTCTCCTGGGCCCATCAACACCGACATCAGGCTATTGATGACGGGAAACATGTTGCCTGGTCGGACGAGTTTCTTTTCAGATTGTATCGAGTGGATGGACGTGTACGGGTATGAAGACAACCTCGTGAACATGGAATCTGCTTGTCAGCAGGGCACTGTTCAAGTTGGTAGAGACTCTGTAATGGTGTTGGGTGTGTACAGTTGGAGTGAAATGGGACCTCTGATAGTCTAGATACGACTCTGATAGGAAACTTGTACACAAGCATCCTGTCTGATCACCTGCATCCATTCATGTCCATTGTGCATTCCGACGGACTTTGGCAATTCCAGCAGGACAGTGCGATACCCCACACGTCCAGAATTGCTACAGAGTGGCTCCAGGAACACTCTTCCGAGTTTAAACACTTCTGCTGGCCACCAAACTCCCCAGACATGAACATTATTGAGCATATCTGTGGTGCCTTGCAACGTGCTGTACTGAAGAAATGTCCACCGCCTCGTACTCTTACAGATTTATGGACAGCCCTGCAGGTTTCATGTTGTCAGTTCCGCCCAGCACTATTCCAGACATTAGTCGAGTCCATGTCACGTAGTGTTGAGGCTCTTCTGCGTCTACTAGGGAACCCATCAAGTTTCTGCACAGCTGTGTCTCATTCAACACTTTCCCCACAAGGAGTGCTGCGTGAGCTGTATCATAAAAATGGCTCCCGCCCTCCCCATCTCTCCACCACCAAGACAAGGGTCACTGTATTGAGTGGCTAGCAGAACCAAAATCACCGATTACTGTGCAGTGAAACTTTGTGTCCAATTATGGAAAGAAAGCACCTGAATACGAGTTAACCAGAACATGGATGGAACCCTTTTTAGCTACGGTGTCAGTGCAAACGGACAAGCAGCGACTGACCATCTGTTTCGGAGGATATGTAGGTAGTTCAAACCGCATTCACAGAAATCGATTAGACAAGCTTCATGGGAGCTTCATGTGCCAAATACTACAACGCATAAAGTGGTTCGTAACTGTCTTAAACTGTATGCGTACAATGTCCACATTGTTCAAGCATTACAACCAGATGATGGCCCAAAACGTGAACAATTTGCAGTCGACATGTTTACCCTTTGGATGAGGACGATGATCTCTTGGAGGGTGTGTGTTTTTCCGATGAGGCTACATTTCATGATTGTGGCTTAGTTAACAGCCATAATGTCCGGATCTGGTGAGCAGAAAATCCTCATGTCTTACGAGAACACATTCAGGACAGTCCAAAGGTTAATATGAGTCGGTGTGATTGTGTATGATTAAGGGATTGGCCCGTTTTTCTACCTTGAAAGCAGTGTAAGTGGATATTTTTACCTAGACATGTTGCTAAATTATGCCGTTCCCCAGATACAGGATATGCATGACGATACCATCTTTCAGAAAGATGGTGCACTCCCTCATTGGGCTCTACAAGTCCGCAGTTTTCTTAATGAAACCTTTCCCAATAAATGGATTGGCAGAGATGGTCCAATTCCGTGCCACCGACATCACCTGACATTACCCCCACAGATATCTTTCTTCAGGGGTATGTGAAAGATACTGTGTACAAAACAGTGGTTCCTGATATTGTGACATTGCAACAACATGTCAGAGATGCCATTGGCCCAATCACACAAGGCATGTTGCACAATGTGTAGCAAGAGATTGAATACCGGCTTGATATTTTGCTTATTATTGGGTATGCACATGCTGAAGTGTTTTTATGTTGAAGTGTTTTACCTGTATTAACTGTTTATCTTAGGTTGAAAACTTAATGAGTAGACAAAGGTATGTGTGGTATAACGCATTTCATTTACTGTATCCAATAAAAATTTATATTGTTTTTTATCAAGGTATACATTTATAGACATCCTGTACAGTCAACAATACCTAAATAGTCATAAATACAGATAATACAGTAAAAAAAGTTGTTACTAGTATATGCTAATGTCAAGCCTCATTCCTACACAAGAAGTGATGGGTTAGTCACGAAAAAGCTGTTTGGATGATCGAAGGAGGGTCTCAGTTTATACTTCATCTGCGTGCCGGTTGGTCTGTTTCGGTGCTCCACAATTACAGCTTGGGATGGATTGCTTACCCCATTTGCATAGGTTATATGCATACACTCCGTGTTCTGTTCGAGTGTGATTTACATTCTTCCACTCTTGCTGTGGGATTTCAAAGCCCTTGGGTCTCTGTAAGGGGGGAATAACATGCCGGACTTCTGGTGGAGCATTTGTAGTCCTGGTTTCCCGCCATTTGCTGTCAGTAGTGAAGCTGCTACCAGCAAGCTGTTGGATCAGTCGTAAGGGAGGATTTTTGGAACGACAGAGGAAAGGCTATGTGGCGGAGTCTTGAAAGCCAGTACAGTGAGTAGTTGTCATGGATTCTTATGGCTGTAATGAGCTGAGTGTCTATCTTATTTACGTGTAGACTGCTCAACTACAACGTAGCTAAATATTCAGCCGTAAATTCACTAAACTTAGTGCCGAAGTTCCATACATATTAGCTGCCGTTGGCCAGTTACTACAGCAGTTTCGGGATAAAATTGTTTCGTGTGCGTAATCTGGAAGTACACATTTTAGAGGTGTTTCCTGAAAGACAATATTTTGTTAACAGCCATTGCAAGATAATTTAGGTAGTACTTACAACAACCTACACCTGAGCTCTGGGTGGTGCTAAGGAAATACAAACAAAAGGAAATACAAACATATAAATTTATTCTTGGAACAGTGGTTACATAATTTCACTGACAATTTGCTCATTGTCTCACAGTATTGAGCAAGAGTTTTTACAGCTAAGGAGTGCTGTAATGTAATCAAGCAGAATGCAGACTAAAAGTAACTCGTTCCGACTATTTTCAGGTTCCTGTCTCAGTAATTTTTAGGCAACTGTCAGTTGGGTGGACTAACTTCGGACACGTTTGGGCCAAAAACACATTCTGAGTCAACCTGTCACCGCACAACTCTTTCTGAGTATGATAACAGCGCCTCACACTCGTTAAATGTTGAAGACCGCAAGTCCTGACGAACAAAATAATTCCATATTAATATTTACAAGTGTGACACAAATCGTTAAAGGCCTCGATGATGATAACGACAACGACGACGACGACGACGATGATGTAGAAACATTGGTTTTGTGGTTGACAGTGATATTTTTCATCACTCGAGTTAAAAATCTCGTATGAGAATTTTTAAGAAAGTAAAACTGTTCTCAACTCTGAAGTTGGTTTGATCGAAGTTCAGTCCTATTAGGTGTGAAATACCGAAGCTTTTCTCCAGCCTTTGCATTCACTTATATAGCCAGATACAGAGGACCCTAGAGTTTAGCCTGAACTCCGAATCACTGTGAAATTCGGCATTTTTCACATTAACAAATCACTGGCAGCCTAGTGGTGAAAGAACTGCTAGTTGACAGAAAAAAAGCGTCGTTCTTAGGGAGAGCTTTTGAACTTGTAGCATGGCAGTTGCCGACTGAGCTACTGAGAAGATTTAGCGACTCGCTACGAACCATTTGCTCACATATATTTTGTTACCATTGGTTTAGTTCAAAAGAACATCAACAGATTACGTAACGGTAAAGGCAATTTCAAGAACATGACGATCATTTCAACACATCGTCAACCGCATGGCATCGGCAGGATGATCGGTGAGCACAGGAAACTTGGCATGCTATGTACACAAACATACCATACACACAATGCCAAGTTTCCTGTGCTCACCGATCAACCTGCTGCTGCCAGGCCGTTGACGGTGTGTCTGTACGATCGAACCCGATGTTCTTTTGAATGAACCCAGTCGTGACAAAATAAACGTGTATCAGCACCATTTGATGACACAAAAAAAAGAAACACACACACACACACACAGAGAGAGAGAGAGAGAGAGAGAGAGAGAGAGAGAGAGAGAGAAGGGGGGGAGACAGAGAAGGGAGGAGGGAGGGAGGGAGAAGAGAGAGAGAAAGAGGGAGGGAGGGAGAGGAAGAGTGAGAGGGAGGGAGAGAGAGAGAGAGAGAGAGAGAGAGAGAGAGAGAATAAGTTCAAGCTTGAAAACTAGGGCTGGAGTCCTGAAACAGAATTTTCAAAGTTTTGCCACGTGTAGTCCTGGATCAGAGATGGCAGAGTTGTTAACTTGGTACATGTTACTAATTTTTAATTTCTTTCACCTGCCAATTTTTTTTTTTTTTGAGTAATCAGTCTTTTGACTAGTTTGATGCGGCCTGGAACGAATTTCTCTTCTGTGCCAAACGTCTCGTCTCAGAGAAGCACGTGCACTCTACTTCCTCAATTACGTGCTGGATGTATCCAAATCTCTGTCTTCCTCTACGATTATCACCCTCTACAGTTCCCTCTTGTACATTGGAAGATATTCCCTGATGTCTTAACACATATTCTGTCATCCTGTCCCCTCTTCTTGTCAGTGTTGTTCCATATATTCCTTTCCTCGCCAATTCTGCAGCAACCTCCTCAAAAAATGGTCCAAATGGCTCTGAGCACTATGGGACTTAACATCTGAGGTCATCAGTCCCTTAGGACTTAGAACTACTTAAACCTAACTAACCTAAGGACATCACACACATCCATGCCCGAGACAGGATTCGAACCTGCGACCGTAGCGGTCCCGTGGTTCCAGACTGAAGCGCCTAGAACCGCTCGGCCACACCGGCCGCCAAACCCCCTCATTCCTCACCTTATCACTCAACTTAATTTTCAACATTCTTCTGTAACACCATACCCCCGGTTTTCCCACAGTCCACGTTTCACTGCCGTATGATGTTATACTCCAAACGTACATTCACAGAAATGTTTTCCTCAAATTAAGGCCTGTATTTGATACTATTAGACTTTTATTGGTCAGGAATGCTCTTTTTGCCCGTGATAGTCTGCTTTTTATGTCCTCCTTGCTCCGTCCGTCATGGGTTTTTTGCTCCCTAGGTAGCAGAACTCCAGAACTTCATCTAGTTCGTGATCAGAAATTATGATGTTAAGTTTCTCGCTGTTCTCATTTCTGCTACTTCTCATTGCGTTCTTGTTTCCTCGATTTACTCTCAGTGCATATTCTGTACTCATTAGACTCTTCATTCTGTTCAGCAGATCCTGTAATTCTTCTATATCTTCACTGAGGACAGCAATGTCATCAATTAATCTTATCATTGATATCTTTCCACTTTGAAATTAAATTACAATCTTGAACGATTCTTTTACTTTCAAATGTAGAATGAAGTGTAGACTGAACACCAGGAGCGAAGAACTACATCCCTATCATACACCTTTCCTTTCGTACATTTCGTTCTTGGTTTTCCACTCGTATTGTTCGCTCTTGGTAAGATTAGGGCCTCTTAAATCTAACCGGACACGCTTTAGAGAGTAAACACCGCAATAGACGTACTACATGAGCTGTACATAATAATAATAATAATAATAATGATAAAATACACAAGTAAAGCGAAAACCTCGTCCGCAATATTATTTTATTTATAGGGCTTTGTAATGTAATTGTGCACTGCTAAAGCTGTTTCATTCAAGTGGGTGCTCTGGCATACCATTCCATCACAATACTTCCCTTTGGGCGGCATATTATCAGTAGGCATGAAGACAGTTTTTGACAGATTAGAGTATTATCTTAGAATCAGTTTAATAAATCATGACGGAAAAATACTAACGACTGATAGAAGTCGACTTCGGGGAAGATCAATTTGGGTTCCAGTGAAAGTAGGTACAAGAAAGACAAACCTACAATTATAGCATATGTAGATTTAAAAATGCCTTTTAACAGTGATGAATGGGCCACATTCTTCGAAATTTGAAAATGATCAGAGTTGAAATACAGACAGCGACGGGTTAGCTGCCACTTTTACAGAAACAAGAGTACATTTATGTAGGTTGAAAGACATAAAGGGAGACAGTGAACGAGAAATGAGTGAAACAGGGGCGTAGCGTATCCCAAATGATATTTAATCCAGATATTGAGCAAGCAGTAGAGGGAACCAAGGAGAAATTTGGAAAGAGAATTACAGATCAGGGAGAAGAAATAAAACCTTTGAGGTTTGCTGATGACATTGTAATTCTGTCAGAGACGGCAAGTGGCTCGAAGAGTAGTTGAATGGAACGGATAGTGCTTTGGAAAGAGTATGTGGGATGAACATCAACAATAGTAAAAAAGGGTAATGGAATCTAGTCGAATCAAATTTGACGATTTGAGGGAATTAGATTAGGAAATGAGATACTAAAAGCAATAAATGAGTTTTGGTATTATGGCAGCAAAATAAGTGACTACGGCCGAACCCTCTATTGCACTGCGTATATTTAGATATACGTATTTTCAGAACCCTGTATTAGATCAGATAATGTAACAGAGCCTTTCATGCGCACTGTATACTTCGATATACATCTCTAATGACAGCTTTTTTATGGCAGTAGAGCAAAAGTTGTCAAAAATGTTAGTTGCGTTTGGAAGTCTATGAGTTTGGCGCTGTATGGTTATCATACAGCGCCATTTGGTTTGGGTTGACCACAGTTTCGTAAGAATCTCACAATATACCTCTGATGTCACAATATCCGCACGAATTATTCTCAGGAAATCTGTTTTTAAAATTCTTTTGCCATCCCAAAATGCTGCAACCATAATTTTGCGGTTTGGTAGGTCTGCATGAATTTTTTGGCCTAATTTGGAAAGTGAGTGTGTAGGTAATGTTTGGACTATTTCTTTGTCTCAGTGTTGACTTACTGCTCCCACGTCCCGCCACAGACTCGATTCTGTTCAACAATTCCATGCCCTCTTTACAGTAAAACTGAAGGACAGTTGAGGCCGAACTCATACTTTCAATTTTGTGAACATCGCTTAACATTTTGTTGCCCATCATGCACAAAATTTATGGTCATTCAACATGTCTGCGACAATATTAAAGAGTGTTGTCCTTCAGTCTGAGGCACAACCTGCAGGAAGTTCGGAAACTGAGAACCCACGTCTCGCATTCACAATTTCGTCAACATGTTGCAGAAGTTCATCACTCACATCTGAATGTCTTTCTCCAACAGTTTCATGATGCACATTTGTGAGACCAGCGTTCAGCTTTCTGCACCAACTTCTTCACAACACGGTCAGTTATAACACCAATCCAAATGCACAAGACGCAATCGACGATTGATGTCGGTGGCAATGATTCCTTTTGCTTGTAGGAAGCAAATGACGGGACGTACCTCGCAACTGGCAGGAACACAACGTGACGTTCAGAGTTTCCTTTTCTATCCACGTGAGTGCCACACAGCTACAAGCTTTTGTTTATTTTTAATAGCCGATCAGACGACCATTTTAGAACAGAGTTCGTATTATTTAGAATTTTTTACTAGCTCAGACCAATAGTATCTCCCGTAAGAAAGAGGGACACATTTTACATACCCTGTATCATGTGTAGTTCCAATACTGATGTACGAAGGAGGTGATTTTATGGAATGGGGGTATTTTTTGTGGTTATGGCATGGTCCCCTTATTATGCTTAAGAAGATGCTAAATGCGGAAAGATATGATGTTACAGTATAGTATACTGCGTGTGGAGAGGAACAGTCCAGAGAAGATGATTGTATCAGCATGATAATGCCTCCTGACATAACGTAGCATCTGTGAGACGAAGGTTTGGGGACAATAACATTCCTGAAATAGTCTGCCCCCCCACGCCCCATAGGCTTGAGCTGAATTCAATGACACTCCTTTGCTATGGTTTAGAGCGTGTAGAAATCGCAACATAGAATACATAGATCAGAGCGTGTAAAATCAGTAGCTTCTCTGGTTTCGGCTCTTGAAGAATGCTCTGCATTTTTCCACCATAGGTTAATCACAACTATAGGTGGAAGCATAAGAGGCCAAAGACACTACAAGCTAGGGCATAACCGCCTATGGCAAGCTAACGTACACCAACAAGTGACAAACGTCGGCAAGCCCCTGCGTATCAGCAACGTTGACTGGAAATTACCAGCTGCTATTAGAGTAGACCAACAGGCCACAGCAGGGAAACCGACGAGCTCGCCCAATGACACAGAAAAAAAAAAATAATAAAAAAATAAAATAAAAAAATATCGCGAACATCACCCTACACTGTGCATCCGATATATGACATATTGGACACAAAAACGATGATAAACCTAACTGTTGCAGGCTGCTGACGCTGATCGAGAGTTCAACACCGGCACCCAGCGGCAGCCGCCGAGCCACAACAACGCACGACATCAAAGGTATCGACATGCGTGATAACCACTAGTAGCAAAGCCTACCCTTGCACGACCTATCGCAGGCAGCAAGACATCCGATACTGCTCTTACCACCCGATCTAACTATCGCAGAGGTTTTTTTCACTTGGCTCTTGCCTTGACACTTTTTTCCTCTGCCCTTCAAACCGCTACCCTTCGGTCGACTTCGACCCAATCTATCTCCAGATGAGCGTAGGCAGCAAGACATCCGCTACTGCTCTTACCATCCGACCTAACTATCGCAGAGGTTTTTTTTTTTCCTTGGCTCTTGCCTTGGCACTTTCTTTTCCTCTGCCCTTCGAACCGCTACCTTTTGTTCGACTTCGACCCAATCTATGAGCGCGTATTAATGGTTAACGTTAACCAGACGTACGCAAACATCGGTGTACCCACATCCTGAGACACCTCACTTCAGTGAAAAAAAAAAAAAAATGGTGCAAAAGGCTCTGAGCACTATGGGACTTAACATCTATGGTCATCATTTCCCCTAGGACTTAGAACTAATTAAACCTAACTAACCTAAGGACATCACACACATCCATGCCCGAGGCAGGATTCGAACCTGCGACCGTAGCGGTCACGCGGTTCCAGACTGAAGCGCATAGAACCGGACGGCCAAACTGGCAGGCTCACTTCAGTGAAAACTAACCCTTATGCAGAGATGGCAGTTGACCTTTTGAATTGGCCATCATGCTGGTGTGGGCGTGGAGGGGCTCCACCTCCACAGCAAAAAAAAAAAAAAAAAAAAAAAAAAAAAAAAAAAAAAAAAAAAAAAAAAAAAAAACCCT
Organism: Schistocerca americana; assembly: GCF_021461395.2. Taxonomy (NCBI): domain Eukaryota; kingdom Metazoa; phylum Arthropoda; class Insecta; order Orthoptera; family Acrididae; genus Schistocerca; species Schistocerca americana. Next base: position 315,268,101 of record NC_060121.1, on the reverse strand, counting down.
CCACAGACATTCAGACGCCTCACATAAAGTGTCCGCATCACCGCATCAGCGTTCAAGCGGTCACAAAACGAAGGGTGAACGCGCCCCAGGTTTCCAAATACGTTTAATGAGTTAGCATATGTCTCAGGTACTGAGAAGCGGGTCTGAACACAGACGCACCTTGAGGCCCAGCAGCACCTTCTCATTTCCGGGATCGGTGACGGAGAAGAGGTAGCCGCCCTGGTCGTCGGACGGGTTGAAGACGGCCTTGAGCGCGAACTCTGGGTACAGCTCGGCGGGAAGCGAGTCCTCGGCCGGCGAGCTGAAGTCGGTGGTGGGCGAGAGCTTAAAGGCGGAGAAGCCGTCCGGGGCGGTCTCCGGCTCCAGCGACGAGTTCTTCACCTGCCGCAGCAGGTCGTACTGCTCCAGGAGAGCTGCGGACACAAAGCGCACCAAATGTTACACACACCGAGGGCTTCGAAAACCTCTAATGAGCACAACTTTAATAAGGACAACGGAGAAGCAGCCACAAGACATCCACAGTCCACAAACGTCTAATTTACCCAACTAAAACATTAAGACGCAGCGTGTCAAACAAAGAAAAGCCAATTAAAATACACTACTGGCCATTAAAATTGCTACACCACGAAGATGACGCGCTACAGACGCGAAATTTAACCGACAGGAAGAAGATGCTGTGACATGCAAATGATTAGCTTTTCAGAGCATTCACACAGGGTTGGAGCCGGTGGCGACACCTCTAACGTGCTGACATGAGGAAAGTTTCCAACCGATTTCTCATACACAAACAGCAGTTGACCGGCGTTGCCTGGTGAAACGTTGTTGTGATGCCTCGTGTAAGGAGGAGAAATGCGTACCATCACGTTTCCGACTTTGATAAAGGTCGGATTGTAGCCTATCGCGATTGCGGTTTATCGTATCGCGACATTGCTGTTCGCGTTGGTCGAGATCCAATGACTGTTAGCAGAATATGGAATTGGTGGGTTCAGGAGGGTAATACGGAACGCCGTGCTGGATCCTAACGGCCTCGTATCACTAGCAGTCGAGATGACAGGCATCTTATCCGCATGGCTGCAACGGATCGTACAGCCACGTCTCGATCCCTGAGACAACAGATGGGGACGTTTGCAAGACAACAACGATCTGCACGAACAGTTCGACGACGTCTGAAGCAGCATGGACTGTCAGCTCGGAGACCATGGCTGCGGTTACCGTTGACGCTGCATCACAGACAGGAGCGCCTGCGATGGTGTACTCAACGACGAACCTGGGTGTACGAATGGTAAAACGTCATTTTTTCGGATGAATCCAGGTTACATTTCAGATGTGTTACGACCCGTGCCTCTACCCTTCATTCGATCCCTGCGAAACGCTACATTTCAGCAGGATAATGCACGACAGCGTGTTGCAAGTCCTGTACGGGCCTTTCTGGATTCAGAAAATGTTCGACTGCTGCCCTGGCCAGCACATTCTCCGGTTCTCTCACCAAGTGAAAACGACTGGTCAATGGTGGCCGAGCAACTGGCTCGTCACAACACGCCAGTCACTACTCTTGATGAACTGTGGTATCGTGTTGAAGCTGCATGGTCAGCTGTACCTGTACACGCCATCCAAGCTCTGTTTGATTCAATGCCCAGGCATATCAATGCCGTTATTACGGCCAGAGGTGGTTGTTTTGGGTACTGATTTCTCTGGATCTATGCACCCAAATTGCGTGAAAATGTAATCACATGTCAGTTCTAGTATAATATTTTTGTCCAATGAATACCCGTTTATCATCTGCATTTCTTCTTGGTGTAGCAATTTTAATGGCCAGTAGTGTATATCGAGCCGTTATTCCGTGATCGGATGAAATTCGTGTTGAAACTCAACTTTTCTTCCCCATCTGCGAACAATTCTACAAAGGGGATTGTAGGATTTTCGATGGTCCGATACGTACTCTGTCTCCCTAGTAACTAAAATTCCGTTCCCGAATGCTCCCGCGCAGAGACATGACTTCACATGTCGTGAAAGCTCGACCGCAAATGGCTGTTGTTGGCTGATACCATCCGCTATTGCTATCTCGCAAAGGCGGAAGCCTGGTTAGATCTTCTACAGCACCGGATTCCAGGTATCATTCAGCTTCACTCACCCCCTCCTTCTGCTTAAAAAAGAGTGTTGTTTAGGAATATTTATAGGCTGTAGATCCACGTAATACTAAAGACTGAAAGATCTGACAAGTGCGAGAATTATCGCACAATCAGCTACAGAGCGCATTCATCCAAGTTGCTGATAAGAATAATGTACAGAAGAATGGAGTAGAAAATTGAAGATGTGTTAGACGACGATCAGTTTGACTTTAGGAAAGGTAAAGGCACCAGAGAAGCAATTCCGACGTAGTGGTTGTAATGCGTATGTGCATTCCATTCACGTGTTTAAGCCGAGTATTATGAATATTTATGCGATCAGGAATGCTCAGTAGCAGCCAGGCTACATGTACATTTAACAATGAAGCGTCAGCAAGGAGCATTAGTGATGAAATCATAGGAGGCAATGTTGTGCAACCTTAGTAGGGACAAGATCCGACTATTTGGGAGTAGGATCTTACAATCTGAGACAGTATTCCGAGACAAACTTCCGTCACAATGTCCGCAAACGTGACGTCAGATCCGCCCATTGGCTGAAGGTTTGGAGATTATATATATATATATATATATATATATGAAACGAGAGAAGTGTCCTTATTGGCTGAGGGAGAAAGGGGGGTCTCTCTTGTCCTTCGGGAAGACAGGGGAGTCAGTCGCGAGGAGCCACGCAAGACGCACGGTCAACTAACTGGGGCGGCTCTAAAAGAACGGTCGCGAGTGCATATTTCAGACGTTGAACAAGATATAAAGTGAAGTTATTAGTTATAAAAACGCTACGTGTCGTGTGTAGTGTCTATCATTATGTAAAGTCAGAAAACTGTGTTAATGTACGTAAAGGGTCGAATATAACGGTGTAGTCCAGAGCCGCCATACTGCAAATACTGATTCTGTGACGTGTGTGACAAAGCAATTTCTGTATTAAAACAAGTACAGTTCAAACGTTGTTGACAATTAACAACTGGAATGCCTAAACTCTCCACTTCAGCAGGATTACCACCTACATGGAATCTGGCGTCTGAGCGCTACTCCTGTGCTACGAGGGACTTACCGAAGCAGCGAGACACCAGGTTAGTGATACCCTACAGAGAAGCACTTCCTTCTTGCTACAATGCCAATGAGGGTGTTGTACGGTTGGTAATGGAAGCAAGACTAAAGAAAAATCAAGACACTTTCCTAGGATTTGTCGAGCTGGAAAAATCGTTCGACAGTGTAAAATGGTGCAGGATGTTCGAAGTTCTGAGAAAAATAGGGGTAAACTATAGGAAAAGACGGGTTATATACAATATGTACAAAAGCCAAAGGGGAATAATAAGAGTGGTCTACCAAGAACGAAGTGCTCGGATGAAAAAGAGTCTAAGACAGAGATGTAGTCTTTCGCCTTTCGCCCCTTCTGTTGAATCTGTACGTCGAAGAAGCAGTGATGGGCATAGAAGGAAGGTTCAGGAGTGGGATTAAAATTCAATGTGAAAGCTCACCAATGATACGATTCGCTGATGACATTGCTATACTGAGTGGAAGTCAAGAAAAATTACATGTTCTGCTGAATGGAATGAACAGTGTAATGAGTATAGAATACGGATTGAGAGTAAATCGAAGAAAGGCGAAAGTAATGAGAAGTATCAGAAATGAGAATAGTGACAAACTTAACAGCAGGATTGATGGTCACGAAGTAGATAAAGTTAAGGAATTCTACTACCTAGGCAGCAAAGTAACCAATGACGGATGGAGCAAGGAGGACATCAAAAGCAGACTAGCATCGGCAAAAAGGGCATTGCTGGCCAAGATAGGTCTACTTGTATCAAACACAGGCCTTAATTTGAGGAAGAATTTTCTGAGAATGTACATTTGGAGCACAGTATTGCATGGTAATGATACATGGACTTTGGGAAAACCGGAACAGAAGAGAATTGGAGCATTTGAGATGTGGTGCTACAGAAGAATGTTGAAAATTAGGTGGACTGAAACGTAAGGAATGAGAAGTTTCAGTGCGGAATCGGAGAGGAAAGGAATTTGTGGAAAACACTGACAAAGAGAAGAGACAGGGTGATTGGACATCTGTTAAGACATCAGGGACTTCCATTGTACTAGAGGGAGCTGAAGAGAACAAAAACTGTAGAGGTAGAAAGAGACTGGAATACATCCAGCAGATAATTGAGGACGTAGATTGCAAGTGCTACTCTGAGATGAAGAGGTTGACATAGGTGAGAAATTCGTGGTGGGCCGCATCAAACCAGTTAGAAGAAGACAGATGAATAATAATAATAAAGTCTATAGCTCTTCTGTAAAGCACTAGTGGTGTCCGCTTGTGCCTGTCAGTACTTGAGTCTCATCAAACCGAATCGAATCGGGTAGTGCTATGCTTCTCAGTTAACTGTTTCTTTTTTTTTTCGAGATAGTGTATTAAATAGGTGCGATAGTTATGGGGTGTAAGTATATTGCTCGCACATTAACAGTATTAATGAAAACACAGTAATATGCAACAAAGGGTGCGTCTCGGTCAGTATACCTCCCTGTGAGTGCAAATCACACGTAAAATTTGCCCCAATTGGAACACCAAGAAAGGAAAGACTAACTGAAGACAGAGGCAAGCAATACTGCTTGCAAGCTTGAGTGTGAAGGGTAAAGTTGTCATCAGCAAATACCGCGAGTGAATGTACCAAGTTTGTGTCCTAACAAGACACTGTGCACATTAGCGCGAATTATTTCAATGTAATACAGTTACAAAGGTGTATGATGCTACGAAATCAAACTAAATGTGATTAATATGTACCAGACACCGGAGAAGACGGGTTCTTTACATCAGAGTAGAAAATATACAGGGTGTTTCAAAAATGACCGGTATATTTGAAACGGCAATAAATACTAAACGAGCAGCGATAGAAATACACCGTTTGTTGCAATATGCTTGGGACAACAGTTCATTTTCAGGCAGACAAACTTTCGAAATTACAGTAGTTACAATTTTCAACAACAGATGGCGCTGCGGTCTGGGAAACTCTATAGTACGATATTTTCCACATATCCACCATGCCTAGCAATAATATGGCGTAGTCTCTGAATGAAATTACCCGAAACCTTTGACAACGTGTCTGGCGGAATGGCTTCACATGCAGATGAGATGTACTGCTTCAGCTGTTCAAATGTTTCTGGATTCTGGCGGTACACCTGGTCTTTCAAGTGTCCCCACAGAAAGAAGTCACAGGGGTTCATGTCTGGCGAATAGGGAGGCCAATCCACGCCGCCTCCTGTATGTTTCGGATAGCCCAAAGCAATCACACGATCATCGAAATATTCATTCAGGAAATTAAAGACGTCGGCCGTGCGATGTGGCCGGGCACCATCTTGCATAAACCACGAGGTGTTCGCAGTGTCGTCTAAGGCAGATTGTACCGCCACAGATTCACGAAGAATGTCCAGATAGCGTGATGCAGTAATCGTTTCGGATCTGAAAAATGGGCCAATGATTTCTTTGGAAGAAATGGCGGCCCAGACCAGTACTTTTTGAGGATGCAGGGACGATGGGACTGCAACATGGGGCTTTTCGGTTCCCCATATGCGCCAGTTCTGTTTATTGACGAAGCCGTCCAGGTAAAAATAAGCTTCGTCAGTAAACCAAATGCTGCCCACATGCATATCGCCGTCATCAATCCTGTGCACTATATCGTTAGCGAATGTCTCTCGTGCAGCAATGGTAGCGGCGCTGAGGGGTTGCCGCGTTTGAATTTTGTATGGATAGAGGTGTAAACTCTGGCGCATGAGACGATACGTGGACGTTGGCGTCATTTGGACCGCAGCTGCAACACGGCGAACGGAAACCCGAGGCCGCTGTTGGATCACCTGCTGCACTAGCTGCGCGTTGCCCTCTGTGGTTGCCGTACGCGGTCGCCCTACATTTCCAGCACGTTCATCCGTCACGTTCCCAGTCCGTTGAAATTTTTCAAACAGGTCCTTTATTGTATCGCTTTTCGGTCCTTTGGTTACATTAAACCTCCGTTGAAAACTTCGTCTTGTTGCAACAACACTGTGTTCTAGGCGGTGGAATTCCAACACCAGAAAAATCCTCTGTTCTAAGGAATAAACCATGTTGTCTACAGCACACTTGCACGTTGTGAACAGCACACGCTTACAGCAGAAAGACGACCTACAGAATGGCGCACCCAGAGACTGCGTTGTCTTCTATATCTTTCACATCACTTGCAGCGCCATCTGTTGTTGAAAATTGTAACTACTGTAATTTCGAAAGTTTGTCCGCCTGAAAATGTACTTTTGTCCCAAGCTAATTGCAACAAACGGTGTATTTCTTTCGCTGCTCGTTTAGTTTTTATTGCCGTTTCAAATATACCGGTCATTTTTGAAACACCCTGTACTTGAACAACTGTCCTATATATACAGATGACCCGAAACATTATATTGTTTCCTCCTATGTATATGTCGCGAAGAGATCATGAAGGTAAGAAGAATGAGATTCGAACCGACACGCTGGCTTACCGACAATCGTTCTTCCCCCGAATAGATTTGTAAACCTACCGTAGGGTACCACTGACTCTGATAAGTAAGTTTTCCCAGTAGACTTTGTCAGTTAAGATCCTGTCCGCGTTATCAGTAGTTAGGTGTGTTGCGGACCTATCAGCGTTACCTCATTTCGATCGCTTTATTTAGGTGTGTGATCAGTGTCTTACTAGATTCCCTCGAAACGGGAACTGCTGAACTATGTAGAAACTGAGTGAGAATGTACAAAGACCTGCATAACCCACGGAGCATTAGTAATATACATGATGAAGTGGCTGCTCGTCTACTTCCAGAAGTGTAGACTCTGTCCACAGTTTACCAAACTTGTGGATCAGGAAGCTATACAAAGATCAGGAAGAATTTGGAGGACCATTTCTGAAACAATTAATGAATTGTCGATGCGTGCTATGTCTGCGACCTCACCTGATGAGCAGTTTAGTCTCTCGAACGCTGTGATCTGGTTAGCGTCGGTGTATTAGGACGTTTCAGATAAACAGATAAATCAACTCCTTGGACACTACGTAAAACAATAGGATCGTTGCGCTATTCGATAAGACCAGAAGAGAAACTTGCATTATTCCTCGTGAGCGCCTGGTATGATACTGCCTCGCGAGCAAATCTGTAGTTTGGGTTGCCGTCACAGCGACAACAGGCGCGGACTGCAAGGGGGCAGTTCCCGCGAGCCTCGTATTTGTAGCGCTCGCTTTTTTCTCTGCTCTGTTAGCTGCGCTTATCTGACTGTGGCGGCATTTCTCAACGTCTGGTTTCTGTTATGTTACTCACGACATTAATTACTCCTAAAGGCATTTCTACTAAGCCCTCACCGATGTGATCTATTTCATTTAGTTTTTATCTTACGTTCTGCACACGAGAGGTAATGAACTGAAGCGCACTCTCATCAGCTTCATTGGAAAGCAAAGATGTGGATGTATACTTGAAGATGTTTATATCTCTTAGTCAGGTAATGACAAACTGGATACTCCGGTTTCCCTTCTTTTGTTTCGTGTCTAGCCCCGTGATATATATTTTTTTTCCCACAGTTCTCCAAGGGCCTACTGAAGACGGGAAGTAGTACACTCCAAAATAGCTGCCTTCTGACCGCAATCTCAAAGTATTTCGGCCTGATCCTTCAGGCGCCTTCTTGTTAGGTTGATAATCGGTGCCACACCACCGCATAGTCGATTAATTATTCTGCGGTCTTGACCACACACGGGAAGCCACACGACGCTCACATCTGCGCAGAAGACGCAACACTTCAACGGGCCTCTAGCACGCACCACCGCGAACCACGCCATTTACAGGGCTCGCCGTATTCCTACGGGTGCCGCTGCGTACGTTGCTTCCACTCGCTGCATGCAAATGTATCAGCGGCGCGCCTTCTTAAGAACACGCTCGCCGCCTTTCATCCTCAGACTGGCATGAGACTGATAAGGACATTCCACAGCATTATTAATCCACAATGATTATACAGCAAGAAATACAGGGTGAATCAAAAAGGACTTAACAGCTTTGGAATGACAGAATTTATTGTGGTAACTTGCAGAACGGTATATGTGTCATTTGTAGCAAACAACCTCATGTTTGATTCATGTAGTGCGTCAGTACCCCATTTCGACGCCAGCGTAGAGAACAACTAAAATGGTTACTTTCACTTGTGCAGAGTGTATCCTCTGCGTGTTTCGGTTTCTTGGAAGGAACAACTGTTCGGCAAAACTTTCGCTCTGAATATGCTAAAGAACCTCCAAGTAGACCTACAATTTACCCTTGGCACAATAACTTTGTTGAGACGGGTTGTTCACTGCGACATGATAAATCATCAGGTCACCCGCGTGTTTATGATTATGTTGAAAATGTTAAGTTGAGCGGAAATCCACTTGCAACTCCGGAACACGTTGTTTGTGCCCTTAGCAAACTAAAAGTGTACGGTCCCTCTTTCTCATGCAGAAAACTGTCACTAGTATTATGTATCTTGATATGTTTGAAAACTTCTTAATTCCATAGATCGATGAAGACGACCGAGATGGGATCGTTTACTAACTGAAAGACGGTGCACTACCTCATTTCCTCGACAATCGCTTCCGAGGTTGGTGAATCGGCCGTGAAGAGCCATTCCCGCGGCGACGTTGCTCCCCAGACTTGACACCACTGGATTTCTTTCTCTGGGGTTTCATTAAAGACCGTGTGTATATTCCTCTCCTGCCAAACAACTTAGACAGCTTGAAAAATCGAATCCACGCTGCCGCTGCTACAACGAGTGTGGGAACAAATTGATTACCGGTGGGATGGTTGCCGCATCACAAATGGTAGTCACATCGAACCACAATAACACTTCACACATTTATGTGAAACCTGAGACTCTTTGTTACAAAATGACACATCTACCGATTCTTTAAGTATCTCAATAAACTTTTGTATCATTCCAAAGTTGTAAAGCCCTCTTTGACTCACAATGTATACCATAGACATTGGTGGATCAGAGACCCATAGTCACCTAAGCTTATGTACATAATTCATTGCAAACTCCGTCCAATGACTCTGGTGGGTCCATCGGTGCCGACCGACCACCACGCCATCCTCCGACAGTGGCGTCATTAGATGCGGTATGGAGCCAGCACTCAGCTCTCCCGACCACTGACCATGGTCAGTTTTCGTGACCTTGGAGCCGCACTACTCGGTCAAGCAGCGTTACGATATTTAGTGCATCCATTTCCAGTTTTCCCAGCAGGGAAAAATTCATGACAGTATCGAAAATCGATCCCGGATCCGCCACAGGGCAGTCAGCCATACTGACCACTCAGCTACGGAGGCGAATGTACAAGTCATTATTCTATACACATTATAAATAAGTGTCTTGATACTTTATTCATGGTTCAAATGGCTCTGAGCCCTATGGGACTTAACATCTGAACTCATCAGTCCCCTAGAACTTAGAACTACTTAAACCTAACTAACCTAAGGACATCACACACATCGATGCCCGAGGCAGGATTCGAACCTGCGACCGTAGCGGTCAAGCGGTTCCAGACTGAAGCGCCTAGAACCGCTCGGTCACCGAGGCCGGCCATTTATTAAATGTTTGGAGTAATCAAATTTTGCCCAGATATCTCGTAAAAACTACGGAGACAACAGACGTTCATGGAAATTTGATGCCAGTCGACTCATCTTCTTGAAATGGGTAACGTCTTGCAGACTTTATCCTAAGCTGTGACGTGAAAGTCCTTCATTTTATTGGGTTGCCGCATAAGTTCGTATAGTTTTTGCGTAAGTCTAATAAACAGAACAGATATACATAACAGGGGCTTTAGCAATCAATAATATATTCTCCTTCACTGTTTATAACGTTCTGCCAACGATGGGATAACTTTTCGATTCAGCGCCTGTAGAAATCACGTGGTTTTGAGGAGAAGAACTGGTCGAGCCCTTTTCAGAGCGCATTTTCATACGGAAAGGAAGTTCCTTGTACGTTGTTCGATAGCTGAAAAGGTGAAAATCTGAGGGTGCAAGATCATGTGAATAAGGTGGTTGCGATGCGACTTTGCCACCCGACTCCTGTGTAGTGTTTTTTGATTGTCTAGCAGAATGTGAGCATGTAGTATACACAGTCTGGAAGACGTCTTAGTTGTTGGCAACAAACGTCAACAGTGATGGTTACACCTCGGGGAAGCAATTCGTAGTACACCACACCGTCCCACTAGATGCTTAACATCATCTTTCGTCGATGCGCGCAGGTCTTTGTACGGGAGTTGCTGCTTTGTTTGGGCTCAACTACTCCTTTCTTTTCCTTACGCTGTAGCATGAAGACATCATTTCTCGTCACCAGTAACGATAAAGACTATGAATAGTTGCTGTTGCCTACGAGCCAATTGACGAAGAGCAAACAGGGCCGCCTGCTGATGTTCTTGATTTTGGCTTAGGGCATATGGTACTCATACACCAGATTTTTGAATCTTACTCATTGCATGAAAATGTTGCACGATGGTGGACTGATCACAGTTCATCACACTTGCCAGTTTTAAAGTACAGTGAGTTGTATCACTGTGGATTAATGCGTTCAAATGATCTTCATTAAAACCCAAATGTCTTCCTGAACGTGGAGAGTCACTAATTTCACAGCGAACCTTCTTAAAACGAGAAAACCATTTTCTTGCCGTGCTCTGTCCGATAGTACACTACTGGTCATTAAAAATGCTACACCACGAAGATGACGTGCTACAGACGCGAAATTTAACCGACAGGAAGAAGACGCTGTGATATGCAAATGATTAGCTTTTCAGAGCATTCACACAAGGTTGGCGCCGGTGGCGACACCTACAACGTGCTGACATGAGGAAAGTTTCGAACCGATTTCTCATACACAAACAACAGTTGACCGGCGTTGCCTGGTGAAACGTTGTTGTGATGCCTCGTGTAAGGAGGAGAAATGCGTACCATCACGTTTCCGACTTTGATAAAGGTCGGATTGTAGCCTATCGCGATTGCGGTTTATAGTATCGCGACATTGCTGCTCGCGTTGGTCGAGATCCAATGGCTGTTAGCAGAATATGGAATTGGTGGGTTCAGGAGGGTAATACGGAACGCCGTGCTGGATCCCAACGGCCTCATATCACTACCAGTCGAGATGAAAGGCATCTTTCCCGCATGGCTGTAACGGATCGTGCAGCCACGTCTCGATCTAAGTCAACAGATGGGATGTTTGCAAGAAAACAACCATCTGCACGAACAGTTCGACGACGTTTGCAGCAGCATGGACTATCAGCTCGGAGACCATGGCTGCGGTTACCCTTGACGCTGCACCACAGACAGGAGCGCCTGCGATGGTGTACGCAACGACGAACCTGGTTGCACGAATGGCAAAACGTCATTTTTTCGGATGAATCCAGGTTCTGTTTACAGCATCATGATGGTCGTATCCGTGTTTGGTGACATCACGGTGAACGCACATTGGAAACGTGTATTCGTCATCGCCATACTGGCGTATCACCCGGAGTGATGGTATGGGGTGCCATTTGTTACACGTCTCGGTCACCTCTTGTTCGCACTAACGGCACTTTGAACAATGAACGTTGCATTTCAGATGTGTTACGACCCTTGGCTCTACCCTTCATTCGATCCCTGCGAAACCCTACATTTCAACAGGATAATTCACGACCGAATGTTGCAGGTCCTGTACGGGCCTTTCTGGATACAGAAAATGTTCGACTGCTGCCCTGGCCAGCACATTCTCCAGATCTCTCACCAGTTGAAAAGGTCTGGTCAATGGTGGCCGAGCAACTGGCTCGTCACAATACGCCAGTCACTACTCTTGATGAACTGTAATTTCGAGGTTTGAGATGGGAAGGCTGTTGAAATTATGCTGGAAAAGGGCAGGTAATGTGTGGAGATGTGAGGAAAGTTGTTTACGACTAAGCACACGTGACTTGGGGCGCACACGTCCACGGTGAGTTCTTCAAACTATTCTGAATTATTTTGGAAGCAAAGAGATGATGTATTGTTGTGTTGCCGGTCGGTGTGGCCGTGCGGTTCTAGGCGCTTCAGTCTAGAACCGCGTGACCGCTACGGTCGCAGGTTCGAATCCTGCCTCGGGCATGGATGTGTGTGATGTCCTTAGGTTAGTTATGTTTAAGTAGTTCTAAGTTCTAGGCGACTGATGACATCAGAAGTTAAGTCGCATAGTGCTCAGAGCCATTTGAACCATTTTATTGTCCTGTTGAAGTTACTGGTCGCATGCGGGATGTGGAACAAGTGGATGCATTTGATCGGACAGGAGTGACCAGTACCGTTCGCTGATGAGTAACGACCATAGACGTACCCGAAGTCCCAGTTTATGCCGCATAAACAATACCCTCTCGCGAGAAGGCCTACACAACACCTCTGAACGGCGCCCTGTTGGAATGTCGGATGCAACGTATTAGGTAGTTTTGTAAGTGGACTGCTTCTGTGTTGGCTGTGCTGTGTAGCGCTTTGCATTGGATTTCTGATTGCGCCTTCTTTGTAAGAGACTCTGCGGCTGGTTGGACTCGTTGTTGGAAGTTGGTCGCCAGCAGTGATGGAAGTACTGTTGGGCAGTTGGAGGTGAACAGCCAACAGTAATGAATGTTAGATGTGAGAAGTTAGCATGATGGAGGGTAGAGGTCTGAAGTGTTAGCGTAGGCTAACGATCTGGAAGTATCCGACTTGGAGATTGAATATTATTCATGATTATGTACCTTTGTACTAGATGTCAATGACGATTTATATTCGTGTCTCAACTGGATGTCACATTATTAAGGTAAAAAAAGAAAAACATTATTTGATTTGCAACAAAATCTTTCCTTTGCTAATCACATGCCTATTAGTAGTTAGTGGCTTTAGTAGTTCGAATATTTTACTTAGGTGGCAGTACTGACGCTAGCTGTATACCATAGTTCGCGTAATGAAGATTTTTGTGAGGTAAATACTTAATGAAATGTATAGGCTGTTGTTAGGATTTCTTTTTAGTCAGGGCCATTTTTTTGAATTAATTATTTGAAGTCAGATTATCTTTTTTTTTGAGCAGTCAGATTGCGTTGCGCTAGGATATTGTGGGTCTCAGTAATCCAGCAATTTAAGTACAGACTCACACATGTAAATATGGAAGTTTCAGTTTTTAACATGCTCGCAGTATAAGGATGCATTGTACACAGCAGAGGACTGAAGATTCCGAGATAATAACGTCCACAATAACTCGACTGGAAATGTACAGAATGGATTAGATGAGGATGATGTTGAAACTATTTCCACAGTCACCGTATCTGAATGTTATCGAACCATCGTGGTCTGTATTAGAAAATTAATGAAGGGCACATTAGCTCGCATCAGACTCAGTGTAGGGACTGAAATATTTCCATGTAGAGAAGCTAACAATGATTTCGTGTGGATGAGTGGCCTGATGCTAGTCTGATGAATCTTAAAATCATTGAGAAGTTTAGGCTATGTTGAAGGCTGACTGAAGAATTCCGTGGTCCGACCGGATATCGAGCCAGAGACCTTCCGGTTTTCAGGCATGCCCTTTGGTATCTTGTTTAAAAATGTAACTGTTTTTTGTCGCCTACCTTGTTGTCTGACTGTGTTTAGTCTTAAAAACAAAAATCAGAGCTATCCCTAACTGGCACCTCCACTTTTACTCGAGCATAAGAAAATGAAATCTTCAGAAGTTGCCCCTAATTATTCCCAAAAATTCTCCCAAGACAATAGGATCCAGAGTTCCATAATTTTTGCGTGGTTACAATTAGTAAATGTATGAAAATGAAACCCTATAAAACATAATTTAACAAAAAAGTTATTTAAAGGAAGACAAATACAATATTTTTATAGATTGCTTGTGCACCTTAAACTAGAAGAATCCTTCTTCTACAAATGGTGCAACTGGATCTTTTGTGAGCTGTAATCGGTGTTTTCTGTCTCCAACAATTTCGTGTAAAATTATCAACAACAGAGTCATTGTGCTTTACTAATGCCTCGGTGAATGCAGCTTTCCATGGATCAATCAGTCTCTTCTCTTTCTCACTGCTTACAATTTAGGACTTCCTTTCTCTAGTGTCATGTTGTGGAGAACGTCAGACTGAGCCTGGCACTCCTCAACTAAGGGGGTGTGGGTGTGGGTGGGGGTGGGGGAAGGGTTAACGACAACACTGCGTAAATAATCTGCGAAGAACGTACGGTACCTCAGAGACGTTGCGAGCGTTTTGCAGGTACCGTCAGTAATGAAGCTCCACTTTCTCCCCTTCGCGAAGACATTGTCGTTGATCACTCTCTTCAGGTATGTAATCGCATGGTATTTTATAGGGGGAAATTAACAGTCATCCGGACAGAGAAGGGTCTTAAGTTAGGTGTGACGCGGAGGTAGCAAACTAAGATCTTCTGTGTCAGTCGCCAGACTCAGGACGACGACACGCACGTGAAGCGTTGTTCATCGGTGTCCAGGAGGTGACAGTCAGGTGAAAGGGGACAGTCCGTTAACCCGGCAGCATGGCGCCGGTATCTCGTCGCATATTTATTGCTGACGACTTGCTATCAAGTCGCGAGAACGGTGGCGGGCAGAAAGCGGCGGTGTATCGTTTTCCACACTCGTGGCCAATGGTCAGTTGGGTGCTTGGTTTTGTACCAATGGGCCGTCAGGCCATTGGCTATCGTTCAAGGTTTGTGCGAATCTATTTCCAAGAAAATTCAGACTCGCGTGGACTCTAAAGTTTGTCATATGCGATAGTAAATGACTGTTCGTGTTATTTTATAGACCTTATTGCAAAAGATTAGACGCTTGGTGAAACACGTTGCCGTTTTTACAGACAGACAAGGTGTTTTTTCGTGGCTTTGCTGCTTCACGAGACCAGTACAAGCAGACATATATTTGTGGCGTTAAGCGCCTGCCGCCTGCTAACGAGACAGCTTGGCAGCCTACCAGAGACTGCGATACGACGGCAATCTCAGCTGTGGCGGTGCGGCCGCTGGTGCACCGAGCATGCTGTATAATGAGCTGCAGACCAGTGCTGCTACACCACGGCGCAAGCGCCAGGCGAGCAGAACCAAATAGCCCACGCGTCAACGACAAATTTCACTGTTTTTGTGGCAGACGTAGGAGGTGGCACGAGGGCCTCTATAGGACATCATGAGTAATTTAGTTTGAAACGGAGAATTTAAATCCTAGCTACAGCTATGGCTGGAACCATGTTGTAACGAACGCCCTGTTGCCACATGGAAAGATATTTTCCTCTCACGTTACAGGAGGCATAAAAGCTTTCGCAAAGGTCTAGTATACAACTGTTCCTGAAGACAAGAGGCGAGAAAGCTATTATTTGGCGGAAAAATCGGAAGCATCTCGTTATTTATTCATTTGCAACGAGCACCTGACACAATGAAGACATTATATGGTACCTTAAACACAATACTCCAGTCGTTATACATGTAAAAACAATCCTTGCAGATGCAAAGCTACAAATGGTTGGGATTTGTGGCCCAAAAAGATCTATCTAATAACAACTCCAGCGACAATGGTGCAACAAGTTAATGAGCATACAGTTTACTTGCAAGTATATTCACAGTTCTGTGGTCTAGGGAGGTAGCGTTGCTCACGTCCGTAGGTTTAACCTTAAAATACCCTACACGTGCCTCCTGGGTGGTGCTAATTGAGCAACAGTGATTACAGGCAGTCAGACTATCCATAGGATCTCGTGGCAATGACATATCAACTAAATAGCAGAAACAGTTCTTTTCAGAGCTCATTAACAAGAAACATTGGACCAACTATCAGACTACTTCAACTGAATATCGAAAGCATTAGCAGGGCAAAGTGTGACTACCTGTCAAAATTTTTGCTGGACAACAATATCGATGTTGTCGCCATTCAAGAAACTCGTGTTTCCAGCGAAGAAATATTCCGAAGCCGAGGTCGAATTCCTGGATATTCTGCACTTGGTGTAACTTACCACGAGGTGTATGGAATTGCTACGTACGTCCGTAACAACATAAACGAAGCTTCGCTGATTTCTGTAAGTGTGGAGGCAGATATACATACAGTTGTCATACAATTGCACGGCATTACTATTACAAATGTTTACAAACCACCCAAAACAACATGGCCCGATTTTGTCCTACACACAGCAGAACATCCTGCAATTTACATAGGAGACTTCAATAGTCACCATGAACTTTGGAAGTACTCTCAAAATGATGAAAATGGGAGCATGCTTGCAGAATGGATCGAAGAGAATAATCTTCATCTAGTGTTTGATGCCAAAGATCAAGGCACTTTCAGGTCAGCTGCTTGGGACAAGGATTCAAATCCTGACTTATGCTTTGTTAGCTGCAACGAAACTGGCTTTCCCATCAACACCACAAGGAAAGTGATAGATGCCTTTCCTCACAGCCAACACAGACCTGTAATAATACAAATTGGCTGCACTGTTCCTGTCATACGATCAACTCCGCATGCTCGATGGAATTTCCAGAAAGCCGACTGGATGAAGTTTTCAACGGAACTGGATAAGACCATTCGATGGATACCTCCATCACATAATAACTATCAACGCTTCATTGGTGCAGTAACAGCAACAGCTAAAAAGTGTATGCCAAGAGGATACCGAAAAGAATATGTTCCAGGATGGAATGAGGAAAGTGAAACACTGTACCAATACTTTCAGCAAAGTGGTGACCCAGAGATAGCTACGGAACTATTGTCCAGCTTGGACATGTCTCGGAGGCAGAAATGGGCAGAAACAGTCAAAACTATGGACTTTACCCACTCGAGCAGGAAAGCATGGAGTCTTCTGAGAAAACTGGGAGGAAGTGCACCAGCATGCAGAAAAAATTCCGAAGTAACATCAGACCAAATTGCTTCCCACATCATTACCACCTCAAGAGTACCTCCTGACAAGAAACATACAAGACATATCAGACGACAGCTTCGTGACCTTAAAAAGAAGGCATCTCCCTCATCTGAGTATACCCATCCCTTCACAGTTTCAGACATTGACTCTGGACTGAAGGACCTCAAACCTCTTAAGGCACCTGGATTCGATGGTATCCACCCAGAATTCCTGATCCATATGGGAGGAAAAGCTAAGAAATGGCTGGCAGAATTCTTCACTGACATCCTGCTGACTGGTCAACTTCCATCTGAGTTTAAAAAGGTGAAGAAAATATCTGTTCTGAAACCTGGCAAACCCAGCAACAGGGTAGAAAACTATCGCCCCATTTCCCTACTCAGCTGCTGCTACAAGCTTTTTGAAAGGCTAATATATAACAGAATAAGTAGCGCTATCTTAGAGAACGTTCCAGTTGATCAGGCAGGCTTCAGACCAGGGCGTAGCTGCTGCGACCAAGTATTGTCTCTCACATCCTTCATAGAGTCAGGATACCAAATGAAGCAGAAAACATCTGTGGCATTTGTTGATCTAACTGCCGCCTTCGACACTGTGTGGAGGGAAGGCCTTATCTACAAATTTCTCCGCATCATACCCTGCAGAACAATGGCTCGACTGATTAACAGCATGCTAAGTGATCGGAAGTTCCAGGTAATCACTGGAAGCAACATAAGTAAGGAGAGGAAGCTGAACAACGGATTGCCTCAAGGATCAGTTCTCTCACCCTTACTGTTCAACCTATATCTATCTGATCTACCTTACACTTCGTCCAGAAAATACTGCTATGCCGATGATCTGGCTCTAGCCGTCAAACACCAGGAAATGAAGACAACAGAAGAGATTTTAGCCAATGACCTGTCTGCATTAGACAATTACTTCAAAATCTGGAGACTCCAACCCAGTGTGAGTAAAACAGAAGTGCGTTGCTTCCATCTAAATAACCAGTTGGCGAACGTAAAACTGGAGGTAAGTTTCAGAGGCAGAATTCTTCATCACAACTGGAACCCAAAATATCTTGGTGTCACCCTGGATCGTACACTATGCTTCAAACAACACCTTCTTAACTTAGCTCAAAAGCTGAGGACTCGAAACAACATCCTCCATAAGCTATGCGGAACTACCTGGGGATCTTCAGCAACCACCCTGCGAACTTCAGCTCTGGGCTTGGTATACTCAAGTGCTGAGTATTGTGCACCTGTTTGGATGAATAGTCATCATACAAGGCTTGTTGATATCCAGCTGAATACGACAATGCGCATAATATCTGGCACAATCAGATCTACTCCAGTTTATTGGCTTCCACTGTTAACTGGTATAATGCCTCCTGATCTACGCAGATGTACTGCCCTTATGAGAGAATTCCACAAGATCTCCAGGAATTCTAACCTACCCGTGCATAGCGACCTGCCACTTTTAAATCGCAAGAGACTGAAATCACGTCATCCAACTCTGTGCGATGCTGCTGACATGGTGGCTAAGAATTTCAAACCTCTTGAAGAATGGAAAGGTCGGTGGGAAGCAGTGACAGATGTGCACCTGCATAACATCTTCTCAGGTGCTAAACTTCCAAGTGGATTCGACTTACCACGCAAGACGTGGTCTACTCTCAACAGAATCCGTACCAGCCATGGGCGATGCAGGGATGCTCTCTTTAAGTGGAACAAGCTGCCTGATCCAGCTTGTGACTGCGGGGCTCCATACCAGACTGTTCACCACATCGTCAGTGAATGCAGGATTCGAGCCTATCACGGCGCCAAAGAGGACTTCCTGCTAGCAACTCCAGATGCAGTGCGCTGGATTGAAGGACTGGATATTCAGTTGTAAAAACAAACTTAAGTTTCTTGTGTGCCAATATGTACATATATATATGTAATGTCATGATATGTCTGTATTAGCCATACGCTAAATAAGTAAATAATCTGTGGTCTAATCCATAAAATATCAGCCTGAGTAGGTGGGATGATAATAGCTGAACCGATATCTCAAAGGGAGATAACGGTAGGGTGGTACACTCTATGAAGAAATAAATAAATCAATAAATGAAATAATAAAGCCTGCGCACAACGAAGGAGTGATGCAAATTGGTCTCAAATTCATATTCACACAGGAATCGACGGAAAATAGAAAATTGTAAACTTTGGTGGTCGATGGATGAATGTGTGATGCTGAAGTACAATTTCACCACACAGGATAGTAAGCAGGGGTCCTTTGGATACCAGGGCATAAAGTCTGTGACAATTTCTTCACGTGTTGTCAGCTGGATAGTATCGATGTCCCGTAGACAGGTGCGTGAACAATATTCGCTTATGTCATCATTTGAGATAGGACGTGTAGTTGGGCTCAAGGAAGCCGGTCAGGGTAATAGCCGAATAGCTCGACATTTGAAAAGGAGCGATGCCATTATTCGACGATGCCGGCAGGAATGGCTGAACACAGGGACAAGAAGGAAGCGGTCGGCCTAGAGAGACGACAGAATGGGAGGACCGAGCTATCGCCAGAGAGGCACCTGGAGGCACAGATTCATCATTAACATCGATCCGCCGTGCAACTGGTGCTTCAGTGACCACGAGGACCATTAATAGGTGGCTTAGAGAAAGGGGGCAGAGCTCACGGCGATCATTTCGCCAACTACGAGGGGCGTTCAGAAAGTAAGCTCCGATCGGTCGCGAAATGGAAACGACTACGAAAATCCGATAAAGCTTTGCACAGATGTGTTGGGTAGTGTCTCTAGTATAACCCCAGTTAGCATCACGTCGCTGTTCTCATTTCTGAGCTCGCAGTGAGTGCGTAAAGATGTCTAGAAAATAGTGTCTGCCGCCAAGTACGAGGGCCTGGTGAGAAATTTCGCCTGAAGCTATGCAGCTAACATTACATAACTGTCGTGCTGTTTCTTCTTCAAGACAATTCTCAGCCGCATTCTGCAGGGGCAATGAAGATGCTCCTGCATCGTTTTCAAATGGAAATGTGAGATTACCCACAATACAGTCCGCAATTGTCTCCCCCTGAGTTTCATCTCTGGTCACATGAACCGCTGTCTTTGAAGACAACATTTTGACACAGACAACGAGGTGTAGGCCAGCGTGGAGAATTGGCGGAAAGCACTGGCGGCTGCCTTCTATGATGAGGCTATTGAAAAGTTGGTACAACGCTATGACAAAAGTCTAAGTCAGAACGGCGACTACGTAGAGAAGTAGCTGAAAGGTGTAGCTAATTGTTACAAGTAAAACATTTCTGATGTTCACTGTGGTTTGAATTTGGCAATCAATCGGAGCTTACTTTCTGAACAGGCCTCGTATTATTGACCTCTGTACACCATCAAGGGTCCGCAGCTCGTGGTCGTGCGGTAGCGTTCTCGCTTCCCGCGCCCGGGTTCCCGGGTTCGATTCCCGGCGGGGTCAGGGATTTTCTCTACCTCGTGATGACTGGGTGTTGTGTGATATCCTTAGGTTAGTTAGGTTTAAGTAGTTCTAAGTTCTAGGGGACTGATGACCATAGATGTTAAGTCCCATAGTGCTCAGAGCCATTTGAACACCAACAAGCCAGTATGCAGTGGTGTTGCGCATATTCGGTCTGGAGAATAGAACTGTCTTTAGTGACGAGTCCACATTGAACTGAGCCCCGATGACCAGCGAAAACGTGTCTGGAGACGTCTGAGACAGCGGTGGGGTACTAATCTGACTGTCATCCGCCATACAGACCGGCAACGAGGAGCGACAGGTCTTTTCATAGCAGGACCCCTTGGGTTGTCGTCCGCGACACCATTAAAGCACAGGGATGCGTCGACGGTATTCATCAACATCTACATCTACATGGGTACTCTGCAAGTCACATTTAAGTGCCTGGCAGAGGCTTCATCGAACCACCTTCACAATTCTCTATTATTCCAATCTCGTATAGTGCGCGGGAAGAACGACACCTGTATCTTTCCGTACGAGCTCTGATTTCACTTATTTTATCGTGGTGATCGTTTCTCCCTATGTACGTCGGTATCAAAATATTTTCGCATTCGGAGTAGAAAGTTGGTGACTGGAATTTAGTGAGAAGATTCCGCCGCAACGAAAACCGCCTTTCTTTTAATGATGTTCAGCCCAGATTCTGTATAATTTCTGTGACACTTTCTTTTGTGTTGGCTGAAGAGCCAACACCGTGTTACGATTGGAGGCCGAAATGCACGCGTTTTAGCTCACGCAGGCTGGCGTGAGGAGGGAAGAACTGTACATACGTGAGGTCTGGAACATGACAAGGGATTAGAATTTAGAAAGCGGACTTAATTAGTTTGATACTTAACTTTAATCCATTAATGATGAACGTCGCTCTTGACGGTACATGATTCACAATATTATCTGTTACTAACTGAATATGGCGCCTTCCTAGGTCGTAGCAAATGACGTAGCTGAAGGCTATGCTAAACTGTCGCCTCAGCAAATAAGAGCGTATGTAATCAGTGGACCATCGCTAGAAAATTCGGCTGTACAACTGGGGCGAGTGCTAGGGAGTCTCTCTAGACTAGACCTGCCGTGTGGCGGCGCTCGGTCTGCAATCACTGATAGTGGCGACACGCGGGTCCGACGTATACTAACGGACCGCGGCCGATTTAAAAGCTACCATCTAGCAAGTGTGGTGTCTGGCGGTGACACCACACTTTCTCCCATATTTCGCGATAATACAAAACGTGCTGCCCTTCTTTGAACTTTTTCGATGTACTCCGTCAGTCCTATCTGGTAAGGATCCCACACCGCGCGCCAGTATTCTAATAGAGGACAGACAAGCGTAGTATAGGCAGTCTCCTTAGTAGGTCTCTTACATTCTTATAAGTGTCCTGTCAATAAAATGCAGTCTTTTGTTAGCCTTCCCCACAACGTTTTCTATGTGTTCCCTCCAATTTAAGTTGTTCGTAATTGTAATACCTAGGTATTTGGTTCAAATGCCTCTGAGCACTATGGGACTTAACTTCTGAGGTCATCAGTCCCCTAGAACTTAGATCTACTTAAACCTAACTAACCTAAGGACTACACACACATCCATGCCTGCGGCAGGATTCGAACCTACGACCGCAGCGGTCGCGCGGTTCCAGACTGTAGCGCCTAGAACCGCTCGGTCACTCCGGCCGGCCCTAGGTATTCAGCTTTTAAATTAGGCTGATTTATCGTGTAACCGAACTTCAACGAATTTCTTTTAGCACTCATGTGGATGACCTCACACTTTTCGTTATTAAGGGTCAACTGCGAATTTTCGCACCATCCACATATCTTTTCTAAATAGTTTTGCAATATGTTTTGATCTTCTGATGACTTTAGTAGTCGATAAACGACAGCGTCATCTGCAAACAGCCCAAGACGGCTGCTCAGATTGTCTCCCAAATCGTTTGTATAAATAAGGACAGCAAAGGGCCTATAATACTACCTTGGGGAACGCCAGAAATCACTTCCGTTTTATTCGATGACTTTCCGTCAGTTACTACGAACTGTATCCTCTCTGTCAGGAAATCACAAATCCAGTCACATAACTGAGACGATATTCCATAAGCAAGTAATTTCACTACAAGCCGCTCGTGTGGTACAGTCTCAAAAGCCTTCCGGAAATCCAGAAATCGATTGAAATCCCTTGTCTATAGCTCTCAACACTTCACGTGAATAAAGAGATAGTTGTAAGAACGATGTTTTCTAAGCCCATGTTGACTGTGTGTCAATAGACAGTTTTCTTCGAGTTATTCTGCGCCCCATTTTGTTGGCCTTCATAGTAAGCCATCCAGGGATTAAATTTCAACAAGGTAATGTACGCACGAATACGGCGAGAGTTTCTACTGTTTGTCGTTGGGAGTTTAACGATCTGACCTGGTCAGAATCCGGCACGATATCCCTCAGGTGGACATCCGACAACTCTATCAATCAATGCCAAGCCGAATAGCTGCTTGCGTAAAGGCTGGAGGTGGAACAACGCGTTATTGACTAGCTCAGTTCTGAAGTTTTTTCTCTTCAATAAATCATCCTATTTTTCTGAAGTTGTAATCGTTTTTTGCCTGTACGTGTACACAGTATCCACCGATTTACATTCCATTCGGATAATTCCTCCGTGCTGCGTCGTTTGTCGTTGTCTTAAAGTATATTTCCTTTTTTATCAGTAAAAAGAGCTTGATAAGTAATTATGATTTTCTTAGTGTTACAAATGTACGATGTGTTGTGTTTCCAGAATTGACCACAGCCAAGGACAACGATTTCCACTCTCGCTTTCGCTACTGTTTTCAATATGGAACGGTGTCCTAAAACGGCAGTTCACTGTTTCATCGCTATTGCCAGAATACTTTCCTTTTGTTTTCTGTTTTTATTCTCTTTATTTTGAATACATCACAATAATCGTACATTAAGGCTATTTTGGGAGTTTAGGCTCTACGATATCACAGTCTGTCCAATACACCGATCTTCTTCAACATCTCTTTCCAAGAGGTGGGTATTCAGAACATTTTATGTTGACACCTGTTCGTATGTACTAAGAATATGCTGGCACCATTTCGATTGGAGCATTTGGACACCGGTTATTTCTTCTGTGTGTAATTGGTTTGTTATAGTTTCACTCTCCTTATGTACCTACGACATGTAGGGGCGCCTGTAGACAGTTCGTTGTAGTCACTTTGGCGAATTGTCCAACATCTCAGTGGTTATGACGTCATATCTCTTGAACTATTACAGGTAGGTGATTCATAGTCCATAGCGATTGTTGCCTGACGGCAAGGAATATGTGTAGCAGGTTTGGCTGAAATCGGTCCAGTGGGTTAGGAGGAGATGTAGAAAACACACGTGCACACACACACATCCGTTTTTACAATATGTATCTATTTCCCGTTCTTTTTCAAATATATCTCGCACTCTCGCAACTTACACCTTACACCTGGGTGACCTAGGCTCTTTATCGCCGATTATCCTCATAAAATTTAAATACCTGTTTCGAATCTTCAACAGAGCAGACAAATCTTTACTGCATGCAAGCGCATGGACTTCGTTGCAGTGCGTCACCATTTATGACATCCGCTCCCAATGTTTCTACAGATTTGTTTCGAACGAACAGGAAAAGGCCCTTGAACGAATTATCGTTGTCATACCTACATTTTTCTCTCGACGGAATCGTCAAGAACAAGAAGTCCAGTCTCAACGTTACAACATTAGTTTTCCTTTTTTAGATTTCTGTGACGATAGTGCGGGGTAGATAATTGGCGGTACACGCTGCCAGGACGTCTGGTGGAGAGCTAACATGGAGCCGACTTTATACTGTGGAAGCGAAACAGAGCCCGGCAGTGTACGCTTAATGAATATTCACCGGGTCGTTAAAAACTTAACGCGAGGAGACCCGCTGGCCGAGGTCAGGAAAGCGCAGCGGTGCCGCGTCTCGCCAGAGGACCAGCTAGCTGCAAGGATCCACCCTGGGACCGTCACTACACCTGTTAACGAAATTATCATGGACATTAACAAACAGGTCCTGTCAATGCTTTGTCACTAAACTTTCAAAGACGCTCTGTACACAGCTCAGAACTTGCAAGACGTTTCCACCCAGCGCATATCTCAAACACGATGGCAGGCAGATAGAAGGTATTGACGGTGTTACATTCTTGGTATTACGGTTTGGTAATACACTGAGGTGACTAAAGTCATAAAATACCACCCAATATCTTGTCGGACCTTTTTGCGCGGCGTAGTGCAGCAACTCGACAGGGCATGTACTCAACAAGTCCCTACAGATACAGGGTGTTTCAAAAATGACCGGTGTATTTGAAACGGCAATAAAAACTAAACGAGCAGCGATAGAAATACACCGTTTATTGCAATATGCTTGGGACAACAGTACATTTTCAGGCAGACAAACTTTCGAAATTACAGTAGTTACAATTTTCAACAACAGATGGCGCTGCAAGTGATGTGAAAGATATAGAAGACAACGCAGTCTGTGGGTGCGCCATTCTGTACATCGTCTTTCTGCTGTAAGCGTGTGCTGTTCACAACGTGCAAATGTGCTGTAGACAACATGGTTTATTCCTTAGAACAGAGGATTTTTCTGGTGTTGGAATTCCACCGCCTAGAACACAGTGTTGTTGCAACAAGACGAAGTTTTCAACGGAGGCTTAATGTAACCAAAGGACCGAAAAGCGATACAATAAAGGATCTGTTTGAAAAATTTCAATGGACTGGGAACGTGACGGATGAACGTGCTGGAAAGGTAGGGCGACCGCGTACGGCAACCACAGAGGGCAACGCGCAGCTAGTGCAGCAGGTGATCCAACAGCGGCCTCGGGTTTCCGTTCGCCGTGTTGCAGCTGCGGTCCAAATGACGCCAACGTCCACGTATCGTCTCATGCGCCAGAGTTTACACCTCTATCCATACAAAATTCAAACGCGGCAACCCCTCAGCGCCGCTACCATTGCTGCACGAGAGACATTCGCTAACGATATAGTGCACAGGATTGATGACGGCGATATGCATGTGGGCAGCTTTTGGTTTACTGACGAAGCTTATTTTTACCTGGACAGCTTCGTCAATAAACAGAACTGGCGCATATGGGGAACCGAAAAGCCCCATGTTGCAGTCCCATCGTCCCTGCATCCTCAAAAAGTACTGGTCTGGGCCGCCATTTCTTCCAAAGGAATCATTGGCCCATTTTTCAGATCCGAAACGATTACTGCATCACGGTATCTGGACATTCTCCGTGAATTTGTGGCGGTACAAACTGCCTTAGACGACACTGCGAACACCTCGTGGTTTATGCAAGATGGTGCCCGGCCACATCGCACGGTCGACGTCTTTAATTTCCTGAATGAATATTTCGATGATCGTGTGATTGCTTTGGGCTATCCGAAACATACAGGAGGCGGCGTGGATTGGCCTCCCTATTCGCCAGACATGAACCCCTGTGACTTCTTTCTGTGGGGACACGTGAAAGACCAGGTGTACCGCCAGAATCCAGAAACAATTGAACAGCTGAAGCAGTACATCTCATCTGCGTGTGAAGCCATTCCGCCAGACACGTTGTCAAAGGTTTCGGGTAATTTCATTCAGAGACTACGCCATATTATTGCTAGGCATGGTGGATATGTGGAAAATATCGTACTATAGAGTTTCCCAGACCGCAGCGCCATCTGTTGTTGAAAATTGTAACTACTGTAATTTCGAACGTTTGTCTGCCTGAAAATGTACTGTTGTCCCAAGCATATTGCAACAAACGGTGTATTTCTATCGCTGCTCGTTTAGTTTTTATTGCCGTTTCAAATATACCGGTCATTTTTGAAACACCCTGTATATTGAGCCATGCTTCCTCTACAGCCGTCCATAATTGCGGAAATGTTTACCGGCGCAGGATACTGTGCAAAAACTGACCTCTTGATTATGCCCATGAACGTCCGATGCCATTGAAATCGGGCGATATGGGTGGCCAAATCACTCGCTCGAATTGTTCAGAATGTTCTTCAAACCAACGGCGAGTAACTGTGACCTGGTCACATGGCGCATTGCCATCCATAAAAATTCCATCTTTGTTTGGCTGCAAGTGGTCTCCAAGTAACAGTACATGGCTGTGGTGTCACCGCCAGACACCACACTTGCTAGGTGGTAGCCTTTAAATCGGCCACGGTCCGTAAGTATACGTCGGACCCGCGTGTCGCCACTATCAGTGATTGCAGACCGAGCGCCGCCACACGGCAGGTCTAGCCTAGAGACTTCCTAGCACTCGCCCCAGTTGTACAGCCGACTTTGCTAGCGATGGTTCACTGTCTACATACGCTCTCATTTGCCGAGACGACAGTTTAGCATAGCCTTCAGCTACGTCATTTGCTACGACCTAGCAAGGCGCCATTTTCAGTTCTTATAATTACTATATCTGAGCAGATACTATTGTGAATCATGTACCGTCAAGAGCGACGTTCATCATTAATGGATTAAAGTTAAGTATCAAGCTAATTATGTCCGCTTTCTGTATTCTAATTCCTTGTCATGTTCCAGACGTCACGTCAGTATAGTTCTTCCCTCCTCACGCCAGCCTGCGTGAGCTAAAACGCGTGCATTTCGGCCTCCATTCGTAACACGGTGTTGGCTCTTCTACCAACACAACAATGACCACTTCCAATCAATGATCGGTTGAGTTGGACCAGAGGACCCAGTCAATTTCGTGAAAATACAGCCCGCACCATAAAGGAGTCACCACAGGCTTGCAGAGTGCCTTGTTGACAACTTGCGTCCATAACTTCGCGGGGTCTGTGTCACACTCGAACCCTATCATCCGCTCTTACCAACTGAAATCGGGACTCATTTGACCAGGCCACCATTTTCAAGTAATCTAGAGTCCAACCGATTTGCTAACCAGCTCAGGAGAGCATCTCCTAAGTTTGGAAGGTAGGAGACAAGGTACTGGCAGAAGTAAAGCTGTGAGGACGGGGCGTGAGTCGTGCTTGGGTAGCTCAGTTGGTAGAGCACTTGCCCGCGAAAGGCAAAGGTCCCGAGTTCGAGTCTCGGCCCGGCACACAGTTTTAATCTGCCAGGAAGTTTCAGCTCAGGAGAGGCTTTACAGGTGATGTCGTGCTGTTACCAAAGGCAGCAGTATCGGTCGTCTGCTGCTACAGCCCATTAATGCCAAATTTCGTCGTACGTCCCACATTGATTCCTGCGGGTATTGGGTGAGGTGTTGCTTGTCTGTTAGCACTGGCAACTCTACGAAAACGCCGCTGCTCTCGGTCTTTAAATAATTTATTCACTCTTGACAATGTGGATTGCGGAATATTGAATTCACTGACGATTTCCGAAATGGAACGTCCTATTCGTCTAGCTGCAGCTACCACTTCGCGTTCGAACAATCTTAATTCCCGTCGTGCGACCATAAATATGTCGGAACTCTTTTCACAAGAATCACCTGAGTGCAGATGACATCTCCGCCAACGTACAGCCCTTTTATACCTTGTGTGCGCGATACCACCGCCAACTGTAAATGTACATACCTCTCTCTCATGACTTTCTTCACCTCAATGTAAATTCACTACGAAAGAATTTCTGAAGTACCAAAAGAAATCAATGTTTGTAGTGCGGATGTCGTAGACTCAGGTGACATAAAAATAGAAAAGATGGAAACCTTCGTTTACTTTCGTTCCGCACTGACGTGCCACATAATTTTTGTTGCAACTTACCACGTGAAGCTATCGTTTTCTCAGTCCATAAGCGCGTAATAGGTATTATTTGCAGTCAGGTAGATATGTTCAAAGGACTAGGGATAATAACTACTGTTTCCCACTATAACTATGCCTAAATGATTTTCGCTATACTAAATATACCAGTTTTTCAGACAAACAGCTCTATCCATGGAATCAATAGCCGAAATAATCTAGTTGCAGAGTCCATTATCCGGGAACATACATTTTCAATAATGCTTCAGCAGCCATAAACAGTTAAGCTACTAATACAGTGCAAGTTAAGAGAACCCTAAGGGATTCATTGATGGTGATATTCTCTACTCCACTGTCGAATTTCTTAGCGAATATTAATTGGCGTATACATATTACATGCAAGACCACTTCTACATCTTCAGTGTAGTAATGTTGTTTGTACAATTGAATGTTGTAGCCACATATCTTGAAACGGAAAGCAATTTACAATATTGTAAAATTCATATTATACACTCCAATGTATGGACACATACGTGTTTGAGCCGAGTTTGGTATTAACTTTTAAATGACAAAATGTTTCAGCTTTTAACTTGTTCTTCATCCTTGCGAAATATTTTACTGAAGATCTGTGGAAGGAACATCAGCATACCTGTTTCTTACGAGAACTGTTAGGGGAAACGTCTTAAGCTGGACGGCTTGTCCGTTATCAAATCATCCATGTACATAAGTCTTGCATTACAACTAGACGTCCATTTAAGTTACTGAAGAAATCCATTTACGTGGCTGAAGCTACCCCTGAGGGTGCCCCACTCAATCGCACCACAATGTTTTACTTTCATCGTCATCCAGATAAATCGGCTTTGAACGTTCGTATGTGCTGAAGAAGTGCTTAAGGACCACAAACACAGGAGACCTAATACGAGAAGGACCGATAAGAATAGCTTGTCCTGTACCACAATGGTGGCAAAAAAATTACTTGAGCAGAGATGATAAAACTGAAAGTGACAACCAGATTAATGTCCAGCAGCTTTCTTAAACTACATAATCGAAATAGCTAGACCGTCACATCTTCCGATGGCGAGTCGGCCGTGTGCGTGTTAATATAGCACGGATGAAATGGCGCCAGGTTACCGTATCACTGTTCGAAAAAGAAATATATGCTATTCACGTCAGGCGGGAGGTATAGAAGTCCATTGTTCGACCAGCGGCGCTTTATAGCTTCGAGCGCCGGCTTGCCTCGTGGGAAGATGAGGAATGCCTTCACAAAATGGAGATGAAAATTTTATTTTATTGATGCAGCCATTTTATTACAGCCCACGGTCTGGATTTTCTAAAGCGGTTTCAACTGTAACTGCCACCACGAAGGGAAATGGCACACAAATTATTATAGTATTTTATTTTTAGATAATTTTAGCTTTTAACTTTGCTTGCCGCTGTGGTCGTTGTGAACAAGCGTCCGGTCGGACACGACACAGTCCATCCTTGTTGCGTGGAGGATCGTCATTTATCTTTTATCGAAGTAATGAGTGAGATATTAAGCTTTGTATGACTTAATCTGAACGAAGACATACACAATATTAGTTAGGTGATATGGGTTTTGCAACTGCTTAAGTTAGGAAATAGCTTAAATTGCGTACATGCGTTCCAACCTTTTGAATTACTTCATTTGCGCTTTCTGGAGATGAAGATGCTACGTTGGTAATGTGTTAGGCTTCTAGAACAGTGATGTTAGAAAGTGGATGGCAGTCGCAAAAATTGCTACAAAATGCAGAAACTATGTGTTCGATTGTTCGATGGACTACGCTGTTTGCTATGTTGTTTGCTGATGATGCCATGGAGTACGTTAAGATTTCGAAGTTGAGTGCCTGTAGGAAGATACAAGACGACCTAGACAAAATTTCCCGTTGGTGTGATGAATGGCAGCTAGCCCTAAATGTGGCAAAATGCAAGTTAATGCGGATGAGTAGGAAGAACAAACCTGTAATATTCGGATACTGTATTACTAGTGTCCAGCTTGACACAGTCAAGTCGTTTAAATGTCTCGGCGTAACGTTGCAAAGCCATGTGAGGTGGAACGATCGTGTGGGAACTGTGGTAGGGAAGGCAAACAGTCGACCTCGGTTTACTGGGAGACCGCATAGAGGACGCTGGTGCATCCTATTCTTGAGTACTGCTGGAGTGTTTGGGATCCGTAGCAGGTCGGATTGAAGGAAGACATCGAAGCACTTCAGAGAAGGGCTGCTAGATTTGTTACCGGTAGATTAGAACAAAACATGTTACGGAGATGCTTCGGGAACTCAAATGGGAATCCCTGGAGGGAATGCGGCGTTCTTTTCGGGAAACACTACTTCAGAAAATTTAGAGAACCGGCCTTTGAAGCTGACTGGTGAGCGATTCTGCTGCCGCCAACATACATCGCGCATAAGGACCACGAAGGTAAATTGGGGCTCACACGAGGGCGTACAGACAGTCGTTTTTCCATCGCTCTATTTGCGAGTGGAATAGGGCGGGAAATAACAAGTAGTGGTACAGGGTACCCTCCACCACGTACCTTCCGGTGACTTGCGGAGCATCTATGTAGATGTAGATGTAGGAGTGGTAGAGAGGTCTGATTGGCAGAGAGGGTTCTGCTGCGTGACTCGCAAGGCTCCCATTGACATCCTAACTAGCAGTAGCTTGGCAGGGTTAAGAATGATCAGACAGCCGTGAAATTTTCCGTAGATTTCTAGCAATGTGATTCTCCCATGGCTGTGTCGCAAACGCTGTGCAGGGTGGGGCTGCACTTTTACTTCCGTCCCAGCTGACATTGTTTCGGACTTCATCTGTTCTAGACGGACTGCCTTTTCTATAGCTTCGAGATCTGTTATCCCGTTGTGTATTTCATTTCCCCAGAACCCCCCCCCCCCCGCCCCCAAATAATATATAAGGTAAGGATGCCCCATTCGTCACATGGGGAGGTGCCCAATGAGAGACTAGCCAAGTCTACGACAGATCAAGAAGCGATAATTTTAATTTCATGACACTGCTATTTGCTGGTGATCAGCTTTTAATAGCAGAATCAGAAGAAAAGTTTCAAATTGCAGTACATTAGTTGAGTCAAACTGCCACAAAATATGGCAATTGAAACTACAGCAATGACATTTCAAGGATTGGAACCCATAATGGCCAAAATTGCTATAGATGGACAACTAACTGAACAAGTAAGAGAGCTTAAATGTCAAGGGTATGATTTTAAATTTCCAGGTCAGATGATAAAGAGCTAAAATTGACCAGATTCAGACATTTCTGTGGAACCATACGACACACATAAAAACATAGCATTAATTAAACTTTACAAAGTTATAGCCTTGGCTTTGCTGCTTTATGTTGGCGAATGTTGGACCCTAACAATTAATTAATTACGACGTAGCAAATCTTTCGCTTCGTAGCAGGATATTCATTACTGAATCATAAAAGAAACACCGTCGTTAATCATACTCTTCTAAAAATTGTAAACACATTACTCTGCCTTATAATGCAGAGGTATTTCTCCAAATCCTCAAACGTTAACGAAGTATCATGATTTTTCTTCATTCTGCCTTCCATTATTAAGTACAACGTCAGAATCGAGGTGTTTTAGTACTCCTTGCGACAAAATCTTAGATTTGCTAAAAGTACTCGCTTAGCATCTTCGCCTGCGTTTCTGTATTATGAAGACGCCAAATGTATTCACGTTACAATTTCTTCACAGAATATAATTAAGACTATTCTCGTTTTTAACCCGTCTGTAGTGAACGCTCCGTCTACGGCACATTAAACTTTAATCATCCTTCCTTCCTTTCTTCTTTTTAATGCCTTATACTGGGTACTACAGGGTGGTTATTGTCACTGATGTCATGACGTTCGCCAGTAGGAGAATGAATTTCTCAGTCTTCTCTGTTAGCTGTAAATGGCCCAAATTAATTTCTCAGCGCCAGACAGAGTTTATTAAAGTGCGTTTATATGGCCCATATTTTACGACAATATTCGGCCGCATTAGCGTTATTGTCAACATTTCTGAAAAGTAGCAGCAATTCACGGCAAGTTTCCGGTAAAGCCGGGCAATATTGCTGATGTAGCGGGCTGTTGCAGCTAGTTGCGGACATATTGTTTTCCACCAAGAGTGGAGAATAACTCGTATTGTAGGGCAATATCTATCTGTCTCTGGTCTGTAAATGCTTATCTCTCGCTGTCACATATGTTTTCTACTTCTCTCGCCAACAGCGTTGCTGCCCTCACGTGTCTGAGTGAAAACAATATCGGTTCACTTTCGTTGGGAAGTTTTCGCACGTGCGTATAGCCACCTGTTCAAATGGCTCTAAGCACTTAACATCTGAGGTCATCTGTCCCCTAGACTTAGAACTACTGAAACCTAACTAACCTAAGGACATCACACACATCCATGCCCGAGGCAGGATTCGAACCTGCGACCGTAGCAGTCCCGCGGTTCCGGACTGCAGCGCCAGAACCGCTAGACCACCGCGGCCGGCTCGGTCAACAGTAGCTGGTAATGTTGTAGTACACGTGGCTGCAATTCGTGTGGCAGCAATGTTGCCAAACAACACTGTCGGGATATATTGTCAGAAATATGCAATTTTTATCGTCACTGTAATCGTAGATTTAGAGACAAGCGAGTCGGTAGCATGCCCATACGCTGAAGACCAGTTTAGCAAGGCACTTTCTTTTATCACCTCAGTGGTGGCTTTAGGAAGAGCAGAATGTAATTAGTAGTGCCACTGGGATATGATTTTATTTCTTCAGACGTAGAACAACTAATGTAGTCTTCGGCGTGTATAGTATCATTTGACCATTCTTGATTGATCCTTCCGTCTGTCAGAACTCTATTGTACAAGGTGTATCGTGATGAATAGGAAAAACTGATTCGGGTGAACGTATACGGAAGCAATAACTTTCCAGTAAACACGACCCGCAGATGTGTCGTTTGCGAATTGCTTGGGAATATGTGTTTCGGAGCCGCCTCAGAATACATTATGAAATATTGTGCTAGTTAATACTAATACATTAGTAACGCAAAACTTTCCAGTAAATTCCCCATTTAACTGGTCTCAAACTTCACCCATGGCTGAAAGTTGTGAATGTCCTAGGAGGAGGTAGCTTACAAAACTCTCATTCGACTGATGCTGAATATTGCTCTGGGTCCCGCACCATACTGATGGAGGAAATAAAGAAGATTCAAACAAGAATAGTGAATTCTGTCACAGGTACGTTCAGTAATCGAGAAAAAGCGACCCACACATGCTAATCCTGTGGTATCATCCAAAGATCGCGGCGCCACACCGAAGTCGGCAACGCACATACTACAGATGTTACTGGCGTCTTGCTGCAATCCGCAATGACGGCTGAAAAAGACATTCCCCTTGTCTGAGCACAGCAGCACCCTCGCATGGAAGTCGATGTAGAGCCGAGCATATAGATGCGCTCCGCCACAGTTTCTGACCTCAGCTGAAGCAGTCAGCCGGACAGTGTGGCCGAGCGGTTCTAGGCGCTTCAGTCTGGAACCGCGCTACCGCTACGGTCGCAGGTTCGAATCCTGCCTCGGGCATGGATGTGTGTGGTGTCCTTAGGTTAGTTAGGTTTTATGTAGTTCTAAGTTCTAGGGCACTGACCTTAGATGTTAACTCCCATAGTGCTCAGAGCCATTTGAACAATTTTTTTTGAAGCAGTCAACATCATCAAGTAGGACTAGAGAGTTATTCAAGTTTCAGATGGAAATGTGCTTTTGTAAATGTTAAACGTTGTACTTCAAGAGAAAAGTTTGTTAATTAATGCATCGAGTGACGCTTTAATAGTCAATGACAGTTGTAAATTATCGACTACTGTGGCAAAGGATAGTATCGAGTTAAGTAAATCTTGTTTTTCATTCACGTAATAAAGTGAACTTATATTTCATGTGTTGTAATTCTAATGAGCCATCTCCCAGTGCACAACTCCGGATCTAAGATATTTCCGAACCGGGGCAAAAACCTGATAGTGAGGTCTCCCCTCCCACCTCCTCCTCCTCCACCTTTACCGTTTGAGATAGGATCTTAAAAATTTACAAAAAAAAAAAAAAATAGATTTTTCAAATATATGTTCATTTTATAGCGCACATATTTCTGAAGAGTTTGATATATGAAACATATATGTTCGATAAGATGTAAGAGGTGTTATTGGGTTTAAATTGTGCCAAAGTGCAGTGCCACGCCTCTTCGCAGAGCATTCTTCTATCGTATGTCAAAGTATTTCGCTCTGTGGCATTCAAACGTGTCTATTTTGTAATGGAAGCCATAAAATCTATATTAAGGGCAGTGGAAATTAAAATGTCCTATGGCGCTTCTCCTGTTCCCAGTCGGTTTGAAATCCTATTCCCCTTCGAAAAAAACGTACAATTAGTTCTTGGTGGGATTATTTGTGAGCGGGAGGATAAGGACCCTTCAGAAAATTTGCACTCTTTATAGCCTGTTACCTCATAACTTTCTCCTTTGTGTGACACAAAATTAAATATAGGAAATATAATAGCAATAAAGACAAAAGACAAGTAAGACAGTTCACATTTACTGTACTCAGTTCTTCAATCCTTACGTCTTACCTTTTTTTTTTTATCTAATCTTGCTACAACTTTACACGGCGTGTTTTCCTTTCTGCGGCGTGTTTACCTCATATAAGTTCGTCAAACGTTTTGCTATATGAAAAATGAAAATGTCTTTGTCTAATACTGAAAAAGAAGTTAATACGAATAGTACCCAAGACTGATGTGGTTTCTCGATTTCATTACGTCTATTTTGTCACTGTCTGCTAGATTGAAATAAGCCTTTCTAATATTGCAGCAATTGTAACACATGCCAAGTAAGTGAGACTGTGTTGTCACATGAGGTCATTTTTATCTATCTCATTTAGATAAATAACACGACAGAATATAATTCACGAGGTATCAATATCAAATGCCTTCTTGGCCTACTACAAGCAAAAAGTTTTATATTAGGGAATAGTTTCACATATAATTCATGTACTTCAGTTTGTCAGGCGTGAGATCGAAATGTGGCAGTAGTACGAAATTTTTATATAGTTTTGTAAATGTCATATTCTTCGATACAATCTGTGTGATGTCCGCGTTTCTCCTCCTTCCTCGTTCTAACAAACAATCTTGCTCTCACTAATTCTGTAACTATTCCTGCCACTGTCAAAACTTATTCTGTGGTTCACTTCTCTAACCCTGCCAGAATCACCGGTTCAGTTATCCCGCGTTTACTCTCCGGTTAGGCATTATTATGCGTTTATTGTCCGGTTAAGCGTTATTACGTGTTTGTAAACGCGTTTTCTGCTCTGTTCCTGGAATAGAAGTAAGCGGCTGCTGACCGGGGACTGTTCAACTGGCCTTTAGTAGAGTAGCTAACTCGAAAAAATTTTATGTCAAAATTTCATTTTCTTGGATACACCGGGAAGATAATATGCAATCTTTCTTACCTGTTATTTCTGCTAGTCGTTTATTTACACTTTGGTACCCTGAATCTATATAAAACTGGTTCAAATGGCTCTAAGCACTATGGGACTTAACATCTCAGGTGATCAGTCCCCTAAACTTAGAACTACTTAAACCTAGGTGACCTAGGACATCACACACATCGATGCCCGAGGCAGTACTCGAACTTGCGACCGTAGCAGCAGCGCAGTTCCGGACTGAAGCGCCCAAAACCACTCGGCCACAGCGGTCGGCTGAATCTATCGATTTCGCAAATAATTACAACAACGCTTATCAATCGTACACCCAATCAACGACATAAACAAACGGCGATTGGTATTTACCCGGTTTATTCGGTTCATCACTAGCCCCTTTTGTCTGTGGGAAAGTTTTTTAGCTCTAGATACGAAGGGGTTTCCCCTAACATAGACATCACGTACACTACGCACACATTCAAAAATTAACTTATGAATCGCTCAGAAATGAACTTAAAATGTGTTCGAAAATGATCAAAGACCAACAGGGATGCGTTTCAAAATCATATGAACAATCTGTAGACCAAAGTGCGCTGGACGCTAGGCGCTTTGTGAAACAAGGTTTTTTTCTTCAAGAATATGAATTTGGCGCCCCCTGAAAATTCCGCACCGGGCAGATATCCCGGTTTACATGGCCGGACGATTGTAGTTTCATCGTGTCATAACGTTTCCTACTCCCATGGCAGACGCTGCAAGAGCGCCTATATGCTTCAGGATATGGTTCACCGCTGAAATTCCGAGAACGCACGCTTCTATAAGGGCCAATCGATACAGCGCATCCTTCTACGCAGGTAAAAGCAGTGCGTTTTCTAGCTTACTCAGAGACTTATCAACTATCGTTCTTTCAGTGGAACAGTGAAGGTGGAAGTCACAACGGTATAGGTGTACGCTTCGACGCACACCATATGGTAACTTTCGGAGTGGATGCATGATGTGGTACATGCATATTTACGGGCATATTTTGTAAGACAACGTCAAATGCGCCATTATGATGTGGCAGGCCGCATCAAACCAGTCAGAAGGCTGATAACTCAAAAGCCCAAGATGGCCAAATCGAGTAGGCCCTGTATCCTGGCCTTCAAGATCACCTGACGTTCTCCGGATTTTCCTGTCCGGGGTTGCCGCAAAAGTGAAGTGTACGGGACTCCCATTAATACTGTTGAAGAATTAGTGCAGTGAATTTTATAGCCTTGTCAAGATCTACGAGACGATGCGCGGAGGGGGATGGGGGAGGGGGGGGGGGGGAGATGGATGGATGGAGAGGTTGTATGGGCGCATGACAGCAAGGTCTTCAACGCCCGCACAGTAACAGGTTGAGACGTGTGTCCAGAAAATACTCGGAACAGGAAGATAAAACAGAACGTAAAACGCAGGTAACAAGCTTGGAAAAAAGCGTGGAACGAAGCATGCCGTCAGCAGTAAAACACGGTCAACACAGGAAGAAAGTGGTAGAGGGAGCTAAAACAATATAGCAGATGAAAGTGGCTGGCTGACCGCAAGGAAAAGAGGGGGCGGGAGAGGGAAGGGGGATTTCAAATATTACGTGACTCACTGTAGAGACGAGTTTGTTACTGCATGCAAGTGTGAGAACATCTTGTGGAACATCTTCTTGAACAGGTACGCGTGTACAGTAGATTTTAACCTGGGATGAGCTGAAATAATGTTGCATTTCTTATTAAGAAGGGCCGTGGTTAAAATTTGAGCCTCGTTATTTGGAGGCTTAATCAAAAGGTTTACATTAAAAATACGTCAGTTCTAATTTCGACAATAATCTATTTGATAATGAAGTCGATAGCGGCTGGTAACCACATATTAACAATTGCATCACCAACTGCTCCCTTGCGAGCCCGTGTTTACTTGAACGTTTTTGCTACTACATTGCCGAAAAAAAATAGTACATCCTTTTAAAGCTGTCTGTAATTCACTCAAGATTGTTGCAATAGTGCATACGGAGTACATGAAATGATGACATTTACGGATCAATAGGATAAGCGGATCTGATGTAACAGGTATCGACCGATGCTGCAACACCCATAAAAGTACGTGGTGTAGGCTCTATGGGCGGCAGTGCAGGCGCTGACTCTTGTATCCAGATGGCGAATACTGTCCTGGGATACGTTACGCCACGCCTGGTCGACGTGTTCACATAGCTCTGTAATAATTGTTGGCTGACGAATCGCACGAGCCACTTCTCGTTCCATCGTATCCCACACGTGCTCGGTTGGAGACAAGTCCGGAAATCATGCTGGCCAGGGAAGTCGCTGCACGTCTTGCAGAGCTCGTTGAATTTCACAGGTAGTTTGTGGGCGAGCATTATCCTGTTGGAACAGCACATCACCTTCCTGTTGCAAAAACGGCAACAGAACGGCTCTAACAATATTCTGCACGTACCGAGCGCTGGTTAACGGCCCCTCCAGAAACATCAAACGTTAACGAGAGTTGTAGCTTATCGCGCCCCAGACCATAAGGCGTGCGGTGGGACGGGCAAACGACCATCACTTGCGTGCAGGCAGAATATGTTTTCATTCGTGAGATCACGACAAGCCATTCCAAGTGATCCTCTGACGGCAGCAGTGGCGCTGTGCACGTCGATGCTGTGGCGTGAGTGGAAGATGGGCTGGAGGTGTGCGTGCCCGTAGTCCCACCGCTAATAACCGCTTCGCAACAGTTCTTGTTGACACATCTAGGCTCACAAGACCTTATATCTGTGCTGTGTAGCTGAACGACCTGCCACTAGAGCCCTTACAATACGACGATCCTGGTGCGCGTCTGTCCTGCGTGGACGTCCGGAAACTCGTCTACTGGTGTGAGAATGTTCACGTGACCACTGATACTAGCCTTGTTGCAAAACTGTCGCAGTACGTGGAACTTATGCGGCCGTGTTCAGAAAGGACCATTCCGCCTTTCAGATGGCCACAATTTGACCCCTTTCGAACTCGCTCACTTGGCTGTAGGAAGCACGAGTGCGTCTGCATGGTACGGTTGCCTGCTTGCTTCACATGTTCGCACCACACTGACCCTTATGGCTGTGATCATTCACTGTTAAAGGGTAGACACAGATGGCGATCTGGTAGCTATGCCACTACGCTATCTATTGGCGGACGACGTCAGTACATCAACTATCTCCCAGGTGGCATATGCCGTCATCGGACCAAAATCAACATCGTCTTTCAAGATGCACAATTTTTTTTGTGGCTGTGTATTATCGTGTACTTTGCATGTGTGTCATTTTTCGGTATTCATTACGACACATTCTGTATATTGATTCGACAGTCTACGAGGAACAGGAGGTCGATTACTCAATCACCTGCGTCCTAGTACGTATTTGGCCCTCCACTATCTGTCGATAGGATTGTATTGTATTTGTCCGGTGTGTAATGCCTGGTTGCTGACCGTCCTATTGATTATCCCCACTAGGCAAGGTTGTGTGGCGACTGATACACTAAACTCGCATTCAGGAAGGGTGGAATTTAAATTTCTGCCTGACCATCCAATTAACACGAATGTCAGGATGGGTCCTTTGCTAAAGACATGGCCGAATTCCTTCCCGATTAGTGGGCTACCTGAGCTTGCCGTCCATCTCTAATTATTTTGCTGTCGATGGGAAACAAAGTTTAGTTCTCCCTTTCCTTCCCTCCTGGCTTTCCCAATTTTTTTTTTTTTGTAAAAACACCCACTTGAAAGCTGTCTGATATGTATATACAGCTGATTGTAGTGTTGTTCTAGGCGCTGCAGTCTGGAGCCGCGAGACCGCTACGGTCGCAGGTTCGAATCCTGCCTCGGGCATGGATGTGTGTGATGTCCTTAGGTTAGTTAGGTTCAAGTAGTTCTAAGTTCTAGGGGACTGATGACCTCAGATGTTAAGTCCCATAGTGCTCAGAGCCATTTGAACCATTTTTAACATGTGGAAGAATTCTTCAGTATTAAAGTCTGGAAAAATACAATAAAAATATACAAAAGGTCAATAGACAGCATATGACAATAAATATGAAGTATTGTAAGATATGAGTAAAAATGTTTAAATTAAACTATAAACTTGCAAATAATATTATGTATTTTTTACGTTACGTATTACAGAATCTGCTAAATCAACAAACTTAACCGAAGTACTTTATTTGAGTACCCAGTCTGCTAAAACCCGACTTTCAGGAACTCTTTCCATTTTACGGCTTTATGTTTTCCTGGGTAGTGGATGGTTTTTATATTTTCGTCTTCATGAATGGAAAACAGTGTAGTTCTAATTATCTGTTGGGGGCGTATGCGTGCAGAGCTGGACAGGTTAGAGGCTACATGTCAGACGACGCTTTTACTGCTCGCCAAGTTCTCAGAGCCTCGATATAACAGCGCCCATTTAAACCGGAGGTACTTGTGGACGTCGTGAAGCAGCTCGCCGCTGCGCCACAAGGCCAGTCAGCGGCGCGAACATAAAAATAGTCCTCAAAAGAACTGTCTGACCCCCGCTGCGTTTATGCACCAACGCTGTTCAGCTAGAAAGCCTGGTAATATTTTAGTTAGACGAGGAAGAAATTTTGCAGTATGCTTACAACCGACGACTTTTTACCGCTGGAAGGCGCCGTTAAGCTTGTACTGCAGCGCGGCAGCAGACGGCTCGTAACGTTGTTTATGGGGTCGTCGGCCCAAGACGGACATCGCTGACGCACGTCTCAGCTGTTCCGCACGCCTTTGTGCGCTCTCATCGGCCTTACACGTGAAACCTCACTTTCATGCTGCGCCACGCTGTAAGAACGACGCAAGGGGTACGACACTTTGTCCAGGCGGTCTTATTTCGACGACTCATACCTTACAAGAGAGCGTCCCCACCGCACCCCCCCTCAGATTTAGTTATGAGTTGGCACAGTGGATAGGCCTTGAAAAACTGAACACACAATCGAGAAAACAGGGAGAAGTTATGTGGATGTATGAAAAAAATAAGAAAAATATACAAGCTGAGCAGTCCATGTGCAAGATAGGCAACATCAAGGATAGCGTGAGCTCAGGAGCGCCGTGGTCCCGTGGTTAGCGTGAGCAGCTGCCGCACAAGAGGTTCTTAGTTCAAGTCTTCCCTCCAGTCAAAAGCTTAATTTTTTTTATTTTCAGACAATTATTATCTGTCCGTCCGTCCGATGCGAGGTAACTGCGCCGCAGCATGGGGACGCTAACACGTAAAAAAACATCGAAACACACGATCTCAGTCGACTACAGCGCACGGAAGACATATGCAGGATTTGACGGTCTACACACGAAAAAATTTGAAAACATTGAAAACATATGTTTTGACAGAGCACAGGGAAAACTGTGCTACTGTGAAACTGTTGCATTCATTTGTTGCAGTTTGTGTGACAAACTCTTATGTTTTCATCATTGTTTTGGGAATGATTATCACATCCACAAGAAAACCTAAATCGGGCAAGGTAGAAGAATCTTTTTACCCATTCGCCAAGTGTACAAGTTAGGTGGGTGACAACATATTCCTGTCATGTGTCGCACATGCTATCACCAGTGTCGTATAGAATATATCAGACGTGTTTTCCTGTGGAGGAATCGGTTGACCTATGACCTTGCGATCAAATGTTTTCGGTTCCCATTGGAGAGTCACGTCCTTTCGTCTACTAATCGCATGGTTTTGCGGTGCGGTCGCAAAACACAGACGCTAAACTTATTACAGTGAACAGAGACGTCAATGAACGAACGGACAGATCATAACTTTGCGAAAATAAAGAAACTTTTCACTCAGGGGAAGACTTGAACTAAGGACCTCTCGTTCCGCAGCCGCTCACGCTAACCACGGGACCACAGGGCTCATGAGCTCACACTGTCGATGATGTTGCCAATCTTGTTGCGCATGGACTACTCAGTTTGTTTATTTTGCTTATTTTTTCATAGTTCCACACAACTTCTTCCTGTTTTCTCGATTGATCTGTGATCAGATTTTCAAGGCCTATCCACTGTGCCAAATTATAGCTAAATCTGAGGGGGTTGCGATGGGGAGGTTCCCTTGTTAGAAGAACCATTTGATTACACAGCATTGACGCTAAACTTCCACAGGAAATTTCTAAATTTGCGAATAACAACACCTCCGTTATCTTAAACGGAGATTACAGGTATAGTTGATATGAATATTTTTTATAGCTAAGGCTTGTAATTTCCTGACCGAAATCCGCAGTTAGTTTCTGATCTGGCCATGACAGCAAATAATGGTTTTTCTATAAATTTTCGTGTGTCTCCGTACAGCTTCGCCGCATCGTAACGATGCATCAGTAGCAACTTGAATTGGGTGAATGTTTATTCGACTTTCTAAAGCTTGACATGTACTGTGAAGTTGATTTGACATCTTGTTACACGGCTGCATAGCCTACATCTCCTGAAATAAAGTTAGGAGCTGGGAGAATTGCTACAACGCTATCCTTACCAGCTTAGTGCAAAACAAAACATAAATAATCAATGTCCACTCAGTGAAATAATTCCTCAACAAGTTAGTCTGAAGACATTGCTTCCATTCAGCAACGAGTAAGATACTGAGGTCACAAAAGTCAAGAGATGCCTCCTAATATCGTGTCGGACCTCCTGTTGCCCGGCGTAGGGCAGCAACTCCACGTGGAATGGATTCAACAAGTCGTTGGAAATCCCATGCAGAAATAATGAGCCATGCTGCCTCTGTAACACTCCATAACTTCGTAAGCATTACCGGTGCAGGATTTTGTGCACGAACTGACCCTCTGGATTATGTCCCATAAATGTTCGATGAGATTCATGTCTGGGGATCTAGGTGGCCAAATCATTCGCTCGGATTGTCCAGAATGTTTTTCAAACCAATCGCGAACAATTGTGGCCCGGTGACATGACATCGTTGTTTGGAAACATGAAGTCCACGAATAGCTGCAAATGGTCTCCAAGTACCCGAATATAACCGTTTCCAGTCAATGATCGGCTCAGTCGGACCAGGGGACCTAGTCCAGTCTGTGTAAACACAGCCTCCACCATTATGGGGCCACCATCATCTTGCACTGTGCCATGTCAACACCTTGGGTCCATGACATCGTGAGGGC
Organism: Schistocerca americana; assembly: GCF_021461395.2. Taxonomy (NCBI): domain Eukaryota; kingdom Metazoa; phylum Arthropoda; class Insecta; order Orthoptera; family Acrididae; genus Schistocerca; species Schistocerca americana. The sequence goes on along the minus strand of NC_060121.1, from coordinate 315,225,400 downwards.
TGCATCACACTCCAACCTTAGCATCAGCTCTTATCAATCGGATCTCATCGAGACCAGGAGAAGCGCTCCAGGAGATGTGCTATTAGCAAAGGGAGCCGCGGCGGTCGTCTGCTCCCTCAGCTCTTACCAATCGGATCTCATCGATACGGTCATGAGCCCAGAAGAGGCGCTGCAAGCGATGTAGTATTGTAAGCAAAGGCACTTGCTAAGACCGTCTGCTCCCATAGCCCGTTAGGGCCAAATTTCGCCGTACTGTCCTAACGGATACGTTCGTTGTACGTCCCACATTGATTTCTGCGGTCATTTCACGCAGTGCTGCTTGTCTGTTAGCACGGACAGCTCTACGCAAACGTCGTTAAGTTAGCCACTGCGTTGTTCGTGCTGAGAGGTTGGTTGGTTGATTTGGGGGAGTAGACCAAAGAGCGAGGTCATCGGTCCCATCGGATTTGGGAGATGGGGAAGGTAGTCAGCTGCGCCCTTTCAAAGGAACCACCCTGAAGCGACTTAGGAAAATCACGGAAAACCTAAATCACGATGGCCGGACGCTGGTTTGAACCGTCGTCCTCTCGAATGCGAGTCCAATGTACTAACCACTGCGCCATCTCGCTCGGTCGTGGTGAGAGGTTGTGGTGTCACCGCCAGACACCACACTTGCTAGGTGGTAGCCTTTAAATCGGCCGCGGTCCGTTAGTATACGTCGGACCCGCGTGTCGCCACTATCAGTGATTGCAGACCGAGCGCCGCCACACGGCAGGTCTAGAGAGACGTCCTAGCACTCGCCCCAGTTGTACAGCCGACTTTGCTAGCGATGGTTCACTGACAAATTACGCTCTCATTTGCCGAGACGATAGTTAGCATAGCCTTAAGCTACGTCATTTGCTACGACCTAGCAAGGCGCCATTATCATTTTCTATTTATCTTGTGATGCAAGTAGCGTCAGACCGATGTTCACCAATTGTGGATTAAAGTTAAGTATTCCAACAGCTACGTACGTTATTGGCTATATTAATTACCCTGTCCAGTTCCAGACCTCAGCTTAAACGCGTGCCTTTCGGCTACCCGTCATTGTGGATTGGCTGTCTTGCCAGTCCACAACAGAGGTAATGCCTGAAATTTTGTATTCTCGGCGCAGTTTTGAAACTGTGGATCTCGGGTTACTGAATTCCCTAACGATTTCCTAAACGATTTCCTAAATGTAATGTTCCATGCGTCTAGCTCGAACTGTCACTCCGCATTCATTCCCATCGTGCGGCCCTAATCGGGTTGTATATCTTTTCCCATGAATCACCTGAGTGCGAATGACAGTTCCGTTAACGCACTGCTCTTTCATATCTTGTGTACGCGATACTTGCGCCCTCTGTAGGTTGCATGTCGCCATCCCATGATATTTGTCACCTCAGTGTAATGGTCCTTTTGTAAATTTTCCTGTGTCTTCATACAGCGTCGCCAAGTCGTAACGATGCATCAATTTGAATTATGTAAGTGTTCATTAGACTTCCTGCGTCCTGCATGTACTGTGAAGTTGATTTGACATTTGGTTTCAAGTCTGCAAGGCCTATACTTCCTTATTCATGTGTATGAATACGTCGAAAGAAATCTAAAAATTACGTACCATTTTTCACACAAACAAATACGTACAGAATTATCACTATTTTTATGTGGCTTGCAAACGACAAATGGAAAGAATACTAAACTAATTAACGTCCCATTATAAAAAAATTCGTGGTGAAGCTTCGTTCAGACGATGCACGTTGGTCACAAAATACTCGAAAAGTTTCAGCTATGAACGAAGCGGAACGAAGTCGTAACTTAGGAAACGCTATACTTCCTGTGAGTTTGGCAGGGAGAGCTACTTGTTGAATATAGTTGAACAAATGTGGAATGCGTGTCTTTGTACATAACCACCAAATATTGTAAACACAAATTTGGAATGTTCCCACCTTACGGTGCTGCACTACATGTGGCATGCAGTTTGTTTATAAAAATCGACGGGTTACTCTTGTAGTCGACAGTTCGATGTAATCGTAACCTCTTATGAAACCAATAACATATGCAAGTTAGACGGACAACGAAAGCAGTTGTTTATCCAATGATGGCGAATGATCTCCAAAATGGTTCCAATGGTTCTGAGCACTATGGGACTTAACATCTGAGGTCAGCAGTCCCCTAGAACTTAGAACTACTTAAACCTAACTAACCTAAGGACATCACACACATCCATACCCGAGGCAGAATTCGAACCTGCGACCGCCGCGTCAACTTCCTCAACATATAAAGAGTATGAACTAAACGGATCTCCATGGTTTTTCGTTGCGCGACTGTGAGTGACGATTGTCCAGTGGCTCATGCTCGCCTTAAGATGCCATTATAGTTCTAAACACATTGCTATCCTGTTCATTCTAAACACATTGCTATGTTGTTCATATCTTTTGTGCCAGCACGCACTACTTCATCAAACAGCTCCTTAGTAAGGAGACTCAATGGACCGCATTAAGTACACCAAACAAAAAACAAAAAAAACAAAAAAAATCTCTGACAGTATCAAGCACCTCAATGGATGATAGTTGTTACCATCCTCCACCGAGCAAGGTGGCGCAGTGGTAAAGGTGATAGTCTCACAAGCATGAGAACCAAGATTCGACTCCTCTTTTGGTCATACCGATTCAGGGTTACCTCTTTGTCGCTAAATCGGTTAACGCTAATGGCGGAATTGATCCTGTCAATATGAGACACACAGTTTCCTAACGGATTCCAGTTAGAAACGGTAACGATCTTGGAAATATCGATAATTTATAAATAATGTCGATATTCATTGATCTATATTGTACTGTCGATATATCGACATTATTTATGCTTTTCTCCAAAGTATCCGGCTTTAATAATTCTGTTTATTGGGTCTGATTGCAATTAATCACTGTTTTTCACGCATCCTGTCAAATAAACCTAACAAAACGAAGATTCATTAAGTATTTCAAGTCTTACACTCATGTATGACACTCCGCTTAGCTGGTAAACAAGTAAATTTTCTTTAATGAATTCATTTTGACTTTTGTCAGTCTAGATACTTTACATCTACGTAGACGTTGAACGACTGAGATAACTGACGTTGTTTTTGAAACTGTGCGGCTGGTGAATTCCCTTACTGTACGCATGAACCCATCGACATGTTAACTGCCCAACTTTGTTGTCTGGTGCGTGTGGATGCGCGCGTATGTGTGTGTGTGTGTGTGTGTGTGTGTGTGTGTGTGTGTGTGTGTGTCTGCTGTATTGATTTGGAGTGTGGTGCAAGTTACTAAGCTACTGTAGTGAGGCAGTCATCTGTCTCAAACCTAATAACTAATATGAATCACACTTCAGTATGAAAAAAATCCAATATACTGAAAATATAGGTATTTTACATCCAATAATGGTCAGCTTCGATATAACTAAGATAATTTATCGCAAAGTCGACATATCGATACTTCTGAAAAAATAGCCATCTTTAATCCTAGTCCACTCCAAGCATTAGGTCTGTCTCTAATGACACCATCGTAGATAGGATGTCAAACACTAATCTTCCTACCCAATCTCCAGTGTATCGGTTATACTCCTAGACGTACTTGAAACAAAGAAAGTGACGGGTAAATGAAATCTCAATTAAGAAGACATGGAAATATCTTAATCTACACACTTTTCATCGTATTTGAACTGGTGGTTGTGGTAACAATTGCTAAGTGGGGACCAGTGTCTCTTTTTTTTGGGTCATCAGTCCTCTTTTCATGCAGCTCGCCATATCTTACTCTCGTGTGCCAAGCTCTTCACCCCACTGTAGCACTTACACACACCGTCCTGATTATTTGACAGCTTACATCTACTTTCCTGAGAATTGGATGCAATCCAATCTCGGTCTTACTTTACAGTTATTACCCTCTTCAGCTCCCTCTAGTATCATGGAAGTTATTCCTGATGTCTTAACACATGTCGTATTATCCTGTCCCTTCTTCTTATCAGCGTTCTTCACACTGTATTGTATTGTATGTTAACTGGGGACCTAGAAACGACGGAGAGGCTCCGTCCCCGCCGCAGCCGCAGTGGTCGACAACCCCACGACGACTACCGCAGTCCACTTCACCCCTCAGCCGCCCCACACGGAACACAGGGTTATTGTGCGGTTCGCCCCCCGGTGGACCCTCCCAGGGAACGTCTCACACCAGACGAGTGTAACCCCTATGTTTGTGTGGTAGAGTAATGGTGGTGTACACATACGTGGAGAACTTGTTTGCGCAGCAATCGCCGACATAGTGTAGCTGAGGCGGAATAAGGGGAACCAGCCCGCATTCGCCGAGGCAGATGGAAAACCGCCTAAAAACCATCCACAGACTGGCCGGCTCACGGGGCCTCGACACAGGTCCGCCGGGCGTATTCGTGCCGGGGACCAGGCGTTCCCTCCCACTCCAGAAAGCTGTGCGTTAGATCGCTTGGCTAACCGGGCGGGCGCGTTCCTCACATACTTTTCTCTTCGCCTATTCTGCAGAAACCCTCCTCGTGTCTTACCTTATCAGCCCACCTAATCTTCAACATTCTTCTGTAGCACCACATCCTAAACATTGCGATTCTCTTCTGTTCCGGTTTCTTCGAAATGTCTTCGGATTAAAAGCAATGATTGATATTGTCAGACTTCTTTTGGTCAGAAATGCCCTCTTTGTTTTTTATAGTCTGATTTTTGTACCACCCTTCCTTCCTCCGTCATACATTATTATTTTTTCCATGATGATAGAATTCCTTCACTTGGAATGCTTCGTCATCACCAATTTTGATGTCAAACTTATCGCTAATCTCATTTCTTTTACTCATCATCAAAATCATCTTTTTTCGGTTTACTCGTAATCCATACTGTGCTCAGTAGACCGATCATTACATTCAGTATATCCTGTAAATCTTCCTCTCTTTCACTGTTCATTAGAGACAAGGGTATCGTCAGGAGTGCCCCAGGAAAGTGTGATAGTACCGCTTTTATTTTCTATATACATCAATGATCTGGCGGACAGGGTAAGCAGCAGTCTGCGGGTGTTTACTGATGATGCTGTGGTCATGGAAAGGTGGCGACTTTGAATGGCTGTAGGAGGATACTAAATGGCTTACACAAAATTTCTAGTTGGTGTGATGAACGGCAGCTAGCTCTAAATGTAGAAAATGTAAGTTAATGTAGATGAGTATGAAAAGCAAACGCTTAACTTTCAAGTACAGCATTAACAGTGTGCTGCTTGATACCTAGACGTAACATTGCAAAGCGGTATGAAATGGAATGAGTATGTAAGGTCTATAGTAGGGAAGGCGAATGATCGATTTCGATTTATTGGGAGAATTTTGGGGAAGTGTAGTTCATCTGTAAATGAGACCGCATATAAGACGCTAGTGCGATCTGTTCTTGAGTAGTACTCGAATATTAGGGATCTGCACCACGTCAGATTAAAGGAAGACATCGAAGCAATTCAGAGGCTGGCTGCTAGATTTGCTATCGGTATGTTCGAACAACACACAAGTATTACGGAGATGCTTCGGGAACGGAAATGGGCATCTTTGGAGGGAAGGCGACTTTATTTGCGAAGAGCGCCGTTGAGAAAATTTAGAGAACCGGAATTTGAGGCCGACTGCAGCTGCATATAGGTCCCTCGAAATAAAATTGGAGAGATCAGGACTCGTAAGGTGGCGTGTAGGTAGTCGATCTTCAGTCGCCCTGTTCTCTACTGGAACAGGAAAGGAAGTGACTGCTAATGGTACAGGTACCCTCCGCCACGCACCATTACGTTAGCTTACGGAGTATGTTTGGAAATGTAGATGTAGATATTGTTTAACCCGGAATTTAGTCCGGCTCTTGAACGTATAACTTATAACCGACAGTGTTTCTTCTTTTTAATGGGAAAATTTCGTTCTTGGTCTTCCATTCCTATCGTTACTCCTTGATTCCCATAGATATGGTGTATTATTCGTCTTACCGTACAGCTTACATCTACTTACCTGAGAATTTTTATTAGGTCTTGCTTCCATTATATTGCTCAACAGCAATACTGCTTTTATAGTGCCTTACCTTCCCTAAAGCGAGCCGTTGAATATTATTCTTGTCTATAACTTGGATGCAAGAGCTGTTAAGCTAATTGTACGAAGATTATCGCACTTACCTGCCCTTGCTACATCCGGTCTTACATGTAAGACATTTTCCTCAAAGTTGGATGGTATGCCTCCAGTCTCATAGATTCTACCCATGAATTTGGACAGTCGTTATACAGTCACTTCCCCCGCCGATTCAAGGAATTCCGTGTGGATGTACGGATGTTATCTGCGGCTTCTGGCTTATTACCCCGTCCTCTTCAGCCTAAGCCCGCGCCCCTCTCGTAAAGGCCATCTGTCAGCTCTACTCTATCAGTGGAATTCCTACAGTCTTAAAGTTGACTTACACCTTTGTTTGTAACTTCACCGAAGGTGTTTTTGACTTTTCTGTATGCTGAATCAGTCCTTACGACTTCTTCAGATTTTTCGTGCAGTCATTTCGGCTTAGCTTTCCTGCATTACCTGTTTATTTCATTCCAAAGTAGCTTAAATCGCTGAATTCCTGTGCTTTCCTAAGTGTGTTTGTACTTCCTTTTTTTGTCAATAAGTATTTCTTGAGTTACATAGGGTTTCGTTTTAACTACCTTCGCCGGTCCCTCTGGCCAAGCGGTTCTAGGCGCTTCAGTCCGGAACCGCGCAGCTGGTACGGTCGCAGGTTCGAATCCTGCCTCAGGCATGGATGTGTGTGATGTCGTTAGGTTAGTTAGGTTTAAGTAGTTCTAAGTCTAGGGGACTGACGATCTCAGATGTTATGTCTCATAGTGCTTAGAGCCATTTTTTTGAAATACCTTCCTTATGTCTATATTTGTGTGTGTAACTTCTGTGAGTGTCCTTATTTCTTCAGCTGAACTAGCTATTACGGTAGAAGAAATCTCATTTCTTTAGTGTTATGATAGTGGGTATGACAACATTGAAATTTCATGGGTTGCGGTCTAGTGTTAAAACGCATGCCTGGAAACCTAAAGGCCGCGGGATCGAATTGTGACCGGATTACAGAATATGAGTCTGTCTTTAAGCTGGCGTTCACTTCTGACTGATGTAAAGATTCACCGTGATTAAATAGTACGACATGCAAGGTGGCGAAGTGGCGTCCAGGTGAATTTCTTGTAACCGGTCGTTAAAGGACAAGGAATTACTATTACACTGAAATTTTCAATAAGTCGTGAAATAACGAATATCATTACAAATTTTGAATTTTTCGAACAGAAAAATCGATAATTACTCGCAAAACGCTTATGAAATCTTTAATGTGAGCAGAGCAGATTGGTATTAAATACTGAGGCGGTCCAGCGCAGTGTATAAAATGCACCTAAAAAAATCATGCGGCATGGAAGCGTCACAGTGACGGCGGATGCTTCTTTTACGTCTTCGGGAAAGAAACTATTCGTTCTGTAGGAAATATCTAACCCGGGCCAAAACACGGAACACACTGCTCATTAATCTCGGAACAGCTACAAAGGGCAACATTCGGCTGAGACACCAGAACAAAGACAAACAGGAAACCGTAAATTCTAACGCTGGGTTCACACAGATTTAACGTAGCACGCTGGACAAGACGGACGTTCAGATGCTGGACAAATTTGTCGACGGTCGGGAGATAAATTAACGCCGGAACAAGAGGGGAAACAGACATGGGAGGGACCCTTTTAGCCCGGTGAGCTGCTAAGAATAGGGGCATAAACAAGCGCCGCGCGGCGCGGCGGTAGGCGGCGTGCCCGAGGGCCAATGGCAGCGCCTGGCGCCACGGGCCGCGTGTGCGAGCCCGCCGGGGCGGCACTGGCCCGCCCGCGTGAATCACCGCGCGCGCCCGCAGCCCGGGCAGCGGAGGGCGTCGCACCTGCGGCGCTGCAGTACCTGACATCACGGGCTGCCAAGCGTTTCCTCTGACGGCACGCTTTGACGATCCTGGTACATGGAGTTTGTTTTGAAGATTACTAACATTTTAAAATTAAATCCCAGGTGTGAGTAGACTCGCGTACTGAGAGTTCCGTACAAAATTATGTAGATAGTGTAGTATCCTCATCGCTGTTGTAGAGTCCTGTACCGCAAAGAAGGAACGGAGAAGATGTTGTTAGGCGTGGCTAATACCCTCTTTCTTCAACACAAATGCACACGAGGATTAATACGATTCTTTATTTACATGAACATGTACTTAACTTGAATAGAGTCTGTGTGCTGTGGTATAAGCTCCTCAGAAAAAAGTCCTCTTGCAGACAATATCGGTAATCTTGATATTATAAACTTTAGTATCATTGCTGGAGAACTACACTAGTGGCCATTAAAATTGCTACACTAAGAAGAAGTGCAGATGATAAACGGGTATTCATTCGACAAATATATTATACTAGAGCTGACATGTGATTACATTTTCAAGAAATTTGGGTGCATAGATCCTGAGAAATCAGTACCCAGAATAGCCACCTCTGGCATTGATACGCCTGAGCATTGAGTCAAACAGAGCTTTGATGGTGTGTACAGGTACAGCTGCCCATTCAGCTTCAACACGATACCACAGTTCATCAAGAGTAGTGACTGGCGTACTGTGACGAGCCAGTTGCTCGGCCACCTTTGACCAGACGTTTTCACTTGGTGAGAGATCTGGAGAATGTGCTGGCCAGGGCATCAGTCGAACATTTTCTGTATCCAGAAAGGCCCGTACAGGACCTGCAACATGCGGTCGTGCATTATCCTGCTGAAATGTAGGGTTTCGCAGGGATCAAATGAAGGGCAGAGCCACGGGTCGTAACACATCTGAAATGTAACGTCCACTGTTCAAAGTGCCGTCAATGCGAACAAGAGGTGACCGACACGTGTAACCAGTAGCACCCAATACCATCACGGTGGGTGATACGCCAGTACGGTGATGACGAACACACGCTTCCAATGTCCGTTCACCGGGATGTCGCCAAACACGGATGCGACCATGATGATGCTGTAAACAGAACCTGGATTCATCCATTCGTGAACCCATGTTTGTCGATGAGTACACCATCGCAGGCGCTGCTGTCTGTGATGCAGCGTCAAGGGTAACCGCAGCCATGGTCTCCGAGCTGATAGTCCATGCTGCTGCAAACGTCGTCGAACTATTCGTGCAGATGGTTGGTGGCTTGCAAACGTCCCCATCTGTTGACTCAGGGATCGAGACGTGGCTGCACGATCCGTTACAACCATGCGGATAACATGCCTGTCATCTCGACTACTAGTGATACGAGGCCGTTGGGACCCAGCACGGCGTTCCGTATTACCCTCCTGAACCCACCTATTCCACATTCTGCTAACAGTCATTGGATCTCGACCAACGCGAGCAGCAATGTCACGATACGATAAACCACAATCGCGATAGGCTACAATCCGACCTTTATCAAAGTCGGAAACGTGATGGTACGCATTTCTCCTCCTTACACGAGGCATCACAACAATGTTTCACCAGGCAACGCCGGTCAACTGCTGTTTGTGTGTGAGAAATCGGTTGGAAACTTTCCTCATGCCAGCACGTTCTGGGTGTCGCCAGCGGCGCCAACCTTGTGTGAATGCTCTGAAAAGCTAATCATTTGCATATCACAACATCTTCTTCCTGTCGGTTAAATTTCGCTTCTGTAACACGTCATCTTCGTGGTGTAGCAATTTTAATGGCCAGTAGTGTACAAGTCCCACTACAGTCACTTATGTGTAGCTATGTACTGTCGTAGCCTCCGAGTAAACTGACAGACGCCAACTGGAAGAGTAAGTCAGTCATGCCCTCTGGTCAGCGGAGGTGGCCTAAACACAATCGCACCAAAAATTATTGGCACATGTGCGTATTTATTGTTGCTGGTTACAAACGCCGCACCTTCCGGTACACAGCACATATACGTGCTACCTCACATACCAGACATTACAATTCTGCCCACAGTGCCTACCATTAACAAAGAAATGCAGTGTTAAGGGCAAACATATATCTCCTCTGCACACACAATGTATTGGCTCAGAGCCTGGCTTCTCGGTATATTGCTGCGTTTTCAGGTACCGGAACGCCATCTGCTGACGCAATAGGCACTGCGTGTTGTTGCCGGCCCACTCGCTAGTATGTTGCTGCATTGCGCAATAGTAGTCAACATGGAGCCGAAGAAGATGGAACATTCAGTGGCGTTGCGTGAGAGAGTGGTATTGCTCCATTCACAAGGGAGAAGCTATCGACAAATCGGAGCAGAGGTGTCTGTTAGCTACACCACGGTACGAGCCATCATTCATAAATATAAAGAGACTGGAACAACAGTAAATAAGTGTCGTCCTGGACTTCCAAAAGTGCTTACAACCCGAGAGCGTCGCCGTATCATCGCACTTGCTCGGAAGGAACCTGCTGCAAGTGCAGCAACTATTGCTGAGGTTGTTCAGACAACGTCCGACAAGACGGTTAGTGTTCAAACTAAACGAAATGTGTTGAATGAGGCTGACATGCATGGACGTTCTCCCAGGAAAAAGCATACATATCGGAAATTAACCGGCAGAAACGCCTGCAGTTTGCCAAGGACTACGTCAGCAAGCCGATGAAGTTTTCGAACACTGTGATATTTAGCAACGAATCGAAGTTCAATGTGTTCGGATTTGATGCAAGAAAGAAAGTTTGGCGCAAGCCGAATACGCACCTCGACATCAGACACATGCATCCCACAGTCAAACACGTCGGGGGGCGGTATCATGGTATGGGGCTGTATGGCGGCGTCCGGCGTTGGAAATCTAGCTGTAATCCACGATACAATGGATCATATGAGATACATCGACGTGTTGCGAGGTAATTTACTCCCTAGTGCACAGTTATTGGGCCTTACTGGGGTGTTTCATTTCCAGCAAGAGAACGACCCAAAACGTACCGCCATGAAAACATGGAAGTGGTTACTGTACAATTCCCCCAGAATGGGTCCAACACCCCCTCAGAGCCCTGATTTGAACCCCATTGAGAACCTGTGGGCTCATCTTGACACAGAAGTCATAAAAAGGCGTCCGTCCGGTAAACACGACTTGGAGAAAGTCCTCCTGGACGAATGGTCGAAAATTACCCCTGACATCACCCGGAATTTAATACAAAGCATTACTAGGCGTTTACATGCTGTTATAGATGCTAAAGGGGTGCACACTATCTATTAGAAGGTGAACATCAATGAACACACTGTCCGATTCATACGCGTGTGCCAATACGTTTTTGGATGCAGAAGAGCGATGTTTATTTTCATAAGACTGTATATTACTTTACGGACAGCTGATTAGGACATATTTGTAACCTATGTAATGTAAGGTGGCACGAGTCTGGGTTCTGTTCTGAAATATATGTTTCGTTTAACCTACAATCACTAAAATGTAACTGTGCCAATACTTTGATGCGATTGTACGTGCTGTGGAGGTTCGTTGCTTGTCGGTGTGTCTCTGGCTTCTCTCGTGATAGGCGCCCTTGATCCAACGCCTACTATCGATGTTCGCTTCATGTTTACCGACCGGTGTGCTGGCGACAGCTCACGCCAGCAAATGGCTCTGAGCACTATGGGACTTAACTTCTGAGATCATCAGTCCCCTAGAACTTAGAACTACTTAAACCTAACCAACCCAAGGACATCACACACATCGATGCCCGAGGCACGATTCGAACCTGCGACCGTAGCGGTCGCGCGGTTCCAGACTGTAGCGCCTAGAACCGCTCGGCCACCAGGGCCGGCATTACGCCAGCACAAATAGACAGTTCATCTATTTCGACAGTCGCGAATCTTGACTATTATTGCCTGTTATCGACAGTGATACTAGGAAGATATCAGCCACAGGGTTTTCAAGATTTTCTAAAATGCTTTAATTTCAGTGTTATAAATGTGACAAAATCGTGCACGAGACAGGCGGCCATTATTATAATAACCAGCAGTTCTCCATTCAGGCTTACTCGGTCGCAATGGCAAAAGTCAAGGAATAACTTTACTGCACGTAGGACGCTTTTCGGAATTTATCTGTCATATCCAGGAGCCATTACTGCATGTAAATATGACTAGTCTGCGAACGTTTGTTTTACATGCAAATTGACACGCCATATTTACATGCAGTAATCGCTCCTGGATCTCCAATGATGCGTAAATTCCGAAACGCGTCAAATGAGCAATAAATTCGGCGATTGACTTTTATCAGTTTGCCTGAATGCAAAACTACTGATTGTTGTAATTTCAGTTTTGATGTCGGATTACAAATGGCAAAAGAAATACTTTTTTTTCGTGTGATGTAATTACAGAATTATGTTTTAGGATTTATTTCATTTGGTTGTACTGTGAAACCTTCCTTCTCGCCAAATTTCATGATTCTAGACCGATGGAAAGTGCCGTACAGGTTTTGACGAGTGAGTTTGTGAGTATTAAAATATGCGACATAAATGGCCGGATCTGTTGAATGCACCGACATCGGAGCTTCAGTGTTTTACATCGCCAAGAGACCATAAATGTGATATAAATTTCAACATGATACATCCATCAGTTCTTGAGAAAAACAGTTTTTAACAGTCGGACAGACAGATAGGCAGACAACAAACTGATAATAAAAGGGTTCCGTTTTTACCAACTGAGCATGTCCTTAGGTTGGTTAGGTTTAAGTAGTTCTAAGTTCTAGGGGACTGATGACCTCAGCAGTTACGTCCCATAGTGCTCAGAGCCATTTTACCAACAGAGGTACTTAGGCCTAAAAAAGAGAAAAACTTACTTCATCAAGTCATTAGTTCTTTTTTAAATCGTAACTAATAGCACAGAAACCATAGAATTTTTTTTAAAAAGTAGTGTCATCAAACTTTAGAAAAAGAAGCAATGTTATTAACGGTTTTTCGCAGAGAACTTGCCTCCCGTGGAACACTTGCATTCCGTGAAAACAGTCTGGGAAACCCTGCATCAGATTAGTCGCATTCCATTGACTTCTCGGAGAGTGGCCTCTGGGATGTGGAAGGACGTACAGATGTGTGTATGTTCATTTTATTTTATTTAAATATAACACATAAGCAGCGGAAAACTACTCCTATCGGAGCACAAAAAATGCGAGTATGTTCATGTTTATTTAAAAGACTCTGATTGAAATGTGGGGTACCAGCTGCCTCATTTTACCTTTCTCAGCAGCTTTAAAAATTTTCCCAAAAATTTTGGTATGCTGCTCACCTCAAACTCCCACAAGCTCCCCTAAACCTAACTCATTCACAGACAGTAGTCCATCGCTATACGTCACTCATGCCCAACCACTCCCAGTTGCCCTTTCTCACTCACTCATTCAGCCCAACTCATTCGCTTTATCTCTTTGTGTGTACCTGTCACTGTCTTCTGTCTCACAGCCACAGTCCCCTAAGTTCTGTCATACTAGTACAGTTTCCCTCTTGCTCTCTCTTACTGCTACTGCCTTATTCCTTCCTTTCTACTGCTGGTGCCTCTTCTCACTCTCACTGTCTGCGTCTTCCTCGTTGTCATTGTCGTATACTTCGTCTTTCAGTATCACTGGCTCTCACCCACTTCCACTTTCTCTTTATCCCGGCGGAGGTTCGAGTCCTCCCTCGGGCATGGGTGTGTATGTGTTTGTCCTTTAACTTTAGGTTAAGTAGTGTGTAAGCTTAGGGACTGATGACCTTAGCAGTTAAGTCCCATAAGATTTCACACACATTTGAACATTTGAACTTTCTCTTTATTTGTCGCCCCACCCCACTTCGCAAAATCTCCTTCACCCTTTTCCTAGCACTGCTCTGTCACTGTCAGCTACGTTCCACTGCCACTGCGTCCTTCTTTTCCTCTCACACTGCCACTGTCTCCTTCACTCTCCCTATAACACAACCACTGTCTACTATCTTCCAGTATTTATTATTTTTCCATTTCTTTGCCACTGCAACTGTCTTTAATCTCTCAGCATAACAAAGTTGGAATATGTTAGCACGACAAAATTTTTGGGAAAGTTTTTGGGAAAATTTTAGACGCGCTAAGGAAGTAAGAATAAGGCAGTTGGTACCTCACTTTTCAGTTGGAGTCTTTTAAATACACAGGAACATCTTAACATTTTTGTGATCCGATAGGAGCATTTTTCCGCTGGTTCCCTTCCTTTCCCTGCTGCACCAGGGCATCTAACCCATATGAAAAGAAATGTATTAGTCCGATGTAAACTGAACGTGGTGGGGGGAGAAAGGTAAGGAAAGAAGCGACTGATGTCAGCTGTATCGGGACTTCATGCGGAAACAGCGGCGACGAGTGAAAATGTGTACAAGATCGGGATTTGAACTTGGAATCTCCTGTTTACTAGGCAGTTGCGTTTACCACTCCGTCATCCGGACGCAGTGTTCATCGCAGTTTCACGGACTACCGGCACGCAGTAGATCCTGGGTTCGAATCCCGATCCAGCATACATTTTCACTAGTCTGCTGATTCTGCATTAAGTCCCGAAGCAGCTGACATCAATAGTTCCTTCCCTTTCCGTTCCTTTCTCCCCCTTCATCTTCAGTTTACATAATGTATATCATCTGCGGATTCCATGCTGTGTCTGTTCTTTGTACATGTTCGGAAGAACAGACACTACGTAGTCATAAAATTTAGATAGTTCAGTTATGTAAAACTGAAATAACTCAGAACTATTTTTACACCTCAGACGTGCAAAACAATTTTGCATGTGCTTCCTTACTACAACATGGAGATCCCACATAATAACAGAGACACTTTACATCATATTTCTGCGTATTACGTCGATTTATATAGTACGTTTTCGCTTCACACCAGATTTTAAGTGCTTATGTTACATGTACAAGTAGGGTAACTTCGAACCTCTGTATCTCCGGAGTGATAAAGACATGAAGAAAATTTTCGAGGTTATTCGAGATCGGGATCATAGAAATATATCATAAAAATTACAGCCATTTGTTGTACATAGCCGTCTCGGAATCCGCGGCTGGATTTTGGTACCCAAAAAGCAAGTTTTTTGGGTGTTTCTCGATAATGGATAACCAGTTTTGAAAACGGGGACATGGTTCTTCTAGATAAATGCGCTGAGAATAAACCATTAAAATTCGCGGAATTTTCTGCCGTTATTTATTATTTAGATTTCGCCTCATACGGGATTTTTCGTGTAGAAGTAGGGAAACATTGAACCTTTGTTTCTTGGAAACGGATGAAGCTATCAAGCAAATTTTCAAGGCTGTTCGAGATCGGGATCTTAGAAATACAGCTTAAAAATCTGAGCAGTTTGCTGTGCGTAGCCGTCTTGGAAATCTCGCCTGCGTTTTCCGAGGAAGTACCCATTAACTAATGGTGCCTCCATATGTCCCATCAAGCTCACCGTATACTAAATCAAATGCAAAAAGAACCAACCGATTTGCTCCATTTGCCTGAGCAGGAGGAATTGTGTAACATTCATACTTTGACCTTATACCGTGGGATATTGACACTACTGACATCCTTCTGTTGCTTATTGAAAATGGTTCAAATGGCTATGAGCACTACGGAGCTTAACATCTGAGGTCATCAGTCCCCTAGAACTTAGAACTACTTAAACTTAACTGACCTAAGGACATCACACACATCCATGCCCGAGGCAGGATTCGAACCTCTGACCGTAGCGGTCTCGCAGTTCCAGACTGAAGCGCCCAGAACCGCTCGGTCACAGCGGCCGGCTGTTGCTTATCCAAATGGTCCCTATCCCAAGAGTATCCAAAACACTTGACTCTACCTTTTTATCGTCAATAGAACCCGAGGTATGCGCAGCGTTTTGAATACATTAAGTAAGTATGTTGCCTCATCCATACAAATAAAACTGAAGCAATCATAAAATTAAAAAAAAAATTAGTGCCGTCAGAACGTCGAGGAAGAAAGCATTTTATTAATGATTTTTCGTACAGCACTTGCTCACTGCTCGCGGAACACCGGCATTCCGAGATCACAGTTTGGGAAACTTTGCATTTTATTTGTCATGTTCCATTGACTTCATGGAGAATAGTCTTAGGGGTGTGGCAGGAAGTCAGAGAAGCACATTTTATTTCATTATAGCACATAATAATGACATTACATTTGTGTGTTACAGTGCTAATCTAGATTACGAAAATTAAAACTTTGAATTTAAGAGTCTCTGGAAGATAATTTTCGGTGCCGTAGAAGGAGTCGCCCAAAAGAGAATCATTTAATTCCGTCTTACACTGCACCGTAGTATCTACGTGACATTTAATGTGTTATGATAGGTTGTTGAATACATGAATACATGTGTACCCATGTAGACGACGCCTTTCTGTACTAATAATCTCACCTTCAAATTGTGTCATATAATTTCCGAGATACTCACATGTGATACGCATGTTTTGTTCTCGCCTCACAGGGTTACCGGCTGCAGGAGTCAGGAGGATTTTCCCTGACCCAACTAAATGGGTGGTGGTCGGAGCGGAATAAGTAGATTTTAATTGCCAGCATTTCTACATTACGGTCGGTGTCTCCTACACACTTGGCAGAGCAATTTCTGAAGCACCTGCCGGAAAGCAGCTCCTTACAGAAGCTGTACATATGGGAGCAGGGAATGTCGAAAGAAGGCTTATATATTCTACTACTGGCTGGCTGAAACGCCTAAGGTTAAATAATTTCGTGGACCAGTCTGGAATTTTGCAAAATCGGGGAGAGCCAGCAGTTCTCGTGAACTGGAAAAGTGGGTGCACTGTGGGCCAGAGGTGGTGGTTTTCACTGTGTATATCAGAAGTCGGGTGTAGGTTATCCTCGGTGATCAAATAAGTAATTTGGAGCAGTAAGAGAATCTGAAGTGTGTTTCCTGGTGTGGGCGTGGAATTCTTTAGGGCACGTCACTGTTTTCCTCGACAAGCGTTGCGGATTAGTGATCACGGGGCTGCTCAGTCAAAATGTTCAAATGTGTGTGAAATCTTATGGGACTTAACTGCTAAGGTCATCAGTCCTTAAGCATACACACTACTTAACCTAAATTATCCTAAGGACAAACACACACACCCATGCCCGAGAGAGGACTCGATCCTGCGCCGGGATCAGTCGCACAGTCCATGACTGCAGCGCCTAAGACCGCTCGGCTAATCCCGTGCGGCAGTTGGTCAGTCAAAAGAGCCCTCAGAAGAGAGGGTGGAGACATTAGCTAGCTGGAAATAGGTAGGGGTAAAAGTGACGGACTTGGCTAGCGTTAATTCATACAGATATATTTCATTTGTTTCCGTGGAAAATTGCAAATTATAGTGATATGTAAATCTTGTATGAATTGGGCCTCCCGTTGGGTAGGCCGTTCGCCGGGTGCAAGTCTTTCGATTTGACGCCACTTCGGAGACTTGTGAGTCGATGGTGATGGAATGATGATTAGGACAACACAACACCAAGTCCCTGACAGGAGAAAATCTCCGTCCCAGCCGGGAATAGAACCCGGGCCCTTTAGGATTGACATTCTGTCTCGCTGACCACTCAGCTACCGGGGGCGGACAATTATAGTGATTATCGGCAAGAGTTGCAAGTAGCCAGTTAGAGGAGGTGCATTGATCTGTTGACGGTGAACATATTCCAGTCCACTGACAGGATCCCAGAGTAGCTGGATTGCTACAGGGCGTCTAACTATTGACTTCTGAGAAGTGAAGTTTACGCTGTCTCACGTGTCAAATCGAGGTTGACGGCCATTATTTATATTGTTTTGATGGTATGGCAATGCTGAGAATTGCTCTGCCGTGACAAAAGCCATAGGATAGTGATATGCACATATAGAGATGGCGGTAGCATTGCACACACAAGGTATAAAAGGGCAGTGCGGAGCTGTCGTTTTTACTCAGGTGATTCGAAAAGGTTTCCGATGTGATTATGGCCGCATTATGGGAATTAACAGATTTTTAAGGCGGAATGTTAGTTGGAACTAGACGCATGGGACATTCCATTTCGAAAATCGTTAGGGAGTTTAATATTATGAGAACCAATATTTGGAGAATACCAAATTTCAGGCGTTACTTCTCACCACGGACAACGCAGTGGCCGACAGCCTTCACTTAATGAACGAGAGAGGCATGGTCTGCGTAGAGTTGTCTCTGCTAATAGACAAGCAACACTGAATGAAATAACCGCAGGAATCAATTTGGGACGTACAACGAACACATCTGTTAACAGTGCGGCGAAATTTGCTAACAGCACGACATCGCCTGTAGCGCCTCTCCTGGGCTCTTGACCATATTAGTTGAACACTCGACGACTGGAAAACAGTGGGCTGGTCAGATGAGTACCGATATCAGTTGATAAGAGCTGATGGTAGGGTTCGAGTGTGGGGCCTATCACACGAAGCCATGGACCCAAGTTGTCAACAAGGCACAGTGTAAGTTGTCGGTGGCACCATAATGGTGTGGGCTTTGTTTACCCGGAATGAACTCTGTCCTCTGGTCCAACTGAAACCGATGATTCGTCGAAAATCGGTATGTTCGCCGTTTGCAGCCATTCATAGACTTAGTGTTCCCAAAAAAAGCGTTACGTCACCGGGTCACAACTGTTCGAGATTGGTTTGAAGAACATTCTGGACAATTCGAGTGAAAGATTTGACCACCCAGACAGCTCGACATGAATCCCATCGAATATTTATGGGACATAATCGAGAGGTGAATTCATGCACAACGTCCCGCATCGGCAACACTTTCTCAGTTCTGGGCAACTATGGACACAGCATGGCCTAATATTTCTGCAGAGGACTTCCAGCGACTTGCTGAGTCCGTGCCACGTCGTTTTGCTGCAGACGTATTGTGACGGTACGTCACATAAATGGACATTTGGACAAAGGGAAAGAAAGTTTTTGTTGTGTGACTTGTGAATTATAAATTATGTCAAGACTGTGTACGTGTGCGCGATGTATAAGAAAGATTTAAAAAGTTAAACAATACCACCAAAAATCACAAACAG
This sequence comes from Schistocerca americana, assembly GCF_021461395.2. Lineage (NCBI taxonomy): Eukaryota > Metazoa > Arthropoda > Insecta > Orthoptera > Acrididae > Schistocerca > Schistocerca americana. The sequence continues at coordinate 315,206,438 of NC_060121.1, read as the reverse complement.
CGATGTGATTTGAAAATAAAAGAACATTTTTTTTTATCTTTGTAATGAAAATGAACATGACCAGAGACTATTGCTTTACTGAAAGCTCTCCTTTTCTTGTTTCGTCTAGAGTTAGGCCGCCATTGTAGCGCTGGATAATATTTAATATAAGTTTGGTTGTAATTTAGTAAAATATACTTATAATTGTTATTAGAAAGTGTGTATTATTGATTCGGCAACGGCCTTGCCGCAGTGGATACACCGGTTCCCGTGAGATCACCGAAGTTGAGCGCTGTCGGGCGTGGTCGGCACTTGGATGGGTGACCATCCAGGCTGCCATGCGCTGTTGCCATTTTTCGGGGTGCACTCAGCCTCGTGATGACAATTGAGGAGCTACTCGACCGAATAGTAGCGGCTTCGGTCAAGAATACCATCTTACGACCGGGAGAGCGGTGTGCTGACCCCACGCCCCTCCTATCCGCATCCTCCACCGAGGATGACACGGCGGTGGGATGGTCCCGGTAGGTCACTCGTGGCCTGAAGACGGAGTGTATTATTGACTTAGTTGTCACCTCTCATGACCGCAACCATTAATTATAATTAACAAAATTTTTAGAGAACTTCGTAGTGCAGGGAGTTAATCTCCCCAAGCAGGATTTAGTCGGCCATTAGGCTGACTGTATTACTAAATGAAATTTTCATGTCATAATGTTAAATGTAAATGAGAGAGACTTCTCAATTTTGATATTTCATTAATTTCAAAGTTAAAAAGCGTAGGGATAAATTTCATTTACTAAAATCCACAGCACTGAATGAGTACAGGATGTTTCATTTTGGCCGCCAAACGGCAGATGAGATTCTCTCCAGTTTTGCCTTGCAAATAATAAACAAATATTGAAAATCATTACATTCCGCAACATCTCAGTTAATCTTTGTGTAGTTTGGTACATAAATAACCAGTAGCCCCTGAGACCCATATTAATAATTACAGTGTGCATAAGAATATGCATATTTTCTTTTCTAAATAGCAGCGCTCACGCAAACTATTTATTAGAAGGCGGGGAGTCGCGCGTTGTGTTTGTTGTTGTGTGGTCTTCAGTCCTGAGACTGGTTTGATGCAGCTCTCCATGCTACTCTATCCTGTGCAAGCTTCTTCATCTCCCAGTACCTACTGCAGCCTACATCCTTCTGAATCTTCTTAGTGCATTCATTTCTTGGTCTCCCTCTACGATTTTTACCCTCCACGCTGCCCTCCAATACTAAATTGGTGGTCCCTTGATGCCTCAGAACATGTCCTACCAACCGATCCGTTCTTCTAGTCAAGTTGTGCCACAAACTTCTCCCCAATTCTTCAATACCTCCTCATTAATTATGTGATCTACCCATCTAATTTTCAGCATTCTTCTGTAGCACCACATTTCGAAAGCTTCTACTCTCTTCTTGTCTAAATTATTTATCGTTCATGTTTCAAATGGTTCAAATGGCTCTGAGGACTATGGGACTTTACTGCTGAGGTCATCCGTCCCCTAGAACTTAGACCTACTTAAACCTAACTAACCTAAGGACATCACACACATCCATGCCCGAGGCAGGATTCGAACCTGCGACCGTAGCGGTTGCGCGTTTCCAGACTGTAGTGCCTAGAACCGCTCGGCCACCCCGGCCGGCGTCCATGTTTCACTTTCATACATGGCTACACTCCATACAAATACTTTCAGAAACGACTTCCTGACACTTAAATCTATACTCGATGTTAACAAATTTCTCTTCTTCAGAAACGCTTTCCTTGCCATTGCCAGTCTACATTTTATATCCTCTCTACTTCGACCATCATCAGTTATTTTGCTCCCCAAATAGCAAAACTTCTTTACTACTATAAGTGTCTCATTTCCTTATCTAATTCCCGTAGCATCACCCGACTTAATTAGACTACATTCCATTTTCCTCGTTTTGCTTTTGTTGATGTTCATCTTATATCCTCCCTTCAAGACACTGTCCATTCCGTTCAACTGCTCTTCCAAGTCCTTTGCTGTCTCTGACAGAATTACAATGTCATCGGCGAACCTTAAAGTTTTTATTTCTTCTCCATGGATTTTAATACGTACTCCGAACTTTTCTTTTGTTTCCTTTACTGCTTGCTCGATATACAGATTGAATAACATCGGGGATAGGCTACAACCCTGTCTCACTCCCTTCCCAACCACTGCTTCCCTTTCATGTCCCAAAACTCTTATAACTGCCATCTGGTTTCTGTACAAATTGTAAATAGCCTTTCGCTCCCTGTATTTTACCCCTGCCACCTTAAGAATTTGAAAGAGAGTAAAAAATATTATATCGTAAGTACCTCCAGGCAGCCGATGTCCGTACGAGTGTTATCGCGGTATATGTTAATTAAAAGTCTCATGCTAGCCCACAATATTTAAAGCCACCCCAACCAAAATCATAAAAAATAAAATTATAAAAATAAAAATATATAATTATCCCGTGATAAGTGCCCTCACACATATATGTATACACTTATACCGTGATAGTATCCCATGGCTTCTGTCACCTCAGTGTATAACTGTATGGCCACAGACGTTGGGACAAGCTGTATTAATGCTGCTGAGAAGAATAAAAACAATCGTGTAACTTCCTGGCAGATTAAAACTGTGTGCCGGACCGAGACTCGAACTCGGGACCTTTGTCTTTCGCGGGCATGTGCTCTACCAACTGAGCTACCGAAGCACGACTCACGGCCCGTCCTCACAGCATTACTTCTGCCAGTATCTCGTCTGCTACCTTCCAAACTTTACAGAAGCTCTCCTGCGAACCCTGCGGAACTAGCACTCCTGAAAGAAAGGATATTGCGGAGACGTGGCTTAGCCACAGCCTGGGCGATGTTTTCAGAATGAGATTTTCACTGTGCAGCGGAGTGTGCGCTGATATGAAACTTCCTGGCAGATTAAAACTGTGTGCCGGACCGAGACTGGAACTCGGGACCTTTGTCTTTCGCGGGCAAGTGCTCTACCAACTGAGCTACCCTAGCACGACTCACGGCCCGTCCTCACAGCCTTACTTCTGCCAGTATCTCGTCTGCTACCTTCCAAACTTTACAGAAGCTCTCCTGCGAACCCTGCGGAACTAGCACTCCTGAAAGAAAGGATATTGCGGAGACATGGCTTAGCCACAACCTGGAGGATGTTTCCAGAATATCCTTTCTTTCAGGAGTGCTAGTTCTGCAGGGTTCGCAGGAAAGCTTTTGTAAAATTTGGAAGGTAGGAGACGAGATACTGGCAGAAGTAAGGCTGTGATGACGGGGCGTGAGTCGTGCTTGGGTAGCTCAGTTGGTAGAGCACTTGCCGGTGGATGGCAAAGGTCCCGATTTCGAGTCTCGGTCCGGCACACAGTTTTAATCTGCCAGGAAGTTTCATATCAGCGCACACTCCGCTGCAGAGTTGAAATCTCATTCTAAAAACAGTCGTGTCTAAATGTTGTGCGTTAAGGAATTATAGGACGAGCCACGCAGTATTGGGAAGTGTATGTCGGTTCTCCTTGCCTGTCAGACACCTACGCCCAACAGTAGCGCGGAACACGTGCGAGTTGCCGCGCCACGTGAATGCCCACGGTGTTCGCGTCGGAAGTAACGCAGCGTGGGCAGGCGTAATCCGTGAACTTGAGTGCCCGGACTTATCGTGCTGCCGCTCGCCCACCGGCTGCCGTGGCGTGCCCGGCGACTGGTTTTCCATCTGGAGGCGCGGCCTACGCACGGCGCGGTCCTGCGCGCAGTCGGACGACGGCTGGGAGGTGGGCGTCGGAAACGAAGCTGCGACTAGGAAGCGGCCTGACTCACCCCGGGCTATATCGGCCGGCCCGGCAGCATCCGCAGCTGCAGGAAGCAGAAACCGGCTCAGATTCGCCTGCAATCAGTAGCCGTTACGGCGTGCACCCACTGCGCTCTGTTTTGCAGCCCACTTACATTCCGCGTCGCTGGCGGTGCAGCCTCCAAGTGACCTTGCGCTGCAGGCAGCGTTAACGAGAGTGCTGCGCCCTTCTCAGGCTGGTAGGACGGCTGCGCTTAAACTGGAGATGTAAAACAACCGTACACTACCGTAGACCATCGTAAGCAAGTGTAAACTACGGTAGTTTTAGCTTTGGCGAGTTTTAATGCCACACACGCATTACCAGTACTTAGGTGTGTTGCATACCTATCAAGCATGGTCTCTTTGCTTACCTATGCGGTCAGTGTCTTACTAGATTCCCCCAAAAACCTGAATCGGTGAGCCGTCTAGAAACTGAATGAGACGTATGAAACTCTGGATGAATTAAGAACAGTTTTGTTCTATATAGTTATCCTCCTGTTTGTTACGTACAAGCAAATGCTGTTTATAAAAAAAAATGAAATTTTCGATGTTTGATTCATATTGCGTTCGAAAATTGTTGATCTGTGACGTAAAACAGAGAGATGTTGCAATAAAAATAAATGAATTTATCATAAAGCGCTCGAAAACGCAATTTCGTCAACAAAAAGGTAAAATAAAAAAATCCGCAAAACAAAAATACATCATAAAACTGCTTCAGTACTTCGCCGAACTTACATAAAACATATTTCTGTTATTCATACCAACTTTCACAGTAATCAATAATAACAAGAAATTATTGCGGTTGATCATGATGACGCACGTTCTGTTGCGAATAAAATAACAAAAATAATTACGTATATTTTTCACGTTTGTGCATGTAAATTGTACTTGCATCAGAAGTAATTTCTTTGGTTACATAAAAACGCAGAAGTTAGACTATCAAATAATTATTATTATTTATAAAATACATTTTATATTCTTTAAGAATTCCAAATACACACTGGACTAACACTGAATGCCGTACGCTTTATGTGCAAAACAAAGAAACAAATAAACAGAGAGAAGTCGTTCGCTGCCAGTTTCTCTCTTACACATTCATTTATGTTTCATCTACATCTACGCTATTCACAATACAGAGCCTGGTAGAGTGTTCAATGAACCACCTTCAAGCTGTCTCTCTACCGTTCGACTCTCGAACGGCGCGCGGGAAAATTTTCCCGTGCGAGCCCTGATTTCTCTTATTTTATCGTGACGATCATTTCTCCCTATGTAGGTGACTACCAACAGAATGTTTTCGCAATCGGAGGAGAAAACTGGTGATCGAAATTTCATGAGAGGATCCCGTCGCAACGAAAAACGCCTTTGTTTTAATGATTTCGACTCCAGTTCACGTATCATGTCTGTGGCATTATCTCCCCTATTCCGCGATAGTACAAAACGGGCTGCCCTTCTCTGAACTTTTTCGATGTCATCCGTCAGTCACACCTGATGCGGATCCCACACCGCACACCAATACTCCAGAACAGGGCGGACAAGCGTAGTGTAAGCAGTCTCTTTAGTAGATCTGTTCCACCTTCTAAGTGTTCTGCCAGTGAATCGTAGTCTTTGGTTTGCTCTACCCGCAACACTATTTATGTGATCGTTCCAATTTAGGTTACTTCTAATTGCAATCCCTAAGTATTTAGTTGAATTTACAGCCTTCAGGTTTGTGTGACTTATCGCGTAATCGCGTACCTATGGTACCAATACTACCGGTAACCCTACAATTTACTACGTCATTTATGTTGTGTACCGAGCTACCGAACAGTAGTTTTGGCAGAGAGCACCTCTAGCATAAACAGTTCCGTGGCGTCCTGGGTGTCAGTGTTTACGATTCAGGCTTGGCCGGTCAAAGGCCGAGGGTTTTAGTTTACATCGACAAAAATTCAGTGAGTGCTTAACGCATTTCTAGAGGAAAAGGGCAGTCGACTAGAGAACAACTCTTGTTCTGAAATACTTGAGATGTCATATGACGTATAAAATTCTTGACTTAAGCCCAGGTGTGGTGGCGCTAGCCTCTTTATCCCGAAGCTCCCTCTAGGAATAGAGGTCCTGAGTTCGACGATCGACTACCTTAAATGCGAATTTACTGTATACCAGTCTGAATATATACAGAAAATGAATGTAAAATTACAATACATACACACACATGTGCAAACATATGCAATACACACTGATGAGCCAAACATTATGACAACTGGCCACCGCGAGGTTGAATGCCTCCTGGTGATGTTGCGGGTCCGACCGGAGTGGCCGCGCGGTTCTAGGCGCTACAGTCTGGAACCGCGCGACCGCTACGGTCGCAGGTTCGAATCCTGCCTCGGGCATGGATGTGTGTGATGTCCTTAGGTTAGTTAGGTAGTTCTAAGTTCTAGGGGACTGATGACCTCAGATGTTAAGTCCCATAGTGCTCAGAGCCATTTGAACCATTATTTTGATGTTGCGGGCAAGTAATGCAGTAAGGAAAGAATAGAAGGGGAAGAGAGACGTATGGGCACTCGTTATAGCGAAGATGCAGGCTGCAAATGCTGAAATCCACTGATACAAGCGGTTCTGATAAAGCGCACTCTGTTAAGGCCCTACGGCTGGCAACGTGAATCTCTGAAACGTCGAAGCTGGCCACCTGTTGGCGTATTTCTGTCGTGAGCACCTGTGGAAAGTGGTTGAAGGATGGTAGGCCGTATGGTATTAACGACCAACTCTCATCGTAAAATGTAGAGTTCGGAGCATCATCCACTGTGTAATTCAGGACAGGCAGACCAGAGGGACTGATGGCCTTTATAGTCCGATCCCTTGAACCGCCACAAACCAACCAACCAACCAGACAGATCTGACGTCAGAGCAAAATGCTGGTGCAGGCACAAGTGTTTCGTGGCAGACCGTTCAAAGGCCATTGTTGAACATTGAGCTCCACGTCACACGACCCTCACGTGTTCCTGTGTTTCCTAACGACATCATCAGTTACAACTGCAGTGGGCACAGCACCACTGAGTTTTCACCGTATATCAATAGAAACGTGTCGCCTGTCGAATGAATCCCATTTCTTGTTACACCAGGTCGATGGTTGGGTCCTTACAAACCGCCATCCAGGTGAATGGCTGCACGAAACATGCACCGCGTCACAGATGCAGGTTGCTGTGGGCAGAACTACTCTATTGGGTACATTGAGTTTGGCATCCATGGGATATATGGTGTTAATCGAAGGCACCATGTCACGAGTGAACTACGTGAACACTTTTGCGGTTCACCTGCATCGCTTCACGCTTGAAGTCTCTGCCGGCGGCGTTGACATGTTCCAGCAGGATAATTGTCCGTGTTGCAGGGTCAGAATCGCGCTGCAGCGGTTTGAAGGGCATTTAGTAAACTCACATTGATGTCTTGCCCAGCAAATGTGCCTGATCTGTACCCAGCGGAACATCTACTGGGCGCCAGCTGTGTGCCCGTAAACCACTATCCCGTAATTTGCCGGAATTGATTGACCTGTTCGTAGGCGTCTGGTACCACATACTTCTGGAATCCCGTCAAGGTCTTGTAGAATCCATGCCAAGCAGAATCCCTGTTGTACTGTGGAAAGTGGAACAACACGCTATTAAACACGCGGTCGCAATGTTTTGGCTCATTGGTGTAAAGCTATATATAGGCGCATTTTCTCTGCTGTTTCAGTAGATATTTATTATTTCACAAGTGCACTGTGTAGCTGGAGTCAGCTCAAATAAATAGTACTCATTATATCTTTCATGAGACGCCCAATGTCAACGGAAAGCGTCGGTTTGTTTCCCATTATAAACAAAATGATTTTTAAAGCGGAATTTTACGTGCCCATTCGATAGAGCTGTCCCAGATCACTCTAATGCCATATTTGTGATATCGATATATATTAACAGGGACTGTAAAATACGAAGAATAAACAGCAACACAGCAGCGACTCAACGGCGCTGCATGCTTGGCGGTAGCAGTCAGCGTTGGCCAGGACCGTGCTGTCGCTGCTGCAGTGCTGTGTATTCTTCCTGTTTTACTGTCCCTGTAAATACATATCGATATCACAAATATCTCACTAGAGTAATCTGGAACTGCTCTATCGAACGGGCGCGTATAATCCTGCTTTAAAATTTTTTTTTACTCTTTTCCGTTGACTCTGGGGATCTCATGAAAGACATGATGGGCACTATTTATTTGGGCTGTTCCCAACTACACAATGCAAAAGCGTAGCTACAAATATCTGCTGAAACACCAGAGAAAATGCACCTGAAGACTCTTGTGAGAAACTCCCTGTATGTACTGACAAAAATAGTCAACGTAACTTCATACTCGTACACACCATCGACGAGTATGTAAATCATTGGAGTTCTCCACGAAAGGTATAACCGTCACAAGAGTGCATTAATGCTTACGCGATTAGTATTCCTGCCATGTTTGGCAGGGTATATAAGGATAGTTAACAGCATCAGATGTTGAGTGATCATTGTGAAGGACACGAAGACTCTTCGTACTCGTGTGAGACAGCATTATCAGCACGTGGCAGAATTTGAAAGGGGTCGCATTTTGGGCCTCCATTTCTCTGGCTGGTTGTTATACAACAGCCAGATTTGTGGCCCATTCGGACTTGACAGTGATCGCATGTTAGACTGTGTAGGGACCCTGAGGAAAGAGGCATACTCGTCGTCAAGTTTCTGGTCGACTACGTCTGACCAACGCAACGGAGGAAGGCCGTATTGTGCGTCAAGCACATCGTGGGCCCTGTAACCTCTGCGCCTGCCATCCGAGAACAAGAAACAGACTCCCTGCAAAATTCTGTGTCGTCCTGTTGCAGGTGCCGGACTAGGGAATTTCCGTCCCACGCGTAGGCAGCTGCTGCAACCACTACACAAACGGCTGCGTTTGGAGTGGTGGCGTCACGGGGAAGCTTGGACAGCTGATGAGTTGTATCGCATTGTGTTCAGCGATGAATCGCGGTTCTGCTCCACTCTGGATGACCGTCATTGGCGAGTGCGGCGACCTGGGAGAGTCTTGTTCATCCAGTGTTTTGAAGAGGCACAGCTGCGTTCCTCTTGGCGCCAGTGACTGAGGGAAATCTGATTGCGCAGTGGTACGTCAGGGACATGTTGTGTCCTCGTATGTTGCCTCACAAGCGACAGTATTGTGGTGCCATTTTTCAACAGGACAACGCTCGCCCTCCCTTGGCACGTGTCTCTATGAACTGTCTGTGCGATCTTGAGATAGTCCATTAGCCATTAAGATAAACATATCAGTCTCCGATGTAATGTGTGTTCCATCACGCACCTTTGTAAAACTTTTTTGTTTATTAGTAGACACAGTCACATGTTTATGACACAGTCATAACCGGTTTCCGCCATACAATGACCATCTTCAGCTGCTAAAACAATACAAAAGAAAATTTATATTAAAATCTAAAAAATAAGTGCAATATTTAACCACGCTTATTACTAATCTAACTGAATTTATGCGAAATACGTATAGTTCACACCTAAAGGCGGCATACACTGAACACAGGTTCATGCGTTGTCAAACTAGCTATAAAATGTAAAACACCGGTCTTATATAGATATAAAAATTTGTTAGATTTTGTTCACCGTCTTTGCGCTAGATTTTGAAGAGAATCAATCTCGCACCCCATAGACAAAATGTCGTTTTTTCCAAAAGCCAAGTTTGTGCCACCGCCAGTATCCAGGATATCAAAGACCAGCTGGAACAGTTGTGGGCCAGCTCGCTCAGAAGAGAACACGACGGTTTTATGATACCTATTCCAACCGAATCAGTACGTGCATCAAGGCCGGAGGTGAGTCATAGTCATGCTCGTGAGTAGCCTTATACTGTTTAGTTCTTTGGGAATTTGACTCGATATTGTAATCACTGGAATAACATCATATATCTCCCCGAACCGTAAAGTTTCATTTCGTTTCACCGTCATCTTCTGGGTGCTCCACTGCTTTTGTCGAGCGGTACCTACAGAGTCATCAAGAACATTTTCTCTGGTGTTTCGAAAAACTCTGCCATTTTGTCCTTGCAGTGTGTATGTGGAGTCACTCCAAAGAAATACTATGCATTAAGGATTTCATTCGGTATCTACTGACGGTATTTATAAACGGTACACACTTGTTTCTGGAAAGACAGATCCTAGGTTGAGATTTGTTGTGAGAATCCTAAGGATATTTAACTTATGTACGGAGTAGATAGTTTACAAGAATCTCCTTGCCTCTGTAATCTGGGACTCCTGTCAGGCAGGGTAATTAATAGGAGAGATAGGAAATAAAAAAATGGCGAGTTTTGGTATGGATTAGTTTGAAAGCGCGATAGTTTCAGATCGATACTGGTCCAATTCACCTAGCCTTTGTTACTGGAAAGTCGTTCGAGCGGTTACCGTTAAAGTTCAGATTGCATCCTTTCACAGAAGAGTCAAGTATTATATTACTTCCGTCCACATATATCGCACTAAATGGCATAGCGATAAAATCGGAGAAAGTAGATGCTATAGCGAAGACTTACCGATCGGCGTACGTCTTACGTCCCCAAGAAGTAGTAAACGAACTACCACACTATAACATAACTTACGAAGTATGGTTCTAGATGTAGCGTTCAATGGCACACGTTCGCAGACAACCTACTTGAAGAATCTAATTTACTCTACAAAATTTAGTAAAAGATGCCATAGTTTTGTACGCAACTTTGGATATTCAAGCCTTAGTACACGTGTCAGAAACCGGTATGTTTGTTAGGTTGGAGAAATTGCACACAATGTGTACAGGAAGGAAGGAAGGACGGATGGAAGAAAATGAGTTTAAGTTTATCCGTTACGGATGTTTAACAACCCGTGACTGTTTATTCCATTTAAATAGATGAAACTGCAACCAGTGACTTTTTTGAAATATTTATGTATTCATTCCATGAACCAGTTTTCGAAGCTTTTCAACCTCACCTTCAGATGGCGTAAAGGAAGTTACATATCTATTTCAAGCATAAGTCTGGGTGCTGGCTCTGTGACAAAAAGATGGAGCATGCTTGAAGTAGCTACGTAACTTCTTGCACACCATCTGAAAATGAGCCGGAGAAGGTTGGAAAACCGCTTCATGAAATGAATAAATAACTATTTCAAAAAAATGCCTGGTTGCAGGTTTACGTACTGCCCCGTCGACATCGAGGTCACTAGAGACGGAGAACAAGTACGTAATGTTACAAGGATGGGAAAGGAAATCGGCTGTCGCCTTTCAAAGTAACCACCCCGGCGTTTACCAGAAGCGACTTAGAGAAATCGGGGAAAATATAAATGTGAATGGTGAGACGAGAATTTGAACCGTCATCCTCGCGAATGGGAGTACAGTGTGCTAACCTCTGAGCCACTTCGTTCGGTTCATAGTCCACAGGAGAGGAAACTGACGGTAGCTAGTGCCAAATTTTGTAGGGTTCTGACTTCATCGAAAATTACATAAGGTGGTGATTAGAAGGGACAGGTTTACCGTAGGAAGATAAAGCAAGTCTGTTTTACTACAAACTGTTGCGATGAAACATTATCCGCCAGTCATATTACATTTCGTACAGTGTTTCACCGTCGAAGGATATCACGATGAAAATCTCAAGTCGCTTACAGCTGCAGCACCTCGAATATTCCGTCTTACAAGACTGACCCTTCCACGAATAAACACCTACAAAGAAAGAGGCACACACCCACTCACAAAGAGGCACATACAAATCCTCCCGTCCCCCTTCCACACACAAACACGCATATTCACATATACACGATCTGGTAAACATAAGCAGAAGGGAGAAAGACCAGTCTGAGCGTGTGTGTGTGTGTTAGAGAAGGGGAGAGAGAGACAGAGAGAGAGAGAGAGAGAGAGAGAGAGAGAGAAAGAGAGAGAGAGCGAGAGCAGGCGAAAGGAGTGGATGACGACAGATATAGCCAGAGAGAGAAAGGTTAACTACTGCAGCTGGAGAATGGCAACAAATATTTGATGGTACCTACTGAATCTACGGGTGCAGACTGCACACTGAGAGACGTACAGATATCTGAAGGAAACAAATGATAACTGGTAAGTATCAGAGGTGCCAAGGACATAAACACAGTCATGGAAATGGTAGAAGTACACCAGCATTGTACGTAACGGTTGCTGGCGCGAGATTTTTTTCATACAATTTTATTAGCAACCGCCTAAGAGGTACAATTCCAAACGATCATTTTTTCTGGAGACTCGTTACTTGCGCTACAGCTGAAAGCACGATAACACTGGAGAGGACGGCGCATCGCATCACCGTCTGAAGTCAAAGGAGACTCAGCGTTTTGACGACACTGAAGTTGCCACTCACAATTATTTGTACACGATTACAAAGAAAATTTTAACCCTTAATGTTTCACATTGGATTGTGCTAATTTATGGAAAGTGGTTATGGTGGAGATTGGTCTGAAGTTATGACGCAGTATTATGAGTATCCAATGGGTTCGAAGGTAAGTTAACACGTGAAAGACGATTTGTAAGTTATCTGTCCGCCCGAGGGAAACATAATTTGAATACAATGTTTATTCTTTAGGCTAGTAAGACGCCCCGAGAGACATGCGTGCTAAACTGTCGCTTCCGGGACGGGGAGATGCGCCGGCACCTGATAGAATCCTCCGGACGGATTAACGACGAGGGTCGGTGTGCGGGCCAGCCTGGGTCTGGGTGTAGGTTTTAGGCGTTTTCCTACATACCACCAGGTGAATACTGGGCAGGCACCCGAACCCGCCTCATTTACACAATTCGCAAACAATTAGAAAACTTTCGCTCACTGTGGCGTGAATAGCACTACACGTAGATAATTGGGGTACACACATTCCCTCCCAAGGGGTAACGGGGTGGCGAAGGGAAACTTGTGACCACTCCTTACGTCAACGATACCACTCCGTTAATAACCATCCTAACCCTGTGGTGATCGGAACAAGGGCACAAGAAAAAGATTCTTTAGGCTACTGTTCCAAAGATGTTGCAGATAGCTAGAAATGTGAGACAGTTAAATTCATATCATATGAGACGTCTAGAGGTAAATTAGGTACTAGGGAAATGCAGATGAAAGCGCGAGAGAGACGATAGAAGGAGATTCAACGATACGCAATGTGTTTCAGGAGAAATAGCAAATATTTTATGAGGTTTTAGTATAGACTAATTAGAAAACAACGTTCCATATGACATAAATTATGTCCAATTTGTAGTGGTTACAAATATACAGGTGGTTACAAAGATTTGTTTTAGTTTCGCGTGCTGGATTTATTTATCGGTCGTCGTTTTTGCTTTGAATAAATTGCGAAACTGTGCTTGACGCTGCATCACTGCGTCATTGGGATCGTGGTTTGTGGTCAGTTCTATTTACTGTTAAATATGCCGCACGTGTTTGCCAGTGCTGTGTTTGCCGATATGGTGCTTGTGTCCGGACTTTGTAATAGAAGCACTGCTGCTGTTTGTAGAAAACATAGTAGGTGATCTCCTAACAGCACTGTACCAGATTCAAGAGTGAGACTGCAGCACTGCCCTGGAGACACCTCTCATGTGAATGTGTAAATGAACAGAGTGTGGATGAAGTACGTGACGTTATTCAGTTGGTAGAACGCAGTTCTTCAACAACCACACGCAGAATATCTACACATATCGGTGTTCCATGTACAACAATACGGTTAACATTACGTATCCTTATCATTTATGTGGTGTCACCGCCAGACACCATACTTGCTAGGTGGTAGCCTTTAAATCGGCCGCGGTCCATTAGTATACGCCGGACCCGCGTGTCGCCATTGTCAGTGATAGCAGACCGAGCGCCACCACACGGCAGGTCTAGATAGACGTACTAGCACTCGCCCCAGTTCTACTGCCGACGTAGCTAGCTAGCTAGCAACAGTTGACTGACCAATACGCTCTCATTTGCCGAGACGATAGTTAGCATAGCCTTCAGCTAAGTCATTGGCTACGACCTAGCAAGGCGCAATAGCATTTGATATTATTTTATGAAGCATGTTCAATCAAGAGCGATGTACACCGATTGTGGATTAAAGTTAAGTATTACAAGATTTTCGTACTTTATTGCAATTCTCAAGACATTGTCCTGTTCCAGACCTCACGCCGGTCTGCGTGTATTTAGACGCGTGCATTTCGGCCTCCTGTAGCGACACGGTGTTGGCTCTTGAGTCAACACTACAAAATTGGCGACGAGGCTAAAAACGGTCTTTTCTTTATGCTTGCCTAAATTCATTGTGTCATGGCTTCGCCACAATCTCCAGATGTACTGTCCGAATTTTATCGCTTGCAGAATCAGCAGACGCAGGCCTTATTGGATGCCCTTGGACAGCTCGTCCAGGGTCAACGTGCAATGCAAAACGATGCGGCAGCCGCCGCTCCACCTCTACCGCAGCCACAACACGCAGTTGCACCGCCTTTTCGTCATTTCGATGCGGCATGGAAAGCTGGACGGAGTGGTCACGCCAATTTGGATTCCATCTCGCCGCCTACAGAATTCAAGGTAACGAGCGGCAGCCTTTTTTGTTGGCATGTGTAGGTGTGTCCACCTACCGTGTGATAGTGAAATCGTTTCCCCGACGCGACGTAGCAACTCTGTCCTACGACGAAATTTTGTCTGCATTAGATGCATATTTCAAGGAATCAGTCAATGTAGCTGCAAAAAGGTATACGTTCTTTCGTACAAAACGTACGGCCGGTCAAACTAATAGGGAGTGGGTTGCAACTTTGCAAGGCCTTACAAGGGATTGTGCTTTTGAGTGTGAATGTGGACTCCCTTATTCAGATACTATGGTGCGTGATGCAATTGCACAGAACGTTTCTGATGTTCGTATACGGGAGCAAATTTTGAAACTAGTCAATCCCTCCCTTCAACAAGTGATAGACATATTGGATAGGCAAGACACACTTGACTTTGCTCAGGAATCATTTGCAACTTCGCCAGCTGTTACCCGGCCCGCCGGGCGAGCTGCACGGAACAGTAAACAGCGTCTTGGTGGTTAACACGCATCTTGGTTTGTACCGATTCAAATGACTGCCATTCGGGTGTGCATCCGCCCGTGCATTTTTTCTGCAATATCTGCAAACTGTTTGTGCCTCGGTCCCTACTGCAGCAAACTATCTGGACGATATTGTGATCTCCGGAAAGACGGAAGAAGAACATTTAGCCAACCTCCGAACATTATTTCAGGTCTTGCGACAAAATGGTCTTCGCTTGCGGAAGGACAAATGTGTGTTTTTTGCTCGTGACTTACCATATCTAGGACATGTAATTAATGCCCAAGGCATACATCCCAGTCCAGAGCACCTTCGTGCCATACAAGACTTGCCTTCGCCGCAGAATTTGAAGCAGCTACAGAGTGTGTTGGGGAAAATGAATTATTACCATCGCTATGTTCCCCATGCCTCTACCATTTCAGCTCCGCTTCATCGCTTACGCCGTAAAGGTGTTCCGTTCGTCTGGACGACGGAATGCGAACGCGCCTTTCGCCAGTTGAAATCGGCGTTGCTTTCTAATACTTGCCTTACGCCATTCGATCCCCAGAAACCCCTTTTATTGATCGTAGATGCGTCGGATTTCGGGATCGGTGCTGTGCTTGCGCACAAGGATGGATCGCATGATCGCCCTATTGCCTTTGCATCCAAATTGCTCTCGTCTGCGCAAAGAAATTATTCACAGATTGAGAAAGCAGCTTTGGCTCTCGTCTTTGGTGTTACTAAGTTTCATGATTTCTTGTATGGTCGTCACTTTACCATCATCACAGACCACAAACCTTTGATATCGCTTTTTCATTCGAACAAGCCTGTACCTCCACGTACGGCGCAGAAATTTATTCGCTGGTCTATTTTCCTCTCGCAGTACCGCTACGATATCTTGTATCGGTCCACTGCTAAGCACGGAAACGCCGATGCGTTGTCCCGTTTGCCTGTTGCTGAGGATAGAGCATTCGATTCTTCCGAACTTGCTTGCATGTTCATTGATGCGGAAACCGATGACGTGGTCGAATCGTTTCCGATTGATTTTCGTCGTGTAGCTACAGCCACAGCTGCTGACCCTGTCCTTGCTACCGTTTTGCGTTTTGTTGCTACGCAATGGCCCTTGTCAAAGTCACGGATCGAGGATCCGTTGGTTCGCCGATTTTTTGCTCACAAGGAGAGACTTTTTGTTCGACGTGGTGTTTTGCTGTTGCGTTCTGATAATGATCAGTCTCGGGTCGTGGTCCCACGTTCGTTACGGTCCTCTGTCTTACGGCTTCTCCACCAAGGACATTGGGGTATAGCGCGCACGAAACAACTTGCTCGTCAGCACTGTACTTGGTTCGTAATCGATGCTGCGATTACGAATATGTGCTCTTCTTGCATGGCGTGTGCCGAACAACAATCCGCACCACCGCGGCAATTCTTTGCATGGCCGAAAGCCACTTCCCCTTGGCACCGCTTACACATCGATTTTGCTGGTCCATTCTGGAATGCTCGATGGTTAGCTGTAGTAGATTCCTTCAGTAGCTTTCCTTTTGTTGTCTGGATGTCTTCCACGACGTCATCTGCCACCATCCAAGCGTTATCCGCTATCTTTTGCATTGAAGGTCTTCCACAGACTATTGTTTCCGACAATGGCCCACAATTCATGTCCGCAAAATTTCAGTTATTCTGCAAGGCCAATGGTATTCAACATCTGACGTCCGCGCCGTTTTCGCCACAGTGACTTTCAAGTCACAGATGTTGAAGTTGAAAGAGTCGCATTCTCGGGAGGACGCATTGTTGCTCTTTTTGTCTTCGTATTGCTCTCATCCCCGAGATGGTCGCTCGCCGGCTGAGTTGCTCCACGGTCGTCCTCATCGAACCTTGATGTCTTTGCTGCATCCGCCGCATCAGGTTCCTGTGCAGCGGCAGACACCTGTTTTTGCTCCAGGCGACATTGTGTACTATCGCAACTATCGCGGTTCACGGCGTTGGCTCGCATTCTTCGCTGCCTCGGCCGCGCTATGTATTTGGTTTTGGGGGCCTCTGGTGAGGTGCGTCGGCATCTCAATCAGCTGCGCCTCTGTCGTCGCACGGGTTCTGCCGCTCTCCGTCTGCTTTCAGCGACGGTGCCGTCCGGTCAACGCCCTGGGGACCCATCTACTGGCTCGCCTCATCCCCAGGTGTTACCGACGCTGCCTTCCATTTTGCCCCATGGCGACGTGCCGCCGCCGCCGCCGCCTGTTCTCCCGCCGGCGACGCCCGCAGTGGACGCGTCGCTGCAACCGCCGGGCGCCTCCCTGGGTCACGCGCCGCCGATCGCTTCCCGTGACCAGCTGTCCTCCGACATGGAACTCTTGCCCGCTCCGGACGAGATGTCGCCTTCAACTGGCGGCTGCCCCGCCCCGATGGAGGTCGAATCTTAGGCCCCTCCTGTCTCTTTACGGGCGCATACACCGCATGTTGGCGTGCACCCTGGACTAGGTTTTCAGGGGTTTCCTAGCTCCCCTCGGACCGAATGGCCGGGTG
Source organism: Schistocerca americana (assembly GCF_021461395.2). Lineage (NCBI taxonomy): Eukaryota > Metazoa > Arthropoda > Insecta > Orthoptera > Acrididae > Schistocerca > Schistocerca americana. The sequence continues at coordinate 315,189,094 of NC_060121.1, read as the reverse complement.
CGGGTGGCACAGCCTCGCCTGTTGTTAGGCTCCCCACCTCGTCGCATACGTCAACATGGGGTCCTCCCCACGGCGGGCGGAAGCCTTATAACACAACCGTACGCCGATTTGCGGGGGAGGCATGTGGTGTCACCGCCAGACACCATAATTTACACGTGTTCATACTTTCGAGAAGGAGGTGAAAGTAGACCATTAGCATTTTGCCGTTGGCTAATTTCAAATCGCCAAATAATCGCATTAATACTGTTAACATTTTCAAGACTGATTTACTGTAATGTATGACGTGTTATGACAGACAATTGGTTGACTGGGCATGTTGTGTTACCGCATCGCCTTATAGAGCCTGATTACGTAGACTTCGTCAAAAACGGGCTTCCAGCATTATTAGAAGAGGTTATTCAGTCTACAATGATGGATGCGTTCTTCCTGGAAAATATAACACTCGCACAGACTAGCCGTCAGGTGACACATAATCTAAACCTAATATTTCTCGGAAGATAGCAAGCTGAAAATGGTCACATTTTTTGGCCGCCAAGGTCCCCGGACTTAAACCTTCAGATTTTTGCCCGTAGTGATGGCTGAATGGTGAATTCTAAAAAAAAGAAAAGTAAACACAAGAGTCTAATTGATCGTTTGAATTATGAATAGTGCTGCTCTCATCTATAACTCCAAGACGATCTCAGAGGAACTACTTGTGGTGTTGTCAAGAGAATTCGAAAATGCTTTGAAGTTGGAAGTGGAATTTAAGAAAGAAGACTTCGAACTTGATCATCTGGGTCTGCTTACCACTTGTGTGAATATATGTTTGGGTTACATTCTTACAGTTATTACCCTGAAACCAATAAAAACTGGATACATGTTATATAGAACGTTTTATTAAAATTACTGTGTAATGCCACTTCCCAAAATATTTACTATTCCGCCTTAAATACCCTGCTTATCCACTAGAATGATTGAGTGCAGGCTCCTTTGTTTTGATTAAGTGAGAGGTAACGAGAGGTGCTTTGAGCACTTGTTCATCTTCTCATAGCTCTTAAGGTGTGCGTTTTAGGACCTATATTTACCGAGAAAAAACACGATCAGGTCCTGAAGATCATGCAATAGTCGACCGACCGCCGTGTCACCCTCTGTCATTCATCATCGGATGTATTGTATTTGTTTCTGACTCAATTAAACAATACTTCAAGAAAATGTGGTAGACAAATATGTAAAATATGATAACGCACAGAACAAATTTCATACGATAAGCAGATGGCGCACATGACTCCCTTAGATTAATTGGCGGGTATAGGGCAAGAGGGGCCAACGGCCTTGCCGCAGTGGTAATACCGGTTCCCGTCAGATCACCGAAGTTAAGCGCTATCGGGCTGGGCAGGCACTTGGATGGGTGACCATCCGGTCTGCCAACCGCTGTTGGCAAGCGGGGTGCACTCAGCCCTTGTGAGGTAAACTGAGGAGCTACTTGATTGAAAAGTAGCGGCTCCGGTCTCGGAAACTGACATACGGCCGAGAGAGCGGTGTGCTGACCACATGCCCCTCCGTACCCGCATCCAGTGACGCCTATGAGCTGAGGATGACACGGCGGCCGGTCAGTTCCGTTGGGCCTTCAGAGCCAAAAAAAGTACTGAATCTGTGGACCCCGTAAGGAAGAATAAACAGTAGGGAAGATAGTCCCTTCCATAATCTGGCACAAACGATGTATTGCTCGAAATGACCTCACTTCCAGGTAAACGTGAAACTCTTCTTTCCCACATTGCAGTTCGTTTGTTGCGAACAAATCCGCATCTTGTCTAAAATCTTTTGTCACAATGTTACAATCATCTCGTCTAGAAAACTATTATCAATATACTTTATGTTTTTAATTAGGTTTACCAGAAATTAGGAAACAATGTTGGATATTTCGATCGAAATGCACGTTTCTTGTGAGCTGTCTTTACAGTATCAGAGAAAGCCAGATATGCTCACGCAGAAAAGCTTCTGCAGCAGCTGTGTGACGAAATTGATGAGGAAACATAAAAGATATACAAAGACACGCTAATCACTGAAGTTACAGCAGACGCGTTTTAATTCTGACCTTCACACGTTTAGGGTTACTACTAAGCAGCGCGAGATATTTCTCGTGCCAATGAACCGAAGTCCGCAAAGTAATTCAGCGATTCTCTCGCTGCTAATCGAATAAACATGGCTTGTCGTGAACGTGCAGTGCGTATACGCGAAGTCATTAACAGCAATTCAAAGACTTTAGCTACCAGCGTTGCTTCACGTGGTAACACACTCGTTGTAACGTACGGTGTGGCGCCCTTGTAAACTGAGTCGACTAAAACGATAATTTCCTTCGATTTTTGTTTTTATGTGGCTGACCTTCACACGTTTAGGGTCACTACTAAGCAGCGCGAGATATTTCTCGTGCCAATGAACCGAAGTCCGCAAAGTAATTCAGCGATTCTCTCGCTGCTAATCGAATAAACATGGCTTGTCGTGAACGTGCAGTGCGTATACGCGAAGTCATTAACAGCAATTCAAAGACTTTAGCTACCAGCGTTGCTTCACGTGGTAACACACTCGTTGTAACGTACGGTGTGGCGCCCTTGTAAACTGAGTCGACTAAAACGATAATTTCCTTCGATTTTTGTTTTTATGTGGCGCACGCTATATGTTGCAGTAAGAAAGAATAATAACTAAATATGGGAGAATAATGTTAGTATTTCGGCTTCAGAATGGCATGAGTCTCATTTGAATAACAATTTTGTTTAAATATTGTCGCTCATCTTCCATACCCCATAGCAATGACGCCTTTCTAGAGCTGAAACACAGAGGAAAAGTCTAGATACAGATGGGCACTCTACGAATGACTATATGGAGTGTGGCAGAGGGTACTTTTTCTTGCCGAACGTATTAAGATACGTCATGTGAGAAGAATGCACACATCTCCGCTTACCCCTGAGCTATTGTTTTGGTGATTTTATCTGCACGATCCCTACGGGAATGAAGGAGTTAAAAATTCGTAGTTTCTTGCCCTACAAGAGGATTCAAGAAGTTTCCTTAGCAAGTAATTGCAAAACGTACTTTCTTGGTGTGTCTGCCAGTTACGATACTGCAATATTTCTGATTGATATCGAGCGTGAAGAGCAAGAGTTGAGTTTCTCATGATCATTGTTTTCGGGACCTATGCTCATTTCCATGGATGAGGTTATTTTTTCCAGGGACATCATAACGATTCTCAAATATTCTCAATAGATTACATTGTAAGATCCTGTTATAAATATGAACGACATGAGACCATAGTTTTGTGCATTGGTTCAACTTCTTTTCAAACAGGTGTGGTTTGTGCTGTGGAAATTTCTCTGCTCAAGGGACTCACGATAGAGTATGATCGAGACTGTGAAACGTCCACGTAGATGCTGTGGCCGTAATCCTGGCAATCTGGCTGCAGGAGACGCATTGCGCGTTGTATGGGTTTGAACATTAATTAGGCGTCGTTTACTGTTGGACCCGTCACTGTTATGACGTGCTGCCGACGATTCGTTCGATTGTCAGCTATAAACTCGTAAATTAATATTTTTATTTTACAGTGACTGCAACCAACATAATACAATGACGAAAAACACACAGCAGCTCGATAACCGTAGAGTCAGTGGATTAGGCATAATCTCCATATTATGCTTACAAACACCTTCTGCAAATTATTTCTGGGTCTTTGAACACTATATTTTGGTAAGGATTACGCGCATAGTAATAAAATGCGGAATGAAGTTAAATTTCCCTTGCGTGCAAGGAATTTTGTACATGTGCTGCAATAACCAGTGTTGTTCTACATCTAGATCTACATCTACATTTATACTCCGCGAGCCACCCAACGGTGTGTGGCGGAGGGCACTTTACGTGCCACTGTCATTACCTCCCTTTCCGGTTCCAGTCGCGTATGGTTCGCGGGAAGAACGACTGCCTGAAAGCCTCCGTGCGCGCTCGAATCTCTCTAATTTTACATTCGTGATCTGCTCGGGAGGTATAAGTAGGGTGAAGCAATATATTCGGTACCTCATCCAGAAACGCACCCTCTCGAAACCTGGACAGCAAGCTACACTGCGATGCAGAGCGCCTCTCTTGGAGAGTCTGCCACTTGAGTTTGCTAAACATCTCCGTAACGCTATCACGCTTACCAAATAACCCTGTGACAAAACGCGCCACTCTTCTTTGGATCTTCTCTATCGCCTCTGCCAACCCGACCTGGTACGGATCCCACACTGATGAGCAATACTCAAGTATAGGTCGAACGAGTGTTTTGTAAGCCACCTCCTTTGTTGATGGACTACATTTTCTAAAGACTCTCCCAATGAATCTCAACCTGGTACCCGCCTTATCAACAATTAATTTTGTATGATCATTCCACTTCAAATCGTTCCGCACGCATATTCCCAGATATTTTACAGAAGTAACTGCTACCAGTGTTTGTTCCCGCTATCATATAATCATACAATAATGATAATGATGAGGTAATTATGTTCCCTCGATACAGATGTCCCAGACGTAGATGCCAAGATTTCCTTCTTCTTTTTCGCCTATTCTGCCAAGCACTTCTTCATTCACTAATTTATCAATCTACCTAATTATCAAATCCTCCTACAGGCTGAACAGTAATAAAACCGGCAAACAGCAGGGACGGATTCCTAACTGGAAATGGAGGAAAAAAGGTTCTACGAACATGTGTTCCGAAATGGATCGTTGCCACGGTGGATGACGCTGACGAATGAAAGTTCTTCTGGCCATGTGCTGCGTGTTCCTTGTGTGTTGCAGGCTGCGTGACTGACGCAGCGTACTATAAGCAGTAGAATGGTCTGGTATTCATATCGGGAACAAGCCGAGATAGTGTTTGTGTACGGCCAAGCAGACTGAAACAGTCGAGAGGCAGCACGGCTATACCAAAACAGGCGTCCTCACTGACACCAACCACATCACGCAACAAAAATGATTCATAATGGCGCTGAGCACTATGGGACTTAATATCTGAGGTCATTAGTCCCCTAGACTTAGAACTACTTAAACCTAACTAACCTAAGGACATCACACACTTCCTTGCCCGAGGCAGGATTCGAACCTGCGACCGTAGCAGCAGCGCGGTTCCGGACTGAAGCACCTAGAACCGCTCGGCTACAGCGGACGGCCATCACGCAACATTTTAAGCAATTTTTGGACGTTTGTATGATCAAGGGTCTTTTCAAACAGACAAACGTGCAGTGAGACCGCTGACTGTGTGTGCGCCAGATTTGGAAAACCGGGCTCTACAGGCTACTGAGATGAACTGTAGTACAAGCTCCAGGAAAGTAGCCCGCCAACATGGTGTATGCCAAAGAACGATTATGTGTGTCCTGCATGACAGCCGCTACTATCCCTATCACCTGCATCGAGTGGTAGGGTTATCTGCAGCGGATTATCCTCTACGGAAAGAATTTCGTAAATGGATTTTTGCACCATAACGTGCGAAAGAGTGCGGCAATTCATGATGGGACGTGTGAACGTGCATCCCATGGAGACCAGTTTGAACTTCTGTTAGGGTGTGATGCAGCTCTATACCGTGTTACGCGACGATTTGTTGTCATTGCACGCACACCGTCTATTTCCGGACACATGTTCACAGGACCTTTCTTTCTACATTTCCAGTCAGGAATCCGTCCCTGCAGTTTTGCGGTTTTATTCATGTTCGTCCTGTATAGCACATGTGAATTAAATTCTCTTCTTTGCACACGAGAAATGGATAAATAAATAAACGACTTCGATTATCTTCTTTTACAGACTTCCACACTTCATGGCCAACTACCTTAGAATGCTGTGGCTCCAAACGTATATACTCAGAAATCTTTTCCACGAATTAAAGCCTATGTCTGATATTAGAAGACTTCTTTTGGGCAGGAATTTCCCGTTAGCTTCCCTGAACTTCCTTTTTATTTAATTCCTAAATGATTTATACTGCTTCATTCATGTTATGCTTGAATGTATTTGTACTTCGTTATTTGTCCATCAGTTGTATTATTTCCTCTTTTACCCAAGATTCCTTCGTAGTTACCTTCCTTGTGTTTACAATTATCAGTTCAACTTTTTTCACTGGGCTTTTTAAAGATATCCATTCCTCCTCAACTCAGCTGCCTGCTGTGGTATTCTACACTTTTAGTGAGCATAGAAAGCACCTCATCACTCCTCAGTACATCAGTGTTCGGTTTCTTTCCACACTCATTCATCTGGACTATTCTCTTGAACTTCAGTCACTCTTCATCATTACTAAATTATGACCCGAGTCTATGTCTGCTCCTGAGTACCCCTTACAATCCAATATGAGATTTCGAAATCTTTGTCTCACCGTGATGCAATCCAGCTGGATTCTTCCGGTCTCCGGGTCTTTTCTACGTATAACATCCCCTCTTCTGCTTTTTGAATAGTGTAGTTGCTGTTACTAGCTCAAACGTATTGCAGAACTCAATTAGTCTTTAGCCGTTCTCATTCCGACTACAAACCCTAAATTCTCCCGTAACTTTCTTACATTGCGTCCCCTATTACTGCGTTGCAGTCCCCCGTTAGTTTCTTTACATGCTGAAACACCCACTCAGTAACTTGTATATTTTCTCTGTATCTTCATCTGTTGGCCGGCCGGAGTGGCCGAGCGGTTCTAGGTGCTACAGTCTGGAACCGCGCGACCGCTACGGTCGCAGGTTCGAATCCTGCCTCGGTCATGGAAGTGTATGATGTCCTTAGCTTAGTTAGGTATAACTAGTTCTAAGTTCTATGGGACTAATGACCTCAGCAGTTAAGTTCCATAGAGCTCAGAGCCATTTGAACCATTTCATCTGTTGCTTGTAAGGTCGGCGTGAATACCTGAACTATTGCTATAGTCGATGATTTTCTTTCGGTTCTGATGAGAACATTCCTATCACTGAAACATTCACAGTAACTCCCTCTTCGACCTACCTTCCTGTTCATAACGAATCCTACTCTCGTTAATAAATTTCTGTTGCTGTTGGTTATAATCTTATATTCGCCTGACCATAAATTATTATTGTGTTTCCATTTCACTTTACTGAGCCCCACTATATCTAGACAGAGCATTTGCATTTCCAGCGCACTGCCACTTTCAAACTTCTAACAGTCCACGCTCCTACTCATAGGATGTGACCATTTCTAATACAGTAAAAAATAAAAAAATAAAAACAAAAATACCAAGGCAAATGTTGTTATGATCCTCATTCCAGAGACTGGTTTGATGCAGCTCTCCATGCTACTCTATCCCGTGCAAACCTCTTCATCTCCGAATGACTACTGCAACCTACTTCTTTCTGAATCTGCTTAGTGTATTATCTCTTGGTCTACCTCTACGATTTCTGCCCTCTACGCTTCCCTTCAATACTAAATGCCTTGATGTCTCAGAACGTGTCCTACCAACCGATTCTTTCTTGTAGTCAAGTTGTGCCACAAATTCCTCTTCTCCCCAGGTAAATACTCAAATAATAACCAGTTACTAACTCGTCATGGAATAAAAACAGTCCATTCCAGTTAGTCTCTGGCATAAGATGGAGAACGTTACTCGTTGTGAATCCCATTAAAGCTGAGCAGATGAACGAACTGATCAACATTCTTCAGACTTCCGCTCTGAAGATAACTTTTTCCTTTGCTGTGTGTATTATTAAGCAGAGGCAAAAAGATAAATTAAGATCCATAATGAAATGAATTTGTATTATTAAAGTTTTGCTGCTTCAAACTGCTTTCAAACTTTATTTCTCTATGTCAACCGAGATCTTCAAATCAGAAGGCACTGGACGTGTGTACTAACATAGCTGAACGTAAAATCGTTGGCTAACGGCGTACAAAAGTGCTGTGAAACTGGACGTGTTCATACGGATCCCTCAAAAATAATCAAAGATCTACCTGTCAAAGCATCGATGACGATAGCTGAGGTCATTGCTAAGGAGGACTTATACAGACAAACATGTGTTACAGGAAACAATTTCTACTATACATTTCTACTATACATACGGCTGTTGGTAAATTATTGCATCAAGAAATACATGCCAGCCGTTGTCCCACGGTCCATAATGGATCAACGAAGATTAAATCTTGAAACTCTCATACGAAGTTGAAGACAGACAGTAAGCTGAAATTGCATCTGCTCTTCCCAATCGGCCGTGGTACGTGCGAAAAAATGTAAACAAAGTTACACGATTCTCCAGCTAATATTTAACCTTAGGAACTTCCGCTAGCACCTTGACGTCCCCGTTGGAAAAGTACCATTAACTGCGTCTATGGAATGACTGAAGACTGTCCTCGACTTTTCCGTTGATGTCCACTACGTCAACTATTTCAACTATTACTGAGAAATTTACTTATTCCTCCGCCCCCCCCCCCTCCCGAAAAAAAAAATATTCACCAACCGCAAGCGTCAAACACTTGCTTCCGGCTAATGACATTATTGTATGTAGTCTTTAACACTAGAAATACGTATGTATGCACAGAGTGTGACGTGACAGCAAGGATTACGAATGTGAAGGCCAAACAAAGCAAAATTACTTTATATCAACATCTTTGTTGGTTTTAAGATGCTAATACGAGGTGATATAAAGCCACAAACAACTTATGAAACTACACATATTACTTTAGTAATATTCCATATTACATTTGATCTGTTAGACTGGCCTGGATAGCCGCGCGCGTTAGCACACCGTTCCTTGGATTAAAGGAGACACGTGGACCCCAAATCTAATGGTCCAATAAATTAACGACGAGAAACTGTACGCTGGCCGGCCTGGGCGTGATGTTTAGGTGGTTTCTCATATCCGTTAAGGCGAGTATCGGACTGGTATCCACGTCCCGCCTAATAACATGATTCGCAAACATTTAGAAAGCTTTCGCACCCTTTCACGTGTGATGACACTGGACGCCGACGGAGTACATGAATTCCGTACCTGGAGGGGGGGGGGGTGGAGGGGGGGGGGCGAGGGGCCCTGAGTGAAAGACATCCTCCCATCTTTTAATCCTGACATTGCCAAATCACTAATTTAACACATCGACCCTGTGAACGTACAGAGTAAATGCCAGGAAAAAGAAGAAGACATATGTTTTGTACTAGTAATGTGATACTAATTTATGAACTAATATGTACGTCGTTGCATATACATGAATTTTGAAACATACACTTCCTCATTCATTTCGCAACTGCAAGTAATTGTTTCTAACACATGTCTGATTTAATCTGATGAGCTACATAACTCATGCTTCGCTATATGTGGGACGTACGACGAACGTATCCGCAAGGACAGTGCAGCGAAATCTGGCGTTGATGTGCTATTGCAGCAGACGACCGAGGCGATTGCCTTTGCTAATACCAAGATATCGCCTGCAGCGCCTCTGCTGACATCGTGACCATATCGGTTGGACCCTAGACGACCGGAAAACCGTGGCGTGGTCAAATGAGTACCAATTTCAGTTGATAAGACCTGATGGTAGGGTTCGAGTTTGGAGCAGACCCCACGAAGCCATGGACCCAAGTCGTCAACAAGGCACTGTGCAAGCTGGTGGTGGCTCCATGATGGTGTGTATTGTGTTTACATGGAATGGACTGGGTCCTCTGATCCAACTAAACCGTCCACTGACTGGAAGTGGTTATCTTCGGCTACTTGGAGACCATTTGCAGCCATTCGTGGACTTCGTGTTCCCAGAAAACACGGAAATTTATGGATGACAATGCTCCATATCACAGTGCCACAATTGTTCGCACTTGATTTGAATAACATTATGGACAATTCGGGCGAATGATATGGTCATCCCGACCGCCCGACATGATTCCCAGAGAACATTCATGGTACATAATCGAGAGGTCAGTTCATGCACCACCAATACTTTCTCAATTATTGTGACAAAATAAAACACCTATAGCCGTCCTTATGATTTTATTTTATTTTGTTGCAACCAGTTTCAACGCTTCAGTGCGTCCTTTTTAGACTATTGTTGATACGGTGCGGATGGCGCACTGAAGCGTTCAAATTGGTTGCAACAAAATAAAATAAAATCATAAGGATGGCTGTAGATGCTTCATTTTGTCACAATAATAAACGGCCGTCGTTCCAGAGACCTCCTGCCAAAAGGATGGACGTACAAAACTTTCTCAATTATGGACGGATATAGAAGCAGGATGCTGCACTGCGCCGGCTTCCGTGCCTTTTGCCTCCTCAGTGTAGTATTTGTTTGTGCAGTGCCCATTGCTCAGTAACGAAACATTCGTTTTACAATAGTTATACTTGACACCGGAGGAAAATGATGCAAAGTTTCAGTCTCTAGCCGCAACCTGCAGTGTGTAACTGTTCTAAGTGTTGTACGTGGCAAGGTTGGGAAATAGTTCTGGTGATACTCATATTTGTTGATGCTTTCCCGGTTCTTTTCAGATGTCTTTCTTGTCTACAGTATACCCTGTAAAACGCTGATATTTGGTCTTCGGGTGAATGAATTGTTTCCCTGTACAAAGACCGTCGCCTGTTGGATACAGGGAGAGAGGAAGATTGGGGTTTAAGGTTTCGTCTGCGACGAGGTCATTAAAGACGAACCATTCGCACGTTTGGGAAAGGATGGGGAAGGAAACAAGCCTTTACAGTGTAACCATCCCGGCAGTCAGCTTAAACAGTACAGGGAAACTGAATGTGGGTGGGGTAAATGGGGATCTGTCCCCTGGAATGCGACTGCAGTGTCTCACTGCTGCACAATCTCGCTCGGTGCGTATCAGCTGGAGAGCTGACGTAAGCAGAGTGTGTCGCTCCCGCGCCCTGGCTTAGGTACGGTGTGAGGATTCACTGTGCGGGGTCTGTGTTTCCCACGCGAGTGCATGTGCAAACTAACCACGCAGGCGCGCATCCGTTCTACGTTTGACGTGCGCGCGCTGTTAGCAGTCAACCAGCCGCTGCAGCTGCCGCTGGCCACTGAATACAGACCGCCGCCACACGCAGGCACGCGTTTGGTAATCTGACAGCGTCGCCGTCTGTCCCACTGACTCGCTGCTTGCGTTTCCGATGTAATTCATGAATTTCCTAGCGAAGGTCGCTTCCAGACTGCAGTTCAAGGTGAGAATTTAGGACTACGTTGACACCTAGTTTCCACATCAGTTTATTTGCCGTCAGGGGTGCACGTTTTTCAGTAACGTAATCGTTTTGTTCCCGAATCTGCATATATTTTCTAAAGTATTTGGAGATTATTCTGAAAGAACTGTATTTCTAAGGAGTTTAAGAAAATTTCAGCTATCATCCGCGGTTGAAGGTGAAGTTTACCATTTAATTGGAAGCAGTTACACGAGGGCGGTTCAATGTGTAATGAAAAACATTTATTTCTGAAAGAATTTTTGTTTTATTCAGGATTCCAATACACCATCTTATTCCCCACTCTTTAGGCTACAAAACTCTATTTTCCAACACAATCTCCGTTCAGTGCGATTTCCTTACTGGGAAAGGCTGTATGCCCGCATGTTGCAATTCTCTCGAAGTCGGATCCAACGACTTGCTGCATCAGTAATCTCCCCATCAACCATGTACTGGTTGCGTCGAGTGCATCCTTTACTGCTCCTAACGGAAGTGGGAAGGGGCGAGATCTGGGCGGAGCCGTAGGTGAGGATGAACAGTTCAGTGACGTTTCGTGAGCTCCTTGCGGGTGCGTCGACTTGTGTGAGGCCTTGAGTTGTCATGAAGAAGAAGTAGTTCATTTGCAATTCTGTGTCGACGAACATGCTGGCCGGCCGGAGTGGCCGAGCGATTCTAGGCACTACAGTCTGGAACCGCGCGACCGCTACGGTCGCAGGTTCGAATCCTGCCTCGGGCATGGATGTGTGTGATGTCCTTAAGTTAGTTAGGTTTAAGTAGTTCTAAGTTCTAGGGGACTGATGACCTCAGAAGTTAAGTCCCATAGTGCTCAGAGCCATTTGAACCATTTTGAAACAAACGCGCTGAATGAGAGTGTCCGCACGTTCCAATACGGCAAGAGTCACAGCTGTGTGCTCCCGGCCGGCGCACGGGCATCGGATAGGTTCAGCGACGTTGTTGCAATGACAGGCGCCTCACCCAACGACTCGCCGTGCTTTTGTTCACTTTAGGCCTTCGTGTACATTCTGCAAGCGCCTATGAATATCTGGAATGCTCTGGTTTTTCGCCAAAACAAACTCAATCACAGCTCTCTACTTGGAACGCTGCTTGTTACTGATCCAGTATCTACATACGTATGTGAAACAAACATTCGTAGACTAGTCTGCGAATTTCTGTTTCGCATGCAAACTTGAAACGCCATATCTACCTTGAGTATTCGGTCCTGGATATCGGATGGTGGATAAATTCCGAAACACATCATATCTGCAATAAAGTCATTGCTTGCCTGCTGTTTGAATGCAGAACTACTGATTGTTTTAATTTCAAGTTTTAAGTCGGGTAACAAATGATAAATAAATATTTTCTCGTGTGATAGAATTACAAATTAACAATTTTCGAGATTTTTTTCTTTACTTGGACTGTGGAAACTTGGTTCTTGGCAAATTTCATGGTTCCAGGTCAACGGGAAGTACCCCATAGATTTTGATGAGTGGTTTTTCGAGTATCAAAAAATGTTACATGTTCGAAAAGATGAAATTGTGAACTCCTAAGGTACCAAACTGCTGAGGTCATCGGTCCCTAGACTTACACACTACTTTAAACTAACTTAAAGTAACTTTCGCTAACAACAACACACACATCAATTCCCGAAGGAGGACTCGAGAACCTCCGGCGGTAGGAGCCACGCAGTCCGCGACATGACGCCTCGAACCACGCGGCAATAGACAGATGAATAGACAGCCGAATATTAACAAAAAATCGTGGGATATGATTACAAATTTACAGTTTGCAGATTTTTTCCCTTGAGTTGTACTACGAAACCTTCCTTTTTCCAAATTCCATGATTCTAAGCCAACTGGAAATGCCCTATAGGTTTTCATGAGTGGCCGGCCGCGGTGGCCGTGCGGTTCTAGGCGCTCCAGTCCGGAGCCGCGCTGCTGCTACGGTCGCAGGTTCGAATCCTGCCTCGGGCATGGATGTGTGTGATGTCCTTAGGTTAGTTAGGTTTAAGTAGTTCTAAGTCTAGGGGACTAATGACCTCAGATATTAAGTCCCATAGTGCTTAGAGCCATTTGAACCATTTTTCATGAGTGAGTGTTCGAGTATCAAAATACGTTGCATAAATGGCTGTATCTTTCGAGTGCATTGACGTAGAGGCTTAAAATTTTTACACCGTTAAAGGACCACAGACATAACTATGTGACATAAATGTGAACTTAATACGCCAATGTATTCCAGGGAGAAAGTGATCTTAACAGACGGACAGAGAAATAGAAGGATGGATGAAAAATGAAAAAAAAAATGATTTCATGATTCTAGGTCAACGGGAAGTACCCAATAGGTTTTGATGAGTGGGGTTTCGTGGATCAAAATATGTGACATACATGGCCGTATGTTATTAATGAATTGACCTGAAACCTTAAAATGTTTGCACTGCCGAGGAACACAAGACCTTAACATTTAACATAAATCTGAGCTTTATATTTGCACTCATTCATGAGAAAAAGGGTTCTTAACAATAGGACAGACAGCCAGACAACAAAGCAATCCTATAAGAGTTTTGTTTTCACAGAATGGGGCACGGAAGCCTAAAAAGAAACAAGAAGAATACGAAAAAAGCAAAACAAAAAAGTAAAATATAAAGTAACTAAGAAATAAGAAAATATAAGTGTCTGAGGTAAGCACACAATTTTAATCTGCCTGGAAGTTTCCGACTTTTTGAAATTTTTTTCTAAGGTAAATTACACATTAATGATATGAATTTATTTACCAAATTATTTTTTTATGTTTCTTATGAAAAATGTCGGCGAGTACATCTGGTTGAAAAAATTGACTAGTGTATTTTTGATGCTTTTCATTCGTTCATCTCGACAGACAATAACATCAAACGCTTATTGGATAATGTATGGATGGACGATTCTGCACATAATTGATATAGAAACCTCATCTGGTGGGAATTTGGGCTCTGACGTCGCCCCTCTCACATCCATTGTTTTGCTAACGAGAAGCTACTCATCTATGGCGGTTGCCCAGCAAGCATATGCAAGCGTGCCACTCACGTGACTGATGCTGTAATTTCGGCTCCACGCAATATCCGGCCGACGGTAAGGCACGCCTTCTTCTGTTTAATCGGCTCACCTTGGCACAGCAAACGGCTATGAAAGGATATCTAGCGCTTCGGCAGCTAATTACACAGGGTACAGTCATCCCGGTGGGCCTGTTAGCTATGGAGTTAGATTCCATTTGCTAGAAGAAGTAGTGATGGAAATAGAGCCCGTGGCAACAGTAGCGTGGGCAAGTCCTAACTTAAGCGGTTCTGCCTCACTCACCACAACTCGCAAAGCAGGAAACTGTTTATGACCGAGATACACTGAACAGCTAAAGCAACTGGAACACCAGCCTAATATCGTGTAGGGGCCCCGCGAGAACGCAGACGTACCGCAACACGACGTGGCATGCACTCCACTATTGTCTGAAGTAGTGCTGGATGGAATTGACACCATGAATCCTGGAGGGCTGCCCACAAATCCGTAAGAGTACGAGGGGTGGAGATCTCTTCTGAACTGCACGTTGCAAGGCATCACAGATATGCTCAATAATGTTCATATGTGAGGAGTTTGGTGGCTAGAGGAAGTGTTTAAACTTAGAAGAGTGCTCCTGCAGCAGTCTGTATCAATTTTGGACGTGTGGGTTGTCGCATTGCTCTGCTGGAATTGCCAAAGTCTGTCGGAATGCACAGTGGATGTGAATGGATGCAGGTGATAGGTTGCCCACATACGTGTCGCCTGTCAAAGTCGTATCTAGACGTGTCAGGGGTCCCATATCACTCCAATTGTACACGCCCCACACCATTGCAGAGCCTTTACCAGCTTGAACAGTCGCATGCTGATATGTAGGGTCAATGGATTCATGACGTTGTCTCCATACCTGTACACGTCCATCCGCTCGATACAATTTGAAACAAGACTCGTCCAAGCAGGCAACATGTTTCCAGTCATCAACAGTCCGATGTCGGTGTTGACGGGCCGAGGCAAGGGGTAAAGCATTGTGTAGTGAAGTCATCAAGGGTACACGATTGGGCCTTCGGCTCCGAAAGCCAATATCGATGATGTTTCGTTGAATGGTTCGCACAATGATATTTGTTGATGGCCCAGCATTGAAATCTGCAGCAATTTGCGGAAGGGTTGCATTTCTGTCACGCTGAACGATTCTCTACAGTCGTCGTTGGTCCCGTTCTTGCAAGATCTTTTTCCGGCCGCAGCGATGACGGAGATTTGACGTTTTACCGGATTCCTGATATTGACATGGTCGTACGGGAAAATCCCCACTTCATCGCTACCTCGAAGATGCTGTGTTCCATCACTCGTGCGCCGACTATAATACCACGTTTAAACTCACTTAAATCTTGATAACCTGCCATTGTAGCAGCAGTAACCGATCTAAGAACTTGTTGTCTTACATAGGCGTTGCTGACCACAGCGCCGTATTTTGCCTATTTACATATCTCTGTATTTGAATACGCATGCCTGTACCAGTTTCTTTGGCGCTTCAGTGTAACTGCAGTGGGCAGTTTCTCTAGGTAACCACTGTACAGATTTACCGCCCAGCCGTGCTAACAAATTTGCTCACACCCTCAGCGAATACCAAAGCAACGACAGGAAAAGAAGGAATCTTTTTTCTGATCATGGTAGTCCCAAGTTGCATGAATTTCAGAAGCGAGGTGTTATTTCAAGGAACACTTGTCAGCTGAGTTACAAATTTTACTGTTCTACCGTTTTCTGGTTTTGCCCATTACATTTGAAAGAAAAACATATAATCTATTCGATATCAACTTTCGTCTAGTAATTTATATATTCATGACATGCATGAATTTCACGTAACTGCTCCAGTGAGATTCATGCTTTTCATGAATTTGCGATTAATATACATACATGGTGAATCACCTAAGACTTACACCGCAAATATTGCGGAATTGGAAAGTGCTATTGATGTACGATTTTCACGGAATAGATTGATAGTCAAAGGCTCGTAATGTTAGCTAATAAACATACTGTAATATTACTTAGAAAATGTATTTTTTGTGCAAACATACGCCCTTTAAATGGAACAATACCTATTGACATTAACAAAATGAAAGTAGGGTAAATTAAAATGTGAATCATGTTTATTGCTGGATTCGTATTTTGAAAAGTTTCTACACCTACACATGTTTGAGCTCTTCAACCTGCGTAGTTGCTAGGTACGATGCTGTTATGTTTGCTTACAGTGTTCAGATGGCTCTGAGCACTATGGGACTTAACTTCTGAGGTCATCAGTCCCCTAGAACTTAGAACTACTTAAACCTAACTAACCTAAGGACATTACACACATCTATGCCCGAGGCAGGATTCGAACCTACGACCGTAGCGGTCGCGCGGTTCCAGACTGTAGCGCCTAGAACCGCTCGGCCACCCAGGCCGGCCAGTCTTACAGTGTGCTTTGTGTTTCTTGAGTGCATTGTGACTTGATAGTCAGTTACTGTGTGAATGGGCGATGGGATTTACCAGTGGAGAAAAAGCCGACATGTTCATGGTGTATGGAGAGTGCAGGAAGAACGCAGTTCGTTCATGTACGGTTACGCGGCAAGATATGCCAATCGACAACAACCATCTCAGTAATTATTTATCAACCTCTTTAACCATTTATGTGGAAGTGGTAGTGTAACACCCGATGATGGGGATGACGTCCCATATTCCGAGGAGCGTAGGGGAAGATGCGGGAGACTCGCACTGCCGACTAGGCAAGGTGCTAGCGGAGGTGGTTTGCCATTGCCTTCCTCGGACCGTAATGGGGATGAATGAGCGTAACACCTAGGTAAGGTAATAGACAGAAACAAGTGACGACGGAAGAGGACGAATTTGATGTTCTTGCCACTGTTGCAGCTGATCCGCAAGTTAGCTCCCGCGCGATCGCACGACCAAGTTGCACGAGCCAGCCAAGTATTCTACTCATTCTCGATTGACATAAGTTCCGTCCCTATCACATCTCTCTCCGTCAAAAGCTGCGTGGAAACGATTTTGAGAATCGTGTTAACTTCTGTACATGGGCGTTAAGACAAGATACTCCAGATGTATTATGCATCTTGTTTAGTGATGAAGTCACATTGGCCAATCATGGCCAGGTAAACAATGGTTGGTTGGTTGGTTTGGGGAAGGAGACCAGACAGCGTGGTCATCGGTTCAGAGGAGGTAAACAATGAAACATGCATTCGTTGTGGGTCTGTTGACAATCCCCGTTGTCTTCGTCAGGTGCAACGTCAGCGTCCCATGTAGTGTAAACGTGTGGTGTGAGATAGGGAACCATCAGCTCAAAGGCCACTTTTTTTCATAGACGCGCACAGGTATCGCAACCTCCTAACATATTCTATAGCTGCTAGAAGAGGTTCTTCTGCAGATTGGGAGGAGACAGTGGTACCGACATAATGACTGTCCAGCCCATAGTGCACGAAGTGCTACAGCAAGTCTTCACGAATTATTTCCAAATCATTGGATTGGATACAGAGGCCGGGCGCGTTCCCTAGATTTGACGCCTGCAACTTTTTTCAGTGGGGAAAGCTGAAAGACGCTGTATACAAGAACATACTAACTACAACCGACGATACGAAGCGTCTTATTATATTACTGCAGCCTGTTCGGGCATCTCAGCTGAAGTACTATCACGTGCGGTGCAGTCGCTCCATACCACACTGGAAGCGTGTATTGCCGCTGCCAGTGGTCATTTTAAACACAAGCCGAGATGGTCAGTTGTCTCGTTGCTGGTCAGAATCCACAGAACTAGTCTACGCATGTATGCACATGTGTTGTTGTTCAGTGTGTGCTAACACAGATATTGTACAAGTGTCGATGTGGGAACTTTTCAGAATACGATATATCGCAAACGACTCGCACTAGAATGCTGCAGGAAACGCCGCTGACATTCCTATTTACCCAACTTTCAGTTTAATAACGTTAATAGGCATTGTTCCATTTAAAAAGAGTATATCTGCACAAAAAATATACTTCCTAAATATTATTACAATCCGTTAATTGGCTAACAATATGAGCCCATCACTGCCAATCGCACATCAGATTTCCGGTGCAAGTTTAGGCGATTCACTCCGTATATGATACGCTCGTAGGGTAATGTAATCATAGGATTTCGTAGTACGAAGAGTGTATCACACTACTGGCCATTAAAATTGCTACACCAAGAAGAAATGCAGATGATAAATGGGTATTCATTGGACAAATATCTTATACTAGAACTGACATGTGATTACATTTTCACGCAATTCGTGTGCATAGATCCTGAGAAATCAGTACCCAGAACAACCACCTCTGGCCGTAATAACGGCCTTGATACGCCTGGGCATTGAGTCAAACAGAGCTTGGATGGCGTGTACAGGTACAGCTGCCCATGCGGCTTTAACACGATACCACAGTTCATCAAGAGTAGTGACTGGCGTATTGTGACGAGCCAGTTGCTCGGCCACCATTGACCAGACGTTTTCAGTTGGTGAGAGATCTGGAGAATGTGCTGGCCAGGGCAGCAGTCGAACATTTTCTGAATCCAGAAAGGCCCGTACAGGACTTGCAACACGCTGTCGTGCATTATCCTGCTGAAATGTAGGGTTTCGCAGGGATCGAATGAAGGGTAGAGGCACGGGTCGTGACACATCTGAAATGTAACGTCCACTGTTCAAAGTGCCGTCAATGCGAACAAGACGTGACCGAGACGTGTAACGAAAGGCACCCCATACCATCACGCCGGGTGATACGCCAGTATGGCGATGACGAATGCACGCTTCCAATGTGCGTTCACCGCGATGTCGCCAAACACGGATGCGACCATCATGATGCTGTAAACAGAACCTGGATTCATCCGAAAAAATGACGTTTTGCCATTCGTGCACCCAGGTTCGTCGTTGAGTACACCATCGCAGGCCCTCCTGTCTGTGATGCAGCGTCAAGGGTAACTGCAGCCATGATCTCCGAGCTGATAGTCCATGCTGTTGCAAACGTCGTCGAACTGTTCGTGCAGATGGTTGTTGGCTAGCAAAGTCCCCATCTGTTGACTCAGCGATCGAGACGTGGTGTACACGATCCGTTACAGACATGTCATCACGACTGCTAGTGATACGAGGCCGTTGGGGTCCAGCATGGCGTTCCGTATTACCCTCCTGAACCCACCGATTCCGTATTCCGCTAACAGTCATTGGATCTCGACCAACGCGAGCAGCAATGTCACGATACGATAAACCGCAATCGCGATAGGCTACAATCCGACCTCTATCAAAGTCGGAAACGTGATGGTACGCATTTCTCCTCCTTACACGAGGCATCAAACAACGTTTCACCAGGTAACGGCGGTCAACTGCTGTTTGTGTATGAGAAATCGGTTGGGAACTTTCCTCATGTCAGCACGTTGTAGGTGTAGCCACCGGCGCCAAACTTGTGTGAATGCTCTGAAAAGCCAATCATTTGCATATCACAGCATCTTCTTCCTGTCGGTTGAATTTCGCGTCTGTAGCACGTGATCTTCGTGTTGTAGCAATTTTAATGGCCAGTAGTGTACAAGCAAATTACACTCAAAATTGGCCTCTGCAGATGTACCGACCACAAGAGAGTCCGTGTATGTGCGCTACGTGGTTCGTAAATACCTAAGCACGTGCCTAAGAAACGAGGCTCAGGCGCGTGTTTGTGTGTAAGGTGCGATCAAAATGTTTCCGTTCGTAGGCCACACTAACCCGTTGCCTTCATGTCATTGCTTACATTCCCGCATCGGTCTAGCGCTTGGTTACATAATACGCTGCAGCTACGCACTCAAACGGAAACTTTTTGATCGCTTCTTATATTTACGAGTCACGTAGTAGAAATGTGGTTTAGCTCCTGAATGAAATATACACAGTTGGAAACCATGGTCTCTACGTTTCTTCCATGCGGTGTGATAAACTTTGCTTGTAACACTTAGTAAAACATCTGTCGACAAGGGATCTCAGATCGATTCCTTATTCCTAGATATCCAGAGGGCTTTTGATACCGTTCCTCGCAAGCGACTATTAATCAAATTGCGTGCATATGGAGTATCGTCTCAGCTGTGTGACTGGATTCGTGATTCCCTTTCAGAGAGGTCACAGTTCGTAGTGACAGACGGTAAATCATCGAGTAGAACGGAAGTGATTTACATAAATGATCTAGGTGATAATCTGAGCGGCCCCCTTAGATTGTTTGCAGATGACGCTGTAATTTACCGTCTAGTAAAATCATCAGACGATCAATTCTAATCACAAAATGACCTGGAGAGAATTTCTGTATGGTGCGAAAAGTGGCAATTGGCATTAAACAAAGAAAAGTGAGAAGTCATCCACATGGGTACTAAAAGAAATCCGATAAATTTTGGGTATACGATTAATTGCACAAATCCAAGGGCTGTCAATTCGACTAAATACCTGGGCATTACAATTACGAGCAACTTAAAATGGAAAGAACACATAGATTATACTGTGGGGAAGGTGAAACAAAGACTGCGCTTTGTTGGCATAACACTTAGAAGATGCGACAAACCCACTAAAGAGACAGCCTACATTACACTTGTCCGTCCTCTGCTGGAATATTGCTGCGCGGTATGGGATTCTTACCAGGTTGGATTGACGGAGGACATCGAAAAAGTGCAAAGAAGGGCAGTTCGTTTCGTGTTATCGCGCAATGGGGGTGAGAGTGTCACTGACACGATACGCGAGTTGGGGTGACAGTCACTGAAGCGAAGGCGGTTCTCTTGGGGCGAGATCTGATTACGAAATTTCAATCACCAACTTTCTCTTACGAATGCGAAAATATTTTGTTGACACCCATCTACGTAGGCAGAAATGATGAGCTCGGAGACCGTGGCTGCGGTTACCCTTGACGCTGCATCACAGACTGGAGCGCCTGCCAGTAGTGTATTTAGTTGAATTTGTCTTATTTACTGTATTACCGAAATTTAGTGGAATTCTTTTAGTGCTCATCTGGATGCTTCACACTTTTTATTATTTAGGGTAATTGCCTGTTTTTACGTCAAGCAGATATCTTGTCTAAATCATTTTGCAATTAGGTTTGACCATTTAAAGACTTAACAAAACGGTAAATGTGAGTATAATCTGCAAATAACCTAAGAGCGCTGCTCGTATTGTGTCCTAAATCGTTTATGTACATCAGCAACAGACGAGGACCTATAAGACTTTCTTGGAGAACGACAGATATTACTTCTGTTTTACTCGATGACTTTCCGTCAGTCACTACGAAGTATGGTCTTTCTGACCGGACCTCACGAACCCAGTCGCACAGCTTTCCAGTCTTTAGGTACAGATCTTCCGAAGAGCGGGCGGTTATATAGGATTGCTAAATAGGGAACTATTATAGCAGCATTCTCTGAAAGGAACCTGACTAGTGTACAATCTGGACCGGAGGCCTTGCCTTTATTAAGTGAATTAAGCTGCTTCCCTACATAGAGGATTTCTCCTTCTAAGTTACTCATGCTGGAAGTTGCTCTTGATTCGAATTCTGGAATATTTGACGTATTTAGTAACTCTACTTTAGTGGCACCGTCATCAGTAACATCATCATTGTTATCGGGCAGTGAAGGTAGTGATTGTGTCTTGTGACCGTAAACTATTTCGGTTTTCTGCGCGATTACGAGACAGATTCGTTGTGGAAACTATAAAAAGCATCTCGCATTGAAGTTCGTGCTGAATTACGAGCTTCTGTAAAACATGTTCAGTCTTGGGAATTTTGTGTTTTTTCGTTGCCTACTGCAACAGGGTTTGAGTCGTTTTGCGTACCATGGGGGATCAGTACAATTGCTTATTAATTTGTTTAGTAGATGTGTCTCAGTTACTGTCGATATTATTTCCTTGAATTCAAATCACGTCTGGTCTACGCTCACACAGTCAGATCGGAAGCAGTGGAGGCTGTCTTCTAGAAGGCGTAATGCGAATTTTTATGTACTTTTTTTAAATAGATGTACTTTGCGTTTGTTTTCCGTGGGTTTGTGTGTTATGGTATTCAGTCTCGCTACAACAGCCTTGTGGTCATTAACCCCGTATCTATCATGATGCTTCCTATTATTATTTGTTGCTAAGAGGTCAAGTATGTTTTCGCAAACATTTACAATTCGATTGGGCTCCTGATCTAATTGTTCAAAATAACTTTCTGAGAAAGTATTCAGTACATTTTCGGGCGTTTTATATCTACCACCGGCTTTAAAACTGTATTTATGCGAACGTATCGAGGATAAGGTGAAGTCACCACTAACCATAATTGCATGAGTGAGGTATCTGTTTGATTTAAGACTCAAGTTTTCTTTTTGTATTACATCTTCATGACGTGGACGTTCCCGTCATCCAATATGATGGTCACAGCGCTGTACGCATACATTCCTAGATTGATGGCCACTCATTCAGCTTCACTGGCCCGTTAAAACACTCAGTCGTAACCCCATTGCAAATGTCTGGGACTATTTGGAACAGAGGTTGCTCTACATGTCTACACCATATAATCATCAATCAGTGGCTTGAGACTAATATTGCATATGTGAAATCACTTTCGCGCCGAACTAAATTTATTATGATTCTTAGAGGCAGTGTTACATGGAGTAAGCGTAATGTGCCCTGCGAGTGACAATTTTTTTTCGGTTCGCTTATTTCAGTGTATTAGATACGAATCTATTGAAGAAACAAAACTGTTCGAGTTATTTTTCTGTGGAGATCTTACTAGGAGTGAAGGCCAAAAGAAAATTAGCATCTTTAGGCGCCCTTTAATGCGCCCATCTAATCGGAGCTTCTCATGTTGTAATAATTAAACGTTGCAGCAACGGTCGATCTTTCGTTATATTGTATACGTCGATGACAACCCACAATTTCAACGAAATTGGTTTTTCCTTTTGTCAGGACGGTTAATTTAGGCTCCCAGGCGGTTTAGTCATACGGTATTCGTTGTGGAGTCATACCTGTAGATGTACTGAGAATAAGTATTAGTGTGGGGTGTCGGTATTATTAATATAAATCAACAGTCAGCGAATGCGTAGCTAAAATGGACAAGTGGTGATTGTGTAGTTTCGGGACCAGGTTGTGCGGTCATTGGTTTAGCACAGTGCATGTCTACGTGATACCTGAACGACCCTTTCGCCAATTAAGAATAGGACACAAGTCACGCGGATGACGTCACATTCGATTACCTTTCCCTGTTTGGGAATAGTAAGTGGTTCATAACGTGTCGCTGTTCTGCTCTCAGCTAAATCAGGGCGGTAGAATGTGGTCGAGGTCGATGATGTCATGATGGCTCTCACTCGCACAGCACAAGTAAAAACATTCAAGCACGTGATTTGCATGATATTCAGGCTAATTTTAGTCCGCAGTCTCGAAAGTGTGTTTAAACACTGCCTATGTTTCTAGTGCAAGGACGTGACGTCACAATTCACCTTCGACACGAATTACGTGTTTCGGAAATGTTTTAAAATACAATTACATTGAGTGGCTACTACTGATCGACCTTTTTACTTCGAGAATCAGTGCGAGGCAAACAAAACAGAAAACAAACAAGAAAATATTCTGTCGCTACTTATTCGGCGCACATGTGGTTCTGATTCACCGTTTGCAAATGAAACATGTTATATAAATATTTGTATGTTATGCATTCATCTAAAATGGTTCAAATGGCTCTGAGCACTACGGGACTTAACTTCTGAGGTCATCAGTCCCCTAGAACTTAGAACTACTTAAACCTATCTAACCTAAGGACATCACACACATCCATGCTCGAGGCAGGATTCGAACCTGCGACCGTAGCGTGCATTCATCTCTCAATAGTCTGGTTTGGTGATGTAGGGGTAGCTGGTAACAAAAAGATGGCGGTATGGAATCTCGATTGGGCTGCGGAATATTTCAGTCTTCACCTTTCAGTGGTGCGAATATTCGCCAGGAACGATAAATTGTTCCAGATTTCACGTTAAAATTTAGGTTTCCTTTCCCTGGCAGGATCCATGGGGTAAGTTAAGGACACACTATCCGTCGAAATGGCGTCCAATTGAACGACTTACATCAGGTCATTGATCCACAAGGGGTTATTATTATCTCTCAACAGACAGTGTAATATTGTATTACAAATGCTTCGACGTGTATCCATGACACGAGAACCCGTTTCGATGGGCAACCTATGTGTCTTATTGTCTACTGTACGAAACGAAAATTAGACACCAATTCAGCTGTTTGTCTGTCCGGCGTCTTAGTGGCAAAACTAAACACTCTGTAGTGAGTGTCTGTGTATTTAGGTTCCTGTATGTGTTGCTGGTGATGACTATGACACAAGGGAGAGGGTGCAGCCCGTTGCCAGCACAGTCTCTGCAGTTGCACTACGAAGGGGAAGGCCTCAGCCACGGCAAACCGAATCGGATCACATTTGGCAGGTCGCTGGTGTTTAAGCTAAAATGAAAGATTTTAAGATATTTTGGCTTAACACCTTCCAGTTTTTGAGAACACAATCCTTAAAGTGCAGTACGTGGAAGCGACACGAAACTGACGGGATCGATAGATAATTGTGAGCAGAGCATTTTCCGTCATATAGACTGAAGTAATAAAAGTCATTGGATAGCGATGCGCACATATACAGACGGCGACAGTATCGCGTACATGAGGTAGAAAAGGACTGTGCACTGGCGGGGCTGTCATTTGTACTCAGGGGGTTCGTGTGAAAAGTTTTCCCACGTGATTAAGGCCGGACGACGGGGCTTAAGAGTTTGAACGCGGAATGGTAGTTGGAGCTAGATGCATGGGACATTCCATTTCTGAAATCGTTAGGGAATTCGATATTCCGAAATCCCCAGTGTCAGAGTGTGCTGAGAATACCAAATTTCAGTCATTACCTCTCATCGCGGACAATGCAGAGGCCGACGGCCTTCTCATTACGACAGAGATCTGCGGCGATTGCATAGACTTGTCAGTGCTCACAGACAAGTCAAATAACAGCAAAAATCAATGTGGGACGTACGAAGATCGTATCCGTTAGGACAGTGGGGCGAAATTTGACATTAAGGGACTGTGGCAGCAGACGACTGAGGCTAGTGGCTTTATAAGAGAACGAAATCGCCTGCAGTGCCGCTCCTGGACTGATGACCATATTGGTTCGATTCTAGACGACTGGAAAACCGTGGACTGGTCAGATGATCCCTGATTTTAGTTGGTAGGAACTGATGGTGGCGTTCGAGTGTGGCGCCGATCCCACGAAGCCATGGACACAAGTTGTCAGCAAAGCACTGTGCACGCTAGTGGTGGCTTCATAATGGTGTGGGCTGCGTTTACATGGACTGGACTGGGTCCTCCGCTCCGCCTGAACCGACTACTGGCTGTAAATGGTAATGTTCGGCTACTTGGAGACCATTTACAGCCATTCCCAAATAACGATGTCAGGTCACCAGGCCACAATTGTTCGCGACTGGTTTGGAGAACATTCTGGACAATTCGAGCAAATGATTTGGCCACCCAGATATCCCAACACGAATCCCATCGAACATTTATGCGTCGTAATCGACAGGTCACGTGCACAGAATCCTGCGCCGGCAACACTTGCGCAATTATGAACGGCTACAGAAGCAGCGTGGCCCAATATTTCTGCGGGGGACTTCCAGCGACTTCTTGAATCCATGCCACGTCCAATTACTGTACGACTCCGTGAAATGAGATATGACACGATATTAGGAGGTAGTCCACGACTTATCACCTGAGTGTATGGTGTCCACAAATGCATGTTTTCCTAGGAAACGAGGAAAGAAACTGTTTCGTCTATCTCTTACGTATCCATAAGGCACACACTACTAAACGGAAGTGTTGCTGGAGTAGCGACGAGGGCATTTGGCTGGGGACCTGCGATACCGTGTTCGATTCCCAAACAAATCCTACTGTTTTCTGTTAATTACATCTTTTTTTGTATCGAATTTGATGGAATAGGAAGGTAATAAGATAGTTAAATTAATGAGGAATGAAGTTAAGCAAATAAATTTTTCAAACGACTTTAGTAATGAATTAAAATTTTTATCCTGGTCGTCTTACAATGGCTGTTTCACACACTCTGTTACATATCCTCACTTTCCTTCGAACATCTACATTGATGGCACTTGGCATATAAACTATCGAAGCAAATATACTCACATCATCAAGAACGTCTAATGAACACAGTCTTCGCGCAATTATATTATTCCTTTCTGTAGATTCGGCGAAAAACAGTCTCGGTTTACATTTAAAAAATTATTTTCCGGGAACTAATTTTAATGCATACCAGACATAAGATAACATTGCCTGAAAAATCGGTGGTGACAGGTGATCTTGAATTATGCCATAAATCGTTATTGAATCTGCGCGGTTGGGCAATTTCCTCTGGGTTTTCAAGAAACACATCGCACGGTTAACTGCCTGATCTCTCGTGACAAATCCGAAACAACCTGACTCGGAAACGTTTCCATACAACGAGGATTAAAATTTTAATTCGTTGCTAATGAAAGTCATTTGAAATTTATTTTCGTGAGTCGTTATTGGTTTACTCACTTTATTAACCCAAGTATTCCTACCAATGTCGATATTTAACAAAAAGTACAAATAAAAAAACCACGGATTCGTTTCGGAATCGAGCAAGTGTCCACTGGTTCCCAGCCAAATGCCCTGGTTGCCAAGCCAGCGGCGCTTTTGCTCAGCAGCGCGTACCCTAAGGGTATGTAGGGGGCGGTCGTAAGAGTTTCTTTCCTCGGTTTCTAGGAAAATATCCGTTTGTGGACCCCATATATAATGATACAAAATACTCAGTTTTCAATTATCTATCTACCCCTACAATCCTGAATCGATTGCGTGTTCTGAAATTTTAGGGTGTAGATCCGAAATACCCTAGTCTTTCATTTTAGGTTGCACACAAGCGACCTGACAAATATGAACTGAATCGGCTGGCCGTAGCTGAGGCCTTGCGCTTGTAAGTGGACCAGCAATCTTAACGTCCCTGTTCGACGAACAGATTACCATCATTAATGCCACAATTGCTCACACTCATTGAGACACTGTGGAGAAGTTTAGGATCCAACTTAGGACGTTTGGGCGAGGTCTGGTGCACAGTAATTTTCCACTACCTTCCTGACAATATAGTGGCGGTGACAGTTACTTCCACCAGCAGAAACTGAAGCATCCATCCAGGAGACGAGACCCACCACACAAGTGTGCGTTAGTAACCTCAGTGAAGGAGGCGGGTACCCCAATATAAACCAGCCACAGCTGACTTCAAGCTATATAAACCAAAGAAAAGCTTAGATGAAACGAAGTACAACTATCTACAGTAACCAAACATAAATGCATGTGGCAGTTTTGGCTGTAAGACCCGAAGTGCAGGTCCAGCGGCCTGATTGGAAGGTTTTTCTGCCCGCGTACAATGGCACTTTTCCTCCATGAAATGTGAGTTGTGTGTTTAAGTGTATCTGATAACTGTGGTTGGTTGGTTGATTTGGGAAAAGGGATCAAACAATGAGGTCATCGGTCCCATTGGATTAGCGAAGAATGGTAAGTAAGTCGGCCGTGCCCTTTTAAATAAACCGTCCGGTCATTTACCTGAACCGATTTAGGAAAATCACGGGAAATATAAATCAGAATGGCCGGACGCTGGTTTGAACCGTCATCCTCCCGAATGCGAGTCCAATATGCTAACCACTGCGCCACCTCGCTCGGTGTGATAAGCGTGGAAGATTGTCGTAGACTTGATGAGAGAAGGGAGAGGATGAAACCGGTGCCAGCACATAACCTACTCCTCTCGAATAGCACCAAGGGTTGAGCCGATGTTTACGTCCCCATCCAATGGACGGATCACCGTCAAGAGTGTCACATGCCCTCGCTTCATCAGACTCTATGGAGAGTCTTGGAATTTAATCCAGGACACTGGAACTTCACGCCACAGCCCCTCCTCCCGTTTGCCGTAACGCCAGAGGGATAGCAGCCAACGGCAGGTGGCGTACACAGACATCTATCCAAGTATTGACCACGCTCGACGTTACTTAATGTCACTTATCCGGTGAGAACCGGTATATTTAGCGAGGCAAGGCTGCAAGCTAGTATGTATAGCGCTAAAACTCAAGGCAAACTACATCTACTTGTACCAGTTGTAGAATTTGGTCTCCAGATTCTGTGATGTGTAAGACTCGTAGATTTTTCTGTCAGCCATACATGTTTCGGCACATTGTCTACTATCTCTGTATGTCCATCTTTTTAGAGATGGTTGCGGGGCTGGATGTCAAATCAAACACCTTTCAGCCGTCTAGTTTCCAAACTTGTTTTATTTGACTGCCAGGTTCAGAGTTTTACTACGCCATCTTCAGGCACCTGCCGGCCGAAGTGGCCGTGCGGTTAAAGGCGCTGCAGTCTGGAACCGCAAGACCGCTACGGTCGCAGGTTCGAATCCTGCCTCGGGCATGGATGTTTGTGATGTCCTTAGGTTAGTTAGGTTTAACTAGTTCTAAGTTCTAGGGGACTAATGACCTCAGCAGTTGAGTCCCATAGTGCTCAGAGCCATTTGAACCATTTTTCAGGCACCTGACCAACGTGTAGGAAGACTATACCTCGGTTATGATCAAAACAGGGGCCAACAACACTGGTAATTTTTGCTATAGCGATCACTTCAACCATCATCTGCCGAGAGTCGGCAGATGATTGGTTTCCGGATGCTTTTTATCGCATAGTGTACATTCCTTGTGTGTAACGAGACAAACATCTGCAAATAAAAACACTTTCCCGCTATAAATGGCTCTGAGCACTATGCGACTTAACTTCTGAGGTCATCCTCACTAACCTAAGGACATCACACACATCCATGCCCGAGGCAGGATTCGAACCTGCGACCGGAGCGGTCGCTCGGCTCAGGACCGTAGCGCCTAGAACCGCACGTCCACTCCGGCCGGCCTTCCCGCTATAAACACAGCTGTGGAACTGAGTAGATATGTAAGGATTAACGAATTCTCGCTAATGGAAAACATACACAAATCCCTGTGAGGGCGAAAAATGCCAGAAAACATTTTCAGAATTCAGAATGTATGTTGCTTGTAAAACGCGAGGGATACTACGTTATCTGGTGCTTGCTTGCGTTATTTATATTTTGTATAGTGTGAGCATTTAACCCCTGATATGCTACAGAATCTACCTCCAGTGACCTACAGTCATAGATAGATCCCCATAACACCATGTGAATCACACAAAGCCGTGCAGCGGAAAACAGTCTGTCTAATTAAATTACCTGGAGTGGCCTAACTAAGCGTGAAATACGGGTACAGATTTTTGATAACAGGATCCAACAAACTATGAAAATAAATTAAGGTTCACTACAACCTCAGATTTATTGCTAAATGAAATTAAAAACTATTTATCCACTGAATCAACAATACAATCAATTATCGAGGGAACAAAGGACTGAGACCATATACGATATCACTGACACAGGTAGATGGATGTGTGATTTAAACAATATTAAAATGTGTTTGCAAATGTGATCAATGATAGGCGAATAATGAATGGTCCCGTAAAATCATGGAGAAACGACAGTAACCTTGCCTAAGGGCATCGTGGGTGCAGCTAGCCAGCTGTGAAAGTTAGATCAGAAAAATGAAATCTTGATGTAAGACGCGTGACTTCACGCCTGCGATGTCTCTGTGAATGGAAATATCGCCCATGCTTACCACTCCAGTATGCACAATTGCAGAAGATTGCTGCAGTAATGGCTGAGAATTCTAAGTTCAGTCGCAACATCTGAATTTTGCTCTGACTTGGAGACATCTCGTTGTGCACCTCTAAGCCGAAGTATACCATATAAAGTCCTGTGGAGAAGTCTCTGTGACACCCTAAGGAGAACTGTTCAGTTCTGCCAGCACCGGAATCTCACCAGCCAACTGTAAAAGACTTTCCAAGATCCGAACAATGATAATCCAATAAACATGCTAGCAAATTCCCTACCTTTATGGGTAGTGCCTTGATCAACCAATGAAGTAGATTTCTCCCTTGGAGTGGAGTAGAATCCAGAATCCAGTAAGTCTAGCCCACTACGTGACGGATTTCAAATTACAGCCAATGAGAAGATCTGCATGTCCACATGCGCGTGTTCTCTCCCCTGCTACCAAAACGATTGCTGTGAACCATTCATGGATCTCCTTATTAAATTTTGAACAAAACTTCCAGCTGGCCTCCTTCAGGCCTAACGGCTGGTTCGCACACTTAACGCATGATTTCGCCTCTCCTTCGGATTTTGTCTTTGCTAAAAGGTATTCTTTGTGCTTCACGCACAATGAAACTTTATAATGGGCTGCGCTGCCTTCGCCTGTCACCCCTGTTCCATTTGGTTGGCAGAACACTAGTCCCATTGTGCACCTGACTAACACTTAGCTTTCAGCAGAAGCGCTTTTATTACATTTGTGGTTCCCATCGTGACTCTCGCCCATCGCCAGCCAGCTAAAAGCCCCAGGCTACAGCACATCACAAGAATCCATCACCATACCAAAAGGAAAAGAGAAAAAGCTAATCAGACTTGCAGTCTTTGGCATTTGTTACTACTGCTTGCAGCTTTCATGCAGCATTAGTGATTTTATTTGATTTACTAGGCAGATCTGTGTATTGAATTATTAGACAGGTAACACGACAGGTTTGGGAAAAATTGCCACATAATAACAGAATATCTAATAATGAAATGTGTATTCCGAAAGCTACCATGTATGTTGCATGAAAAATAAACATCAGTAAAGTGCAGTGTGAGGCAGTTGGAATCTTTTGAAGAATGAAATAGACTGAAGCGCCAAAGAAACTGGTATTGGCATGCGTATTCAAATACATATATATGTAAACAGGCAGAATACGGTGCTGCGGTCGGCAACGCATATATAAGACAATAAGCGTCTGGCGCAGTTGTTAGATCGGTTACTGCTGCTACAATGGCAGGTTATCAAGATTTACGTGAGTTTGAATGTAGTTTTATAGTCGGCGCACGAGCAATGGGACACAGCATCCCCGAGGTTGCGGTGAAGTGGGGATTTTCTCGTACGGCCATTTCACGACTGTACCGTCAATATCAGGAATGCGATAAAATATCAAATCTCCGAGATCGCAGCGGCCGGGAAAAGAGGCTGCAACAACTGGGCCAACGACGAGTGAAGAGAATCGTTCAACGAGACAGAAGTGCAATCCTTCCGCAAATTGCTGCAGATTTCAGTGCTGGATTTCAGCGTCCGAACCATTCATCGATATGGGCTTTCAGAGGCGATGGCCCGTTGGCATACCCTTGATGACTTCCCGACACAAAGCTTTACGCCTGGCCTGGGCCCGTCAACACTGACATTGGACTGTTGATGATTGGAAAAATGTTTCCTGATCGGAAGAGTCTCGTTTCATGTTGTATCAAGCGGATGGACTTGTATGGGGATGGAGACAACCTCATGCACCCATGGACTCTGCATGTCAGCAGGGGACTGTTTAAGCTGGCGGAGGCTCTGTAATATGTGGGGCGTGAGCAGTTGGAGTGATATGGGACCCTTGATACGTCTATATATGACTCTGGAAGGTGACACGTATGTAAGCATCCTGACTGATCAGCTGCATCCATTCATATCAATCGTGCATTTCGACGGACTTCGACGCTTCCAGCCGGACAATGCGATAGCCCACACGTCCAGAATTTCTACAGAGTGGCTCCAGGAACACTCTCCAGAGTTTAAATATATCCGCTGGCCACCAAACTCCCCAGACATGAAGAGTATTGAGCATATCTAGGATGCTTTGCAAGGTGCTGTTCAGAAGAGATCTCCACCCCTCGTACTCTTACGGATTTATGGACAGCGCTGCTGGATTTATGGTGTCAAATCCCTCCAGCAGTACTTCATACATTAGTCGAGTCAATTCCATGTTGTGTAACGGCACTTCTGCGTGCTCGCGGGGGCCCTACACGACAATAGGCAGATGTACCAGTTTCTTTGGCTCTTCACTGTACATCGCAGCTCCGTCCCAACGACGACGGAGATGTTAACATCACTGAAGTTAAAATCTTCTGGGTTGTTAGGCAGCGTCTTGTTTCTACAAATGATCGACGTTTCGACCCTTCTTCAGAATCATGTGATGTCTAAGGTAGATTGAGGTTAATACCAGCTGGTCTACCAATATCGCAGCGGCGACATTTTGGCAGCAGTCACGTGACTCGCCACCTGACAGGCGTGCACTGCTTGGCGCGGCCTCGCCCGTCCGCCTGCTGGCCTCATTGAGGGCGGGCTGAAAAGCAGGCGGAAGCGCGAATGCAGCTAAGTGGCAGAAATTGTCGGTGGGGCGTGACATTTCGGCGCCGACGTATTTATAGCAGCCACGTACGGCACGCACGCACACACGCGCGCATGTTCACGCAGCCGCGCCACGCCCTGACAAGTGACGCATCGCGCCGTCCCATGAGACTGGCGTCAGGATCTGTCCACAGCGAGCGGAACTCCAGCCCATGTTGTTTTTGGCGAAACTCCAGGACGACGGGGTGGCCGAAATAAAGCTGTCCCGGGAATTGTAAATACGTCTGACACGCAATAAGTAAATGTGCAGGATAACAATTCTCCAGCGTCACCGTCGATGGTGCTCAGTTCGCAGTTTATGAAACCGGGACGACACGCCTAGTAGCTGTACCTGAGCGATGGCAGAAATAACGTTTTCAGTGTTTTAATAGTTTCTTCCAGTGCTTGTGTGTGTGTGTGTGTGTCTGTGTGAGAGAGAGAGAGAGAGGGGGGGGGGGGGAGTTACATGAGTACATCTGCCTCTTCAACTCGGCCCTGAGGTAAAAGTGACAGACTGCATGATAATGCGACCGTGGATCCCAGGAGATTTTACTGCCTTTGCTGACTGTCCTTGATATAAGAGTACGGTAAAAATATGGAAACACAGAGAAATGCATGCTCGATCGTAGGTGCTGATTCTAGCTGATTCTAGTCAAGCCTGTAGGTGACGCGTTGTACTTGACCACGGACAGCACCTGTGTGTGCATGGTCTCCAATGTGTCGCAAGTGTCATTCGCCGTCCGAAAAGTTTTTTGTGTTGTGAGTGGGAACTAAATGATTTCAGTCGTGAACAAATTGTTGGTTCTCGTACGGCCACTGCTTCCCCACGCAGCAAGTGTTTCAAGAGGCACCATATCGAAGATTTATACCGCACAAAGGGAAAGCGGAAAATAATAACCCTCTAAGTCACAACGTGGGAGAAAGCGTTTGTTCAGTGAGGGTGACAGGAGGTCGTTGACGAAGATTGTGACGAAAAATACAAGGTTACTATAAATGGTCCATTCAATTTCACAGCTGTATATCTTCAAAAAATGGTTCAAATGGCTCTGAGCACTATGGGACTTAACTGCTGAGGTCATCAGTCCCCTAAAACTTAGAACTACTTAAACCTAACTAACCTAAGGACATCACACACATCCACGCCCGAGGTAGGATTCGAACCTGCGACCGTAGCGGTCTCGCGGTTCCAGATTGTAGCGCCTAGAACCGTACGGCCACTTCGGCCGGCCTCTATATTTTCCATAGCATTAAATGAACAAATATGATTCATGCATGAACAGAACAGTAAACTCATCAACTATGCATACTGTATCCTACAAATGTTGTAAAGTGCCCCTCTGGTCACACGACACGTGTCCATGCGGTAGTCAAGTTCGTTCTATACATCGTGTCAACGATCTATACATCCCGTCAACGATCATTACAGCAACATCGATGCGTTCTCTGAGCTTTTCTAGCGTTCTTTTCATCGAGGATACGTAAACTCGGTCCCTTAATATGCTATCAAAGTCACAAGGCGCTAGGTCAGGCGGCCTTGGGGGGGGGGGGGGGGGGGGGGGGGGGGGGGAGAGGGGGGGGCAAAGGAACAGTACCACGTCATCTCACCGCTAACGCCCAATCCACGGTGCGGAACTTCGCCATTTATGTAGCGACGAACATCGGTTCTCCACTGAGGAATTGCCCCGTCTTGTTCGGAGATGAAATACACGGTATCAGCAGCCAATGGGTCAGAATTTTATAAGCATTTTCAGTGTCCCAAACTCTCACATTGTGCCGATGTTTCCGTATAACGGAAGGATACTTCATCGCTGAAACTCATCTTAGCGGCGAAATGTTCATCCTCTTGCTTTCTCACCATTTTGTCAAGGCACTGTACTTTTAACGCCAGCTGGTGGGCACGAGGCAAAGTCGGTGAGTTTACGGTTCTATCCATGCATCAGTCATATTTGTACATATGATACTTTGGTAAATATAGATCTTTGAAAACGAAGTTGCTCTGTAAGAGGACGACAGCTGGAAAAGTCACTGCAGAAATGAACGTCGTACTCGAAACCCTGTCAGCACCAAGACAACACGAACGGAGCTCTATAAGCAGGGAACTGCAGGGCGATCTGGAACTCAAAAGCATTCATCGGTGATACAAATGCCCGTAAGAGGAAAACGTGGCGCCGAAGTCATAAAATTTGGACTGTACAGCAATTGAAGAATGTCATTTGGCCAAATGACTCTTGTTTCATACTATTTCCAAATTCTTCCGAGTTTACGACCCAAGAATGACACACGGTGGAGGGATTCAATAATAATTTGGGCAACCATATCGTGGCATTCCATGAGCCCCATGGTTAATCTGTATGGATTATGTGACAAATTTGACTGATCAGTGTTTGCTCCCAAATGGTGATGCAGTGTTCTAAGATGACACAGCTCCTGTTCTGCAGCTCGCATCGTCGAGAACTGGTTTTGTGAGCACTAGAATGACTTGTCACATCTCTCCTGACAATGATAGTCATCAGATCTCAGTATTATTGAGACTTTGTGGTCTACACTGAAGAGAAGGTTGCGTGATCACTATCCATCTCCATCGTTGTTACTTACCTTGCAAATATTTCATAGGAAGAACGATATAACATGCCTCTGAAAACCATACAGGACCGGCATTTATCCATTCCGAGACAACTGAAAGCTGTTTTGAATGTCAGTGGTTTTACCTACACAGAATTAGGCATGATAATGTGTTGTTTTTATGTTCTCACTTTTTTTGTCCGCCCCTGTACATCTGTGTCCTCAAACGGCTAGATCGAAAGTCAGCGATATAGTCTGCTCGCGACTAGTCACATGGGACTGGCCTCTGATGAGACGCAGGATGTAAAACTGACCGCATTGTCGGCATGAACTCACTTCGTATCGTGCTGTGCTGTAGAATCTATCTCGTTGACGCTGTGGGTATGTGAGTGGGTTGCAAACAGCATCTCACTTGGACAGCTATTTAGATTGCCAATACACAGTTGCTAACTGACTGTTTGGATCCTTCTGTTGGCGTGTGCCTACAGTTCTCTGTGACTTTGTGAACAGTTAAGTATATTGTGCGTTCTTCCTTACTGTATAATAGCGCGTGATTGTTGCACTTTAGCAGAACTAATGCCAAGGTTGCGTGTGTGATGTATGCTGCTGCTCCATCTCGCTCAAATGTCTTTACAGTCGCTCATTTGTTTGCTGTTTATAAACGCGCTGTCACGAGACGTTAAAAACACTTTGCTGGCCAGTTTTATTTTGGTCACTACGCACGCAGTCCATCAGATGAATCATAGGCCGACGCAGGATAATCTGAGAAGTCCTTGCAGTATGACTAGTTAACATGGATTTCGCACTACGGTGCTACTTGGAATTTTACGCATACACAAATCATAGTCAGAGATGAAGCAAGCGATGATCGTTCGACCGATTGGTGACTGTACAGAGCAGACAGAACATCTGAACACAATGATCTTTAATTTCAAGATGCGTCAAAGACTATACGGATCCCATTCTTTCGACAACTTTCATTTTATCATCATTAGGACTAAAACTACACTATCCAATCTAAAGTATATGAACACTTATTAATGGACATTAATATGGAGTTTATCCACCATTCGCCTTTATGACGTGGTGAACTCTGCTGGAGTCACTTTCAGTGATGTGTCTGAATGTCTGCGGAGGATTGGCAGCACATTCTTACTCAGGAACCGAAACTAGAGAAGGTAGCGATGGTGGATACTAGTGATTGGAGCGAAGCCTACTTGTAGTCTCATCCCAAAGTTGTTCCATTAGGCTGAGGTCGAGACTGCGCAGGCCAGTCCACTTCAGGGATGTTATTGTCCACAAACCACTGACTTACAGAAATCGTTCAAATGGCTCTAAGCACCATGGGACTTAACATATGAGGTCATCAGTCCGCTAGACTTAGAAGTACTTAAACCTAACTAACCTAAGGACATCACACACATCCATGTCCGATGCAGGATTCGAACCTGTGACAGTAGCAGCAGCGCGGTTCCGGACTGAAGCGCCTAGAACAGCTCGGCCACAGCGGCCGGCTGCGGTCCACCTCTCGTGATATCCAATGGTAAATTCTGCATTATAAAGAGCTGTCAGGATACTTTTGATCAGTTGGTGTGCTTAGCTTGAGTGAAATACAAGAGTTTTTATGCGGATGTTAATAATTTCGTGAATATCTCCTACGTAATGGAAAAGGAGCTGATTAAAGCCTACAGGTTATTTTCTGTCTTGTCTCTTTTCTTTCCAGTGATCCAGGATAATGACTTTTCCTACCTCTTGTCTGCACCTCGCCCATTAGCCGATTAACAGCGTCACATGTGTACTAATGCCGAAAACATCCCAAATCAACAAGTGAATAACCTGTCGGAGTTTCCCAGTCGTCACTTCGGTATCATACTGAATTTCATCTTCCTGATGTTTTACTAACTTGTGAGTTAATGTCTGCAGCAACAGGTTGCGTTTCACGGCAGTAAGGTTTTCAAGTACAGAGAACTTCCTTCCTTTATAAAATTTAAGTTCTTGGTTTGACATTTTCCGCTGTTTTGGAGCGATAACACTGTCATCCCGACCCTTACACTCCATAAGGATAAGCCATTTTATAGCTCAGCCCGATACTTTCAATTTTCTGGGAGTATTTTAATTTTTCTGCGCATATTATTTCTGATGGACGTACGCCGTTCATGAAGTTCTTAAGTACATCTGCGTATGTTCGCTGTTGATAAATTTGTCTTCTTTCGACTTGCTATCTGAAAAGTTGAGAAAAAGATGGCAGTAATTTGTTGTTGTTTACACAAGTTCACTCTCGCTATCGTAAGGTCGTCACTGCTGTTTTTTTGTGTGTTTATTGCCCTCGCTAGGGAGTGCATTTCACGGAAACATTATCTGAAATTTATGCGTTATGTCGCTGGCGTTGTCTTGCTGTAAATGACTCTAATTATCGGTAAGTTTATTTCTACATTACACAGCTTCCTACATGCCCATTCCACTCAACTGAATTTTGGCCCATGCCCTAGAAATGTCTATGGAGCTCTTAAAATTAGTGGGTTCTTCAGTCTTAACTTTTTCCCTGTTCAAAAAATGTTCAGATGTGTGTGAATTCCTAAGGGACCAAACTGCTTAGGTCATCGGTCCCTAGACTTACACACTACTTAAACTAACCTATGCTAAGAACAACACATGCAACCATGCCCGAGGTAGGACTCAAACCTTCGACGGAAGAGGCCGCGCAGTCAGTGACAGGACGCCTCAAACCGCGCGGCCACTCCGCGCGGCGTTTGTCCCTGTTTCTGCATCTCTACACAATTCTTTTTGTCTTAGTATACGTTTTTCAGATCTTTTTCTTTTCAAATTTTGCATCAAAAGAAGTGGTGGCTAAATTCCAGTTTTATTAAAGATAAAAGGAACATCACTTCCTACTTCGAAATTAGATAAGGCACTTCACCATACAGAAGCAATGCTGTCTGTTTTGTTTCATATGCATTGGTTTCAGAGTGTATCCTAGTGGGTCTTGATTAGGATTACCGCCTCCAAAATCACGATTCGATAGTTCTCTCTTGAGGTGGCCACTTATTTCCTTGACAAAACATCTGTTGCACAATATCTTGCTACCTGGAAAGTGGGCGACGAACTAAGCAAAAAACAGGTTAAATAATTCCATTGTGGCTGTTGCTTCTAGCGTGAACTTATCACTGAAATATATTATTCCAGCACTAACTCAGTTTGATGGTTCAAATGGCTCTGAGCACTATGGGACTTGACTGCTGAGGTCATCAGTCCCCTAGAACTTAGAACTACTTAAACCTAACTAACCTAAGGACATCACACACATCCATGCCCGAGGCAGGATTCGAACCTGCGACCGTAGCAATCGCGCGGTTCCGGACTGAGCCCCTAGAACCGCTCGGCTACCGCGGCTGGCTAACTCAGTTTGACAGCTTAACTTTCCATATACGTCAATCTAGTACTCGAAATGTTCGGGTTCGACATCTGGTTTGTTCAGGGTATTCAACAGGAATAATAACCCACTAGGGTCGCCGAGAGCGCTAACGCGCTGCTTCCTGGACTCGGGTAGGCGCGCCGGCCCCGAATCGAATCCGCCCAGCGGATTAACGACGAGGGCCGGAGTGCAGGCCAGCCTGGATGTGATTTTTAGGCGGTTTTCCATATCCTGCTAGGTTAATACCGGGCTGGTCGCCACGTTCCGCCTCAGTTACACGGCTTGCAGACATCTGTACACATTTGCACTATTCCATGGATTACACTAGTCACAGACAGTTGGGGTACACTAATTCCTTCCCAGGGGGTAACGGTGTGACGACAGGAAGGGCATCCGGCCACCCCTTAAATTTAACAGGCCACATCTGATTAACCTGCAGACCCTACAAGTGGGGATGAATGCTTGAAAAGAGAGGGATTCAACATGAACAATATCTGTGATACTCATCTTTGTACCTGATAAATGTGGGTGTCCACATGGACGTTATTCGACATGAATGAGCCGTAAGACTTCTTTACTGTGTGCTATGCCTGGCGCCGTGTAAACTAGCCAGTAAAGCATCCAACGCAGAATGAACTACTCGTTTACCGGTCGTATAATAAGCAACATTGAAATATGATTGCTCTTTCACTTGCTCTGTCATTGAAAAACGCATTTAAGCAGCAAGTTCTCCCAAACTACCTGATCATGTTCGATGTGTCGTTTGAAGAATGCGTATGATTGCTACTTCCAGTGGTATTAAACGAGGAAACTACTTCATTGCTTAAACTAAAGTTTGGATTGTGAACATTAAGGTTTCCCAGTGAATACAGGAAGTGTTAAATCTTTAGGGTAAAACCCAAGAGATCTTAGATGATCGTACACTGAGTACTTTGAAATAGGGAACAAACTGTTAGAAATGAATGTTTCATTTCTTATTGACATCAACAATTTACAGCCAATAAACTCATGGGAACAGGTCAAAATGGTGACTGACAGTCTCAGTGCGTGCATTGCGACAGCTCGTAAAGTTATTCCGTACTCTCTCAAACGTCGTTGCTGTCCGTTGTGTAGTGAACATGAAGTTAAGAATTTACCAATCATTTTCTCTTACGTTTATAGTGGAGTTTAGTGCATGTGATAGCCAGCGATCGCGCCGACCATGAGGGAGAAAATATATGTTGTTCTGCTGCTTAAGAAGATTGAATTCTAAATAAGATAATGTACCATCTTGTTGAAAGCATATCCTCACGTGAACGAGAGGTAGGTACGTCAACAACTGTGGAGACTTACAGCGAATGAACACCAAGCCATGTGCTCCAAACAAACGAGATATCAGCAAATAAAGTCTCCTTTGGAAAAATAGTTTATTTTCTGGTACCATGTAACACAGTTTCAATAGCAGATTACCAGTTTATTTCGTCACCAGCCGTCTGCAGATCATAAGACGGATGCTGTAGTTCACTTCAAGTAGTAATAGTTGCTCTTGTACGATTGAAATTCACAGGTTGATAAAAAATCGTTGCTGGTGATCTGTGTATCTGGAGCCAGGCGTATAGTTTTATATCACTCCATATATGGTTATCAGAGCGGTAGAAAACACCACCACAATTGAAAGAAACGTGATTGTGAACAATATAATCCCTAGGAGGTTCGACTTTGCTGCAATTTTATGAGTAATCAGTTGATATAATTCACCCTGGGATCAAAATCATTGGCCACCATTGCTTGTATGCAGGGTGTTCCAGAAATGTTGTGACAAACTTCGAGGGTTCTAGAGTGTGGCTTAAGGAACAAATAAATGACAGGAACCCGTGTCCAGAAACGTCATCTGATGACGCTACAGAGCATCGAACTTATAGGTGCAGGCGCCTGCCACTAGGCCGCCCCTTTGGCAGCAAATGTGACTCTATACGCTGACACCGGACTGTAGGCAGAACGTCTCGCAATGCTGTTTGTTGTTTAGTGATCGCGACTGATTGTCACTATCGCCAGGGGAGAAGATGGAGCTAGCTGCTGCGTAGAAGGGCCATGTGTCATATGATTACGATGCTCTGTTTCATCGGTGAATGATGGTTTCGTAGCAGCTGGCTCCATTTTCGCCACTAGCAGTCATGGCAATGAATCGCGATCATTGAATAATAAACAACAATGCTAGACGTTCCTCCTACGGTCCCTTAGCGTGCAAAGTCACGTTTGCTGCTGAAGTAGTGGCCTAGCGACAGGAGCCAGCGTCTATAACTTCGATGCTCTATAGCGTTGATGGCTAACGTTTCGAGACATGGGTTCCTACCCAGGATCTGTTCTCAAGGCACCCGCTACAGCCCCTCGAAGTTTGATGCAACATTTCTGGGAGACCTGTATACTGCTTACGATAGGGTGTATTTGATGGGCCACCAATACTCTCCGCGTGATATTGCTCCAGTTGCGCATTTAACGGGCACATTGAAGGGACCTTTTTGATGAATTTTCTCTCGCACGTAGAAAATTATCACTTCAGACTCTACTGTGCCAATAAGTCTATGTGAGAACTATGGACTGTCTTCTCCAGCCTCAACGATCCAGTATCTTTGGCTGAACGCAAATATGAAAGTTTCTGTAACGCACAATGTTCTTCCTTTGACAATCAGTCAAGACTTGTGAACAGAGACAAAACTACCATGGATACATCAAAGAATATTAAGTTCTGTTTCTCATGGTAAACAGTTCACAAACACGTGCCTCGCACACATTGCTATTTTAAGACCTCGCAAGACCTAAAAGATTTGCACTCCTGGAAATGGAAAAAAGAACACATTGACACCGGTGTGTCAGACCCACCATACTTGCTCCGGACACTGCGAGAGGGCTGTACAAGCAATGATCACACGCACGGCACAGCGGACACACCAGGAACCGCGGTGTTGGCCGTCGAATGGCGCTAGCTGCGCAGCATTTGTGCACCGCCGCCGTCAGTGTCAGCCAGTTTGCGGAGCTCCATCGCAGTCTTTAACACTGGTAGCATGCCGCGACAGCGTGGACGTGAACCGTATGTGCAGTTGACGGACTTTGAGCGAGGGCGTATAGTGGGCATGCGGGAGGCCGGGTGGACGTACCGCCGAATTGCTCAACACGTGGGGCGTGAGGTCTCCACAGTACATCGATGTTGTCGCCAGTGGTCGGCGGAAGGTGCACGTGCCCGTCGACCAGGGACCGGACCGCAGCGACGCACGGATGCACGCCAAGACCGTAGGATCCTACGCAGTGCCGTAGGGGACCGCACCGCCACTTCCCAGCAAATTAGGGACACTGTTGCTCCTGGGGTATCGGCGAGGACCATTCGCAACCGTCTCCATGAAGCTGGGCTACGGTCCCGCACACCGTTAGGCCGTCTTCCGCTCACGCCCCAACATCGTGCAGCCCGCCTCCAGTGGTGTCGCGACAGGCGTGAATGGAGGGACGAATGGAGACGTGTCGTCTTCAGCGATGAGAGTCGCTTCTGCCTTGGTGCCAATGATGGTCGTATGCGTGTTTGGCGCCGTGCAGGTGAGCGCCACAATCAGGACTGCATACGACCGAGGCACACAGGGCCAACACCCGGCATCATGGTGTGGGGAGCGATCTCCTACACTGGCCGTACACCACTGGTGATCGTCGAGGGGACACTGCACAGTGCACGGTACATCCAAACCGTCATCGAACCCATCGTTCTACCATTCCTAGACCGGCAAGGGAACTTGCTGTTCCAACAGGACAATGCACGTCCGCATGTATCCCGTGCCACCCAACGTGCTCTAGAAGGTGTAAGTCAACTACCCTGGCCAGCAAGATCTCCGGATCTGTCCCCCATTGAGCATGTTTGGGACTGGATGAATCGTCGTCTCACGCGGTCTGCACGTCCAGCACGAACGCTGGTCCAACTGAGGCGCCAGGTGGAAATGGCATGGCAAGCCGTTCCACAGGACTACATCCAGCATCTCTACGATCGTCTCCATGGGAGAATAGCAGCCTGCATTGCTGCGAAAGGTGGATATACACTGTACTAGTGCCGACATTGTGCATTCCCTGTTGCCTGTGTCTATGTGCCTGTGGTTCTGTCAGTGTGATCATGTGATGTGTCTGACCCCAGGAATGTGTCAATAAAGTTTCCCCTTCCTGGGACAATGAATTCACGGTGTTCTTATTTCAATTTCCAGGAGTGTATTTTTGACCGTTGGTTCGTACCGAACACTCTCAGTTTAAGTCCTTGAACCATGGGTATAATTTGGAGCTTAAAAGTTTGGGGCGTTGAGTACACTGATGAAATAGCTCACGGAAATGAAAGCAGCAGGTATTTTAACAGGTAACCCCCCCTCCCCCAGCCCACAAAT
This sequence comes from Schistocerca americana, assembly GCF_021461395.2. Classification (NCBI taxonomy): domain Eukaryota; kingdom Metazoa; phylum Arthropoda; class Insecta; order Orthoptera; family Acrididae; genus Schistocerca; species Schistocerca americana. The sequence continues at coordinate 315,146,282 of NC_060121.1, read as the reverse complement.
TTTCAAGACATGAAATGCAGCGCGAGGTGCTTTGATCCGCAGTTAAAACCCATTCTGGTAGGGTCTGCGCCGATACAGACGATATAAGGGGGACTCAGAAAGGAAGTGGTGCTGTAGTTTAACTGTGAAATCGATACTTGGAGAGATGCTGTACCCAGTGATATGTGTAATTTTGCTGTATGTGTTGTACTTTTGGTGAATTCGCCTTCCAAAGCCCTGTAGCTACTTATGAATAACATTGTATATTTCCTTAATCACGCTTATGAAAAGGCAAAATGAGTAAAGAATGTTGCGAACAAATGTTAGACCTGCCATTTATTTTATATGTGAAACGTGTGTACCTTCCTCAGATGGGTATGAAAACACCCGGAAAAAGTAAAGAGTAATATCATAAATTTGGAAACCTAATGAGTGACTTGTTGCTGGAAACCCATCTTCATCTTCACTAACCCTTCCTGGCTGTGGATCACACTTATAGAAAACTTTCTGAAAGTAATCTTTGCCGCATGTGAATGTAAAAACTATATATTCATCCTTCATTTCCTCAATAGCAAATTCAACTTCAACGAGAGTAAAATCGTTAGTTCGGTAGTTCCGTCTGCCATCATTCACTCGATTACTTGTGTTTTTTCGCAACATATAAGTGCTGTTATCCGTCTTTTTCAACACATAATTCTCACAGTCTGTAACAGCATTCGTCTCAGGCAACCACACGATTTAGAAATACATTAAAGCAAAATCGCAAAACCCGAAGATTTCCTCATACACACACGTAGCTCCCTTCGCTTTTATTCCTGCTCGTTCACGAGATTCTCTCTTGTTTTTCAGGTAGGACCATACACAAAGATTTACGCCTACACATTACACCGAGGTGACAAAAGTCATGGGATAGCGATATTTACATATACAGATGGTGGAACTGTCATTAGTACTCAGGTGGTTCTTGTAGAAACGTTTCCGACGTGATTATGGCCGGAATTAAGAGATTTTGAGCGCGGAATGTTAGTTGCAGCTAGACGCAAGTTACATTCCATTTCGGAAATCGTTAGGGAATTCAATATTCCAAGATACTTCGTGTCAAGAGCGTGCCGAGAATATCAAAGTTCAGGCATTATGTCTTACCATGGACAACACAGTGGCTGACGGCTTTCTCTAAACGATCGAGAGCAGCGGAGTTTGTGTAGAGTTGTCAGTGCTAACAGACAAGCAACAATGGGTGAAAAAACCGCAGAAATCAACGTGGGACGTGCGACGAACGTATCCGTTAGGACAATGCGGCGAAATTTGGCGTTGATGGTTTATGGCAGTAGACGACCGAAGCGAGTGCCTTTGCTAACAGCAGGACATCGTCTGCAACACCTAACCTTGGTTCGTGACCATACCGACTGGAAAGCCGTGGCCTCGTCGAATGAGTCCCAAATTCAGCTGGAAAGAGGTAATGGTAGGGTCCGAGTATGGCGTAGACCCCACGAAGCCATAGACCCAAGTTTCAACAGGTAACTGTGCCAGCTGAGCCATTCATTGACTTCGTACTTCCAGACAACGAGGTCATGTCATCGGGCTACAATTGATGGCAACTGGTTTGGAGAACGCCGGCCGGAGTGGCCGAGCGGTTAAAGGCGCTACAGTCTGGAACCGCACCACCGCTACGATCGCAGGTTCGAATCCTGCCTCGGGCATGGATGTGTGTGATGTCCTTAGGTTAGTTAGGTTTAAGTAGTTCTAAGTTCTAGGGGACTTATGACCACAGCAGTTGAGTCCCATAGTGCTCAGAGCCATTTGAACCATTTTGTTTGGAGAACATTCTGGACAATTAGAGTGAATGATTTGTCCACCCAGATCGCCCGACATGAACCGCATCGAAAAACTTATGGGACATAATCGAGAGCTCAGTTCGTGCACGCCATCCTCCACTGGTACGCATTCGCAATTATGGACGGCAATAGAGGCAGCGTGGCTCAGTATTTCTGCAAGGAACTTTTGAGTCCATGTCACGTCGAATTGCTGCACTACACTGGAGAAAAGGAGGTCCAATAGGTGAGAGGCACCCTCATGCCTCGTTCATACCGTGGCATCAAGCAGTCAGGCCTGCAAGATGAGTGGTCTGCCAAGCGAGTGGACTCATTCTTATTTATCGAGTAACATGAACTCTAGTACTCACAATTAAGTTACAAGTTATTCTCCTGTTTTAATATTACGCAACGGAAACGCACATCTGACTATTAGTAATTTACACAACTCTGACTGTTCACTACGCACTGGCGATACCACATTTTCTTTCTTATTTAACGGCTTTGATCAACACGTGGCCATCGCACTGAATATGAATGGCGCACACATTATTAATTCTGGATATCATGACAACATACAATTCGAAGGAAAAGGCCATCAATCTTTTTCTTTTCACTCTCTTATTTATTCCGATAAATTCTATAACCTAAACACACAAATTCTATAACCTACAATAACAACACATGAGAGATTCCGCCCAGTGGGCATGGCTTTACATTGGTGATTCTCTATCTTATGGTCTCGTAATTATTTAAGGCTACAGTTCACTTTCTGGATAGGGTGGTGGATCTTTTGCTATATCTCACACTTCGACTCTCACACCCATCATCACGAAAATTTCCTCCAGACCGAGTGGTACAAAAAAGGAACATGCCTCTGAAACTATCTTGTTACTCTCCCATGCCAACCACACATACTTAAATTTCATGAAGTACATCACACTGGCAAGATACAATACAAAGAATAGTCACAACGTTATAATCACATTACTTTCAGCTTTCCCACTTCAATTAGTATTCATCCCAGTTTCACACGACACTGCCCCACTTCGTAACTTTTCTTTCCTACTATGGACTCTGGAGGATATATGCACGTCTTCCTGTGCAATGCAAGCCAAGTGGCGTTGCTGGGTAGACGGCTGACTCACCTTGCTTCACTTTCAGAGTATTATAGTTTGAATCAAGCGTCACACGGAAACATAACACGCAAAGTAATATTAAGAACATATTCATCACACACGCGAGTCGTCAACTGATATCATGGACGAGTACTCCTCTTTATCTCACACACAGATAGAGACTCACACAGTACTCACCACGTGGAAGTACTCGTCTCTAATTTCAAGTTCTGCACACGCCATTTCTTAAATATTTCCAACTTATAGCACACACGCTAGTAATTCAGCTTAACTTAAGCACTCGGAAGTATTTCAACTTATTGCTACACGTGGTTTCATTGTGACCGTTGGTCACTTCCGAAGATTACTACGATCCCCTTAATATTACCTGCCTGACATTTAATTCTCCCCACAAAAGTTCCTGAAATAGAGAAATTATTATTCCAAACTACTCTTAAGTATTTCACATGAATACCATGTCTCCACTCTTTTGTCTTTACGGAGCACACCTAAGACAGGTCTTACCAACACTAGATCCAGCGGCAGAGTGCTGAAACATGACCGATCTCGCACCTCCGCCAAGGTGGGGGAGCACCATGCTACCGTATTGGTCAGCCACATTTCAGGCAGCTCAAAGCTCAGGTAAATTTCATCTCTTTGGTTCCACCAAAGGTGACCAAAAGACCGTCTCAAAGATGATCATATATTGCACATTCACTATCTGCAGTTAGCAGACGACCATACAGTCATTCATTCCACAGATCTCACCAAATTGGATGTAGGGATTTTGTGGGAGTGCACATGTAATCAATTAAATAAATAAATTGTTATTCTTTCCTACACTGGTATCTGGCTTCTCTGTATTAATTGAAATTGAGTTATTATTAGAAAAAAATATGTTGTTCTGACAAGAATAACGAAGAATGTTGTACCTATTTTCAATGTCGGGTGGTACTGTACCCTTTCACAGGTATTAGAAACTATCCAATGACTTCTGTCACCTCAGTGTATATGCTACATGCCATTAAAATTGCAAAAGTAGGAAGAGTTGTAAATAACAGGAAAAATGCAGGATGAAATTTGTTGGTGATTTGGGGGTGTACAGTGTGTCAAATTTAGTAGACAGAGCTGCCAGCAACAACGGCTCCAACCCAGCAAATCGAGTCAGATTCACCTTGGACGGCAGGTATGGTCACATCATTCCATGCAGCTTTAACTCTAAACCAGATATCGCCAGTCGTAGTGGCAGCCGAGAGGCGGCTTTTCAGTCTTTTGGAAACCTGTGTCCAGTTGTTTTCAGTGGGTGAAAGAGATCAAACGTGTTGGTGAGGACAACAAGATCTTTGAGGGACATCGAGGAAGATCAGAGCAGCTCCGACAAATTGCACTATTGCGTTATCTTGTTGAAAAACAAAAAAAAGATCACACAGACATTGTAGAGGGGGTCCAACCACCAGCCTTCAGAGGTTCTAGGCGCTACAATCTGGAGCTGCGCGACCGCTACGGTCGCAGGTGAATCCTGGCTCGAGCATGGATGCGTGTGATGTCCTTAGGTTAGTTAAGTTTAAGTAGTTCTAAGCTCTAGGGGACTGATGACCTCATAAGTTAAGTCCCATAGTGCTCAGGGCCATTTGAACCATTTGAACCTTCAGAGATGCGAAATGTAGCGCTTGCTGTCCATAATACTGTTCGTGAGAGTTACTGTTTGTGGTGTTACGTACTCAGTGTATAGAATCGAATACAATCACTGCAGCTGCCGGGCCGGTAAAACGATGGTGAATGCATTCTGGCTACTATTGCTCCCCTTGGAGCTTCCACTCAGAGCCACGCCCATAGTGAGGCTGTACACGGAGCCTGGACTTCCCAGAGAAAATGGCGTGATGACACTCTTGTGTCCGATGTTGTTGTCAAGTGCACCATAGTCTGCCTCTCTCTGTTGCTGCAAAAGGGGAGGCTTACCAACAGTCGACGTGCTGTTGTGTCGGTTGGTGGTGCTTCAGATGTCGTCCCACGGTGTTGATACTTGTCTTGCTATAGAGAATCCCACTCCTTGACAGAAGACACAGAACTTGGCTTTGCGATCCTACATGGCTGTGCGAGCAATATACCTGTCGTCTCGGTCGCTAGTCGTAGGACAGTTGACATTCTGTATGGCGTTGAGTGTGGCGCTCTTGAACCTATCGATCCCACATTTCCATGACAGTCGTAGGGTCAATGCGAGCAGCAATGTCGCGGAACGACAAGCTGTAACTTTTTTGTTTCCGAATTCCGAAACGTAGACTTTTCTCCTTCTTACCTAAAGGCAAAGCACGATCTTCTCACAAACAACAAACGTTAAATGCCATTTTTGAATGACAAGCCCGCTCAGTAAACTGTCCTTGTATAGAGAATTTTGCTTCCATTTCTCCTACCTCCTTTGCGCAGTTGCGATATCCTAGCCTATACTACACTTCATGCCAGTTTTGCGTTTGCCGCGTCACTTTCATGGTGCTACGATAGACATTGAATAAGTAATGCAATACATTTTTTTTTCTTGGCCGATTTCGGCTGAAAAAATATGCAGTTTGTTGTGGGACATCATGGAATATTACCGCTGCAACCCCTATAGTTTGATGACGTTCCGATAGGTAGCACCGCTATACGTAGCCTTCAAAATGGCGTCAACAACGGAGGTGCGTTCCAAGCAGAGTTTCTTTTGGTGGAAAACCAGAGCATTGCAGATATTCGTAGGTGCTTGTAGGTTATCTACAGGGACCTGCCAGTGAACATAAGCATGGTGAGCCGTTGGGTGAGGCGTCTGTCATCATGGAAACAAGGTCGCGCAAATCTTGTCCAATCTCCTGCGTGCCCGCCGGCCGCACACAGCTGTGATTCCTGCAATCTTGGAACGTGCGGAAATTCTCATTCGACATGGTCGATGGATCACAAACAAACACCTCGCTGCTCAGCTGGACATCTCTCTTCATGTTGCTGACACACTCGTCCATCAGTTGGGCACTCAAAGGTGTGTGCCCGTTGAGCTCATTGCCACCCATAGTTCAATTCTTTTACCTTGGCGGTTCGCGCATGCCTGCCCAAACGCGGGAGATTGCTGCGTTGCCAGTTGCACGCGCCAAGCAAACTTATGTTTAGGGGGGAGCGCGCAGTTTATGAAGTAAAGCCACCACGGCCGCATTAACCCTTTGGCTGCTACAGAGACGTGCTCCCCGCATTCCGCGCTGTGCGCGATTTTGTTACCACTGCACTGCTCGCCTGTGCAGACACATGGTGTTCCGACTGCTTTGACACACTTATCATTCGATTTCACAAAAACTATTTGGACCAAAAATTTGATTTTTACACATCTTCTTGACTGATACCTTCCCCCCATAAACGACTTAATTTTGTTTCGATGTTCAACGCAGTTATTGTGCAACATTAAATGTAGTAAACCACTGAACGAAATTTTGAAGAGTTTACAGAGGTAAAAAGTCCATAGCGTATACTTACTGTATGGTGGATTTCAGTTGCCACTAGAAATTTCAAAAACTTACATTCAAACGAATAAAATTCATGAAGTAAGACACTTCGACATTGTTTGTAAATAAAGAAAACATGAGCACAGAACAAGGTTTGAACTCGGAACCTTCCACTTAGCAGCCAAACACTATCACCATTACGCTAACGCAGTTCGTTATACAATATCATTCCTGGAGGACTTTAAGCTAGGACGCAAAACACCTACAAACACTGTTGGTATGACCATGAATTACTCGCGTTTCGTCGAAGTACAACAGGAAATAAACAATTACCACTGTTCTTTATTGCGAAAAAGCGGTTAGTGAGAATGATACAAACACCTTTCCTTGCTATCCCCTGAATTAGGAGGCTTATTGCTTGTTTGGTTTAATTAATTAATAGAATATGAAGCAATTGGTATAAAGAATGCTTTTTCCAAACTTTCTATATAAGAAATTCTGCTATCAAGACATTGCTTTCGTTCAGTTACTTTCTTTATGACTGAACGTTTCTAAAACTGTACTGCAGTCGAGCTCTGGCAACGTCGTTCTCTGTTCATTGGCTGACTGTTTTGTGACGTCGGATGCGCAGAACGAACCTAAACTCGGCCGCCGTCATAAATGACGCGCACTGTAACGGAAGAACACAAAGAGCAACGAAGGTCCATCTGCGCGGAATTTCTTGTGCGTTACGAGGCTGATGGTGTCAATTTTTTGTCGAACTTGATCACAGGTAATGAAACATGGGCTCATCACTTCGAACTGGAAACTAAACGACAATCCATTGAGTGGCGCTACCCAACCTCTCCACCGAAAAAAAGTTTCAAAGCCGCTCCCTCAGCCGGTAAAATCATGGCGCTGCTCTTCTTGGGCTCTGAAGGGGTTATTGTGTTTGATTTCCTTCGTCATGGCGCAACAACCAACTCTGAAATGCATTGTGCTACCTTCAGGAAATGAGAGACGACTTCATGGCCGGCCGGATTGGCCGAGCGGTTCTAGGCGCTACAGTCTGGAACCGCGCGACCGCTCCGGTCGCAGGTTCGAATCCTGCCTCGGGCATGGATGTGTGTGGTGTCCTTAGGTAAGTTAGGTTTAAGTAGTTCTAAGTTCTAGGGGACTGATGACTTCAGAAGTTAAGTCCCATAGTGCTCAGAGCCATTTGAACCATTTCGACTTCATTGTGTTCGTCGTCACAACAATGCAAACGAACTTCTCCTTCTCCAGGAAAACACAAAGCTTCACACAAGTTTGCTCACCCGAGAGGAGTTCACAAAATTTGATTGGACTGTTTGTCATCCACCCTACAGCCCGGATCTCGTACCTTCCGACTACCATCTGTTTGGCTCTATGAAGGATGCACTCGGCGGGAGGCAATACGTGGATGATGGGGAGGTTACTGATGAAGCAAAACCTTGGCTCAGACGTCGACCACGAGAGTGGAATCATGCTGGCATAGAGGCGCTCCCGGTAAGATGGTGTAAGGACGTCGCATTGAAAAAAGTGGTACAATTTTAGTACACATTTTTGGAATACAGTGATCAATAGATTATTATATTTTGACTAAAGTTCAGTCTTGATCACACCATTTATGTTTCAATGACATAGGTAACCGGTTTCGGTTATTATTACATAACCATCATCAGACCCATGGCTCCCTTAGGATGGTAGGCGGAGCTCTCCTCAGCTGCTACGAAGTCAACTGATGTAGCAGCTGAGGAGAGCTCCACCTACCATCCTAAGGGAGCCATGGGTCTGATGATGGTTATGTAAAAATAACCGAAACCGGTTACCTATGTCATTGAAACATAAATGGTGTGATCAAGACTGAACTTTAGTCAAAATAGAAGAAAGTAGTATTGTAGCCGAAAGAGTGAGGAATAGTATGGTGTACTAGAATCCCGATTAAAACCAACCTGCTTTCAGAAAAAAAGTTGCATAGCATACTGAACGCCCCTGCAGTGTACATTAAAACTGTTGACGCTGCCATCGAAAAGGGAACCGCCTCGCCTACTTAAAGCATGAATTCACTCATGGAAATTCGTAGGTCGGTTTTGAAGGTCATGTAATCTACTGAGCAAGAGAGTCCAGCTAGAGAGAGAGAGCCAGTAACAAGACTTACAGTCCATCGCTTGGGCGCTGAGGACGGTCTGCAAGGCCACGGCGACGAAGGCTGCGAAGCTCAGCATCCACCTCTGATGCCGTTTCCTGCTGAAACACAAGGCGCAGACCATCACATAAGGCATGCCGTAGCCTGAACACAATGCAGTGCAGATATTACTAGCATAGAAATCGGCAGCTAAAACTGTTGTGACCAGACGAAAGTACAGTCATCGATTTTCTCCACAGGATTGATTGATAAGTTACAACTGTTATCGATTATTAACTCATAACTTGAGGCACGGGTTAACAAACTGTTCTCTTGCCTTACAATGTTCCACACTGAAATGAACAAGTCCATCAGAAATTTAGAAATTTTAACTATCACGTTGGGCCTATAATACGATGTTGACTCCTTCAGTTGAGATAACGCACTGGGCGAGCTGTGCTATGCTTGACACTATATCGACCTCAGGGTGAAGGCGCTGCTACGCTGAGAGGAAGGTGTGGCCTTCAGGAGCACCTCCCAGAAGTCTTTGCGGACTGCAGCCAACCCTCGCTAACGTCTATGGTATCGATTCGCTTTGCTGACTTTGGTGTGTCAAGGCGATCCTTGTACGACAACACAAAAATTATTATAATGTTAGGTATCATGTCAATATATAGGGCGCTAATCTGGTAGAAGTACGGTTGGATTGACCACATAGGTTGTAGTTTATGGTATGTGATTTACTACGCAAAATTCTTCTCCGCTCTAATCCGCCTCTATAGGTCAGGTTTCATTGCCTATAGTGTGTTGTTCAACTGTAACGTATCATGTTATGTTCCATGAAGATTTCATCACAAGTATTAAGCTATAAAAGGCGAGAGGGATGGTGAGTTAAATTTTCTGATGGCCACACTTTGCCCAAAAGGCCTTGGCAGTGCCCCGTGCAATGATGGAAGGTGACGCTGTTGATGATTCATCTACTGAATGGAACGTTAAACTCGGCGGCTCCATTGGTGCTATTCGAGACAAGTAAGAGGATTGCCGGCAAAGGGATTCATCTTCTCTCTTTCTTTCTGATCCGTAACAACGCCACACAGTGTTATACTGTATAACTAATCATTGTGGCCCACGCTCTGTGGACACATGTGAAACTTCGTAAGAGGCCGGAGGAAGCGGCGGCACACCACCTCCGCTAGGATCTTCCACAGCACGAAAGTGCGTGATTCCCGTAATGAAAAGAGCCACGTGGAGCAGCGTTAAGACACTGGACTCACATTCGGGAAGACGGAGATTGGATTCCATCCAGATTTAGATTTTCCATTAGTTTCTCTAAATCGCATCAGAAAAATGTCGGGATGTTTCCTTCGAAATGGAGGCACCCGAATTCCACCAACATTCCTCTTCAAATCGAACTTGTGATTCATTTCTAATGACCTCGTCCTACATGGGAGGTCAAATCTAAATTTTCCTTTCTTTTTGTCTGTATTGTACCAAATATCTCACTAACTGTACTGAGTTGGCTCTAAATGTGAAAAACATAGATCTACCATTAAAATAAATTTAACCATCCTTCCTTTTCGGCGTGCTTTATCCAGCCAAGATCGATCCGGAATTTCGCGGAGCACCTGCCACACCTTTAAATAGGATATTATTTTACGGGGCGGGGGGGGGGGGGGGGGGGGGGGGGCGAGGAATCTGTGTAACCCTTCCGCTTGCGTCTAGCGTAATCGCATGGTCAAATGTGATATCGTGTTACGAAATGTATGCACATCGTGTATTTGAGGCGGAACGTGGGAATCAGCCTGATATTTACTTAGATGGATGTGAGAAATAGTCTAAATATCGGATCCAAGCTGACCGGCACACTGGTTCCCAGTCGTTAATCCGCGAGATGGGCGCGTCTCCCTGTATACCGGAAGTGGGTGCTTTCAGGCACTCGGCTAACCACTCGGGTCTCAAAATAAGTTTCATATGTAATTTAAATGACAGAGTGGAAAGTAAATGGACAATATAAATATCAATAGAGTTTTACGATCTAGGGGCTACGATGTTGGGTGAGTTATTGTCTTACAATGCGACTCTAGGATCTAGGAATGGTAGACCTCGGCATCAGCTCTCTGCAAGGAAAAAAATGCCGTACGAAGGACTGTATTGTAATTAGAGGACAGTGGCAATAAAGAACTAATGATGGAGCCAGATCAAAGCATCCCGTCAGCACTACATACATGAAAACCATTTAAAGCCCTTGAAAAAGATGAGATGTGAACTGAATACACGATGCCTAAGCTATTTGGTTTTGGTAAAAGTAAAGACCGAATTTTCGTTAGTTCCAAACAATATTAATTTACGAAATACGATCCCAGCCTTTTCCTCAATAATTGTTTTAAATCTACCAGTAAGGTCAATTTTACTTTACTAATTATCGTGACTGCTGTATTCTGACGCCTAAGTCTGTATTAATGCCACCTTTTACTGTCATCCGCACAGCTTCTCGATCTCAAGGATAGCATGAATCTTATATATGTCCTCTGACTGCACTTTGTGTTAAAGAAAAATGCTGGTGCCTCAGCATCGTCTTCTCTTCTCTTGCTTGGCAGTGTTCCTCCTGAACGGATGGATTGGAAAAGAGTGTGTAACTTTATGTTGAAAAATTATACTGAAATCATAATATTACGAACGTTGACTTCAGTCGTTTGCTGTTTGTTTCATTCCTTGTCCTGATCACCTTTTTTTCAGAAAATTAATTCTCTACGTCGGTCGTCATACTACGAAGATGCAATTGATCGGACGTCATTGTCGCATCTTTAAATGCAAATTTCACGATCAAATTAAATTTAGAGCCTGCAATCACTTAGATATCATCACCCCCCCCCCCCCCCCCCTACAAGTCAGATATTATTGCAAAGAGTCATCCTCCCACAAAATCAATACAGATACTGAAACTCTTAACTATCATTTCACTGTCACACCTCATTGCATTGAGGATGGGCCGCCAATATAGTCTTCGCTGATTTTTATTGCTCCCGTCATCAGTATAATCTCACTTTCTCTCTTTTGTTTGTCTTATTCCTTACAACCAACATTTAAAAAATTAACATTCAGAGGAAGAGCGATTACACTGTCCAACAATTATTTTACTTGTATTTGTTATAGTTATTACCTGGTAATGGCCTAGGAAGCCGACAACCGGTTGACAAAGATAAACTACTGTTATTGTGCATCCAGAAAAGGGCTTTCTTTCCTTTCTCGGTTTTTTAATTACTTCTTTTTGCAAACCTCTTAACTACACAAATATGGATATTTCCATGAAGTTAATGAATCATATGCTCTTTCTTTCCAACAGACATTGCAATAACGAATGTGGAAGATTATTATCTTATTTCAGGACGCACTGATAGCAAAACCATGATACCAAGGATGATAACATTATCGATACTGCGATTATTTTATCTGCAGTTGTGACACTTATCAGTTGCAGGTGGATCACACTTCTATTTTCTAGTCTCAATATTCTTACAATAATAGTTTGTTACATGTTAATCGATTTGACGGTAAATACCTGAAACACGCACCTTTTGTAAAGAAATAAATAGATCTTAAGTCCAATTTGAAAATCCGTTCTCCATAATTAAAATATATTAATTTAAACACTAAAATAAATTAACATAGACTCTACGTCGCTTAAAAAAAGGCAATAGACTGGTTTAATGCCTACTCACAGAGGACTTGCCGACTGACCATAACCTGCAGTGAAAGCTTTCAGTGCATTCACTTTGCTTGAATCGTTTCAAATGCGATGTTTCTGAAGGTGAGTATATGTTGCATGCTACGGAGCGGTGTGGCATGACGAAAACTGTATCCGCATCCAGCTCCAGTGTTCTCTAGCACTTCTCATACTGGTATTTTGTCTTAGAGTGTATTTAGTAGCGAGTGAACAGATTCAACAGTGATAATGCTGTACGTTACGTATTTCAAAAATTTACTGCCAATAGGAGAAAACCTGAAATACTTTTAGAACCAATAGTTTGAAGATAGAAAATTGGTGTATCGCTTTAGACACCAAAATATGTATTGCTCAAAGAGTTTATTCATATTCCACCAATGGAAATGCTGCTTTATAAACGAAAGAGTATCCGCCATCAGGTGTTAATACTTGTAAAATTCGCACTGGTTAGAACAATGGTAGTGGAAGGTATGTTTATCGCCACAAGTTGGGCGGAAAATTTAAAAACTATTCAGACAGTTTTGTCTACTGAGGAAACAAAGCATTGTTGATGGTCATTTGTACAAAGTGATGTTAGAGTTTAGCGTTTCTTCCATACGAAGAGCATTAGCGACGCAGCGCAGCCTGATTTGTTGAAGAATCAGGGGACATATCGGCAATAGCATTTCTTTACTTTTTCATTCTCATAGAAGCAGGAACTATCTCAATGCACGGCTAAATTATTCAGGAAATTGGAACGTGAATTTCGATATTATCACTTTTCCACTACGGTACTTCATCTCACCTGGAAAATGAGAAGAAAGTTACTGAAACGGTACAAGGCGGCACAAACTTATTGTCAACAGTGGAAAAATTAACAGTGATGCTGGAGTGATTTTAAATGTATATGTATCGCTGAGAAGAATTTCAAAATCACATGGGAATTCCAAAAATAAATTACTGGACAGAGCTTGCGAAGAAACCAAGCGGCAAGTTAGTGTCTGCTCAGCCATTAAGAACCAGCTAGTTTCATTGAGCAGTAGTAGTGAGGAATCAGCTACATTGGACTGCGAATACAGTAATACGCAAGAAAAATAAAACATGACGTTTGGTGCACAAAACAGAACGAAATTCAGTTGCTGCAAAACAGTGGAATGATTGATATGAACTTTAGAATAAAATTATGGGTGATGAAAAAACGACATGGATATTCAGAAAAGAAAGTAAAATTCTGGGTGATGGAGAAACGTCACTGAAATTTGCAATAAAAGAAATTTAAATGTTGTAAAACAATCAAAAGACTGTTGTATAAGTCAGAATAAAATTTTGGGTGATGGAAAAACGTCGCCGATATTTAGTTAATTGAATGGAAGATTTTTCCATTTTCTTCAGTTTTATGCTCTCTGTCTTTTCTATAGGATGCGAATGCGGTTGTGGTGTAGATTCTTTGTGTTGAAACACGTACTAAATTGCGAGAATAGGTACCTCACGAAGACGTGTGGGAAGACTGGTTTGTGTGTTTCAGTGTGACGTTGTGGACATGACGACTTTACTAGTCTTTCGCTTCGAGCCTGCAGGTACTCAAGTCCACAGTAAACAAAAGCAGACCTGGCATATGGCAGCAGAACAGTGTTGGCGAGTTTGTTTGTTGACTGTAACGCATGTCAAAACGATTCAGACACAGTTCCCTTGTAGACAGCACCAAGGAGAAAAAATCAAAGCGTGTGCGTACCAGGATAGAATTTTCTGCCAGGAAAGACGTAGCCGACGTTTACGAAGAGAATGGTTATAAGTTCAAAAACGTTCACAGATTGTAGTGTGTTACTGAAAAGGCAGATATAATCGAAATTTATTTCTTCTCTTTTGAGAGAAAAATGACGCCTGGCAGCCTAGTTTTATGAGGCAGGTCATCGGTGGCGTGAAGTCAGGCACACGGTTTTGAGTATCACTTCAGTCTTATGGAAATAATTGTCACATAACCGTATGACAACACATAGTGCATTGAAAATTTTTAAAACTAATTCGTGTCTTGCAAACTAGCTTCGCGATGTTGAAAGACAGATTAGGGTTTAATGTCTCGTAGACATCGAGGTGCCGGTCGGTGTGGCCGAGCGGCTCTAGGCGCTTCAGTCTGGAGCCGCGCGACCGCTACGGTCGCAGGTTCGAATCCTGCCTCGGGCATGGGTGTGTGTGATGTACTTAGGTTAGTTAGGTTTAAGTAGTTCCAAGTTCTAGGGGAATGATGACCTCCGATGTTAAGTCCCATAGTGCTCAGAGCCATTTGAACCATTTTTGACATCGAGGTCATTAACGGCGAAGCACGAGCTCGGAATATTTCAAGATGGGAAAGAAAATTAGCCACCCTCTTTTAAAGGAACGATACCGGCATTTGACTGCAGTCATTTAGGGAAATCAGGAACACCTAAATTTGGAAGGTAGGACGGAGATTTCAACCGACGTCCTCCCGAATGCGGGTCCAATGTACTAAACACTGCGCTATTTCACTCAGTGTCGTGGTACTGGGTACCATAATCTACGACTTTTAATCATTTCTCCTGCATGTTGCAGACAGTGATAAGCAAATATTTACACTTTTATTTCTCTTCTGAAATACACTGAGGTGACAAAAGGTTTGGGATACCTCCTTTTGCCCGGTATAGTGCAGCAACTCAAAGAGGTGTTGACTCTGCATGTCGTTGGAAGTCCCCTGTAGAAATAATCATCCATGCTGCCTCTATAGGCATAGACAACTGCAAAAGTATTGTTGGTGCAGAATTTTGTGCACGAACTGACCTCTCTATTATGTGTCTTAAATGTTCGATAGGATTCATACCGGGCGACACAGATGGCCAAATCATTCGCTCGGATTCCCCAGATTGTTCTTCAAACCAGCGGGAAACAACTGTACACTGCTAAAATATTTGGGAACATGAAGTCGATGAATGGTTGCATATGGTCTCCAAGTAGTAGTCAATAGTCGGTTTAATTGGACGAGAGAACCCAGTCCATTTCATGTAAACACAGCCCACACCTGTATGGTACCAAAACCAGCTTACACAGTGCACTGTTGACAATTTGGGTCCATGGCTTCCTGTGGTCTGCACCACACTGAAACCCTATCATCAGCTGTCACCAATTGAAATCGGGACTCATCTGACCAGACCACAATTTTCCAGTCGCCTAGAG
This sequence comes from Schistocerca americana, assembly GCF_021461395.2. Taxonomy (NCBI): domain Eukaryota; kingdom Metazoa; phylum Arthropoda; class Insecta; order Orthoptera; family Acrididae; genus Schistocerca; species Schistocerca americana. The sequence continues at coordinate 315,130,902 of NC_060121.1, read as the reverse complement.
TCCAGTCGATATGGTCACGAGTCCAGGAGAGGCGCTGCAGGCAGTGTCGTGCTGTTAGCAAAGGCACTCGTGTCTGTCGTGTGCTGCCATTTTTGCCGAATTCTAACGGATATGTTCGTCGGACGTCCCACACTGATTTCTGCTGTTATTTCAATCAGAGTTGCTGGTCTGTTAGCACTGACAACTCTATGCAAACACCGCTGCTGTCGGTCGTTAAGTGAAGGTCTTCGACCACTGCGTTGTCCGTGGTGAGAGATAATGCCTGAACTACGGTGTTCTCACCACACTCTTGACACCGTGGCTCTCACAATATTGAATTCCCTAACGATTTCCGAAGTGGAATATCCCATATGTCTAGCTCCAGTTACCACTCAGTATTGAAGTCTGTTAATTCCCATCGTGTGGCCATAATCACTTCGAAAACCTTTTCACATGAATCACTTGAGTACAGATGACATTTGCGCCAATGCACTGCCCTTTTATACCTTGTGTACTCGGCACTACTGTCGTCTGCATATGTGCATATCGATATCTCATTACTTTTGTCACTTCAGCATATTCTTTGGTTACTTCATACGAGTTAGGAAACAATGTGGAGCGATTATCTATACTCCTACTGAACACTATTCTTAACACAAACTTCTCTTCTTGATCTGGATTTTTTGCCCCCCCCCCCCCCCCCCCCTAGTTTCTTGTGAATACTGTGTATTAGTCGTCAGTCTCAATACTTTTTACCCGTTGTTCGCATTACAGTTACATTTTAGAAGGCTGTGTGTTGTACTGCAAATGCTAAGAATCTTCCGTCTACTATTGAACTCAGGTTCTAAATAGTATCTCTGGTATCTTTATCTTTTCAGAAGGCGAACCGATCTTAATTTTGAACCTAATTTATTTCCGTTCTTCTACCTATTAGCATCATACAAGCTCGAATGCTTTCATATACACTATATGACAAAAAAAGTGAAGCAACAAGTGAATGCCAACATAACTTCGTACACGTGCACTTCATCGGAGGTATGAAATGATGTAAAGATGCGGTTCTCTGTGGAAGGTAGAACGACCATCAGAGTGCAATACTATTGTTCGTGGTTAGTGTTGTTACCGGGCCCGGTAGGGTATATAAGGGCCGTGAACAGCGTCGGATGTTGAGTGATGACTATTAAAGATATGGAGATGCAGCGTCCACGTGTGAGACCGCCTGAGAAAGTTCAAAAACGGGCCTCGTAGTGGATCTCCATTTAGCCGGCTGTTCGAATCGTGCAATATATCTGTGGTCCATTCGGATGTGACTGTCGTCCGATGTCGGGCTGCATGGAAACTTGAAGGCAGGTACATTCGTCATCAAGGTTCCAATCGACCACGTCCAATCACCACAAGGGAAGATCGTCGCTTTGTGCACCAAACACATCTTAAGCTCTTCGCATCTGGCTCTGCCATCTGTGGACAAGTAGTGGACTTCCTGCCATATTATGCGGCATCCCGCACCTTTGGTTGGAAATTAGCAGCAGCCATACTGGGGAATAACCGTCCCATGCGTAGGCTGCCGTTTGCAGTGCAGCACAGACGGCTGCGTTTGGAGTTGCGCCGTGACTGGGAACTATGGACTGCTGATGAATGGCGTCGCGTTGTGTTCAACGATGAATCGTGGTTCTGCACTGCCTGGGACGATCGCCGTCGACGAGCGTGGCGCTGAACTGGGGAGAGGTCACATTTTTCCAATGTTTTGAAGAGGCACAGCAGTGTTCCTCCTGGCGTAATGGTGTGGACCGATCGGGAATGACTTCAGGTCACGGCTGATGGTGATTCAGGGAACTCTGTCGGCACCCCAGCTCATCACGAACATCCTACGTCCTCCTGCGTTACTTCTAATGCGACAGTACCGTTGTGCCGTATCTGAACACGACATTTGTCTCTAAGAACTGTCTGCGTGTTATTGAGCTACTCCAGTTGACAGTAAGATTCACAAATCTGTGGGACTAACTCGAGCGCCAGCTTCGTCTCAGTGCCAGTATCTAATATACCAAGGGAACTTATTACAGTCGTAAGCCACCTTGACACAAGAGAGAGGATACAACGGCTTTATGACATCCTTTCCAACCGAAACAGTGGCTGTATCTACAGCAGACGATGGTGCAACGTCATACTGGTAACTGGATTCATATTCTTAAGTTCTTTGTAATCTGATCTCCAGTTTGTAATCACTGAAATAACAGCACACACCCTTGCAACCCGTGAAGTTTCATTTGCTCCCTCCAACACTTTCGGAAAGCCTCACTTTTTTTTTAATTGTGAGGCAGTTTTCTAACTGTCGTAACAGCGGAATTACGTTTTACAAACGCTAATTGCAACTATCAATACTAGACTGTTACAGATCTTTCACAGCACACATGGATAGACTAGACAAATGATCTTTAAGAAAAAGAAGTGTAATGTCTCTTTCTTCTATATGTTATATGAGGATTTTATTAACTTCGTGAAGTTAAATTTCGTAAAGTTATCTTTCATAAAACCTCGTAAGAAACAATTACAAATAAACAATATTATATTTGCAGGTTGCCAAATTAAACTTTTAATTTTGATTGAAAACGAGCGCCAGGCCCCCTACAAATAATATCAGATGCGTTAGCGTAACAAAACTTATGCAAAGACGCACCTGACCTATAGTAAATTGTATCACTGAAAATAGTCATTTTATGGTAAAATAAATCTTGTGATTTGATGCTAATTAATTTTGACAGTATTTTTAAATAATTTCTTCTGCTCCGGCTTCGTCGTATTCCCAGTGGAAATAAAAAGTTTAAATGCGCCGCGTAATGGCGGCCAATTTTCTCAGTCAAAGATGATCGCAGCTAGCTCAGCAGCAGCTAAAAAAAAAAAAAAAAAAAAAAAAAAAAAAAAATGCTACACAAACTCTTGCGTTATAACAAATGTGGCGTGGGTTCCATAAATGATTACTCTGGACTCCAGATTAACTTATTATATTTTTGTAACTCTTTTACACATCAATTATGTTCTACTAATTAAACGAGAGCAAGACAAAAGCTATCGCAATACAATCGTACCTTCTGCACTCAAACAATAGGTAAGACACAAGAAAACATCAGAAGACGACTAAGTTCATTGTCTTCCAGTCCTTTCACAATACAACAAAGATTATAGTGTTCAGTTCTTTACTTTACACATATGATCTTATATCACGGAGAATAATGTCTTTTTTATTGTCAGAATCGATAAATTGTCTTTAAAGTTATTTCGTCACTTTGTCCGTATCACAATTAGGCATTAAAGTTCACACAACATTACGCATGTATAGTTCTTTTGTCGTTTTTTATATTGTTCATGTCAAATATATGGAAAGGGACACTATAGAAGCTAACAGACTATACAGGGTAAATGACCTAAAACTTGCACCGCAAATATTGCGGAAATGAAAAGGGCGGTTTTCATAGAATAGATTCGTGGATAGGTGCTCGTACTGTTAGCCAATAAACAGACTGTAATAATACTTAGAAAATGCCTACTGAATTTAACAAAATAAAAGTAATGTAAATTAGAATATCAGTGATGATTGTTGCAGGATTCTAGCGCCCACACCGACAGTTGTACAAATATGTGGATTCTGACCAGTAACGAGACAATTGACAGTCATAGGTTGTGTTCAAAATGGCCACCGACAGCTACAATACATGTTTCCAGGCTAATATGGAACGACTGCTGCACACGTACTAGCATTTCAGTGGAGAAGACCGAGCCGGCTACAGTAATGCGTCGTTGCTTATCATCGGGTGTAGTTGGTATGTCCTTGTAGGCAGCGTCTGTCAGCTTTCCCCACGGAAAAAAAGTCTACAGGTGTCAAATCCGTGAGACTGGTTCTCTCCGTCCAATCGAACTATTTCGTGAAGATATGCTGTAGTACTTCGTGCACGATGGGTTGCGCATCCATCATGATGGTACCACAGTCTCCTCCCAATCTGCAGAGGAATGTCTTTTGACATTCGTGAAAGATGGTCTGCTAGCGGGTTGCTATACTAGTGCGCGTTCACTGTTCCGTCTATGAAAAATGAGCCAGTGAACTGATGGTCCACTACACCTCACCACACGTTTACACTCCACGGACGTTGACGTTCCACCTGACGAAATCAACCGGTATTGTCAACAGACCAATAGTGCATGTTTCAGCGGTTTACCTGCTCAGGATTGGTAAATGTGGCTTCACCACTAAGCAAGATACATGATACGCCTGGAATATCCTGTTTTAATGCCGATGTACAGAAGTTAAAAGCCGGCCGCTGAGGCCGAGCGGTTCTAGGTGCTTCAGTCCGGAACCTCGCTGCTGCTACGGTCTCAGGTTCGAATCCTGCCTCGGACATGGATGTGTGTGATGTCCTTAGGTTAGTTAGGTTTAAGTAGTTCTAAGTCTAGGAGACTGATGACCTCAGATGTTAAGTCCCATAGTGCTTAGAGTCATTTGAACTAAGAATTTATCACGATTCTCATAATCGTTTCCATGCAGCTCTTGACGGAGAGAGAGGTGCTACGAAAGGTACCTATATCGATGGAGAACACGTAGGACATTTGCCTGACTCATGCCACCACCTCTTGCGATTGCGGGGGAGCTAACGTGCGGATCAGCTGCAACAGCAGCAAGAACATTAATTTCCCCGTCTTTCGTCGTCCTGTTACTGAGCGGGCGCTGAAGACTTTGTCGTCGTGCGCCCATGCAACTCTCTCCATCACTCCATCATCTTTCGTCGTCATTTGTTTCCTTCTGTAACGTTGTCTAGAAGTTACAGTATTACTTTCACGTAGTTGGCTGAAGAGGCTAATAAATAATTGCTGAGATGCTTGACATCTGTTGGGAAATCTTGCCGCATACACCGTATAAGAACGAACTGCCTTCTTCGTACACTCTCCATACATTATGTGTATGTCTGTTTTTTCCGCATTGGTAAATCCCTTCGTCCACTCACTCCATACTGCTTGGACTGTCATATACTAGCTGACTAGCAAGTCACAGTGCACTCAAGGAACACACTAGCGCACTGTAAGCAAACATAACACCATCTTACATAGTAACTACGCAGGTTGAATGGCACGAAGCAGGATCGGTGTGGAAACTTCTCAAAATACGATATCTCGTAAACGACTTGCGCTACAATCCTGCAACAAACTCCACTGACATTCTAATTGAACCTACTTTTATTTTGTTAGTGTCAGTTGGCGTTGTACCATTTTAAAAAGTGTAAGTTTACAGAAGAAATACACTTTCTAAGTAATATTACAATCTGTTTATTGACTAACAATACGAGCCCTTGACTGTCAATCCATTCTGTGAGAAACGCCATTAATAGCACTTTCCGTTTCCGCAATACATGCGGTACACGCTTTAGGCGATTCAGCCTAAATATACATACAGACAAAATGGTAACTCAGGTGCAAGAGAGTACGAGGAGGAACATATGTAGCGGCCTAGTCAAAAGACCTTTACTGTCTTCCACCTACAACTATTTACGGAATACGGGTAAACCCCAATTAGATCCATAGTATAGGGATTTGAATCTCATTGCTTCCATATACGATTCGTTTGTCTTTAAAACTCCAGCAACCCGGTCGGTATATTCGTTACCTAAGTGACGACAACACTGCTAAGGACTGGACACTGTCTCCACGTTCACTTATATCTTAAACCGTCACCGTCGAATCGACTAGTAATGATTCGTCGATTGATTTCGAAATGAAACTTCATGGATGAATTCTGAAGTTGTTGTAGCTGTAAACCTAATTTGACGTCGGGGTAGCAACTAAGTGTTGAGCAAAATCTGATGTCATAGATTGGTGACAGGACTTTCAAACCAGCCCTGTTAATTGTACCATGCGGTCCAAAAGTAACAGAAAGAGTGAAAAACTTATAGTCTGGAAAGTGATGGTAGTGGCGTAGTGTGGTCTCCACACGCACACGCACACACACACACACACACACACACACACACACACACACACACAAGACATGCTGTTCTTGATAATGAAAAAATTGTTAGCGTTTTAGTTTTTTTTATCGATAGAGGCTCGTAAGATGTATTAATACTTGTACAGTTGCATATTACAACAATTCAGTAACAAAGTGAAAGATCGCACAGTCAGTGATGGAATTTTTAACGAGAAGTCCACACATTTTCTCAGTCGGCCAACAGCTTTGGAACCGCTGCAGCATCATTTACCGGAGTAAAATATAACAATCCAGCAATAAATTATTTCATTGTTCAAGAAAAATATAATTAAAATATCATTATATTGCTTCGAACAGTGTCATATTTCTGGCATTACAGTTCCAGCTATTGATTTTTCCGGAGTTAATTTTTCACTTAGAGACTGGGTGCAGGCTGTTTTTGAAATATCCAGGCAGGTTAAAAAAGTCTGGAGACAAAAAAAATGTTCAAATGTGTGTGAAATCATATGGGACTTAACTGCTAAGGTCATCAGTCCCTAAGCTTACACACTACTTAACTTAAATTATCCTAAGGAGAAACACGCATACCCATGCCCGAGAGAGGACTCGAACCTCCGCCGGGACCAGCCGCACACTCCACGACTGCAGTGCCCTAGACCGCTCGGCTAATCCTGCGCGGTGAAGTCTGGAGATACTTGAGTCGATTCAGGATGCTTGTCCTTCCAAAGGTACTATCTCTATTAACTGAGCTACGCAATCTTTATTTCTGAGTGTAACTCTCTCGCACATTTCCAAATTTTGCAGCATGAAGGTGCCTAATGCATCTTTCCATGTTATCCTTTCTTTCAGGAGTGCTACAACAGTAACACAAGCGCGAAAGCTTCTCCAAAGTTTGGAAAGTAACAGAGAGGTACTGTCAGCATTGAAATTGTGAGCCTGAACAGCAAAGATGGTGGAGGTCAAGAATTCGAAATGTCAAGAGAGATTGAATTTCCAACAAGGGGGTGACGAGGTACTGGCAGAAGTAAAGCTGCGAGGACGGGGCGTGAGTCGTGCTTGGGTAGCTCAGATGGTAGAGCACGACCCCGCGAAAGGCACAGGTCCCGAGTTCGAGTCTCGGTCCAGCACACAGTTTTCATCTGCCAGGAAGTTTCAAGAAGCTTCAACTGAAGAAACTGACGCAGAAAACATTAAGTTCGCAGAGAATATCATGTGAATGATTACTTTATTATTTGGACTCATTCATCAAGGACAAATTCCACGAGGTAAATCAATTCCAAATATAAAACTTACAACGAACGTTAAGACTGGCTGTAGGAAAGGATTAAGATCCCAAAAAACACAAATAAAATAAAACACAGCCTAGTGCTTAAGGGATGTTAACGGCCTTGCTGCAGAGGTAGCACCCGTTCCCGTCAGATCACGGAAGTTAAGCGCTGTCGTGGTGGGCTAGGATGGGTGTCGGAGTCTGCCGAGCGCTGTTGGCAAACGGGGAGCACTCACTGTCAACCCTTGCGAGGGCAATTGAAGAGCTACACGACTGTGAAGTAGTGGCTCCGGTCACTAAAACTGACAACGGTGGGGAAGGCGGGGTGTGTGGTGACCTAATGCCCCTCCATCCAGACACTCGTAGCGGCTGGGGTGCCGTTGGACCTTCCGAGGCCTCATCGGACGAAGTTATAGTAATGCTTAAGACGTCTGCCTTGTGAAAAGGAAGACAGGTACCATTTTTTATATCAGTAATAGTAAGAATAAGAGCATTGGCTGCGAAACACAAATTTCTGTGCTCGGCTTCCGGCTCAGTAAGTAGTTGGCTCTGAGCACTATGGGACTTAACATCTGAGGTCATCAGTCCCCTAGAACTTAGAACTACTTAAACCTAACCAACCTAAGAACATCACACACATCCATGCCCGAGGCAGGATTCGAACCTGCGACCGTAGCGGTCGCGCAGTTCCAGACTGTAGCGCCTAGAACCGCTCGGCCACCCCGGCCGGCAGTAAGTAGTTGATGATTAGTTTAAGATCAAACTTAAAACTGTATAGTAGCAAGCTAGTTACAATTTCCACAAGCATACCCTGCCTGCGGCTATTTTGATATTCATCTCAAATGGTTCAAATGGCTCTGAGCACTATGGGACTCAACTGCTGAGGTCATTAGTCCCCTAGAACTTAGACCTAGTTAAACCTAACTAACCTAAGGACATCACAAACATCCATGCCCGAGGCAGGATTCGAACCTGCGACCGTAGCGGTCTTGCGATTCCAGACTGCAGCGCCTTTAACCGCACAATATTCATCTTAATTTTTGCTTTTTTTCACACGTATTTGGACTCGACTGGCATCTTTTTGGCTATTGTTTGGGTCCAGATAAGACGTGGTCCGCCTCTCAGAATCACGGTGGTCTTCAGAAGGTGTAAAAACCGTGAAACCCGTCCAGCTGTAGTCACAAAAAAGACTCCGTATTATCCCGACGTGCGTTTCCTTCCGTACGCCAATGCATCATTAAACACAAAAGTAAATTTACAAACAGCGGTGTAAACACCAGCATTAAGTATGAAAAACGTGTGCTCGGTGGCGCGCGCTTCTATAAAGTGCGGTATTAACGAACAGAACTGCGCAGCCCGCCTCTGACGGACGCTGTTTAGTCTGCAGGCGGCCGTTGGCCGTCGTTTCCTGGAACGAATCGGTTTGGCGGCGTGTCGAGGTAAGAGCAGAGAGTAGCCACGTCTCCTGCCGGGCCGCCACACGTCACGCCGGCTAAGCCGCCAGAAGCACCGTACTGCCGTGCTAATAAACTCATTCAGCGCGCCGCACCCCGTGGGCGGTCGCCGACAAAGGCCGCGGGCCTTGAGACGCTCACCGCCGTCTGTCGCAGCTAGCACAGCACTTTTTATGTCGGCTTATGGCGCATTACGTACAGACATTATTACCGCGATGCAAAGAAAACCTTAATACTAGACCGACAATAAGTCGTTAGGCGTCTCGTGAAAACGAGCTCAACAGTGTATGGGTAGCCTTGTGCGGCAGTTCTCGAGAGCTTTTGGCGTCTGTTAATGAGTTTTAATGCGAGGTCTTCTATACTCGTCCACAATGGCACTTGATTTTTTTCTAGATATGTTCCGATGTAAAGCTGGAATGGAAATACACTACTGGACATTAAAATTGCTCCACCACGAAGATGTGCTACAGATGCGAAATTTAACCGACAGGAAGAAGATGCTGTGATATGCAAATGATTAGCTTTTCAGAACATTCACACAAGGTTGGCGCCGGTGGCGAGACCTCAACGTGCTAACATGAGGAAAGTTTCCAACCGATTTCTCATACACAAACAGCAGTTGACCGTCGTTGCCTGGTGAAACATTGTTGTGATGCCTCGTGTAAGGAGAAGAAATGCGTAGCATCACGTTTCCGACTTTGATAAAGATCGGATTGTAGCCTATCGCGATTACGATTTATCGTATCGTGACATTGTTGCTCGTGTTGGTCGAGATCCAATGACTATTGGGCAGAATATGGAATCGGTGGGTTCAGGAGGGCAGTACGGAATGCCACGTTGGATCCCAACGGCCTCGTATCACTAGCAGTCGAGACGACAGGCATCTTATCGGCATGGCTGTAACGGATCGTGCAGCCACGTCTCGATCCCTGAGTCAACAGATGGGGACGTTTGCAAGACAATAACCATCTGCACGAACAGTTCGACGACGTTTGCAGCAGCATGGACTATCAGTTCGGAGACCATGGGTGCGGTTACCCCTGACGCTGCATCACAGACAGGAGCGCCTGCGATGGTGTACTCAACGACGAACCTGTGTGCACGAACGGCAAAACGTCATTTTTTCGGATGAATCCAGGTTCTGTTTACACCATCATTATGGTCGCATCCGTGTTTGGCGACATCCGGGTGAACGCACATTGGAAGCGTGTATTCGTCATCGCCATACTGGCGTATCACCCGGCGTGATGGTATGGGGTGCCATTGGTTACACGTCTCGGTCACCTCTTGTTCACATTGACGGTACTTTGAACAGTGGACGTTACATTTCAGATGTGTTACGACCCGTGGTTCCATCCTTCATTCGATCCCTGCGAAACCGTACACTTCAGCAGGATAATGCACGACCGCATGTTGCAGTTCACGTACGGGTCTTTCTGGATACGGAAAATGTTCGACTGCTGCCCTGGCCAGCACATTCTCCAGATCTCTCACCAATTGAAAACTTCTGGTCATTGGTGGCCGAGCAACTGGCTTGTCACAATACGCCAGTCACTACTCTTGATGAACTGTGGTATCGTGCTGAAGCTGCGTGGGCAACTGTACCTGTACACGCCATCCAAGCTCTGTTTGACTCAATGCCCAGGCGTATCAATGTCGTTATTACGGCCAGAAGTGGCTGTTCTGGGTACTGATTTCTCAGGATCTATGCATCCAAATTGCGTGAAAATGTAATCACATGTCGGTTCAAGTATAATATATTTGTCCAATGAATACCCGTTTATCATCTGCATTCCTTCTTGGTGTAGCAATTTTAATGGCCAGTAGTGTAAATGAAGTAACAATTACAGGAGCAACGACACCGGTCATAATTGTACGTGACGTTTCATGCATACGGCTTATAATTTATAGTTTATTACCAACAAAGGAAATACGATGAGGTCACACTACAAAAATTCATTATACTGGCACAAGAAATTCCTTGAATATGAAAAAGTTTTTCAGAGAGAGCTCCCAGCCTGAAAATTTGTTGACTTGCTTAGACTATTTATCGAAGAATGTTTGTAGGCTTAGACAATGATGTGACAAAAGTCACGGGGTGCAAAATGGAAATGATCGTATGGCGTCAGTGGCCGGGAGTTCCCCAGCGGGAAGTTCGGTGGCAAAGTGCAAGGTTTATTGAGTGCGACGCCACGCCACTTTGGGCGACTTACGCGTCGGCAATGGTGGTGATATGATGATGAAGACAGCACAACACCCAGTCCCTCAGGGGAGAAAATCTCCCACCAGCCGGGAATCGAACCCGGGTCCCCGGGCGTAGCAGTCCAATGCGCTGACCGTTTTTTTTCTTTTTGTCGCTAGGCGGAGAAAACCCCGACCCAGTCGGGAATCGAACCTGGGTCCCGTAGGACGGCAGTCAGACACGCTGACCATTTTTCAAATTGTTTTATTTATTTTTTAAATGCTATCCATTTTTTAAATTTTTTATTATTTTTAATTTTATGATTAATTATAAATTAAAAGAGGCATTTGAAAAAAAAGGGGAAACAAAAGAAGCATAAACGGGCCTCGAACCAGGGTCGCCTGGACGGGAGTCTCGCTCGCTTGCCAGTTTTTTGTTTTTTTGTTTTTTCTCTACCAACTTTTTTTTATAAAGAAAAAAGACGTCTTTCAGTTGCGACAAAACAAAATTAGAATGTACATACGTAGCAACAACAGAACAAGTTCCTTCGAAACTATGAAATAGAATTTGAAACTAATAGTACGATGATAGATAGTAAAGAAAGAAAAATGTAAGCAAATCCTGCACACCATTCCATGTGCATGGCCCATTTGCGTACAGATTCCATGTTCTAAGTCGATAAAACATTTCGCAGCATGTGGAGCCCCATGTCGGCGGTTATCCTCTGCCCGGTACTCCCCAACTGTGAGGGGGTTATCGAAGACACTGCGCAAATAGTTCGCAAATAGCTGTCGGTACCGGGGTGTACGCTCAAATGTGATCGTTCAGCTATTGGGGCGGACATGGGATAGCAACATGTACATATACAGATGGCGGTAGTGTCGCATACATAAGCTATAAATGGGTAGTGTGTTGGGGGACCTGTCAGTTACACTCAGGTGGTTCGCTTGGAAAGGTTTCCGACGTGATTATGACTGCACAACGGGAATTAACACGCTCTGAACGCGGAGTGGTAGTTAGGGCTAGACACATGGGACATTACATTTCGGAAATCGTTAGGGAATTCAATATTCGAGATCCACAGCGTCAAGAGTGTGCCGATAATACCACATTTCAGACATTACCTATCACCACAAACTACACAGTAGCTGACGACCTTCCCCTAATGACCGAGAGCAGCGACGTTTGCGCAGAATTGTCAGCGCTAACAGACAAGTAACACTGGGTGAAATAACCCAGAAATCAACGTAGCATGTACGATGAACGTACCCGTTAGAACAGTGAGGCGAAATGTGGCAGTGGACGACCGAAGCAAGTGCCTTTGCTGACAGCACGACATCGCCAGTAGCGCCTCTCCTGGGCAGGTGACCATATCGGTTGGACCCTAGACTGGAGCACTTTGGCCTGGTCAAATGACTCCCGATTTCAGTTGGTGAGAGCTGATTGTAGGGTTCGAATGTGGCGCAGACTCTTCGAAGCCATGGATCCAAGTTGTCAACAAGGCACTGTGTAAGCTGATGGTGACTGTATAATGCTCCGGGATGTGTTTACATGAACCGATCATTGATTGGAAACGGTTACGTTCGTCTACTTGGAGACCATTTGCAATCATCGATGGGTTTCATGTACCCAAACAAGGATGGAATTTTTACGGATGACAATGCGCCGTGTCATCGGGCCACAACTGTTCGCTACCGGCTTGAAGAACGTTCTGGACAATTGCAGCGAATGAGGGTACATAAACGTCAGATCAGTTCGAGCACGAAACCCTGCACCGGCAACACTTTCGTAATTATGGGCGACTCTGGAGGCAGCGTGACTCAGTATTTATGCAGGGGACGACTTGCTGAGTCCGTGCTCGTCGAGTTGCAGCACTACGCATGACAAAAGGAGGTCCGACACGATATTACGTGGTATCTCAGTGTACTTCATCCTCAGGCTACAACGGAAATAAAAACATTTAACATGCTGCAGTTGCTCTATAGTACCTTAACAGGTACTGTGGTCATTCTGCGGAGAAACAAAAGGAAAACTAATATAAGGGATATTCACTTCCTTTGTTGGTCTATTGTTTACACAAAGAATTGTAAATAATCATTCACTTTCTTCGTATGAAGTGGTACTCTTCTTGTGAAATGTTCAGTTGCGTCTTTTGCTGTGGCTTCTTGAATGTTATTAACCACTGTTCGTAAACTTTCAAGAAACTGATTCAGCTCTTCTGTGCCGTGAAAATAAGATACTCTCGATGATTCGATCTTGCGTTGTCAGTCTCTTCCAATGTCTCCTGCACATCTTGCTATTGCAACTCTGTCAGTAGGGCTTTAAACTTTTTTACGTTCTTATTTATTCTGAATTTAATCTAGCGAGTGTCGAGAGTAGCCGTCGTAGTCCATTCCATATTTCTTTTTTCCTTGGTTTTCCTTCAGTGTTCTGACGGTTTTGATGAAACTCGCTGTTCAGTCACTTCTTCTGCGAGTTGCGCTTGCATCCAACGTTTCAATTATTTACTGTACAACCCCAATCTCTGTCTTCGCCTACAGGTTTTTACCTCCTACTGCTCCATCAGGTACCTTGAAGTTTTGCTGGGCTATTCGACGATCCTGAAAAGATGTTGCAATGTCTTTAGTCCAGCACGGCACAGGCCTCGGCAGTGGGGACCTGTAGAAGGGGGAATTGGAGTTCCAGTGGCGCAAGTGACAGTCTCTGTCTCCCCTAACTGCGTCGATGGAGTCTAAAAGGGCCCAACGTGGTAACTGGTCCTTCAGGCTGTGACAACAAAGTCACAGGATCACCGGATAGCGGCCACTGTCACAAAAATTGTCGTGCACCGGCTTCCTAGCGAATCCTCGAGACTGAGGGTAGAGACCGTAAGGACGATAGCCGTAAAGGTGTCATGGGCAGTGAGAAGTGGGTAGAAGTACCATCATTCAGAAGACACGAGTCTAGATGAAAAGGAGCAGGACAATCAAGTGGCCCAGAAGACCAGACAACGTAATACTTCCCCACAGAGGATGGTGCACACTGAAATCCCGTAGTAGGAGAAAAGGACAGAAAATTGCTAGATTAAGGTGGTCATCCAAAGGTATGTAAGTAACACACCTGGAGGTAAATAAACGTCACCGACTGTGATCGCTGACGTTGTTCGCACTCACACTGCAATTGGTTATAATGTAGTATGGAGGGGAATCCACTCAGTGACGACGTCTGTGCGAAACAGTGTATATATCCCTCGTGATGCCCTCTCTGGTCCAGTATTGTTCTGACAGAATGCGTGGTAACCTTGAAGAGTTGGAGAATAACTACCAATGGAATGTGTTTCTTGGAGAGCAGTAGAGACTGCATGGCAGAAGGAAATCAGTTGTAATTCTGGCAGGTAACATTCAGATCATTAAAATTAAAATTTAAAACAGGCTTGATCGCAATTTTTTTATTGGAGTGAGCGACTGGTTTCGACTCTTTCATAGAGTCATCTTCATACTCCAGAGCGGTGGATGGACACTGCCAGACGAGTTCCGTAGACCCTTGACGTTCGTGTAACTGCTCAACTGGTCTGGCAGTGTCCATTCACCGCTCTGGAGTCTGAAGACGACTCTATGAAAGGGTCGAAACCGGTCACTCACTTCAATATAAAAAAATTGCTATCAAGACTGTTTTAAAGTTTAATTTTAACAAATTTTAAGATCACTGACTATGTTTTCAAAAATTTCAAAAATTTTAACATTAAGATCCATTACAGTTCCATTGAATTATTACTTCAAGGATATCCCGGTTAGATGTGAAGGGGGCAGCACTCGTCACACCCCAGTGCAAGGTGGACCAAGACGAACGAACATCGCTTCGGACATCGTGGGCGGATCTGGCGCCTTCGTGGTCACTGGAGAAACCTTCTCCAGAGATTTCTCATTTCTTTTCTTTTCTCTTTCACTTCTGGGTATCGAGAATCTTGTGACGGGTTATCCCCTGCAAGCATTGAAATCGAAGAGGATAAGGCAGCTCTCGGACGTGCACTCCATGGAACCTTCAGTCACTGTGTTGGGTCTCTGATCCGTATATTTCCGAGGAGGGTTCTCGAACGGGTCCATGTAGATGCCGGGGAAGGACGCTGCTTTTCTGGCCGTAAGCAGGGAGTCGAGGTTTCCGGAGATGGTGCTGCAGGAACCACAAGAGGAGAGGGTAATGCGTAGCAGTCAATTGTTGGACTGACACGTCTCGTCCTTTATTCTCATTAAGTTCTTTGACTCAATTGGTTTGAGTTTGATTGAAGCTAGCTGATGTATGTTCGCGTTTATAGAGTGGAACTTTCTGTGATTGTTGACATTTCGATGTCAGTTAACATCTTACTTTATTTGTATACTGGTAGTTGCATGCAAATCTTTCGCTAACTTTCGTGAAAGGAGAATTCTAAAGCACCACCTGTCCGTCTTGTTTTTCTCAGCTGAACGAGGTTCCGTTCTATACTTAAGACTGACCACGGTTAGTGCCTTAGAGCCAGATGTCAGAAGGACTGAAATGGCTCAGAGTATAAGCTGACTGCCACAGCACTGTCCTGCTTTCGTGGCTGCTTGCGTGAGCCTCAGAACGGTCGCCGTGACGAATTTCGCACTATAGTAGATCCCGGCCGGTGCCTTCCCAGTAGAGCAGATAACATAGCGGGAGAATACTTCACTTCGGACAACTCGATGAGCTTAGCAGACAGGCGCAGGGAGGCGAAACTGTTTCACAAGTGAAGTTTGTTTTCAAATTTGAAAGTCCTTCCCTGAAGCAAGTAGTGCGAGGTGGTGAGCACAGTGTGGACCCTTGAGAAACCACATGGGACAGCCCGGCTTATTTGTTGTAAATTTAGAACGAGATGCTGCCCTGGCTAACAGTGATAATTGAGCAGAGGGACAGAGCTGAACGCTGCCTTCCAGGAAGTCCATAACATGGAGTCAGTGGATTGGCTGGAGAGAGAATCCAATAGCAGAGTTGGGACGTCAGCAACACTTCTTCAGAACTGAATACTTCCGCAGTTTAACATAGCAAACTCGGAAACTTTCGACTTATTTACGGCCTTACCATTGGGCAGCGACTTGTGAAACAGTCTGACTGGGGCACCGAAGGGCGTACGGACACAGAAGACGGGTTGGTCTGGAGAACGAACAGAAAACACTTCTCCGGCCATGGAGAGCCGAGCAGAACACTTCTCCACCGAGAGCCGACGAGGGTTGGCTTCTTTTCCACCAGCAACACTTAGCAGCATCTCATGACTTCTACTCCAGTATGTGCACTGTCGGTAAGACGACGTGAACTTCAGCAAAGGAGCGAGGAGACTCAGAAGTTATTGTTGGGATCGAGCAATCGTTTGGGTTTCATTATTTCATGGAAAGTTTGGGGACACATTCAGCTTATTTCTTGATGTAGTGTGAATGCATTGCCGGCCGTTGTAGCCGAGCGGTTCTAGGCGCTTAAGTCTGGAACCGCGCGGCCGTAGCGGTCGCAGGTTCGAATCCTAACTCGGGCATGGATGTGTGTGATGTCCTTAGGTTAGTTAGGTTTAAGTAGTTCTAAGTTCTAGGAGACTGATGACCTCAGATGTGTAGCCCCGTAGTGCTCAGAGCCATTTGAACCAACCATTCGTAGTAATCGAAGACACGCTGACAGCTGCGAACCACCTGCATCCCTTCATGCTTGATGTCGTCCCCGAAGGCGATGTCATCTTTCAGCAGTATAGCTGTCCGACTCTCGGAGCCAGGAGCGTGCTGCAGTAACTTGAGGAGCATTATAGTGAACTAACGTCGATGTCTTGGCGACGGAATTCGCCTGATGTAATCCCATAGAAGCCATTTTCGCTCCCGACACGCTACTTCGAGCTAAAAGTCAGTTTAAGAACAAAACGAATACTGTCTGACTCTCAGCTTGTCAGGAATATGCATGCGGCAGCTTGTGTGCTTATGTTCCAGGACGCCGCCCATAAAAACGAAAACGGGATCATCTGGTGCTCATTCATAGGGTCCTACTGATGATAAGAAGGTTGGGTCAAGAGTTTTGGATAGCCAGTGGACGATACCCAACTGAAGGATGGTCTTACTGTCACTCTCGTAAAGTACCGGGTCAAAGTATGAATGTTACACACTTCTTTCTGCTTAGACAAATTGAGCAAATGGGTTGGTTCGTTTTGCATTTGATGTGGTCTACGGTGGGCTTGATAGGCTATGAAGGCACCATTAGTTCATGGGAGGTTCCTCGGAAAACGCCACAAAAAATGTTTTTGCTGTATTTT
Source organism: Schistocerca americana (assembly GCF_021461395.2). Taxonomy (NCBI): domain Eukaryota; kingdom Metazoa; phylum Arthropoda; class Insecta; order Orthoptera; family Acrididae; genus Schistocerca; species Schistocerca americana. The sequence goes on along the minus strand of NC_060121.1, from coordinate 315,113,793 downwards.
CATCGTCACCAGTGAACCAAAACCGTTCCGAGGATTCCAAGAAGGCTAGACAAAGAAAATGGCTGAAATTTTCACGATATATTCCTGAGATTTCGATCTCTAGCGACTTTGAAAATTTTCTTGATGTCTTTACCCGTTTCCAAGATCCGGAAGTTAGAAGCTACCCTACTTATACACGTAAAATCCAGTATGAGGCGAAATCTTAATAATAGTTAACTGCAGCAACTTGCTCAAATTTTAACGGTATACACGCTAGGCATTTATCTAGAAGAGACATCTCGTTTCCAAAAATCGTTATCCATTATCGAGAAACACCACAAAAACTTATTTTTTGGGTACCAAAACCCAGCCGCGGATTTCAAGACGGCTATGCACAGCAAATGGTTGTAATCTTTACAAAGTGTCCTAGCAATCCTGAAAATTTTCTTTATACCTTTTCCCGTTTTCGAGATACAGTGATACAAAGTTACTCTACTTTTACACGCAAAATACGCACGTAAATCGGGTGTGAGGCGAAAACGTAGTTTATAATGTGACGTAGCGCAGAAAGTGTCTCGTCTGGGAACCACATGTAGTACCAAAGCACATGCAAAGTATTTTTGCACGAAATATCCGGTCTAAAGTGCAAAATCAGTTTTGCGTGTTTCAATTTCTCATAAGTAAACTATTTAATACATTTCCTTTCAGAAGAGTTACATGCCTTGCTGTAGCAGGAAAGGGAGTACAAAAAATGCGGATAGTTCCTGTTTATTTAAAGGACTGAATAGTGGGGTACAACTGCCTCATTCTACCTTCCTCAGCACCGTTAAAAATTTTCCCAAAAATTTTGGCATGCGAACGTGTTTTCGCTTTTGATGCTGAGAGACAAGAAGACAGTGACAGTGGCAAGGAGACGGAAAAGTAATAAATACTGCAAGATAGTAGATAGTGGTTGCGTTACAGAAAGAGCGAAGGAGACAATGGCAGTGAGAGAAAGAGGGACACAGTGAGACTGGAACATAGTTGACAATGACAGAACAGTGCTAGGAAATGAGTGAAGAAGGTAATGCCAGGGGGAAGGAACAAAGAGAAAGAGATAGCGAAAATGGGTGAGAACCAGTGATAATGAGAGACAGAGTACATGATAAAGACAACGGGGAAGAGAGAGTAGCGATAGTGAGAAGAGGCATCAGCAGTAGGAAGGAAGGAATGAGATAGTAGCAGCAAGAGAGAGCAGGAGGCAGACAGTGACAGTGAGTGGAGATTGTAGTAGTAGGACAGAAGAGAGGGGATTGTGGCGGTGACAGAGGAGACAATGACAGAGAGACGCAAAGAGATAATGGCAATGAGTTGGGTTGAATGAATGAGTAAGAAAAGGCAACTGAGAGTGGATGGCTATGAGCGGTTTGCAGCGATGGAGTAGTTGGTGTCAGTGAGTTACAGTTGTGGAAGCTTGTTGAAGTTTGAAGTGAGTTGCACGTTAAAAAAAAAATACGCGATATGTTCGCATACCAAAATTTTCCAAAAAATTTTTAGATGTGCTAAGGAATGTAGAATTAGGCAGCTGGTACATCACTTTTCAATCAGAGTCTTTTAAAGAAACAGGACCATATTCGCATTTTTTGACTCGTATAGGAGCGTTTTTCTGCTGGTATGTTACGATTCTTCAGTTTGTTTTTTATTCTTGTTACTCGGGGTCATTTAAAATCTGGTATTGTGTAAGTTTCTCCCAGCGCCCCTGATGAAAATATGATTGACTGGTGCACATCCGGATCTAGGAATCTAATAGGGACTATTCTTTGGCAAACGTCCGCAATGCCTTCGTCGGATGCGCTGGTAAATGGACTGCTGATTGCGAGGTAGTTCCCAGCAGGCTTCCACCACCTGTGGCGGACCCTCTGTTGCTTTGTTCAAAAATTCGTGACTGGGGACGTGTCCCATATACTAAGTATCCAGTGGCACTCTGACGGCATCAGGAGATGGCGAGTTGTTCTTTCGTGTCATCTCTTTTAGGATTTTAACTGACCCGAGTGATGTGTCCGGGGCCTACTATAATACCAACAGTAATCGTTGTTGCTTACCGTTTCGTACCTAAGTAGAGTCTTTCATGACAGTACCAATAGCTTGGAGTTTGTGCCAAATTACTATGCCCAATCAGGAGGTCACTAATATGCTCTTAAGATTTGCAGCTAACATATCACAGCTTAACACTTTCACACAAATGAGGAGCGCTTCGTGGAAAGAGTTGTTTGCAAATCTTACACTGAACGGGACTTCATAGTCATGTTAAAAGCTAGCTCTCTTGGAGAAAGCGACCTGCATATCAGGTAGTTCATTTTTCTCCGTGACTCAGAACAATGAGCTAAACTTCTTTCTGAATGAGAAACTTATTTGTCGTCTGCTGTCACATACCACACCAGTGTCTACGAGACTCTCAGACAGATTCGCTGACCATAGGGTTCCTGTTGATTATATAGTTACACGATTCACATATAATTTACACGACTTCTTTTCTTATGAAGTAAAGTGATGTGTGTCATTTTACAGACAACGTATACATGATTTTTTTAGGTGTACAGTTACATTCTGATCGTTTGTGCCGTCCGGTGTGACCGAGCGGTTCTAGGCGCTACAGTCTAGAACCGCGCGACCGCTACGGTCGCAGGTTCGAATCCTGCCTCGGGCATGGATGTGTGGTGTCCTTAGGTTAGTTAGGTTTAAGTAGTTCTTAGTTCTAGGGGACTGATGACATCAGATGTTAAGTCCCATAGTGCTCAGAGCCATTTTTTGATCCTTTGTAGATTACTAACAAGTATTTAGCACAGTAAACTAAATTTAATAGGAATGTACACATTAGCTTTCGATACCGTTCATATGAGAAGTGAAACACAAATTTCACAACAAACTAAACTTATTGGTCTACTATTCTAGACATGCTACAAATCTTCCATCAAGCATTTACTTATAAAACAGAAGAAGCTGAGCAGAAGAAATAATTTCAGAGTAAATCATAAATTTACTTTAGTGTCTGTTACACATTTTACGTCATTGCGTAGAGCATTGACAGTTTAAGTAAAGAGTTAAGAAGACAATTATTTCTTCCAGTATTGTGACGGTGGACATTATTCTTCTCGCCAAATTACAGAGAATTATTTACGACAAAATCACTATGTATGAGACTGAAGTATAAATTGCCTAAGTACCTACACGGTGAATAATTACTATCTAAGTGGTGAGTTGTTCTACAAATTACACCATAAGACATTCATGAACAAGAATATGCGATAAAATGTTGATTTGTTTGTTTCCAAAAGTAACAATTATATTAAGAGCAACAATTTCACAATTGAAAAGGTGAATAATACTGTTTTTCCTGTTCAAATCATCAGAAATGTGTAAACTCAATATTTTGGAACATAGCACCGTATTCATTGACTCTTGTTCATGTGTCCCATTAAGTGTTGGTGTTATTATATTGGCAAATGGAATTTTTTTAATTAAGAGGAAATACGTTCGTAGAGAACCACTTATCAATAATTTGAAATACCTATGTAAATCTTTCTACTTTGTAGTCTCTCTAACTAGATTAATTTTTACACGTGTGTCCTCAGTGCGCCAACACTGTTTGGTGCACATTATGTGGATTGGACGAAGCTAAATTGATCCCTATGGGATCCTATTGGTGATTTCTACCTGTTCACAATTTTTTTCTCTATTCAGCATCATTTACATTATTCAGGAACACTTTTTGCATTGTTGTTGTTAACTACGCTTCAAACCAGTTTTGGATGAAATATAAATTAGATTAACCGAAAAATTTCCTGGAATCGTATCATGATCTGTAAGCTCGTATGTCTTGGAGAAATCCCAAAAGGTACCAACTGGTGATATTTTGTTGAAGGTTTGTAAAATTTGGAGAGCTAACAGCCAAGTGATATTGTCAGATGAGCGACTCTGAGTATATTAAGTAAATGTTCCTACTTAATTGCGACATTACTACTGAGCAGACTAATTTCTCAAATACTTAGAAATAGATGCCAAGAAGGAAACTTCGCTGTAATTACTTAACTTTTCGGTGATCTTTCTTATCAAGAAATTTAGCAAAGGAATGTTTCAATCTGTCTGGAATATTTTCGTCTTCTACTGGTTCATTACATATATCATTAAAAGATTATATGTTCCCTCAGACACTTTAAGCATCCCCATTATGACTTGAGAGATGATGCTCAGTATCAACAAGCGCTGGGGAAGGGATCCGCAGTACCGATGTCGAAGAAACCATCCCTACACTTGACTATCTATTCAGGGAAATCACGGAAGACGTAAATCCTGGCGGCTGGAGTGGTGCTTGAAGGTGGCCCCTGTCAACGCACGTCAGCACTTCACGATTGGGTTTCCCTGAAGACGAAGAGCAGCTCGGTGAGTTCGTATCCCACCCCGGGATGGTTTTGGAGAAAATTCGTCCTGTAGTAGGCGCAGCAAAATGAGCTTGTGAGATACATTGATTAACTTTAATGGCGAGTTCCGCCTACGTAATACACTACTGGCCATTAAAATTGCTACATCACAATAATGACGTGGTACAGACGCGAAATTTAGCCGACAGGAAGAAGTTGCTGTGATATGCAAATGACAAGCTTTTCAGAGCGTTCACACAAGATAGGCGCCGGTGGTGACACCTACAACGTGCTGACATGGGGAAAGTGTCCAACCGATTTCTCATACACAAACAGCAGTTGACCGACGTTGCCTGGTGAAACGTTGTTGTGATGCCTCGTGTAAGAAGGAGAAATGCGTACCATCACGTTTCCGACTTTGATAAAGGTCTGATTGTAGCCTATCGCGATTGCGGTTTATCGTATCGCGACACTGCTCCTCGCGTTGGTCGAGATTCAATGACTGTTAGCAGGATATGGAATCGGTGCGTTCATGAGGGTAATACGGAATGCCGTGCTGGATCCCAACAGCCTCGTATCGCTAGCAGTCGAGATGACAGGCATCTTATCTGGATGGCTGTAAAGGATCGTGCAGCCACGTGGCTGGTTCAAATGGCTCTGAGCACTATGGGACTTAACTACTGTGGTCATCAGTCCCCTAGAACTTGGAACTACTTAAACCTAACTAACCTAAGGACATCACACACATCCATGCCCGAGGCAGGATTCGAACCTGCGACCGTAGCAGTCGCGCGGTTCCGGACTGCGCGCCTAGAACCGCTAGACCACCGCGGTGCAGCCACGTCTCGATCCCTGAGTCAACAGATGCGGACGTTTGAAAGACAACAACCATCTGCACGAACAGTTCGACGACGTTTGCAGCAGCATGGACTATCAGCTCGGAGACCGTGGCTGCGGTTACCCTTGACGCTGCATCACACACAGGACCGCCTGCGATGGTGTACTCAACGACGAGCCTGGGTGCACGAATGGCAAAACGTCATTTTTTCGGATGAATCCAGGTTCTGTTTACAGCATCATGATGGTCGCATCCGTGTTTGGCGACATCGCGGTGAACCCACATTGGAAGAGTGTATTCGTCATAGCCATACTGGCGTATCACTCGGCGTGATGGTATGGGGTGCCATTGGTTACACGTCTCGGTCACCTCTTGTTCGGACTGACGGCACTCTGTACAGTGGACGCTACATTTAAGATGTGTTACGACCCGTGGCTCTACCCTTCATTCGCTCCCTGCGAAACCCTACATTTCAGCAGGATGATGCGCGACCGCATGTCGTAGGACTGTACGGGCCTTTCTGGATACAGAAAATGTTCGTCTGCTGCCCTGACCAGCACATTCTCACCAATTGAAAACGTCTGGACAATGGTGGTCGAGCAACTGGCTCGTCACAATACGCCAGCAACTACTCTTGATGAACTGTGGTATCGTGTTGAAGCTGCATGGGCAGCTGTACCTGTACACGCCATCCAAGCTCTGTTTGACTCAATGCCCAGGCGTATCAAGGTCTTTATTACGGCCAGAGGTGGTTGTTCCGGGTACGGATTTCTCAGGATCTATGCACCCAAATTGCGTGAAAATGTAATGACATGCCAGTTCTAGTATAATATATTTGGCCAATGAATACCCGTTTATCATCTGCATTTCTTCTTGGTGTAGCAATTTTAATGGCCAGTAGTGTAGGAAAGATTACATTATTTTTTTAACAATCAAATTTTTAGGCTAGTCGTACGTTCGACCTGAATTTAAGCCGATTTGTCGACAAAATATTGTAGTCTCTCTTCCTTAAGTGCAGTCCTGGATGTTACGGAAAATGCGTATCTACGGCTACCAAAACCTTTTCATTAGCCTTGAAATATTGCTGATACAAAAATTTTATGACGGGGTGTCCGATGTGGTGATAGGGGAGAAAGTTCTATCTGGTTACCCATTCCATAAACACCATTATGGATAGCTACAATGTCATTACCAAAAATTGTTTTTTCAATTCAGTCCCCATCTCATGTTATAAAATCCCTTCTGTTATATTCTCGTTGCTTGCCACCTCGTAGGTCACTTCTTTCTCTCTTGTCCTAAAGTTTGTCTTACACGAAGTTTCCCATTACTAATAATCATTTATTGTAACTATTAGTTTTTATCGCCATAACTAAACTTCACTGAATACTATACCCCAATGCTCTTGCGGGGGTTCGCCAAAAATTAGGAAACACTGTGAGAAATGTTTGCTTGAGCATAAAGGTAGATGCCAGCCAAGCTTGCATGTTGCGCTGTCGTATTTAACCACGAACGGCACCCGTGAAATGTCATTAATACGACGAAAGTTTCAGTCACGGTGAGAAAAGTGTTATCTGAACTTTGCATTATTTTGCAGGAAGAATAAAGAAAGATTCACTTGAAAACTATACAGGCCCAAGCCACCTGTGGAATCGAGGTAAAAGTGAACCTCCCATCTTGTTGCAGTTTGATAGAATGCGCTACCTCGAATCGTGAGGGGGATGATGAGGCTTCTACATCTACATATATACTCCGCTAGCCACCAAGCGGTGTGTGGCGAAGGGCACAATTCGCGTCAAAGTCATATATAATATATATATATATATTGATGAGACAGTCGAATGCACCTCTGCTCATTCTTACGTATTCGAATTATTTGTCTAGTGATTTTCGCCGGCCGGTGTGACCGAGCGGTTCTAGGCGCTTCAGTGTGGAACCGCGAGACCTGCCTCGGGCGTGGATGCGTGTGATGCCCTTAGGTTAGTTAGGATTAAGTAGTTCTGAGTTCTAGGGGACTGATGACCTCAGATGTTAAGTCCCATAGTGCTTAGAGCCATTTGAACCAGTTTGGTGATTTTCGTAGTTGATGTGAACTATGAAATTTTCCGTGAAGATTCCTCCTTTTGTAAATATCATGCACAGGATTCCGCTTTATTTTCCTAAGTAAAGTTAATTTTGTAGCCTTACTCTACAGCTACAGTGTTCTACAGTTCAGGGGCGCCGTTTTGCAGAAACAGCTGGTCGGCTCTAAGCTGCCATCTTGCAGCTCGAGAAGATCGCTGGCACACAGCACACCCGAGCTTTCCGCCCCATGCTGCTGCTTGTTGCTGGCGTGTCGCGGATCCAGACGTCGCTCGCTGTCGTTCGCTTCTGACGCTTACGTACGACACGGCCTTAAACCGCACGCGTAGTGTCAGCGAGAGCGTTGTCCTCTCAGACTGCGTACACCGCAGCGACGTTGCTAGAGCGTTCAGTCATAATCGTTAGACAAAAAGCAACGAAAGTCCGTCCCACAGCGGTCGCCCAAGGTTAACAATACTAATACTGCCTACAAACAATGAGTCATCGGTCCCGAAGGTGGTTTCTTACATCCACATAGGTAAATACTGGGATGGTACCCGTGTATCGCCTCAGAAATGCTCTACGCAAAACATTTAGAAAAACCTTCTCACACTCGAATCTAGATTTACCCTAGTTGCGGACAGATGGGACACACAGATTCCTTCCTGGAGGAAGAGGGCGCGTCAGGAAGGGGATGTGGCCACCATATACCACTAACATTGCCTCAATTCATGTAACAATTCAAGGCAGGAATCAACCGTAGAAGAAAAGGGGAACAGGCAAAAGAATAAGAAGTACCCGAATGAGAATTGAACAGAAGTACGTGCTTCCTTTTTGGAGGCAACTGGTAGGTCTGCATCGACCAGCCAATACGCAACCGACTCCTCACGATGAATTTGACATCTAAGGGTCCGATACGAACAACAGTACAAAGGTCCTAGGACTGTGGTACGCAAAAAGCTGGGCATGAGAATTCCTGAAATGGAATCTGGATCGATGCCGTCGTGTTCCCCTCACCGACAAGTGCAAAATTTGCCTGACCCTTTATGTTCGCTGATCGCCGCAGAAGAGTGTGCAGGTGGCCAGGTACCAATCCACACCTCGTCCAGCAGTCACGCGGGTTCAACATGGACGTCAGCCATTCACAGTTTGGCCAAATATCATGTGCAGATGTTTGGCAACTCCCTTCGTTCTAGAGAGTATTTCGAGTGTTACTGAGTCAGGATCCTACAGCCTATTGGGCAGTCGTATAATGAAAATTTGGACGATGGGTTCGTGAACACCTTCCTCAAGAAGGCAGGAATCAACCGAATGCAACAACCTACGGATCAGAGACAAGAAACCGAATGGGCATGCCAGAAAGCCGCAGAAGCTTCCAGTTCGTTCTCACAGGAAGGCTCTTCATATACTGGACGGCCTCAGAAAGGACGCTGTCGAAGAGGTGGACAGGCTTGAGAGCAAGTTCTCCACCACGTTGTCGGCAGTGGACGGAGGATGAAAGCATGTTATAACGCACTGGACGCGGAACGACAGTACTGAATGCTACGCAACAGCAATGCTTTCGGTTTCACAGATGTGGAGTTCCCAACAAGGCGCCTTTATTTTGCCTTGATCTGTAAGGTTTCTTCGCCGTAATAAAGGAGTGCTATTTAGTTTTCAGCCCAGTCGTACATTCCATATGTATGCAACTACAACTCGGCTGAACACCTGGAAGCACACCTTAATTCTTTTTGTTTTACGGTAAAGTTATTAATTTAGTTTTATAAGGCTCATAATTCCACACCCTTCCTGACTTGAGTGTATGCTCACAAGCGTTCGCAGATTTGCAGCAGGTGCAAAAGGTTTTTGAGCAGATTGTAATATTGAAAACCAGAGGAACTACACCAGGTATATTCACCTCTACTGCCCACAGTTTTCCGGACCTTCATTCTATTCTCAAGAGGACCACGCACTTGAATTAAATATAACAAATGTTAAGGTTTCCAGGCAACAGAATCTATGAGCGAGACAGCGTTCTTCGACAGTGCGACTATTTCAATGCCGTAAAACTGTGACATCCTTATTTGGATTAAAGATTAAAAATTTACACTGCCTGACAAAAAAAGGTGAAGCGCCGGAAGCCATGGTCGGATGTCAGCGTAACTTCTTACTCGGACACACAGATATCTAAATAATTCTCTATGACAGACAGAACGGTCACTAGAGTGCATTAATGTCCTTGTTTATTGTTGAGACAACACCTGGTAGCATATATAAGGGGCGAGAAGAGCGTCAGGTGTTTAATGAACGCACTGAAATACATGGAGATGCTGCGCACTCGTGCGTGGTCAGCATCTGAAAAAAATGTTCAAATGTGTGTGAAATCTTATGGGACTTAACTGCTAAGGTCATCAGTCCCTAAGCTTACACGCTACTTAACCTAAATTATCCTAAGGACAACCACACACAACCATGCCCGAGGGAGGACTCGAACCTCCGCCGGGACCAGCCGCACAGTCCATGACTGTAGCGCCCCAGACCGCTCGGCTAATCCCGCGCGGCTCAGCATCTGACAGAGTCTGAAAGGGGCCTCTTTCTAGGTCACCATTTGGCTGCCTGGTCGTACTGTGCATTATCCAGACTTGTGTGATATTGAGATGTGACAGTGACCCGATGTTGGACTCCACGGTGATGTGGAAGGAGGCATATTCGTCGTCAAGATTCCCTCGACGACGTCAGACCAATACAAGTGATGATCACCGTATTGGACATGAAGTGCATAGTAATCCCTTCACACATACGCCTTCCGAGAAGAAGTAATGGACTCCCTCCAAAATCCTGTGACATCGCTTGACATTGGTTGGAGACTGGTAGCAGCTGAACTAGGGAATTACCGTTGGCCGCCATTAACACCACAACCCAAACGGTTGCGTTTGGAGTGGTATTATGATCGGTAAGCAAAGCGTGCTGATGAATGGTGGCGCACTGTTTTCAACGATGAATCGCGGGCCTGCACTACCCCTTATGATCGTCGTCGGCGAGCATGGCGACCTGAGGTGAGGTCTCATTCTTCCAGTGGTCTGAAGAGGCACAGCGGTGTTACTCCTGACGTCATTCTGTGAGGAGTCATCGGGCATGACTTCACTTCTCGGCTGGTAGTGACGGAGGGGACTCTGACGGCAGACCTTTGTGACACGATCAGCCTCGGTCCTCATTTGTAGCTGCCTGCGATGGTATCGTGGTTCACTTGTCCAAAAGAACAATGCTGGTCAAGAAGTTTCACATGTCTCTACGAACTGTCAGCATGATGGCGATGTACTCCCGTAGCCAGCAACATCACCAGAACTTTCCCTGATAGAAAATATGTGGAGCAGCTCGGACGTCAACTCTGTTCCAGTGCTGGAACCAGGATATCAAGGACCTGTTGTAACACTTGCGGGCCATCCTGCTTCAGGAAAGGTGCGACGGCTTTATGGTGGCTTTCTCAAACGAATTAGTGCTTGCATCCAGGCCAAAGAAGGTGCAATGTCTTACTGATCGGTTGACTCATACTACAAAGTTTTTCTTGTAAATTTGAGTAGATTCTGTAATTAATCCAGTGACATCACATACACTCTTCACGCGTGAAGTTTCATTTCGTTTTCTTCTCCCCTTATGAGTTCTTCACTTTTTTCGTCAGGCAGAGTGATCACCTATTCAGACGACATTTTCCGCGATTTCACTCTGGAACACGCATGCCATGGGTTAAATACACTACTGGCCATTAAAATTGCTACACCAAGGAGAAATGCAGATGATAAACGGGTATTCATTGGACAAATAGGTTATACTAGAACTGACATGTGATAACATTGTCACGCAATTTGGGGGCATAGATCCTGAGAAATCAGTACCCCGAACAACCACCTCTTGCCGTAATAGCGGCCTTGATACGCCTGGGCATTGAGTCAAACAGAGCTTGGATGGCGTGTACAGTTCCAGATGCCCATGCAGCTTCAACACGATACCACAGTTCATCAAGAGTAGTGATTGGCGTATTGTGACGAGCCAGTTGCTCGGCCACCATTGATCAGACTTTTCAGTTGGTGAGAGATCTGGAGAATGTGCTGGCCAGGGCATACGGTCGTGCATTATCCTGCTGAAATGTAGGGTTTCGCAGGGATCGAATGAAGGGTAGAGTTACGGGTCGTAACACGTCTGAAATGTAACGCCCACTGTTCAAAGTGCCGGCAGTGCGAACAAGAGGTGACCGAGACGTGTAACCAATGGCACCCCATACCATCACACCGGGTGATACGCCAGTATGGCGATGACGAATACACGATTCCAATGTCCGTTCACCGCGATGTCGCCAAACACGGATGCGACCATCTTAATGCTGTAAACAGGACCTGGATTCATCCGAAAAAAGGACGTTTTGCCATTCGTGCACCCAGGTTCGTCGTTGAGTACACCATCGCAGGCGCTCCTGTCTGTGATGCAGCGTCAAGGGTAACTGCAGCCATGGTCTCCGAGCTGATAGTCCATACTGTTGCAAACGTCGTCGAACTGTTCGTGCAGATGGTTGATGTCTTGCAAACGTCCCCTTCTGCTGACACACGGATCGAGACGTGGCTGCACGATCCGTTACAGCCATCCGCATGAGATGCCTGTCATTTTGACTGCTAGTGATACGAGGCCGTTGGGATCCAACATGGCATTCCGTATTATCCTCCTGAACCCACCGATTCCATATTCTGCTAACAGTCATTGGATCTCGACCAACGCGAGCAGCAATGTCGCTATACGATAAACCGCAATCGCGATAGGCTACAATCCGACCTTTGTCAAAGTCGGAAACATGATGGTACGCGTTTCTCCTCCTTACACGAAGCGTCACAACAACGTTTCACCAGGCAACGCCGGTCAACTGCTGTTTGTGTATGAGAAATCGGTTTGAAGCTTTCCTCATGTCAGCACGTTGTAGGTGTCGCCCGCGCCAACCTTGTGTGAATGCTCTGAAAAGCTAATCATTTGCATATCACAGCATCTTCTTCCTGTTGGTTAAATTTCGCGTCTGTAGCACGTCATCTTCGTTGTGTAGCAATCTTAATGGCCAGTAGTGTATGTTAAGAGTTTAGATTGTCAGGCGAGAGAATCTGAGGGAGAGCATTCTTCGACAATGTGGCTATTTCTCATTCTGTAAAAGTGTGACATTCTTATTCGGATTAAAGAGTGAAGCTATAGTTCTGCTGGGACTGTAAGTTTATTGTCATAAATTAAAGCATGTTTATACATTTACTGTCATTACGCCTTCGTAAGTGAGCGGTCAGCGTGTCACTGTCTCGCGTGGGACCCACTCTGCCTCGTGTTGCGAACTGAGCAGCTACTTAAATCAAAAACACAGGGTCCATTGTTTTTAAACTTGACATCAGCGCGGAGAGCGTTGCGCTGTCTCCATGTCTTCCGCATCCACAGGACGACACGACGGCCGGTCGACATTGTAAGGTCCTCCGGGCTTTTGAACGCCAAATTTTTATTTTTTGTGGTTACGTGTATTGACAAACAGCTTACACTGCCGGAGGAACGAAGGCTTCAAATGTTTAACAAGTTAACAGTGACACTGAAACATTATGTGAGGAAATTGAGTGCAGTTCATGACTCACCTGTTTTCATTTGCTTTTCCGTGGAAAGTCATTACCCCAGTACACGTGGGGACATTTTCAAGTGGTGGGAGGTCAAGTCCCTGCTGAAAGCAAGTCGTTTCGACGCGAAGCGAGAGCCTCAGGTAAAGCGGCTAGGTGCGCAGGCGGAATCACAACGAGAGACCCCAGCCGGGTCTGCCCGGCCTCAGCTGACTCAGCTGACTGAGACGGACGGCGCACGGTAGAGAAGTTTTTCCTGCTAACCTTCGAAACACGTTTCGGCGAAGGACGCGAAACGCCAGACCAAATTTTGTTTGTTCTTTTCGTCAAGTACCTAGAGATGAAACTTCTCGCTATGTAATACGAATTTCGCTTACAGATAACAATTCTTATGCACTTTATTTCAGATGAGGTTGAATTTCGAGAGATTTGTAATTGAGGGACGAATTAATATTGTTGCCGTAAATTTATCATTTTTATTGTACGGTAAGTTGCCTGTACTTATCTAAAGAATGAAGCTGCAAGCAATAGCGAGATAAGCCCTTGGAAATGTGGAAATTTGTGGTAAGGTTCTGTGGGCCAAAACTGCTAAGGTCATCGGCCCCTAGGCTTACACACTAATTGAACTAATTTAAACTAAAAGCTGGGAGGATGGGGCGTGAGTCGTGCTTGGGTAGCTCAGATGGTAGAGCACTTGCCCACGAAAGGCAAAGGTCCCGAGATCGAGTCTCGGTCCGGCGCACAGTTTTAATTTGCCAGGACGTTTCATATCAGGGCACACTCCGCTGTAGAGTGAAAATCTCATTCTGGTAACTTAAACTAAGTCACACTAAGGACAACACACACACACACCAATGCTCAAGGGAAGACTCGAACCTCAGACGGGGGGAGCGGGGGAGCGGGAGAGGGGGGGGGGGGGTCGGAACAACCGTGACAATGCCCCTCAGACCGCACGACTACCCCGCGCGGCTTGCAAATGTGAAATACTGGTACATTAATGACCGATTACCCGCTAGAACGTTGAATGTATGCAGGAATTGTTTTGTAAGGTTTCCGAATATCAGATTGTGAGATGGAATTCCATGCCTGTTGCATTTCGTCGGTCAATACAGGGACGGTTAAAGCTGATTGTTGATGACGCTGGAGTTGTCGTCCGATGATGCCCCATATGTGTTCCATTGCAGACAGATCTCGTTATCTACCAGGCCAAGGCAACATGCCGACACTCTGTGGAGCATGTTGTGTTACAACATTGGTGCGTAGGCGAGCGTTATCCTGTTGGAAAACGCCCCGTGGAATGCTGTTCATGAATGACTTCACAACAGATCTGTCATCAGATTGACGTACCAATTTGCAGTCAGGGTAAGTGGGATAACCTGAGTGTGCTCTGGCTGTCACACGAGTTTGCAGCACAAACCTTAACTCCAGGTGCAGCTCCAGTGTGCGCGGAATGCAGGTAGGTTGGCAGCAGGCCCTCAACTGACCCCCATCTAACCAAAACACGGTCATCACTGGCACTGAGGCAGAACCAGCTTTCATCAGAAAACACAACGGACCTCCACCCTGCTCTCACTTGACACCGCTGAAGTCACAAGTGGCGGTGGTGTGGGGTCAGTGGAATGCACGCTACAGGGCGCCTGGCTCGCAACTGTCCTTGAGGTAATCAGTTTGTAACAGTTTGTCGTGTCACTGTGGTGCCAACTCCTGCTCAAACTGCTACTGCAGATGCAGTGCGATGCGCTAGAGCCATACACCGAATACGATGGTCTTCCCTCTTCATAGTGCCGGGTCTTTTCTTCGACCGTACATTCTCGTGGTCACCGCTGCTAGCAGTCATTTACAGTGGCTGCATTCCTGCCAAATGTTTCTGCAGTATCGCAGAAGGAACATCAAGCTTAGCGCAGCCCTATTACGTAATATCGATCAAAGTCAGTGACGAGTTGATAATGGCGTCTTTGTCGCCTTAAAGACATTCTTGACTAACATCTACTCACCACGTCCAATCTCACAGCTAACAAAAGTTCGTCGGTCGCGGTGGCCGAGCGGTTCTAGGCGCTTCACTCCGGAACCGCACGACTGCTACGGTCGCAGGTTCGTATCCTGCCTCTCGCATGGATGTGTGTGATGTCCTTAGGTTAGTTAGGTTTAAGTAGTTCTAAGTTCTAGGGGACTGATAACCTCAGGTCTTAAGTCCCATAGTGCTCAGAGCCATTTGAACAAAAGTTCACCACCGTTACAGCATGTATTTGAAGCAAATCTGACTTGTATCCTCATAATGGTGTTAACAATGCCACTCTTACATGACTGGTGCGAAATCTGAAAACACATTATCTTTCGGATGTAGGAACACGCCTACCAGCTTCAGTCAACTACTTGTTGGTGTTGCGAGCTTTTTCCGTCAGTGTAGTTAAGGATTGGAAGTAGCAGGAGAATGAACACACATTATCTTTCAGATGTAGGAAAGCGCCTACCAGCTTTCGTTTATGTCGCACAACTGGTTACTTGTAGGTGTTGCGATCTTTTTCCGTCAGTGTAGTTAGGGATTTCAAATGGCTCTGAGCACTATGGGACTTAACATCTGTGGTCATCGTCCCCTAGAACTTAGAACTACTTAAACCTAACTAACCTAAGGACATCACACACATCCATGCCCGAGGCAGGATTCGAACCTGCGACCGGAGCGGTCACGCGGTTCCAGACTGAAGCGCCTAGACCGCACGGCCACACCGGCCGGCTAGTTAGGGATTGGAAGCAGCAGGACAAATGTTTGTGTCCTGATAGGCCGTGCTTTTTTATGAGGCGCTGTTAGTACAGGAAACAATCCTCTACTTATCGACAAGTGGTGTACTGGAGTGAAACTGTCATCATCCATCTAATGGTTAAAATGTGATTAAGATTTCTGTCTGGCAAGTCTCTCTATAAACAGCTCCTCAAGGTAGACCACGGCGTCTAACCTATGCTGATTTAGCTTTATCAATTATTATCACCGGCTTTACGTTACTATGTGTAATGAAGTAAACAATACTCCTCAACGTAGTGGAACACGTTATCAATGCCCGGTATGTTAAATCTATTTTGATAGAGTCGGTACCTGTGATCTTACTGTTTGGCTTGAGATCTTCGCTTTCACTGAGGGCAACAATTAAATTCATTCGGCACCTATTGGCTGTGTTGTGCATTACAGTATTACATGACTCCTCGGAAAGAAGTGTTTTCTAGTGAGATACACTGATTGCAGTTATCATTTGAAGACATTGTATTCAGTCAGCTACATTCAATGCTACCTCTTAATGCAGAGAAAGTTGCAAGGGCGATCAGTTTAATAAAAAAAAAAGATGGATTTTCGATTGTGTTGGTGTAGATGCCAATGCTTCTCCATGTATCATCCATAGATTGTAGACACGCTGCATGGAGACAGATCAGTAAACAAGGCGGGTTGGACAAGGTCGCCGACACATTACAACCCACATGAAGACGACATCTGGCCATTTGAGTTGCGGTGTCGCACGGATACCGCCAGAGCATTCCAACACGACCTCAGATAGGTCACTGGAGCCACTTTTTCCGATCAGGCTGTGGTGAACGGGATACGAGAGAGGATCTTACGACCCAGACGTCCTGTTCGAGTACCCCACCTGACACGACATCTTGCAGCTAGACTTCAGTACTGCTGTTCCTACGTCAACTGACAACTTCGTCACTGGCGAAACACGTTATTCACAGACGAGTCCAGATATTCTCTCACGCACGCTGTGGCCGTGTTCGTGTGCAGAGACACGTGGTGAACAGTACCTGACAAATGTTGTCCAGGAAACAGATTTGTGGAGGCTTCAGTGTTACTAACAATACAGATCTTGCCGTTGTCCATGGCCACTTTACCGCCAGGCAGTACATAGAACAGATCCTGCTGGACCATGTAGTGGATTTTAGGACCTATACGGTGGTGTTTTGCGAAGCCTGAAAACTGAAGCAATGGAATAAATGTAAATGTCTTGTGACTAGGGCCTCCCGTCGGGTAGACTGTTCGCCGGGTGCAAGTCTTTCGATTTGACGCCACTTCGGCGACATGCCCGTCGATGGGGATGAAATGATGATGATTAGGACAATACAACACCCAGTCCCTGAGCGAAGAAAATCTCCAAGCCAGCCGGGAATCGAACCCGAGCCCTTTAGATTGACATTCTGTCGCGCTGACCACTCAGCTACCGTGGGCGGACAAGTAATGGAATGGTCGGCGTTGAGTCCCGACCTAATCGCCTGTTTCACCATAGACTTTCCAGGAACTCTCATGGACTCTCATTGAAGAACGGGAACGGATCCCACAGGGTGACCTCTACAGACGTATACAGAGCGTGCCACATAGGTGTCAGGCAGCGATACAAGCTCACGGAGGGCATACACATTATTGAAGCCCCTGAAGCTCTGAAAGTCCAATGGAAAGCGCGAAAGATGACGGGATGAATTATAGTTTCCACTTTATTTTCGATACCTGTCAGACATTTCAGTTTTTTATTTAGAAGATCCAGGACAAGATGAAGTTTTGTTATGCACAGAATTTGGGACAGATGAATATATAATATGGTAACATATCCGGTCCCCAATTATTGCTCGAAAGTATATAGCAGACGTTCGAAGTCATTTTATAGTATTAATAGTGGATAAGAGATCCGTGAGATTCTCGTATCTGATCTACAGAGAAATTTCTCTATAATAAGTTGCTTGGATATTTGTAAGATCCGCTAAAAGAAACTACTGCTCAGAGAAAAATTAGTAACTCCCAACACCGCAACGGGAAATTACGAAGGATGTGTTTAAAGTTTTGACGCTAAAGGTCATTTATTTGTTTTCACACTTCTCCCACCCGAAATCCCGGAATCTAATTCACTTCCAAGTACTTTCGGCTTCTAGAAACTAACCTCGTTGAGCAGTCACACGAGATGTCTCATACTGAAAACTGATTGTTATCTTCCTCTAAGACTAAAATTTTCACCGGGTGCTATTTGTTCGACCTTTCCATACTTTCATCCCATGAAACGCACTCAGTATGTATTGTGATAAGTCCCTTCCCAAAGAAGGTTGCCAGACGCTGAGTATAAAAACATGTCATTGAAATACTTCAGGTTGTTAACATGTGTATCCGTGTTGTTGCCTTTATGTGCCTGTTAACATTGAATAATTGTAGGGGGTAAGGAAAGAAAGAATTGCCTAGTCACTGTTTTCCAGTTTCATAAGGTTCAGTCGTATTTCGGATCCTATACTCCATCCTTGGGCGACGTATGCGTCATACAATTATTTTCAAGTGTTCTTCAAGTTAAGCCGTGTGGTCTTAGGCGCCTTGCCACGGTTCGCGCGGCTCCCCCTGTCGGAGGTTCGAGTCCTCCCTTGGGCATGGGTGTGTGCTTTGTCCTTAGCGTAAGTTAGTTTAAGTTAGATTAAGCTGTTGTAAGCCTAGGGACCGATGACCTCAGCAGTTTGGTCCCATAGAACTTACCACAAATTTCCAAATTTTCTTCAAGTTTCTCTATTTGTGTTAATGAACTGACTCTACAAAGGAATTAAATGAGTTCTGCAGTTCTTGAAAAGGGAGCAAAGAGACTGAAACGCATTGCGAAAAAGTTAAAGTCCTTTTCCTGCACTGTTACGTGCCAATTTAAATTATTTCGAATGGTTTCTCCTAGCAGCTAGTGTAAGAGCAAAATGAGACCTTCTCCTCCTGGCAGTAGAGACTGTCTTTTGTCAGAAATATGCTTATTTTTCGCCGCAGTCCTTTTTAAATCAGGAACGAATGAAGAATGCAAGCTATGAAATACACGCTGATAAGCCAAAACATTATGATAACTGTCCCTCGCGACGTTAGATGCCTTGTGCTGGCTTTGCGGGAACTTGACGCGGTAACAAAAGTATGTAAAGCGGGGCAGACACGGACGGGGGATCATCCTAGCGAAGATATGGGTTGAAAATGGGCAAATAATCTGAGAAAGGTGACTTTGACAAAGGGTAGATTATTATTACGCACAGCCTTTGAATGAGTATCTCGAAAACGACGGAGCTGGTCGAACGTTCACGTGTTATTGTCGTAAGCATCTACGGAAATTGCCACTAGGCTCTAAATGGTTGGACGTCCACGACAGTTCACAGAACGTGGGGTGCGAAGGCTTGACTGCTCTTTAAAGTAAGATACATGGTCATCTGAGGCGTCTCTGCCGAAAGAGCACAATGCTGGTGGACGCACAACGGTTTCGGAGCACGCAGTTCATCGTACAATGTTGAACATGGAGCTCTGTAGCAGACCACCCCTACGGGTTTGAACGTTGACCGAACGACATCTTCCACTCTTGTTAATCACGCTTGGCTCATGTACATATTGTATATCACGCGTCTCTCCCTATAGCTTGGCCCTATTTTTATATTTTACAAATACGGCATCCATCTTGTACAAAGCTTTCTGATAATAAATTCTTCAAGTAAAATAAGTTGCACAATCTTTGGAGTCAAATATATCGTATTCCCATAACCGCCAGGCTTCGGATATCATAATACTTATTTGCAGGAAGTCTTCAGCTGTGTTTGCAGTTTTAGGACTTCTTTCGAGTGGAAAACTTTAGAGGACTATTGCATACTTTGACTTCGGGTCTCATTTCTTTCAAAATTGTTAACATTATACTTTAATTTTCATTCTTGACTACGTAAGAGTAAAATGTGTGAAACATGTATGTTAAACGGCACTTTAATTTGATGGCAGTGTTGGAGATTTTTGGTGACATCGTTTTCTTTATATCGAGTGGTTGTTCGTAGGCAATGTTCAATGAATTTCAGTCGTATGATGTTTGTAAATGTACATTTATTTTGCTATTATTTCGCGTGATGAACTGCGAACTTGATCCAATATTTACGCGCGAGATATTGTAGAGGCATAGAGGTACTTAGTTTTTCGTAAATTGGAAGCTGACTACAGGATGCGTCGTAATTGCTCAGTCTTATGTGTTGGCACTCAATTTTGTCTCTCTCTCATGCATTTGAGATTACTCAGTGTTTTACTGAGAGACATTTATAGAAAACTGCGTATTTCTGTGACTACTAGAAAATCGATTCATGTTCACATATATTGTGATTCCCACGTGACCTGTGTTCTCGTCTGGGTAATTTGAAGTTAATATCGAGTATCAGTTTAATATTACTGTCATTCATTTATGCTGTTGTAAGTCATTTCTTTAATTTTCGTACGTAATTTTGAGGCATGTTTTTTGTGACCCCATAATGAGCACACCAGTTACCAACATCCTCCTTTGCCTATTGAATTATTATCTATGGTACAGAGAAATAGTAGCTCAGTCGTATACAGCTCTTTAACATTATTAGTAATGAATTTTACTTTCTATTGCATGAGTAATTTCCAGGTTGCGAAAGTTAAAATTAGGCGCTGTCTCCAGAAAGCGTATTACTGTTGTAGACTGTCTTTGTGTGTTTTTATGTAACAACGGAATAACTTCCTTAGGACAGGGTAGGAATCCCTTCAGTTCTTGAAATGGTACCTGTTGATATTATCCTTGACTACACCATTATTTAACAGCTTTGATGAGACATTTTCAGCGATGAACAATTTTCATATAAACGTATCACGGAACTGGTGTAGAAAGCAGCGCCGAAATTGGAAAAAATAACATTGAAATAGGAAAAAAATACCGAATTTGATAAAAAAATAGCATCGAAATTGTCAAAAAAAGTAGCACTGAAACTGAAAAAATAACACAAAAGGAAAATAATAACACGGAAAATGGAAAAAACTTCGAAATCGACAAAACAAAATAACTGAAATCGAAAAAAAAAGAATTTTGCAACAAAACAGCAGCGAGTTTGACAAAAAATACCACTGAATTTGGCAAAAAATATAGCACCGAAATTGGGAAAAAATGAAATTGAAATAGACGACAAATGACACTGAAATGGGCAAAAAATAACACCGAAGTCAGCAAAAATTAGCAGTGAATCTAACAAAAAATAACAGCGAATTTGGCCATAAATTAAAACGACTTTTTTCTATCCCAGCACTGCTTGACTGTCGTTCCGTGGACAAATACACTACTGGCCACTAAAATGCTACACCAAGAAGAAACGCAGACGATAAACGGGTATTCATTGGACAAATATACACTCCTGGAAATGGAAAAAAGAACACATTGACACCGGTGTGTCAGACCCACCATACTTGCTCCGGACACTGCGAGAGGGCTGTACAAGCAATGATCACACGCACGGCACAGCGGACACACCAGGAACCGCGGTGTTGGCCGTCGAATGGCGCTAGCTGCGCAGTATTTGTGCACCGCCGCCGTCAGTGTCAGCCAGTTTGCCGTGCCATACGGAGCTCCATCGCAGTCTTTAACACTGGTAGCATGCCGCGACAGCGTGGACGTGAACCGTATGTGCAGTTGACGGACTTTCAGCGAGGGCGTATAGTGGGCATGCGGGAGGCCGGGTGGACGTACCGCCGAATTGCTCAACACGTGGGGCGTGAGGTCTACACAGTACATCGATGTTGTCGCCAGTGGTCGGCGGAAGGTGCACGTGCCCGTCGACCTGGGACCGGACCGCAGCGACGCACGGATGCACGCCAAGACCGTAGGATCCTACGCAGTGCCGTAGGGGACCGCACCGCCACTTCCCAGCAAATTAGGGACACTGTTGCTCCTGGGGTATCGGCGAGGACCATTCGCAACCGTCTCCATGAAGCTGGGCTACGGTCCCGCACACCGTTAGGCCGTCTTCCGCTCACGCCCCAACATAGTGCAGCCCGCCTCCAGTGGTGTCGCGACAGGCGTGAATGGAGGGACGAATGGAGACGTGTCGTCTTCAGCGATGAGAGTCGCTTCTGCCTTGGTGCCAATGATGGTCGTATGCGTGTTTGGCGCCGTGCAGGTGAGCGCCACAATCAGGACTGCATACGACCGAGGCACACAGGGCCAACACCCGGCATCATGGTGTGGGGAGCGATCTCCTACACTGGCCGTACACCACTGGTGATCGTCGAGGGGACACTGAATAGTGCACGGTACATCCAAACCGTCATCGAACCCATCGTTCTACCATTCCTAGACCGGCAAGGGAACTTGCTGTTCCAACAGGACAATGCACGTCCGCATGTATCCCGTGCCACCCAACGTGCTCTAGAAGGTGTAAGTCAACTACCCTGGCCAGCAAGATCTCCGGATCTGTCCCCCATTGAGCATGTTTGGGACTGGATGAAGCGTCGTCTCACGCGGTCTGCACGTCCAGCACGAACGCTGGTCCAGCTGAGGCGCCAGGTGGAAATGGCATGGCAAGCCGTTCCACAGGACTACATTCAGCATCTCTACGATCGTCTCCATGGGAGAATAGCAGCCTGCATTGCTGCGAAAGGTGGATATACACAGTACTAGTGCCGACATTGTGCATGCTCTGTTGCCTGTGTCTATGTGCCTGTGGTTCTGTCAGTGTGATCATGTGATGTATCTGACCCCAGGAATGTGTCAATAAAGTTTCCCCTTCCTGGGACAATGAATTCACGGTGTTCTTATTTCAATTTCCAGGAGTGTATTATACTAGAACTGAAATGTGATTACATTTTCACGCAATTTGGGTGCATAGATCCTCAGAAATCAGTACGCAGAACAACCACCTCTGTCCGTAATAACGGCCTTGATACGCCTGGGCATTGAGTCAAACAGAGCTTGAATGTCGTGTAGAGGTATAGCTGCCCATGCAGCTTCAACACGATGCCACAGTTCATCAAGAGTAGTGACTGGCGTATTGTGACGAGCCAGTTGCTCGGCCACCATTGACCAGACGTTTTCAATTGGTGAGAAATCTGGAGTAAGTGCTGGCCAGGGCAGCAGTCGAACATTTTCTGTATCCAGAAAGGCCCGTACAGGTCCTGCATTATCCTGCTGAAATGCAGGGTTTCGCAGGGATGGAATGAAGGGTAGAGCCACGGGTCGTAACACATATGAAATGTAACGTCCACTGTTCAAAGTACCGTCAATGCGAACAAGAGGTGACCGAGACGTGTAACCAATGGCACCCCATACCATCACGCCGGGTGATACGCCAGTATGGCGATGACGAATACACACTTCCAATGTGCGTTCACCGCGATGTCGCCAAACACGGATGCGACCATCTTAATGCTGTAAACAGGACCTGGATTCATCCGAAAAAAGGACGTTTTGCCATTCGTGCACCCAGGTTCGTCATTGAGTACACCATCGCAGGTGCTCCTCTGTGATGCAGCGTCAAGGGTAACCGCAGCCATGGTCTCCGAGCTGATAGTCCATGCTCCTGCAAGCGTCGTCGAACTGTTCGTGCAGATGGTTGTTGTCTTGCAAACGTCCCCATCTGTTGACTCAGGGATCGAGACGTGGCTGCACGATCCATTACAGCCATGCGGATAAGATGCCTGTCATCTCGACTGGTAGTGATACGAGGCCGTTGGGATCCAGCACGGCGTTCCGTATTACCCTCCTGAACCCACCGATTCCATATTCTGCTAACAGTCATTGGATTTCGACCAACGCGAACAGCAATGTCGCGATACGATAAACTGCAATCGCGATAGGCTACAATCCGACCTTTATCAAAGTCGGAAAGATGATGGTACGCATTTCTCCTCCTTATACGAGGCATCACAACAATGTTTCATCAGGCAACGCCGGTCAACTGCTGTTTGTGTATGAGAAATCGGTTGGAAACTTTCCTCATGTCAGCACGATGTTGGTGTCGCCACCGGCGCCAACCTTGTGTGAATGCTCTGAAAAGCTAATCATTTGCATATCACAGCATCTTCTTCCTGTTGGTTAAATTTCGCGTCTGTAGCACGTCATTTTCGTGGTGTAGCAATTTTATAGGCCAGTACTGTATTTTCAGTTAACGTGACATCTTGCAGTATCTTCCGAGAATGGAGGCTACCGCTCGTCTCGGGGAGCGACGATCGCCTTCCACGCGCAGTGACTAACCAAATGTTTGCGCGGCGCGACGCGATCCAGCGCGCCCAAAATTATGGCCGGCGGCCAGTTCAAACAAGCGCGGGATGCGGGACCGGGGAATGCCAGACGCCCCGCGGCGCTATTTGTGTATTTGTATTTCCGGCCTCCAGAATGCGAAAAGGAAGTAAAAAAGAGACAGCATACTGGAAGTGCACTCATTCTTTCTCCGGGGCTATTTCCGATCCGCGACGGGTTACACCACGGAGCACGGTTCTGGAGATAGACCATAGATAACATAGACTGCACGTGACGTCATTTTAGTGAAACCAACATCTAAGTCACGTAACTCGGGGCACGAAGACGAGCATGTCGTTGCGGATTTATAGTGCACAATTTATGATTTTTTGTTACAGATCAAATGTGTTTTTTAATAGATGCAGAAGTAAAGATGTTCACATACGCTCAGGTTAGTCGTTTTATATCCTACAGATTAGGTAAAGTGACGAAAATCTCAGTTGTGTAAGTGAATTACTTTAAAATACTTGCAAAGGTATTTCCACTGAAGAACAGTCATTCTGTCTCTTGTTAAGAGAACTGTCAGTACATTTCAACTTGACCACATGTAAAAACGATGACCACAGCTTTATTATCAGGATTTTAGGAGGAACTAGGTTAATTGCACTACTGCATGTTTAAGAGTAATACTACAGTTCGTTTACTTGTCGAAATAAATGCTTGGTTTCAGCTATAAATAAGAGAAACTGTAACGGTCAGCTCCACTTCACACAGCGCGTAATGACAGAAGCTCGCATTTCTGCCCCCATTCACGTGACTCAGATGTTGGTTTGAAGCGTTAAGACGGCAGAGATAATGGACATGCGCATTCTATGTCATATATGGTCTATGGTTCTGGACACTGAGATATCACTGACTTTCGTCTTGTCATTTTGTTCTGGTTAATTTTCGTTTTACAAGCAACAGACTTCTCACTTTGTTTCATTTTGATCTGCGCTGTAAAGTTAAAAGACACTAGTACAATCGGCATGATCTGTTTTACGTGTTGTAATCTTTGTCATGTGCCCCTCCCTCCTATTTCACACACCCCAATGTACCTTATCAAAGGAGATATGGTTCTTCAAACTAGATGCATAACACATGGTTAGGCTACCAAACATCTACCACTCACAATAATCACAAATTACGTCCATGTTGTTACGATTTTACATGCCTCACTTAACATATGGAAAATCACTTCCTGAACTAAAATCCGAAACAGATAATTAACTGCTACGAAATCGCGATGTGAACAGCCCCAAAAAAAATAAATGTTGCGCTTATTCTGGGAAATTAACTTCAAAGTACACTGCCTGACAAAGAAAGTGAAGCACCCTGAAGACATGGTACGAAGTTACATTGACATGTAACTTCGTACACCAAAGCGGGTATGTAAATGATTAGAGTGGCAATTCTCTGGACAGGTACAACGGCCATCAGAGCACATTATTGTTGTTCCTGTTTAATGTTGTTATCAGGTCTGGTGGGTATAACAGGCGCATGAAAAGCGTCAGATGCTGAGTGACCACTGAAGGACACGGAGATGCCCAGTACTCGGGTGAGACAGTTTTATCAGTACCTGACAGACTTTCAAAAGGGTTTCATTGTGGCCGTCTATTTGGCTGGCGTGTAATATCCCAATTTGTGGGGCATTCGGGTATTACAGTGGTCCGATGTTGGACTGCATAGGAACGTAAGGGCAGGTATACTCGACATTAAATTTCTGGACCACCATGTCTGGCCACCACAAAGGAGGATCGCCGTCATGTGCGCCGAGCAGCTCGTAACCCCTTCACGTCTGCGCTTGCCGTCCGATAACAAATTTGGGGCTTTGATTTGGGGAAGAGACCAAACAGTGAGGTCAGCGGTCTCACCGGATTAGGAAAGGATGGGGAAGGAAGTCGGCCGTGCCCTGTCAAAGGAACCATCCCGGAATTTGCCTGAAGCGATTTAGGGAAATCACCTAAAACCTAAATAAGGATGGTCGGACGCGGGATTGAACCGTCGTCCTCCGGAATGCAAGTCCAGTGTGTTAACCACTGCACCACCTCGCTCTGTCCGATAACAAGTAAAACTGACTCCCTGCAACAGTCTGTGCCACTCAGCACTAGTGGTCGGAGACCAGCAGCAGCCGGAGTAAGGAATCACCGTCCCATGCGTTGGGTCCCCCTAACACCACAAATGCCTGTAGTTTGGAATGATGCTGTGACCGGATAGCATCGAGTGCTGACTGAATGGCGTCACATTCTTTTCGGCGATGAATCGCTATCCTGGATGACGAATGTTGGCGAGTATGGCAGCTATCTGAGGAGGGGTCTGACTCTTGTAAAGTGTTGGAGAGCCACAGTGGTGCTACTCTGTGTATCACGGTACGGAGAGCGAGCATCAAGTGTGACTTCAGATTATTGTGGATTATAGAGATTGAGGGAACTCTGGCGGCACAATACGCGTCACGGAAATCCTGCATCCTCATGTGTTACCTCTCATGCGAAACCATCGTGACATGCTATTTTAGGAGGACAATGCCCGTCCACAGATGGCACTGTCTCTAAGAATTGTCTGCGTCATGTTGAGGAACTGTTGAAGCCAACAAAATCACAAAAATTGTCCCAGATGGAGCACGTGTTCTACCAGCTAGGACGTAAACTCCGTCCCAATGCTAGTACCAGGTACATCAAGAATCAATTACAACAATTTTGGGCCAGTTTGCCTCAGAAGAGGATAATAACACGGCTTTATGACACCCTTCCCAACCGAATCAGCGCATGCATCCAGACCACAGTGGGTGGACTCCTACTGCCAAGTTCTTTTTAAATTTGACTCGATCTTATTTTGTCTCTTACAGTGTATAATATGTATTCTTTTTCTACGACTACATGACTACTTAAGTTAAGTTTCTTTATTTGTCTTATGTCCCGTAACGACGAGATTCTTGGAGATTTGGATGAACAAAAATGAAGGAGAAAACACATCGTGTATATATCAAAGGAATCTCTCTGCTTTGTGTCATAAGATGTACGTCAACAAAAGCAAAACCAAGCTAATGGTTTATCGTTAAATCAGCTGATGACAATTGAATGAGATTAGGAACTAAGGCGCTGTAAGCAGTAGACGAATTTTGCTATTTCAGCAGCGAAATAACTGATGGTTGCAGAAGTAAAGGAGGAATAAAATGCAGACTGGCAGTAACAAGAATAACTTTACTGAAAAAGAGAATTGTGCTAACATCGTATATAAATGTAAATGTTAGCAGGTCTTTTCTGAAAGTATAGCATAATATGAAAGTGAAATGTGGAAAAAGAAGCAGTTCAGACAAGCTAATAATACATGCTTTTGAAATACGGTGCTGCAGAAGAATAATGAAGACGAGATGGGTAGATCGGACAACTCATATAAAGGTACTGTATCAACCTGGCGAGAAGATAATTTATTGTACAAATAGATTAAATTAAGGGATCGCTTGACAGAACACATCAACACATCCCGAGCCACCGACAAATCATCAGTTTGGTAATGGAGGGAAGTGTGTGGGTAAAAACAAAGACCAACTGTTGACTACACTAAACAGTTCAAATCGCTACAGAGTACAGGTATTATTCAGAAATGTAAAGACTTCCTAGGATACTCTAACACGAGGAGCTGGATCAAACCAGTATTAGGACTGAAGACCGCAAGTACAGTACGTTGACGGCACCGAAAATTTTGATGGCCCCGTGAAGATTCGAATATCTCCATTTCCCAAACGTTACTTCATTGCCTTAAACACCCCACCCCGACACACGGTAAGTTTAGCTCGCTCATGCTGCGAAGTATTGCAACTGACTGTGTTCTCAGTGTTGAAGCCACTCTCTCCTTTTTATTAACTTTTGCTGATATTCTCTTATTCGCCGGTAGAAGCACAACGTTAAATGAGAAGCGTAGCACTGTATTGCGAATAAATCTGTCAGCCTGCACTGGAGATTAATGTGCATTTTTTAAAATTAAAAATGAACACCGTCCTACAATTCTTGGCGTTCGGAAGAAATTCCGAGTTAAGCCAAACGAGAATGTCTCGTGACCCTACTAAAAGTCTGAACCTACCAGATCCCTCTCCTACAATATGGAGAAAGAAAAAAATTTATTCTGGGTCTATCAGCGACATAGTGGCTAACTCGTTTTCAATAAATACTTTTTTAACAGAACTCCAGTTTAGCAATGGGTAATTCATTACGTAAAGGGAGATGAAAATCTAATGGTCATGGGGGATCGGAATGAAGTTGTATGGGAAGGAATAGAAAAATTGGTTGCGGGAGAATATGGGCTCGCTACTAGGAATGAGAGGAGAACGTGATTTGTGCAAGAAATTTCAGCTACTAATAACGGATACTCCGTTAAAGAATTACAGCAGGAGGAGACATACGTGGAAAAAGCCGAGAGATACAAGAAGATTTCAGTTACATTACACCATGATCAGGCAGGGATTCCAGAATAAGATACTGCATTGCAAGGCGCAACTAACGGCAGATGCAGGCTCAGATCAAAGTTTAGTGGTGATGAAGAGTAGGCTGAAGTTTAAAGCGACTAGCCGGAGAGAATGAATGAGCAAAGAAGTGGGATACGGAAGTACTAAGGAGTGAAGAGATAGGCTTGAAGTTCTCTGAGGCTGTAGATACGGCGATAAGAAGTACATTAGAAGGCAGTTCTGTTACTAGTCGGAGAGAATGAATGCGCAAAGAAGTGGAATACGGAAGTACTAAGGAATGAAGAGATACGCTTGAAGTTCTCTGAAGCTATAGATACGGTGATAAGAAGTACCTTAGTAGACAGTTCAGTTGAAGAGAAATGGACATATCTACAAGGGGCAGTCACAGAAACTGAAAGAAAAGGTACAAAGAAGGTAACTGCGAAGAAACCATGGATAACAGACGAAATACTTCAATGAAAGAAAGAAGTATTAAAATGTTCAGGGAGATTCAGGAATACGTAAATACAAGTCACTTAGCGATGACATAAATAGGAAATGCAGAGAAACTAAGGCCAAATGACTACATGAAAAATGTGAAGAAATCGATACGTAAATGATTCCCGGGAGGACTGACTCGGCGTATAGAAAAATCAAAACAACCTTCTGTGAAAGTAAAAGCAAGGGCGGTAACATTAAGAGCTCAATGGGAATTCCACTAATAAATGGAGAGAAGAGTGAGGATACGTGGAAATAGTATACTGAAGGCATCTATGCGGAGGAAGACTTGTCTGAAGACTTAATAGGAGGTAAAACAGGTGCCGATATAGAAGAGACTAGAATCACAACTTAAAAGAGCTTTGGAAGACTTAAGATCGAATAAGGCAGAAACGATAGATAATATTCCATCAGATTTCTAAAATCATTCGGGGAAGTGGCAACAAAATGACTGTTTACGTTGTTGGTTCAAATGGCTCTGAGCACTATGGGACTTAACATCTGAGGTCATCAGTCCCATAGAACTTAGAACTAAGTAAACTTAACTAACATAAGGACATCACACACATACATGCCCGAGGCAGGATTCGAACCTGCAACCGTAGCAGTCGCGCGGTTCCGGACTGAAGCGCCTAGAACCGCTCGGCCACCGCTGCCGGCGTTTACGTTGTTGTGTAGAATGTGTGATTCTGACGATATACCATCTGACTTTCGGAAAAACATCATCACCACAGTTCTGAAGATTGTAAGAACCGAAAAATGCGAGCATTATCGCGCAATCATCTTAACACCTCACGTATCCAAGTTGCTGACAAGAATAGTATACAGAGGAATGGAAAAGAAAATTGAGCATTCTTCGCCGCGCGGGATTAGCCGAGCGGTCTTAAGGCGCTGCAGTCATGGACTGTGCGGCTGGTTCCGGCGGAGGTTCGAGTCCTCCCTCGGGCATGGGTGTGTGTGTTTGTCCCTAGGATAATTTAGGTTAGTAGTGTGTAAGCTTAGGGACTGATGACCTTAGCAGTTAAATCCCATAAGATTTCACACACATTTTTGAGGATTTTTCACACGCCGATCAGCTGGGCCTTCGGCAAAGTAAAGGCACCAAAGAGGCATTTTGATTCTGCAATTGGTAGTGGAGGCATGACTGAGGAAAAATTAAAATACATTCATAGGATTTTTCGATCTGGAGAAAGCGTTCGACGATGTCAAATTGTGCAGGATGTTCGAAACTCTGAGAAAAATAGGGGTAACTTATAATTTACAGTATGTATAAGAACCAAGAGCGAACAATAAGACTATAAGATCAAGAACGAAGTGTCTGGATTAAAAAGTGTGTAAGGCCCTTATTGCTCAATCGAATAAGCAATGATGAAAATAAAAGGAATGTTCAATAGTGGCATTAAAATACAAGGTGAAAGGATATCAAAGATAAGATTCACTGATGACACTACTGTCCTCCGTGAAAGTGAAGAAGAACTACAGGTTCTGATGAATGGAGTGAACAGCCTAATGAGTACAAAATATGAACGGAGAGTAAATGGAGGAAAAACGAAAGTGATGAGAAGTAACAGGAATGAGAACAACGAGAAACTTAACATCAGGATTGATGATCACGGAGCAGATGAAGTTAAGAAATTCTGCTACCTAGCCAGCAAAATATCCCATGACGGACGGAACAAGGTGGACATAAAAAGCAGATTAACAGTGGAAAAAAGAGAAATCCTGGCCAAGAGACGTCTACTAGAATCAAACATAGGCCTTAATTTGAAGAATAAATTTCTGATACTGTACTTCTGGAGCACAGCTTTGTGTGGTAGTGAGACATGGACAGTGGGAAAACCGGAACAGAAGAGAATAGAAGCATTTGAGATATAGTGCTACAGAATGTTGAAAATTAGATGGAGTGATAAGATAAGGAGTGAGGCAAGGAAAAGAGGATATGGAAAACACTGACAAGAAGAAGGGACACAATGGCAGGACACCTGTTCAGATATCATGGAATAACTTCCATGGTACTAGAGGGCCGGCCGAAGTGGCCGTGCGGTTCTAGGCGCTGCAGTCTGGAACCGCGAGACCGCTACGGTCGCAGGTTCGAATGCTGCCTCGGGCATGGATGTGTGTGATGTCCTTAGGTTAGTTAGGTTTAACTAGTTCTAAGTTCTAGGGGACTAATGACCTCAGCAGTTGAGTCCCATAGTGCTCAGAACCATTTGTACCATTTTTTTTTTTTTTTTTTTGGTACTAGAGGGAGCTGTAGAGGGTAAAAACTGTATTGGAGAACAGAGATCGGAATACATCTAGCAATCGAAGACGTAGGTTGCAAGTGCTACTTTTCACAGGGGATGAATTCGTGGCGGACTGCAACGTACCAGTCAGACGACGGATGGTGTGGCAAAGTTGATGAATCACATCTTCTTCCTTACGGGGTAACGATGTTGACATCTAACTTGATTACTCGTATCAGTAGTTTCCCTACATCGAATAAATGGATGAAATAAGAGAAACTGTAACGGTCAGCTCCACTTCACACAGCGCGTAATGACAGGAGCTCGCCTTTCTGCCCCCATTCACATGACTTAGAGGATCGAAAGATCTTCTCGAATGTCTCACTTGGTAGAGTTTTATCACCAAAGGTAAATGTCCAGCTTCAAGCCACTTTCCGGCTTAATATCAGTAAATTTCTTCTACTGCAGTTATATCTTCGAAAGCTTTCTGTGAATCTGCGACGTCTGGGTGCATAGCTCACCAACATGACAGTATTGCACCACGGGTTGCCTGCACTTGAGAGCTCAGAGGCACAACAACGCAAGCAAAACAAAGCTTGTCACTACGCCAATTACAATAATAAGCGATGTTTAGAAGAACAACTCCGGACGCCACCGCTGCAACTCACCTTGTCGCCAGAGGACAGCGTCACGCTCTTATTAGGTGCACCTTCGGCGGATCTCTTGTGCTATGTCAACTGGTCGCAGTATCTTGTGCACAATTCATCCGACCGCTGGTACGTCGCCCGGCTAGCGTCTGGCAGTGGCACCCAGCTGGCTAACCTGGGATCACTGCCTTCCTGAGCTATGTAGAACCGCCAGCAGTTTTCGTCCTGGCTAAGCACAGACTAGCCTCTCGACGCCTGGGCCTTTTGGACTTTGGTATCTCCACTCATTGCTGTGACTGTGTTAAGCGACAGTCGTCCTACAACGTGGTGCTTCAAACTTTAACTCTTGTCAAGTAATAGTGAATTAGCCATTTTCGGCGAACAGTTGAACTTAGACTTAAGATATTGGAAGCGTAAAGTAAGACAGACTTCAATTGATACACTACTTTTGTGTCCTTGTGAATTTATGTTATTATAGTTCAATTCTTTTATCTTGGCGGCTCGCGCATGCCCGCCCAGACGTGGGAGATTGCTGCGTTGCCAGTTGCACACGATGCACGCGCCAATAGAAGCAGCGCCATAGTATAGCATAGTTCGCAAGCTTAGGTTTAGGGGGGAGCGCGCAGTTCATGAAGTAAAGCCACCACGGCCGCATTAACCCTTTCGCTGCTACAAAGACGTGCTCCCTGCATTCCGCGCTGTGTGCGATTTTGTCACTGCACTGCTCGCCTGTGCAGACACATCGTGTTCCGACTGCTTTGACACTCTTATCAATCGATTCCACAAAAACTATTTGGCCCAAAAATTAGATTTTTACACATCTTCTTGACTGATACCTTCCCCCCATAAATGACTTAATTTTGTTTCGATGTTCAACGCAGTTATTATGCAGCATTAAATATAGTAAACCATTGCACGAAATTTTGAAGAGTTTGCAGAGGTAAAAGCCCATAGAGTATACTTTCCGTATGGTCGATTTTAGTTGCCTCAATGTTGAGAATGAAATGTGGACAAGATACCTAAATTTCATATAAAATTTACTGTATGACAATATCTCATTTAATTTAAGTACGACATAGGTGTCATATGTAATATTGAGAAATATTCCGTCTTTCGCGACTGTAATGAAAGTGTTATTTACACCGGACGCGTTTGGCTTTATTTTAAAGCACTTCAATCAAGGAAAGGTATGGCACATACTAGAAATTTCAAAAAATTGCATTCAAACGAATATAATTCGTGCAGTAAGGGACTTCGATATTGTTTTTAAATAAAGAAAATTTTAAGCACCTCTCAAGGTTTGAACTCATAACCTTTCGCATAGCAGGCTGACATCTGAACCGCTACGCTGACGCACATCGACTGACTGCAGAACGTCATGAGGAGTATAACACGTCACGCAAAATACTGACAAACACTGTTGGTATGACTATGAATTACTCACGCTTCGTCGAAGTACAATAGGAAATAAACAATTACCGCTGTTCTTTATTGCGAAAAAGCAGTTCGTGAGAGTGATACAAACACCTTTCTTGCTATTGCCTGAATTAGGAGTCTTATTGCTTGTTTGGTTTAATTAATTAATAGAATATGAAGCAATTGGTATAAAGAATGCTTTTTCCAAACTTTCTATAATAGAATGTCTGCTATCAAGACATTGCTTTTGTTCTATTACTCTATTTATGACTGAACGTTTCTAAAACTGAAGACATTCGTCCATGCTCTGCACTGCAGTTGAGATGTAACAACCTCGTTCTCTGTTCATTGGCTGACTATGTTTTGTGACGTCAGATGCGCAGAACGAACCTAAACTCGGCCGCCAACATAAATGACGCGCACTTTAGTAATAAAACTGTTGTTCATTGTCTTCTTGGGCATTAGTTTCTCCACAACCAGCGTGGGCCACTTCAGAGGTGATGAAGTTATTTGTGAATCAGGTCTGACCTCTCGTGCTGCGTTCCAGGTATATCGGGCTTTGATGCGTTTTTACGAATGTGACCATCTAAGTATTATTGCTGTTGCAAAACATTCAGCAGTTACGGCAAACCAAGCACAGACGCACGAGCTGATGGTGGATAAGATGGCCGCCATAACCACGTCAGCTGAGGTCTCCAATAGATCGTCTCCCATGTCCATGGTGACTTTAAGGTGTCACTTCCACCGTTCTCGGCATTTGAGAAGAAAGCAGAACCATGGGCCAACTAACTTACGCAGCAGCCTCTAACAGCAGTTCGTCGTCCACCCAAAAGTTTTGTTGGTTTATGCAGGAGCTGATATCTATTGCCTTCTGCAGCAGTTGAATCCTGAAGTGCAACCGCATGCTTTAACTTACAAGCATTCGAAAACGTGGTTGTTAAATTATTTTTCCTCACAATTTCTTGTGGCAGCCGCCAGGCACAAACTTTTTAGCTATTGTAGGCGGAAAGGGCACTTCTACCGCGAATGGATAACACAATTTCAAGGAGTTTCACGGGATTATCATCTTCAGTGTTCCACTACCAAGTGCAAACAGTCGTATGCTGAATCATAACTTGGGGATATGATTTTACTGTATTCTCTAGGTGAGGAGCTGGTCATATTGAATATGACCTGGTCATATTGAATGACCCGTCGTTAACTGCTTGCCAGCTCCTCATGCAAGCTTTTGAGCCAGTCCCCGGCTGTGGCATACTTCTTTCCGTTCACTTTAATAGTGTTACGAGCGTATTCATCTTCATTTCATTCGTTAGGTATTTTATACTATCGCTTAGGCGCTCACTTGCCA
Organism: Schistocerca americana; assembly: GCF_021461395.2. Classification (NCBI taxonomy): domain Eukaryota; kingdom Metazoa; phylum Arthropoda; class Insecta; order Orthoptera; family Acrididae; genus Schistocerca; species Schistocerca americana. The sequence goes on along the minus strand of NC_060121.1, from coordinate 315,079,331 downwards.
ATTTTATATCCGCTGTTGTCTCATTTTCAGTTTTCATAAAATAATTGAGAAATGGAAATGCTGATTAACTTATCTTTCCTGGTAGAAGTCGAGATGAGATGACGTAAAAAATAGCACGCTCACGCTTTGTAGCACATTTTTTTTAACAACCAGTGAGTTTCAGAATACTTTGGTGTGGACTACATTTACTAATATTCTATTCAACGATTTTATCTTTTGCCGGCCGGGGTGGCCGAGCGGTTCTAGGCACGCCAGTCTGGGACCGCGCGATCGCTACGGTCGCAGGTTCGAATCCTGCCTCGGGCATGGATGTGTGTGATGTCCTTAGGTTAGTTAGGTTTAAGTAGTTCTAAGTCTAGGGGACTGATGGCCTCAGCAGTTAAGTCCCATAGTGCTCAGAGCTATTTGAACCATTTTTGATTTTATCTTTGTGTTATTAGAAGATGGACAGAGTAAGAGATTTTTTCTGAAAGGAAAGAAAAAATTCCTTACTCCTGACGCTGTCTGTTACATTATCAAAAGTAACTGGCTCACAAAACACAAATCACCTGATGATTGCGAAGGGCGTGGGGGAGTAGAGACCTCGGAAGGATCAATACCTATATCGCCTGTTGCCATCGTGATGTGTTCACACTGATACAGGATCAACCACATTTGAAAAGCGTCTCTGAAGAGAAGGTAGACTAAGGTCAAACTGACTTTGCAACATAATCATAAGCATAGACGTTTCAATGAATTAGAAACGCCATGGTTGTTAGTCTCATTTTACAGGAGGTATAAGAAGTTTTGTGTTGGGTAGGGTTGGAACTTCACATGTCTATTTATTTATTTTCATTTAGCGCTATCGCCAGCGGTTAACGACTGGTAATCATTGCATTACCAAAACTTCAGAAATATTAAACACAATTTTAAAAACGAAATGACGGATTTTTTTGTCAAAACATCTGTCGCGTATAGTCTGCTGAAATCAAATAAAAAAGATGAAAATAGTTGTCCGCCTTTGCGTAAACCTAATTTTGTTGCTCGACTGCCATGTCGGTTATGTCTAGTGGAGCCCTTAGTACGGGTTCACTTCTACTGCATTCTCGATCTCATCAGCACATAAATAGGTATTCAATCTTAACTCAGATATTTAGGCGCAACATAGGCTGACCGAGCGCGCTTATTATTCATTTGTGCAGCCTCCGAGCGAACAGCTAAGTCAGAAGTTCAGATCAGTCCGTTTTAAACTGTTACTGCTGCTTCTCTGGTAACGCAGTAAAATTCCTATCTTTCGGCCTCGCTCACTATGTACAGCATTGTCACCTTCTGAAATATGTGTGCAAGAATGAGATCTGTTAATAATCAAGGCTGTTGAATAAAAAAGACCCTCCAGAATAAATTACTGTATAACGTGTTATAGCTATGGCAGAATGAACTGTTAATCAACACAACTTTAAAATGGTATGAAGATACTGACATTTTCCACGACAGGACTTTACTACTGCAAATCGAAGTATTTAGGCTACAGGATGCTAAAGCGGTGTATTGATCAAGTCAGTTACAATGTTATCACTATATTAGTTATAGACATTATTCCTTGTTTGTAAGGAAGACATGTTATTTGTGCAGTAGGCAGCTAAAAATGTTTGCAGGAGTGCAGGTGGGGAGCGAGGAAATCGCCCTTCACCTCACTTCCTTCCACCCTACACTGCGAATGGTCCGATAAACAAAGCCTAAGTACTAGGCTCCATTGTCGACTTTATTGAGTTTTATTCTTCACCCTTTATGAATCCCTGTTTCTTTTACTTTATATGTACAGCATCCGTGAAAAAGAAGAAAATTCTAGTGAAACGTGCATGCAGATATCACATACGCACTTTAAGCAAGAAACAGTCGAGAAAAATCTACTATTGGTGATGTTTTAACTCTATGATCTGAAATGTGTATTGTGACGAAAAAACTTATATCAATAGTCACATACCCAGTCAGTCAAAGAAGTTTAAAGACTGGATTAGCAGATAATAGAGAAATGTTAAGAAGGTGGTCTCAGTGCTTCAAGTGATCTACTTCGTCTTCTTCCACTTGTGTACAACGCACAGAACGTTCATACAATCATGTGAAACAGTCCTTCTTTGGTCTTCACGAGTCACATTTGCTTGAACACCGGTTGTCGTCAAAGGGTTGACCTTACGTACAAACTTATGCACATTGTCGTTTTGCGGTAGATTCGTATTGACAATACCAAGTCTCGTCATCAGTCACGGCTTTTTCCAGAAAAGAATTGTCCGCGTCTGTCACTTCAATCAAGTCGCGGCAGGCGTCAACGTACCGTTTTCTTTGTTCGGGAGTCAAGGTTTGCGGGACAAACTTTTCGCACACTTTTCTGCTCTGCAAAACATTCAGCAGAATGCTGTAAACACTTGATTTGGAGATGTTTCTTCACTACAATATGTGACACAACAATGTTGACAAACTATGGCCGCACGTCCACTGCTTAACACTGCCAGTTCTCAACTGACTTGGTTAGACACTGGACTCGCATTCGGGAGGACGACGGTTCAATCCCGCGTCCGGCCACCCTGATTTAGGTTTTCCGTGATTTCCCTAAATCGCTCCAGGCAAATGCCGGGATGGTTCCTTTCAAAGGGCACGGCCGACTTCCTTCCCTGTCCTTCCCTAATCCGATGAGACCGATGACCTCGCTGTCTGGTCTCCTTTCCCAAAACAGCCAGCCAGCCAGTCTCAACTGACTGGTCAAATGCACGTCTGTTATTTACGGTTGTTAGTTCAAGCGGCCACAGTAGTTACTGCTCTGACGTCGCTTGTACGCCAGGAGTAGAACCAGTCTCGGAACTTTTTGGACAGACAGTGTTTACAGTACCAGTATCAACAAGATACTAAGACAGCAACCGCTGATTCCATGTACACACGAATGCAGAATCTGATTGGTATTATTTCGAAAGTATTAGTGCACAGATGAGAGGAGACAATTTAATACATTCACTTAGCGCAAACCTCCTCACGCTTACCAAAATACAAAGTTTTTGTAATCGTACTCGTGACAATGTTTTTTGAATAGCACGTGCGATATTGTCTTAGAGAAACACGCAATCTACACACGAATAATTCTACATTCCTGCCGCGCACATTCTTGTCAGCTGCGCACAGCACAAAGCTGCGTCTTAATATAGGGTGTGGGGTAGTCGCAGTGGGGCTCGGGATGTGGTGGATGTGGGTTATGACGAGGGTATTTTTAGCGGCACGGTGGTTCGTCAGATGTCCTGCTCCTGGGTGGGGACCGAGGGCTGTCTCTTTATATGCGCCACATCCGGCGGTGACGCCAGCCGTGCCCGGCTGAAGCATTCACGCGTAATCCGGTGTCCAGCTACCTCTGAGTCTCGGAAGCAAGCATGAATATTAAAAACCACACGTGCATTACGAGGCTTCCGCGGAATACACAGGTGTTTCTTATTTACATAAAATGGAGATTTTCTAGAGGCAAGAGCACGACAAATTCTGTCAGCGATCACAGAGAGACTATATAAGCAGAAAAGCAGCGTTTGCAATAGGTGATCACATGTTAAAATAAAACTTTAAAGCACGTCGCCGTATTTGGCAACAGAGATTAAAAAAATTTAAAAATAGCATCGGCGACTATCTGAGACAACAGTGATTAAATTACCTAAAACAAAAACATCAGATTTGAACTATATGCCTTAGGTGGCCAACTACGTTTCAAATGAGGTACTAAAACTTAGAAAGGAGCTCTTGTAAGGAAATCTTTAGAAAAAAAGGCCTTCCACTGGGCTATCTTTTAAGATTTTAAATTGCTTAGTCTTGAGGCCTATAAACAGTAAGAGTCTGCATCAAACACTTCAAAAGTCTTTAAGCTTTTAAATGCTACTTCGATAAGCACACAGAATTAAGCCTGAATATAAAATGCACAAACATCAAATATTAAGATTTTTGACAGTAAAACCGAAATAATGGATACACCAAACAGCAGTCATCAAAGGGCCAACAGCGTGAATGCCATAAGAATGAAGATGTAAATACCAGTTAATGGCCGGCCGGAGTGGCCGAGCGGTTCTAGGCGCCACAGTTTGGAACCGCGCGACCGCTACGGTCGCAGGTTCGAATCCTGCCTCGGACATGCATATGTGTGATGTCCTTAGGTTAGTTAGGTTTAAGTAGTTCTAAGTTCTAGGGGGCTTGGTGACCTCAGATGTTAAGTCCCGTAGTGCTCAGAGCCATTCCAGTTGAACCAGTTAATGCCGAAGTGGCGCAGAACAAGACGAAAGCCAAGTAATGATGAAAGTGAGCAGCACCGCTGTAAGTGCCACTGGCCCCAAACAGTTTTATGTACAATGTAAACACAAATAAGATTACTGACAGACAACGTCAACTCGCCAGCCTACTGTTTATATACTGACAAGGCAATCTTCTGCCAAATGTAAGGCAGAACTTTATAAAAATGTAACATGAAGTATCACGCTCGCTTGTTACAAGAACAGAGCTTAACCAATGCACCCACACTGGTTGGTACCGAACACTATTACAGCGCAATGTTGTCTCGATAAACAGGATGGTGGAACCCCACTGCAGAACACAGAGATTTTCCAAAATTCCCCTCCTCCCGATGGCTGTAAAGCAGATGCTCACCTTAGTTTGCACGTTTTTCCTGGATGAAATTAAAACCGCCGCAAGTCCACTGTCCACCAGGCAAGGCAGTGTATTGAGGGACTCGTTCTCCAACCCGCACCTTACTACTGCCCAAGCAGGACGCAGACAGCCACTTCCAACAGCGTGGTCCACACGTCCGCCTCGATACTCCAAGCGGACCCAACTGCTGAAGCCAGTCTCCCGGCTGTTACAAGGAGCCATAACCAGAATTTCGCCAACAAGTAGCAGTAATAAAGTGGACGATCAACCGACAATCTTGCCATAGCGCATACGCGAATCTTTATCCTCGCGAAGCGCTATGTCGCAGTCCCCTGGTTGGACGCACGAGCCACAGTTACCAGGCAACGGGCGAAAGACGTTACGCTAGAGCGGCAGGAACCGATAAAGGATGTCGAATGGCTCACTCGCAATAGTATTGTTTAGGCCGATGAGGAACTCCACACTACAGATGTGAAGAGCCGTCAATACAGATTCGGAAATTGGAAAGTTGTAGTAGGTTGTATGGGACCAAACTGCTGAGGTCATCGGTCCCAAGGCTTACACACTACTTAATCTAACTTAAACTAACTTACTTTAAGGACAACACACACACACCCATGCCAATGGGGGTCTCGAACCTCTCACAGGGGGAGCTGCGCGAACCGTGGCAAGGCTCCTTAGACAGCATGGCTATCCCGAGCGGCTCAATACAGATTAATAGTCAATGTGTGGGGGACGGCATACCTAATAATTATGTACTACGCCTCCCTAAATTCACCAGTGTGCACATTGTTTATTAGTGACATACTACCCAGATTCCTGGAACATATCGCACTTGTTATTCGTCAATAGATTTGGTTCCATCGTGATTGCGCTTCATCTCACCTCACTTTGGACTGAGGGTTATTGAACATCTGCAACAGACATTCCAGGAAAAGAAAATAGGCAGAGGAGGTTCAAAATGGTTCAAATGGCTCTGAGCACTATGGGATTTAACTTCTGAGGTCATCAGTCCCCTAGAACTTAGAACTACTTAAACCTAACTAACCTAAAGACATCACACACATCCATGCCCGAGGCAAGATTCGAACCTGCGACCGCAGCGGTCGCGCGGTTCCAGACTGAAGCACCTAGAGCCGCTCGGCCACTCCAGCCGGCGGCAGAGGAGGCCCATTTCATGGTCAGCATGTTTACCTAATTTCACCCCACTTAATTCCTTCTTGTGGGGTCATGTGAAAAATCGTTTGTACGATACACCTGTCGAGACAGAAGTGGATCTCCGGACAAGAATTTTCGCTGCCTGCGACACAGTCCAGACGACACTGTGTATATTAAAATGGGTACGACAGAACTTTGTGGGATGGTGCCATTCGTTGGTGCTGTGGGACGCCATTTTGAATAACTGTTGTAAATGTAGCAGTTCGTGAAACTTGTGCAGATACATGGAATTAATTATTACTGTACCATAGACTTAGAGTTTTCTGTCTCTCTCACATCAAGTTATGTATGTGTCATACATTTCTATGCGCCTCACTTTATAATGCATGCCCTACCAACACAAAGTCTACACTAAGAATATCATGTCCATACACTTCTCTATCCACTCGCTAACTGCTAGTCCGTCCACCCCGTTACTAATTCATCAACGTGGGATAGTACCTGAGGGAAGTGGGAAGTATTCAGCGGAAATTCTGTTTGTCACGATCGTGGTTCGTAAGTTTGGGCTTATAGTTTGTTCACTGCGTGTGGTTAAGGCGGAACTTGACTAGATTTTCGCTTATACTTTTCGACTTGGTTCTTTACTTCAAATTGATAAATTTACTCTTCTTCATCATCCTGAAAGTTCCTAAAATCATCACGGGGTCACCCTGTGTAAGGAGTGTGAGCCACGTCAGATGTTCAGTGATCGCTGTGAAGGAAATGGAAATGCCGTATAATTGTGCAAGACAGTGTTCTGAGCACCTGGAAAACGGGAAAGGGGTTTCATTGGGATTTTCATTTGGCCGGCTGGCGAAGCGTACAACATTCAGATTTGTGGGGCATTCGGCTGTGACAGGGGCCCGGTGCTAGACTGCTTGGGAACTTGAGAGCAGGTATACACGTCATCGAGGTTCCTGTCGACTACGTTTGACCACCACAAGTGCGGATCGATGTACTGCGCACCAAACACATTGCAACCCGTTTTTAACATCTGCGACTGCCAAACAGGAACTGTCCGCCACATTCTGTATCCCACACCACTGATCGAAGACTAGTGGCAGCTGGCTAGGGAATTACAGTTCCATTCTTCGGTTGCCGCTCCCATCACTACATAAACGACTGGATTTGGGTGTGTGTGTGTGTGAATCCCTAAGAGACCAGCCTGCTAAGGTCATCGGTCAACTGCGCTTGGCATGGTGCCGTGACCGGGAAGTATGGACTGCTGATGTAAGGTGTCGCATTGTGTTCAGCCGTGAATAGCGGTTTGAACTACACTGAAGCGCCAAAGAAACTGTTACAGGCATTCGTATTCAGATACAGAGATACGTAAACGGCGCTGCGGTCGGCAGCGCCTATAAGACTATAAGTTTCTGGCGCAGTTGTTAGATCGATTACTGCTGCTACAATGGCAGGGTATCAACATTTAAGTGAGTTTGAAAGAGGTGTTGTAATCGGCATACGAGCGATGGGACACAGCATCTCCGAGGTAACGATGAAGTGGGGATTTTCCCGTACGACCATTTCACGAGTGTACCATGAATATCAGGACTCCGGTAAAACATCAAATCTCTTACATTACTGTGGGCAGAAAAAGATCCTGCAAGAACGGGACCAACGACGACTGAAGAGAATCGTTCAGCGTGACAGAAGTGCAATCTTTCCGCAAGTTGCTGCACATTTCAATGCTGGGCCTTCAAAAAGTGTCAGCGTGCGAACCATTCAATGAAACATTATCGATATGGCCTTTCGGAGCCGAAGTTCCACTCGTGTATCCTTGATGACTGCACGACACAAAGCTTTAAGCCGCGCCTGGGCCCGTCAATACCGACACTAGACTCTTGATGACTGGAAACATGTTGCCTGTTCGGATGAGTCTCATTACAAATTATACCGACCGGATGGACGTGTACGGATATGGAGACAACCTCATGAATAAATGGATCCTCCATGTTAGCAAGCGGACAGTTCAAGCTGGTGGAGACTCCGTAATGGTGTGGTGCGCGTGCAGTTGGAGTGACATGGGATCCCTGATACTTCTAAATACGAGTCTGACAGTTGTCACGTATGTAAGCATTCTGTCTGATCACTTGCATCCCTTCGTGTCCATTGTGCATTCCGCCGGACTCGGGCAGTTCCAGTAGGACAGTGCGACACCCCACACATCCAGAATTCCTCTCCTGAGTTTAAACACTTCCGACGGCCACCACACTCCCCAGATATGAACATTACTGAGCATATATGGGATGTCTTTTAACGTGCTGTTCAGAACTACCTCTCGTACTCTTACGCATTTATGGACAGCACTGCAGGATTCATACTGTCACTTCCCTCCACCACTACTTCAGACATTAGTCGAGTCCTTGCCACTTCTGCACGCTCGCGGGGGCCCTATACGATATTAGGCAGGTGTACCAGTTTCTTTGGCTGTTCAGCGTATCTCGGATGACCACCATCGGCGAATACGGCGGCGACCTCGGCAGAGGTCACTTTCTTCCAACGTTTTGGAGAGGCACAACGGTGTGACTTCTTGCGTCATCGTGCGGGATAGTGACTGGATATGACTTCAGGTCACGGCTGCTAGTTACTGTGGGAACTCTGATGGTACAACGGTATGTCACGTACATCCTGTGTCCTCATGTGTTGACTTTCACGCGACAGCATCGTGGTGTCACTTTTCAACAGGACAATGCTCCTCCTAACACGGCACGATCCGTTGTGAACAGTCTGTGTTATGCTGAGTTGCTCCTATGGCAAGCAAGATCCTCAGATTTAGCCCTTTAGAGCGCGTGTGGTACCAGCTCGGACGTCAGTTCTGTCCCACTGCCAGTATCCAGGATATCAAGAATCAGTTACAACAGTTGCTTGCCTCAGGAGAGGATACAACGGTTTATGACACCCTCTCCAACCGAGTCAGTGCATGCATCCACGCCAGAGGGAATGCAACTTCATACTGATTAGTGGGCTCATAGTGCCAAGTTCTTCGTAGATTTGATTCGATTGTGTAATCACCGAAATAACATCACATGCTCGCTGAGTACGCGGAGTTTCATTTCGTTTCCTTCTCTCCTTCAGGCTATGTAATCATTTTTATGTAGTATTTTTGTCAGGCTATGTAGTATCGCTCTACACTGTACTTCCTCAGCGCGTCTTTTCTTTGATGGTCGTACAGGCTCGAAGATCGCCCATGTAGGCGGCGTGTTACACGTGCTCCAGCTGCAACATAGGCAGTCCTTTTTCAGTTTTGGTGGTATAGTTATATGAAACATGTTGTAAGATATGTTAGATAGCCAGGTATCGAATTTCTCGTGTCATATAAATGATATATACAACTTGAACAAATTAGAGTTGTTTGATTGTGGTATTTCAGTACCTTGGCAGAGCGAATTAGTCGCTGACAAGGACCTACCTGCACGGTTATATGAATAATATTGCGCTTAGCTAACGTCAGAAGGCAAGTCACCGTTCAGACTGAATGGCAATCAAGAACACACGGCACCGGTACTGAAAAAATCGCTGGAATTTACGAGTGTCAACAGGAGTCGTAAACGGGAGCCTCATTCTCAAATTGACGGGCAAGATATATTTTAAATCATGCGAATTAATAATTAACCCATATAAACTAGACGTTTCTTACTTCTCAGTATAATACACATTTCCTAGCTTACATTCCAAACGTTTTTAAAGTTTGTAAGTTGCCTTGTGATAGATTTGCACTTCGGCTGCATGGCGATGTTGACACACTTTTTACTGGGTACCTCTCGTGGTCTCATTAGACTTTTTGGCTTCTTTTCCTTCTTAAAACCAAAATCATTCCTCAAGAAAAGGAGCAAGGAACTTTAGAGTAAGACATCTCTTCTCCAGAACGGTTATTAGAGATGGCTCACAAGCTCGTATTACGAAAGAATGGGGAAGGAATCGGCCGCGACCTGTTCACAGGAACCATCCCGGCAACTGCCTGGAGCGGTTTAGAAAGCTGATGGAAAAACTGAATCTAGATGAGCAGACGGGGACTTGAACCACCTCCTAAGGAGGTGAAATAGAAAGTGAATTTTTTAAAAAGTAAATCGTTATTAGAGAACTACTAAAGGAGCTTTAGAACTACATCTATGAAAATTGGTATGTGACTTCTCGGTTAGATATAAAAAATTCCGTGTATCAGTTTTTGGAAATTCAACAGCTAAGGAGGTGAAATAGAGGACAAAATGTTTTACGAAAATATTTTATTATGGAAGCTTTTTTAAAGTTAAATCTATGATAATTTGTGTTTGGCTTCTCGGTTGGGAACAAAGAAAATAAGTGTTTCAGTGATCTTGGAAATTCAACCCCTTACGGGATTAAAGAAAGGATACTAATTTTTAAGCAAATATTTCATTGTTAAAGAATTTTTGAAGCTAACATTATGAAAATTTGTATTTGGCTTCTCGGTTGGAAAAGACAAGTATTTCAGCGTTTCTGGAAATTCTACCCCTAAGGAGGTGAATAGATGAAAATTTTTATGAAATCTTTCGTTATCCTTGTTAGGAATAAATGAATATGCGTTAGATGATGCAACTTTCTATAGAAATATGACCACAAGAACTCAAAACGGAGCATTGCAGAAACCTCCAGCTCCAGCTACCAGAGTCGCTTTTTGGTCAGAAGTGCACTCGGGGAAGACCATGCTCCTATGGCGAGCGAAGCAGCGGGCGATAAGCTAGTTTTGAATAATCTTTTTGTTTTTCTCTAATTAAGCGTGACATGAATTTTTCAGCAATTTCTGTGCCATCGTGTTTGTCTTTCGTAACGATTCCACTGCTTGTTTCATAAACCATTCTGCGGAGGCTGTTCGAGTGTTCATTTACAATGAATGAGTATTTATAAAGCTCAGGACTCAGAAGTGAACTGTTTCATTACATAGCTCGATACCGCAAGCTTCCGTTGACTCACTTCCACATGAATGAACTTCGACGGAGAACATTTTTCTTTAATATAGACATTATGGACATTTTAAGCACTGCTCGTGACCGCTTGGTTACAAGTGTTACCAGTATCTTAGTTGTAACTCATGCTCATGGTTAAAAATGATGTACTAGGTTTCACTTATTTGTTGAATTTTAATTTTAAAAAAGAAGAGCCTCGTCACTTTTGATGAACGTGAACTAGTTACTCCTCAAGACAAATGCTGGTTTTGACGTTATAGGTAGGCTGTTTAGGTTTTTATGTTGGTAACGCCATGTAGCGCTCTATATGAAAATTACTGACTGTGCTGTGTGCAGTCCATGGCTCGTTTGCATTGTTGGAATAGTCGCCATTGTAGTGTTGGGCAGCTGGATGTTAACAGCGCGTAGCGTTGCGCCATTGGAGGTGAGCCGCCAGCAGTGGTGGATGTGGGGAGAGAGATGGCGGAGTTTTGAGAGCGGATGATCTGCACGTGTGTCCATCAGAGACAGTAAATTTGTAAGACTGGCTGTCATGAACTGCTATATATATTATGACTTTTGAACACTATTAAGGTAAATACATTGTTTGTTCTTTATCAAAATCTTTCATTTGCTAACTATGCCTATCAGTAGTTAGTGCCTTCAGTACTTTGAATCTTTTATTTAGCTGGCAGTAGTGGCGCTCGCTGTATTGCAGTAGTTCGAGGAACGAAGATTTTTGTGAAGTAAGTGATTTGTGAAAGTTATAAGTTAATGTTAGTCAGGGCCAGTCTTTAGTAGGGATTATTGAAAGTCAGATTGCGTTGCGCTAAAAATATTGTGTGTCAGTTTAAGCACAGTCATTTACAATTTTTCTAAGGGGACGTTTCAACGTCATAATTATTTATTGAGTACGATTCTGCAAAACAGTCAGACATGGTATCAGATCTGAGGTTTTCGCTTACATAGCATTTCATTAAAGGTTAAAGCATGATTATGTTGCAGACTAAAATTCTTGCGGAAACCAAAACCATGACTCAATTAACTAAATTCGCTATGATTCCGCTCGAGTTTTAATGTGGCATATGTACTGCCAATGGTATTGTGGCTAAATGTATATTTGTTCTACGTAAATAACGACTTAATTGTCACTTTGGCGGCCTAATAAAAAGATCTCTGAAAATAATGATTTATGAAATCGCTTTAGCGTGGAATTACGTTATCAGGAAGCTAGGTAACATTGGGAGCATGAATATATTTCGTAACTCGTTTATGACTGCTGGACAGTGCGTGGTTATTGGAGTACATGTATCTTTCTATTAATAGCTAGCAATGCAGCATAGAAAATCAAGGCAGGCCGAAGGAAGAAGTGTGGTGGAAAAACTGCACCAGCAATTGTGGACTGCTATGTGTACTCTCGCGCTACTTACAGCTGCCATAATATTTGTCTTGAGCTGTCTACTGGTACCTTTTTTTACCATGTAGAGACAGATCTCTCGCATTAGACGCTAGCCGTCATCATCTTGCACACAGGGCAAAGAGCATATGGCTTGCATCCTCAGCAGTTTTCTCCTCTCACACAGAAATGAATGCGCGTTAGTATTTGGTGGATTTAATTCGAAGAAATCACGGGAGGCAAAAAGTGGGCTGGAGGTGTTGTTCCAAGAGGTATCGCCGAATCCGAGCAAACTGATGAAGGCTTCAAACAAAACTTCCATGGTCTAGCCGAGGAGTCTGTGAGCAGAACCTAAGTAGAGGAGAAAAAATCTAGAACAACAGCTCCACCTATCAAAAGTGAGTATTTTAAAGACTCTGCGGAGACTCACCACCAAACACATTCGTAAAAAGGAGAAATGGTACAGAGAGTTGTGCGAGGAAGACAGAATGGAAGAAATGATCAGTTGCGTGAAATGCGAGGTGTGGACTCATGCAAAGTGGGAAAGGAGGGAAAAGTTGCACTGCAACGCCTACAAATAGTAAGAAGTAAAATATGGAACGTTTCCTTAAACGTAGACTAGTACGTGCGTTGTAACTTTTCTATTTTTGATCTTGTGAACAAAAATTAGAGTAAACCGTATTGCTATTCTTTATAACTCTTGTATCCGTGTTGTACTGCTGTACAACGCACGTGGTGTAGTTACGAAAACACTGCCTGATACAATGAATTGCCAAAACTGTCTGAAACTGTGTAACTGTCTTCTTTAAATTAACTTCAACGAAATTAATTAGAAACCTTAAACTGCAAACTATGTAAGGTATCCTGTGAAACTATATTCACGGTATAGTAAGCAATGCTACAATCCGTGATGTCACAATACGTGTTTTGCGATCCAACACACATGCTGACAGAATGAAAATGCTACATAAAATTACTAACGGAATGTTTTTGTAAAAATGTCGTGTACCTTTGCCTACGAAATCCAAGTAAGCAAAATTCCAAACACAGAATAATACACTCGTAAATGTATCATTCCAACGTGAAAACAAAACTGTCTGCACAAGAAATAAAATCTGAGCTGAACTTTGCTTAAACTGACATGATAACGAATTTTAGAAAGCAACACCTAATTCTGAATGATCTTGTATTCTGGCTGTACTGTAACTGGTCCTAACAAATTGCATGTGGCTTACTTGTGGCAACGGAAACTCGGTACAGCTCGAAGTGATGAATATAAAATATACAGCCCAGCAGCAGGCAGGGTAAATGGGAGAGAGAAGCCTTGTGCTGTGAAATGAAAGAACATGCAACTATTCTTTGCGCATCATGCTACAATCTTACTGTGTTTCACAAACTGTTATGCAGCAACACAAATAATCAAAAAATATGAAACTCTTTCGTGAGAGGACGATGATGGAATTTGAACTTTCTAAAATGATTGAAAGTAATTTATCCTTTAGAAAACTATATTACGTAAACTGTCTTTCACTAACAATCATAATTATCTTTTAAGAAATTCTTTTTTAAAACATATTATTGTGCCGTGAATTTGATTATAAAATTGGTATAGGAAAGGTAAAAATATAACTTCTGAGTGCAAGCCTTGTGAATTGATAACTTTACATAGTCACGTCTGAACAATGAACTTAACTAACCGAGAGCAATAAAGAAAACTTTCAGTCAAACATTCCGTAATTCAAACACATCATGACTACAAGCAAGCAAGCAGTGCCGTACCGACTTTACCTCGTAATCTTCATTTGTCGAATTAATCTTTACCAAATCATAATTCACAATTCATCCTTCTCGATTTCTTGATCTCTGTGCTCTACAAGCCACTTCCATCCGCTCAGTAGCATAGCCGACATCCGACTCTCTCGCTAGCTTAGCTTAGATTGCCTACTGCAACGGCGGTGCTACTGACAACCAAAGATCACATTGCTAGTTCTCAGAACCTCTGTGGCGTAACATATCGACTACTGAAAACTGCTGTTTCAAAAATATTCAATATGTACATAAGAAAGATGACAAATCAAACGAAAATATAAAGCTCACATCACTTTCCCTGAATACCAAAAATAAACTTGGAACCTTACAATCTTTAAGCTCAGGGACTTAGTTTATAATGGTGGTACAAATTATGCACCCACTAGAAGAAATTAGGAAACCAGATTCCTGATTTGTACCAGTTGCAATTGTGTTAGTAAATTAAAATTTAGTGTACCTCAAAATTTCCAGTCTTTAAATCAGCTACCAAGACCATCATATTGCAGCTGAGGATGGCACTGTTTAAAAAATTTTGTAGCTTTTTGAGCTACAATAAACAAAATCTCAAATAGTTAGAATTAGGGCAACTCTCCCTCACTTTGATTAGTTTTCGGAGAAATCTGTACGGAATTGTCTCGAATGAAAAACAGCCCATAGTTGCACTAAATTATGTTTATTTTAAACCTTGAACATGGTTTCTCCTATAATAATATAGCCTTCTTCAGAAGTCCTAAAAAGTGAACAAAATAACATCTAGACCAGTGATACAATTTACACATAAACTTCAAAATTAGGTAAGTGATAACATGTTATTTACATACACACTAATAAATGAAAAATGTCTTATCCCAGCGGCTGCGTCAAGACCAATAAAATAACTTCCACAGACATCAGCCTGTTTCGAACACAAGTAAAATTACATATGGAACCGTATGTCCTCCGCCACTACCACTGTTATACTGGGCGCACGGTTGTCAAATGTGCTGCACCCCGCGCACCATAGGTGGCGTTCACCACAGTGAGATACGTCGCACCGTTTATCAGGCAACTAGTCAATATGTACGACAATAAATTAATAACAAGCCTACATGTGAAAATGACGGACCATATACTATTAATACGAATGTCCAACAGATGAAATACTGTTGCATACGATCATTCATTCGAGACAATTTCGTAACGATTGCTATTGTCTCTGCCATTATAAATATAATGAAATCTGCACGGAGCTTTGAAATGAGAGCTGAGAAGGGAGCAGTGTTGTTCTTACTGACTCTCTTCTGTAATACCTCTGTGTTAGATACCGCGTGGCAAGTAGTGTGTTTTGATGAACCGAATTAGAGTATGATAGTGACTGACGATCTCCACTCTCGGGCGAGCGACTTTACCGACGGCAACTACGAGGGAGCTTTTCCACATTGTGTAAGAAGTAATGTTTGCGAGCTGTGAAAATCACTCCTAGGAAGGAACATTCCTATCACACCACTTTTAAATCAATTAAAGAGTGTGGAGTGCTTGGTGGTAGTGAATGTGAAACTATTAAGTCAAGAATATATTCTCGTTGTCACAAAGAGTGTGTTCAGAATTTCTCTTCCTAATATGAACTTTTATTACAGAGTTGTTGAGACGGAGGAATTGCAGTTTTCTGGCAAGACAGATGGAAAGAGTTTACAGTATTTTCAGGTGTCGCTTACAGCTATAATTGTGCTCTACATTACATAAATGACGTAATAAATGGTAGGATTATCGGTAGTATTGGTAGCATTGGTAGGGAAAGAAACATAAGTGAAACTGTAACAGAGAATCAGAGAGCCGACGATTTCTTTTTGTTTTTTTTTGTTTGTTTGTTTGGTTGTTTCACAAGTAATTAGAACCGCATATGGTCAGTGATAGTCCATTGTTTATTTTACGTCCCTACAGAATGTAAATTGCGAGTTATAAGTAATAAAAGTTAGTTGTATGCTTAACTTCTGCGCTTTTATGTAACCAATGCAATTACCTTTTAGGCTAGTTTACACAAACTAACATAAAAAATATATGTAATTTAATGTGGTTATTTTATTATTTTTGTTTTCCGTTTTTTTTATTTTACGTTTTTGTTGAGGAAATTGCGTTTTCTAGCGCTACAGCATAAATCATTATTGTTTCCTTTGTTTTCAATCTACAGATTAACAATTTTCGAATAAAACCCGAATTGAAACTTACTGGCAGATTAAAACTGTGTGCCCGACCGAGACTCGAACTCGGGACCTTTCCCTTTTGCGGGTAAGTGCCCTACCATCTGAGCTACCGAAGCACGACTCACGCCCCGTCCTCACAACTTTAATTCCGCCAGTACCTCGTCTCCTACCTTCCAAACTTTACAGAAGCTCTCCTGCGAACCTAGCAGAACTAGCACTCCTGAAAGAAAGGATATTGCGGAGACATGGCTTAGCCACAGCCTGGGGGTTGTTTCTAGAATGAAATATTCACTCTACAGCGGAGTGTGCGCTGATATGAAACTTCCCGGCAGATTAAAACTGTGTGCCCGACCGAGACTCGAACTCGGGACCTTTTTCTTTCGCTGACAAGTGCTCTACCATCTAAGCTTCCGAAGCACGACTCATGCCTGGTCCTCACAGCTTTACTTCTGCCAGTATCTCGTCTCCTACCTTCCAAACTTTACAGAAGCTCTCCTGCGAACCTTGCAGAACTAGCACTCCTGAAAGAAAGGATACTGCGGAGACATGGCTTAGCCACAGACGGTAGAGCACTTGCCCGCGAAAGGCAAAGGTCCCGAGTTCGAGTCTCGGTCGGGCACACAGTTTTAATCTGCCAGGAAGTTTCATATCAGCGCACACTCCGCTGCAGAGTGAAAATCTCATTCTGGAAACATCCCCCAGGCTGTGGCTAAGCCATGTCTCCGCAGTATCTTTTGTTTCAGGAGTGCTAGTTCTGCAAGGTTCGCAGGAGAGCTTCTGTAAAGTATGGAAGGTAGGAGACGAGATACTGGCAGAAGTAAAGCTGTGAGGACCGGGCGTGAGCCATGCTTCGGTAGCTCAGATGGTAGAGCACTTGCCCGCGAAAGGCAAACGTCCCGGGTTCGAGTCTCGGTCGGGCACACAGTTTTAATCTGCCAGGAAGTTACATATTAGCGCACACTCCGCTGCAGAGTGAATATCTCATTCTGAAAACCCGAATTAAACATTGACGAGTTCAATTTTGTTGGAAATACACTTTTTTTTAAGTAACAGAGAGGAGGGTAACTATGTGGCCCTTTATATATCCTCACTCAGTTTGTAGCTGGGCGGCCTCATTGGCCGAGCGGTTCTAGGCGCTTCAGGCCGGAACCGCGCTGCTGCTACGGTCCTGCCTCGGGCATGGATGTATGTGATATCCTTAGGTTAGTTAGGTTTAAGTAGTTCTAAGTCTATGGGACTGATGACCTCAGCTGTTAAGTTCCATAGTGCTTAGATACATTTGAACCATTTTGTAGTCCGTATCACCGCTACCCGTTTTTAGTGGAATATAGTAAGATACTGATCGTATACGTACAGAAAGCGATTGTTATGAGATAACGCCCGATAGGTATGCAGCACACCTAACGTACTGGTAACATGGATTCTATCTTAACTGACCAAAGCTGCCAGGAAAACTACAGTAGTCCACGTTTGCTTACGACAGTGC
Organism: Schistocerca americana; assembly: GCF_021461395.2. Classification (NCBI taxonomy): domain Eukaryota; kingdom Metazoa; phylum Arthropoda; class Insecta; order Orthoptera; family Acrididae; genus Schistocerca; species Schistocerca americana. The sequence goes on along the minus strand of NC_060121.1, from coordinate 315,061,718 downwards.
ACTGTAGCCTAACGTAGTTTTACAGCTCTACTTACGACTGTATGTGCTGCCAGTGTAGAGTAGAAGGCAAAAGTAATGTCACAGATGCGCAATTGGAAATCAACGAACATCACTAGGCAGGAGAATTGGAGCAGAAACAAACCCGTAAAGTGAAAGAACGGCGAAAATCATGCAGCATCCCCGTCACTCGGTACTCGTTGTTGCCTAGCTGCAGATTTTGCTTTAACAGTTGTGTACATTTGAAGAGAACACCTTTATTTTGATAACTGTTTTCTTCTTATTCTCAGTAAGAAAACGTTTCTTTGTTTTAAGGTTGCCTGAATCTAACAGAGATACGGGCGGAGACAGACAGATGACGAAAATCTTTTTTTGAGCATTCAGCATAAGAGACACTCCCGCTGCAGACTTAAGGGCCATTTGCAGGCTGAGGATGCGCCGCTGGGAGGCAGAGCTCCACGTAATCTGGCCGTGCCTTCCGGACGGACACGCTGTCGCGGTCCGTGTCACGTTTACCGAAGTCTCTACCCAGTGGCCCGCTGTAAGAGAAACGCATGACCGCCCCGTCTTTTGGTTTGTGTTACCGTACTGTGCCGCAGCTTACTGCCAGTTTTATTCCTGCATAACGTAGAAGAACCACTGAAAGAATTGGAACAAAACTAAAACAGCAATGCACTAAAATTCATAACCTCACAGACGTCTGGCTAAAAATAACTTTAAACTGAAGCAGTCAACCTGCTAGGCATAGAATGTGTACATCAAAGAAAATAAAGAATACTTAAATAGCACTGAGCTGATAAAAGTCATGGGATACCTCCTAATATCGTGCCGTGTCCTTTTGCCCGGGTTAGTTAGCAACTGCCGAATATAACTATTTCCATTCAATGATCGGTTCAGTCGGACCAGACGACTCATCCCACTGCATGTAAACACAGCACATACCGCTATGGAGCCACCATCAGCTTGCACAGTGTCTTGTTGACAACTTGGGTTCATAGTGTCAGCGCCACACTCGAACCCTACAATCAGCTTTTACCAACTGAAATCTGGACTAATCTGACCAGGCCACGGATTCGCAGCCGCCAAGGATCCAACCTTTGGTCACGATCCCAGTAGAGGCGCTGCAGGCAATGTCGTGACATTAGCAAAGCCACTCGCGTTGGCGGTCTGCTGGCATAGCCCATTAATACCAAATTTCACCGCACTGTCCTAACGGATTCCTTCGTCGTAAGTCCCACATAGATTTTTGCGGTTATTCCACGCGGCGATGTTTGCCCGTTAGCAGTGACAACTCTGCGCAAATGCCGCTGCTCTCGGTCGTTAAGTGAAGGGTGTCTGTCACTGCGTTGTCCGTGGTGAGAGGTAAAGCCTGAAAACTGATATTCTCGGCACACTCTTGACACTGTGGATCTCGGCATACTGAATTCTCTAACTATTTCCGAAATGGATGCCCCATGCGTCTATCTCCAACTACCATTCAGCGTTCAGAGTCCGGTAATTCTCGTCGTGCGTCCATAATCACGTCGGAAACCTTTACACATGAGTTACATGAGTACAAATGACAGTTCCGTCAATGCACTGCCCTTTGTACCTTGGGTACGCAGTACCACCGCCATTTGTATATGTGCATATCGCTGTGCAATGACTTATTTCACCTCAGTGTATGATACTCGTATCTACAACGAAAACCATCTGGTTCATTAGCAAAAACCCTTTATGCATTACCAAATCACCAAAACAATTCTTCATGGTTTCGTTGATCAAACCACAGCAAATTTAATACACGGCGTGCGCGAATGAGGTTGAATCGATTGCTGTAGTGCAGCAAACCAACGATTTCTGTATGGCGCTTGTCTGATGATACAAGAGTCATGCTTTATCGTAATATTGAATATTAGAATTTTTGCCATAGTACAAGTCTTAACTTTCTTTTAGATTTTGTAACGCTAATACCAGCACCTACATGCAAATGGGACAGTTCACAAAACATCATATTCTTTCGACTCCATTACATTTCTAGTGTCATACAATCTGACACTAGTCCAGTGGCAACTGATTTCTTAGATTTCGACATAACAGTAAAAAATCACTTATTATTTCTACAGGTTCAAAATGATCAAATGTTTGTGGATTCCTAAGGGACCAAACTGGTGAGGTCATCGGTCCCTAGACTTACACACTACTTAAACTAACTTATGCTGAGAACAACACACACACCCGTGCCCGAGGGAGGACTCGAACCTCCGGCGGGAGGGACCGCGCAGTCCGAGACAAAGCGCCCTACACCGCGCGGCCAATTTCTACAGGTAGTAAAGACATTACACAAGATAAGAATGCAAAAATATCATTTTACGATCAACTTGCACTGCTTGAGAAATCAATTACTGCATTGAAATGAAATGATCTTATAGCACTGATGGGTGAGAGTCAGGTGACTCCACATTGGGCGACTTGGTGTTGATGATGATGAATATACAATGAGGACAACACAACGCCTAGTCCTAGACTCCACCGGGAATCTAACCCGGGCCCGTTGCATGGCAGTCAGACACACTGACCACTCTGCTAAGGTGGAGGACATTTTTTCGATTCAGGAAAGGTTTTCACTACATAGGTTTGAATCAACTGGTTTTCCTTGGAAACGTTATGACAGAAATAATAAGTGGGTGTTTACTGTTATGTCGAAAGCTGAGAAACCAATTGCCTTGGACGAGTGTCTGATTGTAAAACACTAGAAATGGAATAGAATCCAAACAATTTGATTTTTGCTGATTTGCCACATCTGCATGTAGTTGTTGGTACTGGCGGCACTGAACCAAAAAAATAAATCAAGACAAGTACTATGGCAAAATTTCTAACATTCAGTATTACAAAAAAATCCACATATGAAAAATCCACATATGACCTTTTCTAACTGTAAATCAAATGTAACTTGATGAAATGACAGTTTATGTATACTGAAAGACTTTTTCTTCCTCACCTGGGATGATCTTCGATTCTTCCATGACCGCATACACCTGGCTCTCCTGTCACACGACAAGAGCCATGTGGAGGATAGTTTGCTGTTCTACGGCACTCTAATAAACCCTAGTGCTGCACCGTAGACCCGCTTTGGTACGATCAATGGAAATGTTAACTATTGTTTTGGTGGTTTGGTAGTATGTATAGGTTTTTTTGTTAATCCATCATAATCATAAAGCTGTTGTATCTTGTTCTGAGACAACAAGAGTTACAACTGTTGCAACTCTGCTTTTTGATACAGAGTATAACGGCGCTGGGACGGAGTTTACACCGGCCGGAGTGGTCGAGCGGTTCTAGGCGCTTCAGTCTGGAACAGCGCGACCGCTACGGTCGCAGATTCGAATCCTGGCTCGGGCATGGCTGTGTGTGATGTCCTTTGGTTAGTTAGGTTTAAGTAGTTCTAAGTTCTAGGAGACTGCTGACCTCAGATGTTAAGTCCCAAGGTGCTCAGAGCCATTTGAACCATTTGAACGGAGTTTACGTGCGAGCTGTTCCCATACATGTTCTATTAGGGACAGATATAGTGATGTTGCCGGCCACTGGAGCACCTCAGCATCACACAGACAGCCCACAGAGACACGTGCCATGGGTGGACGAGCACTTGTCCTGTTGAAAAATGGCATCAGGGACTGTCTCATGGCAGAAAACACGTGAGGGAACAGGCTGTCCCTGAGGTACCGCTGTGCCGCCAGTGTTCTTTCAGTCACCACCAGCCGTGACCTGAAGTCGTACCCGATGACACCCAACACTATGACTCTAGGAGTAACATATCTGCACCTTTCCAGAACATTGGAAGAATGGAATCTCTGTCGAGGTGCCACCATACTCGCCGATGATGTTACAGACCTTCACACCTGTTTCATCCCCCTGAGAGCGCATTATCAATATATAAAATTGTCCGACGTTTCGGCCTCTGTAGCAAGGGGCCTTTCGCAAGGCTTTATGCCGAGCTAACTACTGAATGAGAGAGACTTCATGTCCTATATAGTAGCGGCGGAAGCTGTTTACGTAATTTGATGGTGTACTTGAGAATAGGAGCAGGGGTCTTTTTTATTGACAGTGACAACGGCCGTAGAAGCCTACACTTACGTATAGTGTTTGTTTCAATATGGTTTGCCGTGTAGTTATATGCACTTAGTGGGCCGGAACACTTAAAAAGAAAGCAGAATCTCATAATTGTGTTTTATTTTTTAAAAAAACGTTCAATTTCAACACATTTCAAAAATGTTACGTTTTACATTTTTAAAATCGTTTAGCTGAAGAGCAGCAAATTGTAACCGCTGACAATACGCCTCCCCCTCCCCTACCCCTCCCACCCCTCCCGCCCTTTGTAAGGGTTGAGAGGAATGAAATAACAAGAAGAAAAGAAATACTTTCAGTGGAGTCCTCCAAAGAAGACAAAAATATATACTAAACACTCTCAAAATATTAAGCGAAAAAGCTGGGTGATACCACATAAACAATATATTTCATAGACAGACACAAAAAATATTAATCAAGAATAGCTCCGTATTTCCATCTAACAAGTCCAAAAATGAGCAACCTAAAATAAGCATAAGATGTCGGTATAAGGCGTACACACTCTCTTACATGATTCACGACGATAACGGTATTTGTTTTTTGAAGTTACATGATTTGAAGTTACATGATTGCCAGCAGACATATCGTAGTACATCCAAACGTGCTAATAGTTCAGTTTTTCTCTGTAATGTTTCGACTGCCGATCAAGCAGTATTTTTGAGGGGCCGCGAGTGGTGATCTGATATATGATGGACTCAAACTAGGCTGCGGGATACTTTATATAACTTGTGCTTTACTACAGTCGGGTAAGATGGTTCGGTTCCGTTAACTATGTGCCTGTAAGTTGGGAAAAGCGTTGAGGGAATGCCATTTGGGAGTACTTGGTCGACGATTACCAGTAGAGATATCTGCGCCGAAGTCATGGGAAATGTCCCGAGCACTTCAGTCAAAACGAAGAGAACGGAACCCTATTGCGGAGACGATGATATGCAACCAAAAACCTGTAGATGTTGTGAGTCTGTGTACATCTACGGGTGCAGAGGGCTTAAAGTTAATGACTACCCGAGAATTTTCTGAAGCTCACTTTGCTCGATAGTTGCGAGAACTTCTTCTGACATTATACTGCTGATGAAGTGTAGAAATGAAACAGATAGTTTAGGAAGAAGTTGGTAGCAATGGAACTACTATATAACAAGAATAGAATGACGCGCTCCTGGGCAGATTTAAAATGGGTAGAAAAGGTTTTAAATAATGCGCACTGGGGGGGAAATCCCTCTGAAAAAATGGAGTAAATGGTAGAATGCGCTGGAACATGCAGGGTTATGTAATTTAACAACTCCAGGAGCAATAAAGGGTCAAAACCATATAGGAAATTACTTGAATGCGTATTCACAGTAATGAAAACTGTAGAATAATTATAAGTGTATAAGCAAAGACATTGGCCTAGATGTAAGGAAGTGGAAGATAAGTGCAAAGAAGCTGCACGATTTCTAATTTACAGTTAATGATAATAATAACCAGGGGGCCCGTGCGAAACTTTCACACTTTTATAGTTTAAATAATGATAGTAGTTATTGGATAAGGGTAATAGTGGGAATGAAGAGAAGAAATATTTAAAAATAAATCGAATGACGTGATAATACTGATTAATTTATCATACATCCTTGTACGTACATCTCTGAGCATTATTGCTTGTAATTTTTAACTTTCGACCGTAATATTTACATGTAATTGTTGGTGAAGTGAAGATTAATGAGAAATACAAATATAAAACATGAAAAATAGATAAATGCGAAATATATAAGTTAGAAAGTAGTGTTCCCTCCTTACCTGGTATATCACTGAGGTCATAATAACTTGTAAATGTATTTTGAAATTTCAATTGCACTTCATACTTTATGTAAGCACGCTAGGCCGTAGCAGCAATAGGTAAATCAATTCAAGACGACAATTACAGACATATTTGTCGTTTCTTAAAGCATATTCGTTTAGAAAAGTCAACTTGTATGACGGGCAGAGATAATAGACTATCGCAGTGGTGCTGTATACAAATTATCTTGTAATAAATACTTTAGAACAAATGAAATAGTGATGTATTTGTAATACGATAACATAACAAGGGAGTCTCTTATTCGAACTTCGTGAAGTATAGGCATGAAGCTTGCCACCCAAGATGTCCTTTTGCCTATGACGGTTAAAAGTCTTTTTTATGTTAAAATTTTCCACAGAGAGTAAGTTTTAGGGCAAAACCGGTATACAATGTCAGAAGCCGGTAAAAAATCAGTTATGACGATACCTTACTCATCTCTATATGATCACTATGTGTTGAGAAAAAGAATGTTAACTTGAGAAATAGTATATATGATAATAATTAGTTTGCATAATCATTCTGTTTCAAATACAGGAAGAGACTGATGCGGATGATAAATACTAATAATCATCAGATCTTAAGCTAAAATTTTAGAAGAGTTATCTGATACTTTTGATATCATAACAGTTGTTAGCCAAAGAGATGATCAAACCCGTAAGTTGTCCTAGAAAAAGCGATTCCATACTGAGAAGAAGAGCACGAAAAGCGTAGAGTAAACGACGAGATGATGCTGGGCTATAAAAGCAAGAGTGTTAAACGTCAGTGTTTCATTTCATCCTTAAATATTGTCTGGAAACATAATAACGACATCAGGAATTATCAGTCTGAGACTGAAATCTTTCCCTGGGGATTTCATGAAGGAACAAGTCTTGGATATTGCGTCGCATATGAGTGTCAGAGTAACACGATATATCGACGCCATGTACCTGACAATGGCTTCTCTGTTTGACGTCGAAATACCGTGTCACTCAGATTTATCGTGATATATGAGAATTTTTCCTTCAAGAATGATAATTATTTTAAAGTGCCTCATAAATGACTGACGCGTGTCATAGTTTTTATCCGTTAACAGTGAATCTGTAAGTGGCTGGTCCTGAGAGCTGTGGAAACCTCTGGATCGATCGTAATACGTTACCTCAGTCCAATATGTTGTCTCCAAAGACTGACAAGAGTTAGCAGTAAATCTGTTATTGAGTTATCTCCGGAATTAATCACTGCCCGTTTTCGTAGTAGGGTGACACGTAGATAATCCAAGGTCGCTTACCTGAAACAACAAGAACCAAAAATTAGATATCTTGACGGGTAGAAGACAGTGTTTTTAAATGGAAAACGCCATTTTCTTACGGCTTACTGTTACTGAGCTATATTGGATTGCGTATAACTTCTCAAGATACATGTTTGTTATAAGGTAAGAGTATCAGTGCAATAGAATCTTACTATTAGCTATATGCTGGTCATTTTGTAACTGACAACTTCTTGTCAAGAATTCGTCTACATCATAGGAGTTGTTAAAAAAGAAACAACTTAAACCTACATTTCAAAACACTTACACTGTCTGTCATACTTTTTACTTTCATGGTCAGATTATAAAAGAATTTTATAGCTGTCTCGCACCAAAGTTAAATTTACTAAGTCGAAAATAAATATTATATTTCCTTCTAGAAGTGTTTCGATGAAAAGGATTGTTGACGTTAAATTTCACCCACGAATAAATGTGCTGAGAGGCTGTGACTAATATTCTCAATTGCTTAAGGAGGTAGATGCAAGATGTACGTGTGCGAACCCCAAACGTATTTCTAATTATTTTCTTTTACGCACCGAACTCTGTTTACCTGAGTGAGAAGTTACTCCAGAGTACTTTCTCTTACGATGTCAGTGAATGAAAAAAGCAAACGATATTACAGCACTGATTACTATTTCCACAAACATGGCAGTTATTCTTATGGTAAAAGAATTTGAATCAGGACGGTTTAGCAGGTCTGTTAAATGTCTTTTGCAGTTTATGTTTTCGTCAGTTTGCACTCCAAAAATTTACACCTTTCTTCACTTAATTATTTTTTGCTATTACACTACATGAATAGGAGGTGAGATATTTTTGAGAGTGTGAAGTTGAATGATCTTTGTATTTTCTTTCTCAGAGTTTAAAGCTATTTCATTGGTGTCAAATCAGTCAATAACCTTAGGAGAAGCGTCGCATTCCATTTTCCTTGTTGATATTTTTTTTGTTCAGTCTCATAATAATTCTTGCATCATCTCTAGGAAGGACCAATTCTACCTACTGATTCAAATAAAATGACCTACAACCATCTACTGTCATATAGAAAGAACAGCAATGGGATCAAGATCGAATCCTCTGGAATGACCCATTGTGAGGCGCATAAAAAAAATTACCTTCGAAAATAACCTAAGAAATTTTAAATTGAAGATCAAATATTCACTGGAGATGTGAGGAATGGGTCTCATATATCTTTCACCGGGATCGACAGTATTAAGATCTTCACCTGCGAGCGTGTAATTAACAGAGGAGAAAGGACTAGACTTGATTTCACATTTAACTTTTTTTTTTAAAAAAAGGAAATCTGAGAGGAAGGTTTTATCAAATTAAAACACGAAATTTATGATCACTGGTGGCAAACATCAACGAAGAAATTTAGATACCACTAGTGAAAATACAGGCAAGGACACTTTTGAAATATGATGCACTGCCATGAAAGTCTTTTTAACGCTAATAGAAGCCGTTTCCAGTACGTTATGAGGCCATTACAGCTCTCTAAATATGGAAAACTTGTTTTAAAAGTCGTTGAAGTATCTTCATTAGTACAAAAGATATCAAATAAATGTGGATGTTGTAGAGAGTGGGATATATTCTTGCAGAAGTTTCTGAAAATGAGCGGAAGTTATACGTTGGTCCTGACATTCTCTCCACCCCCCCCCCCCCCCTCTTTCACTCCTTCTCTCTCCTTCCCCGTCCCACAAAACACACACACTTGGCAAACTCGTGAGCAGTGCGGTTATCTCAGAAGTGCTACCACGAGAAGGCCAATTCCCGTTTTCCTTGGAGCCGATTACGCGAGCGAAAAAGGCCACCGGTCACTGTTAAATAAATGCGACGGGTACGAAAACGGAAAGCGGCTAAACCACTGAATGAATTGTGCCTACCTCGTTCGTCCAAGGTTTCCCGTCCGTCAAAAAAGAAATACTGACTGATACACTCAGGCAATCATCTCTCGCGACTCGTAAAACTTATTTTTAGAGCTTCATAATTTTCCTTCCCTCTGCATTGGTATCATTATTCCAGTTGCACAGTAACATGAGACGCCAGAAATATTTTACTTATTATTTTGTTCAGGCCTCCTATGGACTACGATTAGTAACTATTTCCGAAACTTCCTGGCAGATTAAAACTGTGTGCCGGACCGAGACTCGAGCTCGGGACCTTTGCCTTTCGCGGGCAAGTGCTCTACCGACTGAGCTATCCAAGCACGACTCACGCCCCGTCCTCAGGCTGGCTCTGAGCACTATGGGACTTAACATCTGAGGTCATCAGTCCCCTAGAACTTAGAACTACTTAAACCTAACTAACCTAAGGACATCACACACATCCATGCCCGAGGCAGGATTCGAACCTGCGACCGTAGTGGTCGCGCGATTCCAGACTGAAGCGCCTAGAACCGCTCGGCCACACCGGCCGGCGCCCCGTCTTCACAACTTTAATTGCGCCAGTACCTCGTCTCCTACCTTCCAAACTTTACAGAAGCTCTCCTGCGAACCTAGCAGAACTAGCACTCCTGAAAGAAAGGATATTGCGGAGACATGGCTTAGCCACAGCCTGGGGGTTGTTTCTAGAATGAAATATTCACTCTACAGCGGAGTGTGCGCTGATATGAAACTTCCTGGCAGATTAAAACTGTGAGCCGGACCGAGACTCGAACTCGGGACCTTTGCCTTTCGCGGGCACGTGCTCTACCGACTGAGCTACCTAAGCACGACTCACGCCCCGACCTCACAACTTTAATTCCGCCAGTACCTCGTCTCCTACCTTCCAAACATTACGGAAGCTCTCCTGCGAACCTGCTGTAAAGTTTGGAAGGTAGGAGACGAGGTACTGGCGGAATTAAAGCTGTGAGGACGGGGCGTGAGTCGTGCTTGGATAGCTCAGTCGGTAGAGCACTTGCCCGCGAAAGACAAAGGTCCTGATTTCGAGTCTCGGTCCAGCACACAGTTTTAATCTGCCAGGAAGTTTCATATCAGCGCACACTCCGCTGTAGAGTGAATATTTTATTCTACTAACTATTTCCGATTTAACTTTCGGTTTTTCCAGTACTGTGTCCTTCGATCAGAATTTTGTCCTTCCCGATTTTTTTATCACTTTGCTGCAGATTTCCGCTTTTGTTTCTTCTGGAGATGTGCATCTTAAGCCCTCTTTCGTAACTTGTCTCTTTTCATAAGTTGATGGTCCTTGATATTCATTCCTGCAGCCATATAGACAAGGGACATTGTATTTTACTGATGTGTTCGAGATTTCTCTTGCATAGCCTGTTTCCATGCTTTCGCACCAGATGTCTGTAGAATACAGTTATGGATTTCCTCATGGCTTCATTCAGTCGCTCAGTTTTCTCACTGTACTCTATTCTGTTTTAGTTTTCCTAATATTTTTCTCAGAATTAATTTTTTTCCAGTCCTAACCAGATTCAAGCAGTCATTCCCGACTAAAATTTCTGTTGTTATCTTGGAATCGAAATGGAATTGTAATGTTGTCACTTTGCTTGAAGGGAAACAGACCACATGTGATACTAATCTTAAGTCCGCTGATAAGCCGTAGTCATTTTTCTTGTAGTGAGTTTATGAGCCCCTCCATCGCTGTTTTGTTCATCTCACCAAAGTATTTAAATGTATGGTCAGTGAAAATTCGGAGCGTCCTTTACATTTGTCACAAATGCTGTCTTTATGTGAGATACCTCAAGACCTGTTCTGTCATTCAACATGACAGGTACTTCTATACAAGATAAAACGTAATCAAGTAGGTAAAACGTTCTGCCTTAATACTAACGGAATGATCGGGAAGCAGTAAAAGTTGTGCTTGTTCTTGACAAATTAGCCGCTAATTAACCATTTGGGATGGACAGTACAAAGTTCAATTTTTACAGGGTCACAACCACGGACCTTCATATACATACACTGCGCAACACAATTAAAGTATCACCTTTTCGAAACCCCTTAATTGTCTCCCTCTGAAATGGTGCAAAAGCATGGCGCCCTGCAGCGTAATCCTCGTGCTCGGCTACCATTCAAACAGCAAGCTTTCGACATACGCGAAAGCAAAAAGGCCACAGCCTAAAAGTTCACGAGAACCGTAAGGTGGGATAATGACGTCTCATTGGCACCAAATTTCATCACAACTCTTCCCAACGCCATCATGGACGTATTACACGCTGAGAATGTCGCCACAGCCCCTCAGACCCACTTTTCACCCCTTCTTTTGACGTTTCTGCGATGGAGGTCAGAACAGAGACACCCAGCGTTGATGTCAGGCGGTTCTCTTATAGGTAGCCAAGAAAAGTATTTCAGACGCACCGCCTCTCAGAATCGACACGAAAAGGTCTCAGGGGGTGACATAAAAGTCGTCAGTGAGACCACCCATTTCCTTGGAGCCTTGATTCCCGCACACTTCGTAGCTGAAAACGATAGTTCGCAGTGCGATGAGCAATAGGAAGATGTTCTTGACAACCTTCGCACTAAAACTTCCTGGCAGATTAAAACTGTGTGCCGGACCGAGACTCGAACTCGGGACCTTTGCCTTTCGCGGGCAAGTGCTCTACCATGTTTTTTTTTTTTTTTTTTGCTTTATTATTGTTAAATGTTGCTCCACAGAAAATTTCTACGATTTCCATTCACGCTCGAAAGCAACGGAGATTACTGTATTACATTAATCGGCAAGAGCTGAGTATGGCCCGAAATTAATTTTATAGACTGGGACGAAATTAAACCACCTCACCACATTCTATGAATTATAAATGCTTCATACCTCGTTTCTTTTTCTTTCAAAGTCAGTTATTTGTGCAGCTTCTGGCCAATATTCGGATGTTTTCGCCAAGGGAGAGTGAGCGTCTGTGGTGTAAAGTGTATTACAGTTTTTCTTACATTCCTTGTGGTAAGTCTATCAGATAAACTGTGTGAATACCTTGCAATGCATGCTCTGCAGCAGTGCAGGAACACTGCACATTTGGAGTTCCATGTATGGATTCATGAAGTATTTAACGTTGGTCGGAAGTGATAGTTAAGGTCATCAGATTTAAAGCAGAAAAAGTTATCGTTTTTGACATTTCCGAGAACGGAAAGGAATTTCTAACGCCGGTGTCAGAAAACCTCTACAGTTAAATGCTATTGCAAAAATTTAGAGGAGAGGAAGTATATTAACATGTTCACTTCATAATTAACCTCCATTACATATTAGACCTATATGACGAACAAAGCTCAAATTTGTATCGTTGAGAGTCCGTTTGAATCTTTTCAGAAACTAGTTTACAGGGAAGCACCTTGGCAGTTGCAAAGCAGTCATCCGTGATATTAACAAAACTTACTAATTCAAAATTGCACAAAAACTTGTGTGTAATGGCACTCTTCAGTTTTCGTATAAGGAATTTTTACTAGCAGTTTGCAACTCCATTAATTAAAATGGGAAATATAAGGATGTGTTCTGCAGCTTTCACCGAGATTGGAACTGCCACCTCATATAGCATTAGCATCGCAACACGTAAGGCAACCACTTTTTTTTTAGTGCTCTACCAACTTTTTTTTTCTGCCACCTCATATAGCATTAGCATCGCAACACGTAAGGCAACCACTTTTTTTAGTGCTCTACCAACTTTTTTTTTTTTTTTTTTTTTTTTTTTTTTTTTTTTTTTTTTTTTTTTTTTTTTTTTTTGTCGGAGGTGGATCATGTAGCGGGCTGGCGGAGACAAGGTGGGCAGGGGTCGCGACCCGAAGCCTGGTCACTATGTCTCCTCCCTCCCATCCTGGTGATGTGATGTGGTACGAAGGATGCAGTTGGTGTACTATCGTGATTTTTTATTTTATTTATTCATTTATTTATATTTAATTTTTTTTATTTTTTTATTTTTTTAACAGTAAGGAACTGAAAACTAGTAAGTGCACTCGTTGCGTCGAGTTGGGGACGCACATAACTAAAACCATGTTGTAGTAGTTGTAGAAAAAGGCATAAAGAAAGAGAGCAAAGTGCGGGGCGAAGGAAACCATGAACAAAACTGAAGGGTGGAATCCATACCACCATTAACCAGTGCTACATCTTGCAACGGATGGGAAACAAAAACTGAGCTACCCAAGCACGACTCATGCCCCGTCCTCACAGCAAGATTCATATCAGCGCACAATCCGCTGCAGAGTGAAAATCTCATTCTGGAAACATCCCCCAGGCTGTGGCTAAGCCATGTCTCCGCAATACCCTTTCTTTCAGGAGTGGTAGTTCTGCAAGGTTCGCAGGAGAGTTTCTGTAAAGTTTGGAAGGTAGGAGACAAGATACTGGCAGATGTAAAGCTGTGAGGACGGGGCGTGAGTCGTGCTTGGGTAGCGCAGTTGCCCGCGAATGGCAAAGGTCCCGAGTTCGAGTCTCGGTCCGGCACACAGTTTTAATCTGCTAGGAAGTTTCATATCAGCGCACACTCCGCTGCAGAGTGAAAATCTCATTCTGGAAACCTTGGCACTGCTGACACCCTCGGACGTTTCAGTTGTTCTATAAGGAACTTGAACTCAAACTTGTTTGGAGAGCTGCGCGACCCTCGTGTATAGGTTGGAACAACTAGGGACCTTTTCAAAACACATTCGAAGAAATTTGATCCGAAGCATCAAGGAGCACTTATGCTTTTTCAACCCTACTGTTCTCCGCTCTACTGTGGCGTTATCACGCGGGAGTGCAACATTAGCATGTGCGTGAATTAAACGGAGGACCGTCCCTCTGAGACATCCCGGTTCTGCAACATCCTCGGTACCACCCATGCAACTTCGTTAGAAATGTACCGTCGGAAATTTCGACCCAAATCAGCCTGGCAACTGCTGTAACGCCTGAGAGTTAGACAACCTCTTCGACACCCCTTTGGTCCGGTTTGACTACCTTGAGAAGCATCTCCACACACGTCTTCGGCCTTGAATCTCATTGGCTGGAGTAAAATTGTCTTCACTGGTGAGTCCCGCTCCGAGCTGAGCACCAATAACAAGCGAAGACCTGTCTGGAGACACCTCGGACAGTGGCGGGATACCAACCTGTCACCCACCATACAGCCCGACAACCAGGAGTGGTGGTCTGGGGTGCCATTTCAAGAGGCAAAACAGAAAAGATCTAATGCTTGGAGCAAAGATGATGAGGATGATAATGATGATAAAGATGATGACGACACCGTCCTTCATTTTTAATGCGAAAATAGATCAGAAATTGAGTGTTGTTCTGAAATAAACGGAGAAATGCATCTTGGGATTTACTGGGATAGATAGGAAGACAAAGAAATGTATAATTGAACAGGTTTGACCAGTATTTACATTTCTGATTGTAATGAAACTGAAATGGAAGTAGATTATTGAATATTGGATGAACCAATGAAGGGTCTTGCTGGATCCAGCAGAAAAGATCAAGATCCCTTTGGTTATCATCCGCTGCAACGTAACAGCCTAGCGGTACCTCGACTATATTCTACGATCCGTTTTGTTGCCCTTCATGGCGACTCATCCTGAGCTTAAATTTCAGCAAGATAACTCCCACTCGCTCACGGCCAGAGTTTCCACTGTTTGTCTTCGTACTGGCCAACCCTAACTTGGCCAGCAAGCTCACGGGATCTCTCCCCAGTTGGGAACGTTTGGAGCTGGGATTTTGACGACTTAACCTGCCAATTGGACAGAATTAGGTAAATATCCCTCAGGAGGACGTTCAACAACTCTATAAATGAATGACAAGCTAAATAATTGCTTGCGCGAGGACCAGAGGTGAACCAGCGCGTTATTGACTTGCTCAGTCTGTGAAACTTTTGAATAAATCATCCACTTTTTCTGAAACTGCAATAATTGGTTTGTCTGTACATGTACATTACATCTACCGAATTCCCTCCCATGCCGGCCGGAGTGGCCGTGCGGTTCTAGAAGCTACAGTCTGGAGCCGAGCGACCGCTACGCTCGCAGGTTCGAATCCTGCCTCGGGCATGGATGAGTGTAATGTCCTTAGGTTAGTTAGGTTTGATTAGTTCTAAGTTCTAGGCGACTGATGACCTCAGAAGTTAAGTCGCATAGTGCTCAGAGCCATTTGCACCATTTTTTTCCCTCCCATTCAGATAATTTCTTCGCAGTGTATCGTTTTTTCTTTCTTAGAGCGTACAAGAAAATGGGAGAAACTACGTAGAATGAACATCTCGAAAAAATGACTGAAGACAGATTACTTCCATAGGTAAGAAGATTTAATGCAACTAGGTGCAGAAGCCAAGGAAGACAGTAAGATGCTTCAAATGGCTCTGAGCCCTATGGGACTTAACATCTATGGTCATCAGTCCCCTAGAACTTAGAACTACTTAAACCTAACTAACCTAAGGACATCACACAACACCCTGTCATCACGAGGCAGAGAAAATCCCTAACCCCGCCGGGAATCGAACCCGGGAACCCGGGCGCGGGAAGCGAGAATGCTACCACACGACCACGAGCTGCGGACGAAGACAGTAAGAGGCAAAACAGAAAAGATCTAATGCTTGGAGCAAAGATGGTGAGGATGATAATGACGATGAAGATGATGACGACACCGTCCTTCATTTTTAATGCTAAAATAGATCAGAAATTGAGTGTTGTTCTGAAATCAACGGAGAAATGCATCTTGGGATTTACTGGGACAGATAGGAAGAGAAAGAAATGTATAACTGAACAGGTTTGACCAGTATTTACATTTCTGATTGTAAAGAAACTGAAATGGAAGTAGATTATTGAATATTGGATGAACCAGTGAAGGGTCTTGCTGGATCCAGCAGAAAAGATCAAGACGAATACGTAATGGAAGATGGCAGGAACACATTACAAATCATGCATGGAGATGTCTAAGTGAGGCCTTATTTCTGCAGTGGCTGCAGTGCAAATGGCTGATGAAATTGAATTCCCCTGGCGGATATTTATTACCGAGCTGCAGTGTATAGTGCGTTAGTTTTAGACTTACGTTTGTACATTGTAATCACACAAATTTGTTACAGATGCAGCCATTATTCGCATTACGGCCGGCAGCAGTGGCCGAGTGGTTCTAGGCGCTTCAGTCCGGAACCGTGCTGCTGCTACGGTCGCAGGTTCGAATCCTGTCTCGCGCATGGATGTGTGTGATGTCCTTAGGTTCGTTAGGTTTAAGTAGTTCTAAGTCTAGACGACTGATGACCTCAGATGTTAAGTCCCATAGTGCTTAGAGCCATTTGAACCATTATTCGCATTACGACCGCTTACCAAGCTTTCACCATTCACACTCACGCAATAACCTCCCTTCCTGCCTTTCTCTCTTTGCATTTCTTCACACATCTCTGATTAGTTATGGCTCCTGGTCAAGTCTTAGGCGATAAATAACATTAAAATACACTAGTCTTTAATAACTTAGCCATTTCAAAAAAACGCTCGCCCCCAAAACCTATAAATTAAGAAGATTTTTACACTTCCCTAAAATGAGATGTTGTGATGATTGCACACAGAGAGGTGTGTCAGTTATGTGTCGTCGGTACGTTCTCCAGCCAAAGGCAATGTTCTCAAGCCAAAGAGTACGTCGTCAGATATATACACCGAGCGAGGCAACTGAATGGTTTAAGCACTGGACTTGCATTGCGCGTGATTGGAATTGAAAACCCCGTTTCCCCATCCACGCTTCCCGAAGTTTTTTTCGCCGAATATTAACCGCAGATACGAAAAACATTTCTCTGAAAAAGTCTCATTTTTCTTTAAAAATGCCTTTTTTTTTTTTTTTTTTTTTTTTTTTTTTTTTTTTTTTTTTTTTTTTTTTAGAATCTTGTTACGTGTGACGTACAATACGTTCAGACGAAAACTCGCCTTGCTTGGGTACTAAATAAAATTAAGAACCCCGAAATCTGCAGATTACTGCGTATTATTTGTTTTTCTTTCTGTGTGCCTGGGAAAGTTAATTATGGAGGTATAATGATGCGAAATCTTTATGTGTTTCATGTGCCCGCGTCTGAATACTCCTCTCTCCCGCGAGAGTCACCGCTATGGCTCCAGAATCGGCCTTCACATTCCGGACCTCCTAAACCGCCATCTGCTCTTACTGTGACGCCGCACGCCAGGAATGTTGTTCAAGAGCCTACCTAAGTCACTATAGCATTCGTCTACAATGGCTGCGAAAAAAAAACTTTTACGTGCATCGAGTGATGGTAGAATGACTAAAGTCCTTATACGAGGCGAGCATAAAGTCATCCCCTGATTACAAAAATTTATTTCTATATAGTTATGCCGTTTTGCTGCAAACGGTAACCGAACTGACGAATTTCTTTACGGAAACATGTCTACATCTCTACGGTTTTTTGCAAATGGTAGCTTAACTCATGAAGTTTTTATGGATACATTTCTACATCTGATCTTGACAGCTCACTTACAGGAATTTCAACCACGGGTAGTGTTTCCGCAAAATGGTGCATTGTCGAAGTAGGAGGGGGGACGAGGGGAGGGGGGAGGGGGGGACGGTGTTTGTTCTCCAGGTCTTGGATGCAGCCTTTCAGGACAAATGGATCGGTAGAGACGTCACCATCAAAGCCATGTTCATCAGTCATGACCCCTCTTGACTTTGTAGGGTTACGGTTAGAATAAAGTGTTCACGAACTGCTGGTGCACAGACTCTTACGACACAATTACGAGATGAGAGGAGGAGAGGGAGCAGACGTTATACGGGCAAAAAAGGAGCACGTATGGAAATCTATCCACAAAAAGGTTTGAGTTATGCTACCATTTACAACAAACGGTATAGCTGTACCTGAGAAATACATTTTTGTAACAGGCGAGAGACGTTATGCGCACCCGGTACCACTTGCGATAAGAAAGTATGGATCGGAATTTGTTAGGTTGTTCTCTATGGACTTAATGATACAAGAAATACAGATCGTAGTGCTAGGGGCTGCCTTTTGAGTTCTTATTGTTACCGAGACATGATGTCAACAGTAAAAGACTAACATTCACGACTCCTAGTTTCGAAATCGGCTTCTTCGAGAAGACCGTGCATTTCGTCCAGAAGAAACTCGGTACTCTTGCTGACAAATTAAAGTTGTGCACCGGAACGTCACTCACATCCACAAAAATATCTTTCACGGGGTATCGTCTTACCGACTGAGCTATCCAGGCATAGCCCAAGACCCAGTCACATAGTTTTACTTCTGCCAGTACTGTGTCCTCCATTTCCCATCCCACGAGACTTACAGACTTCATATTGTTGATAAACGACATTTTTATTTGTATATAAAGACAGGACTGCTTGTTTTTTATATTTTAATTTAGCGAACCGGTATCAAGCAGAGGTTCGACGTTCATCAGCAGCGGCCTCATAGAAGATACATAAAAATAATATATAATACATGCTATAGGCTGCATGTTATGACGGGTGAAATATGTTTATAATTTTGTGTATTTTTGTTAGCTTGTTTGGTACGTACTTATATTATACATTTAAGCTCCCATAGAAGTTTTTACAGATGTTCAATTTATTTAATATGGCTTCTAACATTTTCTCATATTAGTATAAATTAGGCTAATCGTGCTTTTGAATATCAGCGACATATTTATTCTCAGAGACGTCAAAATTGTCGAATATATCAGTTCGTTTGTATTGTTTCGTTGGTTTTTGTAACATGTGCGATCTGTTAGTTTTTCCCAGTAATAACAAATATATAAAAATGTAGTTAATAAAAAAATAAAATGTGTAAATATTAGTTGTATAAAGTCTTTTATGTGTCGTTTAAAAGGCTGCATATTCTTTAGACCAGACTATTTGCAAATTTTCCGTTAGTCCCATTTATACTGATAAGAGAACATACTAGACATTCCCTCCACCGTTCCACAGGGTTTTTATACCAACAAGCATTTCACCACTCACCTGTTCCCCCACTTTAGAGGAGTTATCCACGGACACATTGGAGCAGGGTTTGATCGAATGTTAGTCTAAAATTCCTTCCGCTAAAAGCCGGAAGCTGTGGCCGAGCGTTTCTAGACGCTTCAGTCCGGAACCGCGCTGCTGCTACGGTCGTAGGTTCGAATCCTGCCTCGGGCATGGATGTGTGTGATGTGGTTAGATTATTTAGGTTTAAGTAGTTCTAAGTGTAGGGGTCTGATGATCTCAGATGTTAAGTCCCATAGTGCTTAGAGCCATTTGAACCATTTTGACCCTTCCGCCAAAAGTCAAATACACTTGGTTGGAAGTAATTTATGGGAAGGCTGCAACTAGAGAGAAGTTACGCATCATCTATCTAATTCAAGACCCACTGTGCAGAAAGTGTCAGTTACTGGATATCCTTGCACGAGGATTCATTTCTTGTGAGCAAAATGCAAGTTGGTCAACGACAAGGAAGAAATTGGGTTTAATTACTAAAACGAGCCCTACGGCCATAGACTACAATGTCATTTTCCAGTCGGCCTGGCACATGATTCCAAGAATCGAACACGGGTCGTATACCTTCACTCACTACTCAATAGTCGCAATCAACCGGACATATTGGACTACCAGGCTTATCTGCAACAGCAATATTTTATAATGTGGCAACAGTCCGGCAGAAAACACCTTGACCCGTTTCAAAAGTTTTAAATCATCTCTCTTAATCTGCACTGAAGAGGAATGGAATTGAACGGGAACCGACGAGGCTCTTCGGGTGCTAATGGTCTTTACTGGATCAGAACGAATACAATAATATCGAAGAAAAGACACATTTCTTCTTTTTCGCGTTTCACATATGAAGAAATTGAATTTCTAGAAATGAGATTGAAAAAACCGGATAAGTGAGAGGATTCGACCTCTGAGGGTCCCGGCGGAGGTTCGAGTACTCCCTCGGGCATGGCTGTGTGTGTTTGTCCTTAGGATAATTTAGGTTAAGTAGTGTGTAAACTTAGGGACTGATGATCTTAGCAGTTAAGTCCCATAAGATTTGACACACATTTGAACATTTTTTTCTTAAATCATTTACAAGGAACCGTAGATCCCAGCAGCTGATATAAATTTCAGCTTGACCACTACCTGTTCCTGAGAAAAAAGGGTCTTGACAGACAAACAGACGGACAACAATTGAAAAATATTATGCCATATAATTATAAATAATTTTCGGATTTTTTCCTTACTTCCACAGTGAAACCTTGCTTATTGTCAAATTTCATGATTCTTGGTTACTGAAAAGCACCCTATAGATTATGATGAGTAAGTTTGCGAGTATCGATATACAAGTCAATACCTTTCAACAGCAGTCATTTACAAGCTTAAACGTTTCACATCGCCAAGGAACCGTAGATCTTAGTATTTCAGCTTGGTACCTCTACCTGTTCCTGAGAAAAAGGGGTCTTAACAAGTGGATGGACAGACAGACAACGAAGTGATCCTGTAAGGGTACCGTTTTTACTCATTCAAGTACAGAACCCCAAAAAGAAAAAAAAGTTGAAGACTACAGCGTGAAAAGCTAATCGTAGAAGGCATTTTTAGAGAGACAGGATGAGCTACAAGAGTGGAAGAAGGGAGACCCAAACTAAAAAGATAAGGGTTGCTTCTAAAAATATAAAAAGCATTTGGTAAGAGCAAAGTTGTGAAAGGCAAGGTTCTGGATTCGATTCCCGGCCCGGCACACAGGTTTAATCTGACAGGATGTTTCAAAACAGGGCACAGTCCACAGCAGAATGAAAGTTTTGTCCCGCAAAAATGATGTGAGTTCTCCCTTTGAGTCTTTTTTCAAAAAACAGGGAACTAACACCACGCTGTCCCATTTTTCCGCTCCAGAAACTGACGGTCCATCAGTGTTGAGTGACTTCCTCACTCAGGCACGGCAGCGAAGTTCCACGGACGCCCAGTAGCTCTCAGCAGCACGATTTAACACTCCCGTGTTGCAAAATGTCGACTCCTCCGGGAACAAAATCGCTTTACAAAAATGTCGACACATTGGTTTAATACCCACTCACAAAGGAGATGCCGACTGGTCTCGTCCTGCAGTGAAAGCTTTCGGTGCGTTTTTGAATCGTTTAAAGTTAGACGCCTGTGGATGTGTGTACTGTTGTATTTTACAGAGCGGTGCGGCGGGACGAAAACTAAGCTGTCCGCAGCCGGTTCCAGTGTCCTCCAGCACTTGTGCGGGTAAATATTTGTCTGCCACGCCATACTCGCCAAATTCGCCCGCCTCGAGTGCTTTCCTGTCTGTCCACTGCCGCCCAGCTGCAGCGTCGGAGTGCTGTTTATACTTCGTTTGGCAGTGCCTGTTGAAACGTATAGCTTAAACGAATACGGCACTAGACCAAGTTTGGAATTTGACTATCTAATGGGAACAAAAAATTCCAGTTTAACGAAACATTTTGCAGCTAAAGGGAGAGGGATCGACGATTTCCGTTAACACTGGCGCCACAGGAAACATATGGTGTACAGTACTAATTTAAGAGGACTCAACCAACGCACTGAAAAAAATGAAATTGTAAATATCTGGTGAAACATCAGAGGAAAGGCGACTGACTACGCTTACGAAGGAAACATCACCAACTTAACTTCTTATTTTAAGGGAAAAAAGCGCATTTGGAAGGTAACAGCCCCAGCAGTGGACGCTGGGTCTTAATTCTGACAGTACGCTGTTATGACCATCTCAACGTACAGCTTTTAAAATTGTGCGCGCACAGGTTATCAATCCCCCCACCCGCTGCTACCGCTTAATGCACAGAGTACAGTGGAGTAAGAGCTTTGTGAGATATTACTGGGTTGGCGCATAAATTCGTACTGTTTTCCGTAAGTTTAACAAACACAACAGATACCCTTAAGTCGTCAATAATATATTATCTTTCATTATTTATAACAGTCTTGCAACGCTGTGGAACTTTTCGATTCCGTGACTGTAGAAATCACGTGGTTTTGAGGCGAAGAACATGTTCGGAGTGCAATTTCATTGGGAAAGCAAGTTTCTTGAAAATTGTTCGATAAAGAGCGAGGTGGCCGAGCGGTTCTGGACGCTTCAGTCCGGAACCGCGCAACTCCTACGGTCGCAGGCTCGAATCCTGCCTCGGGCATGGATGTGTGTGATCTCCTTAGGTTAGTTAGGTTTAAGTAGTTCTAAGGGACTGATGACCTCAGATGTTAAGTCCCATAGTGCTTAGAGCCATATGAACCATTTTTATAGAGAGAGGAAAGGTGAGAAAATGACAGCGAAAGATCAGGTGAAAAACGTGGCTGCCGAATGACTTCGCAACCCAGCTCCTGTACAGCGTTTCTTGTCAGTCTAGCAGAATGCGGGCAGGCGTTATCGTCGCGTAGCAACACTTCATGTTGTTTTTCTGGCTGTCGTTCTTGGACTGCGTCTGCAAGACGCCTCAGTTGTTGGCAATAAACGTCAGCAGTGATGGTTACATCTCAGTGAAGAAATTCGTAGTACAGTACACAGTCGCCGGCCGGAGTGGCCGTGAGGTTCTAGGCGCTGCAGTCTGGACCCGAGCGACTGCTACGGTCGCAGGTTCGAATCCTGCCTCGGGCATGGATGTGTGTGATGCTACTGCTTTGTTTGGGATCAAAAATCCCTTTCTTTCCCTTATATTATCATAAAGACAGCATTTCTTCTCAACGGCAACGATACGGGATAGGAATGGTCGTTGTTGTTCACGAACCAATTGATGAGGAGCAAGCAGACATACAAATATGGCCACCCGCAGATGTTTTTATTTTGGTTTAGAGCATGCGGTACCCACACACCTGATTTTGGAACCTTCTCCGCAGCGTGCAAATACTGCACGATGCCGGAATGATCACAGTTCATCACATTTTCCATTTCTTGAGAACGCTAATTTGGATCATTGTGGATTAATGCGTTTCATCAAACCCCGAAGGTCCTGCTGAACGTGGGGAATCACTAGTGTCATAACGATCCTCCACCGAACGAGAAAACCATTTTCTTGCCTTGGACTGTCCAGCAGCATTATCGCCGCGCATGGTGCAAATGTTTCTGGCTACCTCCGGTGCCAAAACCCTCTACTAAACTGAAACAGAAGAATGTGTCGGATATGTTACGATTTCTCCATTTAGCACTCCATTTTTTAGCGTCCAGAGCTCCACTCATTATTTCCAAATGAAAAAATGACAATCTGAAAATTCAAAAAGCAATAGTGAACTATAAACGGAAAATGACAATCGATAAATAAAGATAACTGCAATACCAATATGCAAAACAAAAACTCTACGAATTTGTGTACCAATCTAATATTCTGACGCTGGTAACATGCTTTGCTCAGTGTATCAAAGTCCGCGGTTTCTAATCGGTTGCTGATGCCAGAGATCTCATTACTTCGAACTTTTTTATGCTATGATTCACAAATAAAACGTAAATAACTAAAATGAATCAGTGTGTCATTAAAGAAGTAGCGTAACAACTGAGATTAATATTGGTTATGATGTCACATGCACTTGAAAATGGTGATAAATTCCTCATACTCGTCTTAATAATTGTTCACACAGTAAACATCGGTATGATGGAATGAATTAAATCCTTCAGGTTACGGTCCACAAGCATTAGCATCACGTTTCGACGGACGTTCGAAGACGTGACATAGCTGATTTGATAGAGACAAAAAAAAAAGGCCTTTGGCGATCATTTCCAGTAACTTCATAAACAAGCGAGAAAAATATAGATTACTTTGAAGGTGATGAACAGTTTTATTTTGAATGTTACCTTCTTGGCGACATCAGATGAATTCTTTATCACGCAAACATCTTATGTTGCGTATCTACGTGTATTAGTCTAATACGGTGATCGCCAATTTGCCCTGAATTTTCCCCCGAGAACTTAAACGTCGATTTGAAATCAGTAATGCATTCCGATGTTTTTGGATTCCTCCACCCATATTTCAGGGGAGAACTGCGTAACAGTTATCCAAGTGTATCAGGGATTGTCGTTCCGACAAATATGTTCGCGTCATGCTTCTATACGAACGGGGACAGCTTGGCAATATGTTAGTATTATACGCCAGAGGTGTTGAAATGTGCGCGATTAATGTACGTCCCGCGTAGCTGTAACTTTTGCGACGGACGCGTAATTCCGTCGTCTCTGAATGAAAGCGCTATGTCAGTCGGGAGACCGCTGGCCACGAGTTATCAGTGGAAGGAGACAAAATCCAGCAATGTCCTGAAATTTCTTCAACAAGAACCCAGCACGTCCCCATTTATCCTGGTTAATGCGGGGCGAGACTGCATGTGTAACTAAGATCACTGATAAACCTAAATACACCTGTTTTTAGCGGAAACTTCAGTTTACTGTGCTTACACACTTTTTAAACTCGTCTGCATCACTTACGCTTTGTACTCCACAAGCTGTCAACTTCCAGAATGACATTTTCATTCTGCAGCGGAGTGTGCGCTGATATGAAACTTCCTGGCAGATTAAAACTGTGTGCCCGACCGAGACTCGAACTCGGGATCTTTGCCTTTCGCGGGCAAGTGCTCTACCATCTGAGCTACAGAAGCACGACTCACGCCCGGTCTCACAGCTTTACGTCTGCCAGTATCTCGTCTCCTACCTTCCAAACTTCACAGAAGCTCTCCTGCGAACCTTGCAGAACTAGCACTCCTGAAAGGAAGGATATTGCGGAGACATGGCTTAGCCACAGCCTGGGGGATGTTTCCAGAATGAGATTTTCACTCTGCAGCGGAGTGTGCGCTGATATGAAACTTCCTGGCAGATTAAAACTGTGTGCCCGAGCGAGAATGAGATTTTCACTCTATTATCAATACCCCATGAGTTTCAACGGGGTCGTGAAATAGAGCTACGGGAAGCTGGGAGTCCCTTTTGCGATACTGCTGAAAGACTTGGTTGAAATGTAGCCTCTGTACTTGATTACAGGCAGCTGTAGTCACGGGAATGTACGATCGCAAGAAAACCGGGCCCGGACGGCCACGTGGCACTAATGAGAAGGAAGACCATCGTCTTCGACGTACGGCCCTGGCGCATCATACTGCATCTGCAGCAACAGTTTGAGCAGCAGTTGCCACCACAATGACATAACGAACTGTTACAAATCAGTTACTTCAAGAACTGCTCCGAGCTAGACGCCCTGTAGCGTGCATTCCAATGACACCAAACCAACGCCAATTCCGACTTTAGTGGTGTCCAGCGAGAGGTCAATGGAGGGCAGGGTGGAGGTCTGTTGTGTTTTCAGATGAAGGGTGGTTCTGCCCCGTCGCCAGTGATGGCCGTGTGCTGATTAGGAGGCCGGCTGAGGGCGTGCAACCAACCTGTCTGAGTGCTAGGCTCACTGAATCTTCAATTGGATTTATGGTCTGGGATGCGTTATCCAACGCACCACAACTGTATATTTGTTCGTCAGTATCGTGATTCGAGCTGTTGTGCTGATATTCATGAACAGCATTCCAGGTGGTGTTTTCCAGTAGGGTAACACTCGCCCACATACCGCTATTGTAACCCGACATGCGCTACAGATTGACACATGTTGCCTTGGCCTGCTCGATCACCAGATCTGTCTCCAGTCGAGCACATATGGAACATCATCGGGCGACAACCCCAGCGTCATCCACAAACATTACCCATCCCTGTATTGGCCGACAAAATGCAACGAGGATAGAATTTTATCCCACAAACTGACATGCGGCACCTGTACAACACTATACACGAACGTTTGAATACTTGTATTCAGCATTGTGGCGGTTATATCGGTTTTTAATTACCAGCATTTTACAGTTGCTATGGCTTAACTCGTGCTTGTGTTAACCAATGATCTTGCAATGTTTGTCACTTAAATACACTCCTGGAAATTGAAATAAGAACACCGTGAATTCATTGTCCCAGGAAGGGGAAACTTTATTGACACATTCCTGGGGTCAGATACATCACATGATCACACTGACAGAACCACAGGCACATAGACACAGGCAACACAGCATGCACAATGTCGGCACTAGTACAGTGTATATCCACCTTTCGCAGCAATGCAGGCTGCTATTCTCCCATGGAGACGATCGTAGAGATGCTGGATGTAGTCCTGTGGAACGGCTTGCCATGCCATTTCCACCTGGCGCCTCAGTTGGACCAGCGTTCGTGCTGGACGTGCAGACCGCGTGAGACGACGCTTCATCCAGTCCCAAACATGCTCAATGGGGGACAGATCCGGAGATCTTGCTGGCCAGGGAAGTTGACTTACACCTTCTAGAGCACGTTGGGTGGCACGGGATACATGCGGACATGCATTGTCCTGTTGGAACAGCAAGTTCTCTTGCCGGTCTAGGAATGGTAGAACGATGGGTTCGATGACGGTTTGGATGTACCGTGCACTATTCAGTGTCCCCTCGACGATCACCAGTGGTGTACGGCCAGTGTAGGAGATCGCTCCCCACACCATGATGCCGGGTGTTGGCCCTGTGTGCCTCGGTCGTATGCAGTCCTGATTGTGGCGCTCACCTGCACGGCGCCAAACACGCATACGACCATCATTGGCACCAAGGCAGAAGCGACTCTCATCGCTGAAGACGACACGTCTCCATTCGTCCCTCCATTCACGCCTGTCGCGACACCACTGGAGGCGGGCTGCACGATGTTGGGGCGTGAGCGGAAGACGGCCTAACGGTGTGCGGGACCGTAGCCCAGCTTCATGGAGACGGTTGCGAATGGTCCTCACCGATACCCCAGGAGCAACAGTGTCCCTAATTTGCTGGGAAGTGGCGGTGCGGTCCCCTACGGCACTGCGTAGGATCCTACGGTCTTGGCGTGCATCCGTGCGTCGCTGCGGTCCGGTCCCAGGTCGACGGGCACGTGCACCTTCCGCCGACCACTGGCGACAACATCGATGTACTGTGGAGACCTCACGCCCTACGTGTTGAGCAATTCGGCGGTACGTCCACCCGGCCTCCCGCATGCCCACTATACGCCCTCGCTCAAAGTCCGTCAACTGCACATACGGTTCACGTCCACGCTGTCGCGGCATGCTACCAGTGTTAAAGACTGCGATGGAGCTCCGTATGCCACGGCAAACTGGCTGACACTGACGGCGGCGGTGCACAAATGCTGCGCAGCTAGCGCCTTTCGACGGCCAACACCGCGGTTCCTGGTGTGTCCGCTGTGCCGTGCGTGTGATCATTGCTTGTACAGCCCTCTTGCAGTGTCCGGAGCAAGTATGGTGGGTCTGACACACCGGTGTCAATGTGTTCTTTTTTCCATTTCCAGGAGTGTATCTTACCCAGACAAATGTATTCCCGAAATTTCATTACTCTGTATTAATCATCTTTTGGTGCTGCAATATTTTTCCGTCAGTGCATTTATTCTCTTTATTTTGAAATTAACTGATGATGGTCGTATATTATGACTCGAATCTCTGACGGCTTCATCACCACACACACGCTGTGCACCCGCAAAGTATACATCTGCGTAGTCATGGAACATTACCACATATAGCTTCACCGTTAACTGGAACTAACATCCAACATATCAAGTCAAACACTGATTATCATGGACACTAGTATAAACTAGGCCTAGTAATACTTCGATTTCGGTTAAAGTTAGTAGAAGATGCACATATATACATTTATATTACTATCCAGGAAAATCAGTGTTCGTCTTGGTATTTTGTTTATTATTGTCAGTTAAGATGAAGCTATACTTCATAGCGTTCCATCTTTATCCCGATACATACTTCGTGGATGTGTAGCAACTTGTCACAATATAGGCCTGATGATAATGCCATCAGAACTTCGAAATCGGTCGTAATAAATGAACATTACCAAACACAGGTGCCTAATATTATTTTCACAATAAAGAGATTAAATTGTTATTCTACACAACAATACTGTACTTCTCATCACTTCCTTTCAGTTCACTTTGGTGAAATAATCGCCCAGTTTTTTTCCTTTTCTGTTTTTCATTCAGTTTCTCCCGAACTACGATTATTATTTTCTGGAAAGTCGTATACATATACGAGTAGTATATTCCAAACGAAAATATTCTTTCCAGTTGTAACAATATGTCAAGCATGGTTTTTTATTTTTTTAAATTGCCGAACCATGATCGATAATCTGCATACCGAATAATCCACTACCTGATAATCTGACGGCTGTTTAAGTTCATCGGGCATTTTCTCCAGTGGTAGTCAGGAAAAGAGCACCTCTGTGTACATAAACATTCATTAAGCTAGGAGAGAAGCCTGAAAAGGTGATTTATCCAAGCAGGGAGAGAAAGCGAAATGCTTGTGTGTGCGCTCCAGCGAATTACATACACGGGAACTGACAGCAACGGGAAAGCATGCAGTGAGAGCTGAATCGATAAGCAGTAAGGTGGAGTGGCGATATTCGTTGCACATATGGCTAGAACTGTTTCACGAAATCAAGTATAAACGCCACCAAAAATTATTTGTAATACACACCAGTTGTACTATGCGGCGTCCGGACTCGAAACGATTTGAATCCTAACCGGTAATATCGCAGTAAAACCCGTCGCATCATGTTATTTTTCTTTCTGTGTAAATGGGTACAGTTAGTTTGTGACTTGTTGTGAACAAGGAGATATAAACTATAGGCACCGTTGATACATTTCTCATATTTGGCTAGTTCCACAGTACATCTCCTAGCGCTTAAGAATTCTCTGAGGCAAAAATGGATTATGAAATTCTGAAATATTCTATCAGTATTTTTCAGAGTTTTTTAGTTTGATTCCAGTAGAATGTTCAAACATACAAGTCTAAAATATTGAAGAGGCAATATGAAACAATGGGAGCTTGACAAGTCGGCCATAGTGGAGCACTGCCTAGAATACGGACAAAACATACAGTTCGAAAATACAAAAGTGTTGGCTCATGCATCTACATATTGGGACTCCGTTATAAAGGAAGCGGCCGAGATTCGTTTAAACAATAACAATTTCAACAGAGACCAGGGGTACACACTCAGCAGGGCATGGGGGCAGGCGTTGGACATCGAAAGAAAGCAAAGGCAGATGTGCGACGAGGGAGCGGCAGTTTCAAACATGGCGCCTGCCCCTGGCGCCACCTGACGTCACCGGTGCTGCCACGGGCAATAGCTCCGTTAGCTGCCCGGGTCGACTTACGCGCACGCGCCACATTGGATCGATCTGATTGGCTGCTGATGATGTCATCATGCCTATATAACCGAGAAACCGTAGCAGCCCCGGCACTCAGTGAACTCCTGAATACGATGGCGGAGATGGTCATCGAAAGCTCGAGCATTTTATTCGCATTTGATGCGGCTTGAAAACCGAGAACTTTTTATTCAAAAGTTTTATAGACGTAGTTTAATGGAGTAGAAATATATCAATAGGGAAATATAAAATTTTGATGTGCGTTAGAGTAAGAAAAGGGAACGCGAGTTTGTCAAAGAATATCGACAGAAGTTATTAAAACTCAGGAGGGATCCAGCTGCAGTATGTGAAGATTACTAGACTTGCCTATGGGAATGGTGTAACATTAATAAGTAGCTCGAAAACAGAATTAATCAGAGTGATGCAAAAGTATTAAAAAACGGCTAAGAACACAGGGCTGCGTGTGAATTAAGAGAACACAGGATATCTGGTCATGAGTAAGGAAGTTCGAACTGATGCACCTTTGACTGCTTATAGATTCACCGCTTCAAGTGCACAGGGAGCTTTTGGTAAGGAAAGCAGAACGGATATGTAAATAGGTGCCCAACTAGCACCAACTGGCAGAACAGTTTCCAGTTTTATCAATATTTTAAGGAAAAGACCATTTTCACTAACCTCGAACTTCGCCGTTATGAGTCAACTATCTTACCACTAACATTACATGGATGTGCAACTTACATATACAGGGTGTTACAAAAAGTTACGGCCAAGCTTTCAGGAAACAATCCTCACACACAAAGAAAGAAAATATGTTATGTGGACATGTGTCCGGAAACGCTTACTTTCCATGTTAGAGCTCATTTTATTACTTCTCTTCAAATCACATTAATCATGGAATGGAAACACACAGCAACAGAACGTACCAGCGTGACTTCAAACACTTTATTACAGGAAATGTTCAAAATGTCCTCCGTTAGCGAGGATACATGCATCCACCCTCCGTCGCATGGAATCCCTGATGTAGCCCTGGAACCTTTTCTTTATTTGTGTCTGAGGAATGTTTCCTGAAAGTTTGGCCGTACCTTTTTGTAACACCCTGTATAGAAAGGAAGATAAATAAATACTTCATATTCAGAAACAGATGAAGATATATTTTTGACATGTAATTAATGAAAAAACATGGAATGGAAAGAATGGAGAACTACTGGAATTGTACAAACACTGGAACTTCATCGAAGTGCTAAAGAAGAGAAAATTGAGCTGGACAGGTCAAGTGGCAAAAATGTCGGAGAATATACTACATGAAATTGCATTATCTGGGGTAACAGTTGGAATGAGAGAAAGAGGAAGACTCAGAACTGGCTGGCGAGACGACATCTGAGATGACACAGCTAGGATGAGTATAAACTCAAGAGTGGCCAATCAATGCCCTCGACGCGAATAAATCGAAGAGGCAGGTAGAGCATGCGTATGGTCGATTAGGCTCTTGTCACACGTACAGTAAAGTAAATTGAGGAGCAATTGCCGTCGAATCAAGTTCTTTTCAGGAAGACACCGGACAGACTTGAAAACTCGTTACACAGCAAACTTTTCTTTTAGACTTGCATCTAGTTTGTCTCATAGGTTTCTTGCTTTTTGTTACTTTTCATTGTTGAACGTTTCAGAAATTCTCCTTTTCCATACTCATACCGTCGAGCTCAAAAATGGAAGTAATCAGTATTGTGGGCAAGTGGTCAGTAGGTATAATAAACCTGATTCAGAACCGGGAAATGGAGGAACTAAGTGTTCCCTTAATAGCACCTCATGCTGTCTTCGCCCACGTAGCGGTGATTAAGTCTAACGGTAAGGGTGGGCGGAAGCAGCAGGTGCTTCTCGGATGCAGTCAAGTTTACGAGCGCACGTGAGCCTGCGTTACCCTGCGCGGCGTGGTGTGCTCTGTATGGAGGCAGGCGTCTACTTGTTCCTGAGTATTGTTGTCGCCTTGAGTCGGAGCTACTGAAAACACTATTGTCTTGGTTTTACAATTCCTGATTGCGGCTTGCGTGCAATTGGCACACAATATTCAATTCTCGATCAGCACATTGTAATCAAGTCGTAAAAGAGTAGCATTATACACAGAAAAAAAAGATTATGTGACTCGTGGTCAGATTGTGACAACAGTCATCTTGATAATGGGAGTACGTGAGTACCACCCGTAGCATCATTTCATGACTGTGGAGAATTTTCTAGGAGGGAAGAAACATTCAACGATAGTACAGACGAGAACGACCATCTTTGCGGAATGGTGCCCGAGAAGAATGACTGTCGGTAGACATCTTTTGGAGTTGGAGTTTCTCAGATTTTCCCATTACGATCATTTCAAAGATGAGTTTGCGATGATCATACTCGTATTAATCATGCACTTTTCTGTCTAGAAGGCACTGTTAACTTATTAAATTCCAACTAAAGTACATGTTTCGGCAAGCTGTCACTTGTTTGTATCACTAACCATTTGAGATTATATACTTTAAGTTAATAGCTGATAATGGCTGAAACATCCAATGTAATTACAACTACATAAGTGAAAGGTACGATCTAGACGGAAACTGGAATATAGACTATCTCTAATTTTATGAATACGTGCAATTTTAGGATAATATGCGGTAAAGTAAGCTGCATAGTCTCCTAGTTTCAATGAGAATGTGAAAGAAAATGACACTCGTAGCTTTGGATTTTCGTTTAAATTACACTTTACACAAAAAATTAAAGCAGCATTTACAACACGTCGCACGACGCCATCTGAGCCAAGCTGTTTTGGTTAATATTCCACAACGTAATTTCAAAGCAAAGCTGATAAATTACATTTTCACACGCAGAAGGAACTTGATAAAGGAAGTTAAATTAAACCTTTTAGGTCTATAACTTTTAATTGCTTTCATAACGAATCTGTACAAGTAAGAGCCGTTTATACAAGTGCAATAACACATTTTGGCGCCGGACCTGATAGTTTGCTAATCTCAAACATTTTCATCTAGCCCGCTCACTTTTTCTAGTCTTCAACGTTAGTACACTATTTAGCCATCAGTACTTACAAAACAGAACTTTTAACGTAGAAATGGACATACTCATTGCTTCATTAAAGTAACAAAATAGCATTGCCCCATCATTAGCAAAAGCAGAAAATCTCAATTTTTGAACCCAAAATTAAGTATTACATTTTCTCTAAAAACGTGTTGAGAAGCCGGCTGGAGTAGCCGAGCGGTTCTAGGGCGCTACAGTCTGGAACCACGCGACCGCTACAGTCGCAGGTTCGAATCCTGCCTCGGGCATGGGTGTGTGTGATGTCCTAAGGTTAGTTAGATTTAATTAGTTCTAAGTTCTAGGGGATTGGTGACCTCAGAAGTTAAGTCCCATAGTGCTCAGAGCCATTTGAACCATGTTGAGAAGTAGGTTTGTAAAATCACCAATTTTGTATACAAACAGTTTTGTACCTAACCACTAAAATGATTGTTCCTTCTGTAAGGATCTGTGATTGGATTTGAAAACTGCTAACTAAAATAAATGTTATCATACATCTAAGAACTGCCTTACCGCACCATTCTTTATTGGAAGATCTGTAATGCTTATAGGGAATGGTATCCTAAGTTTACTCAATTCGGAGAGGAATTATTCTCTACGTTTCTGAAACTTAGAACAAGCGCAGAGTTAATGATAAATATTTGCAGTTTCTGGATAACTGCAACCACCACAAGGGTCTGAATTTTAAGCGACACAAGTGAGCAGGGTAGCTGACGTGATTAAATCCCATTCGAGTGATTGTAGAGATTGTTCTGTGGTGTACTGACGTGTTATGAAACCAATGTAAGCAAATATGTTCTACCTGAGCATAATGGGTGATTAAAAGCCTGAATTTGAGGGCATTGCTCCACCATATTCAGCCCAGCGTGACTCCGTTGCGGTTATATAAGCACCGACATGTACGCAACGGGTTAGTGTTGTCTTTGAACGGATACTTTTTGATCGCCCCTTCGAAGAAGTCAGTGAATGGTAACTGGTTATCACGGTAAGCTCTCGATATAGCATCATTCTTGGCCAATTGGTCTACAGTTTCGTTGCAGAAACGCTTGTGTGAGCGAGTTTACCGCTGTGTTTTCAGCAGTTTCCCATCTCTGTGGCACTTAGCATGCATTTTGAAACAGAAATAATTGAAATATCTTCGTCGTTCTTAGTTAAAGAGTACTGATAGATGTCGCTGTTTTTCCTGTATAGTGATACGTTATCCTTTCGAAGTGACTCGTTTTCGGACACGAGAAGGCATATCCACCTTCGCCTTCTGACACTATCCTTGAATTATTTATTTATGGATGGCTTGGTTCCATTTTTAAAGGATGTTTCTGCTAGTCCAAACAGAACACTGGAATGTTACATGAGCAGGGGTGGAAAGGCCATTCACCTACAAGAAGTCTTCTCGATGTAATGGTACCTTTGGAACAGTGTGTAGAATTTCACTTTTCTTAATGACTGGGTGCGTCGTTAACGCTATCCTTTACAGTATATATTTTATGGGAAGCCATTGCCTAAAGAGGAGAGGCATTTCCAGCGCATCTGCTAATAGCCCGTTTATATGATCTGACCTCATCGACGCAGATGTGGTCTGTTACAGCTATATTGTAATGCATCTAATAGATGTCCGTGCACGTCTCACTTCTCATAAATTAGTTATTTTGTGCCATTATTTCCTTTCGCGTTCTATCGAAAGTTGAAACCTCCTGTCGAATTTAAACTGTGTGTCGGGCTGTGTCTTGTAAACTAGAGGAACGTTCCTACCATCTGAGCTAGTCAGCTGCACGTCACACTGCCAGACTGAGTTTCACCCTCCCACGTAGGTTCTCCGGGTTCGAGTCCCAGTCCCACACGCGGATTAAATCTAGTAAAGGGTGCCGAATACACACCTTAGATTGTAGGCGATTTGCAGAAAGATACCAGAATTTAATGTTGAGTTCCCATCCCCTTCCCCTACCTGATATCTATTTAGAGTTCTCATAATGCGAAGTGAGGTAAATGGCAACAGTACCCAATGTGTCCAGCAAATTCAGTTGGCGTGAACACAGACCGAGGTGCATGATGCTTAAAATAGTGTTTTCACACTGGGTAGGAGTTCGGTTTATGTCTCTGTCGGGTTATCGAATTTTGGATAGCTGTGGTTTTACAGATTCGCATGTGGCGAATGCTGAGATGGTTCCCTATGATGGGCACAGCCGGTTCCTTTCCCCATCCCAATCTAGTTCAGGCTTGTGATTCGTCTCTAACGACCCCAGCTTCAAAGGGCAAGAGCCATAACTTCGCTTCGTATATGTTTTGGTAAAACCGAAATACCTCAGACCATAATCACTATTTTAATAGACTGCTATAGCTGTAATGTTAACAGATCATGCTGAACCAATATCGAGCAGATGAATAATAATATTTTCACACTGCAGATTAAAGGAAACAAACAAAGTTCAAGATGACTGACAACAATAACTTGTTATTAACTGCAGCAGTTGCATGTACCACAATTGCACTGTGTGCACATGCGGAAGAGATGCAGGGGACTGGTTCAACTGGTTCTGAGCACTATGGGACTTAACATCTAAGGTCATCAGTCCCCTAGAACTTAGAACTACTTAAACCTAACTAACCTAAGAACATCACACACATCCATGCTCGAGGCAGGATTCGAACCTGCAACCGTAGCAGTTGCGCGGTTCCGGCTTGAAGCGCCTAGAACCGCTCGGCCACCGCGACCGGCGAGAAGCAGGGGGAAAAAAAGGAAACGTACCTGGGTGAAGTCGTGGGTTTTACGACGACACGATAAAAGCATTCAACAAAACTTGTTACATGAGCTTGTAGTGGAGGACGTCAAGTTGTATATCAATTGCTTAAGAATAGATGAGCATACATTTCTGAATGTGCTCAGTGAATTGTATTCTCATATCACAAAGCACAAAACTCACTTAAGAACTGCTTTATCTGCAGAAGACAGGCTAACTGTAACACTCCGATTCCTTGCTGCAGGAGAGAGGTTAGGTTAGGTTAGGCCAGGTCAGGTCTCCAATCTTCTTAATCTATTTTTGTATTCAGGGTGCCTCACATTGTAAAGCGCCTCATCAGCTTCATACATCTCTATTAATTTTGTAGTTGTCGGCACATACCAATTGTATTTACCGGCAATGTTTATAAAAACTCTAAAGACGACAGAACGCTGCAGCGATGCTAGCGCTCTAGCGCTCCACGTGGTAACATGTCACATTGCATTGAACAGAAGACAAGCGACTTCTTTGATCAAATCTACAGCGAGGCCCTAGATTTGATCAAATATTTGACGACATTTGACAAGGTTCCCTATTACACCATCAAATTTCTTTGACAAAGATATTTGACAAGGCTATTGGACAAAGAAATTTGATAGTGTAATACCGGCCTAACCAACGGCGATTACGTTTCAGACCCGAACCACTGCATTATTAACATTTCTGACTGACGTTCAACATTTACATAATGAAACGCATCACAAGTGGAGAAGACAATGAAATGAGATATTACTTCATGATAGTGCAGAACACTTGACTAATATCCGCTGTGGCAGACAGATAACGGCGCCACACGAGCGGAATCAGGACATCACCAACAGAAGGCAACGGTCACAGATAAATTTCCTCTGAAAGCTGTCAGCATCACGTCAAGGCCTTAGCGGAGGGAGAGTGCTTTATATCTAGAAAGCACTTAGGAGCGCCGTCCAGGATCGCTTAAGCCTCGCAACGGCTACAGAGCTTCCAGCAGAAGCAAAGAGACAGTGGTGTATCAGCTGACTCACCGAGAAAGCCACCCTGGCCGCAGCAGCAGCTGACTCCCAGCTAGGCGAAAGTAAATTAGTTACAATTGTTAAGCCTTCCTTTGAACTAGTACTTATATTACTTTCCATGTTTTATACCCCTTGTAGTTGCCTTGTAGTTAATACAAACTGTTACAGAGACACAGTTTTGAGTATGGTGTTAATGCTTTCCCTGCTTGCTCTTTTTATATTTGTATACTGCCCAACGTTTTACTTTTTACAATGCAGTACCTCTTACTGATATTGCATAAGCTCCTTATATATTCTGTAGTTATATTGACAATTCTTTCTTCTTTTAATTGGTTTGTGTATCGCTCTCCATGTTTTATATCTCCTGAAGTAGCCTTGTCAAGTACTAATTTTATTTTATTTTATTGGTTTTGTTTGTTAATATAAACTGTTATAAAGGCTAGCTGTTCCAATTTTTTCCTGTTTACTCCATTTATATTTATTTACTGTTCAATCTATTAGTTTTTACATTGCACTACCACCACACTGTCAAAGATGGTTAGCCGGCCGGAGTGGCCGAGCGGTTCTAGGCGCTTAAGTCTGGAACCGCACGACCGCTATGGTCGCAGGTTCGAATCCTGCCTCGGGCATGGATGTGTGATGTCCTTAGGTTAGTTAGGTTTAAGTAGTTCTAAGTTCTAGGGGACTGATGACCTCAGACGTTAAGTCCCATAGTGCTCAGAGCCATTTGAACCACTTGAAAGATGGTTATATACTGAACGTTTCTGCTTCTGTCTAGATATATGACTTCTTCTCCAATGTCTTTTACAAACATTGTAACGTATTGACGACAGTAATCAGTAAATGTCTGAAGATAGCCTTGCAATCCGAAAATCTATTACCACAATACAAGTAATACTGTAGAACAAAAGCAAACTAGCGCTTTTCATTTTTAAATGAACATATTTTTCTGCTTGCTTCCCCGGCCCTCGAACCCAGTAACAATGCCGACCACAACAATAGCGACGTTTGTACCCGCAAAACCAATTTTTATTGCTAAGCAAAGAAAAACGCACACCGTCTTCAGGCCACGAGTGGCCCGTCGGGACCATTTGACCGCCGTGTCATCCTCAGTTGAGGATATAGATGGGAGGGGCGTGTGGTCAGCACACCGCTCTCCCAGTCGTTATGATAGTTTTATTTGACCGGAGCCGCTACTATTTGGTCGAGTAGCTCCTCAGTTGGCATCACGAGGCTGAGTGCACCCCGAAAAATGGCAACAACGCATTGCAGCCCGGATGGTCACCCATCAAAGTGCCGGCCAAGCCCGACAGTGCTTTACGTCGGTGATCTGGCGGGAATGTTTTTTGCTAACACAGAACTGAAATAGTGGTTTTAAGATCTGAGTAAGACTTTATTGGGTGATCGAAGTAGATTGGACAGCATGAATATATCGTAAGTGGTTCCAGAAGTCGGAATGAAGTTCTCCGAAAACTGTAGTACAGAAAAGGACAAGTACAAGGTTCTGTCTCTTTACCGTAAACACCTCTTATGTTCGACGTTAATGTGCAGTAACCACTCAAAGACGGCAGGTGGCAGCAGGTATATAAAGCGTATAGAGGGGATAGTGGGAGGGGGGGGGGGGGGGTTGCGGAGTGTAAGTCGTTGTCGTAATGTGGAAACGAGGCGATTTATCTGACGTCCAAAACGCCATGTTCATTGGTTTGCGGGACAAGGGTGGATGCATTTCTAAAATGATAAAGTTTGCAAACTGTTTGCGTGCCGTCGTGGCCAAAATAAACCTGTATGGTAAAAATGCTCGATCCAAAACCGGCATCGAGGCAGCAGTGGTGGCCCAACGGCCAGAGATGGCAGGGGTCAAGGGTGATCGACGGCTGCGGAAATGTGTACGAGTGAGCAGACTTGCAACAGTTGAGCAACTGACTGCCCACATGAACCCAGGGTTGGTTCAAATGGCTCTGAGCACTTTGGGACTTAACATCTGTGGTCATCAGTCCCCTAGAACTTAGAACTAGTTAAACCTAACTAACCTAAGGACATCACACACATCCGTGCCCGAGGCTGGATTCGAACCTGCGACCGTAGCAGTCGCGCGGTTCCTGACTGAGCGCCTAGAACCGCTAGACCACCGCGGCCGGCCATGAACCCAGGGGCTAGCAACCATATCCTCAACGACGCGACAGCTCAGCCAACGTTGTTGTGTATGGTCTCCGCAGCAGGCGTCTGGCTCGTGCCACCTTACTGACTGCTGTTCAGCGGGACGCAGGCTGGAATTTGCACGCTAAAGCTGCAACTGGATGTCCACTAAGTGGCGACTTTTCAGATGAATCTCGTTTTATGCTCCATCGGACAGATGGGCGTTGGCGTGTACGGCGTGAAACGTCTGAAAACAAGCACCCTGCTACAATGGTCAGAGGTGTCCAGACCGGAGGAGGACGCGTTATGGTCTGGGAAATTGGCAGCGTTATGGTCTGGGGAGTGTGTTGGTCGCGTTCTGTGGCTGATCTCGTTATTCTGAAAGGCGCAGTGGATGAACACAAGTATGCACCTATTCTTGGGGATCCTGTCTATCCCCACATGCAGTTTGTTTTTCCTCGGCACGATGGCAGCAGGACAGTGCAACGTGTCACACAGCTCGTAGTGTACGTGCGTAGTTCGCTGAGCACCAGGTTTAGTTTACCGTACTCAGCTGTCCACCAATTACATCGGACATAAAACCCAGTCGAGAATTTGTGGAACGATCTCGAGAGGGCTGTTCGCGCCAAGGGAACCTCAACCGAGAAACGTAGTGCGGCTGGCAACGGCACTGGATTCGGAATGGTATCTTACAGGACCTCAATGATTCTTTTCCTGCACGTCTAGATGTAGTCCGCGGTGCAAAATATGGTTATTCAGGCTTTTGATACGGGGTCAAGTTAATGTGACTGGACAGTATAGTTCGCTGCATTGGTAATAAAAAAAAAATGTCGTGTGACTAGGGCCTCCCGTCGTGTAGACACTTCACAGGGTGCAAGTCTTTCGATTTGACGCCACTTCAGCGACTTGCGCGTCGATGAGGATGAAATGATAATGATTAGGACAACACAACACTCAGTCCCTGAAGGGAGAAAATCTCCGACCCAGGCAGGAATCGAATCCGGGCCCTTGACATTCTGTCGCGCTGACCACTCAGCTACCGAGGGTAGTCTTTGGTAATTTATTTACCGAGATAACGATGGGGATGAAATGATAATGTTTAGGACAACACAACACTCAGTCCCCGAGCGGAGAAAATCTCCGACCCAGCCGGGAATCGAACCCGGGTCCTTGACATTCTGTCGCGCTGACCACTCAGCTACCGAGGGCAGTCATTGGTACTTTATTTACCGCCATAATGAAGTAACAGTTTTTATATATGACGATCTTGTTTTCCTATCGTCATTTCGGACCTTTTGGAAAGAGATGGTCATTGATATAAAGGGTACATCGCTAAAACTTTCATCTGTTTTATTTCGTGAATGGTTGAAGATCTCAAGACCAGGTTTATGGCAAATGATAGTAGACATGCGGCACGCAACTTTTTTCGCATGCGAAATATTCTGAACTCTTGTCTCAGTGGAGATACTGAGGTAAGTATTTTTAGAATGAAACTATATACTTTTTAACGGCATTCTAAAGCTCTTAAATACACTGATACAGTGATATGACGCTCGTTGACGTAGGCTTTGTAAATTTCACAAAAGTATCCGGGAACTGCGCTGAAATTGAAAGGCAATGCTGTCGGAATCAGCTACTGCGGTGTAAAATTCGCCATATGGCAATCTCATGCTAAGCTCCGACGCTATACCCTGTTAGATGATGTGGCTATGCCACTAACATAAAACATATTTCCTCTTTGACCTATTTTATGCGCCATAGCTACAAGGTCAACTTCTATTGTTATAAGTGGAACTTCTGCAGTATCAGAAGGAGCTTAATCTGTGTACATACTCATGTTTCAGTGAACAACTGCATTGGAAAGACGTCAAAAATGAAAAATCTCCAAGCTGTTTGCATCTAATGGGGTTTCTTGCTTCTCAACCTCCGTGGCTTAAGGTCTTCCCAACTCCTGTCACATTCTTCGAGTCAGTGCTTCGTCGACATATCTCACCCGTCTTCCACACTGCCGACCTCGTTTCCTTTAACCCTCTGTGATGCAATTAGTTCCACTCATTCAAAGATATAAAGTTTGTTACGATTTGCAGTGAAATTTTCGTAGCAGTATCTAGATAATTGTCTAAATAGATTCTGTAAGTGCCAAGGCAGGCGAAAAGGCGCTCTCCCTCCTTCCGCCATGCAGCGCTTCCAACCAACTTCAGCGATGTTTACTCCTTCAGCAGAATGAGCTGACCAATAGTGCATACTGGGAATATTCGTTCCCCCTTTGTTTGCAAACGATACTTCACGCGTAAACAAACTTTTGCGTAGAAACGCGGCAACACCCTGCCGTTTATCGTAGACATCTTTCAGAAAACTATAACCCATTTTGTAAGTTATTTGCACGGAGCTGTCGAGGGAGTGAAATGTGGAGAAGATAAGCCGTGCTGGAACGTAGTTTCTGCAGAATACTTTTTCGGGTGATGACACTCGCTATTCAAGCTTCCTTGCAGTAACATGTGGTTTCTGTGCTACCGCTTCTGAAATATTAGGTGTATTTCATTCATGAGCCGCAGTACTTTTTCTATGGCGTATTTTGTGTTTGACACTTCCAGTTTAATGAAACTTTTAATAATGTTTGCAAAGATATAACATGAGGGTTAACACGATGAAGATACCTTTCAGCATAAAACCGTACCGCTGCTCTCAACAACTTGGCGACATTCACCATAAACGAAAACTGTATTCTGTTTTTGGACTGTCATATGCTGTGGGAAACTAAATACCTCCACACGCAAATCATCTAGTCGATACAACAGCAGAATTACTGACTGACGGGCTTCAAGCACACAGGGAAACACACATACCGTACCTGAGCTACACTTTTGCTTACATTTGGTACAGTAGAATTGATGTTTGTGGACATCTTCCGGGGGCGGGATGGTGGTTTGCAGTGCTTGTTGCTATTTGATCAAATTTTTATTCATGTTATGTCGTCTAACTTCTTACCGTAGATCTTTCCAGTGCCACAGAAAAAGCATAAGATCCCATTAAAAAGAAGTCTGTGTCAAAATTCATCATTTCAACATAGTTATTTTTATCGCGGTGAAATTTTCACATCAACATAATGTTGCTCCAAGGAAACACAATAATCCTGCTATGAATAATGTTTGTTTATAATACATTTATGAGTCGAAACATTACGATCACCGCCCAGCGCAAGGACGAACGGTGCCTGGTGGCGCTGAAAGCACGTGACGAGGAAAGCATGACACTCTAGCGAAGAAGACACGAAGGAAATCTTCCAGCGGCGATACGGGCTGCAAGTAGGGAAATCCATTAACATAAGCGACTTTGACAAATAAGAGATTCTTATGCCCCGAGGTTGGGTAGGGGCATCTCGGAAACGGCGAAGATAGCGGGCTGTGCTACTATCGTGAGTATCTATGGAAAGTGGATACGGACAGTGAAACGACGAATACGCGACAAGCTGTTGGATTTTAACGCCTCATCGCACAACATGGAGGTCTGAGGAGTGGCCGTCCTGTAGCGATTAGTGACAGATCTACATCTACATCTACATACATACTCCGCAATCAGCCATACGGTGCGTGGCGGAGGGTACCTCGTACCACAACTAGCATTTTCTCTCCCTGTTCCACTCCCAACTGCCTATATGCCTCTGTACGAGCCCTAATCTCTCTTATCTTACCTTTGCGGTTTTTCCGCGAAATGTAAGTTGGCAGCAGTAAAATTGTACTGCAGTCAGCCTCAAATGCTGGTTCTCTAAATTTCCTCAGTAGCGATTCACGAAAACAACGCC
Organism: Schistocerca americana; assembly: GCF_021461395.2. NCBI lineage: Eukaryota > Metazoa > Arthropoda > Insecta > Orthoptera > Acrididae > Schistocerca > Schistocerca americana. Next base: position 315,019,782 of record NC_060121.1, on the reverse strand, counting down.
TCCTTTCCTCTAGAGACTCCCACCCGAGTTCCTGAAGCATTTCCGTAACACTCGCGGGATGATCAAACCTATCAGTAACAAATCTAGCAGCCCGCCTCTGAATTGCTTCTATGTCTTCCCTCAACCCGACCTGATAGGGATCCCAAAAGCTCTAGCAGTACTCAAGAATTGGTCGTACTAGTGTTTTATAAGCGGTCTCCTTTACAGATGAACCACATCTTCCCAGAATTCTACCAATGAACCGAAGACGATTATCCGCCTTCCCCACAACTACCATTACATGCTTGTCCCACTTCACATCGCTCTGCAATGTTACGACCAAATATTTAATCGACGTGACTGTGTCAAGCGCTACACTACTAATGGAGTATTCAAACATTACGGGATCTGACGACAGAGCACAATGATGCTGCAGGCATAAGCGTTTCAGAACCAACCGTTCAGCGCATATTCTTGAACATGAGCCCCCGCAGCAGACGACTCATTGTATTGTACTGTATGTTGACCGGGGGTCTAGAAACGACGTAGGGGCTCCGTCCCAGCCGCAACCGCAGTGGTCCACAACCCCACGACGACTACCGCAGTCCACTTCACCCCTCCGCCACCCCACACCGAACCACTCTATCAGGGTTATTGTGCGATTCAGCCCCCGGTGGACCTCCCCAGGGAACGTCTCAAACGAGACGAGTGTAATCCCTATGTTTGCGTGGTAGAGTAATAGTGGTGTACGCGTACGTGGAGAACTTGTTTGTGCACCAATCGCCGACATAGTGTAACTGAGGCGGAATACGGGGAACCAGCCCGCAATCGCCGAGGCAGATGGAAAACCCCCTAAAAACCATCCACAGACTGGCCGGTTCACCGGACCTCGACACAAATCCGCCGGGCGGATTCGTGCCGGGGACCAGGCCCGGAAAGCCGTGCGTTAGACCGCACGGCCAACCGGGCAGCCTCGACGACTCATACTTATTCCCATGTTGACCCAGCAACTTCTTCACTTACGGCTTTAGAGAGAGCGGGATCATCAAAATTTGACCTTGAATCAATGAAAATACGTCGCATGGACGGGTGAATCAGGTTCCTTGTTCTGATCTCTCGGGTTTTCTCGGTGCGATTGATTAATACTGTGCTTCGGGGCGATCTGCGAGTTGTTGATTCCATTAAAGCCTATTGTTATACTAGGTCGTGTCCATATATGCCATCATTCAAGCGAACGTCTACTCTAAACACACTTCGCACCACGGGCGCAAGCCGGTGGGGGCAGTACCATGCCGTGGCAGACATTCATCTTGGCTTCCATATGACCTGTGATCGTAACTGAAGAGAGCAGGACAGCTATGAAGCTGATGAACTTTATTGGGAACCACCTGCGTCCCTTCACGCTTTATGTATTCCTCTACGTGGCATCTTCCACCGCTACAACTGTCTGTGTCACACGGCCACAATTCGCCTGGAAGAAATCTGGAACTTTAGCGCTCGCCAGCTCCGCGCCTGCAAACCGTCGACCAGTAATTTGCGTCCATGAACCGTCGACCTGTAATTTACGGGAATTTCGTGACATATGGGTACACATCTGACGTCTCAAACTCTGGAAACGTACCATGGACTTGATGAAATGATCGCTGCTGTACTGTGTTACAAAGCTGAATCAACAAGCTACGAAGCAGTTGGTCATAATACACTGGCTCATCAGTCTAAGTTTGCAGCCGTTGAGACACTTCTCACTACTGAATTGTTATACAGTCTAAGAAATTCGTCATATATGCGTGCTTCTTCAGAAGTCTGTAATAAATGAAGTTTAAAGGAGTCTCTTTTATCTTCCCGGTTTTCATCGTCACTTGCATCTTTCCATCATGCACAAATTTCTATCCCTATATCGTTGTGAAACTGTGTCGATGGCGCACTGGCACACTAAGTTGTTTCGTGTGAGAGTTTCGAACTGATCTTTGCCCGTTGCTTCTAGTCGTAAGTCCTAGGAGTACGCGTAGGTCGTTGGCATTTGTTTCCACATTTCGGTGGAGTCTGCATCGTCCAGCATGTAGAGTCACAGACGGCTACGGATTGGGAGGTATCACACAGAGCTACTGTACCATGTTCACATTGTCTTTTCCTGTCAATCATTTCAATTTGAGATTATATTCAGTTGAATCCTCAAAATTTGTTGTAGAACGTCCAAGTATTACACGTACATGAAAGTGTGAATGACCAGGTAAAAAACGAGTAAGGAAGTTACAGTGTATCTCTCCCTTCCACTAAGGTCGACCCAATGCAGGCGCTTCGCGTCGTTCTTGGAAATGTTGTATTTTTTTGCTGGTAATTGTTTCTTGAGACTGGTAGAAGACGTGGCTTGGATTCATGAGTTTTGGGACGTGCTTAGTTTTGCTCTGGTTTTTGCTAGAATTATAATTTTTACTTGTTTGCTTTGATTCTTTGATATAGAGTATGTACAGAAATTATTTTTCTTGACTGTTTGACAACCGTATTTTGACCAGATGGGCCTCATACTGAATTAGCAAATAATACAACAACAAACATATGTTGAGTATCTTCTAGCCTATTTTAAAAACCGGCTAACATGCTTCTAGCGTTCTCCAAGTGTACACTTAACCTTAGTAGGATTGTAGGATAGAGTTGATACCCCGGCCGTCACCATCCCTTTTGTGTCTGCATCGCTTAAGACAATTACAGAACAGGCAAGTAGATAAGTCAGAGTACTACAGCACAAGGTCACACAATAGCACCACATGGACTGCCTAAAATAACTGCAAGTGTACTGTCGACTTTCAGAGTGTCTGGTAAGCCAATTTCGTATATGGTCCACACCAGGTGGAAGTTAAGTACAGTCTGGTCTCTAGATGAAATACAGCTCTCTGGAGTAATCCACGTAATGACAGCCACGTTTTCCCGGCGGGGTCAGGGATTTTCTATGCTTCGTGATGACTGGGTGTTTTGTGATGTCCTTAGGTTAGTTAGGTTTAAGTAGTTCTAAGTTATAGGGGACTGATGACCATAGATGTTAAGTCCCATAGCGCTCACAGCCATTTGAATCAACAGCCACGTTATTTCCGGGTCGAGCTCGAAACAATTGACCGCTGCATGCACTAAAATACACTACTGGCCATTAAAATTGCTACACCACGAAGATGACGTGCTACAGACGCGAAATTTAAACGACAGGAAGAATATCCCGTGATATGCAAATGGTTAGCTTTTCAGAGCATTCACACAAGGTTGGCGTCGGTGGCGACACCTACAACCTGCTGACATGAGGAAAGTTTCCAACCGATTTCTCATACACAAATAGCAGTTGACCGGCGTTGCCTGATGAAACGTTGTGATGCCTCGTGTAAGGAGGAGAAATGCGTACCATCACGTTTCCGACTTTAATAAAGGTCGGATTGTAGCTTATGGCGATTCCGCTTTATCGTATCGCGACATTGCTGCACCCATTGGTCGAGATCCAATGACTGTTAGCAGAATATGGAATCGGTGGGTTCAGGAGGGTAATACGGAACGCCGTGCTGGATCCCAACGGCCTCGTATCACTAGCAGTCGAGATGACAGGCATCTTGTCCGCATGGCTGTAACGGATCGTGCAGCCACTTCTCGATCCCTGAGTCAACAGATGGAGAGGTTTGCAAGACAACAACCATCTGCACCAACAGTTCGACGACGTTTTCAGCAGCATGGACTATCAGCTCGGAGACCATGGCTGCGGTTACCCTTGACGCTGCATCACAGACAGTAGCACCTGCGATGGTATAATCAACGACGAATTTGGGTGCACGAATGGCAAAACGTCATTTTTTCGGATGAATCCGGGTTCTGTTTACAGCATCATGGTGTTCGCATCCGTGTTTGGCGACATCGCGGTGAACGCACATTGGAACCGTGTATTTGTCATCGCCATACTGGCGTATCACCCGGCGTGATGGTATGGGGTGCCGTTGGTTACAAGTCTCGGTCACCTCTTGTTCGCATTGACGGCACTTTGAACAGTGGGCGTTACATTTCAGATGCGTTAGGACTCGTGGCTCTACCCTTCATTCGATCCCTGCAAAATCCTACATTTCAGCAGGATAATGCGCGACCGCATGTTGTAGGTCCTGTACGGGCCCTTCTGGATACAGAAAATGTTCGATTGCTGCCCTGGCCAGCACATTCTCCAGATCTCTCATCAATTGACAACGTCTGGTCAATGGTGACCGAGCAACTGGCTCGTCACAAAACGCCAGTCACTACTCTTGATGAACTGTGGTATCGTGTTGAAGCTGCATGGGCAGCTGTACCTGTACACGCCAACCAAGCTCTGTTTGACTCAATGCCCAGGCGTATCAAGGTCGTTATTAAGGCCAGAGGGGGTTGTTCTCGGTACTTATTTCTCAGGATTTGTGCACCCAAACTGCGTGAAAATGTAATCACATGTCAGTTCTAGTATAATATATTTATCCAATGAATACCCATTTATCATCTGCATTTCTTCTTGGTGTAGCAATTTTAATGGCCAGTAGTGTATATGAGTCACCGTAAGCAGAGTTAAAGCAAGATATCTATGATTAGAGGGAGCAATAGTATTTGGGATTCCTTAATGAATGTGAGCTGGCGGGATTATATGCGAGCTCGAACAGCGTCGATGTGCGTGATGAGGCATAACTGGCAGTGAGAGGGCCATGCTGTAATAGACATTGGGTATAACACGTAGGCCGGCCGAAGTGGCCGTGCGGTTAAAGGCGCTGCAGTCTGGAACCGCGAGACCGCTACAGTCGCAGGTTCGAATCCTGCCTCGGGCATGGATGTTTGTGATGTCTTTAGGTTAGTTAGGTTTAACTAGCTCTAAGTTCTAGGGGACTAATGACCTCAGCAGTTGAGTCCCATAGTGCTAACAGCCATTTTTTATAACACGTAGAATAGAGAAGGACTGTGAAACAAAATTGCTGTGAGCTTAGTAGCCCACCATATGGCCACAACCGCGAACTTTGGCAATTCATTCCCTCGTATTCGGCTGCTATGTTGTCCCTTCCATACCAGTGCTACTGGTTATAACGGTTTGGTGACGTCAGTGGTGTTTGTCTGCCGCATTTCGCCGCGTGAACCCACTGTGCGCGTTTCAGACTCGCAATGTCTGGTTTATAAGTCCTGCCCACAGTCAGCAACTTTTATTGAGATTTTACTACAGTTTTTATTCCGATGGTTTCTTGATGCCACTGTCCTAGAGTTTCGGTCGGTATGTCGCTACGTAAAGCCGAAAACATTTTTGCGATTCGTATCGTGACGAGATTCTTTACTACCGTCTTCACATTCTTTAGACAAGCAATACTGGTCTGATTATTCAGCTTGATCATTGCAAAACAATGTTACTGACAGCATAAGCAACCTCATGTGGGTTTCAATAATGTAATGAGGTTTTCGTTGTCCTGGCGTACCACAACCGAAAAAAGTAAATTTTCTGTGGGAGGTGTGTTTCACTACGGTAGTTACGTAATACAGTCTGCTTCACGTTAGGTGACAACCTCTAGTCTGTTCTTGTCTTTTACAGCCTCAGCTTGTAACATGGACTTCAGAAATGAAATTAGATATATAATGTCATACTAGGACCATTTTGGACCAAGAGTGGTATCGATTTCCCTCAAAATCAACAGTGTGGAACTCATAGATGAAATCCTAGCCTCTGTAGAGTCCGTAGCCGGCCAAGATTAGCACACTCAAAAACTAAACAAGCATCATAAGATGCAACTTCGTTAGCAGTTGTGGGAACAATCGTTGTCTTGCAGCATGATTTTCCTATCATAGAGTTGTAACTGTCATTAGGATTTTGAGTTCTTCCATTCACACACTTTTGTAAAAGTTTTGGTTCTGCTAAACACCGAAATATTCCCGAGATTGCGGCTGTATAAAACCGGAAGAAAACACCGCGAGAGTAAATAATATGAGGAAACACAGAACAACAAAGAGGCGCGTTTCTATGCAAGCTTTTTTTAATTTTTTTTTTTTGGACCCTAATAGTCAGGAATTGACATTTCAATACTATGTAGTAGTTGAATATCCAGTAAAAAAACTTTCCACAATTTTGATCACTTTGGCGCACGTCCTCCCTTAAATGTGTTACTTTTGTGCTATTAATTGTGCTATTAACTGTGTTCGCAACATATTTCGCTGACACTATCCACATATGCCACTGAATGTACCTACAGAAAAATATCGTTTTACGACTCATAGTCAAAGAAATATGACGTCATAAACACTGAGATTCGTCAAAAACTGCCACATGAATTTTTAATACATTTATTCTTTACTACCAAGACACCCCTACAGTCGAGTCAGTTTACGGAAATCCCGGACACCTGGCAGCGCCTTTGCCAGGTTTCAACTGCGAAGTGCATGCGGCTGTAGGCGAAAACAGTCGCCATCTATAGACGTAAGAAGAGGCGGTGCCATAGAGACGTTTACAAGAGGCGGTGCCATAGAGTCGTTTACAAAATTGCGTTGTGGACACGCAAAGCAGCGACGTCAAACGCACAGAAACTATCCGGTATCATGTTTCTTAATTTGAATACTGTACTTATACATTTGTACATTAAGCATATTTCTTTATACGACTTTTTGATGATTTCAAAGGTTTTTTTCGCGAATACATGGAAATGAATTGTTTTCGATACTTCACTACAAACAAAGTACATTTTCAGGGTTTCGTGCTTCAATAGGTAAAAATAGAACCCTTATAGGATTGCGTTGTTGTCCGTTTGTCCGTCCGGCAGTTTCGAACCATTTTTCAGAGGAAGGTCTACTCGTATTAAATTTAAATTTGTCGCACAGTAAGGACCCCGATTCCTCGGAGGTATAAAAGAATTGTAGTTTCTAAGTCAATGCAGTCATTTATGTCACATAGGGAGACTCACTCTTCAAAACCAACAAGATACTTCCCGTTTGCCCAGAATTATGAAACGTGGGAAAAAGAAGGTTTCACAGTACAACCAAAGGGAAAAAATCCGAAACCATAAATTTATAATTATATCACACGAAAAATATTTCTTTTGTCGTTTTTTTTCCCGTCCGCCCCGATAGCTGAGTGGTCAGCGCGGCGGTCTGTCATGCCAAGGGGCCCGGGTTAGATTTCTGGCTGGGTCGGAGATTTTTCTCCACTTAGGGACTGGGCGTTCTGTTGTCTTCAATCTCATTTCATCATCATCAGTGGAAGGCAAAGAGAAAGCACCACTGGAATCACTTCCCTAGACGCTCATGCGGTGGAACTCTCTGACGAGACTTCGGCTATGATAAGACCTGCCATAAGGCAGAACACAAAGTTTTTGTTTTCCGACGTCAAACTTGAAATTAAAACACAATCAGTAGTTGTGCTTTCAGCCGGGTGGAAATTTGTGGTAAGTTCCTATGGGACCAAACTGCTGAGGTCATCGATCCCTAGGCTTACACACTGCATGATCTAACTTAAACTTACGCTAGGGACAACACACACACATGTCCCAGGGAGGACTCGAATCTCCAACGAGGAGCCGCACGATCCGTGGCAATGCGCCAGACCACGCGGCTTCCCCGCGCGGCCATTTGGGTGGGTTGCAACGGTAAAAGTCAGACATCAGGCAAGTAATTACTTTATTACACGTATGACGTGTTTCGGAATAGTCTGCGAATACAAGTTGAAACGCCGTATCACGGTGCAGTAGTCGCTTCTGAATATTTGATGATGGATAAATTTCGAAACGCATCATATGAGCAATTGAGTCATCCCTTGCCTGATATTTTACTTTTACCATTGCGAACCAGCTAGAATCAATTGACATCTACTGATTACTATATTGGTCGCCTGCATTACTATGTTACATTTATATTATTGAAATCCATGGAATCGATATTATTCCATTATCAGTGTCGATAACAGCCAAAAATGTCGATATTCTCGATTCCCAGACTGAATGAGCTGTCAATAAACATACACTACTGGCCATTAAAATTTGCTACACCACCAAGATGACGTGCTACAGATGGGAAATTTAACCGTCAGGAAGAAGATGCTGTGATATAGAAATGATTAACTTCTCAGAGCGTTCACACAAGGTTGGCGCCGGTGGCGACACCTACAACGTGCTGACATGAGGAAAGTTTCCAACCCATTTCTCATACACAAACAGTAGTTGACCGGCGTTGCCTGGTGAAACGTTGTGATGCCCCGTGTAAGAAGGAGAAATGCATACCATCACGTTTCCGACTTTGATAAAGGTCGGATTGTAACCTATCGCGATTGCGGTTTACCGTATCGCGACACTGCTGCTCGCGTTGGTCGAGATCCAATGACTGTTAGCAGAATATGGAATCGGTGAGTTCAGGAGAGTAATACGGAACGCCGTGTTGGATCCCAACGGCCTCGTATCACTAGCAGTCGAGATGGCAGGCATCTTATCCGCATGGCTGTAACGGATCGTACAGCCACGTCTCGATCCCTGAGTCAACAGATGGGGACGTTTGCAAGACAACAACCATCTGAACGAAAAGTTCGACGACGTTTGCAGCAGCATGGACTATCAGCTCGGAGACCATGGCTGCGGTTACCCTTGACGCGCTGCATCACAGACAGGTGTACTCAACGACGAACCTGGGTGCACGAATGGCAAAACGTCATTTTTTCGGATGAATCCAGGTTCTGTTTACAGCATCATGATGGTCGCATCCGTGTTTGGCGACATCGTGGTGAACGCACATTGGAAGCGTGTATTCGCCATCGCCATACTAGCGTATCACCCGGCGTGATGGTATGGGGCGTCATTGGTTACACGTCTCGGTCACCTCTTGTTCGCATTGACGGCACTTTGAACAGTTGATGTTACATTTCAGATGTGTTACGACCCGTGTCTCTACCCTTCATTCGATCCCTGTGAAACCCTAAATTTCAGCAGGATAATGCACGACCGCATGTTGCAGCTCCTGTACGGGCCTTTCTGGATACAGAAAACGTTCGACTGCTGCCCTGGCCAGCACATTCTCCACATCTCTCACCAACTGAAAATGTCTGGTCAATGGTGGTCGAGCAACTGGCTCGTCACAATACGCCAGTCACTAATCTTGATGAACTGTGGTATCGTGTTGAGGCTGCATGGGTAGCTGTACCTGTACACGCCATCCAAGCTGTTTGACTCAATGCCCAGGCGTATCAAAGCCGTTATTATGGCCAGAGGTGGTTGTCCTGGGTACTGATTTCTCAGGATCTATGCACCCAAATTGCATGAAAATGTAATCACATGTTGAAAGTGGCTTTCATTTCTGACATTCATTTCGCAGATTATTCTGCATATTTGGAGTAAATAAACCCATATAATGGTTAATTAGTCTTATGAGGTGGATCAGGAAGAGAGATACGCGATGATTAGACACGTCTGAAATAATACCGGCTTTGGTAATGATAATATTTAGTTGCATGCTATAGGTGTAAGCAAAGTGGATTTGCCAGTGGAGGCGGGGATGCGAAGGCCGGTGAGCGCCGGAAGAGCATTGTGCAGGGGTCGGGGATCCCAGGGGATGAGGCCACTAACCTGCAAGCATCAAAAGGAACGTCGCCCGGTGCCAGGCGAGAGAGATGGGAAATGTCGAGCATACAGAGAGCGTCCAACGTACGCGCTGGCGCCGCCCGGTCGCGCGCTGTTTTAGCGGCAAATGGGCTGAGCTCTGGTTGGGCAGTTCATAAGAAAGTGCGGGAGACGCTGAGGGTCAACGCCCGCTGTTTGGATAGAGAAATTTTTGGATAGGTGGAGAAATTGTATCTCTCCGCGAGGGAGATGTGGGAGGCCTTTGCAGCGTCGGGATTGGCTGCTTAGAGTTTGGCGGCAAGTTTGTCGCAAGAGCATCGTGCAGAGAGAGTGGAGAGCGTCTTATGCCGTGAAAGCGGACAGTCGAAAAGTTCGGTAGCTCTGAGATAGGGACTTAGATTCTGAAGACTGTGCTATGTGTGATCTAGAGTCTGCAGCCACAGTAGGGCATCAGCGTCCACGATAGGCATTGCATCGACTACTAGTATAATTGCAGTTGATTCGGCCTTATAGGCTGGCAGTCACCATTGAACGTAGTCAACCAGGGCACAGAGCTATCATACTGGTATTGCACGTTACTACAAGACACACCGGGCTGCACCTTAAAGGTTGTTGAGCCAGTCTTGAAAGCGTTGTATACCATTTAGATGAAATATAGGGCTTGTAGTAGTAGTAGTTTGTGAGTAGTTTATGCTTCTCAAGATATTTTAGAGACTTACCTTAATTCAGCGACTACGCAGCTGCAGTCGTCGCCCCAGCAGTATCGACGGAGTCAGCACGCTGGTAGACGGTATTGTAAAACCTGCAGCAGCGGCAGTAAAGTTCAGAAATAGTTGTTGGATCGTGTTCTTGCCATCCACTGAGCTTCCGTGCAGTTTTGCTTACGATTCTTTATTGGTTATTTGTCTTTTTACATGTTGTTTGGTTTGTTTCTTGGTGGTGGTGTCCAAAGTGCGCATTATTTCAGACACAAAAGAGATTATAGGAACGCAGTCAGATCGCGTTTACCATTTGCTTACCCAGGGGTATAATTAAATCTAACTTTGCATCAACTTAACATTGAAATTATAGGAACGCAGTCAGATTGCATTTACCATTTGCTTATCCAGGGACATAATTAAATCTAACTTCGCATCAGCTTAACATTAAGAGCTGAGAGCCAATCTTACCAGTGTAGTATATCTAAGAACAGTGTACAGTTTGTTTAATTTGTTTTCATTAATGATTTGTTCAATATGATCTAATTTCTATCGTGAGATAATTTACAATAAATACAAGTTATTTACAATATCGCTTTTGATTCAGTAATAAGTGGTAGTCACATTAATATATTTTAATCATGTTTAATTACGGCCACTACCCCCAGTAAGAACCTCTACAATGTCAGTTCTAGTATAATATATTTGTCCAATGAATACCAGTTTATCATCTGCATTTCTTCTTGGTGTGGCAATTTTAATGGCCAGTAGTGTAATTATGTTTGAACGGAACTCTCAGTGCGTAAGTACTACTCCCGACTGGCCAATTATTTTTTGTTTTCGTTTCTAATACAAAATTCGCAAAATAAATATCGGAGAAATGCTGGGTTTGTCAGCTAGCAAGAGATTACGAATGGCTCTGAGCACTATGGGATTTAACTTCTATGGTCATCAGTCGCCCAGAAGGTAGAACTACTTAAACCTAACTAACCTAAGGACATCACACACATCCATGCCCGAGGCAGGTTCCAGACTGTAGCGCCTAGAACCGCTCGGCCACCCCGGCCGGAGATTACGAGCATATCCGAGAAGAGCGGGAAGAAAGTAGTACAGTGGCGGGACGGGGCCGGAAGTAGTGTAGAGACGAGAGGAAACAAATGAATGAGCGCGGGCGGCAGGAAGGCCAGGCGATAGCGCGCTGAATCAGCGGCCCGCACAGTGGCTGCGCTGTGCGTGGCGCGGGTGGCGCTGCCCGCCTCCATTCACGGCGGCTGTGAGCGCGCGATACGCGCTGCGCGGTACGCCGCCACCCACGCAGCCGTCGGCGTGCAGCCGCTGCACTGGCTGGCGCGGCGCCCAGCTGTCAGGACAAACCGCTCCTGTCCTCTCTCTCCCTCCCTCCCTCCCCCTCCTCTCTCCCTCTTTCCCTCCCTTCCCTCGTGTCCCCCCCTGTCCCTCAGGCCGAGAAACACGAAATGCTCGCCGCTGGCAGAGACGGACGGCTGCAGGAGAAACAAAAGCGACACGCCGCCCAGGCTGGAACGTCGCCAGTGGTTGCACAGCCGTACATACAACACAAGCACGAAGGAATTATACGGCGGCAGGGTAGCTAAATGGGAGAATAGTTCATAAAAGGTTCCATAGGGCTCTGTCCTTGGTCCCTTACTCATTGTGGCTATCAGTGATCTGTCCCATTTTGTATCACAGTCGGTTATCTCCTGTCCTGATGAAACAACTTTACTTACTCTGTGTCACGACATCCCAACTTTTCATAAGATTACGCAAGAATTTCTGATTCTGCTTTAAATTGGTTTCCAGCCAATAAACTTGTTTGTAATTCACACAGCCGGCTGCGGTGGTCTAGCGGTTCTAGGCGCTTCAGTCCGGAACCGCGCGATTGCTACAGTCGCAGGTTCGAATCCTGCCTCGGGCATGGATGTGTGTGATGTCCTTAGGTTCGTTAGGTTTAAGTAGTTCTAAGTTCTAGGGGACTGATGACCTCAGATGTTAAGTCCCATAGCGCTCAGAGCCACTTGAACCATTTGTAAAGACCAAAAGCTTGTGTTAGGACTGTCTAAGAAAGTAGATAATAAATGTGTCAAACTCTTAGGAATACATATTGATGCCATTCTCAATGGGAAGAGCGTATCAACCTAGTCTGTAAAAAGACCTCACGAGTGTCATACCTCACGTGGAAACAGAGATAACAGAGACGTGGAAAGAATAATTATTGCAACTATAGCACTTGCAACGAACGCTGAATGTTTGCGTGTGGTTGGTTTTTTCAGTGTGTCTACTGAAAAGAAACTTGGGTTACATTCGTAAGTGGAGTTCGATCATCACACGATTTCGCGGCGTAGAACGAATATCTGTTGTTGGAATTACGTTGGAATGAAATAAAAAAGAAAGGGTGCCGGAAGCAATATTCCATCTACAGACCTCGCGCTAATGAAATTAAGGACTTACTCGCTTGGCTGCGGACCTGTTGATTACTAGCCTCCATATAAAGCTTGTAAACAAGCAAAAAATGTTCAAACTCGATTTTCTCGAAAACGATTGAGAGTTATGTCTTGCTGTTTACATAAGTTGTGGCTGTGCCATGCATAGCCTGTCAGTATGAATCAAATCGGTGAGAGGAAGTTCACACGCTACTCTTGTTAACGTCACACTTGCTGTGTTCCCGTATTCTGGCTCGTTCTCTAAAGAAATACACGCTCCAACCGGCTGCAATGAGCCATCCCCAAAGATGTCACAGGGCCATGAAAAACAACTTAGCCAATACTTATCTACGCCAACTGCTCATATGTAGCCTACTACTGTTAAACTCAAAAAAGATCTGTAAAGCCGCCGAAGAACCTGTTACTGCTCTCTCCCGGTTGCTCATTAAGGTCATTATCAAAATCTATTTCGGTCAGTTGATACTTCCAGTTCAAGTGCGTCAAGCTTCTTTCCGTTCCGTGTTACGTGCAGGACCTCCAAATCCATTTCAGGGCCTTATGGGTGGGAGAATATCAAGTAACACCAGAACTTTGTACCGATCATCTTTATTTTATTTTATTTTATTTCAAGACTGTTTTGTGCTTTTCTAAGTGCATGTGTATGAAAGGTTGAATGCTGACAGCCAAATGGCGGTTGTATGCCAACGCTACGATTACTGCAAAAGCGCTGCCACCAATCCCTAAGATAGATAAATTAACTCCCTAAACTCATCAACGCAATTCTACTATGTGCTATGATTATTGTCCTAAATTTCACACTCAAACTTTATACTTAATCGTGTTGAGCGAATACCTTTTCTTCCATTCTATCTGTTTCCTGAGCCTCAGGAAACGGTTAACTAGCATATTACGATATACGTACGGACTTCAGGAAGTAGGTTACACATGTTGCCGCTAGCTAAGACCACTGCACGACAAGAGGGGCATATTGTCAGAAGAGAGTATATGCTCCCGGATTTCTGCAAACACAGCTTTCCTGCGGTACGGATAAAGGATGCATCACAGTGTGCGAATGAAATTGCACGGCAACTGGAAACAAACTCAAGACTTAAAGTACGTGGGACAGAACAATTTTTGCGGGCGAAACACTTAAATTGCACACTATTCGCCGTGGAATTCTGTTGGTGTAAGGACCAAATACAATGTCGTGTCTAGTCGTAGTGAAATGGTGCCAACAATTTGATCAAGTTGGCAGAGACGAGTGTGATGCCTCTCGGGAAGTCCAGATCTTGTAACGTGTGATTTCCACCTTTACGGTAAGATGAAAGAGCATCTGGCGGAAAAGAGATTTTCTAAATGGTTCCATGACAAAGGAGCGGATTTCTGTCATCGAGGAAGTGAACAATTGGTAGAATGTTCCGAGTGTTGTTTACTGAGACTTGGTGAAAATGTAGAATAAGAGTGTGATGTTTCTTTGTTACTCTGATGTATTGTGCAGCGTTCAATAAAAGTAACATGTGCTGCCATAACAGTGTGTTAATTACTTGCTGAAGACCTCTCGCACATAACACACCCACTCTCTTTGCACGGCCGGCAACGATGACATTCGCATACTGATTACAAATGATCGTAGCTTAAACACTGCTTCAAGGTATATACACTGAGGTGATAAAAGTAATGGTAGTATCGCATACACGATGTATAAATGAGCAGTGCGTTGACGGAGCTATGTCAAGAGTATGCTGAGAATACTACACTACTGGCCATTAAAATTGCTACACCACGAAGGTGACATACTGCAGACGAGAAATTTAACCGACAGGAAGAAGATTCTGTGATATGCAAATGATTAGCTTCTCAGAGCATTCACACAAGGTTGGCGCCGGTGGCGACACCTACGACGTGCTGACATGAGAAAAGTTTCCAACCGATTTCTCATACACAAAGAGCAGTTGACCGGCGTTGCCTGATGAAACGTTGTTGTGATGCCTCGTGTAAGGAGGAGAAATGCGTACCATCACGTTTCCGACTTTGATAAAGGTCAGATTGTAGCCTATCGCGGTTACGGGTTATCATATCGCAACATTGCTGCTCGCGTTGGTCGGGGTCCAATGAATGTTAGCAGAATATGGAATCGGTGGGTTCAGGAGGGTAATACGGAACGCCGTGCTGGATCCCAATGGTCCCGTATCACTAGCAGTCGAGATGGCAGGCATCTTATCCGCATGGCTGTAACGGATCGTACAGCCACGTCTCGATCCCTGAGTCAACAGATGGGGACGTTTGCAAGACAACAACCATCTGTACGAACAGTTCGACGACGTTTGCAGCAGCATGGACTATCAGCTCGGAGACCATGGCTGCGGTTACCCTTGACGCTGCATCACAGACAGGAGCGCCTGCGATGGTCTACTCAACGACGAACCTGGGTGCAGGAATGGCAAAACGTCATTTTTTCGGATGAATCCAGGTTCTGTTTACAGCATGATGATGGTCGCATCCGTGTTTGGCGACATCGCGGTGAACGCACATAGTCTTCGCCATACCGGCGTATCACTTGGCGTGATGGTATGGGGTGCCATTGGTTACACGTCTCGGTCACCTCTTGTTCGCATTGACGTCACTTTGAACAGTGGACGTTACATTTCAGATGTGTTATGAGCCGTGGCTCTACTCTTCTTTCGATCCCTAAGAAACCCTGCATTTCAGCAGGATAATGCACGACCGCATGTACGGGCGTTTCTGGATACAGAAAATGTTCGACTGTTGCCCTGGCCAGCACATTCTCCAGATCTCTCACCAACTGAAAACGTCTGGTCAATGGTGGCCGAGCAACTGGCTCGTCACAATACGCCAGTCACTACTCTTGATGAACAGTGGTATAGTGTTGAAGCTGCATGGGCAGCTGTACCTGTACACGCCATCCAAGCTGTGTTTGACTCAATGCCCAGGCGTATCAAGGCCGTTATTACGGCCAGAGGTGGTTGTTCTGGGTACTTATTTCTCAGGATCTATGCACCCAAATTGCGTGAAAATGTAATCACCTGTCAGTACTAGTATAATATATTTGTCCAATGAATACCCGTTTATCATCTGCATTTAATGACCGAGACCAGTGGCGTTTTCGTACTGTTGTCGCTGCTAACAGAGAAGCAACACTGCGTGAAATAAACGAAAAAATCAATTTGGGACGGATTACGTGTACGTATCTGTTAGCAGAGTGCGGCGAAGTGTGGCGTTGATGAGCTGTGTCAGCAGACGACCGACGCGAATGCCTTTGCTAACAGCACGACATCGCCTGCAGCGCCTCTTTTCGCCTCCTGTCCATATCGGTTGGGCCCTGGAGGAATGGTTCCGTGGCCTAGTCAGATGAGGTCCGATTTCAGTTGGTAGGGTTCGAGTGTGGTGCTAACCCCACGAAGCCATGGATCCAGTTTGTCAACAAGGTACTATGCAAGCTGGTGATGGCTCTTTAATGAAATGGAATGGATCCTCTGAGCCAATTGAACCGATCATTGACTGGAAATGGATATGTTCGGCTACTTGGAGACCATTCGCAGCCATTCATGGATTTCATGTACCCAGACAACGATGTAATTTTTATGCATGACAATACTCCATAGCACAGTTCGTGATTAACTTGAAGAACATTTTGGACAATTCGAGCGAATGATTTGGCCACCCAGATCACCCGCCATGAATGCCATCGACCATTCACGGGACATAATCGAGGGGTTAGTTCGTGCACAAAATCCTGCACAGGCAACACGTTCATAATCACGGATGGCTAAAGGACAGCATGGCTCATTATTTCTGAAGGGGTAGTCCAACGACTTGTTGAGGTCATGCCACGTAGAGTTGCTGCACTACTCCGGGAAAAGAAGGTCCGACATGATGTTAGGAGGCATCCCACGACTTTTTCACCTCAGTGTATAAACGCTCGCCAGAGGAATTTATCTCCTCTTCTACTGGCTTGGACGTGTATAGAGTTACAGCCATGAGGTGAAAGAATAAATAGACGAATGTATAAAAAGCAAATATTTACAAATCTTGTCCAACTTTCGTTTATAATTTTTATCTCATTTCTCTTCATTATCGTATTACTATCAGTCGATGCCTCAGGATATGTCCTATCAGCCTATCTCCTGTCTTGGAAACTACTAAAGTCACAGGTCAGTGATGCAATCCACTCCGCGGAAGAAAATGGACACAAAGTACTACCCAGTAACGAAATTATTGCTATTGGCCTCCCGTTGCAGTTCTCATAAACACCCAGTGACGTTACGATAAACAAAAACCACAGCAATTTTTTGGACTGTCGTATACGCTGTGGAATTCCGAATAGGTTCAAGTGCAAGTTGTTTGGTCGTTTGAACAGCAGAGCACTTTCTGATGGGCTTCAAGTGCACGGGTGTACACCCGAGCCGACACTCACTCCCAGGTCCAATAATCGACTCATACATTTTACGTAAATAAGTACATTTACCGAACAATGTAGATCCACTACCAAGCCAAAAACATTACACGTTGCTGTTGTATTTCTTTTACATTTTTGTGCCACTGCTTTCACCAGTTTGCTCTAGTTATGAAGCATTCGCGAACATTCCCTACAGTCAAAATAAAGAATTCTTTCTTCATTTATTTTGCGGAAAATGCCGTTGTTAGTAATTTATCTGTCCATGCCATTCTCAGCATGTTCCTATACATTCATTTCACAAATGCCTCAAATCGTTTGCCTATGTTCTCAGTCAAAGTTCAGGTCTCAGCTCCCAAGAAAAGGATGGGAAATATGAAGCAACGTCGAAATCTTAATTTTGCTTCGACTGCGGGGCGATGGCTGTTGTAAGCGTTATTCATTTTATAAGAGGCGACTTTAATTTCTTGAGAATTGTACCGTTGCTTATTAGTTTTAGTTCCCAAGATATATGCGTTTGTTTACTTATTCAATGAGTTTATCAGTAATGTCTAAATGACAGTTCGGTATGTCTTTCTTGCCAGTGACCATAAATTTGTTTTACTCGCGCTAATTTCTAGACCATAACGCTCAGTACTTTCACTGATTCGGGGTATAAGATGTTGAAGACTACCTAAACTATCAGTAACTAACACAGTACCATCAGCGTAGCGGATATTGTTCAGCATCTCTCAATTAAAGACGACAACTTCTTCGACATTTTGAAGGGCTTCTTTGAAGACACTTTCTAAATGAAGATTAAATATCAGTGGCGAGAAAATACAGCCCTGTTTCATTCCTTATTATAACCTTAAGCCGTTGGCACATACGACGAGGCAGCTAACGTTGTCGTACACACAGATGGGATATTCCGCGTGACAAGACACAGAGGTGTCGGCACATGGGACAAGTTGGTTAACGTTGATTTCGTGCTCTCAGCTCTCTCCAGCGGCAGTTGTTGGCTTTATCTGGTTCTCAAACTGTATGGACGCGCATAAAATCCCTACTTCAGCTCTATTTAAACGAACACCACCGCCCCTCAGCACACACATTCCCTATCCATATGCTAGTCATATTATTCTCTCTGTGGTAAACATAAATAAAAAATTCAATATCCGTGAGTATCTAATAAGACAAAAAAGAAAGATACATGTCCAGTTAGTAAGGCATCAGCTCATAAAAGTTCACTAAGTCAAACAAACTCTCTCCTGGCACGGAACGCACTTATATTTATGTAAGATCAAGTACTACAGACACTATTACGTTGTAATGAAGTCCCACGACATCTTGTAAAATGCGAAGTTGGAGGGAAAAAAAAACCGAGAACACTGTTCTGAACTAACCACTCGTCCGTAAATTGTGCACTACGCTACGATGTTGCTTCTTAATGGGTGACACTGTATTTTGTCTTATAGTCTTCTATAGTCTTTAATCGCTGAAATGTTATTAATTTACATTTAATTATAACAAATCCTAATGAGAACGGCCCGTTTTTCGAGAATGTTCAATGTGTCATTGCCTTGAAACTACTTAACTCTGATAACACACGAGTTATAACGCGATAATAACTACTTATGAAAATTCTTTACTCACTAGTGTAACGTTTCTCTTCGCTTTATTACAACAAATCATACCAATAATGATTTGTTTTCTCGGCATTCAATGTGCTGGTGCTTAGAAACAGCATATATTCATGGGGTGTAACGTATAACGTAAAACCCACCGAATATGGGCTTCTACTTACACGACAAGTACAATATGGCGTCTTGCTTTGTGCGGGCCTCAAACTTTCTGCGAGGCCAACGAGAAAGACACGCCGCGGTGCGTACGTCACGAAGGTAGGTCTGCGCTCGCTCGCTCGCCCAACTCAGCATATAAACTACGTTTCTACAGCTGTTAACTCGTAGCTAGGTGTCTACGTACAAACGAGGATTGCATCTTCTACTGGAATCCGCTCTTATGGAATCTTACTGTTATTAGTCCTACAATGATCGGAAGTTACGGCTTTACTGGGGCACAAAAAATTAAAACGATACCAAAACGATTATCAGTTGCACAAGGCACCACTTCATGTACGAAATGAGGACTGTTAGGCAGGAGAGACTAAGTTCAAAAATGGCTCTGAGCACTATGGTCTTAACATCTGAAGTCATCAGTCCCCTGGAACTTAGAACTACTTAAACCTAACTAACCTACGGACAACACACACATCCATGTCCGAGGCAGGATTCGAACCTGTGACTGTAGCGGTCGCTCGATTTCGGACTGAAGCGCCTAGAACCGCTCGGCCACTCCGGTCGGCGAAGAGACTAAGTGCTACAAAAAAGCCGTTATACCATTTATATCGAGTACTGAGCTTCAATTAAATTTTGTTGTAGTACTGTTGATCAGTAAGACTTCATAACAGCAGATTCCAGTAGAAGATGCAATTATCGTAAGTACTTACACGCCCAGCTGCGAGTTAACAGGTTTAGAAACGTTTTTTGTCTGCCGAGCTGAGCGAGCGAACGAGTTCAGGACTACCTTCGTGACACATGCGCCGCGACCTGTCTTTCTCGTGGGCCCCGACTTCCTGCTTGTGACGTATGTAGTGTTCTCGGTACCTATTGGTTCTATTTTACGTGACACTTTGCCGAAATATCACAGAACTTATTTTGTGTGTCATGTGACAAAATGGCTCCTTAACATGAAATACAGGAAGTGACGACACGAAACTTGTAGAACGTAACGCAACGTTAGCTAAAGCGTCACGTGTGCCGACGGGTTTACTATGTCAGAGTTCTCATGTTCACCTCTTACAACAGCATATTCATTCCAGTATAGATTAATTATGATCCGGAGGTCTTAGCCACGCATCGTACTGTTTTCAACACCTTCGCCGTCTTGTAGTGTAGTACTCTATTGAAAGCCTTTTGATAATCAATGAAGCGGGCATAGACGTCACAGTTCACATCTCTGCACTTTTGGAATAAGTTTTTAATCCAGAACAGGCACTCTCGAGAGCTGACAGCATTTCTGAGGCGAATCTATGTAGGCGCCATTTGTTCTTCACGAACTTTATAGATTCTTTTGTGAATAGTTTTTACAAATATTTTCACGACAGGACTCATCAAATTTTTTGTTCTGATATCACTACGTTTTTTAGCTTTTCGTTTTTTTGGTAACGTTCCAAGGCCAGTAATTCAGATCGAATAAATTAAAATATTCTAATCACCCGTTCCGATCAAGGTTTTCGGGAGGCTTCCCTTGGACATGAGGCGAATACCGAGACTGAAAACCGCCTCCCCAAGACTCCCGACAGGAATTCTCTTCCCCATTCCCAACCTGTTGGGATATTTGGTTAAGAAGGGCGAACACCTGCAAAATCCCACGATACTCTCACAAATTGGGAAGATGACTCTTCTGACCCACTCATTAACTCGTTTGGTTTCCCAAAATTCGCTACTGCGACTTCCTCTACGCCACTACCAGCTCGAATGACATTTGGCCGAAAAGACAATGAGTCTGCAACGGATAAGAGCTCGAATAGCGGTCTACCCTTAGGAGTGGACAATGAAAAGTGAAAAAAAAAACAAAAAAAAAATCCGAAAGAATTTGGCTGAAAAAAAGTGTTACAAGTGCCTGACTGCAGTAAGGAATGGAAAAGAAAAGACGAACAAGTATCATCATTCTGGACATACGGCCAAAACGATCGCAGCTGCGTAAGTAAATACACATGTAGCGCAGCCTACGATGAGAATGCGATAAATTCTGCTGTCCGATTCCACTCGTCGGCTTTGAGCACCAGAGAAAAGGTTGCTACATAGAGGCAATCTTTGAAAGCAGCGGATGATATTCGTATACAAGGGAATGTAGCGCACGATAACTGACCTAGTTTCCGATTCCAACCGTTCGATGGTTCATAGTTTTTGATATGTTTGCAGTAAGTATGTGAACTCGGTTTTTGTAGGATTTCTGGAGTTCTTTCGACCTCTGAACTACTGCGAAAACAACAGATATTGTAGGTACTGATTCCATGTTTTTTTTCATAGTAGTGAAGAGAGTAATACGAATGTGCAGAAATCCTAAAACACTGTAGTGCACGCACTTATTGCAAAAACGGTCTAAATAACGAGTCGTGGTGTGGCTGGAATCAGTAACTAGAACTGATATACGTGTGTAGCTGAATTATAGTTACCGATTCCAATATTTGTTACTTTTTGTGAATTTTTGTTATTTGTGTACTGGCTTTTCTTTCAGGATTTCTGTGCCGTTTCTCTACATTTCATGCTACGTTTCATTTTCCCGTTCTCTCTGCCCAAAACCTCCTCTGTCCCGCCGTAGTTCCGTTTGATTCAATAATTATTGTTAGAAATTAACGCTATCTCACAATACTACGAGTTCAACATGCGCTATACGTTAATGGATTTACAGGTTCTCTGCGCTTTTCTTGCTCGCATTAATTGCGATAATAGTATTTCCAGACATGTATTTCACTTTTTGCTGTTCTTTTCGATATAATCCGTGTCTAAGTGATTAATCACCGGAATTGTGATTATAATTTCATCGTATGTTACATTCGTTTGTTTACGAATATAGTCAGTTGTTTTCAAAGACAGCTTCTACGTAGCGTCTTTACCTTAGATATGAGGTCACTGATTAATGATGACGGGTGGAATCTGACGCTAGAATTGACCCAAAGAATGAGCAAATAGCTGCACAAAACAAGAAACCAATCAAAGTACTTATAAATTGTTTTAATGTCTATTTGTAAACTATTTTGTAGAAACAATATTTATGGACTAAATCAGACAGGGATCTAAGACATTTCATAGATGTTCTGCAGGAACAGCCACAAGCTACAATCAACAAAAGATGGTGGCTGACAAACGACAGATTGCTTTCTCTGGAAACGAAATTTGACTGTTGGCCGAACACGATCAGTGAACTGCGTAGCGTGTCTGTCAAAATTTCAGCAAGAAAGTAAGAAGGATAGTGTGCCCCAGAGACGGTGGGAAAAGGTAAGGAGCAGAGTCAAATAAGAACGAAGTTATGTGCATAACAGCTCGCTGTCAGAGAATCTGCAGTTGCGGAAGTGCTATATCTGACATCCCAGCCCCACTTCCTATAGGCACAATACAGCGGCGGTTCATTAGCTGCTACGTCCCTAATATTTCATCACACAATGCACCCAGTGTTTTCCGATTTTTTGCTGCCGCGAGAGAAGGTTCCAGTGATAAAGTCGACTGGGTGGTTATTCAGACCCCGGGGATATGAGAATTATTTGTTCACAGAATCATTTTATGCTTAACGCTTTTTTCCGAAAAGTTAGCAAGCCTCACTGATAATCGCTAGGAATTTTGCTCTGTTTCGTGGTTTGTTAGCTGATTACACAGCGTTTCCGCTTACTTGTTTCGTCAGGTCGTATAGGCATCGAAAAACATTTTCTCACAAATTTTGTTCGTCTTCAAGATTGTACAGTCCTCTTGATTCACAAGAGGTCTATTCGTTCTATATAACACAACGCGTGCTAAAATTCTGTCAGAAGTGTCAGAAACCATACAAACTATTCCGGAAAACTATAGGTTCGACATATATTTGGTCGATTTAGATACATTTTTTTGTGCAACACTATGCCGATGTTCAAGAGTGTACCAGTTTTACGCGAAATTGCTCCAGCTTACCCCAGCGATGTTGTAACATGCACATCCACTCATGAACCTCCATTTCTTAGAGGATGACGGAGGATCCTTCAACCGCAGCAACAACAGCACAAAAATCGCTATATGCAATACTGTTACTCCGTGATTTCTTGTTACATCTACGAAACGGTTAAATCACTGAATTTGCTTCATCTAAATATGCCGTTTCACTGTAAAAATTAGCATGGTTCTAATAAAAAAACACGAAAAGGTACACGCATCTCCATTATTAACGAAGTTGCGAGAGCACATTGCTGTGCTTTTCATGCAGTCCGGGTCACCGTTCTTCTAGGTGAAAACAGATTGCAAATATTTTTAGCGGGTCAAAAGTATTGTTTTTTGAATCATAATTCTTCTGACTGGTTTGATGCGGCGCGCCATAAATTCCTCTCCTGTACCAACTTTTTCATCTCAGAGTAACGTTGCAACCTACGTCCTCCATTATTTGCTGGACGTATTCCAATCTCTGTCTTTCTCTACAGTTTTTACCCTTTACAGCTCCCCCTAGAACCATGGAAGTTATTCCCCGATATCCCTTCTTATCGTCAGTGTTTTCCATATATTCCATTTCCTCGCCAATTCTCCGAAGAATCTCCTCATTCCTTATCTTATCAGTCCATTTTCAACATTCGTCTGTAGCACCACATCTCAAATGCTTCTATTCTCTTCTGTTTCGGTTCCCCCTCCCCCACAGTCTATATCTCACTACCATACACTGCTGTGCTTAAACGTACATTCACATAATTTTTTTTCCTGAGATTAAGACCTATGTTTGATACTAGTAGACTTCTCTTTGCCAGAAATGCCTCTTTCGTCATTGCCAGTCTGCTGTTTATGTCCCCCTTTCCGTCAGGGTTATTTTGCTGCCTAGATAGCAGAATTCCTTAGCTTCATCTACTTCGTGACCATCAATTCTGATGTTAAGTTACTCACTGTTCTCATTTCTGTTGCTTCTTATTACTTCATCTTTATTCTATTTACGCTCAACCCATATTCTGTACTGTACTCATTAGACTGTTCATTCCGTTCAGCAGAGCCTGTAATTCTTCTCCACTTTCACAGAAGATACCAATATCATCAGCGAAGCTTAACATTGATATCCTTTCGCCTTCAATTTTAATCCCACTTTTCAACCATTCTTGTGTTTCCCTCGTTGTTCAAAATGGTTCTAATGGCTCTGAGCACTATGGGATTTAACTGCTGAGGTCATCAGTCCCCTAGAACTTAGAACTACTTAAACCTAACTAACCTAAGGACATCACACACATCCATGCCCGAGGCAGGATTCGAACCTGCGACCGTGGCAGCAGCGCGGTTCCAGACTGTAGCGCCTAGAACCGCTCGGCCACTTCAGCCGGCCCCTCGTTGTTTCTTCGACGTATAGTTTGAACAGCAGCGCCGAAAGGTACATCCATGTCTTACACCCTTTTTAATCCGTAACCCTCATCCTTGGTCTTGCACTCTTGTTGTTCGCTCGTGGTTCTTGTACATATTGTTCTTTTCCCATAGGTTACCCCTATTTTTCTCATAATTTCGAACATCTTGCACCGTTTTATATTGTCGGAACGCTTTTTCCAAGTCGACAATTCCTAGGAACGTGTCCTGATTTTTGTCCAGTGTTGTTTCAGTTATCACCCGCAACGTCAGAACTACCTCTCTGGTGCCTTTACCTTTCGTAAAGCCAAACTGATCTTCACCTACCGGCCAGTGTTTCCGAGCGGTTCTAGGCGCTTCACTCTGGAACCGCGCGACCGCTAAGGTCGCCGGTTCGAATCCTGCCTCGGGCATGGATGTGTGTGATGTCCCTAGGTTAGTTAGGTTTCAGTAGTTCTAAGTTCTAGGGGACTGATGACCTCAGATGTTAAGTCCCATAGCGCTCAGAGCCGTTTTTGACCGTCATCTAACAGATCCTCAGTTTTCTTTCCCATTTGTCTGTATAGTATTCTTGTTAGCAACATAGACGCATCAGCTGTTGAGCTGATTGTACCATAATTCTCGGACTTGTCCGTTCTTGAAGTCTTGGGAATTGTGTATTACGATCTTTTTTCCGAAAGTCTGATGGTATATCGCCGGTCTCATACATTCTGCGCACCAACATCGTTTTGTTGGCACTTTTCCCAAAAGCAGTATGAGATGACATATGGCTTACGGCATATGGAAGTTTGGATCAGATCGTGAAGCGTCCACGGATAGCTTATTGGCGAGGCGACCGCTCGCGATAAGTGAGAAATCCGGGTTTGAGTCCCCGCCCAGCACAAATTTTCATTTAGTCATACCCTCATATAGCTGATGTTTGTTTGTATCTTTGTATGGTCGTATGAACGTTCTGTCCGTTGTACGCATGTAGTGGGTGTAGTGCTGACCGGTGAAGGGGGGGGGGGGGGGAGAAGCGGGGGTGAGATATAGATAATCTGAAGCATTAAAACACCATCTTAACATTTCTCTGGTTGTTATTGATCAAGTTTGAAAACGTTTTGGACTAACGGAGTCTTTCAGTTTTAGCACAGGCAATCCTACTTTCTGACGTGTCAAAGAGTTCGCTCATTCGTACCATTACTTATATGAATGTTGAAAAAACGTCTAAATCGTCACCTTGAGTTAGGTCTTTCATCTGACGTCATCCTCCCCGAAACGTTAACCCTGTCAAGAGCGCGTCAGAGTAAGATGGAGAGCAATCAGAATCTTGGGGCCTGTTCAAAGAGCTTTTCGATTTAATAAGAGGCAGTTGTAAGGAAATGTTGTGTCACAAGTGTTGTCCAACATTGCACCAGATATAATAATCGATAAAAATGTTTCATACTGATTTAAGTGGGAGTATAACATGTAGTAACATACACGTGTTCTGAATGGAAGTGAAATAGAAGGTAAAATGGTGCGTTAGTCTTTGACTCCTTTCTGTTTTCAACATAAAAGAGGTTGTGTAAAGTTTAATATTCTCTTAAACAAGGTACCATATAAATTTCTGCTTGTTTCAGCATGACAAGTTTTATATTTTAGGCACAAGTTCGTTGTAAGAGAACTTGTGTAGGGGCAGACAGAACTAGACTGTCTCATTTTTTATTATTGTAAGTTATTGAGACAATCAAGTTCTTCTGGAAGTAGTCTGTAAAAAAAAGTCAATAACATGCTGCTGGCGTTGAGCGCACAACTCCTTATTAACCAACTCTTGCTGCAGAGGTTTTAAATCTTGTAGATGACGCTGGTATCTTTGCCGCTGCCGT
This sequence comes from Schistocerca americana, assembly GCF_021461395.2. Classification (NCBI taxonomy): domain Eukaryota; kingdom Metazoa; phylum Arthropoda; class Insecta; order Orthoptera; family Acrididae; genus Schistocerca; species Schistocerca americana. The sequence continues at coordinate 314,993,758 of NC_060121.1, read as the reverse complement.
GGTATTTCCATAAATAACGTCGTCAGACATCAAACAAATTTATCACCTAAAATTTGCGACCTTGTGCGTCACGCGAATACTGGTTAAAGAACGCAGACGCTTCAAGGTTGCTCCTGAAAACGGAGACCGTGAATGGCGGCGGTGGGACGTTTAGTAACGAAGGGGAACGCAAGTCCAATTGCGCCAGTCTATGCTTGAAATGCAACAGTTCTTGTCTTAATTAACATGTTGTCATCTGTAATGACAACTTCAATATTTTTTATCAGTACGATGATTCATTTCTCTACATGCCCAGCAAAGATAATTCCACCAATTGCATTTTTAGCGGTCTGCGTTAAGAGGGTCTTCAGACTTATTTTAAAAATGAAAGCTAAATTAGTGCATTTATTCCTACTCTCACTTTTCCATGCCTTTGCGTCCTGCAACGGCATTTCACTAGTCCACATATGTGGTACACCTCGTAATATCACTAATCCTATACACGCAGAGCAAGGTAAATGGTTTACGTGAACAGAAGTGAGTGCTGGGAAATGCACAACCATCAGAACATATTTTTATTGACATTGCCGCAGGTCGCACTTGTAAACATGTTTCTATGTATCCTATAGTACATGACATACCTTGCTTATAAGTGTGCCACTCATTCAGTGAATCAATGACATCATTCCTCATGATATGTTTAAGACAAAAGTCGACAGAAAGGACCCTAATTTTACTGACTCTTGTAGAATAAACTATTTTGAGGCTTTATATGTAGCGGTCTCTGCGCTGTTATGGTTTATAACATCTAGTTACTACACGTTTTGAGGAGTGACGCCTCTGCCAGCAGAAACGAGTGCCCTTTCCTCTGAAAACTCTTACTTGCTAATGTCACCTTCTTCCCACCCGACTTCACTGAAGTTCGTTTATGTATCGGTACTAGACCAAGAGGTAGCTGGTTTAAAACCCGGCATGGGAGAAGTTTTCATGGTTAACATTAGGCCAGTAAGAGAAGGAGAGGTGGCAGCATAAAGTGCCTGATCACATTGTCCTATGCTGTGTTCCAAAACAGTCCGGTGTGTTTCACGGTTTGACGGCAAGCGACACACATGATAATAAGAGTCAGTTAGATGAGGACTACAAGATCGATGGCTCCCTCGTTCCTTACTCCGATATCCCCTAAGAGATTAACTTGTCGAAACGAGAAAATTAAGAAATCTACAGTGTGTAACGAACCATGTAGTTCACGTAGCAGTAATTATTTGCACCAATTTAGCAAACAGAAAAGTGATCACGGTATGATTCTTTATATAGACTATTTTTAATTTCTAGCTTCAAAAGCATATTTTCGAAAGCAGAAATATAATAGTGGGACAGATGTTAATATTTATAGGAAAATATTTTTGATCATCAGCTGGGCAATATACTAAATTTGACAATAGCTGTATTGAAGTAGCCGTCAAAGTCAAATTTTCTTTGTATTGGTTTGCTCACAACATTGGAAAAGCTCCAGAAGCTGCAGTTTTCGAAATCCGAAACTAAAGGCGACTGTTTTCCCTGTTGCTGCATTAATTAAAATATATCTCCAAATGATAACGTAAAACTATCGAATATTTTTCCGGTATAAAATTACTTCTTTCAATAGAAGATGGTTTGTGCTGCTTGAGGCAATCTCTGACATTCTTTCCCGGTCACCTGTGGCGCATACGTCCCGGTGCGTCATAGTAGACTGTGTTTTATTTATGCTCTGGAAGGAGGGGGGAAGGGGGGGTGGCGAAGTCAGCAGATTTAAGCGGGAATCTGCTCTAATTTATCGGATAACAAGACGAATGTGGTATGTGTTTTAAAATTTTGTTGATTGTTCAGAGCCGGCCTCTGTGGCCAAGCCGTTGTAGGCGCTTCAGTCTAGAACCGCGATGTTGCTGCGGTCGCAGGTTCGAATCCTGCCTCGGGCATGGATGTGTGTGATGTCCTTAGGTTAGTTAGGTTTAAGTAGTTCTAAGTCTAGGGGACTGATGACCTCAGATGTTAAGTGTCATAGTGCTTAGAGCCGTTTGATTGTTCAAACTTCACCTAAGCTCTTAGGCTGGAGGTTTTCCGTGTTCCAGAGATGCTGGCTCATCCTTTATTAGCGCTGTGATGAGCCAGCCTCGGTTTCTGCTGCACTATTTTACGTCTCTCATTGTGTTTCTTCTCTTTTAACTACTATTTTTAGGATTGACAATTTCAATAATTCAGTTCCGCGCGTGCTCCTCTGTGTGTGTTTTTTGTCTCTCTGTTATCTTGATTTCTAAGGGTCTGGTTTGGTTTAATTCACATCGAAATTTTTATGGCTTTCTTTTAAATCTTTAGCTATCAGCTTTATTTCAAAAACACAAAAGTATTAATGTATCGTTATTTTTGTTAATGTCTGAGAAGTAACAATATGAAAAGAATATGTCCCGCCGTTTCGTTTTCCATGGCTGTTGGGGTATAGGATATTCGAAAATACGTCCAGGGTTTCAGCAGACGATTGCGAAAAACCTACGAGACATATTGAAAACAGACACACATCAGTGGACAGAGTATCTCTCCAAGTCTGTAATTCACGCTGCAGGTGCTCAATATGGGCTTCGTTTGTGATGTGGCAACCGTCAGTGCAAGCCGGTGACTCAATGTGTACTTATGTATCATTTATAAAATAATAAATATGCCAAAAGGGCATTAGTCACAAAGATATTTAACCAGCGGTTACAGGTTCCAACCTGTTACCGTGTAAGTAACGAGCAGCCTTTAGTGGCTCACCATCACAATTTTTTATCTTAAATATCTGTGTGACTAATGCCCTTTTAGCATATTTATTATTTTATAAATGACATAAGTACTGCCAGTCTTTAACGATGATTCTGTACTTATACTCTGTATCATACGTTTTTAGTCATAATTCTGTGGCCATGTTATTGACCATTCTTTGATTTATGTTCTGAGGAAGACAGTCCTAGCAGTGTTGAAACCCGGTTAATTCGTTAAAAATAGTGACCGAGGGCTGTTTTCTTTCAATTGTCATTATGATCGAGTAGTATTTCGACAGCCGTGTTTATTCCATTGACTAATTTTACACAAGGTGAAAACTTTTTTACGGTTTTTGTAGCTTTGTAAGTATGATTTTGCTTTCGAGTTGAAGGCTACCTTCACGCACAACTGTGCTTATGCTTGTTTCAACTTCGTGCACCTTTAGTTTATCAACAAGAGTTCAGCTTCATTTGAATTGAGGGTACTGTGGTGTTCATTAACAGCAAAGCTGATCGACAAGGGATAGAAGTTATTTACTCTTAACATCAGTATACATAGTGCTCCATCTGTGCCGGCCGAAGTGGCCGTGAGGTTAAAGGCGCTGCAGTCTGGAACCGCAAGACCGCTACGGTCGCAGGTTCGAATCCTGCCTCGGGCATGGATGTTTGTGATGTCCTTAGGTTAGTTAGGTTTAACTAGTTCTAAGTTCTAGGGGACTAATGACCTCAGCAGTTGAGACCCATAGTGCTCAGAGCCAGAGCTCCATCTGTAAGTGAAAAAGGATTTGTTTAAATAGCTAATAGATTTTTTTTAAAGTCTGTATCACGGAAAAAAAGACGACTATGTAGTCTGTCACAGATAGACTGATCATCTGTAGATGAATATATTCTGAATGGTGCACAGTATACAATAAAATTTAATGACTATTATGTACTACATTTCAAGCATATCCTTATACAAAGCTGCTAACGACTGCTAGGATGGTGGCTTTCGATGCGAGGGCACCCATTTCAAATACTGATGGTGACGGAAATTTTCATCAGCCGAATTCAGCTGGTAAGGAGAGGCGAGATGGTGACGTACCGACTGTACACCATTGTCCTCGTTTTAATGACGAAGCCCCCATCAGTGCATCATGGGAGACAGAATGGGAAACTTACAATTGTGATGCGTCATTCGGATGGGGACATTAGATCGACGGTTGCCTTGGCGCTATTTGCGAAGAGTAAGTTATTTGCCGTCTGCCCACGTTAGCTGAGTGGTCTTGCCGGCATGGTAACTCAGCGTGTTCGGTCAGAGGGTTAACTGCCTCTGAAATAAAAAAAAAACTGAGTTAATGGGTCAACGGCGAACTGAAACGGGTGTCTTGCGACGTACGCCCCGAGTAGATACAACGAACGAAAATGAACAAAATGAGATTTAAAAAAAAGTGGTCAGCGCGACAGAATGTCAACCCTAAGGGCCCGGGTTCGATTACCAGCTGGGTTGGAGATTTTCTCCGCTCAGGGACTCGGTGTTGTGTTGTCCTAACCATCATCATTGCATCCCCATCGACGCGCAAGTCGCCGAAGAGGCGTCAAATCGAAAGACTTGCACGCGGCGAACGATCTACCCGACGGGAGTCCCTAGTCACACGACATTTATATTTTTAGTTATTTGCTGGCACTAGTTTTCACTCTCTCCCTTCCTTTCATGCCATGTAAAACTAAAACAACATGAATGCAACATTACACCTCAACTATTCATCATAATTACCTACACGATTGCGCCAAGGGTAGCACGATTTTGTTTTGGTACTAAGGCTGGCACCTTCTGGTTCCTGAGTCGCTGGCCAGAGATGGTGTTGCTGTCTAAGGTGCTGCAATCATGGACTGTGCGGCTGGTCCCGGCGGAGGTTCGAGTCCTCCCTCGGGCATGGGTATGTGTGTTTGTCCTTAGGATAGTTTACGTTAAGTAGTGTGTAAGCTTAGGGACTGATGACCTTAGCAGTTAAGTCCCATAAGATTTCACACACATTTGAACATTTTTTTTTTTTTGAACAAGATATAGTGTTGGCCCCCGCCATGAACCATGGACCTTGCCGTTGGTGGGGAGGCTTGCGTGCCTCAGCGATACAGATGACCGTACCGTAGGTGCAACCACAACGGAGGGGTATCTGTTGAGAGGCCAGACAAACATGTGGTTCCTGAAGAGGGGCAGCAGCCTTTTCAGTAGTTGCAGGGGCAACAGTCTGGATGATTGACTGATCTGGCCTTGTAACATTAACCAAAACGGCCTTGCTGTGCTGGTACTGCGAACGGCTGAAAGCAAGGGGAAACTACAGCCGTAATTTTTCCCGAGGACATGCAGCTTTACTGTATGATTAAATGATGATGGCGTCCTCTTGGGTAAAATATTCCGGAGGTAAAATAGTCCCCCATTCGGATCTCCGGGCGGGGACTACTCAAGAGGACTTCGTTATCAGGAGAAAGAAAAATGGCATTCTACGGATCGGAGCGTGGAATGTCAGATCCCTTAATCGGGCAGGTAGGTTAGAAAATTTTTAAAAATGGAAATGGATAGGTTACAGTTAGATATAGTGGGAATTAGTGAAGTTCGGTGGCAGGAGGAACAAGACTTTTGGTCAGGTGATTACAGGGTTATAAATACAAAATCAAATAGGGGTAATGCAGGAGTAGGTTTAATAATGAATAAAAAAATAGGAGTGCGGGTTAGCTACTACAAACAGCATAGTGAACGCATTATTGTGGCCAAGATAGACACAAAGCCCATGCCTAATACAGTAGTACAAGTTTATATGCCAACTAGCTCTGCAGATGATGAAGAAATTGGTGAAATGTATGACGAGATAAAAGAAATTATTCAGGTAGTGAAGGGAGACGAAAATTTAATAGTCATGGGTGACTGGAATTTGAGTGTAGGAAAAGGGAGAGAAGGAAACATAGTAGGTGAATATGGATTGGGGGGAAGAAATGAAAAAGGAAGCCGCCTTGTAGAATTTTGCACAGAGCATAACTTAATCATAGCTAACACTTGGTTCAAGAATCATGAAAGAAGGTTGTATACCTGGAAGAATCCTGGAGATACTAAAGGGTATCAGATAGATTACATAATGGTAAGACAGAGATTTAGGAACCAGGTTTTAAATTGTAAGACATTTCCAGGGGCAGATGTGGATTCTGACCACAATCTATTGGTTATGAACTGCAGATTGAAACTGAAGAAACTGCAAAAAGGCGGGAATTTAAGGAGATGGGACCTGGATAAACTGAAAGAACCAGAGGTTGTACAGAGTTTCAGGCAGAGCATAAGGGAACAATTGACAGGAATGGGGGAAAGAAATACAGTAGAAGAAGAATGGGTAGCTCTGAGGGATGAAGTAGTGAAGGCAGCAGAGGATCAAGTAGGTAAAAAGACGAGGGCTAATAGAAATCCTTGGGTAAAAGGAATACAAATGTCTCAAAAATGAGATCGACAGGAAGTGCAAAATGGCTAAGCAGGGATGGCTAGAGGACAAATGTAAGGATGTAGAGGCTTGTATCACTAGGGGTAAGATAGATACTGCCTACAGGAAAATTAAAGAGACCTTTGGAGAGAACAGAACCACTTGTATGAATATCAAGAGCGCAGATGGCAACCCAGTTCTAAGCAAAGAAGGGAAGGCAGAAAGGTGGAAGGAGTATATAGAGGGTTTATACAAGGGCGATGTACTTGAGGACAATATTATGGAAATGGAAGAGGATGTAGATGAAGATGAAACGGGAGATAAGATACTGCGTGAAGAGTTTGACAGAGCACTGAAAGACCTGAGTCGAAACAAGGCCCCGGGAGTAGACAACATTCCATTAGAACTATTGATGGCCTTGGGAGAGCCAGTCATGACAAAACTCTACCATCTGCTGAGCAAGATGTATGAGACAGGCGAAATACCCACAGACTTCAAGAAGAATCTAATAATTCCAATCCCAAAGAAAGCAGGTGTTGATAGATGTGAAAATTACCGAACTATCAGTTTAATAAGTCACAGCTGCAAAATACTAACGCGAATTCTTTACAGACGAATGGAAAAACTGGTAGAAGCGGACCTCGGGGAAGATCAGTTTGGATTCCGTAGAAATGTTGGAACACGTGAGGCAATACTAACCTTACGACTTATCTTAGAAGAAAGATTAAGAAAAGGCAAACCTACGTTTCTAGCATTTGTAGACTTAGAGAAAGCTTTTGACAACGTTAACTGGAATACTCTCTTTCAAATTCTGAAGGTGGCAGGGGTAGAATACAGGGAGCGAAAGGCTATTTACAATTTGTACAGAAACCAGATGGCAGTTATAAGAGTCGAGGGGCATTAAAGGGAAGAAGTGGTTGGGAAAGGAGTGAGACAGGGTTGTAGCCTCTCCCCGATGTTATTCAATCTGTATGTTGAGCAAGCAGTAAAGGAAACAAAAGAAAAATTCGGAGTAGGTATTAAAATCCATGGAGAAGAAATAAAAACTTTGAGGTTCGCCGATGACATTGTAATTCTGTCAGAGACAGCAAAGGACTTGGAAGAGCAGTTGAACGGAATGGACAGTGTCTTGAAAGGAGGATATAAGATGAACATCAACAAAAGCAAAACGATGATAATGGAATGTAGTCAAATTAAATCGGGTGATGCTGAGGGGATTAGATTAGGAAATGAGACACTTAAAGTAGTAAAGGAGTTTTGCTATTTAGGGAGTAAAATAACTGATGATGGTCGAAGTAGAGAGGATATAAAATGTAGACTGGCAATGGCAAGGAAATCGTTTCTGAAGAAGAGAAATTTGTTAACATCGAGTATAGATTTAAGTGTCAGGAAGTCGTTTCTGAAAGTATTTGTATGGAGTGTAGCCATGTATGGAAGTGAAACATGGACGATAACCAGTTTGGACAAGAAGAGAATAGAAGCTTTCGAAATGTGGTGCTACAGAAGAATGCTGAAGATAAGGTGGGTAGATCACGTAACTAATGAGGAGGTATTGAATAGGATTGGGGAGAAGAGAAGTTTGTGGCACAACTTGACTAGAAGAAGGGATCGGTTGGTAGGACATGTTTTGAGGCATCAAGGGATCACAAATTTAGCATTGGAGGGCAGCGTGGAGGGTAAAAATCGTAGAGGGAGACCAAGAGATGAATACACTAAGCAGATTCAGAAGGATGTAGGTTGCAGTAGGTACTGGGAGATGAAGAAGCTTGCACAGGATAGAGTAGCATGGAGAGCTGCATCAAACCAGTCTCAGGACTGAAGACCACAACAACAACATAGTGTTGGCTCCCTCTAGCCCAGTCGTTGGTATCTCGCTGCACCGCGCCGTGGCAGCGGACTTTGCTGTGAGCCGAGGAGGGTGTTGTTGACTTCGAAGTGCGAGTGGTAGCAGGTCTCGGCAGTGGAGGCAGGCCGCTGTCCTATCTGTCGGAATACACACTTGACGTTTTGGAATGTGGGGCTCGGTGTTGTTGTTTAGGCGGATGTGGCTGAGAATTACGATATTTCGGACACGTAACTGTGTGAGCAGCAAGTATGTAGATTAGCATGTGCTGTGAAAGAGTGATGTTCGGTCAGGTACAGTAAGTTGGTGTTGGGTAATTCTGACCTCGCCACGTTGGAACGACTGAGCAGTTCAAATAACTTACGGGTTTGCTGCCGGGTGGCGTCGTCGACCACCGCCGATATTTCGACAGGAGCACACCCTGCCATTCTCAAGGCACAACTGCAAGGAGGAAGCAATGTGCAAGGGAATTTAATATCTCGTTTCACAGAGGAGAAACAAGGAAGATACCAGACGTAGAACAAGTAAGCGCAGAGTCAACACACAGCAAAAGATAACCAACATCAGAAATATTGATAGTGACTAATTAATCAACAGGTGAGGTAGCAATAATTCTGTCCCTCTGTTTTTTGATGAGAGACAGAGCCGGATTCCAAGCAGCATTTAAACAAAATCAACCATCTCTGTTTAGAAGGCTGCTTGATAGTTTGATTACAACAGCTTCCTTAATAACACTATCCCAATAGCTGGACGTGCAAGACAGAATTTCCGTGTTGTATTCCATAGGATGACCGGTGTCAAGGCAATGTTCTGCAATAGCGGATTTGCTCGGCTGTTTTAAGCGTGTTTGACGCTTACGTTCAATACACCGGTTTTCCACAGTCCAGATTGTCTGACCAACACATGACATGCCACAACTGCAAGGAATACGATAGACACCAGCCTTACGCAAACCAAGATCATCAATCAGCCTTATAAACAGAGATGGTGGATTCTGTCTCTCATCAAAAAACAGAGGGACAGAATTATTGCTACCTCACCTCTTGATTAATTAGTCACTATCAGTATTTCTGATGTTGGTTATCTTTGGTCCGCAGCTCGTGGTCGTGCGGTAGCGTTCTCGCTCCCCACGCCCGGGTTCGATTCTCGGCGGGGTCAGGGATTTTCTCTGCCTCGTGATGACTGGGTGTTGTGTGCTGTCCTTAGGTTAGTTAGATTTAAGTAGTTCTAAGCTCTAGGGGATGACCATAGATGCTAAGTCCCATAGTGCTCAGAGCCATTTGAACCATTTGGTTATCTTTGGTTGTGTGTTGACTCTGCGGTTACTTGTTCTGTGTGTGGTATCTTCCTTGTTTCTTCTCTGTGAACCGAGGTATTAAATTCCCTTGCACATTGCTTCCTCCTTGCAGTTGTGCCTTGAGAAAGGCAGGGTGTGCTCCTGTCGAAATATCGGCGGTGGTCGACGACGTCACCCGGCAGCAAACCCGTAAGTTATTTGAACATTCAATTCGCCGGGAAAAGTTAAGATCTCAGACTGAAATGTTGTTGGTAACCTGTCGTTAGATGCACTGGCAGTCATTTTTCAGGTTACACGTTGCAGTGAATGTAAACTTTGTTGCACGTTAAGGGGCGCTACTATTTTAACTCAGTTCCCAGCGCCAGTGGGAGCCCGGTTCGGCTTATTGCATGTTGTTATAAAGCGTACGTCTTGTGAGAAGTTTCTATTCTATCTATGCTATTTGGCGTCACGAGAGAGGGGTACGTTAAATGGATGTTGTTAACATATTGTTGTGTCCTGTGTCTAATACTGAACTGTTTCAGGGAAATTATTGACGAATTGCTAATTTGATATGATATGGGCGATTGATTGTTGAGCTCAAAATTATGAAGCATATGCACTTAAATCCTGTTTTTGTCGGCTTCTGTAATTATTTTCATGTTCTTTTTAGGTACTGCTTTTATAACTATTAAGACATATTTTAAAAAGATCTGTCTTTGTCACAGTGTTTTCATGTTAAGTTACCTTGATATTCTCGAAAGATAAGCCTTGTCTTACTGTAGTGTTTTAAGGTTTCGTTATTCGAGCCGAAATGAAGTATTTTCAAGTTGGCTTATTATTTGAATAAACGTGCAAGTTTTGTAACTGGTAACTCAGCTCAGCCAATCGATCCTACCGTTCTTCCCTTCTACCCTGTTCCGAAGAAGACCGTTCTCTCTCTCTCTTCCTTTCTGTCTGTGTGTCTGTCTCCCCCCCCCCCCCCCAACCCCCCCTCTGTCTCTCTCGCAGGGCTATATCAGTATTGGCTGTGGTTCCATTAGTTTCTTTCTCCTCTATGAGGAGATATTTTTTGACCTGATCTGCACCGAGTAAAGCGGACTCACGTCTGAGAGGGAGTAAACTTTTATCCACATCTAGGGCTATATCATCTCCCTCTCTCTCTCTCTCTCTCTCTCTCTCTCTCCCTCTCCCTCTCTCTCCCTCCTTCTCCCTCTCTCTCCCTCCCTCCCTCTTTCTGTCCTATACATGTTCTTCTGTGAGAAAATGATACTAAACGTAATTCACTTATGTGTGGCGCTGATGAAGCACGTACCGATAGCTAAGCATTGGGCGTAATAGAGTTATTTCTCTGTATGGCAATTTTACAATTTGTGCTAGGCCATCTTGAAGTCTTTTCTACCTTTTAATACGCAGACTACTGTAATTTGCATATAATTTTTCTACTCTATTTGATCTACGTTGTTACCAAGAGCCCGCATTGTATAATACGACCATCAACCTGCAACAACCTATAACTCTGTATTGTGCAGTTAACATCTCTCTTAGCGAGTTATCAATAATTTCGCTTGCGAAAACAGATATCGTTCATGAAATCACGAGATGTGTATACTCATAGCCAGTGAGCACTATGATTACCACGCTCAGTTTCAGACATCATCACTGTCGTCAAGTAACTAATTCTCTCTGAGAGATAAAAATTACAATAAAGTAAAAGGCAATGCTTCATTTGTAAGGAAGTAAAGGATTTTAAATAAGTAGGAGCTTTGATGCTTCATTCGGTAATTAAGTGGGTGACTAGAAAAAATTACATGTTTCGCTTTGCTACACACTTCAACGCATTATGTCTGTTTTACGTTAATAAAGTGAGTTAAGTGATTCCCCTAAGATAATATGGCCGTGTCGGGTGTGATTATAAGCTAATGCGTTTCCACAGGGGGAAAAAACGCCGCCGTATGATGCCACGTACGCCATACGCGGCGAGGAATTTTTATCGCCACGCTGTATGCGGCACTTCCTCCACCTGCAATTAGCCAGTGAGCGGACAGCGCCGCTGGCTTTTTCTACCGTAATAGGCCGGCGGACTAATCGTTAAACACGGGAGTCCCTCTGCCCTGTGAAGCGAAGGGACGGCGTCGGGCGGTACCACGTGTTCAAGCCGACAACGTGAACATGAACGTCGGTAGCGCCTTCCGTCTTGGAGCTGAGACAAACCGCTGCTATTTGCTTTCGTCAGTTGCGCACAGCTGGCAGCTGGAATCTGGCCAATAGATTCTGGTAGGCTAAAATAAGGTGGTTTTATCTTTTAGTTACTAGCTGATTATTTTGCTTCGATTCCCTAAGCCTCTGTTAGACGTGAAAATCAATCAGACGTATGAATAGTGTAAACATAAAAGTTATTTTATTTAGAAATTATTTTTAAGCATAAGCAAAGTACGTAAATTATAAATTTAAATCATTTACAAATTGACTGTATTACTTCAAAAAATTAATTAATCAAAAATCCGGTATAAATTAGAAAACTTAATAAACCACGGAATAATGTAGATAGAGAGGTAAGAATTGACACACATGCTTGGAATGACATGGGGTTTTATTAGAACCAAAATAAAACAAAGTTCACAAAAGTCCGACAGATGGCGCTGGACAGCAAAACGTCAGTGACTGCTACCGTGACGGGTGAGAGATACGCCGATATGTTACAGAATCGCATCATCGCCAGCCTGGCTGATAAACACCTGCTGGAAAGTACGATGTTTATGCAGGATGGCGCTCCACCCCATATTGCTAGACGCGTGAAAGATCTCTTGCGAGCGTCGTTTGGTGATGATCGTGTGCTCAGCCGCCACTTTCGTCATGCTTGGCCTCCCAGGTCCCCAGACGTCAGTCCGTGCGATTATTGGCTTTGGGGTTACCTGAAGTCGCAAGTGTATCGTGATCGACCGACATCTCTAGGGATACTGAAAGACAACATCCGACGCCAATGCCTCACCATAACTCCGGACATGCTTTACAGTGCTGTTCAGAACATTATTCCTCGACTACAGCTATTGTTGAGGAATGATGGTGGACATATTGACCATTTCCTGTAAAGAACATCATCTTTGCTTTGTCTTACTTTGTTATACTAATTATTACTATTCTGATCAGATAAAGCGCCATCTGTTGGACATTTTTTGAACTTTTGTATTTTTTTGGTTCTAATAAAACCCCATGTCATTCCAAGCATATGTGTCAATTTGTACCTGTCTATCTACATTGTTCCGTGATTTATTCAGTTTTCAAATTTATACTGACTTTTTGATCTCCCGGTATTTGTGTTTGTGAGTTACCGCATAGGTCTGGAATGCCTGCTTCAACTAACGAGGTCAGCTAATTCTAATTACCATATTCTCTACACACAAATGTGTTTGTATCTATGAACGTGAATAGGAAGATGATTTCTCAGGACATGAAGATACGGAAAGTGTTTCTACGAATTTCGACACAGTTTTATAGAATCCTATTTGGCTAAACTTGAACTTTAATGTCAGCATTCTACCTAGCGATCCCAAAATCTGTGCATTAGACACAATTATCGGTCGTTTCCGATTATATTGGTAAATCAGATCCGCGCTACCCGTAACTTACCCTTACTGGAGCTCGGCGTCTTACCCACCCCGTGGGTTTTTTCACAGTTAGTAAGTCATGCGTATTAAGCTTGGTTAAAGCCACTATAGTCATTCCATATTTGCCGATGATAACATTATTATTTCCCAGAGTATGCAGGAACACACACACCGTTTAACAAATGTTCAAATGTGTGTATAATCTTATGGGACTTAACTGCTAAGGTGATCAGTCCCTAAGCTAACACACTACTTAACCTAAATCATCCTAAGGACAAACACACACATCCATGCCCGAGGGAGGACTCAAACCTCTGCCGGGACCAGCCCCACAGTCCATGACTGCAGCGCTTCAGACCGCTCGGCTAACACCGGGCGGCATACCGTCTAACATACAACCATCTTATAAATATTGACATTTGGCCATACAGTCATCTAGCGTAATTATGCAGTATCTTTTCTTATCACATATTGTATTTTTCGTTTCATCGTTTACACGAAGTGAGCTGATTAAGGTTAGCGACCAACATTGCCAAATGTTATCTAACGTGAAAATCGCAGTAAATACTTGGTAGTTGAGGAAAAACACGAAAAATCTAAATTTGGGTAGTTGGATAACGAATTAAATATCTCTCATCCCAAGGAAGATTAATTTAAGCAATGCGTAAATAAAGTTGGTGGGATGCCGGAGAGAAAAGCATCAGACTTGAACAGTGATGCACATATGTGGTAACATTTCAGTCCTGTGGCTCTGAGAGCTAGTTTTAATTACACAGTGTACGTCCCGAAGGTTCATTAAGGACGAAAAAATTGTACAATGCATACCGCTAGCCATAGGGTGAAGTGTTAGCAGCGGGCAAGTCATTGGACTGCTGATTATTGGCGGATGTTCCTCTACCCGGATGAGTCCCGGATTAACATGAAATGTCACAGCACTCGTGTACTGACTTTGCAATATGCTTTAGGATTTTTATGCGAGATAACGATTCCATTTTTAAGCCCAATATTTGGATGACTGACCCAATCGTCCTCTTCAAGCGATATGATTGGTGATCTAATGTGTGTTCGCTGCCTGGATTCCTGCGAGAAGTTGCCGAAGTCACTCCCCTATTTATACTCGACCACCCGCTACGCCCTCTGATACATATAAGATTTACTTCGTTGTTCTGTTTCCTGTTATACGTGAGAGATGGCCGAAATTTTCTTAACAAACGGTTCGCCAAACAAATAGCCTTTCATAAATTTGAAATCTCCTTCCCAGTTTTAGGGTTTTCTGATACATTATTTCGAAACTTGAAATTTGAAACCCGCAGAATGATGCTGATGTTGTCGTGTCTCGTTTCATGATTGTATTCCAAGCAGTGATTGCTCAACGCTCATTGTCAGTAAGAGCACTAACCGCGAAAACCAAGTGCCAGGGTGTGGATAGGTCGACACACTGTGTCAACCTGCCAGCATCCTTAAACATAAATGCATATGCTAACCAAGCCTGCAAGTTGCGCTGTCGTGTTTGACCACGGAAAGGCACCTGCCCAAAGACCTCAGTACCTTGCAAATGTCAATCGTAGTCAAAACAGTGTTCTATGTGGTAGTGAGCGCATTATGTCAGAGCTAAGTGAATTCGAACATGAGAAAAATTCTTGCTGTCCTATGGTGGGTGCTTCCGTAACCAAGGTAGCCGAAGTGTTTCAAAAGGTACCGATCGAATATTTATACAGCATACAAGTAAGTGGAGAAACGTCATCCCCTAAATCTCTGGTTATAAAAGGAAATGCGATTGATTTTTATAACAGATATTATTTGGAAGATATCTTATTTCATATACATATAGTGTTAAATCTGAGAAGTAATCTGAAAAAGCTTTTTCAAGTTCGTTATTTGTAAAGTAGTTACTTAGATTAGTTTTATTAAGTTCGTTAATTTTGTCATTTAACTCTGTTTTATCGACATAAGTATTGAATTGTTTTAAGAATCCTTGAATATTCATTCATTGTAATGAGATTTTTTAAGTCTTCCTTACTTACATACATACTACATTGTGTTAAAATACTTACGTGTTCACGTTTTGTAACAAGATTTTTAATTCTTTTTCTAAATACTATATATTAGCAACATCGGTTTTATCGACAGTATCTTTTAAATTTACTATTATTCCCACCACTGACGCCGGCCGAAGTGGCCGTGCGGTTAGAGGCGCTGCAGCCTGGAACCGCAAGACCGCTACGGTCGCAGGTTCGAATCCTGCCTCGGGCATGGATGTTTGTGATGTCCTTAGGTTAGTTAGGTTTAACTAGTTCTAAGTTCTAGGGGACTAATGACCTCAGCAGTTGAGTCCCATAGTGCTCAGAGCCATTTGAACCAACCACCACTGACAGACACTCGCCTGAAAATGGCTGAATGATTGCCAGCAGAAATATTGTGGCTACAATCCCAAAACCTCATAGAATAGTGCTTAAAAAAGTCGAGTGGAGAGTCTACATACTCTAAAGGTAGTTTGAACATTTTAATATCCAGTCACTTCATAGCTGTTCGATGGTTTAGATAGTATAGAGTAAGGTATGTCAATATGCCATATTATTTCCAATTCCAAGAGAGGGTGAATCCTGTCTTAGTGGTGGTCTGAAAGTTATCCTTTATATACGAGAGAAAAGTTTAAATGTACAAGTTTATGGTAGTTAACATTTTAGATCAATAAACAATGGTAATCTTAATAACTTTCTTTTGGAGTACCAAAATGTCCCGGTCATGAGTGCTACTGCCCCAAAATAAAAGCCCATAAGTTAAAACACTATTTTAAAAAGTAAAACGGGTTGATCTTAAATGAACCAAATGTTTGTTTTTTAATGTTTCTTAACAAGTACGTTACCCTTGGGAACCTTGCTCTAAGATATTTAATGTGTGAACAAGTGAGACTACTATCAATAGCAACATTTAAAAACTGAACACTCCCTAAACGGTCTTCTACTGGCAAGTCTCTTAAACTGAATACAGTCTGTTGAGTTCTACTTTCAATGACTCAGCCAGGGTGTCTTTACTCTTAGATTGAAGGATATCAAAGTCTGAAATGACATGGAAAAAATAATATTATCAGTGAAAAGAATGAAATCGCAGATCATTTACGATTAGAATAAATAACCAAGGTCCCTAAACAGAACCTTGTGGCAGCTCCTCAGACGAAAGTGTGTGTTGTGCGATCGTGACGGATGATATTCAAGAGGAATATGACGAAAAATGAGAGGACGACAGCTCCGTAAGTCACTGTGAAATTGAATATCACACTCGCGAACCGTGTCGGCACCAAAGCAACATGAATAGAGCTCCGTAAACAGGGAACTGCATGATGAGCTGGAATTACGGAACACATCAGCGATGCAAATGCCCTTAACAGGAAAACGTGGTGCCGGAGCCAAGAAACCTGGGCTATGGAGCAATGGAAGAATGTCGTTTGGTCGAACAAGCCTTGTTTCAAACATTTTCCACCTTGTGACCGGGTTTCTACATCTACATCTATATCTGCATGGATGCTCTGCAAATCACATTCAAGTGCCTGGCAGAGGGTTCATCGAACCACCTTCAGAATATCTATATTATTCCAATCTTGTATACCGCGCGGAAAGAATGAACACCTATATCTTTCCGTACGAGCTCGGATTTCGCTTATTTTATCGTGGTGATCGTTCCTCCCTATGTAGGTCGGTGTCAACAAAATATTTTCGCATTCGGAGAAAGATGGTGATTGGAATTTTATGAGAAGAATCCGTCGCAACAAAAAACGCCTTTCTTTTAATGATTTCCAGCCCAAATCCTGTATCATTTCTGTGACACTCTCTCCCATATTTCGCGATAATACAAAACATGCTGCCTCTCTTTGAACTTTTAGGATGTACTCCGTCAGTCCTATCTGGTATGAATCCCACATCGCGCAGCAGTATTCTAAAAGAGGACGGACAAGCGTAGTGTAGGCAGTCTCCTTAGTAGGTCTGTTACCTTTTCTAAGTGTCCTGCCAATAAAACGCAGTCTTTGGTTAGCCTTCCCCACAACGTTTTCTATGCGTTCCTTCCGATTTATGTTGTTCGTAATTATAATACTAAGGTATTTAGTCGAATGTACAGTTTTAGATTAGGCTGATTTATCGTGTAACCGAAGTTTAACGAGTTCCTTTTAGCACTCATGTGAATGACCTCACACTTTTCGTTATTTAGGGTCAACTGACACTTTTCGCACCATTCAGACATCTTATCTAAATCGTCTTGCACTTTGTTTTCAACTTCTGATGACTTTATTAGTCGATAAACGACAGTGTCATCTGAAAACAACCGAAGACGGCTGCTCAGATTGTGTCCAAAATCGTTTATATAGATAAGGAACAGCAAAGGGCTTATAAAACTACCTTGGAGAACGCCAGAAATCACTTATCTTTTACTTGATAACTTTCCGTCAGTTACTACGAACTGTGACGTCTCTGACAGGAAATCACAAATCCAGTCACATAACTGAGACGATATTCCATAAGCACGCAATTTCACTACGAGTCGCTTGTGTGGTAGAGTGTCAAAAGCCTTCCGGAAATCCAGAAATACGGAATCGATCTGAAATCCCTTGTCAATAGCACTCAACACCTCATGTGAACAAAGAGCGAGTCGTGTTTCACAGGAACGACGTTTTATAAACCCATGTTGACTGTGTGTCAACAGACCGTTTTCTTCGAGGTAATGCATAACGTTCGAACACAATATATGTTGTAAAATCCTGCACCATATCGACGTTAACGATATGGGCCTGTAATTTGGGTTTATGTTCCATGAGTGAAACTACGTGGGTTCGGTGATATTTTGGGCAGTCATATCGTGATGTACATAGGCCATATGGCTATTCTGCAAGGTCACATTACTTATGTGACTATTTTGGCCGATAAAGTCAATCATATGGTAAAATGTTTGTTCCTCAATCGCAGTTTTGTGTTCCGACAGGGCCCCTTTTGACACAGCTCGCATCGCCTAAAGTTTTGTGAGCTCGTGGATGAACTGTCACAATTGCTTTGTGATCAGTCGCCAGATCACGATATCAATGTGCCTTTGTGGCGTACCTTAGAAAGAAGAGTGTGTGATCCCTGCCAAAAAAAAAAAAAAAAATGGTTCAAATGGCTCTGAGCACTATGGGACTCAAGATCTTAGGTCATAAGTCCCCTAGAACTTAGAACTACTTAAACCTGACTAAACTAAGGACATCACACACACCAATGCCCGAGGCAGGATTCGAACCTGCGACCGTAGCAGTCCCGCGGTTCCGGACTGCAGCGCCAGAACCGCACGGCCACCGCGGCCGGCGTGATCCCTGTCCACCTTCATCACCGTTACCTGAATTTGCTACCATTTTGGAGGAAGAATGGTATAAGGTTCCCTTATAAACGATACACGACCTTTATTTAGCATTCCGAGATGACTGGAAGTTGTTTTGAGTGCCAGTGGTTTTCCTAAACCATATTAGGCATGGTAACGTGTTGTATTTGTGGTTTTTGCATATTTTTGTCCACCCCTTGTGTGTCTTCCGTTACGGATTTTACACACTGCGGCTCCCTCTATTACCACGGAAGTTATTCCCTGATGCTTTAACAGATTTGCTCTTATCCTGTCCCTTCTTTTAACCCATGTTATTCACGTATTCTTTTCCCCGTATCTGTGGATAACTTACTCATTTCCTTTCTCATCATTATGCACCCAGTTTTCGGAAACCTAGACGGTAATTCAGATAAAAACCAGAAAACATTATAGCAGTCAAGCTACCGATACCTCAGATACGACGTGTATTGATCTGTCGAAACGCTAGTTGGTTTTCCAATTCAGTAGACACTTGTGTAAGTTTTCGTGTGGATGGCAATTCTCTTGGAGAAACGAAACGCTTTAAGGCTCTCAACGTGCAGGTGTCCTTTGCGTCCATATTGTAGAGATGACACAGTAGATCGTTGATAGTCCTCGTGCTTGACTAATGATTTCATCCTTTAGATTTTCAGAGGTAACTACAATGCGCTACTCTCGTGCACGAGTATCTTCAAAGGCAGCCAATGCAGTGCACAGAGAGGCCCACTTGGTCTCACGAACTGCAAACCGTAGAGCGTGATCGGTGTGCTATCTGGTAGGCGTGATGCTGTTCTGTTCTGCTCCGCAGACCGTGGCGTCGTTAAGAACAGCTTTATAAGGTGAATGACATTCACTTCCTGTTGAGCTCATAACCACTTTTATTAAGAAGCGCGTGCTTCCAGATTGAATCTTTCAGTCACCGATGTGCACATTACACACAAGCTCTCCTATATTCCTTTCTGGGCTAGTACTGCTGCAAGTGGAGAAATGGCTTCGACACAGCCTAAAAACTTTCGTGCAGGGTGGAAATTTCAGGATTGCCACTCTGGAGCGAAGTGCGCACTGTTTACAAATGTGCTGGTAGATTAAAACTATATGCCAGACAGGGATTCGAAGCCGGGACCTTGCGTTTCGGGAGCAATGAAGATGAACTTCTGTAAAGTTTGTTAAGTGGAAAGAAATTACACGCAGAAGTGAAGATATGATGGTGGGTAGTAAGTAATGCCTATATACTTCAGTTTGTGACAGCATTTCCAACGAAAAGTAATGTTCTGCGTTTCAGCTACAAATTAATTCCATTTTCCACCTCGGAGTAATTGTTCTCCTATTGATGTTGCATGTACCATGCCAAACTGACACAGCCCTTTGACACGACCACACATGTTGAGAGATCGATTATTCAGGGTGCAATTAAATTTCCTTTAGAGACGTCGAGGACTTGTAGCGGGGAACGAAGACGGTTAAGTTGAGCGTAGGGACTCATTGCCGGAAACTTACCATTCTCCCGCTACACGTAAAATACTGCAATACACGTTCAGATATCACCCATTTTCGGTCCCTCTGAGTGGGGTATTACATACGTAATTCACCGATCACCAGATGTCCCATGCCGGCCGAAGTGGCCGTGCCGTTCTAGGCGCTGCAGTCTGGAACCGCGAGACCGCTACGGTCGCAAGTTCGAATACTGCCTCGGGCATGGATGTGTGTGCTGTCCTCAGGTTAGTCAGGTTTAACTAGTACTTAGTTCTAGGGGACTAATGACCTCAGAAGTTGAGTCCCATAGTGCTCAGAGCCATTTGAACCATTTTGAAGATGTCCCATGCCAACTGCAGGTTTGTTTACATGCCATTCAGTTGAGTTTCTGATCTACCCAGAGAGGTTTGCACCTGCTGTTGTCCTTGTGGTCTTTGTTCATACTGTACTGCTGTTCAGTTCATGGTGAACTAGCCGTTTATTGAAAACACTAACATGACGTTATTGTAAGGCGAAGTTCGATGCATTGGGAGGACTGTTCGTCAGTTAAAATAGGAGCGTTTTACACACTGCCATACATTTTCGCACTCCCTCTTTGCCACTATGTGCTAGAGGGCCTCAGAGATGGGTACATTCACCACTAGCTGGGCCGACTGTGGTGCTTCATGGCGGCGGCGCACACTCGAGTTTGAAGAGGCTGTCTGTCTCCTTGCAATGAGAACGCGACCAGTAGCAGAAACAGAGCAGATAGAGTGAATGTGGATCACCAAACTGTATGGAGTGTTCTGCGTAAGCAGCAGCTTCACCAGTACAAGCCCCAGATGGTACCGGCAATGCAGCTATAGGATTTTACGTCACGAGCCAGATTTTGCAGGTTCTTCTTTCACCGTTGTGTGGACAAGCCCGACTTTCCAAGGGTGTCCTTTTTACAGATGAAGCCAAGTTCACCGGGGAAGGTGTTCTGAGTTCCCACAACAGTCATGTGTGGGCTCATGAAAACTCGCGTGCTGCAAGCCTCCATCGGGTTTAGGAACGTTACGATCTAAACATCTTAGGTCATAAGTCCCCTAGAATTTAGAACTACTTAAACCTAACCAACCTACGGACATCACACACATCTATGCCCGAGGCAGGATTCGAACCTGCGATCGTAGCGGTCGCGCGGTTCCAGACTGAAGCGCCTAGAACCGCTCGGCTACGGTCTAAACATTTGTGCAGCGTTCCTGGATGGACATGTGATTGGGGCTTACCTTCTTCCGCCACATCTCACGGCTGCCCCGTACTTGCGTTCACTGCGTGCTGCATGGGCTCTTGGAGGATGTGCCACTGTATGTGCGTCAAATCTGTGGTTCCAGCACGATGGTCACCTCATTTTTCATGTGCGGTCTGAGATCTAGACGAACGATTTGGGCAGGATATGGTGGCTCGATTGCTTGGCCTGCACTTTATCCCGACTTGAACCAGCTACACTGCTACCTGTGGGATCTCACGAAACCCTTGATTTATGAGACTTCCGTGGCATCCGAGGAATACCGACTGGCGCGGGTTATGGATATGGCGGATGCTGGAGGACCAAGGATTGGTAATCGTGTGTATCAGAACACGGTACGGGGATAACGTATCTGTGTTGACTTCCGTGGTCGCCACATTGGGCGCTACTTGTAAATGGACCCAGACGACAAACAGCTAGAATCGGAGAGCCCTTTGTGTCGTGGTATTTTCCGTGTAGAGGGTAAACAGTACGTTTCCGGACATGACTTTCTATACCGAACTTAGCCGTCTTGGCCCCAGTACAAGTCCTCGAAGTCTTTTAAAGGAATTTAGTTACACCCTGAAGGTTATATTCCACACCCACTTCCTTGACATAGCATTTACAAACGGTGATCGGTAAAACTCTGGTGTTGCGTGGGCAGTGAATAATTGCTCCACGGAAAGAAATTAATAACATGGTGAGAGTTTCACAATACTGATTACTTTTATTAAGTTTTCTGTGTTATTAGTTATGTTTTAAAATTTATCACTGAATGAAACAAGTTCTTCTCATTTTGAAAAACTTTATTAAACTTAAAATAAAAGAGGTGTTCCATCGAAGTACCAGAATTCTCAGCGTGTTCTGTCAGAGGAAAGTTCTTGCAACCTCTGCTCTAGACTCAACACTGTATTTTTTGGTGTGTTGGCAGAAGAGCCAACACTGTGTTACTAGAGGAGGCCGAAATGCACGCGTTTTAGCTCACGCAGGCTGGCGTGAGGAGGGACTATACTGACGTGAGGTCTGGAACATGACAAGGAAATAGAATTCAGAAAGCGGACGTAGCTAGTTTGGTACTTAACTTTAATCCATTAATGATGAACGTCGCTCTTTACGGTACATGATTCACAATATTATCAGTTCAGAATACATTCTTGAAGAATGTGGCGCCTTGCTAGGTCTTAGCAAATGACGTAGCTGAAGGCTATGCTAAACTGTCGTCTCTGCAAATGAGAGCGTATGTAGTCAGTGAACCATCGCTAGCAAAGTCGGCTGTACAACTGGGGCGAATGCTAGGGAGTCTCTCTAGACTAGACCTTCCGTGTGGCGGCGCTCGGTCTGCAATCACTGATAGTGGCGACACGCGGGTCCGACGTACACTAACGAACCGTGGCCGATTTAAAGGCTATCACCTAGCAAGTGTGGTAGCTGGCGGTGACACCACATTTTTAGCTATCGTTCATTTATGGAAACACTCGTTCTTGTCGATCTGGTATTTCTTATAGGCAGTGTGCAGCAAGTGCAACAAAAGCAACAATAAACGTTATTAGGAAAAGAACGTTTCTAAACGGAGAAAGACTGAAGTTAACAACGTCTATTACAAGTGTCTTCGCTAAACCATTAAAATCACTATTACATGAACTGCTTCATATTCTACTCATACTTTTGAGTAAGAAAATGTTCCGCTTTCACGTGTCTCTGGAGTTTAAATATGCATACGGGTAACTGCATCTCCGCTAGCCGTCTCCTGCTTCATTTAGCACGCGACAATACTAGAAAGGTGCTCCCTTCATTCCCAGGGTAGAAGCAGCAGGTGAGCGGCATGAATAACGCACGGACTACAGTGAGTAGCCGACCCTGCAGTTATGCAACCAGACCGCTGCGCTGTTACGTTATCTGGCACTGGACCCGCAGGGACTGCATCCACATTATGAAATTTCTGGCCTCACCACAGACCGGAGCTCAGTGCGGTTTCCGCGCGTTTCTCACCCAAGAGGAACGAAACACGGGAAAACACGTAACAGATTTAACAAATGCTTTGTGGACCACGGCAGCACCGAGGAGACGTCCGCGCAATTTGTTAGTACTTATGTGCGTCGCCATATGCAGGGTGGTCCATAAAGCGGAATAACTCGGGCAAGAGATGAGATACAGCAAAATGTTTTAGATAGAAGTTATAAGTGGCAAAGGGGGTCACGCGTTGCTACTAAGCGCCGTGACCTTGAAAGTGATTTTTCAAGGTGATTTGGAGGTTAAATGACTTTTTTCTTTTTTTTTTAACGGGAATCCTAACATTTGATTTAAGATTTGAAAAGCGCGGTAAATTTTACTTATAACATGATACATTATTCAAGGTCATCGCGAGGTCCAATGAAGGTGAAATAAGCAAGTATGTATGAATGAAGGGTCTCGCGGCGATAACATTGAATAAAATGTTCTCGGTTTTCCAACCGCGTCAATTGCTTAAAACTACACGAGCTTTCGGCCAACCACTCCTTGGCCATTGTCAAGTGCTATCTTAAAGATCATAACACTTGACAATGGCCAAGGAGTGCTTGGCCGAAAGCTTGTGTAGTTTCAAGCAATTGACGCGGTTGGAAACCCGAGAACATTTTATTCAATATAAGCAAGTATGTTTCCAGTTGTAGTAGGGATTGACTCGGAATAGAGAAGGGATACAGCAGCATACAATCTTAGATACAAATTGGAAGAGGCATAAGGGCTATCTTAAAGATCATTCGAAGGTTGAGTTTTGTTTCATGCAAACCCCTATTTGTGACGTCAGATTTGGGAATAGCGAAAAGAGATTCGAACTTTAAGCTTTAATTAACGTGTTCATTCCCAAAAATAAATACATCACACGTATAAATGTTATTTTGACATCTGCATACAGAACGAACATTATAAAAAGTGGGTCATTAACTTATAGGTCGTTGAGTGAGTACCTTCACCTGTCGTTCCTCGAGATTTGGCTTCCAATTCGTATTTAACACAGCATTTTGCTATTTACCTCCTCTGTTCTGAGTTAATCCCTACTACAACTGAAAACATATTTGCTTATTTGACCTTCATTGAACTTTTCCTTGATCTCGAATAATGTACAGGGTGACTATTATTGAACTACATGAAAAAATCGTAAATTAGTAACAAACTACGGCGTGCACTACAGATATTCGGATCCTGGTTATGACATGTTCAATATGCCGGCTATCATTGCCGATGATGTGGTGCAGACGAATAGCGGAATTCTGCAGGATTCGCTGAAATGTCGGAACATTGATGCTGTCGATGACCTCCTGAATGACAGTTTTCAGCTCAGCAATGGTTTTAGGGTCATTGCTGTACACCTTGTCTTTAGTAGTGCCCCACAAAAAGGAGTCGCATGTGTTCTACGGGGAATAAGGCGCCCATACCAGCGGCCTCTAGGTACACCAGAGCCAGAATGCGGTCCCCAAAGTGCTTCTCCAGGACAAACACTCACCTACTTCAATGGGGACAAGCTCTGTCTTTCATGAACCACATTTTGTCCAAATCAGGGTCACTTCCGATAATGGGGATAAAATCATCTTCGAAAACTTTCACGTACCGTTCGGTAGTCACCGTGCTATCAATGAATATCGCACCGATCATTCAGTGACTCATGATTACACACCACACAGTCACCTGTTGAGAATGAAGAGAATTCTCGATCGCGAAATGCGCATTCTCAGTCCTCTAAATGTGTCACTTTTGATTATTGACGAACCGATCCAAATGAAAGTGAGTTTCGTCGCTAGACAAAATCATACTAATTCCCATCAGGCCCCGCGTCCGACCGTGCACTTTGAACGTCCTAACACCAACCGTTCAGAAGTTATGACTATTTAATTTCATATAGTTCAATAATTGTCACCCTGTATCGATTCATAGTTAAAATTTATCGCCTTTTTCAAACCTTAAATCCAATATTATGGTTCCAATTTAAAAAAATAACTTCAACCTGTAAATCACCATGGTTCAATGGTTCAAATGGCTCTGAGCACTATGCTACTTAACTTCTGAGGTCATCAGTCGCCTAGGACTTAGAACTAATTAAACCTAACTAACCTGACATCACACACATCCACGCCCGAGGCAGGATTCGAACCTGCGACCGTAGCGGTCACGCGGTTCCAGACTGAAGCGCTCAGAACCGCACGGCCACAGCGGCCGGCCATTATGGATTAAAACGATCCACCATACATCAACCGACCACAATATTATTGCACCTGTAAGTGGGGGCGCTTCCGTTGGCTTATCGTGAGTTTTTATCGTGATATTTCACAAGGACACGCTGAACTATTTGGTAGTATGTGCACAAATGTCCTGAAAGGCTTCACAGTGAGATGCGTTTTCCTTAGTCAGCACAGTAGGCCCTATTTGTATACTGTAGCCTCAACGCGTGTTTCCGATAACGGCCACTGGGGGCCCAAGTGCAACACTATCGTGGTCGGGGAGTAGAGGTTGGCAGTTTCTGTTGCGGGTTGCTAATACTTATGGAGCAGGACGGAACTGAGGTATAATGTTGTTTCCGCTTAGTCCTTGCATGGAATGTAAACTTCTCTTTCTAAAAAATAATAAATTTTTATTCTTTCAGTCATAGATGCCATCGCCCTACATTTGTGTTGTTTCTGTAATCATACATACTACCCATGTTAACAAAGCTAGCTAGACTACTTCTTCAGTCTTAAAACGGGAATAGCAATAGGTTTCCGTGTGGGGAAAATCTAGTTGTTCACGTTTCATGACTCGCAAAGGACAAATCATAGTAGTCCATGGAGGGACGCCAGGCAACACGAACGTCCTCGGACGATGAGTTGTTGCTATTAATACCATTCACTATTGAAACTGAAACCGCCGGCAGCTGTGACCGTGCGGTTCTAGGTGCTTCAGTCCGGAACCGCGCGACTGATACGGTCGCATGTTCGAGTCCTGCCTCGGTCATGGATGTGTGTGATGTCCTCAGGTTAATAAGGTTTAAGTAGTTCTAAGTTATAGGAGACTGATGACCTCAGATGTTAAGTACCATAGTGCTCAGAGCCATTTGAAACTGAAACCGCTAACAGATAATGATCTTTCAGTCTTCAATGCCTCACACAACTGCGTAAACATCCGCGGGTTTCCCGCTGTGTAAAGAACGACAGACGGCACTGTGTGGTGATGCTGATAGTGGAGGACGGCGAAGACAATGACGAGATGTGTTTTACGACGCACCTCTCGTTTCATGTGGTTGCAGAGGGGGCACAACTTTCGACGACAAGTATGTGCCGCCTCCTCGATACAAGATTTGTAGAAGGAGCTGAAATACAGTCATTAGACCACAGAACAAAGGACTGAACGCAACTTCCTACTCAGATGCTCATGAAGCAGGCACGATATATGGACATCTGACGAATTTAGAGAGCCGGCCGCGGTGGTCTCGCGGTTCTAGGCGCGCAGTCCGGAACCGCGCGACTGCTACGGTCGCAGGTTCGAATCCTGCCTCGGGCATGGATGTGTGTGCTGTCCTTAGGTTAGTTAGGTTTAAGTAGTTCTAAGTTCTAGGGGACTGATGACCACAGCTGTTAAGTCCCATAGTGCTCAGAGCCATTTGAACCATTTTTTTGAATTTAGAGACTCGTCGCTAACCTCTTATTAAGTCCGTACAGTCCAAATAAAAGTGTATCAAAAATGCTCGGGAAACTTTAACGGGAATTATAGGAAGAAAGACGACGTAGTTCTCGCGAAACTCTGTTAGTTAAATTTAAACAATCAGCATTTGAAGATGAGTGTGCGATCATTATGGTGTCAACAACGTATACCTCAAATAAGGATCACTGGAAATACTGGAAGAGATTAGGTGTCGTGCAGAGAGAGGCATGTAGGCAGTATCTTTTCTCTTCCTCAATAAACGAATGAGTAGGCAAAAAAAAGTGATAATGTTGGTACAATGGACCTTTCCACGTACTCTATAAAGTGGCTTGCGGTTTATTTGCGTAGATATACAGTAGATGTAGATGAATCGTGCTTCAGATTAGGACACACCACTGATTTCTCCAGATAACCTGTCTTCCAAGAGCACCTGTCGATACACATATCACGGGACATGCATAGATCAATGGTGGTGATGATGATGATAATGTTGGTATCAGGACGCTCAGCGTAATGCTTGTCAAAGCCTTTCGTTGTAAGCAATTCTCTTGGGCCAGGGGCCCACAGACACATATTACACTACTGGCCATTAACATTTCTACGCCAAGAAGAAATGGATAAACGGGTATTCATTGGATAAATATATTATACTAGAACTGACATGTGATTACATTTTCACGCAATGTGGGTGCATAGATCCTGAGAAATCAGTACCCAGAACAACCACCTCTGGCCGTAATAACGGCCTTGATACGCCTGGGCATTGAGTCAAACAGAGCTTGGATAGCGTATACAGGTACAGCTGCCGATGCGGCTTCAACACGATACCACAGTTCATCAAGAGATTTCAATTGGTGAGAGATCTGGAAAATGTAGTGGCCAGTATCCAGAAAGGCCCGTACAGGACCTGCAACATGCGTACGTGCATTATCCTGCTGAAATGTAGGGTTTCGCAGGGATCGAATGAAGGTTAGAGCCACGGGTCGTAACACACCTGAAAAGTAACGTCCACTGTTCAAAGGGCCGTCAATGCGAACAAGAGGTGACCGAGACGTGTAACCAGTGACACCCCATATCATCACGCCGGGAGATACACCAGTCTGGCTTCCAATGTGCGTTTACCGCGATGTCGCCATACACGGATGCGATCATCATGATGCTGTAAACAGAACCTGGATTCATCCGAAAAAATTACGTTTTGCCATTCGTGCTTCCAGGTTCGTCGTTGAGTACATCATCGCAGGCTCTCCTGTCTGTGATGCAGCATCAAGGGTAACCGCAGCCATGGTCTCCGACCTGATAGTCCATGCTGCTGCAAACGTCGTCGAACTGTACGTGCAAATGGTTGTTGTCTTGCAAACGTCCCCATCTGTTGCCTCAGGGATCGAGACGTGGTTGCACGATCCGTTACAGCCATGCAGATAAGATGCCTGTCATCTCGACTGCTTGTGATACGACACCGTTGGGAACCAGCGTGGCGTTCCGTATTACCCTCCTGAAGCCACCGATTCCATATTCTGCTAACAGTCATTGTATCTCGACCAACGCGAGCAGCAATGTCGCGATTCGATAAACCGCAATCGCGATAGACTACAATCCGACCTTTATCAAAGTCGGAAACGTGATGGTACGCATTTCTCCTCCTTACACGAGGAATCACAACAACATTTCACCAGGCAACGCCGGTCATATGCTGTGCGTGTGTGAGAAATCAGTTGGAAACTTTCCTCATGTCAGCACGTTGTTGGTGTCGCCACCGGCGCCAGCCTTGTGTGAATGCTCTGAAAAGCTAATCATTTGCATATCACAGCATGTTCTTGCTGACGGTTAAATTTCGCGTTTGTGGCACGTCATCTTCCTGGTGTACCAATTTTAATGGCCAGTAGTGTATAACTGTTAAACACCCTCTTGTAATAAGACGTACGTCAGTTTCTTGTCAATACATCAAAAGAACGCTAAGCAAGACATGAGTGCATCAATGTCTGCATGCACTATCACGCATGCTTTCATAAAATAAGAATACAGTCATTAAATAAATACTAAATATAATGTGAATTAGTTTACAAGAGTGTTAAATATTTTCCCTGGTACATGTGGCTGGCTGACCACTAATAAAAATTAAATATATATATCATGTTAAAAAAGATGGGTACATAGTCGAAATTGTAAAACTATGATTCAGGCCTGATCAATTTCTGTAAAAGGAGTGTGAAACATTAAAATTGCCCATATAGTAATTTTGCTGGCGTCTGAACAACACACTACACCTTACACCGAGGTGACACAAATCTAGGGATAGCGATGTCCACATATCCACATGAAGGAAGTATCGCGTACACAAGGTATAAAAGCTTAGTGCATTGACGGAGCTGTCATTTGTACTCAGGTGATTTATGTGAAAAGGTTTCCGAAGTGACTACGGCCGCACGATGGGAATTAAAAGACTTTGAACGCGGAATCGTTGTTAGAGCTACATGACAGGGTAATCAAAATTCAGACATCCACAGTGTCAAGAGTCTTCCGAGGATACCAAGTTCCAGGCATTACCTCTCACCACGGAAAACGCAGTGGCCGGCGGCCTTCACTTAACGACTGAGAACAGCAGTCTTTGCGCAGAGTTGTCAGTGCTAACTGACAAACAACGCTGCGTGAAATAACCGCAGAAATCAATGTGGAACGTACGACGAACTTATCCGTTAGGAGAATGCGACGAAATTTGGCGTTGGTGTGCTATAGTAGTTTACGACCGACGCGAGTGACTTTGCTAACAGCAACACATCACCTGCAGCGCCTCTCTTGTTCTCGTGGCCATATCGGTTGGACGCTAGACGATTGGAAAACCGTGGCCTGGTCAGATAAGTCCCTATTTCAGTTGGTAAGAACTGATGGTAGGGTTCGAGAGTGGCTCAGACCTCACGAAGCTGTGGACCCAAGTTGTCAACACGGCACTGCGCAAGTTGGTGGTGGCTCAGTAATGGTGTGGGCTGTGTTTATCTGGAATGGACTGGGCCCTCATTTCCAACTGAGCGATCATTGACAGGAAATGGTTCTGTTCGGTTACTTGGAGAGCATTTGCAGCCATTCACGGACTTCGTGTCCCCAAACAACGATGGAATTTTTCTGGGTGAAAGTGCGCCATGTCACGGGACATAATTGTTCGCGACTGGTTTGAGGAACATTCTGGACCATTCTAGCGAATGATCTGGTCACCAAGATCACCCGACATGACTCCTATCGAACATTTATGAGACATAGTTGTGAGGTCAGTTGGTACACAAAATCCTGCACCGGCAACACCTTCGCAGTTATGGTCGGTTCGGGCATGGATGTGTGTGATGTCCTTAGGTTGTTTAGATTTAAGTAGTGCTAAGTCTGTAGGACTAATGACCTCAAATGTTAAGTTCCATAGTGCTTAGAGGCATTTGAACCATTTTTGTTGAGTCCATGGCAAGTCGAGTTGCCGCAATACGACGAACCAAACGAGGTCCGACATGATATTAGGAGGTATTCCATGAATTTTGTCACCTCAGTGAAAATCCTGTTCTAGAGCCTCCCCATTATTATTCAGAACAGTGAACATCGTCTTAAAACACTGCTGTCCTCCTGCCAGCATTTAAAAAAAGTCAAAGTATGACACACCAGCATTGGTACACCACAAGCATTGTCCTTCCGCCAGAGGGGGTACGTATTTGTTAGTGGACAGTGGCTTATTTTCATTCGTTTTAAAGCCACTTCTTGCTTTCTGGGTGACTGGAGGCGTAGGGAACTTCTGGCTGTGAAAGGCGACATTACGAAAACTGTGAAATATGTCGGCATTGTTGCTGCCCAACTGGGTCCATTCAGCTCTTTTGCCTTCTGAACTAGACATTTATCAGAAGGAATACTGAGAACGTAAAAATCTTTATGCGGTGATTGCAATGACTGCAGTGGTTTTAGAAGTACTGCAGTGAACATAATTCGTGTTTTGGTAATCCACTCCCTCCCCCCTCCCCACTCTCCGCCCCGACTTTCACCACCCACACATAAATAGTTTCATAAAAAGATAATAGATAAGCGAGCAAGGTTGTTAAACTATAACCTACCTCGCCAACAACGAGCTTAATAGAGACCTAGGGGGATGTATAATATGGTCGGGACGGTATTTGAACACGGCTCCTCTCAATACGATATCCAATGTCCGCAGAGTATTTAAAAACAATTTCCATTTTCAGTGGGCATTAGTTGCACATTGAAACTAAACAGGTCGTAGACAAAGAGTCTTCTACCTGTCGGTAAACAGAATATTGGTGGTCAACTCTGACGAGTACTACAGATCACATAAGCAATTAACGAGAAAAAATTATCCCAATAAAACTAACAGGCTCTCTGAAAAGGAGAAACTTATTGTCACTGGTCAGCAGTAATAAAACTTCTGACTAGAGACCACTGGGGAACGTCACAAAAACAACTAAACCGTAAATGGGGACCCAGCATCCGGGACTTCCAGAACCTACTCACTAAGCATATGGTCCTGCAGTTTCTCAGTCAGGCCCCATGGAAACCATGAGGCTTGTACGGACGAGGTTTCTGTCACCGCATTTGACGAGTTACCGCGAAGATGGCTTAAGTGTTACCTCTATCGTACATCTCTGCTGTCAGAGTACAGCCGTTACGCACTTGCGCTAGCATGGAAGTATATAGAATTGTAGGCTGACTGTGATGTTGATTATTTCAAGGCGCTCAACGGCGTGGATATCAGCGCCCTTGTGAGATATGAATGCATGCGTTCACTGAGACGAACAAAGTCTTTCCTCATAAGCCATCTTCTTCGGATAATGGCCAGTGGGCACATATTACAGCTATGAAAGACATTTTGACAAACATAACATTGAAATCAGTTGCTTATCACAAAATACATTGACGAAAAGGAAAGTGTCACACCATGAAGCACCCGTCGGACAGTTTTTAAACTATTTGACAATCTACTGCCCATAATTGATATTAAACTATTAAATTTTCATTCAGTTCGTAGCTAATACTCATAAGTAACATCAGTATGTAGTAACCCCCCCCCCCCCCCCCCCCTCCACTGATACGTATTTGTCGTTTCATGCAAGTGAACAGCCTATGAATGTCATTTCTTGCTTTCTTGCCATGCCTGAAACGCATGCTGGGTCAGTTTATGAAGATGTTGGCCTGTGGCTTGACCGAATGTACACTTCTCTTCATTCCAGTCCATACATGCTCTGTGAGCGACAAAATAGAAGATAGGGAGGTTAGTCAAGGACCCGTAAATTACTCAAGGCGTTTGTCGCCTGAACTGCTGTCTGAGGTCTTGCATTATCCTGCTGGAATATACCGTGTGGTACCATGATCCAAAAGTACATGACAATAGGGTTTATCATTTTTGCCGCATACTGGAGTGGATTCGGCGTCCTTCCAACAATTATACCGTTTTTTCATAGCTCGGCATACCGTATTCCAGGAGCTGGAGAGTTTAGGTCTCAAGGATCACTGTCTTCACGTCAGAATCAGAGAGTATCCCTGAATAGCCTTCGAAATTTTACCGGAAGAGTTCCTGTTCACCCTGTTCAGGTATTAGGTAAGCCCCAGAAGCATGCGCACACGTTTGTGTACCAGTTTAGGACTCGATTAGAAGGTAATCACACTTTTGTCCTAGTATCAACTTTACCTTCTAATCCATAATATACTTATCGCTACTTTTTGGTGAAAACAAATGATAGAGAACTATTTTTTACAGTAATCATATTCATGGATGAACTGACGAATTTTCATAGTGGGCTAATCGCTGTAGATGCTCCTTGTCTAGCACTGAATTCTTAAACGTTTATTGTTTCAAAACCATTGTCACTTCGTTTATTGTGGCGTACTCAGATCACGTATTTTTACTTGGAATGCTGGGAAGCACTGCATACCTTCGGTAACAGACAAGGGCGCTATATTTCCTTTAGAATTCCAGAACTATGTAATAAACTTCCAGCTGTTAAAAGGGGGAAAAAGTCCATCGGAATTCAACCGGCCGACCTTGGAGGCCAAGGCATTAAGCTTCCACGACCTATTCATCTCTACAGATGTTTTGCATTCTGACCACGAAATATTGGTGCTAATTAATGCCATTCACAAGAACATATGGACGCTCATTGGAAAGCTTTTTTCGCCCAGAAATATTTGCCCATTGTTCGCTTGAAGGGAAAAGTTGAAAGTCGCGAGCTCTTGCTTCTTATCTCGTGTTTTCTACTGAAAATCTCATGCTTGTACTCTTGTTAACTTTAGTATTACAGAGATCGCCTAAACTTTATTTATTTTTTAATTGGTCCTGTGTGCAACAAATAACTTACTAGGTCTTTCTGCTGCCGCTGCTTGATCTGCTGCATTCCATTATTTAACAAAAACATAAAAAAACCTATTATTCATGCTGAGTGGAATGCATGTTCTGTATGGCGGCTCCTGCTGTTGCTGCGGCTGCTGCTGCTTACTACAACTACATAGAATTCAAGAGAAAGGGTTTGGTCAAATCTAAACACGATAAATGATAACCCAAACACGTAATTCCTTTAAAAAAAATAATAAAACTATATTCTGAAAGCGATTCTTTCTCATTCAATTAACAAAACGCTAGAAGCTCTTTGAACAATCGCTTCGTATGTAAATCTGCCTCCAGTGGCACTAAAGCAATATTACAAATTAATCAAACTCTTGAGACAGACTGAAATACACACCTGGAAATGGAAAAAAGAACACATTGACACCGGTGTGTCAGACCCACCATACTTGCTCCGGACACTGCGAGAGCGCTGTACAAGCAATGATCACACGCACGGCACAGCGGACACACCAGGAACCGCGGTGTTGGCCGTCGAATGGCGCTAGCTGCGCAGCATTTGTGCACCGCCGCCGTCAGTGTCAGCCAGTTTGCCGTGGCATACGGAGCTCCATCGCAGTCTTTAACACTGGTAGCATGCCGCGACAGCGTGGACGTGAACCGTATGTGCAGTTGACGGACTTTGAGCGAGGGCTATACTGGGCATGCGGGAGGCCGGGTGGACGTACCGCCGAATTGCTCAACACGTGGGGCGTGAGGTCTCCACAGTACATCGATGTTGTCGCCAGTGGTCGGCGGAAGGTGCACGTGCCCGTCGACCTGGGACCGGACCGCAGCGACGCACGGATGCACGCCAAGACCGTAGGATCCTACGCAGTGCCGTAGGGGACCGCACCGCCACTTCCCAGCAAATTAGGGACACTGTTGCTCCTGGGGTATCGGCGAGGACCATTCGCAACCGTCTCCATGAAGCTGGGCTACGGTCCCGCACACCGTTAGGCCGTCTTCCACTCACGCCCCAACATCGTGCAGCCCGCCTCCAGTGGTGTCGCGACAGGCGTGAATGGAGGGACGAATGGAGACGTGTCGTCTTCAGCGATGAGAGTCGCTTCTGCCTTGGTGCCAATGATGGTCGTATGCGTGTTTGGCGCCGTGCAGGTGAGCTCCACAATCAGGACTGCATACGACCGAGGCACACAGGGCCAACACCCGGCATCATGGTGTGGGGAGCGATCTCCTACACTGGCCGTACACCACTGGTGATCGTCGAGGGGACACTGGATAGTGCACGGTACATCCAAACCGTCATCGAACCCATCGTTCTACCATTCCTAGACCGGCAAGGGAACTTGCTGTTCCAACAGGACAATGCACGTCCGCATGTATCCCGTGCCACCCAACGTGCTCTAGAAGGTGTAAGTCAACTACCCTGGCCAGCAAGACCTCCGGATCTGTCCCCCATTGAGCATGTTTGGGACTGGATGAAGCGTCGTCTCACGCGGTCTGCACGTCCAGCACGAACGTTGGTCCAACTGAGGCGCCAGGTGGAAATGGCATGGCAAGCCGTTCCACAGGACTACAGCCAGCATCTCTACGATCGTCTCCATGGGAGAATAGCAGCCTGCATTGCTGCGAAAGGTGGATATACACTGTACTAGTGCCGACATTGTGCATGCTCTGTTGCCTGTGTCTATGTGCCTGTGGTTCTGTCAGTGTGATCATGTGATGTATCTGACCCCAGGAATGTGTCAATAAAGTTTCCCCTTCCTGGGACAATGAATTCACTGTGTTCTTATTTCAATTTCCAGGAGTGTACGTCTCAGTTAAATGCATAGTGAAACAATCCCCTGACAATTACAAAAGAAATCAATGATAAAAATCGATACGTAATCTATTCGCCTAACAATGGTTTCCCTTAAGAATTCAACTCCTATCAATATCAAAATTACCGTCTGCTGCTACGCACATACACAAACCATTTCCTTTAAATTAATAAGCGCGCTGCAAATTATAAAAAATATCAATTCAATACCAAATCCTGTGTGGCTGCTGGCAGACACAGCAGTACGGCAGCTCGGCGACGACCCCTCGCCCAACACACATGCGCACCACAACAGGCGGGCTCCTACACTGGCTTCAAAACTGCCACTCGTTAATCTGTGCGCTGCGAAGCGCGACAACAATATCTTAGATTCCAGAGCTTGTGTATGCGCGCTGTAGCCAACCTTTAAATCCAAAGGGAGTATCGCCAACTCTCAAGTTCGTCAGCAGTTTGAGGACGGTTATATAAAATTGCAAAATCTAAAAAGTCTGTTCTTGCTAAGAAGAATGTAAGGCACGATTGTAACTTAATATAATTGTTGTTTCAATTGTGTGTTAGTAAAGTAGTGACAGAAGTGCAGAAAAATTCGAGAACAGAAATAGATACTAAATATAGCTGACGATACAGGCCTTCGCGGTGGAAGTAAGGAAGAATATTATTAACTGAAGAGAAAAACGTGTTCAGAACATAATTTTGTTAAGAATAGAAAACTTAGGAGTGCTGAAACTGAGACTAGTTAGTTTCTATAATTAAGAGTGGAGAACACACGGCAGAATAGGATAAATAATTCTGATATTTAGAAAAGAAAATAGCGCAAACTGGCCGAAGTAAAGGGGTACATCAGGAGCAGATGAACGGAACCGATAAAGGTTTCTTCAACGTCAACAAACTTTGACGTAACGCAGTGGAAGACGTTTCTGGAACTGGACGTCAGGAGATAAACATTATACTTAAGTTAAAAGCGTACGATGCGAAAACTGGTGGGAAGGAGGCGAGACCCGAAACTTTTTAAAGGGGAACTACAGAAGTCTGTTAACAGTTAAATGCACAGAAAAACACGGAACTCGAGAAATTAGAAAGAGCCGGTGGAGAAATAAGTTTATGGAAATCATACAGGAGAGTAGAATTGGTAGCTTAATAGGACATTTGGTACACTAGACGTTAACAATTTTTTTGGAGTGGTACCTTCAATTGATCAATGGAAAGCAATCACTCTTCTCTCCTGCTCTTTACAATCATTTACAAATTCCAGATATTTTCAGGTAAGCCGTAGTGGTTCAAAACTTTTACTCAATGCTTACTCGAATTCCTGAAATCCAATTAAACTGAAATTTGCTATGTATGTCTAAAATTGATGATATTTAAATATTAAACGTTCATACAACATTAATTTACAAGGGTGGCTCCAAAATGGTGTACGAACTCTGATACTGCCTATCGAATATATTGAAAGTATATATATGAGTTTCCAGAGTTGCAGATAACAAGTTTCTCAAGATTTCTAAATAAAATTACAGTTTTCCTAAAATAATGAATTACATGTTTTGTTTTTAAGATTGTTACTTATTCTTTTCTAAATTTCTTGTAAGTGCATTATGTGTAAACAGTTTTATACGAATGTACACTGAGGTGAAAAAAGTCATGTGATACCTCCTAATATGACGTCAGGCTTCCTGTTGCCGGGCGGAGTGCAGCAACTCGTCGTGGCATGGACTCAACAAATCGTTGGAAGCCCCCTCTAGAAATATTGAGCAATGTTGCCTCTATAGCCATCGACAGTCGCGAAAGTGTTGCCGCTGCAAGATTTTTTGCACTAACTGATCGCTTGATGATGCCCCGCAAATGCTCGATAGGATTCATGTCGGGCGATCTGGGTGGCTAAGCCTTTCGCTCGTATAAAGGTCGAGACACACACGTCCGGGCCGTGTCAGGGCCGAGCCTCGGACGAGTGACGGCCGTGCTCCGGTCCGTTCCTGCAGGGGCCACACGTGACCGGGGCACGTCCGTGTCTCTGTTGTTCCTTGTAGTGACTCGGACGCGGTGATCTGTGTTTCTGTTTATGAAAGCTGTAAAACTTGTTCACTAATTTTCGTAATAGTGAATCAGGACTTATAGCACTTGCTTTAGACGAAGAGGAAAAAGAACGAAGGCAAACAAGAAGAAGAAAATTATGGATCCACAGTGCCTGGAAAACAAGACCAGTACAGGGAGAGTTTCGAACATTATTTTCTCATCTCATAGATGATGAGACTAAGTTGACCCATGTTATAATTTTATTGCAATAGACGTGGGAGCGTACGGAAAAAACTCTGTGAAGGCATTCTAGTAAATTCAAACCTTGGAAAGTCATTGGAAAACAATATGCTTTGCGTCCCAAAGAGTAAAACTTTACCCGGAACTGATGCTGAACTCCCAATGGTAATTGTAGGCGATGAAGCTTTTCCTCTCAAAACATACTTGATGCGACCATATCCTGGCAGGAACTTAACAAATGACAAGGCTATATTTAATTATCGTTTGAGTCGGGCAAGAAGAATATCCGAAAATGCATTCGGTATACTGCAACAGAAATTTCGAATATTTAGAAGAATCCTTCAGGGAGATCCAAATAACCTTACAATGATTGTGGCGGCTGCGTGTGTACTGTACAACTTTATTCGAAAAATTGAAGGTTATAGGGTGCCCGAACAGAGGATGGATCAAGAGGAAGCTGCTGAGGGATCTGGAAGATCATCAAATCTTCGAAACCTACCTCGAATTCGTGGGAGATCAACAGATACTGCATTTGCTGTACGAGAACAACTCAAAAAATTCCTGAATTCTCCACAAGGGACTGTGGAATGGCAAGAACATGTCGCCTTGGCCATATAACGATGACATAAACCAAACATCTGTTTGTAAAATAAAAAGTAAATAAATATCTTTCGGGTATTAAAACTTGTATAGTTTTTATCTTACCTTTGGCTTGTAGATCTGTTGCAATTGTCTTCCAAACTCTGTCTTTGTACTCGATATTCCTGTAGTTTTCACTTCCCTGATCGTAAAGAACAGGAAACTTACGAACTTCTTCTATTAGTCGTTCCACATCCATGTTCTGTGCACAGAACAGTCTTGCGCAGTTGCACAGCTCACAAGACAATTCTACCGTCAGGCCGTGTCCGTCACGTGAAAAATTAAACACGGCGAATCCCGCCCGGCCCGGCGCCGGCCCGTTGACGTTCCCCGTGCACGGCCCGGTCAAGTGGGGCCCGCTACATTTGTTTTAATGATGTATTTCGTTGTCCGGGTGACGGCCGATACTCGGACGTGTCTCGGCACGGACACGGTCCGGACATGTGTGTCCCGACCTTTATCCGTAATGTTCTTCAAACCACTCGCGAACAATTGTCACCCGATGACATGACCCATTGTCGTCCACAAAACTCCATCGTTGTTTGGGACCATGAAGACAATGAATGGCTACAAATGGTCTCCAAGTAGCCGAACATAACCATTTACCGTCAATGATCGGTTCATTTGGGCCAGAGGACCCAATCATTCCATGTAAACACCTCTACCCTATTACGGAGCCAATACAAGCTTTTCCGCGATCGAAGTCTGTTAATTCTCATCGTGCGGCCATAATCAGGTCGGAAACCTTTTTATATGAATCACCTGAATGCGGACCATCTAATAGAAGATAACGCTTTAAAAATTTTGTGGAGCGTCGGCCACCCTAGCTAAAATGTTGGGTGAAACTAATCCATCTACAAACAATTTGTATAAATAAAAATTAAATGTTCGTTTCTACGAATGTTTTTGGCCAATTGCTTTGAAATTTTGACACAGCGTTGGATTCTAATGCAGGTGAGTTTTAGGTACGTACATATAGGGTGGTCCATTGATAGTGACCGCGCCAAATATCTCACGAAATAAGCATCAATCGAAAAAGCTACAAAGAACGAAACTCGTCTAGCTTGAAGGGGGAAACTAGATGGCGCTATGGTTGGCCCGCTAGATGCCGTTGCCATAGGTCAAACGTATATCAACTGCGTTTTTTTAAAATAGGAACCCCCATTTTATATTACTTATTCGTGTAATACGTGAAGAAATATGAATGTTTTACTTGGACCACTTTTTTCGCTTTGTGATAGATGGCGCTGTAATAGTCACAAACGTGTAAGTACGTGGTATCACCTAACATTCCGCCAGTGAGGACGGTATTTGCTTCGTGATACATTACCCGTGTTATACCGGACCGTTTACCAATTACGGAAAAGGTCGATATCGTGTTGATGTATGGCTATTGTGGTCAAAATGCTCAACGGGCGTGTGCTGTGTATGCTGCTCGGTATCCTGGACGACATAATCCAAGTGTCCGGACCGTTCGCCGGATACTTACGTTATTTAAGGAACCAGGAAGTGTTCAGCCACATGTGAAACGACAACCAATAAATGATGATGCCCAAGTATGTGTTTTAGCTGCTGTCGCGGTTAATCCGCACATCAGTAGCAGACAAACTGCGCGAGAATCGGGAATCTCAAAAACGTCGGTGTTGAGAATGCTACATCAACATCGATTGCACCCGTACCATATTTCTATGTACCAAGAATTGCATGGCGACAACTTTGAACGTCGTGTACAGCTCTGCCATTGGGAACAAGAGAAATTACGGGACGATGACAGATTTATTGCACGCGTTCTATTTAGCGACGAAGCGTCATTCACCAACAGCGGTAACGTAAACCGGCATAATATACACTACTGGGCAACGGAAAATCCACGACGGCTGCGACAAGTGGAACAACAGCGACCTTGGCGGGTTAATGTGTGGTGCGGCATTATGGGAGGAAGGATAATTGGCCCCCATTTTATCGATGGAAATCTAATTGGTGCATTGTATGCTGATTTCCTACGTAATGTTCTATCGATGTTACTACAAGATGTTTCACTGCATGACAGAATGGCCATGTATTTACAACATGATGGATGTCCAGCACACAGCTCGCGTTCGGTTGAAGCGGTATTGAATAGAATATTTCATGACAGGTGGATTGGTCGTCGAAGTACCATACCATGACCGGTACGTTCACCGGAGCTGACGTCTCCGGATTTCTTTCTGTGGGGAAAGTTGAAGGATATGTGCTATCGTGATCCACCGACAACGCCTGACAACATGCGTCAGCGCATTGTCAATGCACGTGCGAACATTACGGGAGGCGAACTACTCGCTGTTGAGAGGAATGTTGTTACACGTACTGCCAAATGCATTGAGGTTGACGGACATCATTTTGAGCATTTATTTCATTAATGTGGTACTTAGAGGTAATCACGCTGTAACAGCATGCGTCCTCAGAAATGATAAGTTCACAAAGGTACATGTATCACATTGGACCAACCGAAATAAAATGTTGATACGTACCTACGCTCTGAATTTTAATTTAAGAAACCTACCTGTTACCAACTGTTCGTCTAAAATTGTGAGCCATATGTTTGTGACTATTACAGCACCGTCTATCACAAAGCGAAAAAAGTGGTCCAACTAAAACATTCATATTTCTTTACGTACTACACGAATATGTAATAAAAATGGGGGTTCCTATTTTAAAAAACGCAGTTGATATCCGTTTGACCTATGGCAGCGCCATCTAGCGGGACAACCATAGCGCCATCTGGTTTCCCCCTTCAAGCAAGACAAGTTTCGTTCCTTGTAGTTTTTCCGTTTGACGCTTATTTCGTGAGATATTTGTCCCGGTCACGATAGGTCTCTTTTTATTACGTACAATGTAAAAACCACGCCCATGAACCATGGAGCTTGCCGTTGGTGGGGAGGCTTGCGTGCCTCAGCGATACAGATAGCCGTACCGTAGGTGCAACCACAACAGAGGGGTATCTGTTGAGAGGCAAGACAAACGTGTGGTTCCTGAAGAGGGGCAGCAGTCTTTTCAGTAGTTGCAGGGGCAACAGTCTGGATGATTGACTGATCTGGCCTTGTAACAATAACCAAAACGGCCTTGCTGTGCTGGTACTGCGAACGGCTGAAAGCAAGGGGAAACTACAGCCGTAATTTTTCCCGAGGGCATGCAGCTTTACTGTATGGTTAAATGATGATGGCGTCCTCTTGGGTAAAATATTCCGGAGGTAAAATAGTCCCCCATTCGGATCTCCGGACGGGGACTACTCAAGAGGATGTCGTTATCAGGAGAAAGAAAACTGGCGTTCTACGGATCGGAGCGTGGAATGTCAGATCCCTTAATAGAGCAGGTAGGTTAGAAAATTTAAAAAGGGAAATGGATAGGTTAAAGATAGATATAGTGGGAATTAGTGAAGTTCGGTGGCAGGAGGAACAAGTGGGAATTTAAGGAGATGGGACCTGGATAAGCTGACTAAACCAGAGGTTGTACAGAGTTTCAGGGAGAGCATAAGGGAACAATTGACAGCAATGGGGGAAAGAAGTACAGTAGAA
This sequence comes from Schistocerca americana, assembly GCF_021461395.2. Taxonomy (NCBI): domain Eukaryota; kingdom Metazoa; phylum Arthropoda; class Insecta; order Orthoptera; family Acrididae; genus Schistocerca; species Schistocerca americana. The sequence goes on along the minus strand of NC_060121.1, from coordinate 314,952,516 downwards.
GAAGAATGGGTAGCTCTGAGGGATGAAGTAGTGAAGGTAGCAGAGGATCAAGTAGGTAAAAAGATGAGGGCTAGTAGAAATCCTTGGTTAACAGAAGAAATATTGAATTTAATTGATGAAAGGAGAAAATATAAAAATGCAGTAAATGAAGCAGGCAAAAAGGAATACAAACGTCTCAAAAATGAGATCGACAGGAAGTGCAAAATGGCTAAACAGGGATGGCTAGAGGACAAATGTAAGGATGTAGAGGCTTGTATCACTAGGGGTAAGATAGATACTGCCTACAGGAAAATTAAAGAGACCTTTGGAGAAAAGAGAACCCCTTATATGAATATCAAGAGCTCAGATGGAAACCCAGTTCTAACCAAAGAAGGGAAAGCAGAAAGATGGAAGGAGTGTATAGAGGGTCTATACAAGGGTGATGTACTTGAGGACAATATTATAGAAATGGAAGAGAATGTAGATGAAGATGAAATTGGAGATGCGATACTGCGTGAAGAGTTTGACAGAGCATTGAAAGACCTGAGCCGAAACAAGGCCCCGGGAGTAGACAACATTCCATTAGAACTACTGAGGTCTTGGGAGAGCCAGTCCTGACAAAACTCTACCATCTGGTGAGGAACATAATGAGACAGGCGAAGTTCCCTCAGACTTCAAGAAGAATATAATAATTAAACCCCAAAGAAAGCAGGTGTTGACAGATGTGAGAATTACCGAACTATCAGTTTAATAAGTCACAGCTGCAAAATACTAATGCGAATTCTCTACAGACGAATGGAAAAACTGGTAGAAGCGGACCTCGGGGCAGATCGGTTTGGATTCCGTAGAAATATTGGAACACGTGAGGCAATACTGACCTTACGACTTATCTTAGAAGAAAGATTAAGGAAAGGCAAACCTATGTTTCTAGCATTTGTGGACTTAGAGAAAGCTTTTGACAATATTGACTGGAATACTCTCTTCCAAATTCTAAAGGTGGCAGGGGTAAAATACAGGGAGCGAAAGGCTATTTACAATTTGTACAGAAACCAGATGGCAGTCGAGGGACATGAAAGGGAAGCAGTGGTTGGGAAGGGAGTGAGACAGGGTTGTAGCCTCTCCCCCATGTTATTCAATCTGTATATTGAGCAAGCACTAAAGGAAACAAAAGAAAAATTCGGAGTAGGTATTAAAATGCATGGAGAAGAAATAAAAACATTGAGGTTCGCCGATGACATTGTAATTCTGTCAGAGACAGCAAAGGACTTGGAAGAGCAGTTGAACGGAATGGACATTGTCTTGAAAGGAGGATATAAGATGAACATCAACAAAAGCTAAACGAGGATAATGGAATGTAGTCGAATTAAGTCGGGTGATGCTGAGGGAATTAGATTGGGAAATGAGACACTTAAAGTAGTAAAGGAGTTTTGCTATTTGGGGAGCAAAATAACTGATGGTGGTCGAAGTAGAGAGGATATAAAATGTAGACCGGCAATGCCAAGGAAAGCGTTTCTGAAGAAGAGAAATTTGTTAACATCGAGTGTAGATTTAAGTGTTAGGAAGTCGTTTCTGAAAGTATTTGTATGGAGTGTAGCCATGTATGGAAGTGAAACATGGACGATAAATAGTTTGGACAGGAAGAGAATAGAAACTTTCGAAATGTGGTGCTACAGAAGAATGCTGAAGATTAGATGGGTAGATCACATAACTAATGAGGAGGTATTGAATAGAATTGGGGAGAAGAGGAGTTTGTGGCACAACTTGATGAGAAGAAGGGACCGGTTGGTAGGACATGTTCTGAGGCATCAAGGGATCACAAATTTAGCATTGCAAGGCAGCGTGGAGGGTCAAAATCGTAGAGGGAGACCAAGAGATGAATACACTAAGCAGATTCAGAAGGATGTAGGTTGCAGTAAGTACTGGGAGATGAAGAAACTTGCACAGGATAGGGTAGCATGGAGAGCTCATCAAACCAGTCTCAGAACTGAAGACCACAACAACAAGAACAATATAAAACATTACGTGTAATATATAATGGGAGAAATGGTTACCAAAAATCTCAAAATGAATGTACCTTTCCGATTTACTGCAAATTTTTACACCTCATTATAAGACATGCTTAAACACTTACAGCCCACGTACTTCTTACTGTATGAATATACAGGATGTTTCACAATTCGTGTTACACCGTTCTAGAGATTGTAGAGAGGACTTGGTAGACCAAGATTTACATAGGAAGCAATGTCCGGAAACGTCATCTGTAGCGTCGGCTAGAGAGCGTTAAATTTACAGGTGCCGATGTATGTATATAGACAGGATGATTCCGTGACGAAGTTACATGCTTTGTAGTATGATGGAGAAGGATAATTGTATCAATTTGAGGTAATGGCCCCTGTGCCGGAAACGAACGAGTCGAATCTTATAAGCGAAGACCGTTCTGATACTTCTGGCGGAGGAATACATTTACTGGTACTATTGTTGCTAAGACTGTAGGCTAGATACCTTTGAGAGGTGGTAGTAGGGACGGAAACAAGAAAACATGTCCATTATATTTGGACTCTAAAATGCATGCCTTGAGAGCTACGAACGCTTGTTCAATAGAGGAGATGTGTTTCACAGTAGCAAAGATAAATCAAGTGCTGACAGCTTTACAAGCATGCATTTTAGAGCCCATGTTTACTCGACATTTTTTCCTTGTTTTCGTCGAAACCATCATTTCTGACCGTCGCCTGCTCAACAATCTTAGCAACAACAGTACCAGTTCATGTATTCCAGTGTCACAGATATCAGAACGGTTTTCACTTATAACTTTCGACTCGTTCGTTTCCGGTATAGGGACCTTTACCTCAAATTGGTACATTTATCCTTATTAACCACCCTAGAAAGTCTGTAACACTCTAACGGAATCACCTCGTATATATACATGCATTTACAAACACCGGCGCTTTAACTTCGACGCTCTGTGGTTTCGCTGGATGACTTTGGGTTTCTATGTAAAACCTGATCTGCTAAGTCCTCTCTACAACCTCTAGAAGCGTGTAAAATGAACTGAGAAATATAAAAGATATTGGTTTATGAATCGAATATTACTACAGAATCTGAATTTGGAATAACAATAAACAAGGCTCAGGATCAGAGAGAAGGGGAAGAAGATATGGAGAGAGGGGTGGGAGGAAATGGACATAGAAAACGAGAAGATGGAGACGGACAGAGAGAGATAGCAGGAGGAGATGAAGAGAGAAGGGAAGGAGAAGATGTACAGAAAGACGGGAGGGGAGGCGATGGACAGAGAGAGAGAGGGATGGAGGAGGAGATGGACAAATAAAGGCGGAGGGAAAAATGGACAGAGGTAAGGAGAGGGAAGGACATTAGGACGTATATGCAAATTCCATATCTATTAGAAACGTGCGCTTTCTCTTTTTTTTTCTCTTTAAGCAGACTGAGCCACAGGAAAGCGTGACCGGATACACCTGGTGCACTTTTCCACAGGACTGGAGGACTTTAGTAAACGACAGATTAACTGACAAACTGATATTACCCGTGACGAATCACAGTTTGTGACGCCTTTGACAGACATTCTGAAGAGAACTGATAATATGTGTTTCTGCGTAATCGTCGTTGCAATTTCGGTTGCGAGAAGAGAATTCGTTCAAACCGCGAGATGCGTACTATCGTATCCAGTAACGGGGCGCTGATGACTATACTGTTGAGAGCCCTCATCATCAACGTGAGGATGGTATTGGCGGTGTTGGAAGAATCATCCCGCTATTCACATGACAAGCTTTAGAGAAATCGCGGAATATCTAAACTAAGCTAGCTGAAACTTGAAACCTATTTCTCGAATGGCACACAGCAGCTCTGCCTCACATGACAATGACATCATATCTCCATTATGAACACAATGCGTATCACACATGTTGAATGAATCGTCACCAATACTAGAAGTTTCGACATTATAAAGCAATATTGTTTCGTGAGTTTCTGAGTCTGCACTACATACTTTCTTCTGCTGGTTCATGTAGATAAGCGGACCAAGGACTTCTGGCAATTTTTTCATGATATCAATGGTTCAAATGGCTCTGAGCACTATGGGACTTAACTTCAGTGGTCATCAGTCCCCTAGAACTTAGAACTACTTAAACGTAACTAACCTAAGGACATCACACACATCCATGCCAGAGGCAGGATTCGAACCTGCGACCGTAGAGGTCGCGCGGTTCCAGACTGTAGCGCCTAGAACCGCTCGGCCACCCCAGTCGGCAAGATATCAATGGCAGAGTAGTGGTCAGTTCTTTATAAGCGTGGGATAATCGTTTAGGGTTCGTAACCTTTGCAAATGTCGCCGCTAATGTACGGTTTCCTGCGACTTTGTCGTTCCGGATTTGAAATTTGCTGTGTTCTCTTTAGCGGCTGCTCTTACGCACAGCCGGCAAGTCCGCCAGCGGGAATTTCGTAACATCGCCTCCAGCAGATCTTTTTCTCCTTTTAGTTTATCTTCCGTGCCTCTATAATGCACTGATATAACTATAAACCAATCGCTTCTGTTTGTTTCTTTAAAGAAGTCGGTCAAATGGGGTCTCACAACAGGAAACCGAATTCCTACAAACAAAGACTGGGTGCCAGGATAACACCCTTTTGTTTTCTACCACAATTTAAGCATACTAATAGCAAAGGATCGTTTTAGCCTGGTCTATTCTCGTAAAGTTAGACACGTTTTCATTATTTCAGTTGATTAAGTGTTATCTTAGTAGTTAAACTGTTTCGTTTACGTTCCTCCTAAGCCCTGGGATTACACCGTGACCCGTAATCTGACTTTAGCATCTGGCCACGCGCTGTGTGTGTGGAAAGTGCCAAACTGAACAGTTGTTTGGATTCTACGTTGAACTGTAAGGAACGATATCCTAAGACGTTCACTTGTTAGAGAATTTAAAGTAATAGCACCTGTAATCGGATGGTACCTAGTAGATCTCTACGGTACTCGATCCAACCATGAGATTGCCCACTACGTTATTTTATGTCTTTGGTATTTCTTGCTATTGATTCTTGAAAGACCACAACTGCTGCTTCTTCTTCTTCTTCTTCTCATTATTATTATTACATTTGTTGTTGTTGTTGTTGTCGTTGCTGGTAGTTGGTTCAAATGGCTCTGAGCACTATGGGACTTAACATCTGAGGTCATCAGTCCCCTAGAACTTAAAACTACTTAAACCTGACAAACCTAAGGACATCACACACATCCATGCCCGAGGCAGGATTCGAACCTGCGATCGTAGTGGTCGTGCGGTTCCAGACTGTAGCGCCTAGAACCGCTCGGCCACCCTGGCCGGCCGTTGCTGCTGATCGATTTCCTATTTTAGTTGATAGTCTTCTACCAATGTTTGTATCTTTCTGCACACAGCTCTCGTTACCCACTGCAATGCAGTTTCAGTATTCCCACCATATTTTTGTGATGCCTGTCGAGGAAAGCGCTAGAGGAAACATAGGAGCCGGCTGGTGTGGCCGTGCGGTTAAAGGCGCTTCAGTCTGGAACCGCGTGACCGCTACGGTCGCAGGTTCGAATCCTGCCTCGGGCATGGATGTGTGTGATGTCCTTAGGTTAGTTAGGTTTAATTAGTTCTAGGTTCTAGGCGACTGATGACCTCAGAAGTTAAGTCTCATAGTGCTCAGAGCCATTTGAACCATTTTTGAAACATAGGAAATGTGTTGTTTACGAGAGCAGAAATACACGTGTGATACCCGTTTATAAAAAATACGCTCATACACTTACTTATTGCTATCACAAAACACGTCTTTGAACTAAATCACTAATGGAGAAGAGATGGATCCATGGAAACAAGGCTGATCGGGATTTCAGGTGGACGATTGTTATTTTGATCAACGAATTACGGTCACGAGCTAAGAACTTGAGTATTAGTTGCCCAATTTCTTCATACGTTTGTAAGGACCTATTCTACTATTGCATTCCTTTATCCCCTTGAATTAGAATGTTCCAAATTGTGATATTTTGATATCTTGTTTGACGTGATTTTTGTTTAATTAATGACAAGCGCACTGTAATAATCCTTTTGATTCTACAATAGTAGTTGTGATTATGTGAAAATTCAAACATAACTATCCAAATTACTAGCCTCAAAGCCCAAGGAATGTTAGTAGCTTCTCTACAGTTAAGTCATTTGGTTTTTTAACAGGTTATCGTTTGTACTGGTCGTTACCTTAAATGACAGTATGTGCCTTGAAGAACGAAATTGTTGCCTTCCTAACATATATGACACTAAAAAAGTCTGTGATAAAGTTTGTTTGGGTAACATTGTTAGTTGATGTCATATTGTTAACAATTAGCAATTTCAAGGCTCATGAACAGGTCATGGAAATATCAAGCCACTATACTTGCCTTGCAGTCGAAGGAGAATTCAGCATTCTTCTGTCTTCAGTTGAAACATTCCTTCGCGGACAAACGTAGTCGAAGTCCCTAAACAATAAAAAAGATGATGTTACTAAATCTGCTTCAATAACTGTACAAAATCGTTATTAATGACTCAATTCTTCCTGCTCTTATACGTCGTTGCTGAAATAAACATTAACCAATTTATATTTATGATATTCACATGTTGCTTCAATTAATAGTATGTTTAAGATACCGAAATATAGAAATGATATCAGTACCTCCATGAATTTAGCGTCAGATAGGAACATTATATTGATATAGATGCTACGCAGATTGATATTCTTTTCACTGTAAAGTCTCACAGTTAATTTGTGAAGAAATACGGTAAGAGACACTGTTTTCTCTGACTGTACAATGTAATTTACTGATAACACACAGTGCCATCCAGATTCGAGTTATTGCGCAGAACGTTACTTTTTAATTTCCAATCCTCATGATCAGTGTGGGACAAAGGTGTACAGTAACCAATTAGGTATTGCAAAGACTCTTGCAGCTTTGCATGCTTCACATGATAACGAAAGTGACACAGTTTCTAAGTGTCTGTAGTGAACTACCAGCCGCACATCAGCTGTAAGCACACACTCTCTATCTTACGCGATTTTTATTTGTAAGCAGCGTTATCCCTTATCTCGAAAGACCTTGAAATCCGTCACACTACATTGTAGTTATTGTGGCCTTCATTCCGAAGACTAGTCTGATTCAACTCTCCAGGCTAGTTTACCGCTAGCAAGTCTCATTGTCTCAACTTCTGCAATCTACTCCCACTTGAACATGCTTACTGTATTCAAGCCTTACTCTCCCTCTACTTCTTTGCCGCTCAAAATTCCCTCCATAACCGACGTAACTATTCATTGTTACCTCAAGATGTGTCCTCTCAATAAATCCCATCTTTTATTCAAATTGTGCCATAAATTTCTTTTCTCCTCTATTCAGTTCAGTACGTCTCCATTATTTAACCGATCTACCCACCCAATCATCAGCATTTTTTTCCTCAAAAGATTTTACCCTCTTTTTGTGTGGGCTGCTTGGTGTCCACCTTTCGCTTCTATATAAGGCTATACTTCAAATGCTTTCAGAAAGGTATCCTAACACTGAAATTTTTTATTCAGTGTTATCATATTTCTGTTTTTCAGAAAAGCTATTGCTGGTGTACAGCTTATGTCGTCTCTTTTCTGTCACCATTATTTTGCTTCCCAAGTGGCGAAACTCATCATCTGCTTTTAATGTCGCTGTTCCTAACCTAAATTTCTCATCGTCACCTGATTTAATGGGTTTGCACTCATTACCCTTCTTTTACTTTTAGTAATGTCCCTCATGCAACCTCTTTTCAAGACACTATCCATTCCGTTCAACAGCTCCTCGATGTCTTTTGCCGTCTCTGATAGAATTGCAATCTCGTCGTCAAAACTCGAAGATTTTATTTCTTCTTCCCGAACTTTAATCTCTTTCAGCATTTCTGTATGTGTAATTCATTACTCCAGTTTAGCATCGTCTGTCGATTTCGCTTTCCGTGTGTCACCCGGGGCGTAGAGTCCACAGTCGTAGCTAAGTAATGTTTTGATGACAGAGGTCGCCGTCTGTTTTTGAACGCTGAAGAGAATGGCCACACAGCCAAATCACTGGCTCATTCAGTGCTGAACAACAACCATCGCCTGTCCATATTACGCAGGACATCCTCTACTCGGCACACAGTAATTGTCATGAGCGTAGTAACACCGTTGCTCGACGCTCCAAGCGTGGGGACATGAGGCCTCCAATGATGAGTTGCGCTACACGTTGGTACGCGCCGACGCAGAGTGTGAGGACGTTGAATACCAAATGAGGAGATGTATCGCGTTTGCCAAGATGGCCCCTTTCAGGATAATGATGGAGTTGGTGGGTAACACGGAATGAAACAGTGACCCCGATTCGTCTGATATCGTGTGCGCCGGCGGAAGAAACAGGAAACCCAGTGTCTGATCACGTGCATCATTTTCTTTCCTTACAGCACTCCAGAATTGTTGCATAATGGTTTGAGGAACACCCTACGAACATTAGGATACTTGTGTGAAAATGGTTGAAATGGCTCCAAGCATTATGGGACCTAACATCTGAGGCCATCAGTCCCCTAGACTTAGAACTACTTAAACCTAACTAACCTAAGGACATCACACGCATCCATGCCCGAGGCAGGATTCGAACCTGCGACCGTAGCAGCAGCTCGGTTATGGACTGAAGCGCCTAGAACCGCTCGGACACAGCGGCCGACGAAATCAAGGTCACTACACACCAGTCTTATGGAGCATATATCTAAATTACTGAACGACTAACCCCGTTGATGGTACATAATCCTAGTTGCAGATTGCCTATCTGACGATTTCCGGGGCAACATAAATTTTATTTTCAACATTTTATATAACTGTTGACCGAATCTACTCAGTAATAAGTATAATCTTATGTTATCGGTTTAAGACAGTAAGAAAAGTGTTTGAGAATCAGAACCCTTAGAGACGTGCAACGAACTTCAAACGTAATTTAAAACACTTTTTCTCGCTGACCCCCTCATAAAATGATGAAATAAAAGAAGTTCATCACTTAGTACAGATTCACTGTTTTGCAGTAAAATTTTAGCATCATCCATGACATTTGATTTATTATTTCTTTACTGCTAACTCTATACTGCAACACGTTTTGTAGACAATATCCACGAATACCTGCAAAATTATGTAATGGTACGACACATATTTCCGGAGATATGATTTAAATATTGTGAAGTGTGAAAAAGAAGTTTTTTCGTAACTGAGCACAGTAAAACTTCTGAATCAGGCATTCTAATTTCTTAGTTATTTACTGCTGGAACTATTCGCCAAACACTTTGCAGAGAGTTTCTAGGTAAACCACTGATTGTACCTGGAAGAATTTCTAACTAACATGCTTAACCTAAAATAATTAATACATTAACTCATTTGTAATTAGAAATCTGATGCTGTTTTATACGAAAAAGTTCTATTCTTTAAGGACTCAGGGTTTACTGGTTGGCTCTAAAGAGAGAATTTTTCTGGCTTTGGACACACGTCTGTCAAGCCTCCGTTAACTGTGTATTTTCCTGCGTTTAGCCGAGTTGTATTAATTTTTCTGTACGTTATTTCGACGACCGACTCTGACTTCTTGTTCATGAGGTGCCAGCTGAGTACCATGAGCACTCAATGTTTCGACTCAAATCAGATTCTGAAGCTTGTTAGTGTCGCACCGGCATCTATAGCTGAGTTAGACTTCTGGTGCCCAGTGCGCCCTTGACGCTCATTCGCTGTTCATTCGTTTGTCAGAGCCAGCGCCGTTATTCATTACTCTGATGGGAGAAGTGGTCTTCGAGATATCAATAGATCGAGTTTCAGACCCCAAGACTACCTTAAATCGAAAACTACGTACGTCCACGTGTATTAGGTTTTCAGACATCTTTATTTCGATGGACTACTTCATCTCGCTGTCCCAGAAACATGGAATTTTCACCACAATACTGGTCTCGTCCTACTCCAGTTCATGATTAAACGACAGGTAGTGGTCAGCAGCAGGTGATTTCCTTGGTTGTTGTTGTCAAGTGTCTCACAAATGTTTCTTACATCTCTCTGAAGACTCTTGAGAAGGAATTGATGATAGGAAATGGTCACTAACAAAATCGATACAGTTGATGATGTCTGCGTGGCAGAAAGCAAGATTCGATCGCTCGCGCAATTAAAAAAGCCAAGACAGGAAGCACGGAGTCATACAGTAATTATTCTCACTGAAAGACGTGTAGACGAGAAAAACTGGGCCATCCCCCGACTCGTCACCGTCATCAACATGACAGGATGTGCTACGCGCTACTAGGCAGATCTCTCTAATTCGATTGCTCGTGAGTTTGTACTGCCTTCTTTATTCTGTTTCTGAAAACTGTTTACGACTTATTTTAAGGTATGCTGTAGTTTTCTTTATAATGCCACATAATTTGAGATCGAAAATATTTGTATTATAAGTAGGACAAGGCACGCGAGACAAGGTCACAATAACCGTTAAGATTCTTTGGCGTTTTTTGTGTTCTCCTTCACACATTCCGATTATACACACAAGATGCCGAATAGGGTCGGCTCTTATGCTAATACAGATATTTTCTGTTGTAACCGTGCGTCATTAATGGTGATAACTCTCACAGCATGAGGTAGGTTCTTCCGTTATTAAGACTGCCCTTCAGTATGCTTGAAGAAGTTTTGTAAGGAACCATTAAGTATTGATACTCTCGAAATTCAATGGAATTTAGAAATTCTGGCACATCTATCTCTCTCTATGTTTATGTATTATCTGCGATTTGCCAGTAAGAAAAAAAAGGATACTTTTCTCTGATAATCTTCACATCTACCATTAGTGTGTGGCATAACAATCACACGTATTCAATAACTTTCCAGTACATATTAAATGTCTACATATTAAATGTCTTGTAGGTAATGTGGTGTAATTAAAGACTGAATTAAGGTACTTTGTGTTAGACAACTCGTTTTGCTTCACCGAGGACAACTTTCCCAGAATCTCTTAAATTTAAAGCGGTAAGTTATTTTATTATCAACATTATCCCAGTACTACAATAATATCACATTAAGATAAATTCATTTCCTTGCACTGAACTTAGATAAAATGTCCATTCTTGACTTCTTCCCGACATCCCAAAGCCTTCCCTCCACGGGCTCCATGGAATAAATCAATGTACGGAGGTTAAAAAAGTAAGATAGGAGGGCCGTTGAGACATTAAATTCCAATTGGTGATCGTCTATTTCGGAGCCGTTAAGAAAATAATAGCAACGGGCACGTGACATTTGTATTAGAAAGAGAAACGAATACACAAAAACGGTAAATCGAAGAAATACTTTCCGCAATGAGGTGCGTGTTTTGTTTATTTTCAGATCCGCTATTGTATGTAGGTGAAACAGCATTATTTCGTCGTAGACATTAGCTTTTGGTGCTTAAAAATTATTCGCTATAGTGTAGTTCTCTGAAAATATGTCGATTTATTCTTCAAAACATAACCGAATATTGGTGCATCAATACTAAAATAAATTATTTCCATTTGCTACATCGTGCACATGCTACTATAGGGGAATTTTGTCTCCACGGAGCAAAGTCCTTAATTTCGATGCTACTGTTCAGTCTTTCTGTCCATTGACTATGATGAGCTTCGGTTTATTCCAACATCAACAAGAAAAATGACTAAATTTGCAATATCAGGCTGATTTGTCACAACATCGTCTTTTGCTTAAAGTAGGATATACGTTTATTTTATCACCAAACCTGGAACAGCAAAAACCTTGCAGCGGTTCAGGGCTGGGTGTTAAAAAGCTGCTGGGAAATGTGACTGAAGCCTGATATGCTGAGAAGTGGCTCCAAGTTTCTTTGTGAATATATCTTCGCCGCTACAGCATTCGCTATTGCCTTCTAACTCAACCATCGGGCTTTGTACCTGAACACGCCCGTTTTGTAGATTTCTGTGGTAAACTTGGTGATGTCAGAGGTTTTCCGACCAAGTTAAGAGCCAAGTACAATTTTGCGATGTCACACACTTAATTCTGGTACGCTGCTTTGAGAGGGTTGACTATTGTCTCTGTGGCTGCAACCTTCTGGGCCCTAAATGTGCTACATTGCACGGACGATTTCGCGCATGCCATTATCTCTATTCTTCTGTAATACGATTAGAGCGAAAGAATAATGTCGCAAGTTGCAACCTTTTGATGTCAGATTCATGATAATATCCTGGTAGCCACCTCACGATGCCATGTGGACCTAAGGATTAACCTGGATAGGTCTACTTGAGCCTGTAGGGCGATTTCATACGCGAGCGTAACAAAATACTTATTATGTGGAGTCAGGCTTTCGTTCTATGCACTCAGTTATTTGAACTGGCGTGTTCTAATAATGGCTTCCTGCTTAGGACTTAACGCAATCTAGGTTAACGGACAGCCAGTATTCTTTCGCCACGCATGTGTTCAGGAAGTTGTCACATCCCTTTCCTTCTGATATCGTAAACAAATTTCATGTGGAAGTCTTCCCGAAAATATGCGATGTAGTAGTAAGGTTTTTTGTATTCGATGCTTGATTGCACATGGCGGACAAGCTTGTCCAAAGAGGCATGCACTTACAATGATAATGCAGCTCTTTAACCACGTGCTTCCAAAGGAGGTCTCCCACACATATCACTATTCAGCCTGAGAACGTGGGTAGAGCCCTATCATATTTTCGCAAATATTGTTTAAAGATACATAACTGTTATTTATGAACTTGCGTAAAATATTCAGGTTTGTCTTATAGTTATTATCAACGGGAAAGCTGACTGAGGTGCTTAATTCTATTTTTTACCCTGGTATTATACAGCACTTCCAGCGTTACTAATCAGAACGGTGGCGCTCAGTCCCTGAACGAGCCACTGGAATGACTGCAGTTTGAGTGCAGCCTTTCTATTCGCCGCGGCGCTAGGAGGGGGTGTGTGGCTACCCCATTGTCTCGACAGGGGAAGATCCTGGGTACTGAATTTGGCAGCAGGCTCAGACGATCTGGCCCCGTCTGGGACGGACTGGACCAAAGAAAGCTACCGGCTGCTACCCAGAACTGAACTCTGGATCTACATCTACGTCTACATACGTACTCTGCAAGCCACCATACGGTGGTCAGATTCAGATGCCGGTTTTCTAAATTTTCTCAATAGTGTTCCTCGAAAAGAACGTCGCCTTCCCTCCACGGATTCCCATTTAAGCTCCCGGAATATCTCTGGAACACTCGCATGTTGTTAGAAACTACCGGTAACAATTCTAGCAGCCCGCCTCTGAATTTCTTCGATGTCTTCCTTTAATCCGACCTGAAACGGATCCCAAACACTCGAATAGTACTCAAGAACAGGTCGCACTAGCGTCCTATATTCAGTGTCCTTCACAGAATAACCACACTTTCCCAAAATACTCCCAATAAATCGATGTTCTCTATTCGCCTTCCCTATTACAGTCCTCTCATCCTCGTTCTATTTCATACCGCTTTACAACGCTACGTCCAGATATTTAAACGACGTGACTGTGTGAAAAAGGACACAACATTATGGGTTTGTTTTTCATACTCATCCGCATTAACGTACAGTTTTCTACATTTATGGCTAGCTGCCATTCTCCACACCCACTAGAAAAATCGTCTAAGCCCTCTTGTATCCTCCTATAGTCTCTCAACTTCGAAACCTTCCCGTACACCACAGCATCATCGACAAACAGCCGCAGATTGCTGCACACCCTGTCCACCAGATCATTTATGTATATAGATGCATGCTGAAGAGCCAAATAAACTGGTACACCTGCCTAATATCGTGTAAAGACCCACCAGCTCGCTGAAGTGCCGCAACACGACGTGACATAGCCCCGAGTAATGTCTGAAGTAGTGCTGAAGGGAACTGACACCATGAATCCTGCAGGGCTGTCCACAAATCCGTAAGAGTACGACGGGATGGAGATCTCTTATGAACAGCACGTTGCAAGGTATCATAGATATGCTCAATACTGTTCATGCCTGCGGAGTCTGGTCGCCAGCGGAAATGTCTAAGCTCAGAAGAGTGTTCTGGACGTGTGGGGTGTCGCATTGTCCTGCTACAATAGCGTAAAGCTTTTTTTGTTTTGCAGTCATCAAGCGTACACGAGTGGCCCCTCGGCTCCGAAAGGCCATGCTGTTGAATGGTTCCCACGCTGACTCTCGTTGATGACCAGCACTGAAATCCACAGCAGTTTGCGGAAGGGTTGCACTTCTGTCACGTTGAATGATTCTCTTCAGTCGTCGTTGGTCCATTTCTCCCAGTATCTTTTTCCGGCTGCAGCGATGTCGGACATTTGATGTTTTACCGGACTGAAGACATTCACGGTACACTCGTGAAATGGTCGTACGGGAAAACCCCATTTCATCGCTACCTAGGAGATGCTGTCTCCCGTCGCTCATGCACCGACTACAATACCACGTTCAAACTCACTTAAATCTTGATAACTTGTCATTGTAGCAGCAGTAACCGATCTAACAACTGCGCCAGACACTTGTTGTCTTACATAGGTGTTGCCGACCGCGGCGCCGTATACTACCTGTTTACGTATCTCTGTATTATACGAGTCTCTTTGGCACTTCGGTGTATTCAGAAAACAATAGCAGTCTTACCACAATATCTGAGGCCGAAGTCTACTACTCCTTCCGCTACCCAACCATTAGTATCGTAATTGGTTTAAAATGGAAGAGTGAAAAGATATGATTGTTTATGATGGATACGAAAAATACAGTGAGGAACGATCACCGCTTAGTGCATCGTGGAACTGAACTCCGCGATGACGTTATGGGATGCCGGCCAATGGCAGCCTATTAGTCGCGAATGGCCTACCTGTTAAATTTTTCTTCGGTTCTTGACCCCTTAGTCGAGCGATAATAGGAGAAACATCTTTCGTCCTAACGGCTGAGAGGTGCACATCAGCCATAGCTAATTGATGGTGGGTCGGACACGGCCCATAATCTCGTGTGTCAAAGGGCCAGGAGTTGTCGCAGGCGTGGCGCGCGCCCGCTCTGGAGGCGTTGCCGTAACTGGGGGCGGTCTGGGCGGCGAGACGAACGAGGCCCGGAGAGCCGTGACAGAACAGGGAATCCCACACACGTGTCGCCGCTGTCGCGTGGGGGCCGGGAGGCCACGTGTGTCCACAGCGCTGCCGCCGGCAGACGACTCCGCCTCGTGTAAGCACAGCCCCGAACGTCAGGACGACGGGCCGTCACGGCGCACAGCGCCCTAACCTCTGCTCAGACGCGCTCTCCATCTCCTGGTTCAGAGTACCTCTCCATCCGATACAAAGACGTCTTCCTGATCTCGTTTTCAAGAAAGAGAGCTCGAAGCAAGGCTGAGATTCAAAGATGCGATATATTGTGAAAAGGGTGATGATCTTCGTTTGCTATCTACTTTCCTTGTAACTTGGATAGACGGCAGTAGGAATGCAAACGATACATCGATGTTTTGGTAACACCGAGGGTCCATACATAGAAATAGAGGACAACGTCGATGTTTTGAATGGCGATACATCGCCGATGAATCGACGACAAAAGTCCAAAACTATCGACATCTTTCAACAACGGATCATGCAATTCGATCGGTGACGTTCAGCTTCAGACGCGTCGAGATTCTAAATTTTCCAATACAGCTTCTAAATGTATCAGCATTAACGTCACTTTGTACAGAAACTAGATGGCAGTTATAAGAGTTGAAGGGCGGGAAAGGAAGCAATGATTGAGAAGGGAGTCAGACAGGGTTGTAACTTATCCCCGATGTTATTCAACTGCATATTGAGCAGGCAGCCAAGGAAACAAAGGAAAAGTTTGGAATGGGAATTAAAGTCCACGGAGAAGAAATAAAAACTCTGAGATCTGCCGATGACGTTGTAAAAGATAATTCTGTCAGAGACAGCAGAGGACTTGGAAGAGCGGATGAACGGAATGGACAGTGTCTTGAAAGGAGGATATAAGATGAACATCAATAAAAACGAAACGATTATCGTATTTAGACGAATTAAATCAGGTGATGCTGAGGGAATTAGTTTAGGAAATGAGACACTTAAAGTAGTCGACTAGTTTTGCTATTTGGGCAGCAAAATAACTGATGATGGTCAAAGTAGACACGATGTAAAATGTAAACTGGCGATGCCAAGAAAAGCGTTTCTGGAGAGGAGAAATTTTTTAACATCGAGTGTAGATTTAAGTGTCTGCAGGTACTTGTTTGGAGTTTATCCATGAATGGAAGTGAAATGTGGACGATAAACAATCTAGACAAGAAGAGAATAGAAGCTTTTGAAATGTGGTGCTGCAGAAGAATGCTGAAGATTAGATGGATAGACCACGTAACTAATGAGGAGGTACTGAGTAGAATTGAGGGGAAGAGAAATTTGTCGCACAACTTGAGTAGAAGAAGGGATCAGTAGGTAAGAAACAGTCTGAGGCATCAAGGGTTCACCAATTTAGTATTGGAGGGAAGCGTGGAGGGTAACAATCGTAGACGGAGACCAAGAGATCAGTACAGTAAGAGGATTCATGAAGAGATGAACAGGATTGCACAGGATAGAGTAGCATGCAGAGCTGCATCAAACCAGACTTTGGACTGAAGTCCACAACAACAACAATTCAAATAAATTGCGTAAAGCGTTTGAGATATTGGCAAAGAGACCAAGATAACATTGTCATTTATCAAAGAAATGTAACCTGATCCGAAGAAAGCATTATGTAATGTTTCTTGTCGGTTAGGCATTGTTTTTCATAAAATGGTTATAAAATGATGATTCATGATTCTGTCAGTTCTCTCTCTTTCTTTGACGCTTCAGCTTGATACATGGAATTGTTTTGCAAGTATGAGTTATTTTATTTCAAAAGTAACAGTATAAAAGAATTCCTATTGTTATTCAGTCATTCTGAGCACCCTTAGTCGCCCTTTGCATTAGAATCATTGTGATAAATTGTCTTGGCCTTGGTAATTGTATTAGCTGAGGCTTGTGTGGAAGTGCGGATGATCGGTCGACATTTGCCACCAATCGTAATTTCAGTGTCTGCAAATGAAAACTTTTTTGGTCATTATTAACATACGAAGTCCGATACTTCTACATAGGTTTAGTGGATGAATTTTGTTTGCGTGTTTTAACGCTGTTTTAAGGCAACCATGTAGAGCTGATGCTGTTCAGTAACTTTGGCTTGAATCGAACTCAGGTAAATAGTAGAAGCAAAAGTATTCAGAATTTAAGTATCAGAATATGCACTATCAAAGAAAGTTGCATTTAAGTAACAGAGTATTATTTTCACTTCAATCATTTGAAAGGTAAAGATCCTACAAAATAACAATTTCAGTACTATAACTTCCTCCCCCGGAGAATTACTAGAAAGCAGTTTGTGATATTTTTGCTATTCAGCGATATGAGCTACGTAATAGATATCGAAAAGTTGTACCGGGAACATGAATCAAGTTCTTGGTGAACAAGTGTCGCTGTTAGTTTTACATTTTCATTGTGAGTATGCTGTGGACAATCCCGGCTTCCAAAATGACAACCAGTGTTCATAGGGATCCATGCAAAAGTTCTTAGCTTGAAGAACACGAAAATGTGAGGACTGTGATAGGGAAGGCGAATAGTCGACTTCGGTTTATGAGGGGAATTTAGGAAAAGCGTCGCTCCTCTGTTAAGCAGACCGCATACAGGACGCTAGTTTGACCTATTCGTGAGTACTACTCGAGTGTTTGGGACCCGCACACAGCCGGATTAAAGGATGACATCGATGAAATTCAGAGGAAGGCTGCTAGATTTTTTACCGGTAGATTCGAACAAAACGCAAGTGTTTACAGATGCTTCGTGAACTCGAATGGGAATCCCTGGAGGGAAGGCGACTTTCTTTTCCAGGAACACTGTTGAGAAAATTCTGAGAACCGGCATTTCAAGCTGAAGCTGACTGCAGAACGATACCACGGCCATCAACATGCGTTCTACGTAAGGACCAAGAAGACAAGATACGACAAATTAGCACTCTTACGGAGGCACGGAGATAGTCGTTGTTCCCTCGCTCTGTCTGTGAGTGGAATAGAAAAGAAAGCGACTAGTAGTGACACAGTGTACCTTCCGCCATGCACCGTATGGTGGCCTGCGGAGTGCGTATGTATATACAGAACATACTGAGCCACCCTATTGCATCTCGACTGGTCTGTTATACGAACCAATTTTCATTCCATAGACGATAGCTACTTGTAACAGCTGGTGGAACAGCAATGAACATCCCTGCAATTTGGCAGCTCTGTGGGGGGAAAATTAACTAGTGGCTTCAGCTACATACGGCATACCTAAAGACTGCGAACTCTATTCCTCACCGAATCGAGGTGATTATTAAGGCTAGAGACGGCATTACACGGTATTGGCGTGGTGTCTTCTGGGGGCGCCTAGTTTTTTTTTTTTTTAATTACCTGTGCTGATAACCACCCCTGCTGTTCAGAAACTACACTGCTCTGCAAAATTTAAGGACGAGATAGATAAAGTAACATATTATAGCAGTAACTCGGTGGAAGTGATTGAAGTACGGGAACATGTTGCCACAAGTACCCAGTTTTGCACAGAAAGCTGTACGCCACATGGCGTGACAGAACCAAAGGCTCTACTGTAAGAGAGCGAGGGTTTGGTCGACAGTCAACCACAGCAGCACATCACCGCTACGTTGTGTAATCGGCAAGATGGGATCCAGTCAAACAATGGGTGCAACTGCAGCCACATGTAACAGGACTGCAAGGCATGCAATTCTGCACTCCCCAGTGGCACGACAACTGCATAAGGGTGGTCTCTTTGCCCAACAACCAGTATCTTGTGTTCCGTCGACTCCCGCATATCACCGGAACCGTTTGCGATGGTGCCAAGACTGTAGTGACTGGACCAACGAGGAATAGGGTCACGTACTCTTCTCGCGTGAGAACAGATTCATTCTGAGTAGTGATTTTGGATGCACCCTCATATGGTGAGAGGTGCGAACACGTAATGCACCGAGGACTATTGTCGAACATGGTCGTTTTGGTGGTCCAGCTGTTATGATTTGGGAAGGTATAATGTTGCAAGGCCGTATAGACATCCAAATCTTTCAACACGGAACACTCAGTTGTCGACGCTAATTTAGCACTCAACTCCTTCCCCGTGTGCGACGTTTCAGGGTTGCATACGGCATACCTAAAGACTGCGAACTCTATTCCTCACCGAATCGAGGTGATTATTAAGGCTAGAGACGGCATTACACGGTATTGGCGTGGTGTCTTCTGGGGGCGCCTAGCTTTTTTTTTTTTTAATTACCTGTGCTGATAACCACCCCTGCTGTTCAGAAACTAAACTGCTCTGCAAAATTTAAGGACGAGATAGATAAAGTAACATATTATAGCAGTAACTCGGTGGAAGTGATTGAAGTACGGGAACATGTTGCCACAAGTACCCAGTTTTGCACAGAAAGCTGTACGCCACATGGCGTGACAGAACCAAAGGCTCTACTGTAAGAGAGCGAGGGTCTGGCCCTGACTTCACTTTTATGGATGGCAGTGCGCGACAGAATCAAACAGCACAGGAGGAGGAGCTCTTTCAGCGAGCGGATACTCGGTGAATGGATTGGCCTGCGCGTTCTCCTGACTTAAATCACATGGAGCACGTGTGGGATGCGTTGGGGAGACGTATCACAGAACGCCCACATGCACCAAAGACCATCCAACAGTTGTTAACCGCGCTGTTAGAGAAACGAAACGTTCTTCCACAAGAACTCTTTACCAACGTTGTGGCCAGCAAGGGAGTATGTTGAAGAGCTAGCATTGCCGCCCGTTGCGATCACACACCTTATGAATATCCATGTCCCGCCTTTCGTAATGTCCAGGAGAGTATGATACACCGCGGTGACTTCAAGGTAAATTCTGTCTTAGAAATGAGTGCCATTTCTGTTCCCGTCATTGGGTATTTCTTTCAGTTACCTTTTGTACTATACTGTAGCAGTCCTATAAATGGTCCAAGTTTCATCGACGTGTGTTATTTGTCAGTAGCCGGGCGCTGTGACCGAGCGGTTCTAGGCGCTTCAGACCGGACCCGCGCTGCTGCTACGGTCGCAGTTTCGAATCCTGCCTCGGGCATGCATGTGTGTCATGTCCTTAGGTTAGTCAGGTTTAAGTAGTTCTAAGTCTAGGGGACTGATGACCTCAGATATTAAGTCTCATAGTGCTTAGAGCCATTTGAACCTTTTTGAACTTGTCAGTGATACACTAGGCATCGTTAAGTTCTGCATATCGATGCATTAAGTACACTTAATTCGAACAAGGCAAAAGACCCTTACAGAATTCTACACTGAGGAGTCAAAGAAACTGGGACACTTCGCTAATATCGTGTACGGCCCCCGCGAGCACGCACGAGTGCCGCAACATGACGTGGAATAGACTTGGGTAATATGTGAAGTATGGCTGGAGCGAACTAACATAACGAATCCTGAAGTGATGTCCATAAATCCGTAAGACTACGACGGGGTGGAGATCTCTTCTGAACAGAACGTTGCAAGGCATCCCAGATATGCACAATAATGTTCATGTCTGGAGAGTATGGTAGCCAGCGGAAGTGTTTAAACTCGGAATAGTATTTCTGGAGCACTCTGTAGCAATTCTGGACGTGTGGGGTGTCGCATTGGTCTGCTGGAATTGTCCAAGTCAGTCGGAATGCACAATGGACATGAATGGATGCAGGTGATCAGACAGGATGCTTACGTGCATGTCACCTGTCAGAGTCGTATCAGGGATCCCATATCACTACAACTGCACGCGCTCCACACCATTACAGAGCCTACACCAGCTTGAACAGTCCCCTGCTTACATGCAGTGTCCTTGGATTCATGATATTGTCTCCATACCCGTACACGTCCATCCGCTGATACAATTTGAAACGAGACTCGTCCGACCAGGCAACATGTTTCCAGTCATCAACAGTCGAATATCGGTGCTGACGGGCCGAGGCGAGGTGTAAAGCTTTGTGTCGTGCAGTCATCAAGGGTACATGAGTGGGCCTTCGGCTCCAAAAGCCCATATCGACGATGTTTCGTTGAATGGTTCGCAAGCTGACACTTGTTGATGGATCAGTACTGAAATCTGCAGCAATTTGCGGAAGGGTTGCACTTCTGTCACGTTGAACGATTCTCTTCAGTAGTTGTTGGCCCCGTTCTCGCAGGATCTTTTCCCAGCCGCAGCTATGTCGGAGATTAGATGTTTTAGCGGATTCCTTATACCCAAGGTACTCTCGTGAAATGTTCGTATGGGAAAATCCCCACTTTATCGCTACCTCGGAGATGCTGTGTTCCATCGTTCGTGCACCGACTGCAATACCACGTTCAAATTCACTTAAATCTTGATAACCTGCCATTGTAGCAGAAGTAACCGATCTAACAACTGCGCGAGACCCTTGTTGTATTATATAGGCGTTGCCGAACGGAGCGCCGTATTCTGTCTTTTCACATATCTCTGTATTTGAATACGCAGGCCTATACCAGTTGCTGTGGCGTTTCTGTGTAATTAGATTTTATATTGAATGCGCTGCGGAAGTACTGCGTTTCCTAACTCTTACTATCCAGAATCTCTTACACAGCGAATTATCCCGCGTGCTCGTAGAAGGACGTGAGTCTCCTGTTTTACCAAACAACGGAAGCGTACGAAAAGGTAAATTTCGTCGTCCTAGATTTCTGGATGGCGTTCGACACTGCATCGGGTTATTCACCAACAACGAGTGTACGATCATACTGAGTTTCTAGCAGATTTACAATTGGATCGATGAATTTTTGGCTACTGAAGCTCAGCAAACTCTATTTATGTCGATTGTTCCACACGTCAAGATAGTAATCTATGGTAGAGGCAAAACTGAATTCTTTAATGAGAGCTATTTTGCTGAATTAACAACTCTGCTACTACGTCTCCTTAATAACTAATATATTGAAGTTTTCTTCGCCAACTGCCAACAAAATGTGACCTAAAGAATACGTTCGGCAAGTTTGAAGCGATCCAGTATATCTCCTACATTTACTTTCATATCCTATAGAAAAAGAAGTATTCCACATTCTTATACAACCATTTTGATATAGGCGTCCCAATATTTTTCTTAAACACACGGATGAAATATAGGATGTTTCTCTCAGTAGTGTTAAGAGAATTTCATCTCACATTCTTGGTCTATTCTTGTAGTTCTCCATCTCTAAAGAATGCAGTTTAACTTTAAACTAAAGACTTGCTTATTTCCCTTTTCTTTTTTACCATACATTCTAAATTAACAACATTGTGTAAATTTGCCATACACACAGGGGAAATTCTCTGTGGGATACTCGGACTGATGCATAGCAAAAGCTAATTGGGCCACATGGGTTGATAAAAACGCAGTAAGGAATGAGACCTTCGTGTTATGGAGGTCAAAAGACCAAACAACCAGTTTCATTGTTTACTATATTCTTTATTACGCTACATGTCCTTGGGACGTGGATCCGATATTGCCATGCAGCATCTGTGTGTATAATACACGGTTATGTTTATAACACGTGCAGTCTATGTATCTGTCGTGAGTAAGCCATCTGGTATACCTATAGAGCATCGTGCGCAATGACATGGTGAAGATGGAAACTGCTTAAAGCGACATTGTGTGCTTGACATATAAATCATGTTTGTTTACCTGCAGGATAAATTACTTTTACTGCATAAAAGTTAACTGAACGACCTCCACAGGATGGGCGTCTGATATTCCCCACCTTATTCGTGCGACTTCACATCACAAAGTCACCTAAAGCACCTATTCTCTTCGTCTGAGTGGAATCGGAACCAATACGTCACTTTTACAGGAGATTAAGCAAGTTTTAATACCATTTTCCTGTTAATAGCATCACTACACTCGCATTATAAAATACAAAAACGTCCCCTTAGTAACTTATAGATGGACTTTTCATGTAATTGTAATCCTCACATACAGCCGAGAGTGTATTACGACGGAGAGTTTCTGTACTATTCCACGGAGTGTGTCTAAGGAGATATCGCGATATTTCCGTAATGTTTAATCGTTTCTATACGGAAGTTATTGTACAAGAAGAAGATTATGTAGCAATTTTATGTCACTATCCGTTAGTGTATTTTTATTATACTTTACCTTTCTTCCATCAATAATCTAAAAATTTCGGTTTATTGCCAGTTACCATGATGTTCTACTGTGATCTTTCATCAAATATTATGTACTCTCTATGTCCTCACACAGTTTTTTTAATCGTCTGCTAAACAACTTACGTAATATAGTACTAGCTCATTAGGAAGGTGTACCAAACGCCAATAAATAAATAAAAGTACGTATATTTTAACTGTTGATAATATTACCGGCTATATGTTACACTGAAATTCACAGTGCTAAATGGCGTCATATTCATCAAGTCATCGGTCAAAGCCGACGCTTCGAATATTTAGATAACTCCACCCGAAAAATATTTCATACTGACATAAACAAAGACGTAAAACTAAAGAGTTCGGGAGAAATTAGCTGCACCTGAAGATGAGCCTGTAGGCTAAGTTGCTAAATGTGAACGTATTTAGGAAAATGAAAGTACGAACAAGATGTGCCAAATCTTTGGAATCAAAATTGTATGGACAGTAACTGATCCTAAATTGATTACTTTAAGATGAAGAACTAATAATTGGAAAATAATGATTGAGGTGGTACGAGGTGTTGGATGCGTACGATGTACGTATTTGTAAACTGCTTCTATTTCGTAACAAACAAATGCTTGTCGCCGCTGCGTTGAAAAATGTGTGATGCATCCACCATCGATCACAGTTCACGATTACTTATCGAAAACAGAACATTACTTGTTAAATTTAATGTATGGTGCAGCAGAGTACAGAGCCCTGAAAGCGAACAAATTTACGGAATAAAGTTTCCATCATCCTTCTTCCTTATTGGAATAAACTTAATACCATGGACTGAAATTTACGAAAAACCGGGGTCGTTTTTATCACAGAGAGTAGGTTGAAGTTGTCGACAAAAGCAGTAGAATTTCAGAGGAGTGTGTCGGATGGCGTTGGAGAAGGTACACG
This sequence comes from Schistocerca americana, assembly GCF_021461395.2. NCBI lineage: Eukaryota > Metazoa > Arthropoda > Insecta > Orthoptera > Acrididae > Schistocerca > Schistocerca americana. The sequence goes on along the minus strand of NC_060121.1, from coordinate 314,928,466 downwards.
AATCAGCACACGTCAAAAGAACTCGTGGAAAACACTCTTTGAAGAATACGGAGTGTAGAGCACTGGTGAAGCAGTGCTAGCAAATTGGCCACATGAATTTGAACTCAGAGTGCAGTTGTGATATGAAGTATACCTCCTTCAGTGCCTTTGGTGTTTCCAACTAATAAATAATAAATACCTTGTCTATAATAAAATGTTTGTCAAGGACTGTGACTGAATAATATGCATACAAATATCATAGTTTTACCGACTCAGTCATATCTGAGGTGCATTAAACAATGTAATACCGTCTTAATCCACCTGGTGATGTTGGCATGACCATTGAAACACATAATGGTATGTAGATTAAAAACTACAGAAGATTTTTTTAAAGGAAATATTATGTCTTTCTCTCTGTGCTAAGATGTTTTTTGTTTTGAAGGCAACAATAGGTACCTACATTTAGTTGTCTACAGGATTACGTGTGGCAACTGCCAAAAACAATATACTGGGCAGACAGCTAGAACCTTTAAAACGTTTTTTAAAGAGCACTCTTGGGCACAAAATGAAACAGCGTTGGGCAGTCATACGATCTCGAAAATGGACACACACATGGAGGTCCTTCCCGAAACCAATAAGGGGCGGTATCAGGCTGTTCTGGAGGAGATTGAAAGGTACTGAGCGAAAACAAAAGGAACGGACAAGATTTCGAATAATCAACATGAGTTTCAAGGATTGCTTATATCAATATATACGTTGTCGTTGTATGCTAAACTTACAATTCCCGATGTGTCCCTGGTTCCGTAAACACGAATATGCTTACTTGTGTGGTTGCGCTACCAGCGTGCTCAGTATAAACAAACACCATTGCCAGGCTCGACGCTCAACCAGTTGCAGGTCGTTACGCTCCTCTTACCACCTGCATATGGTCTTCTGTAAGTTTTAAAGCTTTTTGCGAAATAATTAAAATGAATTAATCTTTTGGCTACATCTAATTTCAATATTTATTTTGCTTAATTTTTTGGGTAAAAAGTTAACTTTTGTGAACGTGGCTTTTATTATATGGGTGCGCTGGAGTAAGTTTTGAGTCACGTGACAGTATGTCCGTAACTTAGATTGTAGTTCAACCTCCGTAATTTAAGCAGTTTTAACTGAATCTTTGTCAAATGACGACCTTCGCATCGCAGTGACTCGATATGCTTCTCTTCATTTTCTTTCATTCTTATTTTGCCAACTGAGCTGTATTTATTTTTACGTCACTTTACGACTATCTCTGTGCTATCGTAAACCTTTTGTTTCCTTTTTAATAAATAGTGGATCTGAGGATGACCTAAAAGAAGTGTAGAGCGCTTGTTGCTTGAGGGAGGGAGTGGCTTCATTACGACAATGCGCTATCCCACTTTGATATTAACGTTCGTGAGCAATTGAACAACAGATACAATCACTGGATTGTAAGAGTCCTGTCTCCTGGAAAGTGGGATCTCATTGCTTTGATTTTTTTTCCTTGTGGGATTTCAAGAAGTCATTGGGTAACTAAACACAAGTGCAAATAAAGATGAACTGGATGATATGATCTTAGCTGGCTGTCTCATTGTACAATAGACGGCATGGATTTGAGAGAGTGCGGCAAGATTCTGTCCGTCGTTGTAATGGCTGCTTTGAACTGTTGCTGTCAGTGTATGGTTTTGCTGGTTTGGTATAACCTCCACGTTGTTTATGTTAATAAAAGAACAAATGTTTATTCCTGACCATTGTGTTATAATCTCAGACACTGAGTTTAGGACTCTCTATCATCTGTACTGTCATCTGTGTAAGTTTGATTCCAAAGATTTGTGTCCGAGCGGTTCTAGGCGCTACAGTCTGCAGCCGCGTAACCGCTACGGTCGCAGGTTCGTATCCTGCCTCGGGCATGGATGTGTGTGATGTCCTTAGGTTAGTTAGGTTTAAGTAGTTCTAAGTTCTAGGGGAATAATGACCTTAGAAGTTAAGTCCCATAGTGCTCCGAGCCATTTGAACCATTTTGAACCAAAGATTTGGGCAACTGTAGTCTGTACAAATCTATTGTAAAGGAAAGCCGTTCTTGCACAAGCTGTTTTCCTTTGCTGTCGTAGTTTCGTATTCTCTATTTACATCTGTACTCCGCAAGCCACCTAATTGAGTGTGATGGTTCAAATGGCTCTGAGCACTATGGGACTTAACATCTGAGGTCATCAGTCCCCGAGAACTTAGAACTACTTAAACCTAACTAACCTAAGGACATCACACACACCCATGTCCGAGGCAGGATTCGAACCTGCGACCGTAGCGGTCGGAGTGTGATGAATCGTACCTACTGCACCACGACCCACCCCCCTCTTTCTACCCTGTTACATTCGCAAATGACGTTGTCGGTAATTCGGCGAATGAGATCTAATATCTCTGTTTGTCCTGGACGTACCCATTTCGTGAGTTGTATGTGTGAGAGAGAAACATGTTGTCCGACCTTCCTGGAATGCACGCTCTCCGAATTTCCACAGTAAGCCCCTCCGTGATGTACAACGCCTCTCTTGTAGTGTCTGCCACTAGAGATTGTTGAGCATTTCCGGACCACTCTCGATGCGACTGAACGACTCCGTGACGAAACGCGTCGCTCTTCGTTGGGTCCTCTCTATCTCCTTTCTCTTGGTCCAATTTGGTACGCAGTGGTTAGACACTGGACTCGCATTCGGCAGGACGACGGTTCAATCCCGCGTCCGGCCATTCTGATTTAGGTTTTCCGTGATTTCCCTAAATCGCTCCAGGCAAATGCCGGGATGGTTCCTTTGAAAGGGCGTGGCCGACTTCCTTCCCCATCCTTCCCTAATCCGATGAGACCGATGACCTCGCTGCCTGGTCTCCTTCCCCAAACAACCCAACCCACCCAATTTGGTAAGGGTACCAGATCGTTTCCAGTAAGGACTGAGATTTCCTCGTACTGGAGGTGTTCAAATGGCTTTAAGCACTATGGGACTTAACGCCTGAGGTCATCAGTCCCCTAGACTTAGAACTACTTAAACCTAACTAATCTAAGGACAGGATTCGAACCTGCGACCGTAGCAGCAGCGCGGTTCCGGACTTAAGCGCCTAGAAACACCCGGCCACAGCGGCCGGCATCACTGCGTGTCATACAGAAAATATGAAACGAGAACCTCTATGTCTCAGTTATCCATCGTCTAGTGTGTGTGTGTGTGTGTGTGTGTGTGTGTGTGTGTGTGTGTGTGCGCGCGCGCGCGCCCGCGTGTGTGTGTGTGTGTGTGTGTATGAATGACAGAGAGACAGCGAGAGAGAGAGAGAGAGAGAGAGAGAGAGAGAATCTTTAAGAGGAAAAAAAATTAGACTGGAAAAGAACACAACGAACAGGGCTTCGTTAACTCTCCGATCAAGAGATACGAAAGACAAATGTTGTGTAGCGGGAGGAGTGTCTTGTTCGTTTTCCTTTCGCCGAGGCTCGATTCGGAGGGACGCGTCGCGGTAGGAATGGAAGCCACTTGACTGGAAGAGCCCGCATCTGCAGGTGGGCAGCTGGCAGCTCATTGTCTCCAGCATGTAAGCTCCAGGGTGGACCTGAAGCTGGAGGCGGAGGGCGTCAGATCGCGGCGCTGCCCACGCGGCCACGCGCCTGGACACGCCTCCAGTCTCCACTCCCCGGCACCTCCAAAAGTAACCAAGTGCCCACGTGCGCCTCCTACGGCCAGAACGCGGAAGTGCACCGTCAGATTACACCACTGTCCGACCATGACTTTGCTTGTTGGCTGACTCCGTCGTAATGTTTTTCATTGTCTCTATTGTACCGGACGAAATAGCAGTCTTCGGTACACCGGTGACTTCTTAGCTTTACCCCTGGAGGAGCCGAGATGATACCACCACACATAAAATATCAGATCACTTTACACTGACGTGACGAAAGACATGGGACAGTGATGTGCTCATACACAGACAGCGGTAGTATCGCGTACACAATGTGTAAAAGGACAGTCGACAGGCAGAGCTGTCATTTGTTCCCAGGGGATTCATGTGAAAAGGTTGCAGACGTGACTACTGCCGCATGACGGGAATTAACAGACTTTGAACGCGGAATGGTGGTTGGAACAAGACGCGTGGTAGCTTCGTTGCAGATATCGTTAGGGAATTCAATATTCCACGATCCACAGTGTTAAGCGTGTACGGAAAATACAAAATTTCAGGCATTACCTCTCACTACGGAAAACTGCCGACGGCTTTCATTTAACGACCGAGAACAGCGGAGTTTGCTTAGAGCTGTCAGTGTTGACAGGCAAGCAACGCTGCATGAAATGACCTCAGAAATCAACGTGGGGCGCATGACGAATGTAGGACAGTGCGGCGAAATTTGGCGTTAATGAGCTGTGAAATTAGACGACAGACGTGAGTGCGTTTGCTAACAGCACGACATCGCCTGCAGCACCTTTCATAGGCTCGTGACCACATCCGTTGGACTCTAGGCGACGGAAGACTGTGGCCTGGTCAGATGAGCTCCGATTTCAGCTGGTAAGAGCTGATGGTAGGGTTCGAGTGTGGCGCAGACCCGACGAAGCCATGGACCCAACTTGTCAACAAGGCATTGTGCAAGTTGGTGGTGATTCCATAATGCTGTGGGCTGTATTTACATGGAATGGACTGGGTCCCCTGGTCAAACTGAATGATTGACCATTTTCAGCCATTCATGTACTTCATGTTCCGAAAAAAGGATGGAATTTTTACGGATGACTATGCGCCATGTCACCGGCCCTCAGTTGTTCTTGATTGGTTTGAAGAATATTCTGCATAGTTCATTTGAATGATTTGGCCAACAAGATCGCGCAACATGAATCTCATCGAATATTAATGGGACATAATCGAGACGTCAGTTCGTGCACAAAATCCTGCACCGTCAACTCTTCCACAATTATGGACGACAATAACACGGTTGAGGATTTCTGCAGGGGACTTCCAACGGCTTGTTGAGTCCATGTCATGTCGAACTGCTGCAGTATGCCAAGCAAAAGGAAGTCCGACACGATATTTTTTCACCTTTTTTATTATTACACATACGTACATGAATAAGCACACAATTAACCCTTTTGAAGAATAGGTGCTAGAGTCACAAAGGAAATATTTTGCGACTGTACCCAATAGTTAGAGGTGCAAACTGTACCTAAAATTTACTTTATAAAAAATTCTCCAACTTTGTGTTCAAACAATACTTTAAGTGAAGGATTGCTTTTCTTGTAGTAAACTGTTACATTTCCATCATTGAACCACAGGATAAATTAATCACTTGTATGCAGATGGCGACACTTGTATCTTATGAAATTGCCTTTTAAAATCTTTACTATACCTCACACCAAATCACAACGGCCAGGTTAGTTTTCAAATGTTGAAATATTCTCGTTGCAAGTTATATTAGTCTTGTATGTAAATATAGGATGTTTGTATTTGTAATGGAAGAGATAGAAGCTATTAAACTTCAGGCAGTACCCTGCTATTGTCCACAAAATAGTCTTCTCCTAGGTAGTTGCGAATCAGAAATTTTCTTTTTCGTCTTCTTGTATTTTTCTCACCGTTTCTCGTAGCTATTAGAACAGTGCAACGTTAGTATGACAAGTGATATCTGTCTTCAGTAGATGACAAGTAATCTTCTGATGGTTTAAAATGTCTTCTTGTAGAAACTAAAACTGGCTCCTTCCCAAATAAAGGAAAAATAATAAATAATAATGATATTATCATAGGATAGTTCTGTAAGTTTTGCTGATTTTTTCTTGTTCTTGTGATACGCTGTTTTGTACTAAATAGTGCCTTAAATAAATCTGCATCATAATTTTCAACATGTTACCATACGTATGAACGTAATCTCTTTGTCCTCTTATCTTTGATTGTTCGTATTCCATATATGTAGTATTTTTCAAGTGTTGAATGGCGATGATTGATAATATGAGCAGCGGTGTGAGCTACAATCCAAATGGCGGGTTAATTCCATGACGTCGACGTTGTGCGGAACCGTGCGGTCAATTATCGCCAGCTTGCTTCGCACGTGCCGTGATCAGTCCAGTTGTACCACAGGTAAACCTGTGAATTAAGGTGTCCGCGTGATCGCATATTGTACACGTGGGTGTGAGGCTCATGTGGATGTTGTGGAGTTTCTTATTTCTTCAAACTTTCAAAATGGCTCTGAGCACTATGGGACGTAACATCTGTGGTCATCAGTCCTCTAGAACTTAGAACTACGTAAACCTAACTAATCTACGGACATCATGTTCGAACTTTGTCATTGATGATTAGATACCATGTAGACCGGACGGGTGATGACAATACAGCGCTATGGTTTTTTTTTGCCAGATGGTATTCCACATATCTTGCGAGTATTTTTGAATGACCCTGTTTCCTCTACCATCTGTTGTGAGAAAAGTATAGATTCTCGCTTTGGTATAAGATGCATGGATGTTGTAGGCTTGTCGTACGTAACTGAACTCCAGTAGTAGAGTCTGATATGGCGAAAGGTAGCATTATGCTGCATGGCTTCCATTTTAGCGTTAAGTTCTTAATTAAGCTCGGTGTGTAATTATTGGAAGTTTTATGCATACGGTTGACTAGTAAGGTGCGACACTTAGGACGGCCGGGGTGGCCGAGCGGTTCTAGGCGCTACAGTCTGGAACCCCGCGACCGCTACGTCGCAGGTTCGAATCCTGCCTCGGGTATGGATGTGTGTGATGTCCTTAGGTTAGTTAGGTTTAAGTAGTTCTAAGTTCTTGGGGACTGATGACCTGAGAAGTTAAGTCCCATAGTGCTCAGGGCCATTTGAACAATTTTTTTTTTTTTTTGCGACACTTACGTCTGACACTAATGATACAATCCCTCCTCGTGTACATCTACATACATACTCCGCTATCCACCATAATGTGCGTGGCGGAGGGTACCTCGTACCACAACTAGCATCTTCTCTCCCTGTTCCATTCCCAAACAGAACGAGGGAAAAGTGACTGCCTATTGGCCTCTGTACGAGCCCTAATATGTCTTATCTTATCTTTGTGGTCTTTCCGCGAAATGTAAGTTGGCGGCAGTAATATTGTACTGCAGTCAGCCTCAAATGTTGCTTCTCTAAATTTCCTCAGTAGGGATTCACGAAAGAACGCCTCCTTTCCTCCAGAGACTCCCACCCGAGTTCAAAAAAATGGTTCAAATGGCTCTGAGCACTATGGGACTCAACATCTTAGGTCATAAGTCCCCTAGAACTTAGAACTACTTAAAACTAACTAACCTAAGGACATCACACACACCCATGCCCGAGGCAGGATTCGAACCTGCGACCGTAGCAGTCCCGCGGTTCCGGACTGCAGCGCCAGAACCGCACGGCCACCGCGGCCGGCTCCCACCCGAGTTCCTGAAGCATTTCCGTAACACTCGCGTGATGATCAAACCTACCAGTAACAAATCTAGCAGCCCGCCTCTGAATTGCTTCTATGTCCTCCCTCAATCCGACCTGATAGGGATCCGAAACGCTCGAGCAGTACTCAAGAATGGGTCGTATTAGTGTTTTATAAGCGGTCTCCTTTACAGATGAACCACATCTTCCCAAAATTCTACCAATGAACCGAAGACATCCGCCTTCCCCACAACTGCCATTACATGCTTGTCCCACTTCATATAGCTCTGCAATGTTACGCCCAAATATTTAATCGACGTGACTGTGTCAAGCGCTACACTACTAATGGAGTATTCAAACATTATGGGATTCTTTATCCTATTCATCTGCATTAATTTACATTTATCTATATTTAGAGCTAGCTGCCATTCTTTACACCAATCACAAATCCTGTCCAAGTCATATTGTATCCTCCTACAGTTACTCAACGACGATACCCTCCCGTACACCACAGCATCATCAGCAAGCAGCAGCACATTGCTATCCACCCAATCCAAAAGATCATTTATGTAAACAGAAAACAACAGCGGACCTACCACACTTCCCTGGGGCACTCCAGATGATACCCTCACCTCCGATGAACACTCACCATCGAGGACAACGTACTGGGTTCTATTAGTTAAGAAGTGTTCGAGCCACTCACATACTTGGGAACCAATCCCATATGCTCGTACCTTAGTTAGGAGTCTGCAGTGGGGCACCGAGTGAAACGCTTTCCGGAAGTCAAGGAATATGGCATCCGTCTGATACCCTTCATCCATGGTCCGCAAGATATCATGTGAAAAAAGGGCGAGTTGCGTTTCAGAGGAGCGATGCTTTCTAAAGCCGTGCTGATGCATGGACAGCAACTTCTCTGTCTCAAGTATGTTCATTATATTCGAACTGAGAATATGTTCGAGAATCCCGCAACAAACCGATGTTAAGGATATTGGTCTGTAATTTTGAGGATCCGTCCTTCTACCCTTCTCATATACAGGCGTCACCTGCGCTTTTTTCCAGTCGCTCGGGACTTTACGTTGGGCAAGAGATTCGCGACAAGTGCAAGCTAAGTAAGGAGCCAATGCAGTGGAGTACTCTCTGTAAAACCGAATTGGAATCCCATCAGGACCTGGCGATTTATCTATTTTCAACCCATTCAGCTGCTTCACAACCCCAGGGATGTCTATCACTATGTCCTCCATATGGGAATATGTACGAGACTCGAACGACGGTATGTTTGTACGATCCTCCTGCGTGAAAGGTTTCTCAAATGCTAACAGAAAACGCAACAGAAAATATGATCCTTGTTAATTCAGGAGGTTGCAGATAATGGAACGAAGGATTCTCAGGGGGATATCTGGACCTAAAGAACAAACTACTGTCAGTGTAGAAGATAAGCGAACCAAGAACTGTACTCCAAGGTAGAGAAAATCTTGGACAATACGAAAAAAGACTGTTTCTCAGAAACGGGCCAGGGGAGCTCGACACAGATAAAGCGGTTTTCTGGGACGAACAAAAATACGTGGATCCGAAAGGTACAATGGGATCTGGGAAAAATGGGAATACAGAAAACCGAAATATACAGCAGGTTTATTTTCAAATAAAGAATTCAGGCTGTCATGAATTTCGAACACAGAATTAGAACCACACCAAAAACATCTCAGACATAAAATCGAAGAAAGTAGCAAAATGTGGGAATGAAAGAATATTAGACAAGGATAAAGACAGGAAGAAACAAATCAGATCCGAATTTACGTGGTTCTGAATAGTTCAAGGGCAACAATTTGTACGTAGTCGTTACGAGCTCGACCAACACTTTGCAAGACGAAAGAAACAAAAACAACAATCAGCTCGGAGAAGACTTATCAGTCCTCGTAAACAGCAGCGGTCCTCCGGCGCCAGCCCGTTATCTGGTGTTGGGGTCGCAGCCCAGTGGGTTTCGCGTATCGTCTGGAGGATAGGAGAGGAAAGAGTTTGCATGGACCGCACGTGTCTAGCCGGCCGATTCCGAATTTATGGGGTCGAAGCTCAAAGCTGACACCACATTTTTCAATGCACCGTGAGCAAATCTCTAAACGCCTATGAATAAAGGGTCATTATCCTCTGCTGTGGGCCGGCCGGTGTGGCCGAGCGGTTCTAGGCGCTACAGTCTGGAACCGCACGACCGCTACGGTCGCAGGTTCGAATCCTGCCTCGGGCATGGATGTGTGTGATGTCCTTAGGTTAGTTAGGTTTAAGTAGTTCTAAGTTCTCGGGGACTGATGACCTAAGAAGTTAAGTCCCATAGTGCTCAGAGCCATTTGAACCATTTTTTTCCCGTCTGCTGTGGGTTCCGCTGGACTACGAACGAACGTCAAAATTAAATGACTGTTGATAGTATAAGAACAGATATGAAACTTTTACGATGATCGCTACAACGATTTCTTTTGTTTTGAATAACAAGAGAAATAGCTCCTTCCTTTTACTTCCAAACATTCAATTATATTTAGTTGGGTAGCTGAGTTGTGCTTAACTCCGCAGTCGACGTTGTTAGCAATCGCCTGTGTGATGACACTCAATCCGAATGTAACTGGGTCGAATCCTGCTGGTGGAAAAAAAAAATTTGACTGCCCATATCTGTCTCCAAATGGAAGGGGAGTTGCTGGCGTTAAGTTTATGATCACCAGTCTTGTCCTGGATCAGATTCCAAACCTCGCTGCATTGTCACCTGGAGTGAGGGCATACAACACTGTTGATGGTGACCCATCCGTCCATGGGATGGGGACTGTTAGCTGGGCGGCCCTTAGTGTTACTTGGGGGGAGCAACCAGGAGCCGGAAATGCGTTTCACCCTTCCTTTCATCCATAAAGACAGAAACATAACACTACACTAAATTTGCATCTACATCTATACTCCGCAACCCACCTTACGGTGTGTGGTGGAGGGTACTTTGTGTACTACTGCCACTCTCAATTTTTCCTGCTCCAGTAGTGAACAATTCGTGGGAAGAACGTTTGCTGGTAAGCCGCTGTATGGGCTCGAATCTCTCCATTTTATGTCCGTGCTACTTACACGAGATATACATAGCACGAAGCGATATATTGGTAATATATTGCTTAGCCCGCCCGGTTAGCCGTGCGGTCTAACGCACTGCTTTTGTGGCGGGAAGGCGTGACGGGCCCTAGCACGAATCCGCCCGACGGATTAGTGTCGAGATCCGGTGTGCCACCCGGTCTGTGAGTGGTTTTTAAGGCGGTTTTCCATCTGCCTCGGCGAATGCGGGCTGGTTCCCCTTATTCCGCCTCAGTTACACTACTTGTATGTCGGCGATTGGTGTGCAAACACTATCTCTACGTACGCGTACACCGTAATTACTCTACCACGCAAACATTGGGGCTACACTTGTCTGGTGTGAGACGTTCCCGTGTTGGGGGGGGGGGGGGGGGGGGAGGTCGTCCACTGGGGGCCGAACAGCACAAGAACCCTGGGTTCGGTGTGGGGCGGCAGTGCGGTGCGTGGACTTCTGTAGACTGTTGTGGGGTTGTGAACCATGCGGCAAGGACGAAGCCTCTCCGTCGTTTCTAGGTCCCCGGTTCCATACAATACAATATATTGCTTAACTTATATAGGAACATACGCTTTCGGAAAGGTAACAGTAACCTACACCGTGATGCACAACGCCTCTCTTGCAGCGTCTGCCGCCGACGTTTTGCTGTGCATCTACATCTACATCTACATGCATACTCTGCAAATCACATTCAAGTGCCTGGCAGAGGGTTCATCGCGCTTTCGCGCTTACTAAATGAACCTATAACTAAAAGTGTTGCTATTCTTTGGATCTTCTGTGTTTACACTATCAGTTCTATCTGGTACTGATACTAGACTGCCTAGCAATGTTGACGTATTTGTCGAAGGAGAATTTTCTGAACTATCTCCTTTGTTGGTGGTCTACATTCCCTGAGGATTCTTCCAATGAATCTGTCTGGAATCTACCTTTCCTGCGATTAATTGTATGTGGTCGTTCAACTTTAAATCGATCCGTATTCATACTCCTAGATATTTTATGGAAGTAACTGGTTCCAGGGATTGTTCTGCAATAGTTTAATCACACAGTAATGGGTATTTCAGTCTATGTTAACGCAATACTTTTCGTTTCTTTTTGTTGAGAGACAAGTGATCCTCTCCTGCATTTTACTACAATTCTGTAGCGCTGCTCTGACGTTATCCACTTGGCCATTTATATATATTGTGGAAAGTAATGGTCCTATAACACTCCCTTGGGGTACGCCCGAGGTTACTTTTGCGTCTGAAGACTTGTTTCAGTTGAGAATGACATGCTGTGTTTTGTTTGCTAGATATTCCTCAAACAAATCACACAGTTTATGTGATATCCAGCACGCTAGTATTTCGTTCATTAGGCGGCGGTCCGGAACTGTATTAAACGCCTTCCGGAAGTCAAGGAACACTGTACAAGATCTCAAAACAATCATCGACACGACACGGGTACATATTTGACATGTCAAATCAAATCAGAGAAGGCAAATGGTAAACCTTGCCCTTGACAGTCACGTGCTACTACCTATCTGACCAGCTGATTAATATTTCTGCGGCACAAGCAGTATATTTCGTGTTTGCTGTATTTATACTTAGGTACAAGGCTGTTCAAAAAGAAGGAACAGATCTCAAATACTTACGGCAAAAGAAAGAAACACAATTCCAAAGTTCCTGGAAAAAGAAAAGTTCGAATTTTCATGCAGACGAGCACCGTGTGTTACACGACAAATATCAACACGGTGACTCATTTTCTGCTACACACGAAGCAGCTGGTCTCTCGTTATCGAATTCACAGCTTCAACAATGCGATGTCACAGATTTGCAAGAGCCGGGATTTGTGGATTGTTCAGAGCCGGCCCTTGTGGCCGAGCGGTTCTAGGCGCTACAGTCTAGAACCGCGCGACTGCTACTGTCGCAGGTTCGAATCCTGCCTTGGGCATGGATGTGTGTGATGTCCTTAGGTTAGTTAGGTTTAAGTAGTTCTAAGTTTAGAGGACTGGTGACCTCAGATGTTAAGTCCCATAGTGTTCAGAGCCATTTTTTTTTTCTTTGAAGATTTGAAAGAGTGTCAGGCATAGGGGGGATAAAAACGCGGTCTTTTATATAACCCCACAGATAAAAGTCGCAAGGGGTGAGGTCTGGAGACCTGGGAGGC